>NC_135541.1:98772318-101172318 GCF_045843805.1 Urocitellus parryii
AAAGGCATGTTTGTTTCTTGGGAACAGAGGCAGGTAGTTTTCCTGTTTCTCAGAGTCTCTTTATCTTCTCAAGGAGAGAACAGGGAAACCAGTTTCTCCCCATTGCAGGGAGGAACTGGTTATCTTCTCAATGAGAGAACAGAGACAAGCACTTCTCCAGGCCAGTAGGGTTTTGTTTTGTTTTGTTTTGTGTGATAAACACAACTTGGTGAATATTTATTTTGAAATTTGAAAGTAAGGGTAAGCAGAAGAAGCAAAAATAAACACAGAAGTCATTATATATATATATATATATATATATATATATATATATATATATATATATATATACACACACACACACACACTCACACACAGGTTGTATTAAAACTATTTTACATCTCTATTTCAAAAAATATATCTACTAGATGAATTATAAAACATCTCCAAGATTAAACTATTAAACTATTTAAAGGGAAAAAACTACAGTTTACCCATTGGAATTAAAATTCCAAATTTTAGTTGTATTTTTTGTTGACTACCTTTGTTTTACTGTTTAACAAAAAGAAACTATTTTAGGTCCAAAAATTTTTTACTCAACATTTAATTTCCAAAATAATATAGAATTAATCTAAATCATATAGCAAAGAATTCTGAAAAGTTAATGCACAATGTGTCACATAATCTTTAATAATATGCACAGTACCATCTTGTATATTGGTTTCTTTTATGCTATCAAAATCAGGTATATTGTGAACTATAGTTTTTTTCAGTAAAGAAGATATGTGATGTCCATCCATTTCTTTTTCTTTGGTTATTACCTGTTCTTTTAAATTATCTTTGTCCTCATTTGAGTCAGTAGAACCTTTCTGTTTAATAAAAGCAGGTTCCATTTTTGCTTCAGTTTGCTTTGATTTTCCATATAGCATTTGAGAAACATGAAGAATCTTGTTGAAATCCTGCAACTGAACCACAAGTATCTACTTCTAGTGCTTTAACTGCTATAGATGAATCAGAATCAGTTGTAGAGGTGGTAAAATGATCTACATTTTCTATTTCAGTTAGAGAACATTCTTCATTGATTTTTTTTCCTTTCCTTGAAGCTGATTAGGATTAGTACATTCTTGTAACTCTTCGTGAATTTGAATCTTCTCATCAGTAACCTGAAGAACTTCAATTAATGGTGGGGACAGTGACATTTTCTGTGTGAATGGAGAGCACAGGACCTTTTCAAGAAACTCATTAACATTTTCTTCATTAAGAAACAACTTTTCTTTCAAATAATCTTTGTTTAAACCATAGTACCACTCTCGCCAACCTCCATGGCTCTGTGGAGATTTGGCCAGTACTATCACTGCATTGTTTAAAGAAACACTGATCTCGGGTTCTTTGGTACTTAATTTATTTTCTGGAGCAAACTGCAAGAAGAAGGAATAAACCAAGTCTTGTGTGAAGAAGCCCAGTTTGTTCCAGAGGGGGTTCAGATTCCACTGAAGACTTTGAGGCTGAATGTGTGGCACTTGAATTAGCAAAGTCAAGGATTCTTCATCCTGATTACACTGCATAGGAGGACCCAAAGGTTCCCTGCTCTAGTTCTGGGGCCATTCATTGCTGGATCAGAAGTCTCGCCAGCCGGGGCCTCCGGGTCCTCGCGTTTCTCTATACTGATATCTCCTCATGCAATCCCTCTTCCTACAGGAGACTCCTGGTCAAGGGCCAGGGATGAAGTACTAGGGGAGCATATGCCACCATCCCCAGGTGAGCTCCAAGTTCCTGGGGATGACTCCTCCTCTAGGCCTGGCGGCAACACCGAATGCCTACCCAAACCTCGCTCTTCCGGCTGGAGTTCAATCTCCTCCCCAGCGCGTGCTGACAGAGACTCCACGCCACCTCGAGGGCACCTGGGATGGCGATCCCAATGTCTATGGGGGCCTGCTTTCCCCACACTCCCAGTAGGTTTTATCTTGGGCTACTTTCTATTTCTAGGGAATAAGTACAGTATTCATAAATTAGGGGTGGGGAAAAGGAAGATAGCTGTAATTATGCCAACAGGAGTATCTTATACTTTATCAGATAATATACACCTTAAATTTTAAAAAAAACTAAAACAAGAGAAAAAGGCCATCGTATAAATATATGGGTTAATTCACTAAAAGGATATAAGAATTGTAAATATATAGGCACCCAAAATTAGTGATTCTAAGCATTAAAAACAGGTATTAATAGATCTGAAAGGTGATAGGCTGCAATGCAATGATAGTAGGGG
Organism: Urocitellus parryii; assembly: GCF_045843805.1. NCBI lineage: Eukaryota > Metazoa > Chordata > Mammalia > Rodentia > Sciuridae > Urocitellus > Urocitellus parryii. The sequence continues at coordinate 98,774,564 of NC_135541.1, forward strand.
ACTTTGATATACCACTTTCAATTATGGACAGATCACACAGAAAGAAAAATATAAGAAAATTTTCTATATAAAGTGCATTTTAGAACAGAACAGTTAATTTAACAGCACCTGAATACATAGTCATTTAAAATACCCCTAAATCATTTTGAAGTACAGATTACATGTTAGGACACAAAACAAGAAATAATCAATTTAAAAAAAACTGAAATGATTGCTGCAGTCTGGCCTGGCACAATTCAAGAGCCACTTATCAAGCAGAAACCAACTTTATTTTTAGAACACATGCCAGACCACATGAGCTCTTAAGGAATTCCCTCACAGCCCAACTGCCACCACATCTTCCCACAAGCCTCTCAACCCTCCCACTCCTCCTGCTCTTGAGGCCAATTGGCTGGTTTGCATGGGCGCAGCCAAATAAAGCCCCCCCAATGAGCAGCTCCATGGTCTGAAAGGGCACGAAACAGCCCAATAGCATCACAGCAGAGGAGCCAATCAGCTGGAAACTAGAAGTTTGCTGGGGCCGCTGTGAGCCAATCATCAGCTGGCAGCTGGAAGTTTGCTGGGGCCCCTTCGGCTGTGGCTCTCAACAAATAATATTGATTATCTTTTCTGAGTAAATGATATTGAAAATAGAGATTGATAAAAGAAAGGGGCTTGGAAAATTCACAATTAAGTGTAAATTAAACACTATGCTCCAGAATAAAGAAAAAAATAAAAGTAAAAATCGAAAATATGTTTAAACAAGCAAAACTGGAAACATGGTATTCTAAAACATGGGATATAGTGTGATTACTTTGTAAAGGAAAATTACTAACAAGAAGTACCTATACCAAAAATAAGTGCCAGGCATGGGTGGTGCAGTAGTGCAGTGGTCCTCTCCTAAAATTCCAGAAGCTCAGAAGGCTGAGGCAGGAGAATCACAAGTTTAAAGCTAGCCCTATGCAACTGATATCCTGATTCAATTTAAAAAAAAATAACAAAAAAGGGCTCGGAATGTCACTTAGTACCTAAATGTTCCTGAGTTCAATCCCTTGTAGCAAGGAAGGAAAAAAGGAATATCCCAAATAACCTAATGGTATACTTAAAGAAAAAAGAAGAGAGAAAGTGATAAATATCAAGAGTAGAAATTAATGATAACAACTAGAAAAAAGCATACAATATAAATGAAATTGAAATAATTTTGTAAAAATTGACAAAGCTTTAGCAAAAGTTACAAAAGAGAAGACACAAATAAGTGAAATTATAAATGAAAAGGAGACTTTACAACTGATACTGCAGACATAAAAAAGTATCACAAGATACTACTATGAATATTATACCCCCCCAAAATTAGAAAACAATACATGTTTCAAGAGATGCACAGGGACCATCCCATTTCATGGCAGTGCTAATCCAGTGGATTGAGGTGATTTCCGCACTCCTTTCTATTGCCTCCTGCCCACAAGGTGCAGTAGGAAGCTTTCAGCTAATCAAATCACAAAACTTACTTTATTCGCCTGTGTCTATTACAGCTTCCCTCTGTGAACTTGAGAAAATCAGTCTGTTCCCTATTTTGTAGTTGTTCACTCCTTCATAATCATTGATAAATGTGATTTTTAATGGAGGCTGAAATTGTCCACACAGTTCTGAGATCCTCAGAGAGATGTAGTTAAATAAAAATATGTGGTACATGTTAGTGTCCAGCATAGACATACTAATGAAAAGAAAGCTAAATGGGAAATGAAAGTGCCATGGACATTAGGGAGAGTTATTACAAATTCCATATGTCCCTTTTAAAGTTTAGATTAAGCCTGAGTCTTATTATTGAAAGTGCCTAATCCACTCAATCACATAAACTCTGGAGAGACTCTGACAGTACTGGGTCTCTTGGTTCCTTTTTCTTTCTCTAGATACCCTCAAATTTCATTTAGGTTTTTCACACACAAAAAAAAAAATAATGTGTAGTTCAATGCCTCTCTCTTTTCCATATATTTCACCCTCAAATATAAACTCTCTTCTTAGTTTAAACATTTTATATTAGTAATGATGGATTCACTCACTGTGATATTTCACAATTATTGTTCCTATGAGAAAATGTATTATAAAATCAAGATTCTAGTCTCTTTTTAGAAGCAAAAAAGGTGTCAGTTGACACAAGGCTGTAAGACAAACTAATGGGCATGCATGCATGGTTGCTCACATATGTGTACCCACATACACTCAGTGCCATACACACATAAACATGTTTACACACACCCCACTCCCAGTTAGATGCCTATATATATTGAGCTTAAAGAAAACCTCAGCTAGCAGTCAGACTTTGATATCTTTTTATTTGCTTATGCTTTCAGAGTCGGTGTTGTTTTTATCTTCACTCCTTCCAGGTAATGAAAGAGATACTCACAATTTGTTAATGACATAAAAGCCCACCCCTTGCAAAGCCTTAATATCTGAACAGGGAACTGAACTTTTTACACAGCAAAATATACAAGGAGAAATGACTATCAGTGGGGGAAACCTCTCTGTCAGAGGGAGTTTCAGATCATTTCAATGTTTATATTTGCAACTCAAGCATATTGACCTAGCAATGCAAATAGATGTACACTAGGAAATGCAGAAAAAAATATTTGCACAGAATTGGGAAAGATTTTCTTGTGATCTGAGAAATGAAAATGCAGTTTTCTATATTTGGTAAACTGTAATGTTATTAAGAAACAAACGTTATGTAAAAAAGAAGATAAGCAGAAATTGATTTGAATATTATTCCAGGGCAAAATAAATAATCACAATGCATTCAACCTTTATTAATATATTCTAAGGGATATTAATAAATGTGTCATTAAAGAAAGTAGGAGGCCTTAGAGAAGAAAGGAAAAATTCTGAGTTAAAGTTGAACAGATATCTTAAAGATATCCCAAATCTTTAAAGGTTAATATATATTTTGAATCTCTAAATAGAATTAGAGTATACAATATCTTTTCAACTTTTTAAACCTAGAAATTGAGGTAGTAAGAGTTCTGAGGAATACATATATAACTGGATGTTTTCCCAATTAATTTAAACTTAGAGTTAATCTGAATTGCACATTTCATTCTACATATTCCTAGGATGGTCAGTGTTGAAACCTGATTATTTTTTAAACACATGAATAAAATATTATAAAAATGCACATAAAGAAGAGTTTTGCTATGGTTGGATGAGTGTTCTCCAAAGGTCCATAAGTAAATCTGATATACGCAGATCCCATTTCTCAGTCTCTGTTAGATTGGTAGGCACATGCTCCTACCATGATGTGCTGCCATGAATAGAGGTCCATATTAATGGACTTGAACTCCCAGAACTATAGGTCAAAATAAACCTTATTTTCCTTCATAAGTAGTGTCTCAGGTATTTTTGTATGCTGACAGAAATCTTACAAATACACCACTATTCTGTATTTCAGTCCCTAAAAACTAGATCTCCATTGCTGAGCATTGCAGGTTTCTTACCAGACTTAATACTGGCTAGATAGTTCTTTAAAGAGGCATTACTAGGTGGTCTCATAATATACTGATGAAGTTGCCATGATCTAGATCCAGGAACTTGACTTTGTCTTGGCCAATATCATGATATCAACTTTTAAATTTCACTAATTTACAATGCCAAATAAAATTATATTAGTCTGTAGTATTAACTCTTCTCTTTATAGATTAATCTATCTGGGATTGATTTAAAATCAGGAGTTTTTTTGGTGGGCATGAAGTGAAGCTCAAAGAGCTAGCAATATGACCTACATTATGCATGGCATCATATCAGACTCTTAGAGCCTTATCCATTCAACTGCAAAGGGGACTCTATTTCCAGGAGTTCTTCAGTATTTTGGCTAAAAACCTCATTTGAGCTAAATCCATGCTTGTAGTTATGACAATGCAGTTTACTCTGCAGCACCAGGAAGAGAAAGGATGTTGTACATAGATTTCACCTGAGCTACACCCTTGTGTATAGTTTAGAGGAACCTATTATTACTCCCTATAATATTTCATAATTTCATTTTATCCCCACATTCTGAGAATATATTACTATCATATCTTCTTACTTGGTACCATAGAACCTGGTAAATTCAAACTTGCTTAAAACTGCTAATTAACCCATGAGACTCTCTCTCTCTCTCTCTCTCTCTCTCTCTCTCTCTCTCTCTGTGTGTGTGTGTGTGTGTGTGTGTTTTCTAGATGTACAGGAACAACCTATATTTGTTAGGATTTTTTCCATCCACTGTCAAGAGGGGAAAGGATGACATATGCTGGAAAGATTAAACCTTTGGGACTACTCCACAACTAATGATAAAAAAAAAAAACCTGCAGCCTCCTCATTCACAGATGTGACAACTCTGAAGTTTATTTTATGTATCCCAGGGGTAACTTGCTTATTAATTGTATCATATATTGACTTCTCCACTGGTATGCTTGGGATTGATCCCCAAACAAGATACTAGCATGTCTAACACTACTTGGGTCTCAAGAGTTGCATGGGAACACAGCCTCAGCCAACATGTAACTAATAAATATCCAGTTACAAATCTTGCCTAGACTCATAAATGTTTGCCTTTTCCCAATATCTCAGTTTGTTTTAAATTATTTTCATTATTTATGCCTGGACTTGTATAACTCTGCAGAAACTCAATTTGCTCATATAGTATTGATCAATCCATAACATACAGGGGCTACTCTATCTTTCTTGGAAAAAAATCATATTTATCTCAAATGAGTTAAATTAACAACTATGGTTTGCTCCACATATAGAACTCATTGCTTGTGGCATAAAGGAAGGAAAGCTAAATGAAAGAATTCCCAACAGCTTGCAGATTGAACTCAAATCTCCATTCCTTTTTGCCCTTTGCCTTAACTTGGATCAAGTTATTCATTTCTTTTTTCAGATTACACTGCAGTTTCAATAGAATATAATTTCATGGTAGATTAATTTGCAATTGTTGAATCTGGGCAAAGGTAAAAAATAATTACAGCATTGAATGACTCAGGCACCCACCTTGGACGACCACAGCTCTGTTTACTCATTAGAAAGTTGCATTTGTACTTTCTAAAAAACTGTAAATCTAAAATTTTAACTTCTATGATTCTGTCAAAAATTGTGCACAGTTATTTTGTTAAATTTATATAGATTATTACTATTAAAACCACAGGGACAGATTTGAGTCCCAATCCTAGAAGCTAAAATATGCAAGGTTATTTGCATATGTTTGCATTTGGAAATTACATATGTGCTAATTTTAGGCTAATGATGTTTTGAAAACTACAAGATTTAGGTCAGGACAGATCTTCAGAGAGAGTGTATTTCTATTTTATTTTTTGCTTTAAACTTAAACATCTGAATTGTGAATTTTATTGCAATGATTTCTAACATTGACATGAGAGAACATAGTAAAGTTACATTCTGATTTAAAAGAATTGATAATTTTATTGAATTACCATTCTTTATTGGAGAATAACATTTAAAAAGTGCTGTCTGCCATTGACCAAGAGAGACTTTGACATTTTACTTTGCAAGCTTCAATCTTCCCTTAGAAAATGAAAGATCAACTTTGAACTTGATATTTTCCTCATAGTCTGTAAGTAGAATATGGGTAAGTAAAGGATGGCTTCAAGGAAACATTTAATGACCTGAGAAAGAATTCTTGCAATTAAATTCTAAATGAAGCTCACCTTTAGGCCAGTCTGACACCTGATGGAATGTCCAGGGGCCTTGCTGTCCACTGCTTTCAGTGGTGTTGTGTTGGAATTTAAGTGTGCAGAGTTTAGCTCCCTCAGCCTGACACTTTGCAAAGAGCTGTGGCTGTGATTTAGGTCAGCTGAGGCAAACCTTAGCTAGGAGGAGGAAAAGTTCTCTTCCCCTTATCGCAAGCCACAAGTTCTGCATGGTTTGGCCTAGAGGAAGAATCTTCCTGCATACTGGACCTGGGAACAGTACATTTGGGGATTAGATAATGTCTACAAAGAACTTTGGGAGGGTACTTATCAAATGAACAGGAACAATCTGAATTTAGCTCTGTGTACCCGCTGAGACATGATATTTGGGCAATGTAGATGAAATGTTACTGAAGAATTGCTTGCTTTGTTAGAAGAAGAATATAAAAGGAAATTGCAAATAAACCTCAGCATGCAGTTGCAATTGCTGCCTTGGCTCTGCATCCCTGTGTCCCGGTGATTTCGAAACCCTTACCCAGGGACCCGAACGCACTAGACTTTCACAGTGTTGCAGTCCAAGAAGGCATTCTGGATACTATTATGTCAAGTTTACCTAACTTCTCTCAGCAAGTACCAGTTTCTCCTATTTTGTTTTCTCAATTATTCAAAGATTTTATCTTTATTTCACTATCTTGCAGTAAAATTACCTTTGCTCTTCTTTAGGAACATCTGCCTGTGTTCCAAGTCCTTTTGGTATATAAAATGCCATTGATAAAGCTATTTTACTGTATAGTTCTGGATACAGAAAATAAATGATTCTGAAAACATACTCAATAATGAAAAGCAATCAGTATTCTAACAGATTTTCTTAATTTTGTTTCAGATAAACATGAGACTCCCATGGACTATTTCCCTCACTGTTTTGTATGCTATAGAAACATTTCAAAGAAGGAACGAATTCATATGCTTGGCACTCCTAAGTCCCAGATTAAATAGCAGATCATTTTATACAGAATAATTATTATATGTATATTTTTTCAGACTATTTCCTGGATGCTACTCATAATTATCTTGCTAATTTAAGCTTCTCAATATCTGTCATATCTTGAATTTTGTCATCAGGTGATTATCAGAGATGTGTCTTTCTTTAATTGATTTTTACATTTGCTTTACCTTCTCAGGGTTTAAATTCCTGCATATAGCAAAAATTAGGTGCCTGATAAAAACAAAGTTGTACTTACTGAGCACTTTTATTTGCAGATATTGTACTAAGTGTTTTTCACATTTTATCTTACCTAATTGTTGTACCTGAGAAGTCTGTATTTGATAACCACATTTTACAAATCTAAAAATTAAGGTCTCAATTAAGGATTCTTGACCAAGGCTGCATAGCTAATTTCTGTACAACCCAAATTAATATCAAATACAATGATCTAAATAGGGAATCTCATCCAGTTTCTCAATTCATCCAGAGCAAATAATTTAATGGAATATACTTGGAAAATATTAATAAACTAGAAATAAACCAGCTGTCATGATCCTCTCAAAGCTTACAGATGGCACCCTTCCACCATATAAATACACATGAACAACAAAGATTTGAATATGCTCCAGTGTCAATTAAAAGAAAAGACAGAAAGAAGAACCCAACATGAGATTTCAAATTTGAAATCATATTTATCTTTCCCTCACAAATACCTTTTCTTTCTACAAACTGGTGTCAACTAGGGTGCTTGTTGACTATTTTCTTTTTGTTTTACACTATATTGCAGGTCATGTTTGTCAAACATTTTCATTTACCTCTTATGTAACTGAAATGATCAAATGAATAATTTGTTCTTCACTGGCATATCAGGACATATGGGGATATACCACAAATGTTTCCCAGATGTGCTGCCAAAGTTTAAGCAACATGTAAAATGTAGTTTGCATTTAACTAAAGATACATATGGTCACTGCAATGTCTGTCAGAAAGGAAATGGAGTAAAAAGGGTTTCTACAGTTTGCACTGGAGCAGTTTAGGACTTGATGAAAGGAAGAAGTAAAAAATGGTTGGTGTGTTTTCAAGCCAGCTTCAAAGTAACATAGAAGGATTACTTAGTAAATTCTGATATTTGACAATTGAGTATTTAAGAAGGTATTTATCTGCAATCATCAGTGATTCATAAGTAGAGACCCAGTATTAGAGCAGCCACTGCTCTAATTCAATGATGATTGAGGTGCTTCTATAGGTTTTGGGATGTGGTTATACTGTTGATGTTGTATGTGGCAATCACCATCACGGGTGGTGATTCTAATCCCAAAAGCCCAAAAACTACTTAAATAGGCTAACTACTTTTTATTTTATATATACAGCTGACTCTAGAAAAAATTATCTTCCATCCTTTTCCTACAGGTGACTTTAATATTTTAAAAAACAGTCCTCTGAGGCTGCTGCCACTGTTTCCATGTTCCTATTATCTTGCCACACTTAAATCTGACCTGTTGATTAGTAATCCTCCATTGTCATACTAGTTTCTGATGATATCTCAACAGGCAGAACCATTAACTTTTTGGAATAATTGACTACTGGTAGTAGTCTGTTAGCATTAGTAAAACCTAACTATATGAGCTCTATAAGTTTCATAATTAATTCTAATTTGCCACTTAGACAACACAGTCAATTTGGTTTTGTGTGCATTGATTCAAAGAAGCTTAGTATCTAAGCTAAAAAAAGATAAAAAGATCAATCCATAAATGAATACATATATTCCCCTATAGTTGGAGAAAAAGTTGATCAATCTTTAGGCCATTATGAAGAAACTCTGTTTCTACAAATTATTAAGTGTTGTAATACTGAACAATATTTTCTCAAATATTTGGAAAGAATATGATCACTTTTTGAAACATAAAAAAATCATGAAGCATATGCATGCACCCATCCTTTTAAAAAAATCACATTTGACACTTTTATATGACTGCCTTTCACCTATCTTCATAGATATTTCTCTTTCATTCTTTTTTTTATGAAATGCAGAACTTCTCTCCAAATGTGAGTCTATATTTTTCTATAAGTATAATGTTGTTCTTAGCCAAAAGTATAGAATTATATTTCTATGGCTCATGTCCCAATCCTCCTGGTTTCTTTCAGTAAATTTGCTAATTGCATATTTTAGCAATCCATTTTCTTATCTTGGCCTTTGTGACACATTTTACTAGATATTACATTTCTTGTGTTTACGTTTTATTTACATGAAACTAAAGTGTGAGTTGGTTGACTCATTGCATTTTGTATACACGGTGCATAATAAATGCTGAAGTGAAGATTATCTTTTCTTGGCGCAAAACTTAAAACATGTGTTTCTTTGCCAGATCTGCTTTGACAAAAAAGAGAAACATAAAATGTTGAGCAGCATATGGTTTGGCAATCTTTCTATAATCCAATCTTCTTAGCAAAGTGAGATTATATCCCTTGCCTCTTTTTGTTATATATACCTTATTACTATTAAATTTTGACAAGTAAGAGCAAAGAAAACCCCATTTCAATTATTGAATTTAATAAAAGTGTGAGGTGTGATGCCTGTTTGTGTGTGTATATTATGGTTACCACATGATTTTGAACTTTGATACAATATGCTATATATGGCATATAATAAAAATACAGAATTATTCTTAAAAATATAGGAAAGAGAAACAATCAAAAGAAGAAAACAAAAATACAATCCCAAATCTTAAAATATTAGTATATTTTTTCAAAACACCACTGTTCTTAAGCTAAATTCTTTTCCATAATATAGATTTCTGTTTGTTCTTGCCTCAGTACTTTTGCTATTTCAAGTTTATAATGTGTCAATACCTAATATACAGATATCCATGTTACTCTATCTACTTCCCCACCCCACTGCCCATTGCTTTAAATTGAATTGCATTATATCTCTAGAAGACTCATGTAAAAAATTTTGTGCTATCATCCAACACAGAAAAAATTTCTACCTATGTATTTTCTGTTGCTTTGACTTCCCATTCAAAAAAAAAAATCCAGATTATACAGACCTTCTTCTGAGAGAAGCACCCACCATTATGTTTTTTTTATGTTTGCTGACTTGCTTATTATGATCTATGCATCTTGTTCAATGACACTCCGCTACCCCACCAATCTAGGAGCTGTTAGTGTCTCCTCACCTTCTAGTGCAGGCACCACTCACCTTCTCAGCTATAAGAAATAAGCCTCCTAAACCTAGAAAGAAAGAACAAAGAAAGGGAAGGAATTGAGAAATACAGGAAAGGAGGAAAAAATTAGGCTGGGAGGGAGGGAGGCAGGAAGAAAGAGGGATTTCTTCTAATATCGTCTCCATTCCAGTTTTAGGTTTTCAACCCACCCCAACCCATCACCAGCACATATAACTTAACCAAAGAATCTTTCTAGCCTAGAAAGAGACTTAGTCTGACAGATGGCAGCAGAATGGTCTCTGAAATCATAGCTGTAATTCCGAGAGAAAACAGGAAGGTTTGCACTCTGTATTGTCTGCATTCAGACTCCACTCTAGTTTGATCAATAATTACAATGATGCTGTTATTTTTAATGTTTATTTTTAGTTGTAATTGGACACAATACCTTTATTTAATTTATTCATTTTTATGTGGTGCTGAGGATTGAACCCAGGCCCTCCCACATGATAGGCAATGTTACTTAAAGTCTTTGTCACCACATTAAAATGCACAAAATTCTATTTTCTAAGGTTATCAGTGTAGGTAAAATGTGAAGAATAAACTTGCAAAATCAAATAATTTATCTCTCAAAAGCTTCTGAAGAAATAATCTAGATTTTTTCATTATAATATAGTTTTGGTTTGAAAAAAAAGCATTATCCTGATGAAAAAAATTCTAAGATCTAATACTTCCTTTCTGTGAAATGTTTTTTTTTTTTTTTTTTTTTTTTTTATCAAAAGCCTTAAAATAAGATAAAGGCCACTTGTCTGTTATTGTATTTTTTCCTCATTTTTATATTGGTGCATTATAGTTGTACATATTGGTGGGATTTGTTACAAATCCATACATGGACATACATCTTTAAATGTCTTACTGAGCATTGTTTGAAAGACACATTCAAAAACTCAGTTCTTTCAGTGATATGTTTTTGACACACTTACTGTTTATTATTTTATTAGGACCAGAAAACTATTAAGTTATATATTTTCATCCACTAAAGATGCATATTTTTCTCTCTGGAAAAAAGAGATTGTTTTATTGCTATATATTATATTAATCAAATTTGTCTCTAACTTAGCAATATGATTCAGCATCCTTTCGTGATGGATAATAAAAACTACTGTTTTAAAGTTCTCAAACTATTGTACCATTTTGCTAGTTTACTTTTCTAATAGCTAAAAATCTTTGACATAGTTTCAGATTTTAATATTTATTCTTTAATTGTAGTTGGACACAATACCTTTATTTTATTTATTCATTTTTATGTAGTGCTGAGGATTGAAGACAGGGCCTCGCATGTGCTAGGCAAGCATTCTACTGCTAGGCCACAACTCAGCCCTTATTTTCAGTTTTTTATTTGTATGAGATTCACTTTTTAAATTTTTGAAATTATATTTAGTATTTATATTTTAGTTTTCATGTGTGTCTACATGCACAAAATGACTAAATGAGGTTATTCAAGCAGTATTAATAAAATAATTCTATGTTGGTTTTAATTCTAAAAGGGTATACATGTAAGTATGTATGCATAAATGTACATGTATATTTATATGTTAAGAATATTAATACCTTTTATTAAAAGCCTACACAACAATTAATTTCTGAAATGTATTTGCTGAAAAAATATTAAACAAAATAAAACATATAGTAGTCATTCACTATGTAAAAAAGTGGTTTCTGATTATTTCTGGCTTTACAAATGTAAATGTGACATCATTGTATAAACTTAATGGATAGCTTAATTTTCTTTGAAAATATGGACCTCAGTAACAAATATAATTGAGAAGAAATTAATGTTTCAAATATAAATTTATTTTTATGGCCCATTTAGTTCTATAACAGGGTCTTAGGAACATTTTTATTTAAACTAAAATTACTAACAAGTAATCTTAGTTCAGGATTTTTTAACATTAATAGAGAATATAAATGGCCTTAGGATGTATATTTCATATTTATTCCATTGTTTAAATTATCATCAAATATCCCAATAATCAAAGTTCTGTTGGCATGGAAACTGGTATAAATATACTGGTTAAATGTACTAGCTCTTCATCAGTTTTTCCTACACACAATAAAAATTCTTCAGCATTTGCTTGTTCACAATCTTTCTAGTTTATGGCAGTATGCTATTTAAAAGGTAAGTTGATCCACATGTGAAATATTAGCCAAACAGATTTTAATAATAGATATTTGAACTTCAAATTTGGTATGCCTATTTTATAAAAACAGAGTTATATTGATATTGTAGTAGTGGAATAATGTTGGAGAACCTGATTCTAGACCAGCACTGTCTAATATGGTAGACACTGGCCACATGTGGATCCATGTATACAAGACCAAATTAATTAAAATTAAATAAAATTCATAATGTAGTTCCCCTTGGTACTAGCTACATATCTAATGCTCAATATCCTTATATTGTTTCTGGGTATGATGTTAGACAATGTAGTTATAGAAGATTTTATTCACTATGGAAAATTCCACTGGACAGTTCAGGTCTAGACTTCTGACATGTAGCATGTTTCTTTCTCTTTTCAAATGTTAAAGATAAATTTAATCTGATCTATCTTAAACAGTATGAGATTGGACTAATAAGAATGCAAACTACATATTCTTAATGTATTGAGCAGGAAATTACTATATGAATTACACATTTATCTCTGTACTAAGTACACAAAAATTATGTACTTATTCTTAGATTAAAATGTATAGAATAAAATTCATTCATTCATGAGACTTCTTAAAATTGTTTCAATTGTGAATGATAACCATTTTAATATTAATTAAAATTAATAAATATTCAAAAAAGAGACACTCACAGTAATACATTTTAGATTAATTCAGAATTCACTTATTACTAACGCCCCCCCACCAAAAAAATTAGAATATGGATAATTTATCCAATGACATCTTTTTTTTTTGCATACTGCACTTTTTTTTTCTAATTTTCTTAAATATATGAATAATTTTCATTAATGGACAAAAGTTGGTTATCCTTACTTAACTAACGACTACACAAACCACCACCAGAGATATAACTGCAAGAATAAAAGTCAAAATCAGCTGTTGTTCCAGGCATATTTTTACCTATTCATTTCTAATCATAGTCAGGTGAATTAAACTGAAAATAATTGCCATAAAGTAATTTAATTTAAAACATTTCAATATTTAAAAAAGGAAAAATAAATGATCTGTTATTTCCCATCTAGGCATTTCACATGACATCACTCCCGAAGCTTAATCATGTTTTAATCCTTTTGTAAATCAAGTTATGTTTCATTCATTTTAATGGAATGAATGTAAAAACCCCATAGAATGCATGAACAAATCATCTTTTGTATAAATTTATGGACTTATTGTTTGATATTTAATAATAGGGATTTGCATTAAAAGTAATACAACTTTCAAAAAATTGTTTTTAAGCAAATTTAAGCAATCAACACAAAGTTCTGTGCCACTTCATTGAAAAACCATGGGAAGACAGAGAAGTTACTGATATGCTTTCATAAAAGAGGTAAGCCCACATTACATGTGAAGGCAAAGTTAACTTGGGTACTGAGCTTGAGATTCTGATTATACAAATGTTATTTTAGGAGACAAGATACATGATGAAATGACAATAAATTTTATTTAAATCTCATATGTATCTCATACACACATGATCTCTCATATTAAGAGAGCTTAACCAAATAGTATTAAAGCCAATTATTTTAAAAAGGGGAAAATATAAACCAAAATTACAATATATATTTTTCATTAAATTATACCAACTTAAAAACTGCTTCACATTTCAAATCATAGATGAAATAAGGAAAGTTCATAATATTGTCTAACTACAGTAATCAAAAAATTAAGTTTTAGGTCTGAGAAAATGATTTTATTTCTTGTAAAATACATCAATTCTAATCATCTTGCATTAAATGCACTGTGATTTTTAACCATATGTTTGAAACAAAACAAAAATATATTACCTAGAAAGATTTAGTGCTAGTATAAAAGACTGGTTAACCATAAGAAGATTTGTCAGTATAATTAACTACATTACACGGCTGAGGGAAAAAAGAAAAATGTGTTTTCATTTCAGAAGATATTTAGAAAAAGTTTATGATATAATAGACACTAAATTTGATTTAAAAAATAAAATCTTGGTAAACAAAAAATATATGGTTATCATTCTAACCTTATGAAATATATTAAGAAAAAAACATACAGTAAATATCATGTGAATGGTGACATTTTAGATGTAGTACTAACAAAGCAAGAGCAAGATAATTGTGACTGTTAGGTTCAGTCCTGAACAAAATTGTACTGGAAATCCTTGCAATAAAACAAGATAAGAAATAAGGGCACAAGAAAAAGAACAAAAAAGCCAAAAATATTTGGTTTTGTTTAGTAACAAGAAAGGAGACAAAATTTCTAGGACAAAAGATGAATACACAAAAATTAATAGCTTCCCAGTAAGGAGTGGAAGCTAATCAGAAAAAAAAATTGTAACAACAGGAACCAAAAAAATTAATAAGCAGGACTTTCATTGTGAGGTTTAAAAACATTGTTGAAGGACATATAAGAAAACCTGATGTCAACATGCCCTAAGTTCACGAATGGGGTGAACTTAATTATAACTAATTACCCACTAACTGTTCTGGAAAATTAATGCAATTCAAATGAAAATCCCACAGGATTTTATATGCAACCAGACAGCATATATTATTTAGTGGTTTAAAGACAGACAAAGAATCAAAAGAAAAAAATATTAAGTCCATAAAGACCCACAAAAACTAAAATCTTGTCACCTGACCAAATTAATAACTGTCACATGGAAGAAAAGAAATGTAAGCACCTTCTTCATAACAAAATTAAATTTTCAGTGCTAAAAGAATCTAAAATGTGAAAACTCTTAGATGATCTCATGAAAAGGAAAAAAATCTTAAGCCTCATGACAGAAATATTAATACATACCTTCACCTATACTTCTCAATAACTTTTGTAGACAGATATTTAAAATTACAGAATTAGTTTGAAAAGTCAAAAATAGATTTTTGCTGAGTAGTATCTATAATCAGAAGTTTTCTATTCATTGAGAATTATTTTAATAGGATATTCAAGCAGACTCTTTTCTTAGTATCTGTATTTTCTACACAGAGCCTGGCATGAGAAGCTTAATACATGTCTCCTGAATCAACATTGGAATGCTTAAATAACTATCAATTATCATTTATCAAAACTGCAGATGTGAAAGAAACAGGGGTAAAGCTGAAACAACATTGCCCTTATGATTTACCCTGGAAATTGCTTTTATGAATAAACTACAGATAACAACTTGTTTACTTGTCATTTGTCTCTTTCTCTTAAAATTGAAAGGCAGAATGTGAAAATGCAGCCCTTTCTTGGCAGTATAATGTAGCTGGCTTCCTAATTAATTACTTCAGAAGCTGAAGAAGCTTTCAGTAAATTCATCTTCTTTATGACTTTTTGTCAGTATGTATTGACCTTTTAACATTCAAAACACTTCCTATAATTTCTGCGTCAGTAACAGTACATGATATGCCACCATTCTTAGTAGAATCAATATTCCCTTCCATCTCTTTTTCATTAAGTTTACTGACTAGATATGAAGAGCATTGTTCCTCAACATTGTAAGGAGGTTACACCTCTCTGCAACCCCAGACCAAAATTATATCAGACTACACTTAAAGGAATGACTATCTGAGTAATTCCATGAACCAAAGCGACAACAACCAAAAATCTTTTTAAAAGAAAATCTTATTTGTCTTTCAATTCATATGATTAAAAACAACATATAGGCCAGTGTTTCTCAATGAAGGAGGGAGGAGTGAAAGACATTTTGCTGACCTTCACACATATGCGTTTAGCTATGTCTAGAGACATTTTTCACTATAGCAATTGTGGAGGGGCACACAATTACTTTCATCTCTTGGAATGCTTCTAAACATTTTATAACTCACAGGACAGTTCTGTACATCAAAGATATTCTCAGGAAAAAAAGGTCAACAGTGCTAAAGTTGAGATACCTTGATGTAGAGAAACTGAGTGCCTAATAAAATGTTTCTCAATCAATTTTATATTTTAAACAATTCCCTGGTCCTCTCTGCTTAATTCCATGTAGTGATGTTAGCAATACAAAAACACAGTAAGATTATTAATTACAAATAACTCTTCCATGGCTACCAAATAGAGTTCCCGTGGTGTCCTCACATCCATCACTTAATGTTAAGTGTTTAAGGCAGATAAGCAGATATTGGCTTTTAAGTTTATAAGACTATTATATAGAAAAGATTTGATTTTATATAAGCTCATGTAAAAACAATGATTTATTAATTCTGCTTAAAACAGTTGTTATTTGGATCAATATGAAGTTTAGAATATAATGAATCCTGTCTCAATTCTCCCATTTCATCAACACTACAAAGTTATTCTGGGGAAAGATTATATTCATCAATTTTCTTTCTAAAAATAAAATATATTTTTTCTTTCTACAATATTAAATCTGCATATCTCTGCCAAGACACTCCTATCCACTGGACAAATGCTATTTTCAAAACAATGTGACTCCCCCCGTCCCAGAACACAAAAGTAATCTTTCACAAAACTGGCGATGCATCAGTCAACTGTTCTTGCTCACAGAAAACAATTACTTTTTTGAACAGCCATTAGGTTACAGATAGAGGCATCCCTGTATCATTTTGCTGAAACAATTGTAAACATGGTCAAACTGGACATACATAGACTATGGCATTTCTTTGCATTGTTGTTTTAAGACAAATGAGGAAAACATTTTAAGCATGTTGCATGTTCACAAAATGATGCCAACATTGTAATTGTGCCTCAGAATTTCCATATTTTAACAAGTATTCTAAGAGAAATATATATAAATGATATGAGCACACAATTCACAAACATGAAATATTAATGGTTAACAAAAATGGTTAAACTTCATCAGTATTACAGAATATGCAAATTAAAACAAAGACTCTACACCTATAAAATGATCAGAGCAGAGTAGAAGATATTCTTTCAAGTTTCTAGTGCAGAAATATATTAAGTCCCTACTGTCTACATGGAATGTTCATACAAATGAATATTTGAAAAGAAAATTTTAAAACCACCTAATGAACAAATCTTTTATTTTTATTTTTATAGCAAATATCATGACATTGAAGGATTTTATACGACATTCATATCCTGGTAGATGGGCTACAGCGAGAGTGCTCTGTCAATCTGGTTCAAATATATTTTCTAGTTATGTAGAAGTTTAATTTGTTAGAGATTCTATAAAGAATGGTGTGTTCTTAGAATTTACTATAGAAAATTAACTTGTCACATAGAAAGAAGAATATCTCCTCTTAATTGCATTTGAGTTAAAAGCCCAAATAATATCACAATGCCCAAAATGAATTCTTCCTGTTTCGGGCATTGGGAGATTATTGGGAAGAATTTGTTTTGGGCATTGGGAGATTATTTGGGCTTTGAACTCAAATGCAATTAAGCACTTTACTACTTAAAAAAATGAGGAGTTGTCCCGGTAAAATATAAAATGTACATTTCATTTTCTTTGGTTCTATCACTGCAAACCCCAATTCATGTTATACAAAAAGGCAGGTAAGGTCAAATTTCATTGAGAAGAATTAGGAAACTAAATTTTATTGCTTTTTGAAATTATTAGTTCCAAAAATACAGGGAAACATAACTTTTCTTAGTAGAGGCTGTGTATACCAACTCATGCATTGGCACATTAGCTTCTAGCTCACACCAAACAAATGAATCAGAGAATAGTAAAAATGCAAAAGTATAAGAACAATATCTTGACCTTTTTTTTTATTTGTTTACCAATTGGTTTCTCAGTGCAACCTTTTGCTTGCCACCATTTCCTTACAGAGGTTAAGTCTAAAAATGTATTCTAATAACACAATTTCACTAAGAATAGGGTCTCTTGAGCTAGTGTCTAAAGTATTATACAAAAGTTTTAAGCTTCCAGGTTAATATAATTATCACACCTGAAAGTTACTACCAGTGCTTTGGTATACAAAAAGAGCAAAAAAACAAAAGCCAGGAATGGTTTAACAATACTACAACATAGGTGGGTTAATCAGTGCACTCACTCATGCGTTCCACCACCTATCCCCCAAGAAAATAAAATACATAATTCTCACACTCACAATTTAAAAAGAAAATCAAGAAAAAAGGTTTTCTTCAAAGAATTACTTCCCCTTCATTTGTTTTTCTGCTCTGAAAGAGAGAATTATCTGCTAGCAACAGCACTTGCTAAATGAAGCATTTCTTGAGATAAAGTTGCATGGTAGGGGAGAAGAAATTTTGCCACCTGTTTGATAGTCATTAGAATTTGAGTGCTAAATCTTTCACGGTATTTATTTCCACCCTTGAGAAATTAATTAAAGACTTGAGATGGTAAAAATCATTTCCATTGTTTTCCAGATAGATTCAAATTATGCATACAACATTGAATTCTAAGGATGTTAATAACTTTTCTACTGTCCTTCATCACCCCACCCAAACAAAACTTGAATGTTAGACCACAAGAATTTGTACAAACACACACACACACACTCAACTTCTGTTATGAAGAACTAGGAAAATATTTTAAATAAAAATCAGACATAGAATTTCCAACTCCTGAAATGAATTAACATCTATAAAATAAACTTGTCATGTTAATTGAAAAAAATGAAAAAAATCTTAGTTTAATTAATTCTGTATAAACACATTCTGTATAAACACACCTGCTAGGTAACTGTGGTTGACAAGATTTGGTTATGATTACAAATTTCATAAACATTATGGAATAGCTTTACATATTATGATTATATTTATAGCTTTGACTATAAAATGATTGATTGTAGATCACTCCCTTGCTCAAAACTATGCAATGGCTCACTCAACTCTAAACAACAATCAAATCCTGCACTCTTAGATTCAAAGTTTCTTTTCCAAGCTCTCTTTCACTGATTCCACATTTCAACAAAGGATTCAAAAGAAATATATATTTAGTAATTAGAGAATAAGCAAAAATACAAATTAATATTTCAATGTAATAATTTTTTCTTTAAAGTACATTGCTTATACATATTCACAGCTATAACTTTTTGACTATTGCTAACCAAGTTATGTGGAAAAGCTATTTTATTTAAATATTTTAATAGAAAGGAAATTCATTTCATGTAAATCTGTTAATCTTATAATTTAACTGCATTGAGGCACTTTAAGTATAAAAACTTCAAACACAAGTAAATGTGGATGATTTTTTGAGTACTAATTTTAAATACATTTCTCCTAAACCCTATTCAGGTTTCTTTTTCTCCTAGTCAGTCATTCTTTTTATCAAATTCCTTACATCAAACACAGTATCCTTTAACTGCAAGCATACTAGCTCCAAGATATAAATTTGTCTCAAATAGTTTTCTCTGTTATGATAAAAGATGTGAAAATAACTCAAATAACTCCTAACTTTAAGATTAATTGCAATCTTCCAGCAGATTATAATATTATTTTCTTTATCGAATTACCATTGGTGCACCATAACTAAGTATTTTTATGACTGGTGAACTACTTCCAATGAAACTACTTCCAGTTTGTTCTTGCATCTGAGTATTTATCAGCAATAATGAATATAATCTAAATTTTGTATCCATTCTTTAATAGGAGAGATACCCTAAATTGCTCTTTAGTAAGATTGTGATAATATATATATATATATATATATATATATATATCCAATACTATTAAGTGAATAGATATAAACAATGCTACAGACTTAAAAATTAGCCTCTCTAAATTCACTCATACATTGAACATTCATACAGTACCTGCTACATGCCAGGAATTGCATTTAGAAACAAGAAAAAAAAAAAACCAGCAATCAGGATACTTGCTTCTAAGATATCATCATCAAATAAATAATTACTTTCCAAAGGATTAACTGATATATTAAGATAACATTATCTACCAACAAATATCATGTTGTATAATTCATATAAACAATAATAATGATTAATTGCAAACTTTGTTCAGAGTCCATAAGGGTATAAGTTCATATTTAGCATGTAAACACCAAAGTTTTTAAAAAGTCACACATTTTTCTTACTATAATATTAAAGGATTATTTTCTTCTGGATCAGGCTATCTGTAAGTCTGCATCAACAATCAATAATTGATGAAATGGTATTATTTAAAATGAAATATAAACTAAGATTGGGTTGAATCATCAAATAAAAATATACCTAAGTGGAGGAAAACTGATTAGGCATTTCAAAGTACATGATACACCCAAAAGAGTGATTTCTAAGGTGCCTTTGAGCTCTTGGATTCAAAGAGCTCTTAACAAGATAATTATGCTCTTTTTAAGATTTCAAGGTCTTATCTCATTGATTGGTGAAACACTCTATATTTTTGAAACCAGAAAAATGAAAATTATACAAGGAACCTTGGAAATAATGATTAAGAATCATTTAAAATTTTTGAAACACCTTCAGTGAGAGATTTAAATGTGGGAAAGAAGAAGAGAGGGGAGAGACAGAGGGAGAGCATAAGCATTAGTTCAGCACAACTGTCCACATACCCTAGACTCAGCTTGCCACTTCATCCATCATTCTCCTCACATTTGGTTCTTAAACTTTTGGTACTCAATAATACAGGATTTGAACTTTTTGTAGTCGTAATCAAGCCCTAGGACTTCCCATGATAAGAAACAGTGTCTAGAGAGGTAGGCAACTCGATCTGAGTTAAGAAATTTCCTACATTCAGAGAAATGCCACTTTTCAGGCTAGAGTCACTTCCTGGTGAATCAGGTTTAAAAGCTCAGAAACAGTAGCATACTTGCTCATCACTTGTTATTTTACAGCTTGTATTTCATTCAACAATAACTGAGTAACAACCCAAATTTTAATATTCTGCCCATTCATCTGCCAAAGACAAAGTATTGAAGGGCATTATCAAGGCCAACAACCACATAATTGTTTACCACTGTTACCTAGTTCTATAATATTTTTAAGATTATTGAATTTCTTTCATTTTCAAATTAAAATAAATTTATTTTTAAGCTGACACATATGAAGATTTTCAAGATGTTCACAACAATGTGTGCCATTTCAGAGACATGTGAGGACATTCCAGTGGTAAACTATTATTTTATTGTGGCCTTTGTTTCTTTTAAATTATTTATTGGTGCAATTCATTCTGCCACACTCATACTTTCATAATTTGATCAATCTCATTCCAGAATATACCTGATTTCCTTGCTCTCCCCTACTGATATCACTTCTATCATTATTATTTAAATTAATGCAATATATCTATATCTATATATTTATCTATATATCTATCTATATCTATATCTATCTATATCTATATCAATATATATATTTTATATATACATATACACACACACGTGTGTGTGTGTGTGTGTACATGCAGGATTCACTGTAGTACATTTACACAAATCAAGCATAATTTGTTAGATTTGTTCACTAGTATGTCCCCATATGTTCTCCTTCTCCTCCCTCTCAAGCAACTTCATCTATTGGTTTCCCTTCTATTTTTCTTTTTGAATTCCTTTTTACCTCTCTCTAGCTTCTTCATAAAAGAAAATATTCAACACTTGACTTTCTGAGTCTGGCTTATTTTGCTTAGCATTATGTTCTCCAGTTCCATTAATTTGCCAACAAATGCCTTGATTTCATTCTTCTTTATGGCTGAGTAGAATTCTCTTGTTTATATATACCACATTTTTTTATCCATTCTTATGTTTATGGGCACCTGAGCTGGTTCCATAACTTGACTATTGTAATGTACATAGCATAAATATTCTATCTGATTTTGAACTGTTTTAAACAAACTGAAACTGTTTTAAGATAGAAACATAGAAACATAGATTCCTTCAATTTTTCTTTTTTCAGTACAGGAGAGTGAACTGAGGGGCACTCTATCATTGAGCTATGTCCCCATTACCACCATCCATCTTTATTTTGACACAGGGACTCACTAAGTTGCTGAGGTAGGCCTTAAACTTGTGATCCTATTGTGACAGCCTCCTGAGTAACTAGGATAAGTGTGTGACACAACACCCAGCTGAGTCATTTAACTGTTGAATACAATTAACACTAACTTATATTATGCACTCAGTTTTGTAGTTTTGACAGTTCTGATGTCAATGGAGTAATTTTGAATACTTCTATTTTTTACATCAAATTTTATTAAGAAAAAATTCCATTATTCTATTAAAAATGCGGCAATACTCCTTATTAACTTAAAAACACTTGAATCTACAAATTTTCATAAAACAACCTACATCTGAAGAAAGCAAAGAAATATCAAAATTTTAATGTCTAGCATCTTAGTTTTTACTAATTTCGGCATTTATGTGATCATGCAAAAATTAATATACTTCCTGGGAACAGTGATGCATGCCTTTACTCCCAGTAATTCAGGAGGCTGAGGCAAGATTATTATAAATTCAAAGCCAGCCTCAGCCACTTAGCAAGTCCCTAAGCAATTCAGAAATACACAGTCTCAAAGTATAAAATAAAAAGGTCTGGGGATGTGGCTCAAGGTTTAAGTGCCCCTGGCTTCAATTCCTGATACTCCTCCTGCACGCCCCCCCCAAAAAAAAAGTAAAAGTGTTGGGGGAGTACCATTAAAATAGAAGAGACATCAGTAGTGTAGAGGAAAGGGATTGTACTTATGTGTAAATAGGGAGAAGATTTATTTTATAGAGTTTTGGGATAACATCATGCAAGTTGCTTATCACTTTTACAGCTTCACTCAATAAATACTATTATATTTAACTGAGCTAAACCAGTACATTTTTACCTTGGGAATAAATATGTCTCATATAAAATTGAGAGTATCTGATATACAATATAAATTAAAGTTATAAACTGGTTTTGTTTATTTTTCCCTTATTGAAGGATTTTTTTTCACTTCTCAATCAATAGTTTAAGAAGCACTCTCAAAACAAGTTGGATATTTTTTTCTTACCATATGATAAATGCAAAAAAAATGGATAAAAATAATAGGTACTTTCATCATAGCGTGTTATTCTAGTAAAAAAAAAATTCAGTGTAAGTGGAAACAATATCATTTTATTTTAAACTAAGATTTCATCCTGATGAGTAATCTGAGACCAAATTATTGCTTTTTGGAAAGCAATATGTGTATCCTTATATGATATTAAACATCTAAATAATAAATTTTTCCCTGTCCAACATGAAGGATGGCATTCTATTCTCCTTGATCAAAAGAATACCATTAAGTTTAAGCATAAACTTCATTTTCCATGTTGCATGATATGCACTTTGAAATTCGGTACCTATCTCCTTCTTATTTCTCCTCATTTATTCCAGATATGTTTTGCTTCTGTAATGTTTTCATTGCCCTTGTATCCATCATCAATACTAAAATTACAGTAAACAAAAATTTTATTTAACCTATTTGTCTTGGTTCTGAATATTCACAACCGTAAAATAAACAATTTAATCGTTTATGAATAAAGATAGTGTGGAAGATGAAGAACAGTATTTCTGCATGAATACAAATCTATATGTCTAATACTCACAAGAGTTATGCCTGACATATAATAGTGAGTAACAGCTAAACATTTTAAACTTAATATAAGCTGAGTGCAGTGGCATGTACTTCTAATCCCTGCAGTTCCAGAGGCTGAGGCAGAAAGATCTTGAGTTCAAAGCCAGCCTCAGCAAAAGTGAGACACTAAGCAATTCTGTCTCTAAATAAAATATAAGATAGGGCTGGGGATGTGGCTCAGTGTTTGAGTGCCCCTGAGTAGTTCATTCACTGGTGTGTTCTCTCTCTCTCTCTCTCTCTCTCTCTCTCTCTCTCTCTCTCTCTCTATATATATATATATATATATATATATATATATATAAACAATCTCCCTAATTCACATTAAAACTAATATTTAGAAATAATACAATGCAAACAATGCAACATCTCTCTCTCTCTCTCTCTCTCTCTCTCTCTCTATATATATATATATATATATATATATATATATATATTGCATTATTTGCATTGTATTGTTTCTAAATATTAGTTTTAATGTGAATTAGGGAGATTGTTTTTAATATAAATTAACAATTCTGGTTCAATGAGTAGAACATTTTCCTGCTATTTTTACCCTACTCTGAAATTACTAGGGACCTCCACATTGAGAGTAAGGGATGGATGCAGAGCTCTGCTGCCCCTCCTGGGGCACTATGAGGAGCCCATTACAGAAGGAGGAAAAGGTCCATCATCCCCACCATGTTGATAGGTATGACCTAGATCTGGCTACTGTTAGACCAAACACCATTTACTTCAATAGTGAGGAAATGGTAATAAGAATTAAGAAGAAGTTATTGTACATGATATCCTAAGTGATGAATAATTACTTGCTATATATAGGTACAGGATATTTGTATGTCAATTTGATTTACTATGTAATCTTTTGGTACTAATAATGTTGAATTTAGAAAGTAAAAACAGATACTTCTCAATGGCCCACAGTGTTCACCCTCTGATGTCAGAGTCCTGTGATATTTCTTCCCCAGTGCACTAGAGTTAGTTGTCCTAGGTTTTGAGTTGAAGACATTTGTATTCTTGGTACTTTGTTTCATCCTCCCTCTCTTTCTCTATTTTGCATTATGGCTTTGTCTCAATGTTTCTGTTTATTTGTCTTCCTGCTCATCAAGTCTACTGCTTTCACTGCTAAAGCTATGAAAATTCTAACTTCTCATTTGGAGTTCTCACTAGTGAATTCTTAGGATATGGCTTTTCCACAAATATATATTGTCTGTGGCTCCTGCTTTGGTAAGAGTGCCACTCATTTTACCCCAGCTTGGCTCCAGTCATTTCTTCTCCTTCTCCAAACTTGTCTTCCAGCTCTTTAATGTCTTAACCAAGGGGCAAATTCCATAGGAAATAGTATTTTAAGATGCGTTTTGAAATTGTGGTATTTATACACAATGCAATGTTACTCAAGTATAAAGAAGAATGAAATTGTGATATTTTCCAGGAAAAGAATGGAACTGGAGACTGTCGTGCTAAATGAAATAAGCCAATCCCAAAGGCAAAGGCCAAGTGTTCTCTCTGATAAGCAGATGCTAATACATAAGGAGAGGGGAGGGAAAAATAGAAATACTTTGGATTACACAAAGGGGAATGAAGGGAAGTGAGCAGGGATAAGAATGGGAAAAAAATAGAATGACTTGGACATCACATTCCTATGTTCACATATGAATAGACAACCAGTGTAACTCCATATCATGTACAACCACATGAATGGGAAGTTATGCTATGTATTTGTGTAATATGTCATAAGACATTCTACTGTGATGTATAGTTAAGAAAAACAATTTTTTTAAAAAGGCCTTCTGTGAGCCCTGAAAAGCAATCTCTCCTTGTTATTCTTACAAGATCTCCTTCAATTTTTTTTATCTTTTAGGATAATTTGCCTGATTGAGTTGTCTTGTATATGTCTGAGTTTTTTCCTAGATGGTAAATTTTGAGGGAGTTCTTAAAAGTATGGTATAAATTTATGTATAAGCATAAACATAAATGTAAATATTGCATGAAGGACTGATCCATTTATGGTTGACCATTGAGCTACATCCTCAATGGTTGTAGTGGTAGAAGCACTGGCTCACCATAGAGGGAGGGAAAATTGTGGACAGATTTGATATGGAAAAGAACCTGAGATCAGAAAAGCAGCCTGAACTTAGCTGATCCAGAGGCTACACCATTAATTTGTGTTTAAAAAAGAGCTCTGTTTCTCTCAACTGCCCATTTTGAACCAGTGCAGGAGCCATCTTGAAGCAACCACACTACAGGTGCTGTTGTGGGAGCATGGGTATCAGAGCAAGCATTGACATATTGCCCCGGCAATCACCTACCATGTGATCCAGGGTGTACCTAGCAGAACATGAGTGAAACAGGCACTGGTACAGAACAATGGTATAAATAGAAAAGAGAAAAATACCACACAGATTCAGTCATCAGATCCTTATTAAAGGTGCCCAAAACAAACATTAGAGATATACAACCTTTTTTTTTTTTTTTTTTTTTTTTTTTTACAAGTGCTGCTGGGACAACTGCTTGTATGTAAAAGAATAAAATGAGACCCTTATCTCTGACCCTGAAATCAACTCTGTCTGGATCAATGACTTCAAACATTGACCAGAATCTATGCAAATTCTAGAAGAAAATGTAAGGTCAATACTCTAGCTTTTAGGCACAGGCATTGAATTTCTCAATAGAACCCCTAAAGCCCAAGAAATGCTGCTAAGGGTTAATAAGTGAGATGACATCAAATTAAGGAAGCAATTATAAATGTGAAGAGAGAACCCACAGAATGGGATAAAATCTTTACTAACTACTCTTCTGACCCAAGATTAATGTCTAGAATATATACAAAGTTCAACAAACTAAACAATAGAAAACCAAATTACCCAGTTAATAAATAAGGGAATGAATTAAACAGATACTTCTCAAAAGAAGAAATAGAAATGGCCAACAAATGACTAAAAATGTTTAACAAAATTAGCAATTAGGGAAATGCAAACCAAAACTACACTCAGATTTCATCTCACACCAGTTGGAATGTCAGTAATCAAGAATACAAATGATTATGAATAGAAGGTACACTAAGCTGCCACTGCGTGGGTGAAATGTGAAGCCTGTGACACTGGGCCAGTCCTGGTTCTGGTGGCTGGAGGTAAAGAATATATTTCAGAAAAGCTCCATAGAACACTATCATCAGCTCCAAACTCATAGTAAAGATAGACATGGAAAACCTTATTGGAACCTCAGTAGATCTGACTATAACTGGCATTCTCAAGAAATATTTCTATCAAAAAGTAGCAGAAATGAAAATCAAAGATATATTTCTACCACTTCAAGAAGTTCCTGTACAAGCCAACAATGTCTAGCAGATCAGGTAGTTTTTTTTTTTTTTTTCATTATCAAGCAAATACTCAAGCCACCAACACAGAAGAGATCACAAAAATGTCTTTTTATCAATTTTTTCACAGTGACCTGTTAGAGTCATGAAATCAATTCTGTGAGTAACTGTGAGAATGTTTTTAAAAGAAAATAAAATATAAAGTCCCAGACTGCTTTGTATAGATCTTTTGCCTAAATAATGCACATCTTTAGGAATATTGAGGTCCAATTTAATATATGAGAAAACTATTGATAGAAGGAATATGATAAATAGAGTATATATTGACTAAGGAATGGCTTTCAGTCATTTGTTAATGGGTGTCACTTGGTGTCCATGATGACAAGGTTAATGTGCAGTCTAGCTTTATATTACCATGACTTTCACGAGCCACTCACAGCTTTGTAGATTCAAACAGCAATTCTTTATTTCCAAACTCACACCGGACCTCTACAAACACATTCTGGGGAAAAAATTCACCTATTCCACCAGGCTCTAATCAGCAGGATACGCCCTATTCCCGGCAGGGTACACCTTAAACCTGGAACCGCCCTAAACCCAAAGAGCGGGATACTCCCTAAAACCAGCAGGATACACCCTAAACCTGGATCCGCCCTAATCCAGTAGGATCCTCCCTAAACCTGGATCCACCCTTGTCCTTGAGTAGGGTCACCTTTCTCAAACATACATGCCATGTCACTGCAAATGTCCAAGGCAAGTCCATTTCCATGAGTCCTTCCTCTAAGCAACATGGGGTACGCTGGCAAGGAAATTGTCATACCTACTTGGCTAATGGCTCTCAGCATATTAGGAGACTGATTTATAGTGAGGTAGAGAGAGGGAGCATGGGAGGAATAGAGGAACTTTACATAGGGCAGAGGGGTGGGAGGGCAAGGGAGGGGGCAGGGGGTTAGCAAGGGTGGTGGAATGTGATGGACATCATTATCCAAAGTACATGTGTGAAGACATGAATTGGTGTGAACATACTTTATATACAACCAGAGATATGAAAAATTGTGCTGTATTGTTGAGGGCCACAAATCAAGTCAAGTTGGCACCTGGCAGTTTGCCAGGAGGAGTGGTTTGTGAAGCAACACCAGCGAGCCATTAAGATGATGAGGATTCCTTATTGGCTGACTGCTGTATCTAGATGATGTTAATTAAGTTAAGCTGTGTGTAATTAGTTAAGCATATATACCTCTGCTGTCTGGCAGAGAGGCGGCTCCTACTACCTTGGGTGCCCTCTACTTTGAGTTCCCACTCAGTTCCTGCTGAGTTCACTCGAAATAAAGTAGTTCCTGCTTCAACCTTCAAGTTGCTTGTCACCTCTTGCTGGACTAAGGCACTGTATATGTGTAATAAGAATTGTAATGCATTATATTGTCATTTATTTAAAAAAATCAATTAAAAAACTTTCAAAAAAGAAATATATATTGTCTTATCAAATGGAAAATACTTTTGAAAATGATAGGCCTCAGTGTATTATTTGTAATTATTTTTTCTGCAAATGAAAGCTTAAAACCTTTAAATATAAGAGATACTTGGGAACTCAACTTGCTGATCTTTTATTGATAAGCCTCTTAAATATTTTTCAAAGAAAGAAAAAAGACATAAAGTTATTAACACATTTTTTATTGCCCTACTGCTGCTGAGAAAGACTTACTCTCATTACATTTAGTAACATATAATGTGTCAAAAGAGAAAATGGCTCACACAATTGCTGAAAAAATATTCTTACAGCATTTTTGGATATGATATGTATATGTAATATTTGATGATAAGTCAGTTGATAAATCTATACCTACTAACAAAAGAATATCTCTTCAGATTTGTACTATTGCAAAACATTTAGAATCAACACTTCCTACTCAATTGAAATCTAGTGTAGATATTGCAGGCCAGCTAGATGAAAGCACTGATATTAGAAGATCATTATTAAAATTAAAATTTTAATTGTTTATGTCAGGTATGCATGGCAGGATGATTTCATGGAGGATTTTTTGTGCTTTTTAAATTTAACCTCTCATTTAAGTGAATTAGAGATTTTTACAGAATTGTAGAAGTGCACATTTGGTCAATATGAATTAAACTGCAAGAAGTGTACAAGAATTACAACTGACAGAACAACAAACATAACTGGAAAACACAGCAGAGTAATTAAAAAAATTGCTAGAAGTTACTAATAATAGTGTTGTGTGGAATCATTCATTTTTCATGATGTATACATCATGAAGCTTTAGCATCCAGAGCAATTCCACACAATCCCATGGAAGTATTGGAAAATGCAGTAAATGTTTTTAATCTTATTTAAAAAGCTCACTGCATAGCTGATTTCTTGAAAGATTGTGTTCAAAAGTTGAAACTAATTACACCCACATTGGTTGTCTCAAGAAAAAAATCTAAGCAGGGTGTAGATAGTAAGGAATGAGATTCACAGTTTTCTCATTGGAAAAAAAAACTCATTTAGCCAATATTTTTGAAGATGATTTTTGGGTAACAAAATTGGCATATTTAACTGACATTTTTGCATTTTAATGAACTGAGTTTAAAAACTACATAGGAAAAACCATGGTATTATCCAAAATGTTGAATGTATCCAAGCATTCTCAAAGAGATTGTTGTCAAGGCAAGTAAGGCTTAAAAGTAATCGTCCTAGTCACTACATGTTCCCAAGGTTTTTATGACATATTGAAGAGAACATTATTAATAAAACAATTTGAAGGAAATGAAATTAGAAGTCTTGTTGTATCTCACTTCTCTATCTCAAACATTTAACCATTTCTCTCCAGAAGAGAAACTTGAGACAATAAGGGAGAACAGTTTTCTTTTCCATTTGCTTTTCAAAACCCTGAATCAATGATCAAGTTAAACTTAGTACCTGAAGAAGAAAATCAATTATTGCAGCATAGTTCTTCATATATGTTGAAGAATGATTATGAGATCCTAAATTTATCAGCATTTTGAATTAAGATAGAAGGAGCCTTTCTTTATTAAGTACACAAAGGATCCTGCAATTACTACCATTCACAACAGCTAGTTTGAGTGAGGTGGGCTTTTCCATCTTAACTCAGTTAAAATCAAAGGGAGGAGACAGACTGCATGGCATTGCAGGTATGTGGGTAGCATCATCTTCCTGTGCTCCAGACTGGAAAGAGCTGTTGAACAGAAAAGCACACTTGTCACGTTAAACAAAATCTTCCCTAGCTTTTGCTTTTGTATCATTTTTAATGTTATTTTGTAATATTATCCATTGTATTTAATTGGTAGTGGAACACTGTGATAACTTCATTATGCTTCATATTATGCTTTAATATTAATAAAAGCAATGATTTTGTTTATTGAACTAAAAAAATACAAACAATACAAAATTCTGGAGAGGATCTCACTGTTTTAGGGATTGTAAATTAGTACAACCAGTATGCAAATCAGTACAGAGGATCCTCAAAAGACTAGGCATGGAACCACCATGTGACCCAGCTATACCACTCCTCAGTATTTATCCTAAAGAATCATAAGTCATCATACCACATTGATACATGCATAGCATGTATAGAGTATAGCCAAAGTATGCAACCACCCTACCTGTACTACAACAAATGAATGGATAAAAAATAAGGTACATATACTCAATGGAATTTTATTTCATAAATAAAAATGAAATTATTTCATTTGAAGAAACATGGATGGAACTGTTATGTTAAATGAAATAAACCAATCACAGAAGGTCAAGTGTCATTCATGTTTCCTCTCATATGTGGAAGCTAGAGAGAAAAATGGAAAAAGAAGTTTGAAGTCTGGAATTTCATGAAAATTAAAAGGAAATCAGTAGCAGAAAGGAACCCAGCAGGTGGGAGAAAGGGAGGAAGGGGGGAAAGTTGGGGGTATAGGGATATTGACCAAATTGTATTGTTATATTTTGTACATGTATGGATATTAGTCAACAAATTCTATCATTTTATACAATTATAATGTACCAATAAAAATATGGAAAATGAAAAAAATAAATTAATTAAAAATTTAAACAAATAAAACTTTGTGACCTACTGTAGACCTACAATTTCTTCAGGTAAAAGAGACTGAGGGGTATCATTAACTAATCAAGCAGCATGTCAAGCCAATCCATTCCTCTACACATCTCTCCTTGCTCATATGGCTGCTCTGCCTTGTGTGAATCATTTTTTTTTTAAATTTTAATATTTATTTTTTAATTATCGGCGGACACAACATCTTTCTTTGTACGTGGTGCTGAGGATCGAACCCCAGCCGCATGCATGCCAGGCAAGCGCGCTACCGCTTGAGCCACATCCCCAGCCCCTTGTGTGAATCTTTCCTCTCTCCAGATCTTGGGGATGAGGATGCTGAGACTCAGATCTCTACAGAGAACTGTTTTAGTATAATTAATTACACACTCATATTGACATTACTTGTAATTCTTAGTAAGTTTTCTACCTATGGGAAAGGTTTTGCTATGAAATTTCCTCATTCTGATTTTTACTTTATGATATACCATTAGATCTGTAGGCAGCTAGTACTTGTGTAATAGGAAAGATCATTATTAAAATGTCTGGGGTTAGAGCAGAACAGGGAGGTCAAAGAAAATGACAATTGCTGTTTTTAAAAAAGAAAGGAATGAGCTTTGGATACTTGGTGAATATAATCATCTTAAATACAATCAAATTAATATTAAATATTTTTATCTTGTGCTATTTCAAAGTATGTAATAATTGGGGTTTATTGCAAAATGTACAGAAAATAAAAGCCACTAGTGAGTACTGCCTCATAAACAGCATAAAAAGGGAGCAAAAATAGAAAATGAATTCTATCACTGCCTTGTGCTCTAGAGGCTGTAGGAAGGCTTTGATAGAGGTGGGAGTGACTGTAGACCATGTCTTCATTCCCATTAGTTCAGGATTCAAATGTGACATTCAGTTTTGAAACACTGTGCTGATATCTCCCTGCTGTACTGACTCCAGCAACTTGGGTTCCAGCAAAAGCACTGTGATCATTTCAACTGGGGCTCTGGGTCTTCTTCAGTACATGCTACTTGCTTATTCTTCTTCTTCTTTTTTTTTTTTTTTTGAGAGAGAGAGAGAGAATTTTTTTAATATTTAGTTTTTAGTTTTCAGTGGACACAACATCTTTGTTTGTGTGTGGTGCTGAGGATCAAACCCAGGCCGAATGCATGCCAGGCAAGTGCGCTACCGCTTGAGCCACATCCCCAGCCCCATACTTGCTTCTTCTTGATGTTCATTAGTAAAACAAAAGTGTTGGACTGAGGCAGAGGAAACCTACAGCAACCCTCACCCCAGCCACCAGCCAGCAGAACTTTAAACTGGTTTTAAGCTGCTCACACCTGTCACCCAAGAACAGCACATGCAATCCCCAGCAGCAGCAGGAGGAGGAGGAGCAGCAAAGAACTAGTAGCCCAGAACCTTCCCAATAGAACAAGAATTCCTGGCTGCTGCCCAGACAGCACTGAGAAGGGGAGGTCAAAAGTTCAGGTTGTTGAGGGGGGATGTGTGCTTCTTGATCTGAAATAGGCCAACAGTTCCCGGCTGGTACACAGGGAGAGGCTGGCACAGGTCCCAAAGGAATCCAGAACTGGGGGGGGGGGGATTGTCCCATCAATGACAGAAGAGTTCTATTCTGAACCAGAAACCATCAGGAGTGAGGGTGGTCAGGGAACTGCCTTGACATCCAGACCTCTCACTCTCAAGGATCTTCACCAGGCCATGTGACCTGGATGGCCTGATGCTAAACAGCTGGACCAGAGCTGATTGTGAGCAAGACATGAATCTGCCTCGCATCATGGTATTTAGAGTTGAGGAGACTGTGGCAGTTATGAAGGCTCTGGTGAGGTGGCTGATGGAAAGGCATCTTGGAGTTAGCATGGGCTGATGGTTGGTTCTTTATACCAGTGAGGCTGTGGGCCTGGGCTGCCCCCAAGTGGTCAGCTAGTGCTACCTGAGGGAGACAGCTTGTTCCTCACTTTGGTGGATCATAGCAGCAGAGAAAAGGGGGAATTAAGAGGACCTTAGTGGAGGGGCTGGGGATGTGGCTCAAGCGGTGGCGCGCTCGCCTGGCATGCGTGCAGCCCGGGTTCGATCCTCAGCACCACATACAAACAAAGATGTTGTGTCTGCCGAACTAAACAATAAATATTAAAATTCTCTCTCTCTCTCTCTCTCTCTCTCTCTCTCTCTCTCTCTCTCTCCCTCTCCTCTCTCACTCTCTCTTTAAAAAAAAAAAAAAAAGAGGACCTTAGTGGAGCCATGTGGATGGTGGCAGCTGTATCCTACAGGCACTGCCTCCCTTAGCCACATTTCTGCTGGAAGTGATTGAGGCCCTTGGCAATCTGGGCCCAGAATTATATTATAAAGCTATAATAGGGGCAGGGGCTGGCTCAGAGGAAAGGTGCTCACCTGGCATGCATGAGGCCCTCATTTATATCCCTAGTTCCTCTCCCTGCAAAAAGCTGAAGTCATCCTGGGCAGGAAGACTATAGCTTGCATTTTCTTTCCCAAAGCAAGAGGTCAGATGTAGGACCAGGACAACATGGGGACTTCTTTTCAAAGCTGGCAGATCTTTCAAGTGTAGCACAGAAATTATCCAGTCCAGGCAAAGGACAGACCTGGGGACAGGGCTGGGGAGGGCAGATCAGGAGCACCGGGTCTGAGGCCTGGACCTGAAGTCTCTCCCCACCTCGCTTGCGCTCTCATCTCATCCTTTCTCTCTTTCCTTTTCTTTTTTTTTTTTTTTAGCTAGATGAACTCCTTCCTTCTCCCAAGCGAGGCCGGGAAAAGCCGAGCAGAGCTGAAATGGCGCGGTCGGCCAGGGCGAAGCTCCATGGCGCCCGGGACAATGGGGCGTTGGGCCAGCCACGCAGGCAGGCGAGCTCGTGCTGTGTGAGTGATGCCAGGGACCCGGGTGCGGGGCCGGCACGCGCGGGTCATAGGGGTTACGGGGGTCGCGGGCCCTGTGGGCTCAGGGCGCCAAGGCGAGAGGGTGCGTGGCCGGATCCGCTGCAGGGCGGCGCGGAGCCCCTCTCCGCAGGGCCTGGGGGCGCAGCAGGGTCGCTGACCACCTTACAGCCTCCGAGGCCCTCGAGGGTCCTGGAGCCCGCACCACAGGGCCTCCACCTAAACCTGGACTCTCCATACCAGGCCCTCCAGGGAGCACGCGCAGGGAACCCAGCTCCTGGCCGGCTCCACCTTTGGGATGTGGTGGAAGGTGGCAGGTTTTCGGTCTGTGGGGCCTTTTGTTGGTTCGCTTCCTTGTTTGAGCCAGTGTTTTATTTTACCTCCTAAGGTCTATTTCCAGGGCACTCAGGTCCACTCTTAAGCCTCAGTGGTAGAAGAGCCCTCAGTGCGCATTGTCTCATCTGCAAAGCAGCAGAAGAAATTTACATTACTTCTGGACTTGAATGCAAAGGGCCCTAAATACCAGTGAGATGACCTGGCTTAAAACAATTTGGTCAAATCCACAATAATTCCAGAAATAGTCACCATAATTTGAGCATTTAAAAATGCATACTTTTTTAAGCTCTTTTTAATGGCAGGGTGCTAAGCAACTCAGTGAAACCCTATCTCTAAATAAAATACAAAACAGGGCTAGGGATGTGGCTCAGTGGGCCAGTTCCCCTAAGTTCAATCCCCAGATCCAAAACAAAACAAAACAAAGAACTTTTTTTGTCTCACTAAATATCCTGACTCAGGTTTAGCCTCAGTCTCAATTTAAGTGAACTGGATGAGTTGTTTTATGGATATCTTAAGTAGTGTCTGCCACAGGACTTTTCCTGTGTTGTTGTTCAAAGCAAAGTACTTGTTGCTGTCTCATAATTTGGTGAAGTAATGTTTATGAAGACCGCCAACTGCTAAGAAACCATAGGTCTTTTCATTTCTTTTGTTTTGCAAAATATCACTTGCATCACAAAATCTGAATATCAGAGCTTATCAGTGATGTGTCTCATGAAAGAGTCCTTAGTAGAATCTTTGGAACCTGGGAAAATAGATGGAATTCTTCTGGATTGCCAAATGTTCCTTTTAACCACTGTCTCCAGGGGCTGTAAAGTGTGAATGTGAAAGCCTGTACCCAGCAGGGATTGACAGGTGAAGATGACTTTTGTATATAGAAGACATGAGTCTTCTGTATTATCTCTTCTGATGAAAAAGGAAAGATTAAAGTTTGGTGAGAGATGTATGTGATGGTGGTGGTTAATCAAGTAGACTAGTAGAAAGTAGCTTAAGACTGAGGCCTATCAGAAATCTGTGTGTTTCAGACAGAATCATTTTGCATGAGAAGTCAGACAACATGGAAGCACTTACTGCAATCTCTGTTAAATGCAGGGTAACGAAAATAGCAGAACTGGAGAACATCTGGAATGAAGTGTTGCCCAATTCTAGAGTAAGACATAAAGCCAATTAAGAGGGTTTTTTTTTTTAAGGCACAACTGGAAAACAGAGTATTGAAAAGATCACCAAAATAATAGCCATCTATACATTGGACATACCTCTTAAGTTATGAGAGATGAATGCCAGTATGTGGAAAGCAGCTACTGTTGCTGGTTAATTTTAGAAAATGTTGAATGTTTCTTCTTGCCAAATCATTTACTTATTTATTTTGGTTGTGGATGTTTCACATAACAGTTCTTCTCTTACTGGAAGGCTAATATTCTTTTTTCCCCTTCGGAGCTAGATTCTCACTAGGTTGCCCTGGCTGGCCTTGAACCCTGGGCTCAAGTGATCCTTTTGCCTCAGCCTGTCCAGTAGCTGAGGGGGACAGGCATGCATCCCTGAGGTTGGCCAGAAGATGTTTCTTAAGTTTGATCTATAGAGTTCCTCAGCAAACATTTTATTAAGCAGCTTTTCATTGTTAAGGACCTAACTATTCAAGGAAGGACCATCTGGTTGTAGTAACGCACAGTTCTGTGGGAGAAATACTGTATAGGTACTGCAAGATGTCTTTTGAAACGGGTGCAGTGGGAACTTGAAGGAGGGCCATCACTTCAGACTGAAGGTCAGACTGGAGCAAGAGTTCTTTAAACTGCATAGGCTTCTGAGGAAACTGCACCTGGAATAGTGAGTTAACCTGTGGGTAGTTCAGTGTGCTGGGAGGCTGAGGTGGGAGACCCAGCCAGAGGCCCCGCTCACCAGGAACCTCACCTGCCACTCCTAAATCCATGAAGGATGGTTAGGGTGGTGTGAGGCAGAGAAACTAGAGGGCTGGCCTAATAACCCAGGGGAGGAGGATGGAGACCTGGATAAAAGGCAGGGGATATGAGGAGAGGACACATGGATGAGCTAGTGAGGAAGTGAATTTGATAGGAAATTGATTTGGTGTGGACTTGAATTGGGAGGTGGATAACATGAACCATAGGTTTGGGGCTTGGAGGCTGGATCTGTTTCAGGAAAGGGTACTTTTCACATATGAAATGGAAAAATAGGAATGTTGGGAGAAGGCAGCCCTGGAGGTACATTGGTATGTTCAGTCTGAGATGCTGGTGAATTGTCCAAGTGTAGATGTGGGAGACAGTAGGGTAGATGGTTCTGGAAGTGAGGAGAAGCTCAGGTTGGAACAACAGATTTGCGAGGTTTGTGTGACTAGCAGTTAAAACTTGGGTTGATTGGACAAGCTCGTCCAGGGAGAATGCATTGAAGGAGATAGGGAGGCCCAAGGGTAGTCCAGGGCTCAGGGGAACCTGGGAAAGATGCTCTGAGGAAGAGGAGCACTGAAGGTGCTGGTGTCAGACACCAGGAGAGAATGCAGCATTGTGGGTAAGGCACTGGCCGGAGGAGGAGAGTGGATGTGATATGGACTCACCAGATTTGGTATTTGGGTAATCACCAGGTAGAATGAGCACACAGTAGGTGAAGAATCCTTCTGTTTTTGCACAACCCATTTCAGTAAATAGCTCTGCTCTCTATCTAGTCGCTCAAACTCAGAAACCCAGGCTCCACCTTGACTCCACTTTGATTCTTTCCACCTTTCCTTTCCCCACATCCAGTCAGTTCTTCCATCTCCAAACGGCATCTGGAGTTACTCCCACCCCCCACTCCTGGCACTCCAGGCAAAGTCACTGTTTCTTCCCCGTTTCACTGGGATAACCTAGCTGGCCTCCCCAGTTCCTCCTCAATCCACTTTTATCCATTTACAAAAATGAATTTTATTAAAATGCAAATCAGATTATTGCTTGCTTGCTTAAAATTCTGAATGGCTCCCCATTCTCAGACTTTCCTACATGGCCCTCAGAGATCTGTGAGATCTAGTTTCTGCCACTTTGTGACTTTAGCTTATGCCACTTACCCCTTGGTTGACTGTACTCAAGCTGTTTTGCCATCTTAGTGCTCTTTGGCTTTCCCCAACTGCCCAGGACTAGCTCCTTTTCACATGGAGGTCACCAGGTATCACTTCAGGACCATCTATCCCAGGAGATTACTATTTGCTAGCCCTTTTAGTTTACTGTTTTATTATGATTTTTAACTATTAAGTTCTAACTATTTGATTTTTCTCTTTTTTTCTCCATCAGAATTTGATATGTTTTTTTAAATTTATAGACAATATCCTTATCATAGTGGGTATAATAAGTGTAAAATATCTGTGAGGCATAGACATTGCCTGACAGATTGTCAGTTGTTTGCAACATGGTTAGAATTGGTTTGGCACATAGAAAGTCCTCAGCAAATGTTTGTTGGAAGAATTTTTTCTTGAGCTGTGGCTCAAGCGGTAGCACGCTCGCCTGGCATGCGTTCGGCCCCAGGTTTGATCCTCAGCACCACATACAAACAAAGATGTTGTGTCTGCCGAGAACTAAAAAAATAAATATTAAAACTAACTCTCTCTCTCTCTCTCTCTCTCTCTCTCTCTCTCTCTCTCTCTCTTTAAAAAAAAAAAGAGTTTTTTCCAAGTGTGATTTCATGCAGAGTCTTTTTTCTTTTTGTACCAGGGATTGGACCCAGGAATGCTCTGCCACTGAGCCACATCTCCAGCCTTTTAAATTTTGAGACAGGGTCTCATGAAGTTGCCCAGGCTGGTGTTGAAACTGCCATCCTCCAGCCTAGCCACCTGAGTCACTGGGATTACAGGCATAATTTATTTTCACTCTTTAATTACCATTTTATATTTCTTCAGAGATTTAAGAATAAGTTGACATTCATAGACTAACTGCCATGATTTTGAAATTAATATATATTAAAAGTAATGTTTTTTTTGTTGTTGTTGTACTTGTTTTATATTTTTTGTTTTTTGATGCTTCTTGACCACATTTAGACTTAGACTGTACCTCTGCAGTTGAAAGGCTCCAAATCTTGTAACCATTTCCTTAGCTTTTTACTTATTTACTGATTGTTATAGTAAAATAAAGACTTGAAGGGGCTGAGGTAGTGCACCTCAATGGTAGAGCACTTGCGTATCATGCAAGAGATACTGGGCTGACTCTCCAGCACTGCCCAAAAGAAAAACTTGTCAAAGAGTGTATAAACATACATATACACACTCTCACACACAATCTCTCTTTCTCTCTCTCTCTCTCTCTCTCTCTCTCTCTATATATATATATATATATATATACACACACATATATATAATACACATATATGTACACATACATATATCACATCTTATGTGTGCATATATATTTGTGAGATATATAGGTATGTGTGTATATATATATTATATATTAATATATATATATATGTTATATATATTAATATATAATATATTTTATATATATACTCTTTTTTTTTTACTACTTGTATTTCACTTCAACTCCTGGATATTCACTGAGCTCAAATGCTACCAGAAAAGAGGAACTAAAGACAAATACTAAGTGAAAGACAGCTACATATAGAAGTTCATTAAATGTAAATTTTTAAAAAAATTACTTTTTTTGGTGTAGATGGACACAACACAATGCCTTTATTTTTTTATGTGGTGTTGACGATCAAACCAGGTCTCGCCCATGTTAGGCGACTACTAGGTGAGTGCTAGGGGAGTGCTGTGATAGTTGATCTCTACTGCTGAGCCACACAATCCCAGCCCCATAAAATGTAAATTTATTTTCACAACCTCTTTATTTACTTATTCAACTAAATAAATAGCTTCTGGGCACAGAATACAGGGGTGCCTGTGTTCTAGTGGTGGCCTCAGATAGGATACCTGTACTCAAGTAAATAATGACTCTAAGTCAAGAATATTAAAGGACAGTACATCACTTTTAAGGAAATGATCCATCTACTATGAAAATTTGTAGTACTTTTAGAAACTGGAGAGAACTTATGTGGCTTAAAATGGTTTCTTTGTTTTTGTATCAGAGATTGAACCTAACCACTGAGCCATATCCCCAGCCACTGCCCCACATGATTAGCTTAATGGGGGAAGGGGTTTGTTTGGGCTCAGGGTTTCAGAGGTTGCAGTCCGGGGTGCTTGGCTCTGCTCTTCTGGTCCTGTGGCAGCACCGTGACTCATGGTGGGACACAAGGAGGAGTGAGGCCCTCACCCCCAAATGGCCAGGAAGCCAGGGGAGGGAGGCAGGCTGCAGCTGGGTCCCCCTCCCATCCAAGGGCACCCCTCCTCCCACTAACTAGGCCCTGCTGCTTGACAGTCCCACCACCTCCCATGGCACCAAGGGCTGGGACCAGGCTGTCAACACACAGGCCTCGGGGACAGCTCCACTAAGTGTGGCCTGACTCCTGACCCCCTCACCTGCTTCTCACTCTGCCAGAGGCAGCCTGGTGGTGCCAACTCACCTGCTTCAGGCCACGGTTTTCCTTGGCCTCATTGACCCAGGATCCTATTCCCTTGCCTTGCCAAGTGCTCCCTGCCTGTGCCCCAGCATTGGCTTTCCTTGAGCCGGTCCTGTCCAGTCTCTGGCTGGGCTTGCTGTGTGTGCATCTTTGCTGATCCCATCCAGGTTTGACTTAGAGGCTCATCTGGCAGAGACAGATGTCCAGTTACTGTTTGTTTAATAAACGGTGACTCCCACATGTATCCTTGGTTCTGTGAACTGCAGGTTCTCAGCCAGCTGACATCACTCCACGGTCACAAATCTGCTTGAGTGTCCAGGAGCAGCTAGAGCTCTGTGTTCAAACTCAGCTGCACATCTCCCCCACCCCAGCTGTCCTCTGGTCCCCTCCTGGGTACCCTTCTCCTATTCTGCTGTCTGTCTGCCTCCCCTCCTCCCCCCGCTCACCTGAGCCCCAGACTGTATTGGTTCATCCTAGGATCCTTTCCTTCACCCTGCCTCCCCACCAAACATGCCTCTACTTGCTCCACCCTTCCTTTCCACTGGGCTGTGACAACTGTCAATCATTTTAAGTTCAGATTACTGCAGGACCCCCCTCCTAAATGGTCTCCCTAAAGCTGATTGTGTGTCCTTAAAATCTGCCCTTCCACCTCTGTTGTGGGCAGCCTTAATTGGGCTGTTCCTCTGAGCCCCACATTCGTCCCCATTCCTTCAAGATAGACTGGGACCCTCAACTTGGCTCACCTCCTTCCTGTATCTGCCTGCCTCCCTTGCACACACTGCCTTTTGCCCCTTCTCTTCATGGCAGGCTATTTCATGTCTCCTTGGTTTTGTGTACAGTAGCACACTCTCCTGGTTTTCCTCCCCCCTCAGGTGTAGACTCAAGTGTTCTTGGCCTTGGAAGTCAGAGTGCACAAAGGACCTGTTGACTGCTTCTCAGATGGCTTTGTAGGTGTCGATGGTTGGGCTGGGTCCAGGCTTGAGTGGCACTGTCACTTTTGACTACATGCTACCTTTTAGTGGTGAGGTGCATGTTAGAAGCCCTGTTCTCTGGACAACGCTAAGGGAAGGGTCCTTTTGGTTCTGATTTCGTTCCTACTCTTTAAACTCTGGTATGACTCAGCAGACTTCTGCTCCTGGGAGAAGGCCCAGGGAGAAAGCAGGCCCACCCACGTCACCATGCAGGGGCTCCTACATATGGGGGCTTATGTGTAATGAGGACCTAGAGCTGGCCATCAATTCTCATTTCACTTCATTCCCTAGGCTGTTGGTTTTCCCAGAAGTCAGCAGGAATCTTGCTTCTTCTCTCTGTGAGGTTCTGGGCCAAGGCTGGAATCATGTCACAGCCTTCTTGGCCACTGTGCCATAATTGCAAATCCTAGGTTTGAAAAGAATCTGTTCTTATTCAGACTGGGGTTCCAGTCTTCAGTGACATGAAATGTAGACTAGAACAGTACTTTCTGTATATCTCAGTGTTCTTTATGTTTGCATTTTCACCATTTTAATTAGCCCGTAAAACCTCCCTTTTATGGCTCTGAGGAGAGCTGCCTGAATCCACAATACTTTTACTATGTATTTCCGTAATACTCTCAGTCACTTAAGAAGGTGGGGGTGGGGCTGGACAAAGTGCACCATTCCTAATTGTTTAAGAAACCAGTGAAATTGCCCCTTGCTTGAGCTGCATGGAATGCAGGCTGAGGGGGAAACCTGTGTGCAGTTTCTCTTTCCCACACAGGAGAGCATCTCTAACAGGTGCTGTTCACGGTCACATGCACTTGGTCAGGGACTGCTGCAGTGAGCTTGGCCAAAGTCCTTTGGATTCCAGGCTGGGGGTATAGCATGGTGGTGGAGTGCTTGCTAGCATGCACAAGGCCCTGGGTTCAATCCTGAGCACCACAAAGAGAGAGAGGAAAAGGCATTTGGATTCTGCAGACAGTGAGGTGCATGGAAACCATGTGCACCTTGAAGCAAGCGTTCCCACTGAACCCTCCCTACCTGAGGCATTCTCTTCCTTGTCCCCCATAGTGTCACAGTGTCCCAGGGCTCCCAGTCTCCCCATCCACAGCATCCTCTGTCCAGAGGTACCTTAGTCAATGGTCACCTTCATCACAAGGTGACCAAGGTAGTTGCTGGAGCCTGAGTAGGATGGTGGGAGATGAGGTCTGAGAGGTTTGCGAGACTTGGCCACAGAATGCAAGGACTGAGCCCATCCCGA
The DNA here is from genome assembly GCF_045843805.1 of Urocitellus parryii. Lineage (NCBI taxonomy): Eukaryota > Metazoa > Chordata > Mammalia > Rodentia > Sciuridae > Urocitellus > Urocitellus parryii. Next base: position 98,816,332 of record NC_135541.1, read on the forward strand.
TGTGGGAGCCATGGAGAGCTTGAGCAGAGACAGGATCTAACTTGGGTCTCTCACATCATTCCTCTGGCCCTGTGGACCACCGTGCCCAGTGGGTAAGACACCAGTGTGCCCAGTGGGTAAGGCTCTGCAGCAGTCTACGGGCAAGACCACGACTTGGTGGGGCAGGGAGCTTTGTGCTCTACTCACGGGTCTCAGTAGAGATCATCTGTTTTGCCCACAGCTTTGGAGGCTGTGGTGAGCAGGAGGAGTCAGGGAAGGGTCCCAGAAGGCTGATTGCCATGTGCTGAGGGAGAAGAGGGTGGGAAGGTACATTGAGGGGTGGGACTCAGGAGCTGAGTTTGAGGCAGCCAAGTGACACTGGTAAGGTGCTTGGCATGTGGAGCTGCTCGGAGTCTGAGCCTGGGTGAACGAGCAGAGGAGTGTTGACTAGAAGAGGTCAGGGAGAGCAGGGAAGGAGCGGCAATAGGATAGGAATAGAATGAAGGGGGAGCAGGATCCAGAAGTAGGTGTGTAAGACGAGCTGAGAATGAATCCTGATCTAACCACCTGGAGGTCGCGGCAGCCTCTGAGAAGGACAACACCAGTGTAGTCGCCAGTGTGGTCTTGGAGGTGAAGGCTGAATATCCACATTCAGGAGACAATGGGAGACTGGACACGGTGAGCAGGGCATACAGTTCTTTTAAGATTTGTAAATAGAGGACGAAAGGGCCACAGCTGCAGGGTTGAGATTTGCCCTTAAAACTGGGATTGAGTGTGAATGTGGCACTTAAATGGCTGGCAGTATTGATTTCACAGCCAAAGGAAAGGTCAGGGGCAAGAGGGAGAATTGCCGGATCGGCATCCTCGGGTGGCAGGGCAGAGGAGCTGCAGGTGGCTCTGCAGACTACCCGCTTGCCCGTGGAGGGAAGGCAGGACCTGTGGGCAGATGCTGTGGGGGCAGAGGTGGCTTGGGGGTGTGAGAAGTTCCCTTCCCGGTGTTCGGATTCTCAGGGAAACAGGAAGTCAGTCAGTAGTAAGAAGGAGAAGCTGGCAGAGGTGGAGATTTGGAGGAAAGTGGGCTGGGAAGGGCTTTTCTGCATCCCAGATTGCCTCATGCAGAGAATGAAAACGGGAAAAGTACCCTCTGGCCTGCCTGGTGCCAGGGAAGCCCAACTTGATGTTCTCTGTCCAACACAGCCTGGCGAATCTCCATGTGGGTGTCACTGGCTTTTGTTGCAGTGAGACAGAACCAAATCTGTGGGACAGGCAGAGAAATTTAGCTGCTTCTCCTGGTTCGATCAAGCTGTGTGAAATTCGCTTTTCCTTTTTACATCCTTGGCTTGCTTATTAGGCTGGTGGGCAGCTGAGTCTGGCCAGCTAGATCCAGGCACTGTCCCTGGTCTGGCTGCAGTGATGGGTGGATGGGATATGTGGACGGACTGCTGGGCGTGTTAGGAGCCTTCATGAGAGGCAGGGCTGTTGGGAGTGGCCAATGCACACTTGGTATGCAGGAGTTGCAGGTGAGAAAGGCAGGGTCTCCTGGAGGTCAGCGACCGCCTGTGGAGGGTGAAGCCCACCCTGTGGCTGTGTGCTTTGGAGGCTGGGAAGGGAAGCAGTGCATACAGGAGGACTTGAGGAGCGTGTGCTGGGGTGGCTGGGGGACGGTGGGTTTTAGCTTCAGACCAGGCAGCAGGATCAGTGAACCAGGTGTCAGGGACACTGGGAAGCCAGAGGAGACGTATAAAAGCCTGACTGTGAGGAATGGCGAGGATGCAGGCCCTGACACAGAGTCTGAAGCACCGGGACCCACCTGCGGCTGTCACAGCCTGGGGCAGAAGAAAGGTTACCATCACAGTCCTGACACTTGACTGTGCTCCACACACTCCCCTACAACACAGCACCATCTGGCCCAGTTGTCAGCAATGCCGAGCCAGAAAAACCTGGGTTTAGGTTTGGCCATTTGGGTGACTGGCCGGGGTAGGCCCAGTCTTAGCCAGATCACCAGAAAAGGGAAGGTAAACACGGAAACCAGGAGCTGACTAATGGCCAGGGCGAATGGCCAGGGCAGCCAGAGCGCCCTGGGGAGGACGATGGTCAGCAGGGGATGAGGGAAGTGGGCTCACTGGTCGGAGTCCCTTTCTCTTTCTGGAACTAGCCGATCGTCTAGATTTGGACTCAGTCCTGGCTCCAAGAGCTGCATGTTCCCATTAGCCAGAGTGATGGGATGGTTCAAATGAAAGGCACGAACTAGTAACCAGCTTTGGTACAACTAGGTCAGGCCTGGCCTAGAGTGCCTAAAGCCGGCTAGGCATATTGGATAGTATTTCTGCTCAAAATCATTAACTGTAAACGTGGCTGCTTGGCCTCGAGCCCACAGCTCTGCAGCCAGGCCTTGATCTGGCTCAAGAATCCCTAGGAAACTTGTTTGTGACTTTAGAGCCTGGCTTTCCTTGCAGGGCTCTCTGTGGAGACAACTAGTCAACAGGGCAGAGTGAGTCAGGGCTGCTAACTAGCCCTTCCCTGCATGAACTGGTTAACTGCTCTCCTGGCTTCCTGCTTGGTCTGAACTCCAGTGCCTGGGGCTGCTTCTCTGTCTCCCCACAATAGCAAGGGACTTCTTTTGTTTGCTTCTGGTCTGAAAGAAGGGCTTGTTTTGAAGTTTGGACCACAAATAATAATCTATCATTCCCTATAATAATAATCCACCCTCTTTTAGCAGAAAAAATCTGCTTGATGTAGTGTGGCTATCAGTTTATTTAAAAGAATAGCCAAAAGTGCCCATTGTGTCCTGAGAATAAATATTTGGAAGATGGTTGGGAGGAATGGGGGAGTGCCCTCTTCTCTCTGGCCAGAATCATCCTTAAGGCCTCAGTAAGATTCTGAAACTGACCATCAGTCCTGACGTCAGTATCGCTCTTTTTCTGCCTGTTATGTTTTAAGAATCATCATAACACTGCACATATTCACTACCAACAGTTTGTTTTAAAATCTCTTATTTTGAAGGGCTGGGTGAGTTTAAGCTAAGAATTTTAAAGAGCCTCAAGGAGCAGCCGAGCTCAGTGCACCAGCGTGTGTTTTGCCCACTGAAGCTTTTCCATTAGCTGAGCCCAGGACATGGCAGCGAAAACATCCATTGCTGGCTACATGAACACAGCTCTGTTCTCAGGATCTGAAATCAGAGGCCACTGCAGGAACTATTATGGATTGCTGCTAAAATGGGAATCTTTACTCAAAAAAACAGACTCAAACTAAGTGAAGGTTAGAAAGAAACGTATATGGCCCTAAAATTCTTAGCTTATAAACATATAGTCCAATGCTTTAAATGTAGGTGAAGAAAGTCCCGGGGGTCACAGTGCAAATCTGAGAGCTGCTTAGAGGAGTAGGATGTGCCTCACTTTGCCGCAGACAGGCCACGGGGGCACCTGCAGGCTCTCAGTGGGTGAAGGAGAATTCTGGAACTCCATGCGCCAGGGACACCATGCCACAGAGGCCACACGGGAGTGGAAGTAAACTTTGCCAGCTGGGTACACGCTGGTTCCAGCTGTAGAGCGTCTGGCAAAGGTAGAAACAGGCCAAGAAAGGTCGCCAGGGACTTGGGGACAGTGAACCAGGGCCCAGCTGTAGAGATGCTGTGTGTGGCACTGTGATAGTGGGCACATGTCATCGTACCGAAAGAGTACACACAGAGTGGCCCTCACGTGAGCTGTGGGCCTTAGTCAGCAGTGCTGTGATGGGCTTGCTGACCAGCTGAGAACAACATGACTAACGGGAGCCGGTGGGGACATTTGTGAGAATTCTCCACTTCCCATTTAATCAGTAAACCTAAAACTGCTTTTAAAATGTCTGTTGGTTCTGAAAACATAAATGTTAGGTTTAGTAAAACTTATAAAACTTACACAGAGATGAAAAATTGTGCTCTATATGTGTAATAGGAATTGTAAAGCATCCTGCTGTCAAAAAATCTTAAAAAGAGTACCAAAAAAAAAAAAAAAAACCTTTAAAACTTAAGACCATCAGCAGTTACTCTGTAGGAAATCTTTAGAGTATCCTGCCAGAAACTTATAGTTCTGTTTTGCTTTTTGTTTTAATCTTCTTATTTTTTTGGTGGGATTTTTTTTTTTTTTTTTTTTTTTTTTTGGAACTGGCGGTCAAACCCAGAGTTTTGCGAATGCAAGGCAGACACTTTGCCGCTGAGCTACATTCCAGTCCCTGTTTTACTTTCTTAGTTTTAGTTTTGGGACAGGTTCCATGGGTGTGTGGAGCTTGCTTGCCCTGCCCCGGCCTCCTGAGTCGCTGGGCGTAGGGGCGTGTACCACCCTGCTCTGCAGTGTGGTGTGACAGCAGTGAGTTTCTGTGTCTGCCGACTTCCTTTTGTCTTCTGTGTCACCTGGTGAGTGTGCGCATGGTAGTCACACCAAGCCTCACTCCTGTGCTTTCCTTCTCTCCAGGGACAGCTGGTGTGTCAGCCTTGGAGGTGTACACACCCAAAGAAATCTTTGTAGCAAACGGGACACAAGGGAAGCTGCCGTGTGCAAGTTCAAGTCCACTAACGTGACTGGTGGGTTCACGTCCGTCTCCTGGAACTACCAGCCCAAGGGGACTGACACCACAATGTCAGTAGGAGTGCCCTCTGCCCCACAAGGCCTGCCAAAGGCTTCTCTCCTGCTGTCCAGTGAGGACAGTCCATTCTTCAACTGTCCTTTTCCAGAAAGAGTGTGGTCCTGGTTTTCTGTAGGCTGCAGGCTCTACTCCAGTAGAACATGAGTAGTGTCTGTCCTGCTCCTGGTGCCCACTTCCTATGCCCCTCCACGGTCAAGCCCTGTTGTGAAGTCCTCTTCCCTGCAGGGTGGCCTGAGCTGACTGCGTTCCCTGGTTGTGGTGTGCCTGAAGCCCACTTGCCCGGTTTCCATTTCGGCTGTTTTAGGCATTCGCCTTGCTCCCCTCCCACCTGCTCCTGAGCCCACAGGCTGACTGTGCGACAGGCATGTAGGGTCTTCAGGAAAGGTCCCAGCACGGCTTTCCTCTCACCTTTGGATGCCTGGAGAGGCAGCTGAGGGCAGAACAGGCAGGGCCTGTGTCGGGGGTTAGTTAGAAACCGGGTGGGTGCTTATTAGACCTGGGCTAGTGGTCTGTAAAGTGGAGTTGATACCCCAACGTGGGGCACTGGAGGAGGAAGGTCGTCAGGAGGACCTGGGGAGCAGGCCCTCAAGGCACCACCCCCATGCACCTTGTTGTGTTGCTCTTGTCCTGTCACACGTCCTTGGAACTTCGCCCCTACTTTAGCAGTGCTACACATTTTAGGTTGTGAGCAGTTTGCAGGGACAGAGTCCATCACCCATCCTTAAGTAACAACACCCAGAGAAGCACCGTGGTTTGAACATCGCAAAGTCCACGTGCTGGGAATGTGACCCGTGTTCCTGCGTCAATGTAGTAAGAGGAGCTTGGGTGCCATCACACAGTGGAGCTCTCCATGGCCCTAGGGCTCCAGAGAAGAGGAAGCGGGAAGATCTGGCACTGGTCCATCTCTCCGGGCAGTGCCCCCAGCCATGCCCTGACGTAGCAAGAAGTGCCCACACCTCCCCCTGGAGCTCCGATGGAAAGGCTGGCAGCAGTGACTGCCTGCTGGCTGTTGGGGTTGCCGAAGTCCGTGATCTCGGGACTTAACTTCTGGTGTTGAAAATGTGCCCTCTGCCATTGCTGAAGGGACAGAGGATTGCCAGTCACTTGTCTATAGATCATGAGCTGCTCAGGGTCTCCTCTGGGGAAACTTCAAGTACATACAAGATAATCCTAGCGAGTGGAGAAAAACACCATTCTGTCTGGCCAATTGGCTTAATTTTTGCATGTGGTATTGCCAAAGCTATGACCTCTGTTCCCCAGGTGAAAGCTGTTGCCCTGTACTGGAACCTAAACCTAATTTGCAGATTCCAGGACTTAGAAGAGGAAGACCTCTGAGTGGCCTGTGTGGGAGGTGGGGAAGGGTGAGGTAGAGTCGGGGTGTCAGATTCATTCAGCTTCCTCACGGAGCCATGTGGGTGTGCTTTTGGGTGGGACAGAGTGCAGAAAGCATGGCCTAGAGGTGTCTGCAAGGAGCCTCCCCTCAGGTGCTATAAGGGTGAGAGCAGACTCCATGTAGAGGTCTCAAGGACCAGGGATGGAGTCATTCAGCTGCTCTAGACAGGGTGAGGGGTGCAGCCATCAGCATCGCAGGAGGGCAGACTCCATGCATGTGTTGTCTCAACAGACTGCAGACAACTTGTGAGGACTTCCCTCTGCTATTCTCTGAACAGGGGGTTGTTCAGTCCACAGACAATAAAGCAGGCCAGCCACATTGCCATCCTGCCACTCAGGAGCTGCACAGGAGGATCATGAGTTCAAGGCCAGCCGCTGCAGTTTGGAGAGACCTATCTCAAAATAAAATAAAAAGGGCTGGGCATGCAACGTAGTGGTTGAATGCTCCTGAGTTCAACACACAGTGCTACAAAAGAGAGGAGAGGGGGAAGGAGGAGGAGAAAGGGGAAGGAACCACCGTGCAGTACCGCAGTGCTAGAATTATCCCTGTTGTGTGGGTTGAAGAAGATCTGCATAATCCAATGTTAAGAGCATTGCTGGAGCCGGTGAGGTGCTACACACCTGTCATCCCAGCAGCTTGGGAAGCTGAAGCAGGAGGATCACGAATTCAAATCCAGCCTCAGCATCTTAGCAAGACCTGTCTCAAAGTATAATGAAGCCTGGACTAGAGCTCAGTGGTAGAGCAGCCCTGGGTTCAATCCTCAGTACCCCCCCACACACAAATAAGAATGTGCTGTTTCTGGTTCACAATTTTACCTAATCAATTATACTCACAGTTAACTACAGAATGCAGTTACTGATTAAAGGATTCTTTATTTCTAAAATATAAGGATGCATTCAATCAGGGAGCAGGTAGCCCTCTGCCTCAGAGAGCCATGGTACTTAGGTGCTACCATTTACCTGGCTCTTCAAACACTGGAGTGAGTACTGAGAGTGTTTTGTCAACAGCAGTGAGCGTGTGCTCAAAGAGACCCCTGCGCAGTGACCCCCTCCGGGTGGGGAGGCGCTACCTGGCTAGCCGCGGTGCCTGCTCAGGCACCCGTGTGTTTGCAGACAGGTTTCATTGTTCTTCCAGAACCCTCTCTTCCTGGCCCACCTTTCAGTATGTTTTTACTTGGGAATAAATTTGATACAAGTAGAATTCAGAGGTACATTTCTCTCCAGTTATCACTAAAAGGATCGATCTATGTCAGGCCATTTGTTTCTGGAAACATTTTCAGTACTTAAGGCCCTTTGTGAGTCAATATTTGAGGGAAAATATCGAAACAAAGCACATGAAGGAGAGTGTGGGGGAGGAGTGTCTGTATGTGGCCCCTCAGTGGCGGCCCTGGGTGTGGCCGCTGGGTGGCAGGGGTACTGGGAAGCCCAAGTACCAAAAGAAGAGATTTACTGCAAAAATAGGTAGGCTGGTGTGGTCTTGTTGTTGTCCTTCTCTTTATTATTCCTGCGTACGAAAGTGACTGTCTCCGCAATGGCAGGGTTATCTCCAAGTTGATCTTGTTTCATGGTGTCCTCTGCAGTCCTGAGTAGTCTCGTTGGCCCTCAAAATCCAGTTCCGTGGGGACCCCATGTACCCTCAGCTTCTCAGCACCCCCTGGAGCAGACTTCCCTGAGCTCAGGGTACCTCCTCCCTTCCTCTGGACCCACCTCTGCCAAGGCCTCTACTGACAGGTCCCTGACCTGAGTCACTCTGTCAAATCCCAGGGGGAGAGGGAGTGACCTCAGACAGCTGATCATCTTGAAGGAAAACCACCCAGTGTCCTAGGTAGGAATGGGGCCTTCTCTCTAGGAGGGACTTTCTGGCCTCTGAGGCTTGCTGGCAGGTGCAGGTGCACTCTGTGCTGCCTCTGTTCCTGGCTCCTCTGCATTTCTCACTCACATGGTTTCTCAGTCACCTCCTATGTAAGAGCTGCCATGTGTTTGGCTCAGGCTCTCCTGTTGATGGGGCAAGCCAGTTGACTTGTGCACCTGCAGTTGGCTGGAGGGATGACCAGCTGGGCAGCCATAGTGTGGTCTTACATTTTGACAGTTGGGCCATGTGTCTCATGTCACCAGCAGGCTGGCCTGGGCTTGTTCACAGAGTATTGGGTGCGGGTCCCAAGACCAATGCAGGAGTAGAAGCTATGAGACCTGAGACCTGTGGAGGTCTAGGTGTGACAGTGGTGATGTCCCTCGGGCCTTATTCCATGGGTTAGAGCAGGTCAGGAGACTGGCCCTGATTCTAGCAGTAGAGAGTAGATCCTGCTCAGTGGATGGTGCTGACTGCACTGCGGAGATGCTGCTGCACCCTGCGGACCCCTCCCCTCGGTCGTCATGGGCAGGGCTCTGTTATCAGCTGTGGGAACGCTGTCCTCTGAGCGTCTTCTGCATCTTTGTGGATTAGCCTTCGGTTTTCCTGCAGCTTTGGGATGCAGGTAGGAGGTCTCTGTGATTCGGTGTGGACAGTGTGGTCTGTTGATCTCACCCACGAGGGGCCTCAGAGAGAGCACCCCCACCCAGATGCCTGCACCTGGGCTTCGACCCCCCGGTTACCCCATCAGTTACTTCAGCCTGTTTCAAATTGTGTTCATGTAATAAGATGCCCGGGTAATGGCAGCTTGATAATAACTGGTGTATGTTTAGTCGGCCTGTTAGACAGACCTGGGTTGCCTAAGTACCTCATTCAGCCTGTGGATTCATGTGTGGATGCTGTTCTTAGGGCCATGTTAGAGATGAAGAAACTGATGCGCGAAGCCTCTCCGCTGGAGCCACATGTGGTGCTGGGGGACTGTCCTGTGAATCACACGGGCCCTGCTACGTTACAAGCTCGCAGCCCGAACCTTGGGCCTGGCTCTCCTGGGGAAGTCGGAGCTTGAGCCACCCAAGACCGCAGCACACACACGAAGTTCCACATTGTCAGGGCTCCTGGCTGGGATGCTATTGTGTTGTTATTGCTGCTGGACAAGTCAGACATGCAGACAGCTGGCCGGGGGAACCTCAGCCTTCGCCCAGGGCTTGCTTCCCCTGGAGGCAGGCACCTGCTGTCCGGCTGCTGCTCCTTGTGTGCCCTGGGCTGGGCCCTGACTTGAGCAGCTGCTTCACTGCCGTGAAGAGACCTGTGCTTTAGTCCATCAAGGATTTTTCTTTATATTTCAATGGATTGTGATTCTTTAGTTTTTTCTTTTCATATTTTAAGCCAGGAAGAATAGTTTTCTGATATTAGAAGTCAAAGAAGGGGCTGGGGGTGTTGACCAGTGGTAGAGCACTTGCTTTTCTTGCAGAATACCCTGGGTTTGTCCCCCAGCACCAAAAGATTGAAAAAGGAAATAAAAGAAACAGTATTTGGAGTCCTGAGGACCACTGTGCCATCAGTAGTTATACTGAAGATAGTGGGCACAGTGGTGCACACTGTGATCCCAGCAACTTGGGAGGCTGAGGCAAAAGGATCCCAAGTTTGAGGCCAGCCTCAAGCAGTCTATCTAACAAGACCCTGAGCAACCTAGCAACCTGTCTCAAAAGAAAGAATAAAAAGAAAAAAATTGGGGATATAGCTCAGGGGTAAAGCACCCTTCGGTTCAATCCCTAGTACCATACACAAAAATAAATAAATAACAGTACCTGTTTATCTAAAATGACCAGTTCAAATTGATGGTATCTTTGAGTGGCACCCAGTGTGTTTTCCATAGTTTCCACAGGTCTCAGGTTGACAGACATGCCATCTGGTCCTGAAGACTGATTGCTATTGCTAAGGTTGCAGAGTTCTGTGTTACTAAAGCAAGGGATATTCCTGAGGAGGAGTGTTATGTTGTTACATAAGCTTCCAAACGTAGGAGAGAAGTGTAAAAAAGTGCCTGTGCTGGATTTAGAGGCACCACCTGTGCCTAGCATTGGTGGACAGGGGTCCAGGAGGTCCTGCAGGGGAAGTCTTCTTGCAGACACACAGACGAGGGAGGTCTGTGCTTTAGAACCAGAGCCACAAACCCGACCGTGGTTGAGACATGTGTCCCGCAGGCACGTGGTCGCCCAAGACCTCTAATTCTGCTTCTCTTCCAGGGCCCAGTCATATATGTGCAGTTAGACCACTCCAGCGGCCATCACAGTGACCAGATCAACAAGTTGGAATCCGTGGTGTATGCGGACATCCAGAAAAATTAAGACCCAGAGCATCCTGGACAAGAAACAAACCCAAACTGGACTCTTGTGCAGAAAATGTAGCCCATAACCACGTATGGCCTTGGGGACCCAGGCAAGGACACACACATGTGTAGACCCAGAGGGAGGAAAGGATGTGGATGAAGGACATGTATATTCTATTTAATCTTCCTGCTGTGGGGCCAGCATTGCATGTCGAGAAGATGGTGTGAGGGTGTGAATCTGCCTACGTATAAACGTCTTGCCGTTTTTGTGCATGCTTTCGGGGTCATTAAGAGTTGGGATATTTCAGAAACATTCCTGTCACCACCATTTATATGTGGTTGTCTTTCAGAGACAGTAGCAGACTTCTGTGTTTCCAGTGGACGTGGCCTTTTAATCCAAGGGCTGAACCAGTCTTAGCATTTATTGTTATTGGAGGAAGGAGATCCCGTGGTGGATACGCAGCCAGGGGCCCTATCACACGCGCAAGAAATGTTCATTTGGTTGTAGCTTTTAGACAGCATCTGTTAACTATGCCACTTACAGAAAGTTCAAGAAATTGGTGTTGGTGCTTTTCTAAAACATGGGGCAAATTTTATGTGTTGTGTCAACTTACTTAAATGTCACACCCTTTATGTCCTGTCAGTGTGTGGGTTCATGACACCAGGTTAGCAAGGATAAGTGTGCCACTAGGTGCCACTGGTGCTGCTCCCCTCCAGGTGCCTTAGATCAACACATGGGGGTGATTTGATGGAAAGGCCAGGCTGAGCTCAGGAGTGTGGCACCTGTGGAGGAGAAAGGTATCAATCACATTCTTGGCCCCGGTCCTTCCTCCTTGGGCTAGAGTGGCCATAACACATGAAGCCAGAGAGGCCTTGGCTCCCTCCCCACAGGGGATATGGGAAGGGAACTGGGCTGCCTGGATCACCCTGGTGGTCAGATGGCTCTTGTGGTCAGATGGCCCTGGCCTTGCACTGCATAGGATGACCTTCCTTCAGAAACCTCAGGCCTCCAGCAAAGCAGCCTCGGGCAGTCGGCCTGGTCTCCCCAAAGCTTCCTAACCCCAAGACGATTAAGGTTCAAGGGGTCAAGACTTTTAGGAATCAGTGGGAGTAGAGTGGCCCCCTGTGCTCTCTTCTCTTCCTGTTTTGGTGTTGTGGTTGGTTTGTCCCACCCCCCTTCGCCCCTCGTTACTTGAAACAGTGAACAGTGGTGGAGGAAGGAGAGGGATCTGTTTTCTCATTTTCCTCCACGGCTGCCCTGCCACCTCTCTGCGTTTTCAAGTTTTCCTGGGCTGGCAAAGCTCCTGAGACCATAGTGCAGGTTGCATTCTCCCATCTTCCAGATTGCTTTGTTTTAAAAGAAACATTTTCCCCTTTAGAACTGCCCGGAGCCCTGGCAATGGGAAGATTGTCATCTAGAATGTGGTGGCAGGGGCGTGGGCCCTTCCCCTGGAGTCCTGAGAGCTGCTCCCCCTCCCACCTCGGTCCCCTGTGGGAAGGGTGGGAAGCTGCATCCTAAGAGCATTTTAAAGGGAAAAGGCACGACTTGGGTTAAAGGTACTCCAAGGTGGTGAGTGGAGAAAGGGCTGCTGTGGAGCCTGCCGTCCACTCCTGAGCTCTGCTGCTCCCTGAGACCTGCCTGCTGCTCCCGGGCTGCAGCCACACTGTGTGCACTCGCCAGCCCCAGACGGGTTTGGTGGACATCTGCTGGCCATACCTGCCCTTCAGCTGGCTGCCATTTGCACCCAGCACCCTGGACTTTGACCCTGAGACCTTTGCCTGTTTTCAAGACCTCAGGAGCCCTCAGCAGGCTCCCGCGTGGGTGGCTGGCCAGAGTGTGGTGGGGAGGCCCAGTGCCAGAGCCCAGGTGTGAACCTGCCTTCTCTCCTTCCTGTAGGACCATGCGAGTGGGAGGCCGGTGCTCTGTGGGCTCCACACACTTCTCTTTCCTCCCCTCCCTGACTCCTGGCCTCCCTACCCAGTGGACACCTCACACTGTCTGCCTCTGCCTCATGGGAGAAGATCCCTCCTGACCCTTCCCCCAGGGCAGCGAGTGTCCAGAGCGCTGGGTCTGTCCTGGCCAGCCTGCCTGCCCTGGAAGCTGCTTGGAAAAGCCTCTTACCAGAGGCTGGTATCCAGGAGCAGAGCATCCACCCCCTGGTCCACCACTTCCCTCTGGTTGTTTGGCCCTTGTGACCAGGGCCAGACTTGTAACCAGAGAAAGAGGCCAAATTTTTCATGAGTCTTGTGAAGGGACACCTAAAAGGGATCACCTAGGAAATTAAAACTCCGAACTATCTAGTTGCTCAATGGAAATGTATCCAACTAGGGAAAAAATGTCAATTCATTATTATTTTTGATCTTTTTCAATTGTACTTCTGTGAATATTTTAATACATCATTTTTAATTTCTGAATATTATTGTGTGGTCATTTTTAATCAAACAGAAAAAAATATAAAACCTTTTCATTTCTTCCACCCCAGCCACAGCTGCCTCTTTATTCTTCAAACACATGAGCTTCTGGGCCTTTCCACAGCCGCTCCCTCAGCTGTTCATGCTTGTTGACTGGGTGAGCAGATGGATGGGTGGATGCATTTATCCATTCAACAATCTATACTGAGAGCTCTTCTGAGCCAGGCACTGTGATGAGCACAACGAGACAGGAGTTAAGATAAAGCTCCTACCAGAACCTGCTTTGGCGTGGGGACCACAAACACAAGTAGGAGTAACAGACACCTTAGAAATTGTTACTTGGTGCTTGGTACAATGTGCCAGGCACTTAGCATTTCTTATTCTGTTACAGTTCTATGAGCTAATAATAGTTGCACTAATTTTATACCCATTTTCAGAAAGAGAGTGTCAGGCTTAGATTATGACTTGTCCAGCCACAGTCACTTAGCCAGTGTTAGGAAAGGTGGGGCAGCCCCTTCTGTCTAAAGTGGAGCCCTTAACTTCTGTATTTAAACAATGGGGCTGGGTGCCTGATGAGTTCCTCAGGAGCTAGGTGCAAGTGACGTGAGGGAGATGGTAGCATGCGTGGTAGAGATACAGGTCGCCGGGGGTCTTTATCTATTGATAGCTGTGTCACAAATAACATGATACACCAAACGTGGTGGTGCCCTCCTGTAATCTCAGCAACACAGGAAGCTGAGGCAGGAGGATGGCAAGTTCAAGATCGGCCCTGGCAACTTAGCAAGACTCTGTCTAAATTAATAGAAGAAAAGGGCTGAGATGTGGTTAAGTGCCCCTGGTTCGCTCCAAAAAAATGTGGTCTTCTAGGCCAGGGATCCCAAGTACAAGTCACTATTAAAGCACTCAAGTTTTCTGGTGTTCTGTTAATTTCATAGATTGCCAAGGGTCCGTGAGGAGCCTTGGCAGCATAGCTTTACACTCTTGAGTGGGAGAGAGTGTTGGCAGGAACATCCCAAGGTGACCCTCACAGGCCCAGGAGTAGAATGAGAGGGATGCTGTGCTTCCATGGGCACAGAAGGCCACCAGTAATGGGACTCCTCCTGCCAGCTCTGGTTTCCAGGCTGCACGGGGACATAGACATGCTGGCCAAGGACACAGGTGCTCAGCAGCCATTTCACCCCTACACCCTTTATTTTATATCTTCAACCACATGGACGTTTTCTAACAGTGAAGATCTTCCCATACTTAACAAAGCATTTGGGGTGGTGCAGAGATTAAACCCTAGCAGCTCTGCCTGGAGCTAACCCTCTTTTCTTTTTTTGATACAGGTGGTCTCCCTAGGTTGCTGAAGCTGGCCTCCAACTTGAAATTCTCCTGCCTCACTCAACACCCACACCCCCACCACAGTGGCTTGGAATTACAAGAACAAAAGCATTTTTTTAAAAACACATTTATAGGGCTGGGGCTGGGGCTCAGTGGCAGAGCACTTGCCTAGCATGTGTGAGGCACTGGGTTTGATCCTTAGCACCACATAAAAATAAACAAATAAAATAAAGGCATTCTGTCCATCTAAAACTATAAAAATTAAAAAAAAACATTTATAAAAACAAATCTTTGGTTTCTTCTATTGCTCAGTTTATAGATTCCCTTTTTCTCAGAAATGGTTTCTTTGAGTCAGGACCCAACATATTCTAATGAAGATTTCTTTTTGTTTTAAAACCAAAAGGAACACACACTAGGCCAGGTTGAACCCGCATCCCAATGTTCTAATAATAAGAGAAAACCCACCCACGTGCAGCCCAGGCTGCCTTTCCCAGCCTTGTGCCCAGAAGTTTCTGAAAAGACAGGGCCTAGTGTTGTTCACACCTGCATGACTTTCCTTAGATCCTTAGAAGCCGTTTCTGAGTCTTGGACCTGTAAGCGTCAGTTGTTGCTGCAGTGCCGTGGTGGCCGTTGGTCCTGATGTACTATAAAAATGAAAGCCAGACCTAAGCACTCTGAAGCCCTGGCCTGCCCTCTGCCCTCCTCACATCCCTCCCAGAGGCCTGGGCCTGGCTGTGGGGCCACAGCTGAAGGCTGGGGCTGAGGGAGGCCTGGCTGTTTTCAGGGGAGGAAACCACGGCCTCTGGGCTCAAAGGAGTCCCCAGGGAATGTTGCTTCCGCACTTCCTCCCACAGGAGGATGAGGGCTGTTTGTGGCCGCAGTCCTCAGCCCAGGCTTGGAGTTTCAGTCACCATTTCTCTGGCCTTGAGTCTTCCAGACCACAGGGAAGGGCTGTTTCCTGTGGTTGGTCTCCCTACCTCTGGGAAGAGGAAATCTGGCAGGTTTAACATTCTCATGTTTGCTTTTGAGTCTGGCCCCAGAGACATCCTGCTGTGTGACGGACACATCTGTGGTTGCTTTGCCTGGGAAGGGGCATTCAGTAATTTCAGGTGCCCACATGAACCACTGCGGGAGTGTGATGTGGGCAAAGGTGGTGGGGTCAACCCATCAGACTCCAAGAGACTGAAGTTCAAATTTAGACCATGTTATTGGTTCTTTCTCTGCCTTTGAATAGAAATTTCTTATTGCAAAGTTTTTTTTAACCAAATAAAAGAAGCAAAATTTGCACTTACTTTTCAGGGCCTCTCTTAGAATGTACAGTAAGCCCGGAGAAATGCAGGGCCCTTCAGGACCTGCCCTCCTTGCTGGCACAGCAGAGCACCAGGGTTGGACTGATGGCCGGCCAGCCACTGGGTGCTGGCTGGTGTGCTGGACTCACCGTGTTGGTCAGAGGTGTGGCCTGGGCAACCTGACTGTGTTCTCTGGAGGCCATTCTCTCCTGGGCCACACCGGCCTTGTCCTGCTGTAGAGAAGTCCTGGCTGAAACATCGGGTTGTGTCTGGCATCTTAAGCTCAATGCAGATATGTACAGACCCACACCACCCTATGTGGTGGCCCAGGTCAGGTGCCATTTAAGTTTAGATTAAATTTAAATTTCAGGTCCTCCGTCACTCTGACCATGGAGCTTGGTGGTTCCATGTTATGGGGGATGTCACGTTGATCATAAATAGAACATTTCCTTCCCGTGAAGTTCTGTTGAACGCACTGCTATCAACCACGCAGAAACCAGTGACCTTCAGATGTGTGTCAGTGTGCCAGGTAGGGTGAGGATGCTGGGAATGTGAGTGTGAGGGGATAATTCGGTAAACTGGGCCCACTGTGCAATCCCATATGCATTCTTTTCCAAGAAGCAATTTACCTGCAGCCCTGCCTGGCCTGAGTGGGCTGTATTTATCACATTCCTCAGCCAACCACCTGTTATCTGCAGGAGAAATGCAGGCCAGAGATAATGTCAATGGGAGGAACCCAAGAGACTTTTGTGACAGGATCCTGAAACTCTGGGAGATAAGGGTAGTTCCTCCTAACTATAAAATCGGTAAGAATTTATGGGTAAGAAAACAATTAGAACCAGTCAGCATAAGCCAAACAAAGTGACCTAAAATTGTCAATGCAGTGGGGACTTGAAAATCTGATGTCATCTTGCTGTCAATCAAAAGTAAAGAAGTGAGCCTGAGGAGGACTCTGGAAACCTCTCTTGAATCCCCAACAAAACTGGAGTGCAGGACAGGTGCATTGTCCCTCTCCTCCCTTGAGAGTGTCCCCTTTCCCTTTCCCTCTCCCTTCCATGAACTACTGAACTAAGCCTATTACTCTGAGCAACGTCTGGGATCTTTCCGACTTGGTTACACGAGTTGATAGCTCCAGTTATCCTGCTTCCCCACATGTTAAAGTGCAGCATTAGAGACGCACACCAGTGTATAAAACAGGGCTTATTTAAAAAGGGTAACGTGGACTTCTCCGGGAGGGAGCAGGGAGCCATAGCTATCCCGGTATCCCAAGAAGTGAGAGTGTCCGCCTTTCTATGTGCCACAGGCTTCCTTTGTTCTCCTGGTCTTCCCCTGTCTCTCTTCTTCCTGCTAATGACTGGGCCAGGAGATGCTCGGAGGGAGGGCCCCAAGGTGAGAAGAGAGGGGCTGGAGGGGCCTGGTGGAGTGATCTGGGCTGGAAGAGGCCCAGGGTGCACTAACTTTTATAACTCCCTGGAGGGAGGAACAATCTCTGGGACAGGTCACCCTAGCAGCTGGTAGGAGCAGGGTGGAGGAAGGGCTCTGAAGAAATTAACATTTCAGACCCTCCAACTTCCCAAACCCAAATTGGCCTCCATTCTCTCCATTGACCCTCTGTTCTGACTACCTGTCTTTAATTCTGTCTTGTGAATTGGGTTTGAAGAGGGGTCTTTGCATTGCCTCATTTTCTCGAAAGGCCCCAGCTCTGTGACACCCACACCCTCTCTTCCTGTTGGAATGGACACCTGGTGGGAAGGGTGGTGCCTGGGTGTCGCGACCCCTTGCCCGCAAGGAAGACGCAACTCGGGAATCTTCTCTCAGCAGTTTATTCAGGTCCTTGATACTTTTTCTTCTTTCAGCTGTTTATTCAGGCCTTTGTATTGACATGTCTTTTAGCTTCTACTGCTACTCCTACTACTACTTCTACTGCTACTCCTACTGCCACTACTTCTACTGCTACTACTACTGCCACTACTACTACTCCCGTGTGCCCCAGCCTTAATAAAGCAGATAAAGCCCCAATGCACAACTGCCACGTGGACTTTTCTCATAGGGTGCCAAGTCACAGCGTGCCAACTCATTCTGATAAGGAGTTGTTTGTCACAGACTACAGGGGAAACCAGCGCCATCTTGTAATGGCGGCCACAGTTCACAGAAACGGCTCACCACACCTGGGGGCTGCCACTTTCTGCCATGTCTCCTTTCTCACCTCTGCTCACTCCAAGTGCTTGTGGCCTCAGGTGCCACATGTGGCCCAGGGCTGCCTGCAGCTTGCCACAGGCCTTCAGAGGCTGCACCCCTTGCCAAGAGACAAGCATGAGCACCCCCCTGCCCTGGTAAGCTCAGAACTCGTCCTAAGCCACAGCAGCAGTCAGTCAGCAACCCAGGAGGAGCTCTGAGGCAGAGGCATCTGAAAGCACTGCTCCTGGTGGAGGGTCCCCAGGCTCCTCAGGCATCAGACATGAGGTGAGCTCTGCCTTAAAAGCCTTACATTCCAGACACAAAAATGGAATTCCGTCTTTAGGGCAGGAGGGATTTTTAGTAGTATAAGGAAGGGTCTTTGTCTTAGCAAGCTCATCTTGCCAACTGTAGGCAGACGGTGGCGTCCAAAGTTCAGAGTAAATACTTATGTGGACTTGCAGTTTAGCCCGACACAAGGAACTGGACATTGACCAGCAGGAGGGCAGGAGGGACAGAGATGATGGGAGCATGTGAGGGAGGTGAGCACCATGTTCAAGAGCAGTGGCAGAAGGTAAGGAGCAGCCGGGGGCTGAAGAGTCAGGAACAGGGTGGGTACCTGAGCAGACCCAGGCAAGGGGGTCAGGAGTGCAGACCTGGGTGCTGACGATACCTGGTGGGGGGCAGGGCAGACACACTGTCCCTTTAGCAGGCATAGCACCACGCAAAGGCTTGCCAAGGGTCAGTCTTTACCTGGCCTCTGTGTGTTCATTTTGAGCACCACCTTGAAGAGCCATCTGATCTGAGTTTGTTCTGCCTCCTCCAGCGTCTCATGTCAATGCCCTTGTCTCCCTCTAGGGCACTTCCTGGTTGCAGGTCACCCTAATTCCAGGCTCACATCATTACCTCCCCGCCTCCATCTTGCCCAGCCCACTTCTAATCCATTCTCCATAAGTAAAGTGGCTTGGGGCGGAGCTCAGTGGTATAGAACCTGCTCCCAGGGCGGAAGGCTCTGGGTTCAGTTCCCAGCACCAAGAGGAGTGGTGGTCTTTCCAAAGCTAATTTGTGCATGCACCTCCTCAGGAGAGTCATTGGGTGACTGCTCCTGTGGGCGGGCTGTGCCCTGAGCCCTCAACCCCCAAGACAGGGCTGGAGTTGCATGTCCCATGGCATCACACACCCACATGCTCAGTGGGCTTCTCCAGACCCAGACCCAGTGGGCACACCCTGAGAACTTAACTTGTACCCATGGGTATGATTATCAAGATAATATGTACGATGTAACATGATTGCATGACTTGGTAATAGTAATAAAAGTAATTTAACCTGATTTATTTATATATAATTATATATTTTATAGATATTTAATATACATATAATTGTATTCTTATATATTCATAATTTTGAATATGTGTATCTCTGTCTCTCTCTCTCTCACACATACATATATTTTTATAATATTTTCTTTAAGGTAAGCAGGGTTTGGGGATGGGTTGGGTGAGGGTAATGGTGAAAAGATCAAGGAAAATTGCCGAATTTTTTATTTGAGCACTCTAGGGTAGTTGCTGGTACCCAATCCTGTATGGGGTAGAAAGACTACATGAGGCAGGGAACAGAGTGCTAGTCTTGAGGAAGGCTTTGCGTTGATGTTTGTGATTTCTCCTAGATATCCACATGAACATGTCTGAAGGTTACAGGAGACAACTGGGAAGAAAATGGATATTTGGGAGACAGAGGATTTCAGAAAATACTGCCACGAGACTGAGCATGACCCTGAGTATGGATAAATATATAGAAGTACAGGGAGCATTTCTCTGAGGTGGGGCTTAGAGAAACCTATATTTAACAATGTAGAAGAAAAATCTATGAAGGATACAGAGAGTGAGGGCATCCAGTTAAGGATGCATCCAGGGAAATGTAATGACATGGATTTCTGGAAGAGATAATTTCAAAAAGAAAGGCAGAACCTCTTGTTCTGAAAACCACTAAAAAGTGAACTTCAGGGTGGCAAAGGAGATTTGGTGCCATACTGATTTCTGATGATCTCAATGAAACCCCTGTTCTTAGGTGGTTGGAACTGAAGCCAATCGGATGATTTATGGAAAAATTTAGGTCAGCATTGTGAAGGCACTAGCTGGAGATTGATTTTCTAATTGTGTACAATGAGATAAAGGGAGAATTAGCCAGGTGTTAACATTTATGGTCTCTGAGATGTGGGGAGAGTTCATTCCTGCAAATACTTGTTTGTGACTGCAGAAATCTTTTTTCTATTAACATGTTTGCCACCTACACCCTAGAGTTGATTTTTTAAAAGTAATATGGCAGCCCAATAATAATTTCTGAAGAGTAGGATGGGTGCTGGGGCAAGGCAAGGGATGAAAGTAGAAGATAGATAATTAGATATGATCACTGTGTAACCATGCATTTGGAAATATTATGCTCAATTCCATTAACATATGCAATAAATATTTGTTAATTAAAAACAAATTAAAATTAATTATTCTATTTGCTCACTGAAAGGTAGGCACTCAACACTGAGGGAGAGATTATCCTTATGATTTGTTTTCTGCTTGTGAAAATGGTCATTGTCAGTCACCTGTAAAGAGAACTAATTAAATAATTTTGGATGGAATAGTATGGATTTGAAAAGCCTTGTTATCCCAGCATGATGAGGTTACCTGATGGTCACTGAAATATTTGAAGTGTGACAGTACATCCATTGTCAAGGTAGTTTATTCCAGGTTTATCTTTCGGAATATAATACTTTTACCTTATTCATTCACTATTTGTTCTAGGATCTTACCAGATCCTAGAATCAGCACTTTCTCCAGGGAAATATACACATTTTTACAGGTATTTTTAGGAAAATTTGTGTAATTTGTCAGGCCCAGTGCAAGATAAAAATTTGGAGTCCCTGTCTAAAAGCAAGTGACCTGGGCCATTGATATCATGCCACAGAAATATATTTTTTTTCTTCTGTGATCTCTTCACATGTCATGGTATATTTTGTCATCTTTTAGTTGTCCTTCTTATTACAGCATTTAAAATTATTAGCAAGACTTCTAACATTTATCCTTAAAAATGCTATATCAATTCTAAATTCAAACTTAGAAACAAGTCATATTGTAGAGGTTGAATATCCATCTTGTGTTCATAAATGCCAAAGCAGTGAATATGTTACACAGAACAAGTGCAATTGTTTTTACTACACCTTGATAACTATGAAGGTTTCTCCACCTGGTTTGTTAATGAGTTTGAAAGAACTAGAAGAAAAGTGACTGTGGGTCACCCTGGTTTCCCTTTCCCTTTACATTCTCAGCTGGAGAGGTGGGCTAACAAAGAGAAGTACCTTGAGTGAAAAAGCTGTCTTCTTTCTGTATTTGAATCTAATTCTGGTGGACATTACTGTGTGGCCTTCCTGGGTTTCATTACCCTCCCTTTTATTACTTACTTGTGGATAGGACATGGTCACATTGTACCCAACTTTCTCTTAGCTCCCATTTTTTCCTTGGCCCACTGGACTTCTGTGATTATGGGAATGAAAACTCAGTGTGCATGAGGTGGCCAAATGCAGTATACCTGCAGGTTACATTTATGTGCTGGGTTCATACCAGTGGTCCATTGCCTTCTTGGAATTTACTTAAGAAAAACAAGTAGTAAGATAATATCAATAAAATTTATGATAGAAGCAGCAGAATATTCAATCAAGGACAGGTCCACTTTGAGCAGGAATCCTGACTGTGTAGGAAGAGCATCATGGGGCTAGTCCCCCTTTCCCTCCTCTCTTTCCATCATCCTTCCCTCCCTTAATCCATTTCTTCCTTCCTTCCTACCTTGCACAATAGTAAGAACACTAAGTAGGATATATGTACTCAGAAAACATAAGTGAACATTATACTATTGTAAAGTGTAAGTACAGAATTATTCTGCAAATATCTTATGCAATTGAAATTTTATATCCACTGAAGATCAGCACTCCAATTTACCCTAACCACATTTCTTTGAAAACAACATGCTACTCTCTGTTTACATTTCTTTTATTTTTTTTGCCACTAGGGATTGAATTCACAGCACTTAACAACTGAGCTACATCCACAGAATTTAATTTATTTATTTATTTTAAATTTAGAGACAGGGTTTGACTCAGTTTCTTTTGGCCTGGCTAATTTGATGAGGCTAGTTTTTAACTTGTGATCCTCTCACCTCAGCTTCTGAAACCACTGGAATTAAAGTATGTCCCACTGTGCCCAGCTTGCTTACTGGTTTTTCCTCAAGTTTTTAATTTTAATAGAGTCATATCAATTTTCTTGTGTGTTTTAGACTTTATACTCTTCTCAGGTGATGTGTAAGTAATTTTTCTCATTCAAACAGTTGAGTCTTTTTTCTATTCATGCTTTACTGTGCTGTGCAGAAGCTTTTGGCTTAATGAAATTCTACTTGTCTTTTTATGGTTCTGTCACTTGTCCTTTTACTGTCATAGCCAAAGGACCATTTTCTAAAGCAGTGTTGTAAAGTTTTTCTTCTGTGTTTTGTTTTCATTGCTCACAAACTTATGCTCTTCTTTCTTTTTTAATTTTAGATTGAAAAAATAGCGACTTCATCTGCTTGTGTGGTATAGCATGATATTTTAATACACGTAACACTGTGTAGTGATCAAATTAGAGAAAGATCATATCTGTCACCTTAGTAGGTGGGAAGAGATTGGTAAGTGGGACCCCAGTATTTTCTTTCTTCCCTATGTAAATATTGAGTGCCCTCAGCATCATCTGTAAAAAGACTATCCTTTATCCATTACGTATTATTAGACCCCTTCTCAAAGATGAGTGTGCAGTGAGTGTCTGGGCTTATCCTTGTTCTCTCTTCTGTGCATTGTTTTGTATATTTCCTTCTATTTCAGTACAACAGTGTTTTAGCTCTTATAGTTTATTCTATCTTTTTTGCATTTGTTACAATTATTATAGAATTGCACCACTTATGTAATTGTATAAGCATGCAAGGTAATGATATCTAATCCATTTCATAATCCTTCAAAATCTCATTTCTCTTTGCCTCCCTTCACTTCTTGCTTTCTAATCCAAAGTGCATTTTTTCTTCCCTAGTGCCTTCCATTATGAATTAGCATATGCACATTAGATAAAATATTCAGCCTTTGGAAGTTTGCTATTGATTTGTTTAGCTTAGCCTGGTATTCTCAAATTCCATCCATTTGCCAGCAAGTGCATAATTTTATTATTTTAGGGTTCAGTAATATTTCATACACACACACACAAATATATATATATATATATATATATATATATTCACATTTTATTTATCCATTCATCTGTTGAAGGGTACCTAGGTTGTTTCCATAGTTTAGCTATTGTGAATTGAACTACTCTACATTGATGTGGCCACCAGCAATGTATGAGTGTAACTTTTGTCCCCCATCCTAATGAAAAAAAATTATTGCTGTGGCTGGGGATGTGGCTCAAGCAGTAGCGCGCTCACCTGGCATGCATGCGGCCCGGGTTCGATTTTCAGCACCACATACAAACAAAGATGTTGTATTCACCGATAACTAAAAAAAAAAAAAAAAAAAAAAAGATAGATATTAAAATTCTCTCTCTCTCTTTCTCTCTTTCTCCCTCTCTCACTCTCTCTTTTAAAAAAATATTGCTTGTATTCTTGATAATAGCCACTAAGACTGCAGTGCAATGAAATATTGAAAAAGCGTTGATTTTCATTTCTATAATTGCTAAAGGTGATGGTCTGTTTTATGTGTTTGTTGATCAATTATATTTCTTATTCTGTGAAGTGTCTGTTCAGTTTCTTATTTGATGTGTGGTGGTAAAGATTTTTTTCCCATTCTGTTGGCTCTCTATTCATGTTATAGATTGTTTCCTTTGTGAAGAATAAGCTTCTTTCTTTGAATCCATACCATTTATTGATTACTAATTTTACTGTTTGTATTTTAGGAATCTTATTCAAGAAGTCAGGTCCTTAAGCTAACATGATGAGAATGTGGACCTTCTTTTTTTCTGTTAGTCATATGGTTTCCATTCTCATGTCTAAGTCTTTGATCTACTTTGAGTTGATTTTTGAGCACAGTGAGAGATAAAGTTTTAATTTCATCTTTCTACATATGAATTTCCAGTTTTACCAGCACCAATTGTTGAAGAGGCTATCTTTTCTCCAATTTATGTTTTTGGCATCTTTTTCTAGTATGATATATGTCTACATGTCTGTTGGTACCTTTTTAATTTTTTTAACTATTTCTCTGTAGTATAGTTTAAGGTCTAGTATTGTGAGGCCTACTGAGTCACTCATTTTGTTGAGAATTGCTTTGGCTATTGTGGCTCTCCTATCTTTTTTTCAAATTAAGTTAATGCTTGCTTTTTCTAGTTTTATGAAGAATGTCATTGGAAGTTTAAAAGGAATTGCATTGAATCTGTATAGCTACTTTGTTAGTATGGCTGTTTTGACTATGATCATTCTGCCTATCTAAGCACCTGGAACATCTTTACATCTTCTAAGACTTTCAATCTGTATTTTTAGTGTTCTGTGGTTTTCATTGTAGAGGTATTTTAACTCTTTTTTAGATTGATTCCCAAGTATTTTGTTTTATTCTCTTTTTTTTGAGGCCATTGTTAATGGGGTGGTTTTCCTAATTTTTTTTAAAGTGGATTCATTTTTAAAGTATAGAAATGCATTTGTTTTATGGGTGTTTGTTTTGCTGAATTTATTTATTAGTCAAGAAAGTTTTCAGGTGAAATTTTTTGGATTTTCTAAATATAGAAGCAAGTCATTAGCAAATGGTGATAGTTTGAGTTCCTCTTTTCCTACTCATTTAACTTTCATTCTTTCTTCTATTTGTTTTGGATAGAGTTTCAAGGATGTTGTTGAATAGAAGTGGCAAAAAAAAAGCGACAAAAAAGGGTGATCTTTTTTTTTTTTTGAATTATAGAGGGAATACTTCAAATTTTTCTCCCTTAAGAACAATGTTTCTGAGGAGCCACTGCAAGAGGGCCAGGCACAGCGGCCCAGCCACTCCCCTGCCTCCTACCGGTGCTTTGAGGTGGGGGGGGGAGCCAGAGGATAGAAACACCCCTCTAAGGCGCTGAGGCCCTGAGCCTGGGTAGTAGCATCAGTGGCAATGGCAGCAACTTAGCATCCCAGGGCTGCTTGTGAGGCGCTGACACTGAGCCTGAGCAAGCAGGTGTTGCGGCTCCAGACAGCGGCTGGGCTACCTCGCCCTCCCTGGGCGGGATGGGCGCCCCCAGTGCAGTGGCCCCCCGGCCTTTCGCCCTCCTCACTCAACCTGGAGCTGCTCAAGCTCGCCTCTCCTGAGCTGGAGCGCCTCATAACCAAGTCCAAAGGGCTGGTAACCACCACAGGCAAGCACGCAGTTCCTCTACCCCAAGGTGGCAAACAGGAAGGAGCAAGAGTTCACAGAGCGCTTTGTGAAAGCCCTGGAAGATTTGCACAAACAGAACCAGGTTGTTGCTGGTAGGGCAGCCTCTGCTGCTGCACGGAAGGAAGACCCTCTGGCACGGAATCCACGCTTAGCCCCCCCCATTCACCCCTCTTCGGGGAGATGGCTACAAGGAGGCACCGCTCTAAGCTAACCTGAGCAGCTAGCGGATGGCTCGCAGGGGTGCTGGGGGCTGCCACTGTGGCCTTCACCGCTGATCCCATTCCCTTCCCACTGCATCTGCCCGGTAGCACTGGGGCCGCTGCGCCTGGCAGTGCTCAAGGACTAGCCACAGATGGTGGCCGACGCACCAAGCTTCCGCAAGAGCCCGCAGCTGTGGCCCATCGAGGTGGACACGCAGGAGCAAGATCGCAAGAGGCTGGCCAAATGCATGGCAGCTTCCAAGTGACACAAACGCAAGCTGGAGCGCATCTCACACTTGGAGGAGAAACTGAAGATGCTCAAGAGCCAGATCAGGAACCTGCTGAGCGAGCAAGTGGTGCAGCTCAAGCAGAAAGTTATTATTCATGTCAACAGCAGCTGCCAGCTGCTGCCCCAGCACCAGGTGCCCACATACTGAGCCCGAGCGCGGGCGCAGCCTCCCTGCTTGAGGAGCTGTCTCACGAGGGGTGGTGCATGGGTGCCTTGGATCTGGAGAGCCAGCAGTCCTGGCGACACCCTCCCCAAGGGTGTCCAGGACTTGGAGAGGGCACGGTCCCCAGGTATATCCCTGAGGGCAGCTCTGGACTTCAATAAGCTGGACCCCCTGCTCCCTGGGCGCATGACACCACCCCTTTCCTGGAGCTGCCTCTCTGTGTGGCCCTGTGTTGCACAAACCCGAGCTCCAGCTGTCCCTTTGTACACACCACTGTGGAAGGGGCTCTGTGGGGCGCAGCCACCAGCCTGGCTTTTCTTTTACTTCATTTTTTTTTTTTTTTTTTGCCTTTGGAAGAAAGAAGAACAAAGTGTTGATTCTGCTCTATTTATGTTTCTACTCTGGAACAAATGGTTGTGTGTGCATGTGTGTTTCCTTGTTTTTTTGTTTTTTTTGTTTGTTTTCGTTTTCGTTTTTGTTTTTTTAAGAAATGGAAAGAAGAAAAAAAAACACTATGACTTTTCCTAGCTCTGGCTACCCTCTTCTGTCCTTCTGACCACCACTCCCTGTTTGTTCTTTAGTTTTTGTCTTTCTTTTTATTTTGCTAGGAGTGCACATTCCTGTTTGTAATCCTTTGTTTGCCCAGTTTTCTGTTTGCACAGTCTCCTTACGCCAAAAAACTTATAATAAATAAATAAATAAATAAATAACAATACAAAGAAAATAAAAAAATAATGTTTCCCTGTATTTACCATTGACAGCTTTTATAGTTTATGATATATTTCTACTATACATAGTTTTCTAGTGTTTTGATCATGTATGTAGTCACATGCTTTTTCTACTATTATTTAGATAATTTTCTGATTCTTGTCTTTACATCTATTTACTTAAAAAATATGTTTATTGATTTTCATGTTTCGAACCAACCCTGCATCCCTGGGACAAACCCCACTGATCAGATTGCACTATCTTTTTAATATGATTTTGTATGCTGCTTGTCATAATTTTACTGATAATTATTACATCTCTGTTCATCAGGAATACTGGCCTGAAATATTCTTTCCTCGATGTGTCTGTCTGGTTTTTGCATTCGGTTGATATTAGTTTCATAGAATGAGGTTAGAAAGTTTTTTGCTATTTTCTATTTTATAAAATAATTTTACAAGAATTGGTATTCATTCTTTTTTCAACTTCTTAAAGAACTGGGCTGAAAATTTCTCTGATACTGGGTTTTTCTTACTTGTTAGGCTTATGACAAATCCTGGCTTGGGAGAATTAATGTAGTACATTCAAGACTTCATACTTTAGAGGAGAAATGACTACCCTAACATTAGCCTGCTTTGACAAATGTTAATCCTCAAATAACAATATTTTTAAAACATTTTTTTGCTTTCCCGAGGAGAGGACTGATACCTCCAAGACTCCTTTTTTTAAAAAATGTGTGTGTGTGTGTGTGTGTGTGTCCAGAGTTTCGTGGTAACTTGGTAAAATTGCATTAAATAACACAGCCATGACTCCATTTGGGGTACTTAATTCAAGATTTTTAGCTCACATCTTAATTTTTTTGATCTATAAAACACTTAAAGTAGCTGTAATTTCTATCAGAGTCTCTATATGGAAGTATGGAATGATGAGATAAAATATTTTAACACTCTAACTCTCCAATATTATCAAATTTATTTCTAATGGAATTTAATGTTATTCGTACTTTTGACATAATGCTCCTTAAATAAATGTAAAAACCTTGAAATAAATAAAATACAAGAGGCTCAGTCAAAGTAAGTGACAGACCCTATGAAAGAAGGATGAAGATTATGAAATACTTCTGAATTAATAGGTAAGTTCCATGAAAAGTGGAATCAACATGTTTCATGTGTGTGAATACACTAAGATACTTAGGTGTTTGTAAAGCAGGAGAATCTAAGATACTATTACAGTGTTAAGAAATAGGGAAATAAGAGGAACATATCATAAACATCGTGCTGAATTTAGCAGGAAACCCAGATGTGAAGCCTAGAGATGTTTTGTAGAAAGCAACAAAGGTAAGCAAATATCATCACTTCCCTTGCTGGTGAGGACAGAGTAGAAGGAAATAGTTTACAAACATATTTTTAATAAATTCAATAAAATGCTTCATTTCAAGGGAAATGAATGAACCAGGCTGGGAAGAAGGAACTGTCAAGTTCAACTTGTTAAACTGTCTTTGACACATCTATGGCCAAAATGGGAAAAAAAAATGACTATTTCCCATGAATAAACTCAGTAATAACAGAAAGTCTTCTCAGGCTACACTTTGAATAATGCTGCAATGTTCATTAACTCTGGTGCCTCTCAGAGAATAGTTGTTACCACTGTTTACCTGGAGTCATTTCTTCCCCAATGCTGCAGTATAACACTAGAGAAGCCCACTGAGGCAAGTGTAGAGTGAAAAGTAAAGCTTTATTAAAGGACAGCAGAAAAGACTTCTCCCAAGAGAAAGAAGAAGACCCAAAAGACGGAATCCGTAGAAGGACGAGGTCTTCCCTTTTTTATTGCTAAAGTCTTCTTTCAGTTTTCCCACACTCATGTCTTTTGTTTCCCAGGTGGAAAGGCCCAAAAGGTGGGAGATAGGTGAGCTGGAGGAGTAATCTGGGCAGAAAGGGCCTGGGGCAGCTTTGGGATTAGCACTTCCCTGTTTGCTGGGAGCTGTTTCATTAACATTTACTTAGGATGGTCTCCAGGCTTAGAGAACATTAACATTTCAATTTCCCCAAGGGCTGCTCTGGTTTCCATTCTCTAAGATGGCCTCCATTTTATTTATCTTACTGGATATGAGATCGGATTTACCTAACTGCACTGAGGACCTATCTTTAAATCTGTCTTCATAGTCACTCAGTGCCTGAAAGACTCATGGGTTAAAAGAAGTAGGCACCCAGGGCTTTGAATCTTCTTCAAAAAAATTTCTTTTATTTTCCAAGTTTGACCATTCTGACATCAATATGTGAATTCAGATATTTAGGGTAAAGCTGTACTTTGATGATCCAATTACTTTTCTCCTTTAAAATTACAAAAATTTCTATAGAAAATGCATACATTTCCTGAACACCCAAAGTCCATTTTCATTGATTGAGTGAATTCAAATTGCCTTTGGAAAACATTTTTCCTTTAAAGTTTTCAGTGAATAAAATTATCCTTTGATCTTTGGGTGAAAAATCAGTGAAAATACCTTTGAAAGTTTAAATATTTTTCAGGAAGAGATAAAGTAACTTTCTCTAAATTATTATTAACTTCTTTTATTATAGAAAAGTCAGTAATTTGATAATAATAATTTGGTTTTTATTGATGTTGTCTTTTTTTTCTGGTTCTCTTCCTAGCAAAACAATGTAGGGCCTCTCACTAGACCCGGGATATGTATAGCTTGTTGTATAAGAAAATAAATAAACAAATAAATAATACACACTAATGTTTTATGTGAGTGTTTATACTCTTAAAATATATTTTTCAGGTTTTTCAATTGAAAACAATTCAGTGTAATGACACCCAATATAAATGGATGTGCCTCCCATAGAGCTTTATTTTCCAAATTACTAGTTTCTGACAAGTAAATATGAAGAGTGAACTGAGACATCTTCTCTTAGACAGAAATCATGGAAGAAATGGAGAGTGAGAGATAAGAAGAAAATAACCAATGAAATGAAGAAGGAAGAAAGTAGAGAAGAGAGAAAAGAAGGAACAAATTTTACTAATGATTTTTCTCATTTGGGAATGAAGACAGTTTAAAGCACCTTCTTCCTGAGGGAGCCAGTTTTTCTTCCAATTACCCCTTCCCATTGTAGTCCATCTTCTCATTCTCTCACCCTCATCATACCGAATACTTAGCAGATATACATTGTCATTATGAACCAATCTGTGCTTGAAGATAATTTCTTCAGCTTCTGTACAGTCCAGCTTAGCCATGAGCAGGTAGTTTAAGAACTGTGGAAAAAAATGAACTGTAGATGCCAATCATGGAGGATTTTCTCTTTCCCATTCTAGGAACCAGCATGTCACAAATTTGGAATCACAAAATTGTGCATTTCAGACAATATATTCTTTTCCAACAATATTTATCTATGATGCCTCCATGTGTTTTCATGTTTAATAGCAAATTTCATTTTTAAAAAATTTTTGAATGACCCTCCAGTGTATGGATGTTTCATATATTTACATTAATGAGAGGTAAATAGCTACTGAAGTCTTTCTTAGCTGCTTCCTGCTCTTAGCAATCATGAATGAAGATTCTGTGCACATTTGTATGTGGGTTTTCTGTGGACGTAGCTTTCAATTTCATTGAAATAACCTGAGAAGTACAATTAGTGGGCCATACTAAGTCTATATTTAATTTTTAAGAAGCTACCAAACTGTCTTTCAGAGTGGCTGTTCAATTTTGTTATTCCTACAGCAATTTATAAGAGTTATTCTTGTGCCCCTCTTTGCCATTTCTTGATATTGTCAGGTTTAAAATTCTGTAAATTTTTATAGGTGTGTTTAATTTGTAATTTCTTGATAACATATAATGTTTAGCATCTTTTTTCTATGCTTTCCAAATATATACTTGTTTTTCTGAGTAATATATGTATTTCATTTAAATTTAAAACAATTGTATTAGGGTAATACTGAAATACAATAAACTATACACATATATCATTCATACTTTTTCATGTTTGGACATATATATTTATCAGTGTAACAATGACCACAATCAAGCTTTAAACATTAATAGTTTATGAAGATGGCTTTGTTGCCCTGTTGTAATTTATACCTCTTGCTTCCTCCTCCTACAGGTGGAGTTGGGGGGGGAGACTGACTTTTAATTTTGATACATGATTCAGTAAATTGGAAATGACACAAATTAATTGTCAGAGACTTAGTCTGCAGTGATGGTGACCTCAAACTTAGTGTACTCATCTGTAAGATCAGAAGCCTTCCAATCAGGATGCAAGATACTGGAAAGATATGGACAAAGTAAATAATGAATCAAGAGTACTGCCTGACATAGAGAAGGCTCTTGAATTCTGGTATCTAGTGTTACCATTCACGCTTTATCTTGGTGATACATAGTACATGTGGGAGACTATAACTCCATAGTTTCTTTTTTAATTTTAATTTATTTGTTCCTTTTAGATATGCATGATGTAGAATATATTTTGGGATATTATACATACAAAGAGTATAACTCATTGTATTTAGGATTCTATTTTTGTGGCTCTACATGATGCAGTTACTCTTGTAATGTGTTCAATACAAAGATAAGAAAGTTATGTTCAATTCCATAGTTCATTTCTGTCATCTCTAGCTATAATTCTATAGACCTAAGTGTTTTCAAGACTTTTTCCTTATTGGTGTTATTGAGTTGAATTCTCATAAAAGTGCCCATCAAAAATAAATTATGTAGTGTCATTTAAAATGTTGTGGTATAATTACAAGAATTACCTTGTTTTAGACATTTTAATTACTGAAAATAAGCCATGTAATCTGTTAAACAACCACTCACTTAAATGGCTTCCAAGCCCCTGGCAACTTACTCTCTCCTTTCTAACTCCATGAATTCCAATTTTTGGATATTTGATATAAATATAGTTATAACACAGGTTAAATATCATGTCTGATTTTGCTTACTTTCTTAATATTTTTTATATTTGTCTACATGGTAGCCTGTATCAGTACTTCATTTTTATTGCAGAGTAATATTCAAACATATATATAGATGCTATATATAGATATGATTTGTTTGTATGAATATATCTATATGTACATGTGCTTACTCAGACATGGATACATATAAATACATAGACACATTTGTTTACTATTTCTGATGAAAATTTGGATTTTCATATATCTCCTAGTGTAAAGGGTGATGGCATTGATATTCATGTTCAAGTGTTTGAATGTGTGTTTTAAGTTCATTTGGAAATATAGCTAAGAATAAAATTGGTAAGTTATGTGGTAATTCTATGTTTAAAATTTTAGCAATCATCAAATCCTTTTCTATACCTACTCTACCATTTATATTTTTAACAGAAGTGTGTGTAGCTTCCAATTCTTTTGGTCATCTCTAACTATAATTCTATAGACTTCAGTGTTTTCAAGACTTTTTCTTTATTGGTGTTATTGAGTTGAATTCTCATATGGTGCCCAACACTTCTATTTTTTAAAAAGTGAAGGCATTCTCTTTTTCATGGAGTACTCTTTCATGGTATTTGTTGGATTTCTGTTGTTCAGGTTGTTGTTGTACTAGTTTTGGTAAAGGAAAGTGAACACTAAAGTGGTCCAAGAATGAGATACATCTCCTACCTGTTTTGTTCACAGGATGTCACTAAGTCACCCAAGGTTTCCACAAACTTGCAATACTCCTGCAGACTCCTGAATAGTTTTGATATGAGCATGCATATATTAATAGACAAAAAAGAAAAAAAAACAGAAAAGCATCAATAATCCTCTAATAGAATTTCACTGAAAAAAATATCAGGAACTGTAATGCAAGAAGACAAAAAATAGACTCAATATAAATGTCTAAGATACAAAGTGAATAAAAATTATAAAAATTTATGATATTCTAATGGTGTCAGATATAGTGAAAATTAAAGCAAATGTTGAAAAACTGATCCAGATACAGAAAAAAAAATCCAGAAGCTATTTGCTAGCTATTTAGATATCTTTGATCTAGTAGAAAATTTAATCCTACTTTATTGATTTTCATCAGAGGTAAAATGTTCTGAAATAGAGAATATTATTTTAATAAGAGTGACAAATTTGTTTTGTCAGAAGCTGAGCTTTTTTCCTCCACTTTGTCAGAAGCTGAACTTTTTTCCTCCTCCACACTTGCATAGTTTTATTATTTAAGTGTCAGCATTGATCAACACCAAAAGAGTGAGCATGCCATCATAATTGATTACAAGCCTTTTTTAAAGAGAGGGAGAGAGAGAGAGAGAAGAGAGAGAGAGAGAGAGAGAGAGAGAGAGAGAGAGAGAGAGAGAGAGAGAGAGAGATTTTTTAATATATGTATATATTTTGGTTTTCAGCGGACACAACATATTTGTTTGTATTTGGTGCTGAGGATCTAACCCGGGCTGCACGCATGCCAGGCGAGCACGCTACCACTTGAGCCACATCCTCAGCCCTGATCACAAGCCTTTTGAAGACATGTCAGGATGAGAAAACTTGTCCACACTATGCCTATTAATAGTGAAATAATGAAGTCCAAATAATACTGGATATCAAAGCAGATGATGAGCAGCAGAATGGTGTGAGTGGCTCTTTTTTTATGGGGAGCTTCATGGAGAAAATCTGAAGCTTAGAAGAAACATGATTTTTGTTTAAGTCTCTGAAAGAAAATTATTACGTATCTGCTGGAAAGAACCACACAGTCTCAAAACTAGAGACCACTGAATGCCATCAGTTCAAGAAAAGAGGCTCCTGTGCTTTTAGCTCATGAGCAGAAATGAATAGTGGTGAGTGAGAAATAGAAGACCAAGCTAGATTTTATTTGGTGTTTGAATATCTGTGTTCAGTTCATTTGGAAATACAGGTAGAAAAGTAATTGGTAGGTCATGTGGTAATTCTATATTTACAATTTTAGTAATCACCAAATTCTTTCCTATACCTGCTATACCATTTTATATTCTTAACAGAATTTTGTGTGGCTTCCAATTGTTTCATTGGTATAGGGGACATGGTGAGGATCAATAAGAAAATAATTAGCCATGGGATGATATTTGTGATTTTTAATTTGAAGCAGGCCCATGAGAAGCCACTGAGGCTGATTATGATGGCCTAAAGCACACCCAACTTGTAGATGGTGCAGGTGGAGAGTTCCTTCATGACCTTGGCCAGGAAAACAAACACTTTGCATTTGAACTCACATGGACTGTCCTACTCTTCCCCCAAATTTCTCGATACCAAAAGTCTCATGGTGAGGATCATAAAGATATGTGTTAGAGCCATGTAGTTATTGGGAAGTCAGTAAGCCTGGGCTTGGCCCTACAAAGACAGTGGCAATGTAAAGACAAAGCAGGAATATGTCTCCTGAGATTTCAGTGCCAGCTTGTGGATAAAAAGTAATTCTTATGGAAATAAAACTGAAATATTTGTTCATATTAATGGGTATTCTTGGAAGAAAAACAGGATCCTTTTATCACAACAGGATTTTTATGAACATTCTTTCAGTCAATCTATTACTCTCCATAATCTTTATAATTATCATTTACCAAAACAACAGAAAAATTGTATATAAATCAGTGTCATATTTTTTATATTAATTTCAAGTAAAGATCTGGTGTGGAGCTCTTTCTTCGCTGGCCTACCACAAAGAAAGCCCTTGCTGCATCCCCAAAAACAAAATTTAAAAAAATAAACAAATAATAAATTTTAACTCAAACATCCCTTATTCTTCAGAGGAATATTTTTGTTTACTCCCGTTTATATCGTGAAATTTCTCAGATCTTACCCTTGTCTTTGAGCCTGTATACACTATGTTTTCCTTTGTATCATAAGTTATATTATTTAATGGCCAGTGTTTGTTTGATTTTTAATCTTTCCCACAGACTTCTTAAAATTAAAGATGGTGTCTTATTTGGCTTGGATCTACAGTATCTGAAATACTTTTGCTTACAATAAAATTATATACCAGAAACTGTGGATTTCATGTTTGTATAGGCAGAAAGAGTAATATTAGGCTGGGGTGGTCGATCAGTTGTAAAGTGGTTGTCTAGCAATTGTGAGGCACTGGGTTAAATCTGCAGAACCACATAAGATAAAAGTGTTGTGTCCATCTACAACTAAAAATATTTTTTAAAAAGATATAGGAATCTTCTAAGAAAATAATCCCAACATGCCCATTTCAAAGTTTTTTTTAAATTTTATTTTATTCAAATGTTGTATTGTAAGAGTTTACATTTTTTCCTCCATCCACAAGACCTTGATTGAAATCATATCCTATAAAATTCAGAACATACCAAATTCAACCTGTCACATTGCAGTTAGAATATCCATTACCAACGAAAATGTAAAAAAAAAAAAAAAAAAAACTGTCTCCCATAAACAAGTTTAAGAAAAATTGGAAAACTTGTGTTCGTATGATAGTCGAATATTTGTTATATGACATTCCTTATGTGACTCCTCTTACATCTTATTCATTGAAGCACTGAAACACCCAGTGTATTGTTTCTTCTTTACAAAATCTGCCCATATTTTCAAACTTAAAGTCATTCTCCTACTAATGGCTGTATTTAAATAGTTGCAAACCAGTGTGCAAAACTTCACTCTTATGAACTAATTACCATTTTCTTCTTCATATAAACCAAATAAATTCCTGAAGGTTTTGGTTTATGTACCTTTATGAATAGGCAAATTTGACTGGATTGAAACTGCACTTGAAAAATATTTTTGTAAAAGAAAAGAATAATAATTCAGAATACCATTAGTCAAGATTTGGATGGAAAATAGAAGAGAAAATAGTGCTCATGATAAAAGAAAATATATTTTGCCCCTCCCCCAGTGCCTGCAAGCGAGGCGAATCTGCAAGCCACGGGCGGGCGGGTCAGGCCCAGCAACCAGCCAAGGGACTGCAGCTACACGCGCCGGCGGGGAACGCGGACCGGACCCACTAGGACAGGTCCGGCGGATGGCTGAGGGCTAGGCCCGTCCCCTCCCCCAGTGTCTGCAGGTAGGCGGGACTGTGAACAGGAGCAGAGCTGGCCCAAAGCCTGCTGAGGGGCGGAACCGGCCCCTCCCCCAGTGCCTGCAAGCGAGGCGAACCGGCAAGCCACGGGCGGGCGGGTCAGGCCCAGCAACCAGCCAAGGGACTGCAGCTACACGCGCCGGCGGGGAACGCGGACCGGACCCACTAGGACAGGTCCGGCGGCAGACGGCTGAGGGCTAGGCCCGTCCCCTCCCCCAGTGTCTGCAGGTAGGCGGGACTGTGAACAGGAGCAGAGCTGGCCCAAAGCCTGCTGAGGGGCGGAACCGGCCCCACACCCAGTGCCTGCAAGCGAGGCGAACCTGCAACCCATCGGGAGGTTAGGCCCAGCAACCTATGGAGTGACACAGGTGCCCCTGGCGCCTGCTGGGTAGGTGGACCTTTGACCGACCAGCAAAGCAGACCTAGGGCCTGCCAGCATGGTAGACGGATCACACTAATTGGAGGAGGATCACAGCCACTACCTGCCCTGCAAGGGTGATTTTTCAACTATACAAGAGCAATATAAATAAATAGAGGGGGAAAATATCAAAGACACAACAATTTCACCAAGCAGAAAGAAACGCCAGCAGTATGAAACGACAAGGAAAGAAAGGACCACAGGCAATGCAGGTGAACTCAACTTTAGAAGAGGTAATAGCTGCAACAGATGGAATGTCAGATAGAGAGCTCAGGACATACATGCTTCAGATGATCTGGAGTCTCAAGGAAGACATGAGACAGCAAAATCAGACAATGAAAGATCACATTGACAAACAAATCCAGGAAGTTAAAGATCAATTTCACAGGGAGATAGAGGTAATAAAAAACAAACAAATAGAAATACTAGAAATGCAGGAAACAATAAACCAACTTAAAAACTCAATTGAGAATACTACCAGCAGAGTGATCCACTTAGAAGATAGAACATCAGACAATGAAGACAGAGTATTTCAACTTGAAAAGAACATAGATAGCTCAGCAAGTCTACTAAGAAACCATGAGCAGAACATTCAAGAGCTATGGGATAATATCAAAAGACCAAACTTAAGAGTCATTGGGATACAGGAAGGCACAGAGCTCCAAACCAAAGGATTAACCAATCTATTCAGTGAAATAATACAAGAAAACTTCCCAGACTTGAAGAATGAGACAGAATCCCAAATCCTAGAAGCCTACAGGACGCCGAATGTGCAAAATCATAAGAGATCCACACCTAGACACATTATAATGAAGATGTCCAACATACAGAATAAGGAGAGAATGTTAAAAGCTACAAGGGAAAGGAAGCAGATTACACTTAGGGGTAAACCAATCAGAATAACAGCTGATCTCTCAACACAGACTCTAAAAGCTAGAAGATCTTGGAATAACATATTTCAAACGCTTAAAGAAAATGAATTCCAACCAAGAATCTTGTATCCGGCGAAATTAAGCTTCAGGTTAGAAGATGAAATTAAAACCTTCCACGATAAACAAAAGTTAAAAGAATTCGCAGCTAGAAAACCATCTCTTCAAAAAATCCTTGGCAAAACATTACAGGAAGAGGAAATGGAAAATAACATTGAAAACCAACAATGGGAGGTAGGACAGTAAAGGGGGGAAAGTAGTCAAAGAGGATAACAAATCAGGTTTAGTAACATCAATAAACAAATATGGATAGAAGAACAAACCATATCTCAATAATAACCCTAAATGTTAATGGCTTAAACTCACCAATTAAGAGACACAGGCTAGTAGAATGGATCACAAAACAAGACCCAACAATATGCTGTCTACAGGAGACGCATTTGATAGGAAAGGATGTACATAGACTGAAGGTGAAAGGTTGGGAAAAATCATATCACTCATATGGACCACGGAAACAAGCAGGAGTGTCCATACTCATATCTAATAAAATAGATTTCAAGCCAAAGCTAATCAAAAGGGATAAAGAAGGACACTTCATACTGCTCAAGGGAACCATACACCAACAAGACATAACAATCATAAATATATATGCCCCAAATAATGGTGCAGCCGTGTTCATCAAGCAAACTCTTCTCAAGTTCAAGAGTCTAATAGACCACCATACAGTAATCATGGGAGACTTCAACACACCTCTCTCACCACTGGACAGATCTTCCAAACAAAAGTTAAATAAGGAAACTATAGAACTCAATAACACAATTAACAACCTAGACCTAATTGACATATATAGACTATACCACCCAACATCAAGTAGCTACACTTTTTTCTCAGCAGCACATGGAACCTTCTCAAAAATAGACCATATACTATGTCACAGGGCAACTCTTAGACAATACAAAGAGGTAGAGATAATACCATGCATCTTGTCTGATCATAATGGAATGAAACTGAAAATCAATGATAAAAGAAGAAAGGAAAAATCAAACATCACCTGGAGAATGAACAATAGGTTGCTGAGTGATCAATGGGTTTTAGAAGACATCAAGGAGGAAATTAAAAAATTCCTAGAGTTAAATGAAAACACAGACACAACATATCGGAATCTATGGGACACACTGAAAGCAGTTCTAAGAGGAAAATTCATTGCTTGGAGTTCATTCCTCAAAAAAAGAAAAAACCAACAAATAAATGATCTCATACTTCATCTCAAAATCCTAGAAAAAGAAGAGCAAAACAACAGCAAAAGAAGTAGAAGGCAAGAAATAATTAAAATCAGAGCTGAAATTAATGAAATTGAAACAAAAGAAACAATTGAAAAAATTGACAAAACTAAAAGCTGGTTCTTTGAAAAAATAAATAAAATTGACAGACCCTTAGCCATGCTAACGAAGAGAAGAAGAGAGAGAACCCAAATTACTAGCATACGGGATGAAAAAGGCAATATCACAACAGACACTTCAGAAATACAGAAGATAATCAGAAATTACTTTGAATCCTTATACTCCAATAAAATAGAAGATAGTGAAGGCATAGATAAATTCCTTGAGTCTTATGATCTGCCCAGATTGAGCCAGGAGGATATAGACAACCTAAACAGACCAATAACAATAGAGGAAATAGAAGAAACCATCAAAAGACTACCAACTAAGAAAAGCCCAGGACCGGATGGATATACAGCAGAGTTTTACAAAACCTTTAAAGAGGAACTAACACCAATACTTTTCAAGCTATTTCAGGAAATAGAAAAAGAGGGAGAACTTCCAAATTCGTTCTACGAGGCCAACATCACCCTGATTCCGAAACCAGACAAAGACACTTCAAAGAAAGAAAACTACAGACCAATATCTCTAATGAACCTTGATGCAAAAATCCTCAATAAAATTCTGGAGAATCGGATTCAAATACATATCAAAAAAATTATACACCATGATCAAGTAGGATTCATCCCTGGTATGCAAGGTTGGTTCAATATACGGAAATCAATAAATGTTATCCACCACATCAATAGACTTAAAAATAAGAACCATATGATCATCTCGATAGATGCAGAAAAAGCTTTCGACAAAGTACAGCATCCCTTTATGTTCAAAACTCTAGAAAAATTAGGGATAACTGGATCATACCTCAACATTGTAAAAGCAATCTATGATAAGCCACAGGCCAGCATCATTCTGAATGGAGAAAAATTGAAGGCATTCCCTCTAAGATCTGGTACAAGACAGGGATGCCCTCTCTCACCACTTCTGTTCAACATAGTCCTCGAAATACTGGCTAGAGCAATTAGGCAAACGAAAGAAATTAAAGGCATAAAAATAGGAAAAGAAGAACTTAAATTATCACTATTTGCAGATGATATGATTCTATACCTAGCAGACCCAAAAGGGTCTACAAAGAAGCTATTAGAGCTAATAAATGAATTCAGCAAAGTGGCAGGATATAAGATCAACACGCATAAATCAAAGGCATTCCTGTATATCAGCGACAGAGCCTCTGAAACGGAAATGAGGACAACTACTCCATTCACAATATCCCCCCAAAAAATAAAATACTTGGGAATCAACCTAACAAAAGAGGTGAAAGATTTATACAATGAAAATTACAGAACCCTAAAGAAAGACATAGAAGAAGACCTTAGAAGATGGAAAAATATACCCTGCTCATGGATAGGCAGAACTAACATCATCAAAATGGCGATATTACCAAAAGTCCTATATAAGTTCAATGCAATGCCAATCAAAATCCCAACAGCATATCTTGTAGAAATCGATAAAAGAATCATGAAATTCATATGGAACAATAAAAGACCCAGAATAGCAAAAACAATACTAAGCAGGAAGTGTGAATCAGGCGGTATAGCGATACCAGACTTCAAACTATACTACAGAGCAATAGTAACAAAAACAGCATGGTACTGGTACCAAAACAGGCGGGTGGACCAATGGTACAGAATAGAGGACACAGTAACCAATCCACAAAACTACAACTATCTTATTTTTGATAAAGGGGCTAAAAGCATGCAATGGAGGAAGGATAGCATCTTCAACAAATGGTGCTGGGAAAACTGGAAATCCATTTGCACCAAAATGAATCTGAATCCCTATCTCTCGCTGTGCACAAAAGTTAACTCAAAATGGATCAAGGAGCTTGATATTAAATCAGAGACATGGCATCTGATAGAAGAAAAAGTTGGTTATGATCTACACGCTGTGGGATCGGGCTCCAAATTCCTCAATAGGACACCCATAGCGCTAGAGTTAACAAATAGAATCAACAAATGGGACTTACTCAAACTAAAAAGTTTTTTCTCAGCAAAAGAAACAATAAGAGAGATAAACAGGGAGCCTACATCCTGGGAACAAATCTTTACTCCACACACTTCAGATAGAGCCCTAATAACCAGAATATACAAAGAACTCAAAAAATTAGACAATAAGATAACAAATAACCCAATCAATAAATGGGCCAAGGACCTGAACAGACACTTCTCAGAGGAGGACATACAATCAATCAACAAGTACATGAAAAAATGCTCACCATCGCTAGCAGTCAGAGAAATGCAAATCAAAACTACCCTAAGATACCATCTCACTCCAGTAAGACTGGCAGCCATTAGGAAGTCAAACAACAATAAGTGCTGGAGAGGATGCGGGGAAAAGGGCACTCTTGTTCATTGCTGGTGGGACTGCAAATTGGTGCAGCCAATTTGGAAAGCAGTATGGAGATTTCTTGGAAAGCTGGGAATGGAACCACCATTCGACCCAGCTATTCCCCTTCTCGGTCTATTCCCTAAAGCCCTAACAAGAGCATGCTACAGGGACACTGCTACATCGATGTTCATAGCAGCTCAATTCACGATAGCAAGACTGTGGAACCAGCCTAGATGCCCTTCAATAGATGAATGGATAAAAAAAATGTGGCATTTATATACTATGGAGTATTACTCTGCATTAAAAAATGACAAAATCATAGAATTTGGAGGGAAATGGATGGCATTAGAGCAGATTATGCTAAGTGAAGCTAGTCAATCTTTAAAAAACAAATTCCAAATGACTCCTTTGATATAAGGAGAGTAAACAAGGACAGGGTAGGGACGAAGAGCTTGAGAAGAAGATTTACATTAAACAGGGATGAGAGGTGGGAGGGAAAGGGAGTGAGAAGGGAAATTGCATGGAAATGGAAGGCGATCCTCAGGGTTATACAAAATGTCATATAAGAGGAAAGGAGGGGTAAGACAAGATAATACAAATGGAAGAAATGATTTACAGTAGAAGGGGTAGAGAGAGAAAAGGGGAGGGGAGGGGAGGGGAGGGGAGGGGGGATAGTAGAGAATAGGACAGACAGCAGAATACATCAGACACTAGAAAGGCAATATGTCAATCAATGGAAGGGAAACTGATGTGATACAGCAATTTGTATATGGGGTAAAAGCGGGAGTTCATAATCCACGTGAATCAACCATGTAATATGATGTATTAAGAACTATGTAATGTTATGAACGACCAATAAAAAAAAATAAATAAAGCTTCTGTAAACATTTAAAAAAAAAAAGAAAATATATTTTCTCTAGGTTATTGTAAATTGCTCTTCTTTATTGCAGAAAATTTATTAAAATTATAATAAATCAATTTGTCATTTTAGTTATAGAAACATTTATATATATAAAATAAGCAAAGGGCTTGAGTTGTCACTCATTGGTAGCATTCTTGCCTAGCACTTGTGAGGCTCTGGGTTCAATTTTCAGCACCACATTAAAAAAATAAGCAATTTTTAAAAATTATCAGGTATCTAATACATGACATTAGGATGCACTTTGGTATAATTATACAAGCATGGAATATATCTCATTCTAATTAGGACCTCAATTTTGTTAATTTAATTGATGATGCTCTTCACTGTGGTAGATTCTTATATGTACTACCTAGGAAAGTTATGTCCAGTTAATTCTTCTTATTGAAAATTCTCATAATTATATAAATTATTTCAATAATTATACATTAGTAAAGAATAACTTTAAAGCTCTTAAAACAGCTGGGAGAAGAGAAGAAGTCTAGAAAATATCAGGTATCAAGGAAAAAAAGTTGTATAATAGAGGGGGAAGTTTGCAGTATCCATTTAAATGAGCCTATGATTGTCTGTAATAATAGCACTCTGCCATGTCATGAAAAATTAGTTTGTTTTTATTTGACCACAAACTTAAATTTATTCTAGTGTTTTAGTGTGTATTTGTATACTTGGAATTTTTAAAATTAAAAAATTCAGTGTATCTACATGAACTAGTAATAAAAAATTCTATTATCAAATTCTGTGTTCTTTCTCAAGGATTAGGCCTTCATAAGGTAGAACTCTAAAAATACAAGATCAACTAAAATATTGGCATTCCAGATTGATGTTGGATATAAAGAAACAACGTTTTATGATATATGAAATACTAAACTGAATGCTTGGCCTATGGTTGTGTATGCTAATAACACTTTGCCAAACCATGAAAAAATAGTATGTTTTATTTTATTACAAACTTAAGTTTATTCTACTATTTTGCTGTTTCCCTGCATGACTAGTATATTTTTTAAAATTTAAATTAACCTCCATTGAATATCTAAGCTGTAGTAAAGAGCAAGGTAAAGTAATTTTTATATAGTAAACCAAAAAACATTTTAAAGGATGTAATGTCACTTATTTTATGTAAATGTATATTACACATTTTATATGAGGTTACTACACAAAATAAGATAATATTAGACAGAAGTTTTATCAGATGAGTTTGTGAGCTTGGGAATTGCCAAAAGAGGTTTTGAAATATTTCTAGTTCTAAAAAGTAATGCAAAGCTAGAAAATACCAAACTTTTAAATTATTATACCTTGTGAATATTTATGCTGGAAAAATTATTCATGTAAGACAATAATATTTGAGATATTATACATTTTAATAATACTATCAATTTAAAATGATATAATGAGAATTCATATAAATTATTGTACTATGAAAGTACTGTAGTACTAAAGAAGTACTGTAGCACATTAGGAATAAATACCTGTGTCTCATTTATGAAGCAGTAAAAGTCAGACGTCAAAATGCATTCCTTCAGAGCCTCCACTGCTTCCTCTTCCACTCAGATTTGGAACTGAGACTTCCAAGATGAGGTTATATGGGAGAGAGAGCTTTAGCTCTTCTCTTAGTAGACTGGTAATTTTGACATTTCATCTGAAGTCTGACAGAACCTGTCTTATTCAGAGGGAATTTCTAAATAAAAGATTAATATTCCTTTCATTATCAAACAAGGGTAACAAGCAGTATCTAGATGAAAACTTTTTTTGTTTCTAGCTCTCATTTTCTAAGATCAGAGTAGCCTGGGTTGCTGTTGGCACAGCAGTCCTAGAAACAAAGCCAGGAAGTTAGCAATGGTGGGAGGTTAGAAGAAAGCAGAAGAGAAAATGAGGAAGAAAAGAAAGAACTCATGAGAGATGAGGTAGTTGTGGTTGATTTGGAGGTAGGGTTTCTCCAAGTTTCTTAGGACCTTGCTAAGTTGCTGAGTCCAGCCTTGAACATGTGATCTTCCTGTTTCCCATCAGCCTCCCAATCTGCTGTAATAACATTTGTGCACAATAATTCCAGGCTATGCAGTTGTTTAAGTATTGGAAAAACATAATCTAGAATAGCCAGCATTATAGCATGTTACAAGATAGATTCAGTACCCCAAAGACCTCCAATTTTTACACTTTCCTAGTTGTCCTGAGTCTCTAGCAATAAAAAATCTTGTTATTGTCTGTTGTTTAGCCTTACCCAGAGTGCTATATACTCAGAATAACAGATGTGGCATTTTTTCCCAGCTGTTTTCCTAAACAAGGTGTGTTTAAAATGCCTGCTCATCTTTCCATGTTTGTTTGCTTATTAATGTTTTCTGGCTCAGTTATGTTTCAATTCATTGATGAGTTCATTTTTTGATTAATAATATATAAACAATTACTGAAGGATAACTTTATTGCTTTATGTTCTTGCAAAATATCAATAAATAAATTACAGCATGTGTGTGTGTGTGTGTGTGTGTGTGTGTGTGTGTGTGTGTATGATACTGAGGATGAAACCTGAGTTCTCATGCTTGCTTGGCAAGTGCTCTACCAATGAGCCACATTCCCAATCAAAAAAAAATCATCAACCTTTGCATGCAGAATTTTGTGTGGACTCCAGCTTTCAACTCCAATAAATAAATTCCTAGTATGATGTCTGTAGATATATGGTAAGAATATAGCTTAAAGCAATTGCCAAACTCTCTTTCCAGGTTGGCT
Organism: Urocitellus parryii; assembly: GCF_045843805.1. NCBI lineage: Eukaryota > Metazoa > Chordata > Mammalia > Rodentia > Sciuridae > Urocitellus > Urocitellus parryii. The sequence goes on from NC_135541.1 coordinate 98,860,133, forward strand.
GTACAATTTTGTGATTCCCTTAGCCATAAATAAGAGTTGCTCTTGTTCCTCTTCCTTTGCCCAACAGTTTGTATTGTCAGATTTTGGAATTTCAGCCATGCTTATTATGGGTGCATTACTTGCAATCCAGTGTGATCCATGATGTTTAACATGTTTTCCTGTTCTTATTTGCCATCTATATTTGTTGGTATATCTCCTCAGATCTTTCATTAATTAAAAAAATAAGTAAAAATGACATACAATAAACTACATACATTGAATTATCAATACATTGAGTTTTTGTATATTTATATCTGCATAAAACCATCACCACAATCAAGACAGTAAACATTGACATCACATCCAACGAGTTCCTTGTGTCCTTTGGAAATCCTGCCTCTTTCTTCCTCCTTTATATAGAAACAACCCAGAATAAAATTTTTATCATCATAGAAGAAAGAATAATTTGGAATTTATATAAGTACTCATATCCCTGGTCTCCATAGAGGGTGGACTTTGGAAAATCTTCCCTAATTTAGTCATCAGTAAAAGCATGACTCTGCCTATCATGGTGGCACAGGACTGTAATTCAGGTGGCTCAGGAGGCTGAGGCAGGAGAATGATAAGTTCAAGGCCAGCCTCAGCAGCTTTGTGAGTCCCTGAACAACTTATCAAGAGGCCGTATCAATGGGAAAAATATAAAGAGCTCTGGATTGTCTTATTAGTTAAGCAACCATAGGTCAATCACTGATAGTAAATTAATATAAAAAGTGAGAATGTCTCTGAGCATAATGTCAGATCTTAGAGAAAGGTAAGGATTATATAAAGAAACTGGAATAGGTCTTGATATATAGTAGGCTTCAAATTCCTGGAGTTACCAGCCAAGATTTAAGTCAGAGATACAGAATACATAAGGCAATGTATAGATTCCCAGTGCCTTTATTTCACCAAGAGCTGGTATTCTCTACAATTAAGTAGACTTTTTTTTCTGTCACTATTTTCTGGGCTTTTTGTTGTTGTTGTTGTTGTTTATTTGTTTCTTTGATTTTGAGTTTATAGTCTGATAATAGTGATTCATATTATTGCCATTGAATACTTTTATCTTCTTCCTAATTTTTTCTTCACTACAACAAACCATGTATCCATTAAGTAAACACTTTTCTTCCTGCCCTCGCAGGCCTGGAAACCAGCACTTCATTTGGGTCTGTGAGTTTACATATCCTTGATAGTTCACTTGAATGAAATTATGCTATATATATATATATATATATATATATATATATATATATATATATATATATATTCACACGGCTTTGTTTACTGAGTTTAATGTTTTTGAGATTTATCTATGTTGTAGCATGTATCAACATTGCTTAGTTTACATGGCATATACATATATGCATAGCACATCTTGAGAAAACACTCTTTGGTTCAAGGATTTGGATTGTTCTCACTTTTGGCTACCATAAATGGTGCTGCCATAAACATCATATGCAAGTGTTTGTATGTACATTTTCAGGGCATTTAGGTATATAACTGAGAGTAGACTTGGTAGGTCATGTGATAATTATATGGTGAATTACTGAAGCATTGAAAGTTTCAGTATACACTGTATACTGTATACACTGTATGCCATATTACATTTCCCAGAAATTTATTGGAATGCCAATTTCTTTAAATTATCACCAACTGTTATTATTTTATTTTATTTTTGTATTTGTTTCTTAAATTGAGCTGTCCTGGTTTGCTTAATGTGATATCTCACTCTTGTTTCAATTTCTTTATTTGCTACATAGGGAGCTGAGGATGTAACTGAGTGGCAAAGTACATGCTTAGCATGTTTCAGGCAGGTTATGTCTCCAAGTCCTACTACCAGAAAACAAGGCTATAGGGATGTGGACTCAGGGACACTTTACTTCTGAATATTCCCCATTGTTTTTTTTTTTGTTTTTTGTTTTTTTTTTTACCTGAGAAAGAGTCTCTCAAAATTTTGAGGGTTGGCCACCAACTTGCAATTCTGCTGACCTAGCTTCTCAAGTCAACTGAGGATATAGGTGGGGCACATGCACACATTACTGCTGATATATTTTTAGAGAGAGGGCACTATGTAGCAACTTTTTGAAAATAAAAATGACAGTGTACTTTAAATAGGACTTCACTAAAAGAATTAATAAGAAATTGAAATTAGGAAGAAAGAAAACAACTATAGCATACTGGTGTCACATAAAAAATAAGTAGAAACTGAATAAAGGCACAAACAAGATGAAGACAAAGGAAGAAATAACTCACAAGGCCCTTCAAAGCCATAGAGGTTACTGTGATCTGATATAAAATTTTTTATTATTTACAATCATTATTTTTTGTACAAGAAAATAAATTTAAAGTGGGTTGAACACAGAACTGCATCCCCAGCCTTTTTTTGTTTTTCCTTTGGGACAGGGTCTTGCTAAATTACCCAGAGTAACCTCAAACTTACAGTGTTCCTGCCTCAGGCTGCTGAGTAGCTTGACCTACAGGTGTGCTCCAGATGCCTGGTTGCTACAATAAATTGTGAAATGACTATAGACAAAAAGTTCTACCTGAAGTAGACCTTTATTTAAAAATAATTTTAAGAAAAAACATAGGGAAAAAAAGTATTAATGTCTGAAATATAAAATTAAAAAAAACTGTAAAAATTCATATATGCAAATCAAGACACTGATATAGATATATGGTAAAATTGTACACATGTCCTTATTAGTGATGTAGATTACTTACAAAAAAAATGGAAGCCTATGAAAGTACTTAATAAATATTTTTCATTTAGGGATATATAATTTTATTATATATATATATGATAAAATTGTTTTAATGAGAATAGAAAAGGTGCTTTAGATCAATTATAACAGAAGCAGACTTGTTTCTCCATTTGGTTTGAGAAACTTTTATTATTTGAGTGTCTGCATTGATCAGCACTACATGACTGAGCATGCCATCGCCATTGGTGACAAAATTGTGGATGCTCACAAAGATGGGGTCATTTCTCCACATCATTCTTATGAACAATGGCGTGATTCTATATGTACAGTACAGGATGTCAAAACAGCTAATGAACAGCAGGATGGTTAGAGTAGCTATTTATTTTTTTCTGAGGAGCTGCTTAGAGAAAACCTAGAGCTATGAAGGGACATGCATAATTGTTTATGCCTCTATAAGAGAAATATCATGTATCCACTGGAAAGAACCATAAGGTCCACAAAGAAAATAACTCTTAAAAACATCATAATGAGATAGAGGCTTCTGTGGATGTAATTCATGGTAGAAAAGTACATTAATCATTGAAAAAGAGAATACCAGGCTGGATCTTATTGGGTGTGGCTACAATATAGAAAAGGAGGTGCTTATAAGTGGACATGGTGAGGATCCATAAGGAAACAATTAACCACAGGATGGTGTTTATGGATTTAAACTTGAAGTCGGCCAAGCTGAGAAAGTGGGTCTGATGGTGATAGGGCCAAACTGAGAAAGTGGGTCTGATGGTGATAGCCTGAAGCATGTAGAGGATACAAAGACAAGTGCTTTGCATTTGAAGTCACCTGGAATGCCTGTACTTCCCAAGTATCTTTAAATACAAAAAGCCCTATTGTTAGGAGCATGAGGATGTGTGTGGGGAGGTCGCTGAGCCTGGCCTTGTAGCAAAAAAGGACTTAGGGAATATGGAGGCAAAGCAGAAATTTGTTTGCTGTGATTCTAAAGTAAGCTTGGGTATAGAAGGCATCATTTCTTATGGCAATAAAACTGAAACATTGGCTCATCTTCATGGCAATGTTGGAGCAAATGATTTGTTTTTAGAAAAAAAAATCTGGAGCGTTTGACATTACTAACATTTTTATTAACATGTTTCCTGTCTTCATCTCACCCTTTAAAGTCACTAGAACATTTTACTTAGATATTTTTATTTCAATTGGACAGGCAGTGATTTCCCTCTTCAATGTCAAGTCAAGGTATGGGTTTTGGCTAGTGGCAGAGGACTGGGCTAGAATTCAGGAAGCCCTGCTGTCATGACAGCACTGAAGTAATTAAATTAGTAAAAAAAAAAAAAAAAAAAAAAAAAAAAAAACAATTCCACTCAGCTTCACTTATTCCTCCAAATCAAGATTTTGTATCTCAGCTGAGTTGCAAACTTGTAGTACCAACTTTGCTTTCTTTTATATTATAAATTATCTAATTTAATTGGTATCATTTATTTGACTTTATTTGTTTTTCATGAAGGCTTTCTACAAGGGAAGACACTTTTCTATCTGAATTTGTATGTTCAGATTCCAGAACAGACACATTGGTTAATTAGGACTGTTGGTTTCCATGTTAGACCTGTGGAAATAATAGCCTTCTAGGTAAACCATATCAGGAGCCCCAAATCTCATTGTTTATTGATTCAAATAAGAATTGTCAGGAATTTATTAGTATATATCTTTCTCCCTATGAGTAACTACTTTTATCTCATTAACATTGTGGATAAAATTGAATAATGATAATCATTTTTTTTTCATAGCATTGTTGGAGTAAGCAAGTGAACATAAGAAAGAATTTAGAAAATGATTGACATAATTTAACACAGTACAGAATTGTTAATTATTCATATGTGATTTATTAGTATATAACTCTAACTTGGGAGAATTCTTATAATAAATAAAGATTTCACATCTTACAGAAACAATCTTTAACACTAATATCTTTTGCACATATTATTCATTGAATACAAAATCTAATTGAGATTTTTTTCAGTCTTTCAATTCCATCAAGAAGTACTTTCAGATGTTTTCAATACTTTCCAGAAAAAATATACTACAGCTGCTATGACCTCCTTCTCCATTAACAGTAGTACTAAAATGAACATTTTATGTTTACATTATTTCTCACTTGTGTAATAGATAAAATAGCTCCATCATCTAAATGAATCTGGGTCATTATTTACAGAAACCATCCCTCATGCTCTAAAATTTGTTTAGCTAACTAGAGGTAAGAACTTCTATTTTCAGAACTCCTTCAGGTCATCTTTTATATGTAGACCTCAGAGAACTGCATGTACATGGTGAAAATCACACTAAATAACAGGGTCATGACACCAATTCAGACACTTTTCTTAATATCTTTAATGAATGCCCTAAATGTTTTGATTTGTAAAAACACTATGGAAGTGGTCAAAACTGTGAAGAGATTTGACATGGAAAGTAAGAAACACAGAATTAATGATTTTTATGATCTACTGTCTTATTTTACCCAAATATATTTCTAATTGAAGGCAGAGTAATTAAGAGTCTCTATTCTTGACAAAAATTCATAAACCAGGGCAAAGCTATAGAAAGAAATACAGAGAAACACAGTGGTCTCAGCCCCAGGAAGTCCAGAGTCCCTGCATGGATACAAAACAAGTACCACCTGAGCAGGATAAAAAGCAGGAGATATTGATATTTAAGTTGTGTTCAGTGATGAATTTGAAGCTGTATTCAATGATAAGTGAGCTAACATTATTTTTTGGTGTTGAGCTACTATCTAGGGTGTTTGTGTGTTTTCTGAAGTGAGGAAACAACAAAGAGTACTGCAGATTAGGACATAAAAAATTAGAAGGATTGCTGTCATAAATACCAGGTGAAGATGAGGTTAAAACCCAAATGGGGGATCTCAGGATGTTTAAGTAGAAATCAAAAAAGTACAACTTTAACCAAAAAAAAAAAACTCATCAGTTCACTTGCCTCTGAGTAGATAGCTGATGCAAATAAGTTCCACTACACTCTGTAAATGCAATTAAATATTTGATTCAAGGGAAATATATAATTCACACTTTGGTAGAAGGACCAAATTTCAACTTTTTAAGGTGCTGTTGGCATATACATGACTGAGGATGAAAAGAGGCAGTCCACCATGAGTAAGGTTTAGAAAACCTGGAAATCATATTAGACTTGTGGCTATTTTTTGGATGATGGTACAATATTCACTACCTCAGACTCATCTTAAAACATATTCACAGAGGTGCTGAAAGACACATGAGTGTTCAGGGATAGCCACTCAGCCACTGAGTCTCCTATGGGGAAACTCTCCCTGTTTCCCAAACTTAAGACATCCTTCCATGAAAGCCTGAATTTAGATATTTGGGAACCACACTGAGAAATATCTCTCACTACTATAATCCACTTACCATTTGCTATTCCTTCAAATTCACACTATGTCATGAAGGCAATTCTTGACTTACCTTATATAAGCACCAAAATATGAAGTCTGTGAATATTTCATGACTGGCTTGGTATTGTACCTGAATAATATTTTTGCAAAAGAGGTTTTCTTTTCTATTTTTTTTAATTTATTTTTTAGTTTATAGGTGAACACAATAACTTTATATTTTTATCTTTATATGGTTCTGAGGATTAAATCCAGTGCCTTATGCATGCGAGGCACATGCTCTCCCCCTGAGCCACAATACCAGCCCTGTGAAGAAGGCTTTCAATTGAGATAATCTTCATTTGAGATTTGACAGGAAGGATTAGTGAGAAATCTTACAAGAAAAAATTTTTAAAATACTGATTTTTCTATAATAAATTGTTCATATTTATTTAAATATAGTGATATTCTAGCAAAGGAATAATTGTTTTTATTTATAAAGATTTTAGTAGTGTTATAGAAGCCCAATAACTTTACTATTTAAAGAGTTACAAGGTATGCAAAATCCTGGTATTAAATTTATATCTTTTTCCCATAATAATGCACTAGTAATAAATTACTCTAAAATAAAGGAACAGCTGAGAGAAGATGGAAATTCCAGAATTTTGTAAAGTGTCATGAAAAGATGATTTCTTATATATATGGAGATATGAACTGTGGGAAGACATGTCTCAGTTTTCTATATTAATGTCATTCTACCACAGCACAGAAAAATAATATATTTTATTTGGTTAAAAGTTTAAATTTATCCTTAAAATTTACTATCTACTTCTCCACATCCCTGTTTTTTGACTAATTTTTTTTTTTTATAGCTGATATTTAATTCTGGGGTTATATGCCTATGAGCTCCATTCCCATTTCCTGTTTTTATTTTCTAAATTGATGCAAATTCCCAGTATGATGCTTAGAGGCTGGCTAAGTGTTGAGATTGGTCTCAAACTTCTAATCCTCCTGCCTTACCCTCCAGAATGGCTAGAATGACTGGCCTGTTTCATATTTCCCAGCCTTGGGACATTTTTGAATAAGCATAAAGGTGAATAAATTATATATATATATATATATATATATATATATATATATATATATATAGATAGATAGATATAGATATATATACACATATTGTATTGAGAGAAAGATAAAGTAATTCCAATATAATCTACCTTGGAATATTACAAAACAATAAAATGTCATTAGCTTCATGTAAATATACTACATATTTTATGTGAAGTTAGAAGTAAAAATAATATCATATTATGTAGAAGTTTAAGGAGGTATATCTTTGAGACTATAAATTGCCAAAGAAGGATTTGAAACATTTTAAGTTCTAGAAATTTATGTGAAGGTAAAAATAACTGGCTGTTGAATTATTATTCCTCAAGAATTTGTATACTTTGAAAATCATTTATGTAAGATAATAATACTTATAATATTATAAAAATTTCTTCCTTAAGCCCCTAACTAGAGGCCTTCTTTGCCTTCTCTTCCACTCATATTTGGAGCTGAGGCTTCCAAGATGAGGTATCATGAAACACACAGAGTTAACTGATGACTTAGTAGACTGGTAGTGTTGGTGATGCATCTGAAGTCTGACAGTACCTGTCTTGGAGTAGTTAAAGAATGTGGCCTCAAAGAATAAACAAAACAAAACAAAACCTACTTCTTCCATCATCATGCAATGGTAAATAAGCCCCATCTGGATAAAAACATTTTTTGTGTGTGTGTGTGTGTGTGTGTGTGTGTGTAGCTCTCGTTTTGCAAAGCAAGAAACCTTGGATTTTTTTTTTTTTTTTTGAGGGGTGGTGTGGTTATTGATTATAGAAAACAGATCTTAGTTCTCTTTGGTTAAATTATTCCTATGCATTTTATTTTTACATGCAAATTAAAATAAAATTATTAAAAAATTATGTTTATTTGCTCATTAATGGTTATATAAGAGATGATCTTATTAGTATTTATCTCATAATCTGTAATTTTGCTGAATTCATTATATATAATGATGAATTCATTATATATAATGATTATATAATATAATTCATTATATATAATGATCCTATAGGATCTGGTAGTGGTATTTTTTTTTTTACTCAGATACTTTGGGATATTTTATATGTGGGATCATGTCACCTGCAAACAGGGATAGTTTTACTACTCTCTATCACATTTTAATTTCTCCTCTGTTTCTTTTTCTTGCCTAATTGATCTACCTAGAATTTTCAGTACAATGTTGCACAGCACAAGGGAAGTGGGGTATACCTATCCTCTTCCTTGTATTAGGGGAAAGATTATAGTTTGTCATCATTCAGGAAGATGTCAGCTGTGGGTTTTTTATAAGTGTGCTTTATTATGTTGAGAAGGTCCTTTTCTTTATCTAGGTTTCTAAGTTTCTTAAAAAGTAATTATTAACAAGTCTTTAATTTTTTCAAATACCTTTTCCATATCAATTGAAATGATTGTTGAGGGGTTTTTTTGTACATTAATTTAGTACATTACATTTATTGATGTTCTAATATTTTATGATCATTGCATTAATAGAATAAATTTCATTTGGTAAATATTTATTTCTCAAATTTTATAGTTCACATTAATCTTGGTTTTGAATATTTTATGAATTTTGGAAAACATATAATTATATTATCTTTTTCTTACTTCAGTATCAGACTAATTCTGCTTTATAAGATCAAATAGAAATTATACCCTACTACTTTTCATTTGAACGAGTTTGAGAAGCGTTGATGTTAATTCTTCCAATGTTTAATAGGTTTGACCAATAAACCCATGCAGTATTGGACTCTTTTTTTTTTAGAAATTTATTGAAATTTTTTTGGATTTTTACAATTCTTACATATCTGTTCAGATTTTTTAGATTTTTTTTCACATAACTTAGAGCATAATGGGTATTGAGATCAGGATCATTTTACCACTGAGCTTCAAACAAGCCATTTTAATTTTTAATTTTGAGACAGGGTTTCACTAAGCTGTCAAAGATGTCCTGAATCTTCCCATCCTCCTGTCTTAGCTTCCTTAGTTGCTGCAATTACAAGTGTGTACCACAGATTCTTGCTCAATTTATTATTTTTTTTCTAAAAGTCAATTTTGGTAATTTACATCTTTCTAGGGCAATGTCCTTTTATTCATTTCTGATTTTAGTTTATTTGCATCTGTCTTTTTGTTCCAGTGTGTTTAGGTAAAATTTCATAAACTTGGCTGACATTTTCAAAGAGTTTAATTTTGGTTTTGTGCTTTTCCTTTTCAGTTTTTTTTTCTACCTGTGTTATTTCTCTCTACTGTAATCTTTACTATTTTCTTCCTTTGGCTAAAATTGGGTTCATTTGCCTCTATTTTTAAAATTCCTTGAGGTATAAAATATTATTATTTTGATATTTTTCTTCAATTTAATGTAGGCTTTCACAGTTAAACAATAGTAAGTGGATCCTATTAACATTATGTAATGACCTTGTCTCTAGAGAGATTTTTAAATATATATTTTAGTTGTGGATGACCACAATACCTCTACCTTATTTATTTTTATGTGCTGAGTTTCAAACTCATGTGAGGCAAACACTCTACCATTGAGCTTCAACCCCAGACTGAGAGATAGTTTTTGACTTAAAGTCTACTTTGTGTGATGTAGGTATATTCTACTCTTATTTATATGTGGAAACCTGAGTACATTGCTTATGTTCACATTATTTAAGCACTAAATACTAAGTAGTTTATGCACTCTTCCCCAAAACAAACAAACAAAAAAGCAAAAAACAACAAACCTCTGTCTGTTCATTGGGTACTCATGCCCTCTATCTACTAGACAAGTAAACCTGGGCATGGAAAAAGTCAGTGGAACAAATTATTACACAGTTAATCTAGAAACAAGATGTTATTTAAGTCCAAGTGGTGTAAGTTGACTCTGCCTCAGTTTGATAGTTGATATTCATTGCAGGGTGACCCAGCTGTGCACACAGACCCAGAAAGCCACAGGATTAGCTGCTTTCTTCCTGGCTATGTGCAAACAGATGGTCTGCTGCGTCTGGTGTCTTCAACATTTTGTACATAAAAATACACATTGTGTAAACAGGGATGATTCAGTTTCCTTTTTTCCTATGCAGGTGCCTTTTTTTCTGTCTGTTACTGCTCTGAGTAGAATTTCCAATGGTACACTGAATAAGAGTGATTGAAACTAGTCACCTTGGCTTATTTGTGATCTTAAAGAAAATGATTTCAGCATTTCTTATTCAGCATTTCCCCAGTATAATGTTGACTATGTGGTTTTTTCTTATGTAGGTAGCATTTTGCATTGCTCTATATCTGTTTTAAGAAGTTATATTATCAAGAGATCTTGAGTTATATTGAATGTCTATTATTGAGATATTCCAATGGTTTTTGTCTGTCATTCTTTTTATATAGTACTTTACATTATTGATTTGTTTATGTGTAACAACCATCCTTGCATTCTTACAGTCAATTTCATTTAGTTAGAGTGTATAATATGTTTTATGTGCTGTTAGGTTCAACTTGTTTGTATTTTGTTGAGAAATGTTGCATGTATTCTCATCAGGGGTTTTGAACTGAAATTTTCTTGTGTAGTTGTCTGGTTTTGTTATGGGGATAATGATAAAAGCCAAGTTCAAGGAAAATTTATAAACAAAATAACAATTTTATTTAAAGAAAATTGAATTAAGCAAAGCATGCTTTTTAACACAAGATCCCAGGATCAGCTTAAACATAAGGACCTTGCAAGAGGATAATGAATGTTATATACAAAAGGCTACAAAAAATGGCAGCAGATACATTTCCATGTATATTTTATGCTTACCATCTCATTTCTTGTTGCACTTCACCTATAAAACATAAGCACAAAGATGAATTAATAATTGCATAAGGACCCTCTGAGCATGGAGCCATGTGTAAACACCCATGCAACTAGCTTTAGTCTCTCTCTCTCTCTCTCTCTCTCTCTCTCTCTCTCTCTCTCTCTCTCTTTCAAAAAAGAATATTTCCCATGAAATACACCCTCTTATCAAACTTTTAAGTGCTACAACATTGACAACTCTAGGCCTAATGATATACATGAAATTTTTAGAAGTAAACTGAAATGTTATATACATTGACCAGAGTCCCATTCTGCAATAGCCTCTAGTAACCAGTACTGTACTATGCTCTGATTTCCTGAGTTTGACTCTTTTGGAAGCTTCTTTATTGGTAGATCTTCTAAACTGTGTCCTTCTTTGGCTCAATATTTTTCCTTAGCTAATAAGCTCCCATTTATTTTTATTGCCATTTTACACTATGTTTAAAGTCTGAATAATTTGTTACATGTTCTTCTGTCTTCCATTGTGAATGTTAGGAATATTTACATCTTGCCTATTCGGGGTTATGCTGTCATGAGTCTGGAATGCCTATTATTCTCTATAAATCTTGATTACAGTTTATTTTTATACACATATTCTGAAGGGGCTAGGCTGCTCTATTTTAAATTTCCACCAACATTATACAATTATTAAAATTCCCCATATTTTCTCTATTAAGCTTCATCATTTGTTTTTATTTATTCTTTGATAGCCTCCTAGTGAGTATGAGATTATATATCATTATGGGTTTTATTATTTGTTCTTTTATTGACAAAATATATTTATATATATTTGTGGGCTACAATGAGGTGTTATTGCTACCTCATGTGGGCCGAGTGTCCCTAGGGAGTTTCTTGTCTAGAGTTTTTACATTCTGAACAAACAGTTGAAGAAGGTACAAGAGTTTGGCAGGAAAACCATACGTTTACTGAAAGTAAAAGGATATACTCTGTAAGAGCAGAATGGACTGAGCTGCAAAGTAGCTCAAGGACCCTTCTGCATATACAGTGGAGTTTGATTTTATTGGGTGGCACTAGTTCTTCTCATTCTTATCTGGGTGTACCTGTCATTACTTGGCACCTGTGTTTACAGCTGAATTTAACATCATTTTTTCTCTAGTGTCCATGCATAAAGTTTTTACTCAAAGCCCAGGGAAACATTTAGTGGGAGAAATCCACAGCACTCATGATATTTTAAGTAGCAACAAGTTAACCTTACCTTCATTCTTTGGGCTAATGAAATGTCCAAAATGGTAAACCACTCCTTCATGGTCTTGATTTCCCATTTTGGTCATCCTGATTCCTCCCTTTAGCCCATAAATTGCTTAGGTTTCCCTCAAAGAAAGAATGTAGGTGGGGCTGAGGAACCCTAGTCATTCCCCATGCTTATCTGCCACCTAACACTGTGACAGGACAGATTCATTAATCAAGTTTGATTAGCACATTACTCATGTTTTTTATATGCATATCCCTGCGTATCTGCTCATATAGAGCAGCAACATTGCATTTTTGCTTTCTGTACATCTTCCCTAAGAAAATAATCTCTTCAGGTCATACATAATTGAGTTATTTATGCATTTCTGTAGAATTCTACGAAAGAATTCATTTATTGTTGGGTATGTGGATAACTTGTCTCTAGGTGCTTTATTGAAGATCTTGGCCTTCCACCATTTTGTGATTTTTTTGCATCCTTGCTTTCCAAAAAAAAAAAAAAAAAAAAAATACAACGGAAGGACCTGTTTTCTACTTGAGACCAGATAGAGACTAGTTTCATTCTCTGGTTCTTCACCCTGGGGAGACAGGATGGAAGATATCTCTTTTGGTGCCATTATGTCCTGGCTTGTTGGAGGGTGATCACCTGGGTAAAGTTATATTACTCTTATTGTCCTCCTCAAAGCAACTCTGGCAAAGACAATCAACATAGGTAATAAATGATTGGATAAAAATCATGGGGCACAGATTCAGGAAGAAATAAAATGCTGACACTGTTAGAACACTTCCTCCTCCTCAATCTGTTGCAAACGTGACCAGCCTCCATGAAATTGTTTCTCCCTGCAGGGTATTAAAGGAGTTGTTAATTAATGCCTACATTCCTGTCTGGATCACTCCACCATTGGCCCATCTTTTGGCCACTTGTCACCTAGGCAGAATTGGAGATAATGGACCATGAGTACAAAGGAATTCTAAAATGAATATAAGGAGTAAAATATCCCACACCCTTGGATACCCTTTCCTGGGACTTCTTATTTCAGGAGAGTTCTATGTCTGTTCTAGAGAAGTGTATCTCTGTTCTATCCTTTAAAAAAAACTTGCTTTTTACACTTTCCTCAGCATTTTAAGGTGTTCAACTTTCAACATCTGGAAAAATGAAACTTGCTCATGATTAATTCTAATGATGAGCTCACAAATATTTTATTGATTTTTGTTCTTTCATGGTACTGAAACCTCACTGTATTATGAATTTCTAATAAAATTATCTTTGTCCGTGAAATATTACATCAGTTTTATGTGTTGGGAGTGGGCTGTGTTTGAAAATGCAGAGTATGATAAGATAGATGGTAATATAGATAAATTATTGTAACAAAGTCTTTGTCCTTGGGCCAGGAGCTTCATAGGGATATTTACATTTCAAAGAGAGAACATTTTACTAATTGTATTCATGGTAATGGCTGCCAATTATAAGGAAGGACGAGTTAAAGAAGCTCTTTCTTCCTCAGGTGCTGATTCTTGAAAAAAAAATAAAAAGATATATAATATTTCAACATTTACCACAGTACATATTTTGATGTATTAAGTGACGTAAAATACTGACATCTATTTAGAAATGCAACTTTAATATTTTTCTTTTCTTTATTAAAATAATACTATAAATCCATAATATTCATGGCATAAATTATTAAGGCTAGACATTTTTCATATATTTCTCTACTGTTTGAATTTTATATTTTGATTTCTTGTGAAACATATCATGCAGAAAATGAAGAAACTGCTGCTACTTAAGGCAACATACCCTTGAAAGAGTGAGCAGCATGTACTGATGCTTAATTGGATCCATAGCAAGAACTCCTATTCCTTATTTGGATGAATTGCAATGTGAAACACACCTGTAATCTCTGTTACTTGGGAGATTGAGGCAGGAGAATCAAAAGTTTGAGCCCATTCTGTAACAACCTAGCAAGACTGTACGCAACTTAAGGAGACCCCGTTTCAAATAAATAAATAAATGGGAGTGTGGCTCAATGGTTATTTATCACTGGGTGTAATTTGTGAGAGGGAAAAAAAAAGATTTGGACCCAATCCACTAAAATGCTTCAAAATTGTCAGAATGTATATACCTTTTATGTTGACATCTTTAGAATCATGACAGATAATCTCTTTTGTTAGTTTTGGGAAACATTTTCATAACGATTCATGAAGTTACTGGAAACTTTTTAATATATATTTTATATATGCATTTTATGGAGTAAAATAATAAAACTTATGATAATTCAGTATGTATGTGTGTGTGTGTGTGTGTATATATATATATATATATATATATATATACATATATCATAATCATAGTATAAAAATAATTATTTTCATCTCCTTAAATGTTAATTATCTTTATATTTTGTAAATTTATTTATTTATTTATTTATTTACTTACTTACTTACTTATTGTTGCTTGGGTTAGAATTCAGTGGTACTGAGCCACTCCTCCAGCCCACTTTTGTTATTTTATTTTGAGACAGGATTGCTGAAGCTAATTTTGAACTCAAGATCTTCCTGCCTCAGTCTGTGAAGTCAGTGTGATTACAGGCATGTGCCACCTGCCAGGTGTAAATTTTATTTTGAAACACATTTTTAAGTTATTTTCAATAATAGTTACCCAACCATGCCATAGAAGTACCAGGAGTGATTCCTCCATTTTGGTCTTTGTGCTTCTCAATGAACTGTTTCAATCTGTCCATTTCTACACTTCCCATTCTCTTGTGATCACTATTCCATCCTGTTCTACTATATTTACTTATTGTTTTCTACAAATGATTGGGAACCTGTGGTGTTTGTCTTTCTGCAATAGGCTTATTACACTTAACATAAAAAAGGTCATGGTGAACTTCATGTTTTGGTAAGATGCACAAAACAGAAAATATACCTTTTTGATCCTTTTTTAAAATTTATTTTAATGCCAACATTATATACATTCCCTGTCAACACCCAACCATGAGTAAGTCACCTTATATTACCTTATATCACATATATATCTCCACCCATTAATATTAGGTCCTATTCTTTGGGTTGTACATTTTGATGCTTTCTAATGGTACAGATAGGGGACAATAAGCATAATTGTACTATTATGAAAATATTCACCATCAATTCCATTAATTTTTCTCAAAATATTACTGACAACTTTCTTACCTCCTGGTAACTGACATTCTATTTTCTGTCTGTATGAGTTTCTATTCTCAATTCCATCTTCTACATTAAAGTCTTTCAGCATTGGGTAATCCATGACTGATAAGTCACTTGCAATAATTTTTCTTTCCAATCCATGAAGA
Source organism: Urocitellus parryii (assembly GCF_045843805.1). Lineage (NCBI taxonomy): Eukaryota > Metazoa > Chordata > Mammalia > Rodentia > Sciuridae > Urocitellus > Urocitellus parryii. Next base: position 98,875,694 of record NC_135541.1, read on the forward strand.
TGGAATGTATTTCCATTAATTTGTGTTCTTTTCAATTTAGTTCTTTTTTTGAGTTCCTTATATATTCTGGTATTAAGATCTTGTTGGGTGAAGAATTTGCAAGTATTTTCTCCCATTCTTTAGGTTTTCTCTTCACTCTATTTTTTTTTTTGCTGAAAATTGTATTTTTTTGTCAATGGCCATACCACCCTGAATGCGCCCGATCTCGTCTGAAAATGGTCTTTTTAATTTGATGCAATCCCACCCCCCCTCTCCTTTCTTTACTTTTGTTGCCTGTGTTTTTATTTTCTTTTTAAAAATCATTGCCCAGGGGCTGGGATTGTGGCTCAGTGGTAGAGCCCTTGCCTAGCATGTGTGAGGCACTGGGTTAGATTCTCAGCACCACATTTAAATAAATAAAATAAATGTCCATTGAAAACTAAACAATATTTTTTTAAAAAATCACTGCCCAGACCAATGTCATGTAATGTTCCTCCTGTTTTTCTCCCTAATAGTTTTATAGTATCAGATCTTATATATGTAAGTCTTTAATCCATCTCAAGTTAATTTTTGAATGTAGTGTGAGAGAGAAATCTAATCTCATCCATCTATGTGTGGACATCCAGATTTATCGAAAGCATTTACTGAAGAGGGTAATTGCACATAAGCATGATCTTGGTGTCTTTGCCAACACTTTGATTTTAAGTGCATGAATTTATTTCTGGGTTTGAAAATCCTATTTTATTAGTCTTTGTCTATATTTGTGCTGGCACCACAGATTGTTTGGGTCCCTATAGTTTTATAATATATTTTGAAGTTGGGTTGTGTGATGCCTCCAGCTTTGTTCTTTTTGCTCAAGATTGGTTATATGAGGTCTTTTGTGATTCCATATGAATAGGACTATGAATTTTAGGATTTTTTTCTATTTCAATTAAGTATGACATTAACATTTTAATTGCATTCAATGGATAGATCATTTTGGATAATATGGACATTTTAGCACTATTAATTTTTTCAATCCATGAAGATGGAATGTCTTCATTTATTTGCTATGTTCTTCAGTTTCTTTTATTAATGTTTTATGGTTTTCAATGTAGAGATCTCTTGCTTCTGTGGTTAAATTTATCTTTAGGTATTTTTATTTTATTTGTAGCTACAGTGAATGAGATTGACAAATGATCTGAGCAGACATCTCAAAAGAAGATATACAAATGGCTAACAATTACATAAAAAACTGCTCAATATTACTGGTTGTCAGGGATATTCACACCAAAACCACAATGATATCAAAAAACCCAGTTAGAATCACTATAGTAATAATAAAAAAAAACTCAAAAGGTAAATGCTGATGAGATTGTGCAGAATAGAAAACTATTATACACTATTATTGAGAATGTAAATTAGTATAGCCACTATGAAAAATGGCTACTATACTGTTACTATTAGCTATATATTCATCCAAAGGAAATGAAATTAGCATATCAAGGAGATACCTACACTTTCATGTTTACTAAAACACTATTTACAATACTCAAATAATGAATCAACTGTGTCCATCAATGGATGAATTGATAAATAAAATGTCAAACCCACAAATGAAATATAATTCAGCCATAAAAGAAGGGAATTCTGTTTTTTGTGGCAACACAGATATGTTGGATATCATGTTAAGTGAAATAAGCCAGGCATAAAAAGACAAATATTGCATGATTTCACTCACTTGTGGAATCTTAAAAAAGCTGAGCTTATAAAACTAGAGGGCAAAATAGTGTTTATCAGAGGTTGGGAGAGTAGGGGAGATGTTGAGGAGGAGAGATTGGTTAATGTGTACAAAATCACAGCCAGACAGCATAAATATAACTACATATCCTGAGTTATTCAATACACAATGTATCAATGTTCCAAACACCCATAAAGATGTGCAATTATGATGTCTGTAAAAATAGCATAAAGCAAAACATAAAACTACAACAAACCCAGTCTAAATATCCCTTAATATTCTTATGTAATATTTCTATAACCCACAGAGCATTTTCTTCCTATTACTATTTTGGTTTCTTTATCACAATTATGTACATCTTGTTTTCATCACTAAACTATCTCGTCTGAAGGGCGGGTATGTCCTTAATTCATTAGATTACCTGACACGGTACCTAGGAAAAATATGATCGGCACTACGACTATTTTGAATTGATAAAATCCAAAGGAATATGAAAGTGACCCACCATAGGATTTTAGGGTTGTACAATGCAATAACCAGCTCAGAGAGGATGCAGTACCTGAGGAGAAGGGGGGTGTGGGCAGTCTAGTTAAGAAAATCATTTTATGGCAATTAACTGAAATCTTTTTGTCATTTCTCCCTAAGAAAACAAAATAATCCTCACAAATTTTAGGACAAATCATTCTCTGAGCAATCAGTATTTGCATAATTTTAAATACTGATGAATTTCTTGGCCATGAAAAGTTATGAGAAATTTATGATTTATAAATCTGAAAATAGGACTAATTTGATTACTATACATCCTATTCACGACACACAACACTAAAATTTTGGGTAAGTAATCAGTGTGGATACTATAAGAGACCCATCAGAATAAGATTGACTTTTGTATCAAAGTGCACCCTGCTTTACTAGTACCCTCTGTGCCTTATTTTGAAACTTAAAAGATTTGTCATGTTACTATTTTTCTCTCGATGGATATAATTTCTCCTACATCCTGTGTCATGATCAGTGAAGCAGATTTCCTACTTCCCAAAACCTGCGTGCTTCCTAACAGACAGATGGTGCTAAAATCAGGAAGTTTCAGGTGAGGCTGTATCCAGTCAGGTTTCTGTATGGACTGGTAACTGTTGTCTACATGTAAACTTCATTTTCTTTAAATTCCACTAAAACTATATAGAAGGCACAAATCTCAATTAGGAAATAAACTTCCAAAAGAAAAACACTGAGAACTCTATCTAAAGCTTTTGGGGACACCTCATCCCCTAATTACTTGGCATGTTCATCTCAGTTATTTAGATTTTATTTTTGGAAAGTGACTGCCGGGTTCCCTTCATGCTACTTTTATTTCTTCTTCCTCCTTTTCTTTTTATTTTAGCAGGAAAGAGGAGATATACATAAACCATAAATTTCAAATTCAGAAAAACTTATATTTTACTACTTGTGACCATTAAACAATATTTAAAAATCATTCACTCAGGAATCACTTTGCAAAGACAGAATTGCATTCCACTATAATATATACTATGTGGATGTTGAACTTTAACAACATTTTAGTTTCAAACAATGTTTTTCAAAAAAGGAACTTTATGGACATAGAGATATTTCCATTATTATACTTGGAAACCTATCTGTGGAAGTGGATGATAAAGACCAAAAATTGTCTCTACATGTTAGTTCATGAGTTAGACTGTATTTTTCTCCTTGCATAAATAAATATGTCAAAAAGAGAAGTAGTCTTGAAGTAGAAGAGAAAGAAAAAGAGGGCAGAAGAGGAAAAAGGGATATAAAGGGAGAGAAGCAGGAGGAAAAACTTGAGTCAGCTTGTCTTGAAGTGGCACTCTATGTATTTTATTTCCACGAGTATTGTATCTACCTTTTGGAAGATCAGTATATTCTTTTCTCTTTTTTTAATTGTCGTTGGACTCTGTAATATAATTTTACATCATATATTATTAATATTTATAAGAAATTCTTAAAATAATTTCATTATGATCAGATAAAAGTATAAATTTCGCTCACAAGATACACTGTATATCACCTCATAGATTTATACATTTTATGATGCAGAGTTAAAATCCTAACATGGTCACACCTCAATGTAGTTTGTCTTAAAATAAGGAAAAACCAGTATTCATGTAAACAGTACATTATGAGATGTAAAATTTGATTGATAACTCATATAACCTCAAATATACACAAATTATAAGATTATTCTACATGCTCATTCATTTTACATGTAAAGAAAGAAGACAATATTATAAAAGGCAACATTTGTTAAAAGGCCACTGTGACTAACTTGGTGTCACTGGAGTCAATACTGCAGCCACTATTAATTTCTTGGATGTCTTGAGGTGAGGAGTTGATTCTGTCAAGGCAGACATCAAGTAATTCAACTTTGTCCAGATGACTGAACAGCCAGATTCCTTAACAAATTTTTTCAAATGCATTGTTTGGGTCAGGTTATTGTATTGCCAGGTCAATGAAGCATCAGAGACCTCTGTGTTGACCTGCATGGAAATGCTTGCTTGTGTGACTTTGAGGTAAATGTCATACTGCTGGTCCGGACCAAGGTAGCAGTCACTCATGAGATAGAGTGAGGATATACCTAGAATAAGAAAACAGAACAAAAAATGTAAAACTGTTTTTCTAATCAGAGTCACATTTAATTCTTTTATAAGTTTAGTGGTAAGATTCTGCTTACCTTCCGGATATTTCAGGGGTAAAAAAAGAAAGGGAAGCAATGTGATGATTTTGAACATATCCTACTGGTTTTAAAGCAATAAGTTCTCTCTTGTCCACTTCTCCTAATATCAAGAACTATCCTTCATCTTTTGATTTGGGAAATCGAGGGGTAACTGCAGAGCTCTCTTACTTTCCCTATAAACCAGAGAAAAAGATAAACTATTGACTATGTCTACACTTTTCACATGGTTTGGGGGTCGTTAAAAGGCACTGCTCGGGGCTGGGATTGTGGCTCAGCGGTAGATCACTCATCTAGCATGTGCGGGGCCCTGGGTTTGATGCTCAGCACCACATAAAAATAAAATAAAGACAATAAAGGTATTGTGTCCAATTACAACTAAAAAAAAGGCACGGGGGTCTTACTGGAAGGCCATAAACACTTCCATCTGGGATGTCTTGAATTCCCTTCCTTTGTGGTGATTGATACGTTTTCGTATGTTTCTTCAGGACATACAGACAACCCTTTGAGCTATTCCTACCAGAATATTTGGCTCAGAAAGAATAAAGCTCTGAATCCTGACATCAAATTAGGAAAATCTCAAGTCATTCCTCCAATTAACCATATTAATGGTTATTGACAATACTAAAAAAAAAGAGGGATTAAAAGTGTTTATTCCTATTTTTTTTTAAAAGAGAAGCATCTATTTTAAAGTTTATGTGACTGTTAAGGTAGAAAACATTAGTTAGGGATATAAAGGAAATCTGAAAAAAAAATCTGTGATGCAATTGTTGATGTCAGTGTAATCCATTGACCACTTGTTATATGACACAGGGAATCCTGTAAGACTAGGGTTCCTTGTAGAAACAAATAGGGTTTTTTTTTTTTTGAGTTATTATGCTGAAAGTACCAGTTAAAATCACATATATTAAAAGAATAGAAATATTTTACCAACTTTATTCTTGCTTTTTAAATTAAAAGATATTTGTGAGTATTCAGTATCCCAACAGTACATGCTTAACAATGCTGAATGAACAAATGAAGGAATGAATCTTATATCCACGGAAAGTAGATAACACAATAAAATTTAGGACCTAGGTAACTGTAACCTTTTTTTAACATTTATAATTATGTGGTAATGTAACTATTGGTCAAAACAACTTCTTTATTTTTAACATTTATTTTTTTTAATTGTAGTTGGACTCAATATCTTTATTTATTTTTATGTGGTGTTGAGGATCGAACCCAGGGCCTCGCACGTGCTAGGTGAATGCTCTACCGCTGAGCCACAACCTCAGCCCAAGACAACTTTTTAATAGCTGTTTTATCAGTTGTTACCTTCTAAGGTAGTTTTTAAAGTTACACAATGATTTTAATTTTAGTTTTCCTTTTAGTTCTTTTGTATATGGTATGGATTTCCTTATAAGCTTTAATTTTTTGTTTGCTAAGACTTTAGTGTTGCTGGTACATGTAATCAAATGCAGTAGCCCTGATGAACCAAACTATCACTTAGGAATTAAAAAAAATAAAAATAAAAAATAAATCCAATGCAAAATTTCAATTCAACTCCAATCCTATAACCTGTCTTGTGAATTTGAATTATGCCTACAACTAGACTTCTAAAATTAAAATTTTCAAGCTATGAATTGTACTTCAAGTACAAATGATGGTCTATCTCCTCCTAGAACCAAAAGTCACGGAGTACAGAAGTTGCACCAATTAATATTCTATTATTGGCTGACACAGAAAAGTGGTCTAGGGAACACTTAAATATACAATTTCTGCAGAACATTTAATTTTGTGAAACAAAGCAAGTAACATTTACCACACAAAGCAGGACTTCATATGTTTTTGTACTCGTACCATTAAATTATTTACCAATATGATGTTTTCTGATATTAGCAACTCACTGAGATTTTCTTTACAAACTTCCAAATGCCTACGTGCCTTATGTATACATATGACATCTTTTTGTAGGACTTATTATTATGTTTTAACTTATACTGTGTACACATATATTTATTTGGTATATATGTATATTTATGTATATAAAACATGAGCTTTTTAAAAGAAACTGCTAAGATATTTCAATACCAGCCAAACATATTTATCTGAGGATTAATTCTCATCTATTAAATCAGGCAAGAGCACTGCCATGCATACAATTGTTTAATTAGCAGCCAAATCCTCTGCCAGACAGCAGCCATTTCAGGCATACTGATGGGATAGGAGATGCAAATCTCACAGTCGTACTGCTTTTTTTCATTACGACTGCAATTAGCACTTAAATTGATGCTTTAAACATACTAATTTCTGGAATAATTCAGGATTTGTATGTTACCTGGGATCGCCTCACTGCAGAGCCTACACTAGATTGCTCTGCAAATTGAAGCACTTTTGAGCCAAATAACTATCATCATATCAGACAGAGCCAATTTGCATTTAGTTTTAAAGATAACAGAATGGCAATTTATGCAAATAAATTAAGTAAGTTTACTTCTGAGTTCTCTCTGAACGAATTATAACAATGTTCTAATTTTTCATCACATCTAAAACTTGGCTTCAAATCAATGTATGCTATATTAGAAATCTCTTGTTGCTAACAGAAACCTTGTTTTGATTTCAATATATTGCTTTTAGTCATAATTTTAATGGTAATTTAGTTAGAAAGGTAGTCATTTAATATAAACATTTAAATAATTATTTTTGTGCCAATTTTGGGTTTAACAGAAACTGAACAATCAATCAGACATTAATGCCTGTTACCCTTTTTCCAAGTCTTGTTCAAAAAAAAGTTTCACTTGGAAAGAAAAAGAGACATGCTTTAAAAGTTTCTTTAATATGTGCACATACAAATCAATATAATCAGGTTATAAATCCTGAACACTTACTTTGACACGTTTAGGGTAAAACTGCTAAGACTTAAAAGGCTAGAAAGCCAAGTATATCTGGCCTTGTTCATTTGGTTTTTGGCCTTCCAAAGATGGTTTAGATTTAATTTTCCATATAAGTTACATAGTTAACAAATAAGGGGTTTATTTTAAAGAATCTCTTTGAATATAGGAACAATAATGTGATTAAAATAAGAGTGGAAGATAAACAATAATTGAAGGAATTATATGAAAATATACCCTACAATAAAAAGGGCAAAACTACCTAGAAGAGATGGAGTAGGCTCCTGGGTAATGCAATCTGGTGATGGACAGGCTAAATGAAGCCTTCCAAAGCGAGCTTGAAAGCCTCATACTGAACAAGTTCTAATAATGCCAGTAATATTATTAATCACCATTACTATCATTTGTTCAATTATTATTTTATGTCAAGAACTATATAAAGCAGTTTACATAGTACTATTTTGCTTAACTTTCACAAGAATTTCATAAGATATATGTAATGTTTCCATGGTTAGTAAATGGCAAGAATTTAAACACAGTGGGACTGACTTCAAAACCTATGCCCTCAGTTAGAAAACTCTTGATATGACTTCACAGAGTAAGGGGTCTTATCTGCTTTGTTTTGGTGGCCTGTAGCTCCTTCTTGACCATGGAGCTCAATATATGGTCTTTCCCTCCACAGGCATGAATCAGTTCAGGAAGGCACTCAATGGAGGTTTGGCACCTAGCATGTGAGCACTTTATAGCTGGTTTCCATTTCCTTGGAAATTATATCAACACCAACAAAATAACTCTTTCAAAGCACAAGTAAGATTTTCTGATAACGTTGGTGTGTATGATATTAACAGTTGTTAAAAAATTAAGATACAATTCTTTATAGGCCATTATATTAAGTTTTAAATATTGGCTGACATTCTTTATATCAACCTAAGGCAGTATCACTGTCATTGTATGAAATCTGTAAACTGTAAATCATGTATCAGGCTCAGTAAATACATAAAAGAGTTCATATGCAGTGGATGTCTTTCCATAGGAAGCACCGATGTGAAGCAATGTTTCCATGGAGATAAAGTGCTGATGTGAAACCCTGACATGTTTTTGGTGAATGTGTGCAAATGTCTAATATAATTACTTGAATAAAATTTTAAATTTTAAGTTTGGGGAGCACAGAATTTAAAGTACACTTTGGAGATCTTTGAGATAATTTTAAGTTGTGCTAGTTCACAGGAACATGAGCCACCTAAAAGTTATAATAAGAAGAAAATATAGTTTAAATTATATTAATATTAAATTTTTAAGGGTGATAAGAAAATGGGACCAAATCTTCTACACCCTCCAGCAGATTCCCTCATAGATGCTGTGTGAGGTTGTACCTTTAATGTGCTTTCTATACTGCTGAAATCCAACTCACATAACCTTCAGAACCTTACCAGAAGGGCTTCTGACAAGTTGTAGATACATCTACCTTCTCTCCATGCCACGTGTTGCCGATATGGCTCACTCTCCGAATGTGTCTGTTAGTTTCCAGGGACATCCTATGGTAGGAACTCAAGCATACCTGTCACCCTGTCACTCAGTACACTTGATTCAAATTAGGGATTTTTCTTAGGGGATCCCAGGTTTTCCTGAGATTCTTATTGGCATCTGTACATGGATGGCTTAAAAAACTGCGATCCTCATGCAGCTGACAAGAGGTAGAGGGCGTATGATGGCAAGCCAGACTATTTTGGTTATCTCCATAACTGTGAAATAACATTTTGGTTGCAAGGTATCTCAACTGCTGAGAAACATTGGTGTGAAAGGACATTTTCATTTAAACACTGTCAATGTTGCTTGTATATTGTACTGTTCTTTTCCTTGCTGAAACATTTGCAGTCATGTATGTGAGACCTAAGGGTTAAATTATTTGATACTAATATAAAGTCAGTACAGATTATATCTTGAACTCCCACTACACCTAACTATCTAGTTTTGGACATTACAGATCCATAATTTACTATTTTTAAAAAACATTTTCTTTTAGTTGTAGTAGGACACATATCTTTACTTTATTTATTTATTTTTATGTGGTTCTGAGGCTTGAACCCAGTGCCTTGCATGTGCTAGGCGAGTGCTACCACTAAGCCACAACCCCAGCTCCCCACAGTTTACTTCTGACAATGGATTTCAGATCCCTCATTGTCTTCTACATAACAGAAGCTGGCAATTTATTTTGGTTTTAGATCACAAAGCACCTTAATAATGTTTTCTTAAATAAAGCTGATAATGTGAAGGAATAAATACAGTTAAAATAGAAACATATTTAATATTGCAAAGGGAGAACAGACAATTTAGGTAGGAAAATAAAATGAATTGTGGTTCAGCTTGGTACTGAGGGCATGTCTCCTTCTGGGAAAGGGGCATTTTTGCTCTAAAGAATCAATATTGTAGGCACCACATGAAATTCCAGTGTCTATATGTATTTTAATAAGGGAATTTGGGGGTATGTGGGGGTGTAGCTCAATGGTACAGCCTAGCATGCATGAAGCCCTGAGTCTGATTCCCAGAAATACCCATTGCCCCCCAAAAAATCCATTGAAAAAACTTAAAACAATTACATTGCAAATTAAGACAGTTACCTGAAAAGGTGAAGATGCTGTTCTATATTTGGTAGTGTAAGAAGAGAAGAATCTTTTCACCACTGACCCTGGATCAACATCTGAACCAGGTTGGTGATATTCAGGGCAGTCACCAGCCAACCTTGGCTTGCAGCCACATCCAACATTGCCTGAATAGGCAAAAAGCACATGTTACATGAACATCAAGGCATTTACCCTCTCCCATTGGAAATCTTACATTAGCTTTAACAAAACAAAACAAAAAAATCAATCATTTTATCACTAAATTACTATTCACCCAAATGAAAACAAAATAAACTACAGTTGGATGGAGAGAGTAAAATGAATTTCCTGTAACATCCTACAGAAAGTCAAACTCTAAGCCAATTTTAAGAGTAAAAACTCATTGTGCTTTGAAAATACTTAATAATTCACTATATCAAGAATACTGGTAGCTGCATTTCTTCTTTTTAAAACAACTCTTATTAGTTGTTGATGGACCTTTATTTTATTTATGTATTTATACACAGTGCTGAGAATTGAACCCAGTGCCTTATGCATACTAGGTAAGTGCTCCACCACTAAGCTACAGCCCCAGACCCTTCACAGAGGCTTTTAAATTTAAAAACCAATGATGGTAAGGAGAGAGAAGGTTCTCTTGTGAAAAACTCATTTTCCCCAAAGAGCAAGTTTAGAGTCTTGTTCTCAAGGACAATAACACACCACATCCTAGGCAGAGGGGCAACTGTCAGTGGTACATGTGGAACGATGGAGAGCTATTCATATAAGACTATAAATTTAATCAAAAGATTTATGGACAAACAAAAGGCTGCATTTGCTTAAGGCAAAACTAAACAGTGAAATCTTATTTAAACAAAGGAGAAGTTTACACAGGCAAAGCCATTTCAATTAAATTAGATTCTGGAGAATGCTGACTTAAAGACACATAAGTTAATATTATGATCTTAGGCAGTTATTTCATACAGTTTTAAGACTCCACTCTCTTATTTTTGGAGGCACCTAGCAAAGCATTACAATGATACTTTAATGGTAAATATCTCACTGACAGCAAAGTATTTATAAAATATTGAACAAAAATCTATTAATTTTGAAATGATTTTAAGCTATTCTAGTGCATCACAGGCTTACCCTCTCTGGACCTCCAGGTCTCAGTATGTACACAGCAGGCACTAAGAGAAGTCTCTGTGAACATGCCAGTAAATTTTTTGTTTCCCCAAAACAAAGTGTCTCAGGTGATATACCCAGGACTACTTCCAGAAACCCCATGGAACCCAAAAACCCCATGGAACCTGAAATATGGAAAGTGCACAGCATTCCATGAGAGGGAGGAACCAAGAAAGGCTGTGCTGTGACATCTTTGGCCTCCCTACATTGCCCCAGTGTGTAAGAGGGAAAACTGAGACCCCCAATGGAACAGACCCTGAGGTCACATTTCTATCTCAGAGCCCAAAGATCCTGCTTCCCCACTGGGTCCACAGTGTCTCCTGACAGAATTTCCAGATGCCTCACCTGACTCCATTTCCTCCTGTGGACACACCCACCTTGCCCTCTGCTCCTGCACCACTGTGCCTCCTGGTTCCTAGGATGTGCTCACCTAAGGAGTGCTGGATGGGGTTCTGCCCCCCACATGTTTCCCCTGTCTCCTCCCCACCCACTGTTCTTATAGGTAGGGCTCCCCTCACTCAGCCTGACTCTGCCTCACCAGCTCTGCCCAACATTCAAGCCCCACTAGGTCCTCTCCACTTTATTTCAATGGGCTCCACCCAACATCTTGCCTCTTACCTGCTCTCTTATGCAGAGCCACGCCCACTCCATCCACTTGATTCTCTGCATTCTGTCCACATGGCTCAGCCTCCACTGACATATTTAACACTCTTGGATTGCAGGTTTTTCCCTCTAGCTCTGGAATATTTGCAGTCTGGTTTGGACCAATTCCACCAACATCCACTAACATAAAAAATGGCTCTGCTCTTCTTCATTATCCATGCTTTTCCATCAAGTTCACTCCTACGGCAGCCTCCCTGTGTCACCTGGCCTCTCTACTGCTCCTTGAAAACTCTATCTGAAATTAAAAAACAAAAAACGGGATCTTTCAGAGATGTCCATGGTTGTGACATCACTGAGTCTAAGGGACAATTACCTTTTGGCTCTGGTCATCTTTGAATCCCACATTTTTAATGTTTGACCTTGAACAACTCTGCTAACCTAAGTCAGAGTATCTCCATTTACAAAATTCAGCTGATGATAATACTTTATTTGCATAAATGTGAGCACGTTGGCTGTGTATAGGTATTGGCTGAGAGTATGAATTCTTCACATTAAAGGAGGTATTGAAGGATGAGTTGAAGTATGCTAAAGAAAAAATGGAAGGACATTATGGGTAAGAACACCATTTGTGACCTCACAATGATATTTGTTTCTTCTCAGAATCACACAACCACACCATGACAGGTGCTTTTCTCATTATGTCATTCAATGTGCACAAACCTTTCAAAAATAGTGCCATATTTTGGGAAACTGTTTGCATTATTCTACAAAAATGCTAAAGGCTCTTATAAAGAATTCAAAATATACAGTAGAATACTGAAAAACTGGCCGAAAATTGGGAATCTTGCCAAAATCCAGTGCCCCAAACACCAGAATTAACATTAGGTAGTATCCTTTCTCAGGCCTTTTTAGTCACATAGATTGGAGTGTAAATTAAAAAAGCAAGGGTGGGTAGAAAGAATAAAAAGAATTTTATTAAAATGGGGTTAAATGGGGACTGGGTTTGTGGCTCACTGGGAGAGTGCTTGACTAGTGCACACAAGGTGCTGGGTTATATCATCAACACCACATAAAAATAAAAATAAAATAAAATATGGCAAAAATTATAAAAAAGTTTTTAAATATGAAAATAAACCATTTTCACTTGAATTTGAGAAAAAAAAACAAAATCAGTAAAAGAGAAGTAGTTGCTAACATGACATATTTATTTTGTGACCAAAGTGCTTGTTTGATATAAGAATACACTAATATTGTGATTAACAATGTGTCTCAAAAGTTAAAAAATAACATTTAAAAAATCTGAGGATGAGGCTCAGTGGTATGTGCCCCTAGGTTCAAACCCTTGTACAAAAAAAAAAAAAAAAAAAAGAAAGAAAAAGAAAAAGAAAAAAATGTGATTCCTTATTCTTATGTTACATATTGCAATTTTAACAATTGCAATATGTGGAGGCTGTGGAAAGTCAGTCTCTCACACATATGTCCATTCCCACACCTGACATTTTGCTGTCAGGCTATTGATTAATGTCAAGGTCTATACTTTACCTGCCACCTCACTTTAATTGAAATTTTTTCAGATCCTAGGTTTCTCTGGAGGAAGTGTTCATCTTTAGTCCTTGGACCCTGGCTTCTTCCTTTTGTGTTCATTTAGATTCAAGTCTTTTTGTAGAAGACCCACTTCAAAAATTGGAACAGTAGGCTTGCTTAAAATCACTTTACCAATGGCCCATAAGTGCAGGAATTGAGATTGGGACCAGTGTTAATGAGGCTGGCTTTGAACTCTCAATACTCCTGCACCAGCCTCCACATTCACTGGAATGACAGGCCTGTGCCACTGATCCAACTCTAATACAATTTTTTAAAGTTATTTATTCCATGGTAACATGGATCTATTTAAACTTACAATCCAAAAGCATACATATAATATATTCACTTATTATAAATAAATTTATAAGAATTAGCATATGCTATTTTTATAAAAAAAGATGTCACAAAAATTACTCCTATTGACCAAATGTGACCCATAAAATCTTGAAAACATGGATATTTGATTTATATATATTTATTCTTTTTCCAGATTTATTATTATAGACAATTTCAAAACACTGAGTGAATGCAAAGAATTACGCCAATTTCCCAAATTATTAGTTGAGGATAATATTCTAAGAAAGCCTATGTACAGTGGGAGTACAACTACCATTACATAATCCAGACATAATTTGGTAATAATATTGGAATGGCACTTGGAGGATATTAGAGGGACTTGATAACTCAAGTGAGAAAAATGTGTTTTGGGTGAATCCTCATTTATCCCTGGTAATAGGATAGGCTGAGATTGATGAAGATGACACTATTTGAAACAAAGGCTTCTGCTTCATTTTCTCCTAAGATATATACTATTAATATGGAATATGAAAAAGATCAACAAACTATATTATTTTATTAGTAAAAGAAACATTTTCCTCTGAAGTTTGTTTTTAGATTTCAGCTAACACCATAATTTTCTTCTGAAACTTCACATTCCTTTTCTAGCACAAGATCTAGCCCAAGAACTTTACCATTGGTATCTTGGCCCTAATACATCTAGGGATGCTAATAATTATGGGGTTCATAGTTACAGATGTTTTTGTCTCATAATTTTGGAGATGACATCAAATAAAAATTAACAATCTACTTTCACAGGGTTCTTTTGGGGGGTGCTTCTCCATTTGTACCACCTGCCCACTGAGTGTTCTCTATGACATCACCTTCAGCCCCAGAAGCTCCTGCTTGGCAAAGGTCAACCATCAATTCTCACATCAGAACCTGTGATTCCTTGTTCCTTGTGGGTATGCTACATGATCTTGAATGCTTGATTCTCATTCTCTTCTACTGCCAATATTAATGTGGCCTAACATGATCTTATATTTATTAGTGTATGCTGAACAATTTTACCAATGTATTACTTTCTAAGGCATTTATTTTCAATATTGGGGGTGTTCCAGGAAGTCGTTTTTCTAAGGCTCATGTCCTTGGGTCTTTCTAAAAGTTAATAATTGATAAAACTCTAACTAAAAAATAAATGATGTTATCACTATTAATACATGAACATTCAAATAAATAAACAATATTTAAAACTCTCAGCTCATAGGTATAAGGACTTAGATTACATAGATCAATTTGGTGTAAGACACAAAATACAAAAATGCATTGTATCCTTGGTGATCTTTGTACTGGGAAGAAATTATTGTTTTCAGCATTGAATGCTTACCAAGCCATGGGTTTATTTAGGGTAGGACACTGCTGTTTTCTTCTGTAACCATGACATGGTATCAATCATATGTAAAAAAATAATAATAATAACAGAATTTGGAAATGGTTCTCTCAGAATAAAAAGAAATTACAAGCACACTGTGATAATGCGCAGAATATCCAAAATGTGGCCTCTGTATACGGGGCATCTACAGAAAGCATGAACTTGTATACCTGCTGGGAGAAAGAAAAATGTTGCAACTCTCCAGCTAATAGGGCTTTATTGTTTGAAAGTATAAAAAAAATGGTAAAGCAATATTTCTTGCAGGACTGAACAGTGAATGTACATTTGCAAGAATATAAAAGAGATTCCCAGAGCTATTAAATACAGAAATATTGTTAAGAAATGAAATTCAGAAATAGCCTGAATGTCCATCATTGTTTAGTTCCAAATTTCGTCTATCTATATCATGGAAAGTTAAGATTTTTGCATATGTGGAGTGTTTTCCAGGTTGTTTCATTGAGTGAAAAATAAGGGGAAGAAAGAATATACAGGAGCACTCCCTTTTGGGTAAGAAAAAAAATTTACATAATAACATATTATTGTAATTGCCTCCTACCAAAAAAAAAAAAAAGAAACATTAAGAATATATACTAGAAACAATTAAATCTGTTGTTCATGAAGGGCAATGGTTAAAGATTAGTGGGGATGGAATATAGGTGAGTCTTCAGTGTATTTTAACATGGGTTTGTATTTGAGCCACATAAACAAAAATCATGTTCAAAACATAGAATTAAATTAAAGGACAAAATCAAGCCCAACAGACAGGTAAGAGTCTGAAAACACAAACATGAACCATACTATTCTGTGACTAATTAATTTCTTAAGCTTGCATGATTTCCACGATCTTTTCTCCAATGTGAACAAAATGTTTACCTAAAGTAGCAATGCTTGCTGTGATGTAACATTTACTGATCAGTAATTGGCAATGAAGAATCACAGGATTCATATGCAATATTTAATGTCAGCACAGCAAAGGATAAGATGGGTTTTATGCTTTCTCCATTAGACTGAAGTTTACAAGAGAAGCAGCCACTTCTTATCTAGTGTGAGAAGCCTGGTGAATACACAGATATGACTATTAATATACACTGAAGAATTATTTGAAAGTTTAATGCCAAGAACACAGACAGAACTTGACAGTTACTTTTGGGTCCAGGTTTCAGAAGCTTGGTTATACACACTTGGGGAAAAATGACCAGTCCTAGACACTGTGTGAGTATGTATTTTAATGTTGTGGTAGTTTATCATGAGCCTAGGCAGACAAAGGTGGGGTCCTGCAAGTTATTAAGTCATGGGATAGGATTATTATTATTTATTAAAAGAAAGCTGCAAAGAAACTTCTCAATTTATCCTGTGAGGACAGAGATGGTGTACTTCCTTACTCTCATCAAGCTGCTATAATAATCAATGGTAGACTGGGTGGTTTATAATCCACAGACACTCATTTTTTACAGTGTGTAAGATCAAGGCACAAGGCAATTCAATGTTTGAAAAGGACATTTCTAATGGGTAGAAGCTTCTGGCTGTGTCATTATGTGGTGGAAGAAGCCAGCTAGCCTGTAGAACTGTTCATTAGAGCATTAATTCCATTGATGAAGTCTTCAGCCTCAGTACCTCAACACCTCCCCCAAAGACTCACCTTCTAATACCATCACCTTAATGGAGAGGAGTTCAACCAAGGTACCCAAGGAAACACAAAGCTTTAAATTAGAGCTGTCTATGAAAAAGCAGGTTCTCAATAGTCAATAAACCTGTTGGAAACTTGATCTTGGACATCTGAGCTTTCAGAAGTCCACAAATGAATTTTTTTTGCTTGTAAGGTATATGTTCCTAGTACTCCGTTAGAGCAGTCCAAACAGACTAAAATATATTTAAATGATAATTCTGTCTTTTCAATTGTTCCTTCAATATGAACTCTTTCCTGAATTTTACACAGGTTATCAACTATCTGGGCATCCCCCCATGTATGTGCCTATGTACATGCACATCCAAAAGCAAGGAGCTTGGGGCTTTCCACCAAGCCCAATCCTCATATCCTGCATTTCTACATGTCAAATTTGGGAACCACCCACTTGGCTCCATCCCTGCAAGGCAGGCGCAAGCCTCCTGTGGTATTACTCTCTGAGCTACCTCTTTAAGATAGGAGTGAAGCCTCCTTCTACCCTGCACTCTGGACTCTACTCTCACCTCCTCAGGGGCCCTGCCTGTATCCTGG
This sequence comes from Urocitellus parryii, assembly GCF_045843805.1. Classification (NCBI taxonomy): domain Eukaryota; kingdom Metazoa; phylum Chordata; class Mammalia; order Rodentia; family Sciuridae; genus Urocitellus; species Urocitellus parryii. The sequence goes on from NC_135541.1 coordinate 98,892,862, forward strand.
TTAGAGCCAGGCCTCCCATTGAACCTCTACCTCATTTTCCTGCTCTATGACCTGATCATTATGTGCCAACACTTTACCATGCTCATCTGTGCATTTTTTCCTCTGTTCCCAAAGTAAAAATGAAGCTGCCATTTGCTAGCTTTGTGACCTTAAGAAAGTTAACTCGACACAGCTGAGCAATCCTGTCCTGCAACATGGGTGTAAACAAGGATTCAACTCATGGAGTACTTATTGCCAGTGAAGAGGTCAGGGATAAAATTTTCAAAAACAATAGTCCAGTACATAGTCATCAATTGCTCCTGATGTCATTAAGTGTCACCATTATTAGCTGTCAATTCCACTTCACAACATGGGAAACATGAATCCTTGAAAAGTATAAAATAAAATAATTAATTTCATGTGGCCAGTGGGCCCAGGTCTGCTCTGTTTCTAGATTCCCTACCCCCAACCAGAGCTCAGGGCAGAATGAATACAAAGGTGCTGCATGAGGAGAGGACTAATGTAAAGCAGATAAAGGCAGTTTCATGAATGTTCAAAAGGGAAAGAATTGAGGGAAGAAGCCAAATCCTACATCTGACACTGGGAGAATCAGGATATTTTACATTCACATTGACTCCCTCCTTTTGAGAACAAAACTGTACTGAAAACAGACCACTAAGACAGGTTAGTCATCAATGCAGTCAATGAAGGTCACTCTGGAAGTTACCAGGCTGGTTGGTGCATGTACAAGTAGTCAGAGCCACAGATTGGAAGACCTCAAAATTGACATTTTGCTTCCTGCATCTTCATTCCCTGGATCACACAATGGCAGGATGAGCTTGGACACTGAAGGTCCTCCCTGCTGGCAGGTGACATCCCCAGAAAATAGCATCTACACATCTTTTCAAAAGTTTACTCATTCTACTCAGCCATAAACAAGAATGGAATTATATCATTTGTAGGAAATGAATGTATCTGGATAACATCAAATTAAATTAAATGAATCAGATGCCAAAAGTCAATTGTCAAGTCTTTTCTCTCATATGTGAAAGGTAAAAGAAAATTGGAGTTTAAAAACTGAGTGAATCTCAAAAAAAATTGGAGAAAGAATAAGTATAGACTAATGGAAGAGAGAATAAGAGAGATGATTTAGGCACTGAGAAAAGACACTGGTCAATGATGTTATGCCCATATATGTATAAATCACAAATGAACATACTAATAAAATAATCACAGTGTCTTAAATTAAATGACATTTTGGGTACCAATGACTAAAATTCAGCATGCTTCACCATTGAGCAACATCCCCATCACCAGTCCTATTTTTGTATTTTTTTTTTTTTTGGAAACAGGGTTTTGCTAAGTTGTTCAAGGCTTTGCCAAAAGAGCTAAAGCTGGATGCCCACAAAGCAAAAACACAAAGGCCTCTCATCCCTCTAGCTTATGGAGCACTCACTAGGAACTAAGTACTAACTATCTATGACTTCATTTAATTCTCACTGTAGTCTTGGGAAGCAAGTGGCATTAGCCCCATCTTGAAGATAATTAAATAGAAGATAAATTAAAGAAATACTCAAGCTAAGTGAGGTGGCACATGTCTGCCATCCCAGCAGATTAGGAGCTTAAGGCAGAAGGATTGTGAGTTCAAAGCCAACCTCAGAAAAAATGAGGTGCTAAGCAACTCAGTGAGACACTGTCCATAATTAAAAATACAAAATAGGACCTGGGATATGACTCAGTGGTTATGTGCCCCTGAGTTCAATCCCAAGTATCAAAGAAAAAAGAAATTATTTAAGCCTCTATGAATATATAAAAGCCAGAATACAAATGTATGGTATGTACTCAAGACCTTGGTCCAATAACATTTATTTTATACTAGTCATAACATCTAGGAACCTCCCTGCAAGCTTCATAAATCTAATGTGTGAGAGTACTCCCCAGAGATTTTTGTTTCACTGACTGGAGCTAAAGTTAAGGTATCAGGGTAATTGACTCTAATGCTCACAGTTAGGGATGCAATCACTTTTCTATTAAAAATCATGGAAACTTAGACAAAGAGATTGGGTTCACCTGCTCAATGTGGTGCATCCAGTCCACAGGAAAACTAGGTGTGTGTCTGTATTTCTGTAGCTCTCCGAAGAGCTCTCTGTGGCTCCAAACAAAAGAAGACTCCATGAAGCTGGGGGTGGGACACAAGCCAACCCCTCTGCCAGAACTCACCCCACAATACTCCCAGGGAATAAGTGTACATAGAGGAGAAAATTCCAAGTGGTACCTTGGTGATCAATGGACAATGCCATACAAGAAAATCGGGCACAACCCACTTCAGCAAAGGCAGAGGAGTGGCTGGGCCAGGATGGGGGCTGGCCTAGAGGATAAACCTTTCCAAGGCACATGAAGCCCGGGGCTTCCTCCACCCCAATGACCCTTGCCTTGTCACACATATGCTTGTTCAACTATTTATGCCCTTCTCCTATTTTATATTTCTCTTGCGCATGGCTTTGGAGGTCTCATGCTTTGGCATTTCTTATAAATTATTTTCTGCAGCTTTCAAACTGCTTCAAATTCAACCATGTGGAAAATTACCTGTAGATGTTACAGTTTTTATTTTATTTTATTACCATTTAATTCAAGTTTCCAAATCTCTCTCAAAATACCTTTTTTTTTCTTTTTTATGATATTTTTATTAACTCTTCACACATTGACAATTGTTGTGATAAAAAAGTATCTTCTGACTCCAACACTGGAATTTCAGTGACCTGCTTGAAATGTTTGTACTTCTTTTGATTCTACATCACAAGTCTCCATTTTATTTTTTATGCTTTATATAACTTTATATATAGTACAGACAAGACTAAGCTAATATTACATGGTTTGTCTCAGAGAAAGGGCAGGCCTCCCCTGTACCTCCATTAGTGAATATGAGGGCTCATCGCAGGTACCTTAGGGTTGCCTTTCAGCATGGGCTCTGACTCAGCTCCATGTTCAATCTTCCTGTGATCTCCTCAGCCTGTGGCCTTAAGTTCTTCTTCTTCTTCTTCTTCTTCTTCTTCCTACTATTACTATTCTTCTTCTTCTTCTTCTTCTTCTTCTTCTTCTTCTTCTTCTTCTTCTTCTTCTTCTTCTTTTCTTTTGAAATTTCAGATTAATTTTAATATTTTACACAGAGCCTGAATCACAAAAAATCCAGTTTAGAAATGGTGGCATGCAGAAACAGCACTACCCAGAATTCAGGTGGTTCATGTGAGAAAAATCAAGGGAAGAGGAGCCTATCAGACATGATAGAGAGAGGACCCTAAGAGCCATGGTGTAACCATGGGAGGTGCCAGAAATCCCTCACCCCAAAGTTGTGGCATTATAAATTGTTTAATTGGACTGGACTAATTTGATCTTATGGTCAGAGTAATAGCAATTTTGTTTGGACATGATTCCAATTGAGATGCCTTTCAAAATATGTCCAGAAAAATGTTTGGAGACCAGCTCTCCCAGGATTGCTGTTATCCACCAAAGAAGAAGTAAAATTAAGAGACAGCTTACATGTTTCACTGAGAAAGCCACAGTTATGTGTTTACCAGGAAGATTTTTGTCATATTTCTCTAGACAATAGTATTATAGGCTGGCTGTGGTTGTGGGTCAGTGGTATAGTGATTGCCTACCATGTATGAGGCACTGGGTTTGATCCCCAGAACCACATAAAAACAAACAATAAAATAAAGTATTTTAAAAAATATTATAGGCCTGCAGAGACAGAACTTAAAGATCTTTCCATAAAACGTGCAACTCTTTAGGCTATTACCTGCACACATCATCCTTTGCATCATCCATCTGGATATGTGCCTCTGCATTCTTAGATTCAGAAGTAGTGTGCATTTGGGTCATGTAAAGGCTGTGGAAAAAGGAAACTTTAGCATACTAGTGAGGTTTCTTGTAGATGCAGAACAGAGACTTCAGCTCCAAAAGTTTTACTCAATCCAGAGGACTGTGTGCTGTATGATATATTGAGGATATTTTCTTCTAACAATGTTTGCTTCTTTAATTTATATCCTCTTAAAATGAGTCATTTTTTAATTGGTAATAATGATTAATTTTAGTTTTCCATTTGTTCTAAGTTTAATGAGTTCTAGTGATACAACTTACATATGGAATGTCATCTAGAGATTTTAAAAATTACTTACTTGTATACATATTATAAAAGAAGACATGAGTTTTAACTTGATATTTTATAAACTTTTATCTTATTTTATTTTTATGTGGTGCTGAAGATAAAACCTAGGACCTCACACATGCTAGGCAAGTGCTCCACCAATGAGCCATATCTCCATCTGTAATTTAGCATTTTTATTTATAAACTTGCTTCTGTAATATTAAAGAGTAAAATAGAACTACTATTGATGTGAATTCTATAATTTGAGTAATTATAAGTTTTTAAATTTTTAGAATGAAATGATATTCTATGTTCAAAACTTCATTTCATAGAAGGCAATATCACAATGCCATAAAATACTTGTATTTCTCATAAAGTCTTTGGATCCAATTTAACTCAAAACATTAAAAATTTCCTGATTCTGTACTCTTTCAGTTAGGAAATGATAAATGAGAGGATCATGATAAAAGGTTTTGGAAGCACACTGAATATTTTTGAAAATCAAATGAACGAACTAGTAATTTCCCATTCATGGATTAAAAATACACAGGAATATAATTTCCAAGTATAGAGGAGGAATACTTGTGTTCATTCATTCTTTATGTATTAGTTTCATGTGCGTATATGTATGTTACTATATACATACATATATGCCTTTTCCAATTTCTGTCACAATGGAAATGTCTGAATCTAATTTTTCTTAAAGGAACATTTAGGTCAGTGGAATCTCATCCTACCCTTATCACTGTACTTAAATTTCTGATGTTTTCACAAACTCAGTTGTTTTTTAGTTCTTTTCTTTCTTGTTTGTTTGTTTTTTGTCTTTAGCATGAACAAATAATTGTGAACCTATCTCATTCTCTGGTCACTGAAAAACAAATAACAAGATGACACAGGAAAGCCAAAGTTGTGGGGAAGAAAAGCAGGACTTGAATTTTACATAACTACATCAATCAGAGGGACAGACTGCCCTCTAGGACTCCTTGGGTTTCCCAGTAATGACAGCTTGACATCTGTGAAGAAGCACCTCTCTGGCTTCCTATTTCTTTACTTTAAGATTAAACAGATCTTAACTTTATGAACCATATAAATTTATTGATCATCAACTATGTGAAAACTCTAAGGCTAGACTCTGGGATGAGGAGTTCTTTAAGCCACTGTGCATTTTCTAGCTTGCATGGTAATTGGTCTTTAATTTAGAAACTGTATGATTACCAAGAGTTTCTAAAAAAATATTCTATAATTAGAAAGAAGCATATAACTCATATAAGCATATATTACATTACTACATCTGAATAAATGAAGCACGTGAGATCACAAAACAAAAACAGGGACCTAAAACTCCTCACATGGCTATAAAAAGTGCTGTAATTACAAAGCAAAATAACTGTCTTTTAGGTCCAAAGCATGTGTTTTCAAAGCCCTGTAGCTAATAAATATCTATACCTTCTTTATTCCAAATTTATTGCTGTGCATGCATTATCATAATTTGTTTGAAGGATCATGTGTTGATATAGTGTTTCATTTCAAAAAACTCTCTTAAAAGAACTAAGAATTTTTCATGTAACATCCATCACTAATTGTATTAGTACCATAGTTATATGGTGAATTTTGAGCCTATAGGAGAAGTTTACTTAAAATTTAAAAATTCTGTTTAACTGAAAAGATAGGGGATATATTATATTAAAGCTGACCTTATTGTCTAGGAAACAGAAATCTGTCAAAGGAAATATATCCAGGTATTTGGTCATTTTTGAGGTACTGATCTGTGTACAATAAGTAAAATTTAATTGTATTTGCAGATTTATGGAACTGTGCTTCAAAATAAATGTGCCTTGAGAAATAATATTAGTGTATTTAACTTCTACATCTATGTCTAGAAAATATACATAATATCATATAATTATATGATTTGTGTAGAAATGCTATTCACTTTATAGTATTTTGAGGAGATTCATGGATTTGGTATTTTTGCTTCAAATATGTTTTTTCAAAAACAAAGAGAACTTGGTTATAAAGATTTTTGTTTTATATTATAACATCAATTTATGGTGACATAATTATTATCTTTCAAGCACAACTATATATAAAAAATAGTGATTCTTTTTCTTGGTGTCATTTATCTTCCAAAATTCTTATCCTTTGTGAAAAACAATGAAGTTTTGTAGTGCAGAATTATATCCTAATGAAGCCTATTTTATTTCCTCCAATTTTAATCATGGATCTAAATTCATATTAAAATGTATTGAACATTTGTATTGTGTATTATAAGCCCATAAACTAAGCTAACTATTTGACTTGGAGATCTGGATCTTCAAATATACAAGTCTATTTTACCCACAATGAATTAAAGTAACAGTCAAAGAGAAGCATAAAATGAGATAAATATCCACAATGAAAAGAGGAGGTAATCTCCAGTGACAAAAGACTTCAAAGAACTTCTGGAAAGCAGAAAGTCTGGAAGAAGATGAAGGATGCATTTGAGTTCCAAATTAGGGCTTCCCAGGAGGTGGATTAAGACTATAACTAGGCATCTTGGAAGTCCATAAGTTAGTGTGCTTCAGATCAGAACAATGGAAATAAAGGGAAGAAAGCACATTTAGGCCCACAGAATCTGGGGTTGCAGTCTAATGTCAAAGGAGGCTTCTACTTACTCAAAGTGAAATTATGGATCTGTCTTGTACTCTCTTATTTTTCCTACTTGAGACATTGAGTGTGATTTATATGAGTCTCAAACAGTCTTGAGTTTAGGAAGCCTTAAATGGTAATAGCCAGAAAAACAATCTTCTACTAATGAAAATATTTTCAAAAGAACACTTTCAGCAATTGTCTGGGAAATGAATCCTTCAGTCCTAATTGTGCCATAAAGCATATTTCCCTTTAATGACACCACAAAAACTCACTTTTCAGTCTAAGTTCTGTACTTAGTTTTTGATACTTGTGAGACTCTATGCTTGAAGAAAACTTATAAGAATGGAAAATAGTGCAATTAATTACAATTTTGACAGCTGTGTAGACTGAATGTCAAATTAATAGTCATCATGTGTCTTTTCTGCTATTCATTTTAGATCCACTAAACATACTTTTTTTGGTCTCTATACTCATCCCAAAATTATTTGAGGCTCCTCACTATAATTTTCTCAAGATGCAACTACTGCACTGATCCTTTTACAATTACTGTATGGAAAGTGAATACTAAAAAGGAGAGAATTGGATCATCTGTTTTCAAATTGAATCATCTGATTTTTATCTTCAAATATACAATAGAGTTTTATCTTTGGATACAGTGAATACCATGGTCATAGACCAATAGTAATATTTTTTATTTTTGTTAAGTGTGGTCTGATTCAATTTTAGGCATGATGTATTGGCACTTTACTAGTGGTACTTGCTTGGCATTGCAACATGGAATCAATGTCCTTCTAATGAGGAAAGTGAATTGACCTAGATAGGATTGTAATTTCTCCTCTTGCTTTCTGTTTTCTTACTATACAGAATTTAGAGTCCTCAGGTGCAGTTTAAATTTTAGTTGGAATTTTGTTAGACATCCTGTTGGGAAAATGTCCTCTTAAATAATTAGGATTTCTAAGAGTGGAGGATGCAGAGGCATGACGTAAGAAAATATAATTGCCAAGTGCATTAATAGGAGTGATGGAAAGTTAAGACTCTTAAACTTTGACACTCTGGATCCTGGATCTATATAGTGTGTCTCTTGCTACCTCTTTTTCCCTCCCACCTTTCTTCCCTATTTATTGGTACTCTTCTTCTCATGCTCTTCCTCCCTATCCCATTTTGAGTCACCCCCCTTATATCAGAGAAGACATTTGGCATTTGTTTTTTAGGGATTGGCTCACTTCACTTAGCATAATCTGCTCTAATGCCATCCATTTGCTTGCAAATGCCATGATCTTGTTATTTTTTAGTGCTGAGTAATATTCCATTGTGTATAAATGCCATATTTTTTTAATCCATTCGTCTATTGAAGGGCATCTAGGTTGGTTCTACATTCTAGCTATTGTGAATTGTGCTGCTATAAACATTGACGTGGCTGTGTCCTGTAATATGCTCTTTTTAGGTATTTTTGCTATAGCCTGAGAAGGGGAATAGCTGGGTCAAGTTGACTGGTATAAGACATGAACTATATGAGAAAATACCAATAGTAGTTAGGGCAAAAGTAGTTCTGGATAACAATCAGTGAGTGATCATCAGTTCATTTTATACAGACCATAACTGTGGAACTTTCATCCCCTCGCTTAGAGAAAGTAATATTTTATGCTGGCAAGTAAGGACTGACTTGACAACCAGAGTAACTCTTGAGGGAAAACAGAATTATTAGATTTATTAAAAGTGTAGACTTTCTTTTGCAAGACCCGAATTTTTTTCATTTCTATTAATTTTGGGCTCAAGTATCAGGCAGATTCTTAACTGTGCTTCAAATGGTTTAATAGAGCTGATTCTTATTTTTAAGAAGGAGGTTATACTACTGCATTCATTTTAGGTTTAAATGTATACTTTAAACACATGCACACAAACATTTAGAGAGCATATTTAACATTTGAATAATGCTTTAACTATAGATAGGGTATTTTTAATACATGTTCGTTCTTGGTCTCTATTGGGTAAAACTTGTTCAAAGTGTTCTCTGTGTATTGGTGCAGGTTGGCCAATTGTCACTTATTGGCAATGATATAGAAGTTGAAAGTGAGCAGTTCAAACAACTTAAAGTAGTTTAGCAGAGTCATTTTATGAGTATCAAATCTAAGAATACCAAAAGCTGAGAATTATGTGTCTGATTCTTATTTCAGTGTCCTAATAATTCATGTGTATTTTACAAATATCTCCCCAAAAACAGAAGACTAGGTAAACCTTTATCAGTGAACCACAGCAGAATGCAATTCTAAATTTCATGAAAATGGGCATAAAATATAAAAGACAGGAACTGGGGTTGTGGGTCAGTGGAACAACACTCACTTAGCACATGCAAGGTACTGAGTAGGATCCTCAGAACCACATAAAAATTAATTAATTGATTGATTGAGTGATTAATTAATTAAAAATAGAAGAAGAACTCAAAGATGAACAACACAAAGAAAAATAGGAAGAAGAAGAAGAAAGATAAGGAAAATGAGGAGGAGGAGGAGGAGGAGGAGGAAGAGGAGGAGGACAAGGAGGAGAAGGGAGGAAGAAGAAGAAGAAGAAGTCATCAAGATGACTCAGGGAAAATGGGAACAGAGTGAGTTTAAATTGTGGTTTCCAATTCCAAAATGTTTCCTGAGAACTGCAACTTTCTTTGTATTTGAGATCTCCTACTTCCATGACATGTTTAGTAGTGTTTTCTGGTTTACTCTTAATATGCTCTAGTTATTGTTTTATGGGAAAACTAGTTGACATGCCCCACAAGGCTGAAAATCAATGAAAATCTTTCATTAAGCATAAAGTTCCTTTCACATTTGCTACAATCATAGTAAATACACTTCTTTGTATAAAGGGACTGCTTTTGTTGGGCATTTAAAATATCCCCAAAGGCTAGATGACATACATGAAAATCCCATTGTTGTTTATAGAATAGTGGATTAATCAAATTCAATCTTTAGAGTAAAATAGAATGGAAATAATTTACTCATAGTGTCATATTTAAACCATCTTTATTTCCAAAATACTATCCTAAGAATTATAGTTTTATTTAGCTTCAATCGGAGCAAAAGTATAATCACTTACTTAAGTAAAAGCAATTACTTAAAAACTAAAAATGAGAGGTAAGTCAGTTCTGCATCTGTGCCAAACCCTGCCAAGCCCTGTGGATTTGCATGTGCCCAGAATACAGCCCTGAGTACTTCTTCTTTGGGTGGTCACCATCTGTGCAGAAGTCAGTTCCAGTCAGGACACAGCATGGACATAAGGGTGCCCATATGACTCCTGGGGATCCTGTTACTTTTATTTTAAAGCAGGAAGTTTCAGCCCTTGGGGATTTACCCAGCACAGTGAGGTCCATTGTACTTGGTCTATAAATGCATTCTCATAACAAGATTCAGTATGTGGATATTGGTTTTTATGTTTCCAGTCTCAGATGCCAGATGTGACATCCAGGTGACACAGTCTTCATAAATGGAAGAAGAATTTAGTAGTAATTCTCCATAAATAGAGGAAGACAATTGTACATACAAGGATTTCAATGAGGAGCTTTGGCAGAAGGGGACCTCTCTTTCTGAAGACATCGATCTGATTACTAAAGAATTCAGAGGAGGAGCTATAGTCTGTCATTCCAAGGAACACCAAATGTGGATATAGATAATCACAATCCAGGTCTACATCTTAAGGACACCTAATTACAATGTCACACCAGGCAAATCAGAGCCTTGGTTATTGACACTGATATCAATAGGAAGCAAGGAAAGCTCCAATTTCCTGATGTATTCTGCAACCTTTTTCCAATATGAGGTCCCTTCCAGAGAAAGGGGCAGAGGATCCAGAACAGATTAAACATCCACCATGAACAGCCTGGAGCCTGAAGATGTTGCCACTAATTACTGTCAATGGCATAGCAGTTTGCTTCCCAAAGTGACACAGGCCATAACATCAATGTCCCAAGAAAGTGTGAGGCTGGGCTGCCCCAGCTACTCTTCCTGCTGCCTACACCTGCTGAGAGCACTGCTCAGAGGCATCCAGGCTCTGAAGTACATTGCCTGGAAGGGGAGAGGGTACCTCTTTGTGTATTTTCCATCTTTCCTTCCCCTCAGCTCCATTAGAGCATATCAGAGTGTGTCTCCCCTTATTTCCTAAAATGGCACAGAGTAGTGAAGGTTGGGAGTCTATATAGTGGTATCACATGCGATGTATACAGTTAACAGATACTCAAAGCAGGACTGGCTTTAATACAGGGATTGATGTTCACACTACAGATATTAATTGTATTAGCAGGTCTGACTGTTAGGATATTGAAATAGGGTATTCTCTATTTCTCCCCATAATCCTGAACTCATCTGTCAGTGTAGGTAAAGACTGCCCAATTCTGTATTCTCAGAGTGCTTTAGGAAGTTCCAGACTGGAAGTGGTTCTCTTAGCCTCCTATACCTCATAACCTGGTCATTCTGCTGATATCTCTTCTATCTATAAAAACTGCCTAATATGAGCTGGGCATGGTAGCACATGCTTGTAATCCCAGTCTGAGGCAGGAGGATTGTGATTTCAAAGCAGCCTCAAGAAAAAGCAAGGTGCTAAGCATCTCAGTGAGACCCTGTCTTTAAATAAAATACAAAAATAGGGCTAGGAATGTGGCTCCATGTTTGAGTGCACGTGAGTTCAATCCTTGGCACAAAAAAAAAAAAATAAAAATAAAAATAAAAACAACCACTGTCTAATTTTGTATTGTCAGAGTCCTCCAGAGAGGTCCAGACTGTGGATGGTCCTCTCAGCCTCCTGTACCTCATCACCTGGTGATTCTACTGATATATCCTATCTCCTCTGTCTATGCCTTTGACAATAGGTTCTTGTGGGTGTAGAATTATTCACTTTGGCTTGTGAGTCACATTAGTGCCCCAATTGATCAATTCTATGGGAACCCATAAAAGAAAAATGAATTCTGTGATCTGTGCTCCCCAAGGTGATGGTGATCATGGACAGCTGCAAACAGAGAGCAGTACCCTCTTAGGCCAGTCTTATCCCAACTCTCATTATGTTTCCACAAAAGAATTGATTCATGATATGTGGAGATGATATTTCAAGAATTATCCATGAATCTGAGATCAGGGGAAAATTTTCAAAGAGCAAACAGAAAATGATAAAAAATAATTCAATATGCAAAAATAATTGTTATTTTTACAGTGGGATTAGCAGAATCCAAGGCAAAATCATGGAGCCCATTAAAGAGAATCAATTATGTGCTACAACAAACCTTTCCCTCAAGAGACAAATGACTTGTAATTCAAAGTAGACCACTAGGTGACAGCACCAGATACATTGAGATTGTTAGAAATGGAGAGCAGCTGACTGTCCTTACCACCTAGTGTGCTCATCAGCTTTCCACCACTGTGAGCAAACACCTCCACACTACCACCTCGTGGGAAAAGACTGACCTTGTTTCTTGGTTTCAGAGTTTTCTTGCCACAGACTATGGCACCATGGCTGGGGTCTGAGTACAGGCAGAACACCATGGCAGGGCTTCCATGGCAGGGCAGAGCTGCTCACCTCAGGAAGCTAGGAAGAGGGGAGAGAGAGAACAAGAGAGAGAGAGAGAGAGAGGTTTCAAGGACAAGGCACACCTTCCTGTCATGCCTCAGTCACTTTTCAGGAACTGTCTTAAGGAGATACATCTCCCTGGTCTCAGTGGCTCAGATAGTAAAGATGTGTCTTCTCAATGTTCTGCAGACTGAAGGTCCAAAGTCAAGGGGCAGCAGATGACCCCTCTGTCATTGGCTCTCTTCCTAGGGCTCCCTTTTTGTCTGTCTTCACAGCTTCTCCTTTGGCCTGAGAGGGATGGAGAGGTTCCCTGGACAGAGAGCTCCCTGGACATGTATTCAGAAGGACACAGTTCCTGTGGAATCAGACTCACCTGGATGACCTTGTTTAACCTCCATTCCTTCTTATAGACCACTTATGCAAACACACAGATATTGATGTGAGGCTTCAGCATATGAATGGGGGCAGTATTACTAATACTAAAGAAGTGGCCTTAGTGACTAGGTGGAGGGGTGCAAAGACAAGGCTGAGCATCCAGTCTTAGAGCACCAACAAAGAGAGGGTTTACAACACAATTTGGTCCCTGGGAAAGTCCTCCACATCTCCCTGGCCACACAGAGTCCCCATTCAAGCCTGTAGATCTCCCTGTAGGTAAAGGACAGTATCACTATTACTTACCTAGCATTTCCAAGATCAAGCTTCTCTTTGCAAATTGTGGTCTCTTCTGATACCTACTGTTTCTGGTTGATATTGCATCTTACACGGTCAGATCTGGTATCAAGGTGGCCTCATGGAGTCCCTTCTCTCTTCATGATGGAGCTCATTCTATTGCATCAGTCACCAGAGGGATTCTGTAGAGAAGAGAAAATGATCCCTCCTCTGATGAAGACATCAACTTGAGGGCACAAGACAAATGGATAATTTCATATTCAGAAAATAAAATAGTACTAGGACAGTAGGGCATATCTGGATGCTGTGATACAGGGGAGATGCCACAGGTGTTGATTTACAAAGGCTCCTTAGGGCTGTAGGGCATACTGTCAGAGGTGGCTGGAATCTTGTTCTTCTAGTCTAAATCTGTCCATCAGCCCAATTCCCATCATTCCAGGTGCCTTCTAGAGCCTAGTCCTAGACCAGAACAGCTATACCAGCTGGGGAAGGACCTGAAGCCACCCAGTATCTGGGGAGGTTTGTGTTCTGAGCTGCAGCACCATGAAAGATCTTGTGAATCTTTTAGACCAACACTGGCTGACAGAATCTCCTGCCATGATAAAGAGATATGCATTTGAGCTATCCCCTGTGGCAGCTGTTACCACACATGGCCTGTGAGATGAAGCACAGGAAAGAACCAAGTGCAAAGGAAATGTTCATTGTAAAATTTAACTAAATCTAATTCATAGAGTCACTGTGGCTAGTGTGCTCCAAGTAAGACAGCACAGGTCTAAAAGCAGTATCAGCCCAATTTCTTCTGCCACCAAGATGCTAATTGACAGGCACACAGTCTGCCCCATGCCATGGAAATAGTGATGGACAGTGGCATCCCCTGTCTCCAAGCTGTCTCTGTAATGCAGACATTGGAAAGGTGATGTCCTGTCACAATAATGTCTTTTTCTGCTGGGATTATTTCTAAAGATTTTTGTTCCTTTGAATGGCTCATGTTTCCCTGCTCCTTTGTGTGCCTTGACATCTTCTGTTGAACTGCAGCCTTTGAATTAAATATTGACTGGCCCCACTCTTTGAATTCTGATGTGGAACCCCTTCATTGATGATCTGAGGCCTGGGGTCTGCCAGGGTAAAGCCTTTGATCTTTCATTGGCATGCAAGTGCCTGAGTATGTGCTTCCCCTTCCAATTTCCCCAGAATCCAAGGCTGTTTAGAAATGAGCTGGTTATCCTGAGGGTTCTATGGAATCTTATTTAGGGCCTGGGTGTACTGTGTGTTTCCTGATCCATTTTCCTTAATGCAGTGGTCATAGAGTGGCACCCACCACTGCTGTGCACATTTCCCTCACTTGAGACCTGAGCCTTGCACTTGTCCCTGTCTGAGTTCTGAGTCATGTGATAGAGTGAGAAGTCTGCCAGGAAGCCCACAGATGAGGTAGAAAGTCACAATCAAGTGCTGCTCTGTTCCTCCTGGGCCATGGTAGGGATCAGAGAATTGGGCCCTTTGTTCTCTATAGTCCCTCTTCATGCAGGAATGTGGTTGGGAAAGGTGTACAAAGGTCCAGGGTGATTCCTGCTGTAACTCAATTATTCTTTTTTTGACAAGGCTTTGATTTTAATGTTTCAGAAGAATTTGGAGTGTAATCTGAATTTTTTTCAGGTTTTCCCATTCAGTTTTCAGTTTCTTAATTTATTTCATTTTTATGTGTCAATAGGGAAAAAATTCCCAGAAATCCTTACTTAAATAGTGTTACTCTGACCCAATCATCAATGAAAAAAAATATCCCATTGATGAAATTGATTTAAATTTTAAAAATATATATTTAAGGAGACCATTCTTTTCAATTTGAAGGATTGAGTTTTCTAACTTCTCTGCAATATTTTCTTTACATTACATAAACAAATTACTTATTTTAACTTTAGTTGTATTCTTGATGGAATATGTTGCATTGGAAGTCTAAATCTTAAGTATATTTTCCTAAGTAGGATAATTTGTTCATTTAGTTCATTTTTAAAAATTTCTGTTATACAATATTAACACACTTGTTAATGGATCACTGTATTTAGGAGAACACAGTTTGAAACAGATGAAATGAAGCATCATGGCCCTGCCCTTACCCAAGAACAAGAAGTCCCATCCTGTTAGTCATGTGAGCTTGGCTTTGACCATCATCATTTCTTTAGGCTTTTCTTAATTTTCACCATCTGTGTCCATGTAGGATACAGGTTTCTAGATCTAGATGTTTAAAACTCAGTAGCAAAGCTAGAATCCATACATTATATTCAGATTACAAAATGAACTTCCACTTTCTCTTAGGATGCAGCAGGCCTCAGCAGACCATCAAAATCACTGTACTAAGGAAAGAAGAAAATAACTATGAATAACCACTTTACACTCAAGCTTGTCACACTCAGAAGCCTTGGAAGAAATGAAAAGGAGACCTATATTTTCTGAGACACAGTAGAACTTTTAAGTGAACTGAAGTTTACCTATATTTTGTATTCCTCTTTAACATCTTGAGTGTCCCCAGCACTCTGCATGGCCCTGGCAGAGGGGCTCCACTAGGGAACAGGACCTGACTGGGCTTTGGGAGTTTCCTTGAGCTGCAAGGTTGATTGACATGGCTGAGTCCGCAACAGCAGGCTAGGTTTCTCCTGCGGGCTTTTGCTAAGGTCAGGGTTGGCAAAAATGACAGGATGCCAAGTCCTAATGGGGCCTCTTCTCTTGTGATTCTGCACTGACCATCTCTGTGTATTTCAGGGACATGGCCTTGGTCTCCTGTATGTCGGCTCATCTTCCCAGCTCAGCTTTGCCTCCTGGTTGTGGGGAGCCATTCTCACATGTGACTGGGCGACTCCCGGTTTGGGTCTGAGGCGTTCTGGCTGTGTCTGAACTTTCCCGGCCCTCTCCTGATGACAGAACCCGTCCGTGTGGGGGTGTGACTGACCACTGACCCCGGGGGCCTAATCACTGACCCTGACCTTGGAGTGCGGGCCCCCCCTCAACCTTCATTGGATGGAATTCTCCCCTGAATTTCTTGTTCCCCAGTAAAAGGCTACTCCCTGGCGTGCTTCCTCTCTCTCTCCTGCTAGCCCTGAGTAATCCTTGCTGCCCTGCCGGGTGGTTAGAAGTGGGAACCAGAGAGGGGAGCCGTCTCGGACCTGGCAATAGAAATAAGGTAACTGAGTCTTTGTGTTTTATTTCGATCTCTGCTAGCTAACTTTTATGCCAAGAACCTCATTAATGAAACCATTGCACTGACCGCATGGTGGACCTGGTCAACCTCCTATCCATCTTGTCCACATGGTCCCTCCTGGGTGACCATTCTCTCTGCACTTACCCCAGGTTTATTTTGTGGGAAAGGTCACCTGGTGGGAACTCTCCCCTGACCTACTCGGTGGTCTAGGATTGTGTGATGTGAGAGAAGCACATTTGGACAGGAGCTTCACTGACCCTTGAGTCACTAGGCCTCTGGAGAGTGCAGGACACACCACATTTCCATGAGGCTTGCAGTGGGCAAGGACAACCATGAGGGCCAGGCAGGGTATGTGACATTTGAGATTCTCTCTGAGAAAGAGAAGAGATTCCATCTAGCTTTCTAAGTAAAGCCCAACCCCAGCAGTGTGCCCACCCCAGCCAACGAGGGCCCTGGATGTGTGCTGAACAATACTTGACCTTTATCACCCCCCTTCACCTTCTCATTCAGTGACATGGCCCTAAGAGTAATAGTATTTTTCTCCATTTGAGAAAGTATTGGCTTACAGATTCTTACACCCACCCATGGTTTTTGGAATGTGACATCTATTTCATGTTCTGTAATCCTTTCACACTTGGCTCATTATTTAAAAATATATCCATGGATTTATAAGGCTCCCTTTTTATTTCAGAACCCATGACTGAATTGGTCAAAGGCCAATTGGTCAATGAGGCCTCCCTGGGAGAGTGGTGTAAAATGCTGAGCCAACCCTGAGCTGGAGAGGGACATGGGCCATAGATAAAGGAAGTACAAAGAAGGGTGAGGGAGAGAAGGTCATCACAGCCCTGCTCAAGTCCAGCCATGTGGAGACAAGGTTTACACCAATATAAATGCTAAAGAAAACACATACTTTTGTGTTGCCACAAACCACCTGATTCTGAGCCTTGTCCTGGTGAAGGCACCTGATGGGAGGGGGCCCCAGGCTGAGCTGTCATTTAGCTCCCCTTCCATCATGCTTGATTGACCAGAGGCTCCTGAAGACCCTTCACCCTCCCTCCTGCTCCTGCCCTGCCCCTATGATGAGGTCTTAAAAAGAGTTTGAGCTCTAAGCTAGGTACATGGTCCAGAGTCCTTGACTATACTCTGTGCCCCTTAGATCCCAGGATCTTTCTCTCCAACAGAGAATCTGTGGTGCTTCTCCCCTAACAAGCAGCACATGTGGCAGCTGGGCCACCCAGCATGGAGGTTTGTGGGGTTTTATATCTTAATTTTTATAATTAATTTTTATAGCTTGCTCACAGCAATAACACCAGTCTCCTCAGCCTCAAGTGTCCTGAGGTCCAGCATGAAATCTGTCCCTGACCCTCTAGCATTGAAGTTGCCTGAGACCCAGATACAATTAGAAGCCCAAAAGGTCAGAAGCGACATAGACTCTCCTGCCTTCTGCAAGAATCAATGTATCCATCTGTCTGTAGAAGGCTCTGTGTAGACCTGCAGGAGGTGGATGGTGACTCTGTAGGGCTGAAAGGCAGGGAGGGAGGAGTCTGGGTCAAACCCAGTAGCACATTGGTCCTGAAATAAGAGTGAAATGAAAGTTAATGCCTACCTTTATGAGTCATGTTCATGATTTCTCTCCCAACCTTAATCTCAGGCTACTGTGGGGTGTGTGTGTATGTGTGTGTGAGTGTGTGCATTTCTGTTTGTGTGTGTATGTGTGAGTGTGCATGTGTCTGTGGGTGTGTGAATGTGTGTGTGAGAGAGTGAGTGTGTGTGTGTGTGTGTGTGTGTGTGTGTGCCCCAGCAGTGGTGACCACACACCTAAGGGTCCCGCCCTCAGCAGGCATGCTCTCCCTGGAGCCCACCTACTCTCACCTGACGGTCAGAGGCTGCTCTTTCACTGCTGAGCTCCCCTAACGCCACCTGTCTGAGATCAACGCAGGAGGATCCTGAGGTGAAGGCCTCAGAACCCACCCCTGGCTGGGCCATGCTGCTGGGAGGAGAGCAAGTGGGCAGAGCAGCTTGGAGCTTCACAGACACACCTGCCACACACATGGCTGTGTCTCCTGACCTCGGCACACACAGGCCCAGGGGTGAGGGGTTACGACTGCAAGTACTCTAAACCTGCTCCCCTGCCTCTTGATCCTAGTCCATGGCCATGATCAGATCTTGGCTTAATAACCAGGATGGTGTCTGTCATATCCAGGTGACACTATAAAATCACAGTGAGGAAGGAAGAGACTAGACCCCATGATTCTCAGCCCTCAGGCTGACCAGGAGGGTGTGGCTGGAGGTCAGATCTCCCTGTCTCCTGTGCAGGTCACATTCCCTATGCCCCATTATACTGCCTGGACCTGTGCTGGCCACCTCCTGGATCACCTGAAGCTCCATGCTGACACCAGCTCAACTGTCCTACCAGCTGTCACCAGTGGCAAAGTTATCAGGAAAACTATGCCTGAAGCTTTTCCAGAATTGACACATTTTCTAGTCACTTTCTTAAAATGCCTAGATAGATTCCTATTAGCCATTGATCACCATTATCTATAGTGCTAGCCTCAAAAATGGGACTCTTTCTTCACAATTATTCCCTTGTCCTATGGGATCTGATGACTATGTGTTCATCATTTCACCCAGTTTAATGGTAGAGTGACCATGACAATCCTTTGGGTCAAGAACTTTGACCAGTAAACCAAAGTGAGTAGAGAGAAGTGTCCAAGGTGCTGTAAGGGTCCAGCGAAACGTCGGAGGAAGAGACCCCAAGAGACTGTCTTATGCAACAGCAGTAGGGTGGGTTTATTTGGAGACAAGCATGCTTGGGCCCAGAGCTCTCTATAGCAAAGAGAGATAGAACCCTGAGAACAGCTTGAGCAGAGCTTATATACTTTCCGTGAAGAGGGCATCGAGAGAAGTTACATTTTGTAGTTTGGCAGTTGGGGACAGCTCATTCTGGGAACAAGATTAGCAGACAGTCCACAGTTAGGGACAGTACATTCTGGGAACAAGATTAGCAAACAGTTCTTAAGATTTCAACAGTGTTTTGTTAAGCATATAGAGAAATGGAGTGACAAGTACCTATTTTATTAACCTTTCATTCCCCACTTCTTCTTCTGGTTACTTTTAATCATAAAAGTGATCATTGGGGGGGTGTCACATTCCGTGTCTGCTAGTGGAGTATATTGTTGTCTGATTACCATAAGTTTGATTTGTACAATTTGGGCATGGAGAAAGGAAACTACACGGTTGAGCAAACAGGGTCCTAATATTAGCAACAATATAAGAATTATTAGAGGACCGGCCAAGGCTGATAAAAGCGGAGTTAAACAGGGGGACTGTGTGAACCAAGACTCATACCACCCTTTTTGGATCTCTCTCTCTCTCTTTCTGACGCTCTTCAAGGCGTTTTCTTACTTTACTCATAGATTCTTTTACAACTCCAGTATGGTCAGCATAAAAAAAACATTATTCCCTTAATTCAGCACAAAGGCCCTCTTCTCTCAAGAAGAGGAGGTCCAACCCTCGCCTGTTCTGCAAAACAACTTTAGAGAGAGAGAGGTTAAAGATTCCTGCAAAGCTGTGATGGAGGTTTCTAATATCTTTAAGTTTTGGTCCATTGCTATTTTTAATTGGGTCATTTGTTGTGTCCCACAGACCAGGGCAGTAGTCCCTGTGCCCACCCCTGCAGCAATTCCCATTCCTAATAAGATGGCTAAAGTGAGGGATACAGGTTTCCGGTGAAACCGGGTTGTATGCCCCCGTATTTGGTCTTTAAATGAACCTGCATCATGATAGAGCACTCTGGGAAACATCTGCACCATTATACAATTACATCTGTTGACCATTTTATGAAAACATGAATAATGTTTAAGTATATAGAATTATACTGTTGTAGGGACGGACAAGGCAAGGCACCTAAGATAGCACTGAAGACAGGGAAACAGTCCTATTTGGTTGCAACCAGAATTAGAGGGCATTGCTTCTGTTGTAATCAATTAATCCCCTGAACCCCAAGTTTAGGTAGTTTCAGAATTTTGTACTCAACATATAAGGGAAGGGGCTCAGAAGTTCACAGTCTGCAGAAGTTCACAAAAAGCAGTTTTTTTTCTCTGTTCTGGGCAAGTTAACTTTTCAAGGACACCTGGGAGGGGGAGAAATTTTTTTTCCTGCCAGCTGTTACCATGGAGCCCAGTTGATAACTTTTTTTATCTTAGAAATGTAGCCATCTCTGTGAAGCCCCAGCTCAAGGCCAGAGGCCTTGTTCACATATTTTGTGAAAAACTAGTAAGGGGGTGTCTAGCTTAGGAGTGCTGATTTTTCCAGTCAGTGGCCAAGTAGAACAGGGCAACATGAAAAGAGGAAGTTTATCTATACTGAACTCTTTTATAGGGACTCTTTTGCTGAAAGTCCTAAAGTCAGCCATAGTGAAGACTTCTGGAGAAGGTCAGTTAAGACTTTTCTGTGGGCCTGGTACAGAGGGGGAGGACAGGGAAGGCGGTGCTGAGAGCAGCTCCATGGATCTGAGAATGAGGAAGGAGAGATGTAAAAGAATAATGGGAAAGGGGTTTGGGATTTTCCTAGCAACAAAACTTGAGTAGTAGAACAGGTAGAGCAGAGGGGAAGACTGGAGTGAGTATCCCAAAAAGCCTGTGAGGGACTTTAAATTTTTAGTAACCTGTTTTCAGTGATGACAAAGCAACTTTAGAGGCCATTTTCATTACATCTCGGATAGGGGTCTGAGGGCTCTCCTCAGCTGGTTTGAGCTTTGGGTTAACTGGTAAGAGGACCTGGTGGGACCCAGTGTGGGCACTGACAGGAGAAGAGAGGAGTGAATGGGTGGAAGGATACCTCAGTACCTGTTACTTCAGCAAGGGGCAATGGTCTGAGAACCGGTGGAAGTTTGGGTTCCATCAGGTAGCCCCTGTATGTTTACATCCTTATGACTTACAGAAGAAGTCGGTTTTTCCCTTACATAGCCGTGACTGTTTGTGGCTTTGATAGTCCACCGGGCAAACATAGTAATCTAGGTTAGCCAACCTGCAATCTGGCTCCAGTGTCCCTACATCCATAATGTTTGTTTCTGTTATCTATGGTACGGAAGGGATTTAATGGAATTTTAGTGGGATTTTTTTTTTTAATCAGGGATACCCAATAGGAAAGACCTATAGCCAGCTGACAAATATACGGGTGGAGAGATGGCCATCAGGCTCCTAAGGGGGCTGTGTGCGAGACAGACCATATTTCCTGTCCAGTAGGATTTATGATCAGCCATTGCTGCTGAACGGGCTGATGAGGATTAGGACCACTAATGGTCAAGGGGAGAATCCATACCCTATCCACTCAGTGAATACGCAATTTGAGGGGGTTATCAGTCTTTTCCAATTTCCAGCCAGAGTCTGGATAGGGCGCAGGCTTGAGATGAGAGGCATAGATCCAGGAAGTGATTCTGTCTACCTTTACCACTGTAGGTGTTATAAGTAGCACCTGGTATGGTTCTTTCCAGCGGGGTTCTAGGGATGACACCTGATGTCGTCTTACGTAGACAAAGTCTCCTACTTGATATCGGTGTGGAGTCCCTTCGTCCCCAGGTTGGTAGGCAGTGGCCAGCTGTTTCCACAGGTATCGCTGGGTTCTTTCAAGAGCTTTTAGTCTGTCAAGCAAGGGGGTGTGAAAGGAATCGTTAGGTCTTAGAGTTGGGGTCAGGTCCCTTACTGGAGGAGGGGCACCATAGAGAATTTCATAGTGGGTAAGGTTACAGAAAGAAACAGAGGGAGTATTTCTTGCATGAAACAGTGCATAAGGCAGGAGCATAGTCCAATCCTTTATGCCGGTCTCTAAGCTTAATTTCATTAAGGTCTCTTTAATGGTTCTATTTATTTTATTTTTTTCTATCTGTCCTGAGCTCTGGGGTCTATAAGCACAATGTAATTTCCAATTAATCCCCAGGGTCCTGGCTAACCCCTGACTTACCTGGGCCACAAACGCCGGTCCATTATCAGACCCTATTACCTTAGGCAGGCCGTATCTTGGAAAAAATATCTTCCAGGATCTTTTGACCACCATTTGTGCCGTTTCTTTTTTTGTGGGGAAGGCTTCAATCCATCCTGAAAATGTATCTACAAAGATTAGGTGATATTTAAGTCCATAACTTGCTGGCTTAATTTCAGTAAAGTCCACTTCTCAAAATTGTCTTGGTCTGGTCCCTCGAAGGCGCCTTCCTACAGGGAGCTTGGAAGGGTAAGCATTAACCAATTGAAAGACCCAACAGGCTTTTGTTACCCGTTCAGCTATTTCCTTTCGCTGTGAGCCGGCTAGTGGAAAAATCTGTTCTTGATCCTTCAGGAATGCCTGCAGTTTCTTTGAACCAAGGTGAGTGAGTTGATGTACATTTTTAATGTAGTGTAGGGCTTTCTGAAATTGCAGGCTGGGCTCAGTAAAGTCGAGGAGTTCAGTGTCAGTGTTATTTTGTTCCCCCGGTGTGGAAAGTGTTAACATGGTTTCTCCATTTAGGGCTGCCAATTTAGCCTCTTTATTTGCCCTCTTGTTAGATGGGGGTGGTATCTGCACAACGGTTTGTTTTCTGGGCTCTGTGAGCCATTGTTTATTGCCCCTAAGGGAATAGTCCAGGAAGATTACTTCTTGCTGGCAAATTTGGGCCTTTTTGGCAGAAGCTCTATACCCGAGTATAGAGTTGAGCAAGCTCGGATAATAAAGCTTGGGTCCCAGACTCACAGTTTTCCTTGGTATCGGCTGCCAGTAGCAGGTCAACCACATATTGAAGCAGGGTGACTTTGGGGTGCATAGTTCTGAAGTTGTTGAGATCTCTGTGGAGGGCTTCATCAAAGAGAGTGGGGGAGTTTTTGAACCCCTGTGGGAGTCTGGTCCAAGTTAGTTGATTAGACATTCCGGTTTCTGGGTCTACCCACTCAAAACTGACTATCTTTATGCAGAGGCAAGCAAAAGAAAACATCTTTTAAGTCCAGGACAGTATACCATTTTCGCTCGGGGTTAAGGGTGCTAAGCAGATTGTACGGATTAGGTACTGTGGGGTGAATGTCCTGCACTCTGTTGTTGATCTCTCTTAGGTCTTGAACGGGGCGATAGTCCCCGGTTCCTGGCTTTTTTACTGGTAGCAGGGGAGTGTTCTAGGCCGATTGACAGGGCCTTAGGACCCCTAAGGCCAGATATTTCTGAATATGGGGCCTTATCCCATCTTTAGCTTCTTTGCTCAGAGAATATTGTTTAATATTAATTGGGGAGGCTGAGGTTTTTAACTCCACCATTATTGGAGGTTGTTTTATGGCTAGGCCTAACCCAGCAGTTTCTTCCCAGGCATCTGGGTAATCTGTTATCCATTTCTTGGATAGCTTGCCTGTTTGATCAGTCTTGGGGGGTGTGAAGAGTTGATGTTCATCTTCTACTGACATAGTTAAAGCCATGACTATAGGAGTTTTTACTGAAGGATTTAGAAATTTCATTTGGGGGCCTTCAGGGTTAAAAATTATTCTGGCCCGGAGTTTGGTGAGCAGATCTCTGCCCATCAATGGGGTTGGGCATTCTGGGATCACTAGGAAGGAGTGATGGACTTTTCCTTTTCCCAGGTCCATGGTCCTCTTAGTTGTCCAAGCCCGATATTTACTGCCGTTAGCCCCTTGAACTAGAGACCTTTTAGTTGATAGAGGGCCCAATGGGGCCTTGAGGGCTGAGTGTATTGCCCCTGTATCCACTTCAAAGTTTACTGTCGTCCCCTCCACTTCAAATGTTACTTTGAGCTAGGGGAGGGTATCTGAGCCCCGACTTTCCTAGTCATCTTCCAAAGTTAGAATGGCTGGTTGTCATGGCTGTTTCTTTCTAGGGCACTCTTTGACCCAGTGTCCTGTTTTTCTACAGTAGGCACGTTGATCTGAGGCCAGATGTGGCTTCTGGCGTGGGCCCAGGTATTCCTTTCTGTCTCCCTGTCTCCTAACTTCTGGCCTATTTGTTGTTGTGACCAGGACCTTAGTCAATGCCTCAGTCTGTCTTTTGTTTCTTTCATCCTCCCTTTGCTCCCTTTCTTTCTCCCTTTGCTCCCTTTCTTTCTCCCTCCTTTGTTCCTTCTCTTCCTCAGTTTCTCTCTTACAGTATACCTTCTCGGCTTCTCTGACTAAATCTCTCAAAGTCATATTTTGTAATCCATCTAAGCGTTGTAACATTCTTTTAATATCCAGGGCAGCTTGCTCAATAAAGGCCATTGTGACAGATGCCTTTTGATCCTCTGCCTGAGGATCAAAAGGAGTATATCTCCTATATTCTTCCATAATTCTCTCCAGAAACATAGAGGGTGATTCATTAGGCCCTTGAATAATCTCTTTTACCTTGGCCAAATTAGTTGGCCGTCTAGCGGCTGCTTGGAGACCCACTATTAGAGCCCGGCGATAAGTGGACAGATGCTCCCTACCTTCAAAGGTGTTGGGGTCCCAGTTGGGTGGTTCTCTTTTGTTCCTCTGTCATGAAGAGAGTCCCTGGGAGTGGTTGGCAGTCATCCCAAGTAGGCTGGTGTGAAAACATCAATGACTCAATCAGACTTGTGAGCCGGGTGGGGTCCTCGGAAAAAGGGGGATTGTTATTTTTCCAGTTATATAGTTCTGAAGAGGAGAAAGGCCAATACTGGTAGGATTGCATTTCTCCACCATGGTTATCCTCTATCATTGGCCCATAAGGACAGAGGGGAAGTATCACGGGGGTTCAGGGTTTTTAATCATTCGCTGCCAATGAGTTCCTTTAGCCGGGCCAGCTTCCTCCAGGGGAGGAGGGGCTATGTGTACCTCGGGGAAGTCATCTGGAGGGTGCTGGGGGTTGGGGAATGGAGGCAGGGGATAAGGAAAGGGAGGAGAGTCCAGCAGAGTGAAATCTTGAGACTCAGGGAGAACAACGGGTGGAGGAGGAGGTTTGAGAGATAGAATCATGGGGGGAGGGGTAGGAGCAGGAGCAGGAACAAGAAAAGGCTTCATCCAAGGAGGAGGAGATTCACAAAGGTCCTGCCAAGTTAAGATATATGGCTGTTGATCTGGATGGCTATGTGGTCCCGGCTGAAAGACAAAGACAATATCTCTGATTTTTTTGAATCAGTGGGGAGTAGAAAGATCCTTCTGGAGGCCATCCAACTACAAAGGCAGGCCATTCTGTGGCACAGAGAGTCTGCCAGGTCCAGCGCTTTACTGAAAAAGAAAGATTCTGAGCCTTTATGCGGACTTCAGCCCAGTGATCAAGGGTCAGGGACAGAGGCGTGGAATGACTCTGTCCCATAATGAAAGTTACTTGAACAAAGACAGGGAAAATACAAACGTGACACAAACACGGACACACAATAAACAGTAAACGTGTAACACAAGTTCAGAGGCAAAGATTAAAAACAGACAGTGAATTCAATCTGAGAGAAAGAATAGTTGCCGGCAAGACCAGACAGGTTGGCAGCAGAATACAGATGAGGGCACCTTGTCCCTCCCAGATGGGGGCACCTCCGTCCCCCCCCAGAGTCTCTCAAAGCGTCCCTTGAGGAGACGTGGTCTGTGGCTTCAGGGATACGTCTATCCACCACCGCCAGGGGGAGCTCACGCTCTCCGCTGACAACCACACTCTGCCAACCCAAACCAAAAAACCAGAAGGCTCTGAGAGCTCACGCTCTCCAGCCAAAAACCAGAAGGCTCTGAGAGCTCAGGCTCTCCAGCCAAAAACCAGAAGGCTCTGAGAGCTCACGCTCTCCAGCCAAAAACCAGAAGGCTCTGAGAGCTCACGCTCTCCAGCCAAAAACCAGACTCTGAGTGATCGCAAAAGAAAAACAAGAAGGAGAAGAAGGAGGAGGAGAAGAAGAAGAAGATAAGGCGCCTTACTTACCCCCCTAAAGGAGTCTTGTTGAGGTCTCCCTGTCTGGCGATGCGCAGTTCCCGGCCAATGCACCAAATGTAAAGGTCCGGCGAAACGTCGGAGGAAGAGACCCCAAGAGACTGTCTTATGCAACAGCAGAAGGGTAGGTTTATTTGGAGACAAGCATGCTTGGGCCCAGAGCTCTCTATAGCAAAGAGAGATAGAACCCTGAGAACAGCTTGAGCAGAGCTTATATACTTTCCGTGAAGAGGGCATCGAGAGAAGTTACATTTTGTAGTTTGGCAGTTGGGGACAGCTCATTCTGGGAACAAGATTAGCAGACAGTCCACAGTTAGGGACAGTACATTCTGGGAACAAGATTAGCAAACAGTTCTTAAGATTTCAACAGTGTTTTGTTAAGCATATAGAGAAACGGAGTGACAAGTACCTATTTTATTAACCTTTCAGTGCTTTATGGGCACAATATAGAGGGTGAGGATGAACCTGCGATTCTGAAGAGCGAATATTCAATGTCTGAGAGAAATAGAACCACACAGGATCAGTGCTTCTGAGCCTTCTCCACTCCAAGCAGGACAAGGAATAAACTCCATGGGGCCCAGGGTCAGCATAGCTTGATTTGTGTGGGTTTCTCTTCTGTTAACACCACTGCACCTGCGTTTATGATAATATCATGGTCAAGTGCACTAGGTTGGTTATTTTTCTGTAAATGAGTTGCTTGGTTTAATGGTGTATCATGGAAGAATTATAGCACCCATGAAAGGTCTCAGGAGATCTCCAAATGTTTCTGGCTGACACAGGACTGATCCCAAAGGCACAGAGGAGAACCTTCCCAGCCTTTCAGTGTTGGTCAGGTCCACTGTGGTCAGGTGGATGTCAGGTGTCACTCTGGTCTCATGGTGTGGATAGAATAATGGGGGTCAACAGTGTTCAGCCCTCTTGGTGAGTTGAATGCCTTCTACTGCCAGTGGTCACAGGAACTGGGTGAAAAGAGACTGATATTATAGGGGTCCAAGGAGGCACCTCTATGACATTGATTCATGAGCCTAAATGGGGGAGTAGATGACTATGTAGAATCTTTGTTTGCTCATTATAATTATTGGCAGTCCCTGCTGAGTAATTACATTTAAATGATCATTTATTTGGAAAGTACTGATTTTAAATTCTGAACCATTTTTAAATATACCTCTTCCAAAAGGGAATTGATCCTAATAAACTCACTTTGTTTCTTCCAAGGCCTGGTAATCTTTCAAAACAGGTTGTCAACAGCATTGCCTTGCCCATATCTGTTTGGATCTCAGTCCAAGAGGCCACAAACCTCAGAAAAAGAGAGACCATGGTGCATTCGAAGTACAGGTCTCCATGTCTTTTAGCCCAAGAGAGGACAGCAGGTGCAACTCCAATTCAACAGGCCAAAAAACTCAGGGTTGATGTCCATACAAACTAGCAAGGACCTAAAAACTTAGAGAGATCCTGTCTCAAAAAATAAAATAAATACATAGATAGATAGATAGATGATAGATAGATAGATAGATAGATAGATAGAGATAAATACAAATATGACAGTGAATGTAGCTGAGTGGTAGTACATGATTGGATTTAAAACCAAGTTTGTATAAAAATTTGAAAAAAGAAAAAAAGTAAAAAGGAAACAACTCTCTATGCTGTAGTGAAAACCCCTGGAGGAGGTTTGTGTGCACAGTACTCAGGGTGACAGGCCAGGCTGAGCATCGTCCATGCTGTGAGTGCCAGGCAGGTGTCACTCAGCCCAGGTGAAACTACAGGATGGGAAATCATGAAGGTCTGCAGCAGAGAGCGGGGGTGAGGAGCAGCTGGAGCTCAGACAGTGTGAAGGCGGGACCTACACAGTGAGGGCCACATTGTGGGACACATGTCACTGTTCACTTGTCTACTTCCACAGAATGCACAAAATGACCCTGGTGTGACCTACACACATGGGCAGAGGTTGATGAATTGTAACAGAAGCAACAGAGTCTGGGGTGGTGATGTAGGGGCTTTGGGAGAAGGGGGGACACAGAAGAACCCTGCACTTCACCCAGCTTTGCTGGGATTTAAACTATACTAAAAATCAAAGTCTTAACATATTCCCATGTGGAATATATGGAGAGTCCAATCTTTGTTGCACAAACCCTGATACTGCCTAATTCAGTCTCTTTAGATCTTAAATCACTTTCCTTATCATACAGTGAGCTCATTGCCTGATGGGGCTGAGCTGGTCAGGGTGCAGAGGAGCCCCCCTGGATCCTCTGACTGACCCTCATGTGGAATACATGGAGAGGCCTGTCTTTGCTGCACAAACCAAGATGTGGCCTAAATTCAATCTCTTCAGGTTTTAAATTATTTTATCATACAGTGAGCTTATTGCCTGGTAGGGCTGAGCTGAAGGAAAGAGGGTGCAGAGGAGTCCTCCCTGGATCCTCTGACAAACTCCCCTGGTAGTTCAAGCCTGGTGCCTCTCAGCAATACCCTCCGCAGTTGGAGGCAGCAGGAGTAGCAGCTTGAGCAGCCCAGCCTCACACTTCTGCTCCCTGGGAGGTTTTTGTTACAGCCTGTGTCACTGTGGGAGGGTAACTGCTATACTGCTGGCAGTAATAAGTGGCAAAATCTTCAGACTCCAGGCTGCTGATAGTGACAGTGAAATCTGTCACAGATCCACTGCCACTGAACCTTGAGGGGAGCCCAGATTCCAAAGTGTTTGCATTTCTGATGAGAAGCTTCGGAGCTTGCCCTGTTTTCTACTGATACCAGTTTAAATTATCATAAATACCCTGACTGGCCCTGCAGGCAATGGTGACTCTGTCTCCAGGAGACACAGGCAAGGACAATGGAGACTGGGTCATCATGATGTCACATCTAACACCTGACATTGTAAACATAAAAAGAAATACCCTTGTAAGTAATGGTGTTGCAAGAGGACTGGCCTGAGTAGCCAGGAAACACTGACAACACTGCAATTGGTAAATCTCCAGTACTGTCCCTCCTTACCTGGGACACAGAGCAGCAGGATGCCCAGGAGCTAAGTAGGGGCCCTCATGACCAAGCTGTGTCCTGACTGGGACTGACTTCTGCTCAGCATGTGAGCAGCCTCTTAAGAAGTCCTCAGGGCAGTGGGCTGTGCTGTGGGCATATGCAAATCAGAAGGGCTGGGAAGGCTGGGCACAGCTGTAGGGAGGATCCTCCTGGTCAATCAACACAGGCTCAGTGTGTCCAGGTGTCCCAGATCAGACCAGGGCAGCTCAGATTTGCTTGGGGAACATGGTTCCCTGGGACCACAGTGCACAGTTAGCCCCCTGAGCTGTGAGTGGTGATCTGTATTCACTTTCTGGTTCAGGACAGGCTGTCCTTGTGTCTTAAGCAAAGTTCTGTGTTGATGACCCTTGGAGGAGGAGGAGGAATTACAGAACCAAGGGGATAGTTCATGCTTTGGAAGTAAAAACAGAAATAAAGACAGAAATAGGGGAATATGTATAAACTCACTGAAGTGTTTGGGGTTTCTGGACATTGGCACAGCATGGATAAGAGTTGGGGAGGAGGGACCCACCCATGGACCCAGCCCTCCCTGCCTCTATGTGCATGGAACCCTGAGACTGCTGTGTGTGCAGAAGCCACAGCTGGGTGATTTCTGCAGAGACACAAAGCATTAAGGATCTGGAGCCCCACATTTGAGGGTCACAATACACAGAACTGTCCCAAGGCCTTATCATGGAATTCAGAGGAAATGCTCAGTTAGTAGGCTCTGAGGACAATTGCTGCAGGCATTATTAGCAGGCTCTGTCCTGGACAGAGGAGGCCATCACTCAGTCAGGAAGAGAGGAGAAATACTCAGGGACCCTGGCACACAGTTGTGCTTGTGTAGTCACTATTAACCCAGAGCATAGCCCTGTTTATGACTCTCCCTGAGCCTCCATTTCCTCCTGCTCACCTGCATGAAATAGCAAATACTCCCCCATCCTGTTTAACCTCTGCTATGTACCTGAGGGAGCAAAAGAAGGTCTACGGGACCAAGCATCTCTTATACATGAATGAAGGTGTGTTTTCTGTCTCCTATAATCTTCTTTTCAGGGAGCAGAGGAAACAGAACACTGCAGAAGTCTAATTTTGTGTTTCTGGAGAGAACAGTTATGTACCAGGCAGAAAGGGAAAGAGGGCAGATGACAGCTGTTATTTCCCTCTGGAATCATTTGGCCTGCTATGTTAGCCCTGAGGATTCCTGGGAGTAATGAAACGTGGCATCCCAGGCTCCAGGCTGCTGGTGGTCAAAGGGAAGTCTCTCCATGACCCACTGCCCCTGAGCCAAGCTGGGACACCACTGGGCCTGCAGGATGCAGCACAGATGAGGCCTCCAGAGGTCTGCCCAGGCTTCTGCTGGTGCCAAGGTCATGAGCTGCCCACACTCCAGCTTACTGTTCCCCTGGAGACAGAGATAATGAGGCTGAGGTCTGTGTCAGCACAATATCTCACATAGTCCCTAAAGTTAAAGATAAGACTGAATCATCACTTCTTCAATTTAGATCTTACCATGGTCTCCACAGTAGAGACAGATCATGGCAGAACATCGAGTTTTGGTCACTGGGATTGCTGAGCCGAGGTGCCAGGACACAGGCCCACAGCATTGAAGGGGTTTTCACAGACATGCAGAATGATCCCATGTTCCTCTCAGCTGGAAGCCAGGGGAACAGGAGACAAAGGAGATGAATGGGGCTCCGTGGCTCCCTCTGATTCCCACTGAGGCAGAGCTCTCCAGGAATCTGGCCCAGGCACAGATATGGCTTGACCCCAGGGAGGAATGGGAAGAGCAAGAAACCTCATCCCTTGTGAGATTTAGTGAAGAGCAACACTCTCTAGTCCTGGCAGTGGGTATAAGTAAACCTCAAGTCCACAGAGGAGCAGAGCCAGGTTCTGACCCCCTTGGTGTAGGACCCTGAGGCAGATGGTGGTCTGTCCAGCAGGCAAGAGCTCTGCCTCCAATGATCCTCTGTGCTCTGTGACGATCCTGCCTGCACAGTGCACACTGCCAGCCTGCTCAGACCTTCTCTCCTGAACAGGGTGACAATTGTCACCTGTAAATCTGCCAGGTCTTCCAGCAGGTGAACTCTTGCTCTCCTGACCTTCCTCTGTCCCCAGGAAGCTCCTGCACTGACGCTGTTCCACGTTCCCATGGAATCCCCATCATCCAGCTGTGACAGCTTCACCACAGCTGCACAGTGTCCACTCAGTGGCCTAGCTGTCATGGTGGGCCTGAGTCAGACCATCAGGTTGGGGACAGAACTGTCCCACACATCAAGGGACATGGGTGGAGTTACCTACAGCTGCCCTCACCTCACATTCCACATCAGTGAAGCTCTGACACTAGCAGCACCCTCCTTGTAGGTGTGACTTCTAGTTAATCAAGATGATCCCTTGACCACTGACACACGACACCTCTGTTCTTGTTATGATGTCATTGTCTCCATGATGAAAATGCTCCTCAGAACTATCAGAAGAGCAGCTTCATCAAGACCCACAGGATTCAGCCTTCAATTTTCCCCAAAGCCTCATTGGGCTCTGGTTTGTCTCTTCACTACCTGGTCTCAGCTCTTGAATCCTAACTATTTGTCTTGATCTGCACTGAAATATCTACTGGGCTGTTTATCACAGCCACCAGAGCTGACCTCTGTGCTCTTCTAACCACCCACACTCAGACCATCACCTCAGGAAATCCTCACAGGCCATGTTCCAGCCTTCCTGCTCATAGGACCCTAGTTTTGTCATTTAACCTTCTCTGTAATATTTGTCAAGTGACTCACAAAAAGGAAAAACTCAACCTTCCCCACTATGGGTGTGCTCATTAGAATTTCTTCAGCTTTCTCTTCTAGGGTCTCTGGATATGACAAGAAGCACATTTCCTAAAACAGTGTTTTAGAAAATAATAAATTTATTTAGATTTTTTTAATTTAAGGCATTATTGTTGTACATAATCTTGGTCTATGTGTTCCTGTTTGTGTGCTTACGGTCAAACATTGTAATGATGGAATGTTGAACACAGGTTGAAGATCCTTTTTCTAAATGTGGGAATCTGGAAATATTTCAGACTTCAGTGTTTTTTGAATTTTTGAAAATTCTCATTATTTACCAACTGAGCATTCCCATACAAAAAAACCTATATCCACTGGCATACATCCAAAAAGATTCAGATTTCTGAGCTTCTTGGATGTGGGTTGTTAGGACTAGAGAGGCTCAGCTTGCCCTAGAATAAGGTGCAGTAGAACAGAATCACCCAGATCACCCAGGATGTAACTGTGAATGGTGGGAGCATTGCTAGGTGGACTCTGTGTGTGAGGCACCTGCTGTGTGCTGTGGTCCACTCTCTGTTTCCTGATATTTCTTAGACAAGGTGACTGGTTGGCTATGGCTTGTCTACCACCTACTGATCGATCTTAGGCATAACAAGATTAGGATTTTAGACTCTGGGTCCCATGAGGCTTCACTGCTCATCTTCACTATTGCTCAGGGAGCTGACCCTGTTGTATTCATCACTGGGACAGATTCTGTAAGGAACACAGATGTCCAGCTCATATCAATAGTCTTTCTTCTAGCTGAGGACAAATGACTAACAGACAACCAGGGATTCAAAAGTGATGATTGAGAAGAGAGTTAAGGGCTGGACTCTGTGGTGCAGGTGAGAGGCCAAGTCTGTAGCTTCAGAGAGGATCCTGAGGATGCAGGTGTGGAGGCAGGGTGGGGGAGCTCAGGCCTCCTGGCCTCCCTGTCAGGGCAGCCTTGTTCCTGCCCTCTCAGAAAGATCCCTGGGACAACTTAAGACCACACCACTTGTGCCTACAAAGAAGGCCTGGAGGCCACACAGGCTTGTGACCAGCCTCTGGGAAGTTTGTGCTCTTAGCTACAATATCAAAGATGGTTAAACCACATTTTAGACCAACAATGGCCAACAGAACATACTGTTGCCACCAGTCACCAGTGTGTATTTACTACTTGAGACACAGCAAGTGCATCTGAAAGATTCAATTTAAGCTTTAAATTTATTTTAAATTTGTAGTCACATATAGCTAGTGTTCACCACATAGGCCAGCGTAGTTCTAAAAGTAACAATCAGGAATGCCACCAAGGCCCCCAGTTTATAAGTATGTGCTCTGCCCTGTGCCACCATCATAGTGAGGGACAGTAGAATCCCAGTCCCCAGTCTGCTGTGTCCAGATGACATGGCTGTCAGACCCACTGCCACTAACACACTGATACAGCTCCAGAGACCTACAGATGCAGAGACTGTGACCAGGGCTCTCTCTGGGAGCTCCACACCTCTCAGCCAACAGTCAGAAAGCAAATGCCCACACCCACCAGGGCTGACTGGCAACACTTTACCCAGAGAAGTCCACACACCTGGATTCCTAAAGCATAATTCCTGGGTGAAATCTTGGTTATGTTCAATTCCTTATCCACCTGCATCCTCCAGGCCCCATAATGAAACCTAAGGAATTAAAGAAAGGGGGTCATGAAGTGCTAGTTGAAAGGAAAGTGACCACAACACTCTGATCTTTATTGCACCAGTGCAACAGAAAAGAAGAGAGAGAGAGAGCACAAGAGAGACAGACAGAGCAAGAGAGAGAGCAAGAGAGAGAGGGGGAGAGCAAGAGATAGGGGCCTGGCAGGAGGGAGTTTTTATAGCCAAAATCTAATGGAGTCTATGGGTCTGCAAGCTGCCTTGTTGACACACAAGAGGGTTAAGTGTTCGGCCTCTTGAGTAGCAGGTTAAGTGTTCAGCCTTGAGCAGGGGGGTGAAGTGTTCAGCCTTGAGAGGGGGCTTAGACATTTGGGTTTGAAGCAAACAGGTGATAAAGAACCAGACAGAGGGTTTGAGTGGCCAGGTCATCCTGCAACTAACTTTGTTTGGCATGCCTTGCAGAAAACTTACTCAGCCTGTCCTGCACCTAACATTCCTCTTTTTTTATTTTTCTAAGTGACATGGGGGATGAAGTAAAGTCCTCTAGCTACTTCCTGCTTAATGTTGGGTGGCATAGGACCTAGGAAGGAAAGTGGAGGAATGTTCTGGGGACAGGTCTGAGAACACCAGGGCAGCAGGAAATAACACTCAGTGGCTATAGATAACTACTTTGTTAGGGGTAAAGTCCATAAAAGTTCCTTGAAGGCACAAGTTGTCGATGGCATCAAATCAGTCCTGGATGGACTAGATTCTTGGTATTAGCCACTGGTTCTGTAGCAGGGACTCTAGGAAATATTGGACGTGGCTTTGTTGAATCCAGTAATGTTAAGGGTGACAGCCTGATTGCAGCCAGTGGAAGGACAATCACCTTGACTCATAAACTGAGAGTGGGTGGTGTCATCCTGGTGCCAAGTTGCTTGAATGTAGAAGCACCATCTGTGGTTTGGATAGAAACTTGAGAGAGAATAATGATTCATAAAAGAAGATGAGGGTTGGTGGGAAATTTCGAGTTTGGTGGGCATGGTGGAAGTCCAGGACTGGACATTTGGAACAAGTGCCTTTTTAAGGTGGGAGACATGGTACCAGGGGGAGTGGCCCAAAAGCTTGGTCACCATTGGGATAGTAAATATGACTGTATGGGGTCACATTCATTGAGGTTCCAATGATTCAGAATGCAGTTCCTGAAGTAAGACTGAGTCACCCAGTTGGAGAGGGTCCAATTCAGTTCCTGGTTGTGCTGGGATTGAGGCAATGAATGTCACAGGAAGGCACTGGTCTGCACGTTCCCTTAGGAGTTTGCACAGAAGTGTGAGATTAGGCAGGTAGGACACAATGGGAGGAGCAGTGACTGGAAAGCTTTGGGTAGTTAAGAAAGGGCACCCATAGAGTTGATCAAAAGGGTAAGGCCTCAGAGAGCTCAGGGGGCTGCCTGAATTCAGGTGAGGGCCAATGGAAGGAGATTTTGGCCAGAAAAGCCTGAGTTCAATAACAAGTTTAGTGAGATGATCCTTGAGAATGCTGTTAGGCCTCTCAACCTTACCCAAGAATTGGGGTTGGTGGGGAATGTGCAGCCTTCAAGTGATGTTGATGCCTTTGGAGACTAGTTGAAAAACCTGAGAAGTGAGGGGTGGACCTTTGTCTGACTGGATGGAGGTGGGAAGTCTGAACCTAGGAATGATCTGCTTGATGAGGATGGAGGCAACAGTGTTAGCAGTTTCCCTGGATGTATGGGAGGCTTCTATCCAACATGAAAAAGTATCAACCAAAGTAAGTAGGTAGTGAAGATTTTTGTGCCTAGCATGTTAGTGAAGTTAATCTACCAGTGTTCACCTGGCTAGTGGCTCTTCATCTGATGTGTGGGAAGTTTAGGTTTGATGCTTTCTTGTGGGGATACTGTAGAGCAGACAGAGCAAGCAGAGTGGACCTGCTGGAAAGTATTTCTCATTCCTAGGAAGTGAAAGAGGGGTTGTAAAATCTGGAAAAGGGGTTAGGGATGGTTTTAGGTGGGGGCAGAGTCTCTGGAGCTAGAGGAGTTGGTCATGAGTCATAGATCTCTGTCTTGGGCGTCAGGGACTGGTAGTCTTAATGAAGTAATTGATTAACTGACTGGTTGGTGAATTTGTGTATCTGATCTTGTAGGAACTTCTGTAGGCAATTTAACAGACATGGTCCTATTAGGAGAAACATAAAGGGGATTAATAGGGGTCCTGCGAGAAGAAGGAGCCAAGGCCATACTTGACTGAACATCCTCCAAGGACCTGTTTGTTTAGTTGATGTCTCCTCTTTTCTAGCTGTTATTGTTCTTTATTACTCCCAGGAGTGACTGTGGTTTAGTTTAACTGGTTTGGGTAGCTGTTTAAGATCAAGTTGGTCAAAATTGACTCTGTTTCTATCTATTGTTAAGAGTCTGCCAAGTTCCCATCGGGGTCGCTAGTGGGGGAACTTGAGAGCAGCTTCTTAGATCTGCTAGTGCCATTTGCACTAGGATGGTTTCAGGTCTTGATTGATCATGTGGCTTCCCTTGGAAGCATCAGGAATGTCTCCTGTCTCCAATGACCCTCCTATTCACAGCAAGTGCACTGATTGGCTTTTCATTCTCCAGTGGTCTCATTAGTCTCCCTGATCAGGAGGTTATGTGGCCCAGAGTTGTAAAGCGCTTTAGAGAAGTTCCCTGTTCCCTAGCTTCAGTCTGACTCAGAGGGTAAGAGCCAAATATTGATTTTCTTGGCCATTTTAATTTAACTTTAAGTCTTGATCTTAAACATCCAGCAAAGTCAGTTTCACCTTAAATTAAGAGTACTGGGCTTTACCTGAAGTCTGGCCTACTTTGGAGACATTCTGACATGTAGTAAGATGGGAGGCACAGCCTTATCTCAGGTAAGGCGGGGCTCTTTATAAATCTTAGGTAAAGTGTTCTATTATTGATGTTGATCTTTCTTTTAAATATCATATTATAAAGTTTACATTTATTGTTTCTTAATGTCACATGAATATTAGCTAACACAATATGATGTTACATTTAAATTTTACCCCAGTTTATAGAACTTTATATTAAACTTATTGATAACAGGTCCAGTTATAGAACATTAAATTATATAAATAAATATCCAATATATTATTTTATAAGCCTAAAATTACCATTCAACCTTTTAGAGAATATCAGCTTGATATATTTTTTAAAGTTTCTATCTTAATGACTTATATACCTAGAAAATATGAACACATTTAATATACAAAGAAAAGTAATAGTACCATAATTGCATAGGTGTTTTTATATTAATCAAGTTTAGCTCTTAAAGAAATAACATATTACAATATTGCAAAATAACAGTTGTTTAACCATAGTTGTATAATCCTTAATTCCTTCAAGATTACTTGCTCAAAAAACTTATATATATAATCAATTTACATAGACCTTCTTTATCACTTACTTAAACCTATATAGTCAACATACACAGACCTTCTTTATCACTTGCTTAAACCCTCTAATTTACTTAATCATATACACTCTCTTATCCAGATACACATTTGCCTTTTATTAAATCCATACCCAGAACCTTCTAATTTATCTTTCCCATCTGTTAATTCTTTCTTTATTCATACTTTGAAACAATCCTTGTAAATTTCTGAATTTAGGCAAGTTATTCCATTTTAATAAGAGATATTTTGTTATTTGCAGTACACAATTAATCACATCTGTTGACCCTTTCATGAAAACATGAACAATGTTTAAGTATATATAAGTATACTCTTGTAGAGAGGGACAAGGCAAGGCACCTAAAATAGCACTGAAGGTAGGGAAACAGTCTTATTTGGTTGCAGCCAGATTCAGAGTGCACAGCTTCTGCTATAATCAATTAATCCTCTGAACCCTAAGTTTAAGTAGTTTCAGAATTTTGCACCCATCATGTAAGAGGAGGAGCTCAGAAGTTCACAGTCTGTGGAAGTTCACAAAAAGCAGTTTTTTCCCTCTGTAATGGGTAAGTTAACCCTTCAAGGACACCTGGGAAGGGGGAGAGCTTTTCCCTTTTTTTCCTCCCCTGATAGCTGTTAACATGGAGCCCAGTTGGTAACATCCGTATCTTAGAAATGTAGTCATCACTGTGAAGCCCAGCTCAAGGCCACAGGCCTTTTAAACATATTTTGTGAAAAACTAGTAAGGGGGTGTCCAGCACCCAGAGTGCTGATTTTTCCAGACAGTGGCCAAGTAAAACAGGGCAAAATGAAAAGAGGAAGTTTATCTACATTAAACTTTTTTGTAGGGATTCTTTTTCTGAAAGTCCTAAAATCAGCCATGGTGAAGATTCTAGAGAAGGTCAGTTAAGACTTTTCTGTGGGCCTGAGTAGGGATGGGGAAGATGGGAAGATGGGGCTGAGAGCAGCTCCAGTGGATCTGAGAATTAAGAAGGAGATGTAAAAGAATAATGGGAAAGCGGTTTGGGATTTTCCCTAGCAATGAAAACTTAAGCAGTAGAACAGGTAGAGCAGAGGGGAAGACAGGAGTATCCCAAAAAGCCTGTAAGGGACAATTGTTAGTAACCTGTTTTCAGTGATGACAAAGCAACTTTAAAGGTCATTTCCACCGGATCTCAGTGGATAGGGGTTTGAGGGCTCTCCTCAGCTAGTTTGAGCTTTGGGTTAGCTGGTAAGAGGACCTGGTGGGATCCGGTGTGGGTGCTGACAGTAGAAGAGAGGAGTGAGTGGGTGGAGGGATACCTTCAGTAACTGCTACCTCACGCAAAGGGACAAAAGTCTGAGGAATGGTGGTGGTGTAGGTTTTTGATCTATTAATTGGAGGGGAGAAAGCAGGTTACTGAGGTGGGAGTGATGGCAGAGAGTCTGGGGCAGAAGGCTGAGGGTGAGGACCTATTCGAGCCAGGCGATAGGGTGGAGGTTCATTAGTAGGGTCAAAAGTAGTGGATGAGTCCAGAGGAGGAGAAAGTAGGGGATCAGTGCTTGTGGGGGTTGGTTTGCAAGCTAGAAAAATTTTAGAGGTCTGCAAGAGGTGCAGAAAGCAGGATTGGATCTGAGCAAGAAGAAAGTGATCTCTAGCCATTTTTTCGAATGCTCACAGTAATTGTAGAGATTCCTCAGAATGGAGGGATCCAGGGACCCAAAAGGGGACCATCTACTTTGGTTGTCTAAGGGATAAGTGGGCCAGGCCTGGGTTCTATATTTGATCAATGTTGGGGGTTTGATGTCTGGTGTCAAGGAGAGGGTTTTGAGGTTATCCAAGAGGCATTGTAGGGGAGAGTCATCTGGCAGAGAGAACACATTACCCAAGTCGCAAAAATAGTATAAGGAGGAGGGAAGAGGACGCAAGTTTGGGGAGAAGGAAGGAGATTCGAATGTAGTATAAGGGAGAGGGAAGGAGATGCAAAGACAGTATAAGAGAGAAGGAGGAAACTGATTTATTGGCAAAAGGGCATCCCCGCTAGAGCCAAAAATCAGGAGTGCCTCAGTGGCAGGTTCCACCTGCAGAGATTGGTCATCACCAAATCCTGACAGTCAAAGCTCTCATTCTGGATGGAGCCCTAGCCATGGGAAACCTTGGCCAAGTCTTTTTAGGACCCCTCCTGGAGAGGCTGGAGACTACCAGGGCTGGAAAGAGGGGAAAGCAGAGACAGGGGACTAGAGAGGAAAGGGAGGGTAAGTGTCTCTTTAGCGGCCAAGTCTTGAAGGTGAGGACTAGGACTTTATGATAGCCACCAAAACCATGAAGGTCTTAGTGGGGTGTGATGTTTGGTTTTCTGTTATATGTTCCTGGAGGTTACACAGTCCTTCAAGGGAGACCTACAAAGCCTATGCTGGTAAATCACCAGCTGGGAAGGGAAATAATTTTGAACCCAAGAGTCTAATCTGCCCAAGGAAGAAGTCCCTGAGGGCCACTGAGGGCTTGAAGGCGGTGATGGGGTGCTTTCATCCCTGCAGGTGGGCAAAGAGGTTTACCAGACAATCAATGATCAAATTCTCCTGACACCACCATTGGGTTTAGGGCAAACTCACCAATCGAAGGCCAGTGGTGGATAGAGTTCTGGCGATCCAGAAAATGGGTTCAGGCCATCTGGTAAATGGGACTTCCAAAGGAAGAGGGACCCAAAAGTCGGTTTTAACCCTCTCCCAGGTTTTGGAACCAATGAAGAGAAAGTGACCACAACACTCAGAGCGACCAAGAGATCTTTATTGCAGCAGTGCAACAGAGGAGGAGAGAGAGAGAGAGAGAGAGAGAGAGAGAGAGAGAGAGAGAGAGAGATGAGAGAGTGCACAAGAGATACAGACAGAGCAAGAGAGAGAGCAAGAGAGAGAGGGGGATAGCAAGAGAGAGAGGCCCAGCAGGAGGGAGTTTTTATAGCCCAAATCTAATGGGGTCTCTGGGTCTGCAAGCTGCCTTGTTGACACACAAGAGGGTTAAGTGTTTGGCCTTGAGTAGTGGGTTGAGTGTTCAGCCTTGAGCAGGGGGGTGAAGTGTTCAGCCTTGAGAGGGGGCTTGGGCATTTGGGCTTGAAGCAAACAGGTAATAAAGAACCAGAGAGTATTTGAGTGGCCAGGTCATCCTGCAGCTAATTTTGTTTGGCATGCCTTGCAGACAACTTACTCAGCCTGTCCTGCACCTAACACTAGTGACAATTACCCCAGCATCAGTGTCCACTGGACATGATTTACAGGGACCTGTGGCCCCTCTCTGCCTTCACTGCTGTTCACTGGCCCCCTCTAGTGGCCACATGCAGAGGAACACCCTGAGGAGTTTCCTGTCCACAGTCATTGCTAGAGCAACAGGTGCTTTCTTGTACATTGTGAAGCATGCTTTGCTGTTGTGCTTATTTCTTTCCTTAGATAATTAGTCCTAAGTGGATTTCAGACACTCTTCTGAACAGTGGTTCCATCAGAAAATGAAACATAGTTTCCAGCTACATGTTAGCAATGCAGGAATTGGGTTTCCTCCACCATATCTGGAATCTGAAGCCACATAATATTCTGATGCTGAACACTCTTGAGAAAGAAATGGAGGGACGGAGACTCATGATGCTTGGAGTCCAGCTGTGCAGTTTCTCTGTCGTTCAAGGACAACATGGTTGACCACTCCTAGTCAGCATCAGGGCTTTTTAATAAATAAAATGTTCCAAAATATACTATTTTTAATTAGAAGGGATGGGGAATGCAGGGGAGTTGGAGATTTGAAAATTAATCAGATAACATAGGCCAAAACAAAACACTCTGCTCCATACTCTTGAGTGTTAATTAGAATCATATAATAATAATAATAATAACAACCAACACTGAAGACATTCATCTTTAATGACTGTGAAGATTCTGTTGACTCTACTTAACCCATAGCAGCAAGTGTGTTCCTAGGAATGCCCACTTATCCTGAAGATTGTTTGATTTCACCACTTTATCCACAATGAAGGAAGTCTCATTGTGAACAATCTATGCCTTCCCTTCCTGAACTTTCTTTCCAAAAATGTCCTTGGCTTTCAGGGTGAGTGCACCTGTTTCCAGGTAGGATGGAGCCTGGCACTGGCCACATCTGGAGTGTGTTGAAGCACCTGGTGCTTTTTCCAAGAGTCTCTGGAGAGACAGGTGGTCCAGTTCATATTAGAGAAACTAGAGTTTCTGGAGGTTTGGGTAAGCAGACAGTGACCATTTTCC
Source organism: Urocitellus parryii (assembly GCF_045843805.1). Taxonomy (NCBI): domain Eukaryota; kingdom Metazoa; phylum Chordata; class Mammalia; order Rodentia; family Sciuridae; genus Urocitellus; species Urocitellus parryii. The sequence goes on from NC_135541.1 coordinate 98,933,980, forward strand.
CTGCCTTGGGCATCTGCAGGGTCCTTGGGACACATCAGGAGCACAGAGGTGGTGGACACACAGAGAGAAGTGCCCTCAAGCCCTCAGTTCAAATCTCAGCTTCCATTAAAATGCCTCACAGGACCAGGGTGGGACTGCAGGGATGGTAAAGGGAAGGGGATTCTCTGTATCTCTCTAATTCAGATGTGCCCTGTATTTTATGAGGGTTCAACTTGATGATGACAAGAAGACTTGAATGCTTTCTTCCAAACTGCACTGAATTCAGTGTCTGAGGCCCAGGAAGGGTGCATCTGTGCTCCCCACAGTACAGCATGGGTCCCTAATAAGCCTCCACAGTCCTTGACCTTGTCCCCACGTGGGGTGGATGAGGGCCCATCAGTGGTTATTCTGCGTGGTGGCTGGTTGCTCAGAAGCATCAGGAGCCCTGTGAGCCCTGGCTGATGGCATCTGCAGAAACCTCACTGGAAAGGCTGGGAGGGTGGCTGATGGATACTTGTCTTGGGCCATGTGGGTGACTAGGAGCCCCCTAATGAGCAGAAACCAGCTAATTTGTATCCACTTGGAATGTCCTTATTTCCAATCAGGGACTTTTTGAAAGGTCCAGACACAAAAGGTCCAAAATCAGTTTTGTCTCCAGACTTTTAGTCGTGTTTACTCTTGCGTGTGACATTCTGTCAAAAGAAGTCTTCAATGTCACTGAAGTGCCCCCTGCTCTTTGCAAAGGCACAGTGAGGAGTGGCCCATGGATTTCCCCAGTGCTATCTCCAGTCTCCCAGGGAATCTCTGACTCAGGCCCTGGAGGGACATAGTTCAGTATAAGCATTTGACAAAGGTCAAGGCAGACACACCCCAAATCCAGAAATAACTCAGAAACAGACAAAGTGCCTAGAGGAGCAGATGCTCTGTCTCACCTCAGGCCCAGGGCAGTGGAGTGGCTGACCATGGACTGAACACTGAAACCATGAGCACCAAGTAAATGTACCTCCTCTTAATCTGTTCTTCTCAGGTCTTTTGGTCACAGTGTGAAAAGTTCTCTACCACCCTAGGCCACCAGCTGACAACCCCATTCATCAGTGTCATTCCTGAAGGACATCTGCCATTAACACTGTCCAGTCCTTTTTTTTTTTCCTGGAGGGTTGCTCAGGAGGGACCAAGGATAGTGAATCCTGTGCAGCCCCAGCACCTGTGCTAAGACCTGTGTCCACTGGGGTGACAGAGGAGTCCCTGGGAGGGGTGAGCACTGAGGGCACCTCCACCCTTATCCTAGGGTCCCAGAGAGTCAAGGGCCTCATGGGTAGAGGTTCCCACCTTCTGTGGCAGCTGACACTGATAACTGAGGAGGACCATAGCACCTCCATGTCATCCCAGCCACTAAAACATCTGTGCCTTCTCTTGCCAAATGTCCAGGGCTTTGAAAGACTCACCAGTAATCAATGGTGCATGTCTAAGGTGAGGATTGTGATAATTAGAAAATTATATGTCCCTTAGCACCTTGCAGGGGCTCTCAGGTCCAGGCCAGCACTCAGCAGTTGGGTGGAGTCACCCATGGCCCAAAGGAGTAACAGGAAAGGTCCCAGAGGTGCTGCAGCTCCAGGTGCCACCACATACTAACTTTTCCCCTCAGCCTCTACAGCTGCTGAGCAAGGGAGGGACTGACTCCTGGCCCCTGAGGACCCTGCTCAGACCCCCACCTTCTCTGTAGGAGTCCTAGGACTCCTGGTTTACCTGTGACTAGTGTGTTCTCTGCCCAGGTGAGAGTGACTTATATTTTTCTTTCTTGATCAAAAGCAGGTTTATTGGATTATTTTTGTATGAAAAACAGACCCACTTGGAGGTGGGCCACGAGGATGGTGATGTGGGGCTCTGTAGGGGAGGGTGTGCCAGGAGCTTGGTCCCTGGGTGAGCTCTGGAGTCTGCTGTGGCCAGGGAGGTTCAGCACATCACAGCTGTGGCTCATCCCAGCCACTAACACAGGGACTGAGGACATGGAAACAGGAGGGGGAAGGAAAGGTGTCCAAGGTCAGCTGCACAGGAACCCTCTGCAGAGGTCAAGTTGAAGAAGAAAACAAAATTTTTTGCAGCCTTTAGAAACAGATCAGAAAGTCACTTGTAAAGGGGGAAGAAGAGAATGATAACTAAGGAATATCATGCACATATATGCCTTTTTAGCATTTTAATGTTGGCTCTTCTAGATGTCATCAAATAACTAGTGATTTTTATTTGAATTATTTTGAAAAGGTTATCAATTACTGTAGGCCTGGTTGATTTTGCACACTGTAGGCCTGGTTGATTTTGCACACTGCAGAAGTAAAAAAAAAGTATATATATATATATATATATATATATATATATATATATATATACTTTTCAATAAATAATATTCTGAGATCTTGGGCCCTGCTGTTCCCAGGGGCACCTTGTGGTCTTTGCTTTTGCTTTCCTTTATTGGTCATGGGTATCCTACCTCCCATTTCAGATGCATCTCCAGATGCCCCTATGCCATTCCTGATTCACAGAGGGAAAGACTCACACACTCCACACCCCACTCACCACAGCAGACCCATATGAAGTTCATGAGGGTTGAAATGGTTCTGCCCACTTTCACTCCTGCAGCCACTGTTTCCTTCATGGCTTGGTCCCCACAACCACAAAGACATCAAAGCCTAGATCACACACTGGCTCAAGTGCACTTGACCTCATGTGAGGGCTGTAACTTGTTCCAGAAAACTCTGCCATGAACCTGAAAACCCTCAAACATCACAGAATGACTGGATTTCATATTGAAAAACATGGTAAATTCCATTAAACTTCAGGTACAATTATTTCACAGTTGAAAAAAATATCTATTGGGAAATAGAAAAGAAAGTTACAAGAGAAACAAGGATTTTTTGAAGTGATACAAAGATAGCTTGTGTGCAAATTATTCATTAAGTTTTAATGTACCCCAAATAGAGGAGGGAGAGACCCCAGGAGGGTGGTGCTTCATGCAAGGGTCAATCTTAGGAAGGCAGTTGAGACTGAGGAGCAGCCTCAGGACCAGGTGACTAATTACAGCTCTGAGTTTTAACCTGAGGGGAGTGGGGAAGCACTCTACATGGACCTAGAGTATGTATAATAGAACTTGAAAATATTGTGCTTCCAATCCAGTGCACAGAGCTCACACACATGCATACCTGATGTCCTATAGAAGCTCCCCCTCACTCAGCTTATTTTCACATTTGAATTCAATACTCTTGGTACAATTCCAGTCTATAAGTGTGATGTTCTCCTGTATGAAATTGTTTTGTGAAGATAACTGGTGAGTGTGTCTATCAGAAGCCAGAGTGTAGAAATACCAATTTATAATTTTTTTGCAATGTTTGGGATAAAATCTGTGCAATCCTGAAAAATAAATGACTAAAAAGTGATATAATTTTATAAACTAATTTGTGAAAATTATTAACAAAGGTCATCAACTGAGATCCAAATTTGCTGGTAGCAGGCCTTTCCCAGGCCCCTGAGGCCCAGCCCCCAGGTAGCAGGCCTTTCCCAGGCCCCTGAGGCCCAGTGCCCAGTTCTTTGTAATGCATGTCAAAGTGGCCAGCTCACTATGCCATGAAAGCAGGCTTGCGGTTTTCCTGCTTGTCTGCCTGAGACATATGTGTTCCACAGGAACGCTAGGAACGTCTTGACCTTTTTCTGCTCTGGTGGACTCCCTGATAAGAGAAGTTTCAGTGTCTAACAATGGCAGATGTCGTAGCCGAATTTCTCCCCTCTCCCTCCCTTTTCTGAGTAATTTTCCACTCGTGCTGCTTGGGGGGTATAAGGGGAGGATGTTAGTAATAAAGAGAGACTCCTGGATGAAGAACCTTGGTGTCCTGTGTATTTCTTAACCTCATCGTCCCTCGCCGGACTCGGTTCCAGTTAGCCGGACGCTGCACAAATTTGTATTTTCAATGTTGGTGTTTTATGCCAAATATCATTTTGAAAAAGTGAAAGAGTAGATAGAAAACACTTTATTCTAAGATGCAGATGATACCTCTGGGAATCAGCAGATTCAGAGCAAAGTTATAATTCATTTACAGAGACTGGGTGTCCATACCAAGTTTCTCTCTTACCCTACACCTCATCATAAGCTCACTCTGAGAACCATGACAATTGTCCTTATCAGTTAATGCCAAGGGGTAGGGGGGAATGAATACACTTTTATTTGACTGCATTAGCATCATAAGATGGCACAAGTAAGGTAGCCAGAATGATGGGTGGCACTGATATATTTTATCAAGATAGCTTATATTTAAGAAGACTGTATGGTCAAGCTCTGTGTGTCCTTTTCAAAGATCTGTGCATGAATTCCTGGAAAGCAGGTTGGTTCAGGGCATGGAGGGAGAAGACAGAAATCAGAGTCCAAGTGATCCTGAGAAGATATACACTTGTCAAAAGCAGAGGAAAGCTGTCCTCAAATGAAGATAGAGTAAAATCTGGAACAATCAGAAGAAACGAAAATAAGGAGAATATTTTAATTCCTGTCCCTGCAAACCCAGGGCTCAGCAGAGGCTGCAGCTTTGCTTTAGCAGACTAGTGCTGGAAGGAGGAAAGGGAAAGGGTGCAGTGAGGACTTCTTAGTTTTCTGCTCCATGACATACTTTCCTCAGATCATGCACCATGTGTGGTATTTGGTTCCAGACAATGAGTCACTGTTTTAAATAAAAAAGTTTCTGCTAGAATCAAAACATTTATATTGATGTCATTGTATGTGCACTTCTGTAGACTGTGCTTTGGTTTCAACATCAGGTGACCCCCGACACCTACTGTGTTAATGCAGGAATATTCAGAGGTGAAATGATAAGACTAGGATAGCTGAGGTTATTCAGTCCTTTCTTGCCTGAGTGGACTAACTGGGTGGTGACTGTGGGCACGGGGTGGGGCTGGAGGAGGTGGTCACTAGGGGTGAGCCCTGGAAGGTGCATCCTCCCTGATGTCATTTCACCTCTCTCCTTACACTTCCTGGAGACTAAGGGTGAAGCAGCTCTCCTCCCCCACACACTTCTGCTCTGATGTTCTGCCCACATCAATGGGGTCAGATGACCATGGACTGACTTTCTAAACCAATGTACTTAAATAAACTTTTTCTCCTCTAAGTTAGATGACTGTTAGAAATTTGTCCCACTAATATGAAACTGACCACAAGTGTTTAAGAGTATTTTTCTTGAATTTAGGCATCTGAAGGGACTAAGGACTTCCAAGGAGAATGTGCTTCCTGAGCCTAACAGGATAAGAAACCTTTCTTTAGGGTGAGCTCTGGCCCTCTGTAGACCAGAAGTCAAAGCACTGGCACCAAATAGGAGCTTGTTAAAATTAAGAATTTTAGGCCTGTGAGGGGACGTGATTCTAATAATGTCCATGTAAAAAAGAAAACATCCTTCATTATATGAAAACCTGAATAAACTCATATGAATGAGAAATTTCAGTCAGTTCACATTAACACTGAGTTGAAATGTATCTAAGGATTATCTGAATGGAATTTTAAAGCAGCCACCATAAAAGTGCATCAACAAGCACCTGCAAATGTGTTTGAAAGAAATGAAAAACAATCAGAAAGCATCAACAAGAGCATTGAAACTGTACAAAGGCCAAGAATGAATGTTTCAGAACTGAAAAATGCATCCACCACAATGAAAGCAGAGGTTAGCTGAGCAGATGAATGGAGCAGTCAGAGGAAGGAGGCAGCAGGAGGGACAGTCAAAGTCACAGCCAGCTAGAGAACCATGGGAGAACCCTGAAAAGGTAAATGCACAGGGACTCAGAATAAACCAGGAGGTGCCTCTCAGCTCCCCTCACAGCCACACTGCCAGCTTCTGAAGACAGAGACAGAATCCTTAGCTTAATGGGAGAAGCAACTAGAATCACCAGAGAATTTCTCCCCAGAAAACAAGGAGGATAAGGGAAAGGACACACGTTCAAGTGCTGAAGGACAATTCTGTTGACCTAGAACTCTAGATCCATGGAAATGTACTTCAGAAATCAAGGTAAAATCAAGAGCCCCTCAGGTGTAGAAAAAGAAAGAGAATAATACATAGCTAACCCCAAAGTGGGGGCAAAGTGCTCTATAAAGAAATAATGTGTGAGAGGAACATGGACCTTGGAACACAGGGATGGAGAAGGACCATAAAGGGAGGACAGATGACAAGCACTTGACAGCTGGATCTGACCACTGCACATTGTGGACATCTGTCCAAACATCACTGTGACACTCCAGGTCACCAGGGAAATGCAAATAAAAACACATGAGAAAACATCTCCCTGAGGGAATAGCCAAGACACACTATGGACACACATCACTGTCCACTTGTCTAATTCCAAAGAATGCAAGATGAGACCCTAATGTGACTGTAAACATGGGAAGAGGCTGATGAATTATAAGAAATGCAACAGTATCTGAGAGATGCTGACAATGGAGGGGTTGTGGGAGCAGAGGGGACACAGGAGAACTCTGCACTTCACCCCAGTTTTTCTGGGACTTATCCTATACTAAAAATAAATTCTTAAAGTATTCCCGTGTGGAATACCTGGAGAGGAATATCTTTGCTGCACAACCCCTGATACTGCCTAATTCAGTCTCTTCAGGTCTTAAATTATTTTCTTTATCATACAGTGAGCTCATTGCCTGCTGGGGCTGAGCTGAAGGGTCAAGGTGCACAGGGCCCACCCTGGATCCTCTGACTGACCCTCCTTGTAGTGCTCATGGCCTGGGTGCCTCTGAGCAGTGTCCTCAGCAGGTGGAGGCAGCAAGAGGAGCAACTGGGGCAGAACAGCTTCACATTTCTGCTCCATGGGAGGTTTTTGTCATGTCCTGTATCACTGTGGGAGGGGAACCCTTATGCTGCTCACAGTAATAAGTGCCAAAATCTTCAGGCTCCAGGCTGCTGATGGTGAGAGTGAAATCTGTCCCAGATCCACTTCCACTGAACCTTGAGGGGACTCCAGGTTTCAGATTGGATGCACCATAGATGAGGAGCTTAGGAGCTTGACCTGGCTTCTGTTGATACCCAGCTAACCAAGTGTTAATATTCTGACTGGCCCTGCAGGTGATTTTGACTCTGTCTCCATGAGACACAGGCAAGGAGAAGGAGACTGGGTCATTGTGATGTCACATATGACACCTAACATTGGAAACATAAAAAGAAATATCCTTGTAAGTAGTGATGTTACAAGAGGACTTCCTGAGTAGCCAGGCAGCACTGACCACACTGAGATTAGTAAATCCCCAGTGCTGTCCCTCCTTACCTGGGAGGCAGAGTAGCAGGAGCCCCAGGAGCTGAGAAAGAGCCCTCATGGCCATGCTGTGTCCTGACTGGGACTGACTCCTGCACAGGGTGTGAGCAGCCTCTTAAGAAGTCCTCAGGGCAGTGGGCTGTGCTGTGGGCACATGCAAATCAACAGGGCTGGGCTGGCTGGGCACATCTGCAGGGCGGGCTCCTCCTAGTCAATCAACATAGGCTTAGTGTGTCCAGGTGTCCCAGGTCAGACCAGGGCAGCTCAGAATTGCTTGGGGGAACATGGTTCCTGGGACTACAGACCACAGTCAGCTCCCTGAGCTGTAAGAGGTGATCTGTAGTATTTCCTGGTTGAGGACAGCCTGTTCTTGTGTTTTAAGTGTTAAGGCGAGATTGTAATAAATCACCATGTCCATCTTAGAGCAGGAGATGGAAATGTTATTCACCAGTTGGTGGTTTGGATCTACCAGCTGGGGGGCCAAGGGGGAGGCTGCAAGTCTACACTCTTTGACCCACTCCTGGGGTTTGAGTACACCCTTTGTAGTCCAAAACCATATTAATATATAACTGGCTGTTGCTATGATTCAAAACCATGAACAAACGTCATGAGACCTAAAATTATAAGCAGAAAAGCGAGTGGACCAAAACCTCCCAGTTTAGTACAAGTTAAAAAAAATGTTAGTAACATTTAGACAATTAATCTCCTCCAGGGTACTTTATCCAAGAAAAATTGGAACAAAGGAAAGAACATTTTTACATTGTATGAAAATTGCCATTTTGTGTTTTCACACATGCTGTGCCTGCCACTGTTGAGGGGCACAAAGGTATGACTTTCCTTGGGAGAAGGACTTCTTATAGAATGTGGAGTCTCAGGGCAAAATGGAGTCTGTTTGGTCATTGTTGTGTAGCCTGGCCCAGACATAAACACAGTTCTGTGTTACTGACCCTTGGGGGATGAGGAGGCATTAAAGAAACAAAGTGGTAGTTTATGCTTTAGAAGTAAAAACAGAAATAGACAGACAAAGAGGAAAATGTATAAATTTACTGAAGTGTTTGGGGTTTGAGGACATTGGCACAACATGGGTAAGAGGGAGAGAAGGAGAAACCCACCCATGGACCCAGCCCTCCTTGCCTCAGTGTTCCCAAAACACACTCATACCCATCATGGTGCCCATCTTCTCCAGACCAGCAGGTCTAAGGCCAGCCATGCTCTTCCTTTTAACTGTGTATTAGGAGAAGAATAATTTTATGAACAATAAAAGTATTGAAGCAGTTGAAGTTTGGAGAATGTAGGGCAGGGTCAGCATCTTGATAAAAACAGCAAAGATCCAGATTCTTTATATAATTCTACTTTACTAGTATTACCACAGGAATTTTTCAGTCTTGCTCTTTATGCCTCATGGACTCAAGAAAGCTGCAGTGTCTCTAAAAATCATGTCTTTTATCAGGTCCTCTTGTAACTTTTTCAGGAATAAAGAAAGTCAAAGTTAGTTACACTTTCTCTTTTTAGACTTCTCAAAAAATTATCCTGTAATTGTCCATAATCATTTTTTCTTTTCTTTTCTTTTCTTCTTTTTTCTTCTTTATTTCATTTCCCTCTTTGGTACTGATGACTGAACCCAAGGCATTTTGCATGCTACACAATATGTCTACCTCTGAGTCAGAGCCTCAGGCCATCCTCCCTCACATTCATATAATTTCTGAGATGATCAGTTGTGCCCTCTGATACTTCCTCCTGCCCTGGTCTGGGAAGGCTCACCTGTTCTTACCACAAACATCAGGACAGAGCTGGTGAGCAGTAAATTAAAGGAAAGGGAAGATGTCTTATAAGTTTCACCCTATTTTAAATATCCTTGTGCTTGTGTTAAGCTCCTTAGAGAAGACAGACTATAATGAAATCTTTACTGTGTATCTGGGAAAACTACATTCAGGTCAAGTTTCTCCTTATCAGGGTGAAATCCTGCAGGTGAACAATTGTGGAAATGTGTACTGAGCTTTAGAGGAAAGAAGGACTTTGCTTGTGTAGTAGTGTCATGGGGAGATTGCAATAAATCAACCAATTTAAGGTAAATCCTGATATTAAAGCAGGAGAAGAAACACTTATTCACCAGCTAGTGGTCAGGATTCACCAGCCAGAGGGCCAAGGGGCAGACTACACATCTAGACCTCCCCCTGCCCCAGGGTTTTAGCACAGCTTTTATACCGTAAGTAAAGAATGGCAGTACATTAATCACAAGTGGCTGTTGCTTGTTCAAAACCACAAACAAACATCACAAGATCTAAAGTCATAAGCAGCAAGGAAGTGGGTGAAAATCACTCTAGTTGAGCACAAGTTAAAGAATGGTCACCAACATCTAGATGGCCATTCTCTGACAGGACACATGGCTCAGGAAACATGGGGACCACAGAGAGAACAACTTTACATAGTATGAGAATTGCCATTTTATGCTGCCAAACTGCTGTGGCAGCCACTGTGGATGGGCACCGAGGCTGGGGCTCCCATGAGAGAAGCACTTCTTAAAAGAGGTGGAGCCTTGGGTTAAAATGGAGACTGTTGTCACTGCTCATTTAGCCTGGCCCATAGCTATAGATGGGAGAGGCTGGGCAGGGGCTCAGCCAGGGTGAGGTCAGGAGCTGCTTCCTGAGAGCTGCAGGCTCTGGCCTTGAACTATGTGGATTAGAGAAAACATTCAGCCTTTGTTTTGGAGGATTGGCTTATTTCACTTAGCATAATATTCTCCAACTCCAAACATTTACTGTCAAATGCCATGATTTTACTCTTCTTTAAAGCTGAGTAATATTCCATTGAGTATCTATAGTACATTCTATTTTTCCATTTATCTATTGAGGGACACCTAGGTTGGTTCCATAGTATAGCTATTGTGAATTGAGCTGCTATAAACATTGATGCAGCTGCATTACTGTAGCATGCTGATTTTAAGTCTTTTGGGTATAAACCAAGGGTTGGGATAGCTGGGTCAAATGGTGGCTCCATTCCCAGTTTTCTGAGGAATCTCCATACTACTTTCCATAGTGATTGCATTAATTTGCAATTCCACCAGTGATGTATGAGTGAATCTTTTTATTTTATTCATATAGAATGTTCCTATAATTTTCCTGGGGTGTCCTTGAACCTGGACTTCTCCTCCCTTAGTCTGTAAGGTAGATGGGCTTATAGGCATGAGCCACTCTACCCATTGGACATTAAGTTTGAAGCAGTTAGCTTGGATATTTAAAGTTAACATCTCTTGCCTAGACCATGGCGGATACTCCACTTAGATGGACTGAGCATGAGCATCATGGAGTTCATGACCAGCTCCTCCTAAATGCCTGCTGTGTCAACATTGACCTTTCCATTGCTGAGGACACTGGGTGACATGAAGGGCTCTGGTTACAGATAGAAGCAGGTGTCATACACATGGGCAGTTGTTCTGGGCCCCAAGAGGACAGAAGTTTTTGGTCCAGAGCTGGGCATGGGCAGCTTCTTCTTTCTGTTTCCCCCCACACGGCACAGAGCAACTGGCTCAGTGACTGCATGGCCACAGGACAACCCATTCATAGATGCTGGTGGCCACCTCTCTGACTGGAGAAACAGGGGTGCTTCGGACAGGTCACAGCTGATACGATGCAGGGACTCTGCTCACAGTGGACCATGGAGGCCACACGTACATCCCTGAATACCTGCTGCTCTCCTTTTTGCTCTCTAAAGACCACCAGGCCCCATCTTTGACTCTCCCATGAGAATCCAAGGGTGGAGTCAGAGGCAGGCCAAAGGTCAGAACATGCAGGAGAACAGGGTTGTGACGCACATAAGAACAGCCATGTGGGGAGTGACGAGTGACAGTTATGAACTCAGATTAGGAGTGGACAGGACAGAGAAGACCCAGGCAGGAGAGCAGAGGAGAGACACTGGAGGAGTCCAGGATCCAGGGAGAAGGGATGGGAGGGGAGGGAGGGTGTGACTTCACAACTGTCCCCAATCTGCTCCCCTGTGGGTCCTCAGACTATCAGCAGTCCTGTGCACAAACAGCATCTAAGTGGAAGTTTGTCCCCTAGTGAGGACAGGAAGAAGTTCAAGTTCCTTGAAGGAAGTGTGGCTGCTGGTGGCCAGAGTGACCTGTGTCCCTACTGCACAGCCCTCCCAGGCAGGCAGGGTGTGCAGACTGCAGCAGGAAACAGCAGGACCTCAGCAGCCAGGCCTGGTCCTCATGGTGCCAGGCTGGATGCTGCTAATGCTCTTGCTGAATCTGCAGGAGAGAGTGACTTCTCAGTCCTCAGCACTGTGGTAGGGAGAAAGGAGGGTCTGGGGTCAGGTCACTGTGAGAGCACTGGCAGCATAGGGGAAGCCTGGGTTCTGTCCCCAGCACAACAGAGAAAAAGCCAATAAAATTAAATTAAAAACATTGGAAATCAGAAACTGAGTCCCCTCAGTGCACTTCTGTTTTGCAAGATTATTTAGTCTCTCTGTGTCCCCTGCATTATCCTGTTAACTGTAACAAACAATTTACAATTATGCAAAAGAAAGAAAGAAAGAAGAGGCAATTTTGCCTTTGATAATTAATGCATTGAGTTTAAAAATTTGAGATGGACTGCTATCTTATTGTTCTTTTATTTTTTGTTATTTATTTTTTTGGTTCCATGTATTTATCTCAAGGGCAGTCATCCACTGAGCCATATCCACAGCTCTCTTTTGGTTTTGTTTAGAGACAGGGTCTCCCTGAGTTGCTTAGTTCATTCCTGTTGATGAAGGTGGCTTTGATCTTATGATTCTCCTGCCTCAGCCTTGCAAGACAATGGAATGGACCACTATGTTCATATTAGGCCATTCAACACACAAACAAGCAGACAAATATAAATTTACTTTCTGACAGTCTCCTTTAATATCATTCTGTAACATTCAGTACACAAACCTGTGCAAAATAAACTTCTTATCTCTATTGTACAAAAAAGGAGGTTGAGGCTCTAAAATGAAAGTGTGCCCAAGAGGAGCCCAGAGTGAGCTCTGCAGTCAGTGCTCCTAGTCATCCCTCTACTCTTTACATCTTCCAACCTATAATTTCTTTGACTCTTCAGAAGGAAAGGTAAATATGTTTCTTCCATTTCCCAGGTAACAGAATATAATAAACAGCTGATTTTATTGCAAAGTCAGAGTAGCAATGATAAATACCAAGACTCTGTTGTAAAATGGTGAAACACCTGGCATTTTTTCAAAGGTTCAAATTCAAGCACAAGAGTCTGTGCAACAACATCCCAGTTTCTTTCACCAAACATGAGAAGAGCATTAGAGGGACAAGTGTCAATCACCTGTGCTGTGTAGGAAGCACACAATGGCAGGAGTTGCACAGGGACACTGTCTTGCAGAGAGTGGCAGAACTTCATGAGGAATCCATCTAGTGGGAGGGGTCTTGCTAGCAAATCTGAGCTCTAGGGATATGCTGGTCTGGGATTCCAAACTTTCCATGAAAGTAATTGACACCAACCAGGCCTTACCCCTAACACACTTGGAAGCCAAACTGGGACATTTAGGTTTGCAAAAAGAGTGAGATTTCCTGTGAGGCCAGCTGGCATAGAGGACAGGAGGCCTCAGCTCACCTCCGCCTCCCCAGCACTGGGAGCAGAGGGATGCCAGGAAGGGAAGGAGGCTGCCCGAGGACTGGGAGGTGAGAAGGGGACTCTGAAGACCTTCATGCAGGTGGAGAAGGTCATGTTGCCTCTTCACAGGAACATGGTCCTTTGGGGGCATGTGAGATATGGAGCTTGTGACTTTGAAAGTTCATTAGCCAGAAGGGGAAAAAAGAAAAGAAAAAGAAAGTTCACTTATAGAACATCTGGAATTTTTTTTGGAATTTCATTGTTGAAATAACCTATTACAAATTGTCCATGAATTTGATCTGGAGGTTTTTCCTAAATAATTCCCTATGTCATTGACTATTTAAGAAATTTATGTCCAGGTGTGTTGAGCTACAGTTATATTCACACTCTTCATCATTCAGTGTCAAACATCAGGATGCAGGAATGTGACAGAAAAAAAAGACATATCACTCAGATGTTAGCTCCTTAGGAAGGATGGAGGAATGTGCTCATCAGAAAGCCTGACCTTCCACCAATTCCCACCTCCTTGGAAACTTGGCTCTCTATAGGTGGAGAAGCAGGAATAACTGAGAGGCTTTGTGTGGACACAAACAAAAAGAAAGTGTTCAAGATTCCCTATCTTACCCTGACTTTGTTAGGAAATAAATGTGAGCAGAACCTGGAGTTATTTCTGGAGCCATGGTTGATAGTGTCTATGCTTTGACAGATTTAGCAAGATGTTGTTGATGTCAAAATGAGTAGGAAATAAATATCTAAAAATCAATTACAATTCACCTTTAACTCTACCTGTGTTTGGGATATTATGACACTTCCGGAGAATCCATCCTCACCTGGTGAAGTAGGGAAATAATATCAAGTGTTCGCATCATCTTTAATCTTTCATATTTTTTCCAGGGCAGCAAAAGAGGGCATAGGAGACTATGAATATTTCAGAAAATAATGAAGTTTAATTCCCTCTCTCAACAAACTTTGCAGGTGAGGGGAAAGAGAAAAGTGCAAAATATCTGACTGGGTGCCTCTGGGGGCAGCCACTGTGCCCCAGGGGAAAGAGGGTGGCAGCAGGGCTGGTGAGGTTTCTGTTGGGGACTAAACCACTGTGGTAATCTGTGTGGCCCTGCAGACAGTAATAAACTGCAGTATCCCCAGGCTCCAAGCTGCTGATGGAGAGGGTGTAGTCTGTCCCTGACCAATTGCCACTGAACCAGGCTGGGATGCTACTGGCCCTGTTGGATGCACCATAAATGAGGCATCTGGGAGCCTTCCCAGGCTTCTGCTGGTACCAGGCTAAGTTTTTGCCAACACTCTGACTGGTCCTGCAGGTGAGGGTGGTTCTTTCCCCTGGACACAAATCCACAGAGGTTGGAGTCTGTGTCAGCACAATTTCTCCTGTGGTACCTGAGATGGAAAGAGACCAGAAAGGTCACCTGTGCAGTCTAGGTCCTATCCCAGTCTCCACAGTAGAGCCAGGACCCTGCAGCACCCTGAGCTTGAATCAGTGGGCTTGATAAACAGAGGTGCTAGTACACAGGACCCAACCACAATGAAAGAGGTTTCACAGACATGCAGCACCATCCCATGATCCCTCAACTGGGAACCAAAGTAACATGAGGCAGAGGAGCTCAACGGGGGCTATCATGGCTCCTTTAGGGTCCGACCTAATACTCAGCTCCTCAGAGCCTTAAGCAGTCACTCATAGGACTCTGGAAAGCAGTGTGGGTGGGGCATGCAAAGAAGATGGGAGGGGCCAGCGGGGCCCTAGGGGCAGAGAGTTTGCTTTCTTCTGTCTGCACTTGAACACCCAGGTGGTCCTAGCACAGAGTCCTGGGCTCAGCCTGAGGGCAGATCTCCTTCCTGGGCTACAGAATTTCACCTCTCTTTCCTTATGCCTCACCTGGCTAATAAACTGCCCAGCTGACATTGGAACAGTCCTACAGGGATCAACATGGAGGTCTGTGTTCTTACTTCTCTCCATCTCCCATGACTGGTCCTCTCCATGGGGGTAGGGTTACGTGTCCTGGCCAGGAGGAGGTGACCAGGACACACTCTTCCTTGATCCTTCCTGATCTTTCCTGAAGGCCCAGGAGAAACTCACCCTGTATGAGATATAGTATGAGCAGCTCTCTTTAGCCTTAGAGTGTGGTACAAGAAACCACCAGTGCCAAGTAACAAGGGCCTAGCTCGGGCTCCTCTGGCTCCAGGTTCTAGGTCCCTGAGATTGATTCCAGTGCTGCCCAGCAGGCAGGAACGTCTTTCTTCAATGACCCTCTAAAACTCTCTCCTCTCTGTCTTGTGTGATGTGCATGTCTGACCAGATCCCAGCTTCTCCCCTGAACAATATGGAGGACCTCAACTTCCAGTTCTGATCTACAGAGGATCCAGCCAGGTTTCCTTGGGCTCCTCAGCAAGGGACGCATGAGGAGGTGAAGGCCTGGTACAAAACCTTCCTTGGTCAGGCTGAGCAGCCCTTCAGGCTACATTCCCTGTTCTGAGCCTCAAGTCCTATATGTCTGCTTTTCCCACAGGATTCCAATGCATTTGCTTCCTCAGCCTTTTTTAGCCCACGGGGAATTACATATTTATGCTCCATCAGCTCCCAATGGAATCTTCATCCATTCAGATGTTATAGTTCTTCCTGCAGAGAATCATATCCCCAGCATTCTAGAAGTTACCAGCACAGGCACTGAAGCTGGCCCTTGGCTGGGTGGAGCTCCATCACCATGGAACTTGTGGCAGGAGAAGATACTTCAGCTGCCCTTGCTCCGTGTTCATGTCCATGATACTGTGATGTAATAGAATCTCTCACATCCTCCTGTCCAACAAGTTCTAACAGGACAGAGAATCAGGACAGCACCCAAGGTATGCTGTGGTACTTTACCTCTCTATCGTGTTGTTAACCTCAACACAGTCCTGATGAGCAGTATGAGGAACTCAGCAGAGACCCAGGGAGCAGCCTGAAATCCAGTACAAATGCTTTGATCACCTCCCATCAGGCCCAGGGCCCTGCTGCCCAGTAACTGCTCACAGTGCTCACTGCTCTCCACTCCTCTGTTGCTCTCCCTGCTCAGCCCCTCCAACCTGCCCACTGGCCCTGGCCCCCCTATTCCTTCAACCCTCTGTTATCCACACTCCTCCTGGACAGGCTCACAGGCCTTCCCAATCCCTTTGTGTCACTGAGGGCTCATTCTGCCTTTCTAGTTTTCCCACTGTGGCCTTCATACTTATAACTCACATTAAAGACAAACCCCAGGGTCCCTCTGGGGCTTTCCCTAAGACACTTCCTTCAGACTTCTCCTCAGGGGTTAACTAGTTTCTGCCAGCTAGTCAGAAAATTCCTTAGCTTGGCATTTTATATGGAGAATATATTTATATCCTTCCAGAGTGCCAAAATAATTTAGAGAATCAGGAGTAGGAATTTTAATGACAGAACTAGGTAAAGGAATAAAGTGGAGAAGAAATTAACACCAGAAAATACAGCACATGTATATCTAGCATATCCACAAATGCTCATGGATATGTGAGTGTTAGCAATGCATCAACAATGTGAATGTAAGTCTCCTAGGTTAATATACAGCATGAGTGTGCATCAGGCCTAGGTCACACCAGCTTGTGCAGTACTGGAAAGTGTTGCACATATGAATCATAAAGTGTTGATATGTGTGTTGCCATGCGTGTGAGACCAGTCGTGTCCATGTGTCCACACAGTTCCCCAATTTAAAGGCTTGCTGGCTGGGGCACTGATGCCATTACCTGGAGCCTCCGGCTTTTCCAGAACAGAGGCCTCAGGACTCTCCCAATGACTGTCAGCATTTCTCCCTAGAATAAGTGGAGTCTCACTGAGGGAAGCCCTGGAAGCAGCAGAGGCTATGCAAGCTCCTATTGTCATAGAGTCCCCAAGTCCTCCTTCCTTTCCAGTCAGCTAGTTTCCCTGACATGCTGCTTGGGCAAACTCATAGGGAAAGAAGAAACTGTCACCCCAGATCACTCTCTGTCCCTCCTGTGCCCAGTGCTCTGCACCAGGGCAGGACAGCTTCAGGCTGGAATGGGGAGTCCATCAGAACTTGACCTTCAGGTGGACATCTCACTTGCTCCTTGTACCACTTTCCTGAGGCCCTGAGGCCACCACATTCTCTGTAGAAACTAGCAAAGCACAAGCTTCCCTGAGGTCCAGCAGAGGACATGCAAGGTCAACCACACCTGCGTTGAGGATCAGGGCTGCCTGAGCCCCAGAGAGCTACTCTTCCTCCCTGAAATGGAGGAGATGGCTGAGCAGCACCACAGAGCAACAGGTTCCTCTGTGGTCTACCCAATCCATCCTACACAATGCAGCCACCAATCAACTCAGGGCCTGCTCTCAATGACAGTATTGACACTCTGTCATACCTGTCCATCAGTTGCTTCCTCTCAAAACCTAAACTCTTGGTCTCCTGATGTTTCTCTGCATCTCAAGGGGGCTTCTGCACTGAGGCTGTTCCACCTTCCTCTGGAATCAGCACCATTCAGCTATAAGAGCTTCAACACAGCTGCACAGTGTCCACACCATGGCCTAATGCTGTCAGGCTGGGCCTGAGTCAGGTCTTCTGTGTGAGACGGGGCTCTGTGTCTGATAGACTGTGTCACATCAAGATAGTCTTCAGCCTCCCTTGACCTCACAGGGCACATTTGTTCAGCTGTTACACCAAAAGTATCTTCCTGGTAGTTTGGACTTCAACCTAAACAGAATCAGGCCTTCCAAGAGATTCTAAAAGAACACGAGGGGCTCTTGATTCTGTTGTTTTGGTCTCCATGGTGACAATGCTCATCATCATCATAAGAAGACTATCTTAGTGGGGACCTACTGCTCCTGTTTTGGAGTTTCTAGATCTGGTTCCCGGGATTGTTACTGTCTGCTGTGTTTGCTCTCTAGTGACAGCCTGCAGCATCAAAATGTGGGATTTGTAGTCTGGGATTCTACAGTCTTGATCATGGATCCTTTGTCCCCAATTTATGAAGCTGTTCCTCTTCTTTCTTCACTAGGCAAGATTCTACAGGAAACGCAGGTGATCACTCTGCTCAAGTAATTATCAATGGCTTAGGACAAAAGATTAACAGTTAATCAGAAATTTAAAACATGTGCTGTTCTCAGGAAGTTGACACCTGTCCCATGTGACCCATATGAGATGCCAAAGTTGTAGTTTTGGCAAAGAAAAAAGGGGCCTGAAGAACCCTATAGGGTGCAGAGGTACCAGAGGAGGGAGTGTCCAGGGTATCCTGGTCTAGAGCTACCAGCCAAGACTCATCCTCCTAACCCTGAATATTTCTAGAGCCTCTGTGAGACCCTCAGCAGCTCCCAAGGTCTCTCAGGCCCAGGGGCAGCACTCAGCAGTTGGGCAGAGTCACCCACGACCCCATGAGAAGCAGCACAGATGGTCCCAGTGATTCTGCAGCTCCAGTCACCAGCATCCCCTGTGCCTCTCCCCTAAGCCTCTGCAGGTGCTGAGGAAGGAAGGGATCTACCCCCTGGCCCCTGAGCTCCCTGCTCAGAGCACACCTCTCTAGGAGTCCTGGGGATCCAGGGCCACCTTTGACTAGTGTGTTCCCTGACCAGGTGAGAGCTGCATAGATTTTCCTTTTTTTATCAAAAATAGGTTATTGGATTATTTTTTATATCAAGAACACACTCACTTGGAGGTGGGCCAGGAGGATGGTGACCTTGGGGCTCTGCAGGGGAGGGTTTTCCAGAGCTTGGTCACTGACTGAGGTCTGGAGTCTGCTGTGACAGGGGAGGTTCAGCACATCATAGCTGTGACTCATCCCAGCCAATAACACAAGGACTGAGGGGGAATGAGGAGCAGCTGGAGCTCAGACAGTGTGAGCGTGGGATCTGAACTGTGTCAGGCCAAATATTGGACACACATCACTGTCCAATTGTCTATTTCCACAGAATGAGCAAACTGACCCTGGTGAGCTGTGAGGGGTAATCTGTAGTATTTCCTCATTGAGGACAGCCTGTTCTTGTGTTTTAAGTGTTAAGGTGAGATTGCAATAAATCACCATGTCCATCTTAGAGCAGGAGATGGAAATGTTATTCACCAGTTGGTGGTTTGGATCCCCCAACTGGTGGGCCAAGGGGGAGTCTACAAGTCTACACCCTTTGACTCCCTCCTGGGGTTTGAGTACACCCTTTACAGTCCAAAACTACATTAAAACATAAGTGGCTGTTGCTATGATTCAAAACCATGAACCAACATCATGAGATCTAAAATAATAAGCAGAAAAGGGAGTGGGCCCAAACCTGCCTAGTTGAGTACAGTTAAAAAAACGTTACTAACATCTAGACAATTAATCTCCTCGAGGGTACTTTATCCAAGAAAAATGGGAACGAAGGAAAGAACAGTTTTACAATGTATAAGAATTGCCATTTTGTGCTGCCAAACATGCTGTGCCAGCCACTGTTGAGGGGCAAAGAGGTAGGAGTTCTCTGGGAGAAGCACTTCTTACATGATATGGAGTCTCAGGGAAAAATGGAGTCTGTGTGGTCACTGCACATGCATCCTGGCCCATGACATAAGCACAGTTCTGTGTTACTGACCCTTGGAGGATAAGGAGGAAGCATGAAAGAAAAAAGGGGATAGTTTAGGCTTTGGAAGTAAAAACAAAAATAGAAAGACAGGAAGATATAAAACTCTATGATGGTTTGGAGTTTGTGGACATTGGCACAGCATAGGTAAGAGGTGGGCTGCCCAGTTTCCAATGGATTGTGCCCAACACCAGAGTTACCAGAATGATCTTCTTAGTGGAGTGAAGACAGAGGTCATGTGCATTGGACAATCAATTGAGTGGGAAGAGCCACAACATAGTTCTCAATGTCAAACCTAAATTTCCTTGTCTTCCATGAGAGGAGTCCCTCAAGTAATTCATGGTGGCTTTTTGCAGGAGTCTATGAACACCACCATATGTGAAAAAGGAATTTGGCACATGGATTGAGTTGAGAATTATAAGATGTGGAGTGTGTTCAGAATTACCTGGAAGAGACCAACATAGCACTCACTGTTGAGAGAGGGAATCTCAAGAGACAGGGGCCTTGTACATGGAAAGGGGCCTTGAGTAATGGGTAAGGGGCCAGGAGCAAGTAGGATGGGTACAAGGGGGAAATGGAAAGATTTGAGGTGGATTAGCTCCCAGGAGCCTCCTGGAGAAACTCAGCTATCCTGAGCCCTTGATCTTGGCTCAGAACCAATTCTGACTTCAGAACTGGGAGATAATCAGTTTGTGCTGCTTAAAGCCAAGGAGGCCATGGTGCTCTGTTGGAGCTGCAGCAGTATGGGAAGAGAGGAATGAGATCTTCTGTAGTCTCCCTGAGAGGGTTTCAGTCCTCTGATTCCCCAAATATTTCCACCATATCCTGATTTGGAGTATTTTTCACAGAAGCCATAGGCCATTTTAATATACGGAGAACTTGCAAAGAGATCTTAGGTAGAAAGTCTCTTGTGTGGATCATGCAACCTCTTGCCAATTACCTAATGTGTGAGCTTGGCATAGCTGACAGACAGGGGGTGATGGGAAAGACAATTAGATGTCTTTTTGTTGTTGTTGTTTAAGAGGGGATGATTATGTTTGCATGATGAAATATGAGAGGAAAGATGTGAATCAGAAGGATGTGAAGAGAAGGACAACAGAGTACCTAGGATATGAAGATGCACCTGAAAAATCAGCCTCTACCTCAGAGCAAAGCCTGTCCAAGGAAGGGGTAATGACCCTTGTCTTTGGAAAGACCCAAAGAGCACTCCTAGGCATATACCCACCCTGTTGAGCTGTTTATCTATAAATAACAGGAGAGATCTGCTGTGCCAGGTGTCCCTGGCTCAGTCAGGCTAGGTGGGGACCCATAGCAACCCCCTAGCAGCCACCAATCAGCATGAGACAGGGAAATACCTGGGATGCCAGATGACCCTCCCAGTAGTTTATGGTGGTTGATAACATGTTGGGAAACTAAGTAGTTCAGCATGTTCACCTCTCTGTAAACCGATTGCCTTAAACCAATCAGTTAAAATGAATCCCCCTCTTGTAGTAACCAATCACACCTACCCAACTTGTTCCAGCCAGTGAATGTGCTAATCATGTTTTAGAGTTGTTTTATGATTTTCCCGTGGTGTGTGATGATTTGCTAAGAGATGCTATGATGTATGTGAAGTCCCTGCCTTCCCTCAATAAGTGTATAAAACTGCTTCAAATCCTGGGCTCGGGGCCTCTCATCATCACCAGTTGCTGTGTGTGCACGTGGAGGACCAAGCTAGCTCGCAATAAACAACTCTTTGCTGCTTACATCGATCTTGGTCTCTGGTGGTCTTTTGGGGGTCCAGAATTTGAGTATAACATACCCTTCCCCCAAATCTGAAATGAATTGGGAGAATGAGGAAGAGACATTAGGATCATGGTCAGCATGGTGTGGGTGGAGGTAGCAGGAACAGTCAATTTTACAGAATCCTTCTGGATTTGGCACTCTTCTCTGAAATGCATCTGGCCAATTAGAAGATGTAATTCAGGTAAAAATGTTTTACCTGCCTTTAAGTCATAGCCCTCCATCACTGACTCATAGCTCTGGGAAAATGACCTGCGATTTAATGGTTTAGTGAAATGCAGCACAAAATGTATCAAAGGTATTGAGAGTTGAACCAGATGATCCTCAGGAACACATCCCAACCCTCTTTTCCATGCACTTTGAAGAACACAGAAAAAAATTCACTGTGTAGGAAATTCCCATGCATTCATCATTTTCTTGCAGGAGTCATCAATATTTATTCTATAGCAGCCACAAACTACTCTATGCCTCACAGGTTTCCATGGGCTTTTTTTTTTCCAACTTACAAATTTCTAACAACTCATTTATGTGCAGCAATAAAATAGGAAGCAGGAGGCACAAGCACGGAGACCTTTCTCTGGGGTTCCTGAGCCCTGTCTGCCCTGTTTTCAAGGATTGTTGTAACAAATGGGCACACAGAGTGGTTGGAAGTCACAGCAATGCCTAGCAGCACAGCTCTGCAGGACACATGCTGAACTCACCTCCAGTGAGCCACCATCAGGTTGTTGGCAGTTTGGGCCACCTGCAGAGCCAGAGTGAGTGTGCCCACTTGTCTTCAGGTTCTAGAAGCTGAAGTTCTCCCTGGCCGAGACCACATCACTCCAGTCTCTGTCTCTGTGTTCACACGACCTCCCCTCTTCTGTCTGTGTTAAATCTCTCTCTGTCTCTCTCTCAGGAGAATGGCTGTGACTGCACTCAGCCCCCCTGGCTAACTCAGGATTATCTCTCCTGTAAATACCATGCATTCACACCTGAAAATTCACTCTTCCCATGTAATGTGCATCAAAATCCTCATGGAATGAACCTGAAGTTATGGTGGCCACACCCAGTCTGTGAACCAGGAGAACACAGCTCCCTCTGTCTGCACACCCTACAGCTTCTCCATCTCTCTTCTCCAACTCTTTCCCTACACCAGTCTGACCTGTACGATAATTTAGTTCACCTCCCTAGTGTATCCTGTGTCACTGTGTCCATACTCAGAATGGCTCAAAAGGCAAGACTTCTTAGGTCTTACCTGAAGACCTGCTCTGTCACCCTTGGCCCCAGGAGGTGAGACAGAGCCAGACATCCCCCTTATCCAACTGCAGGGCATCTGTCTACACAGGGTCCCCCTTATCCAACTGCAGGGCATCTGTCTACACAGGTTATTGTTCATGACCTGCTCAGATGAGAAAAACTGGGTTTAAGTGGGCTTGCTGAAACATTGAGTTAAGGAGAATGTGAAAAATCACACAACACACAGACATAATTTTCAAATCAAGGGCAGGATGGCTCTGTGACCTTAAGGGTCCTACTTTCACATTGGAAGACAAGAGAGTGAGAAAGCATGTGCACCTGGAATCCCTTTATTTATAGGAACATTAACAAAAAATTTTTGATAAGATGTTCTTCACCAAATAAGGCAGAGGTGGGCTGCCATAACCCCAATGGGTAGTGGCCAGGCCCAGAACTATGGGAAAGCAGATTTCTTTGCTGAGTGAAGGTGGAGGCCATGTGCATCCCACAGTCCAAACAGCATTCAATACCAGGCCAACACCCCCTGGGCTCAAGGCTGAGAGAGGATGCTTAACAGCTCATGGGTGGCCATCCACATATTCCCCCTTTTTACTTTGAAAGAGTAAATGATGGGCTGTTATCTTGAGTTCCTGGATTCTTGTTCTGAGGACACAATGATTTATTGTCCCAATACAAAAGAGAATTGATAGCATAAATAACATTCAAATAATATGCCATGTAGACTGTTTCAGCACGTTTCCATAATTGAAGCCATTTAACTCTTAAAGTATTTCATCAGCTCTAGAGGTAGGATCCAAAAGATCAATTTTACTTTTTTGAAGTCCTGGATATGGTAATGTAACTAAAAATAATACAGGCAATTATTTTTATTGCTCTGCCAAATACTCATTAGATAATTTTTAATGTTTTTTTTTCAATCCCATTATATTTAGCTGTAGTAACAGAATTGGCTATAATCACTGGAGAGTAGAAAGCTCATGAGGAATATTTATTACAGTTTCTTCTAGAGCATTCAATTTAGTTTTAATCTTTTCATCAATATTTATCTGATTATAGATGGCTCTAGAACTATTTAGATATAGCCACTGAGGCTGTAACCACAGAAGCAAAGAATGAAATTAAAGAGCCAATCCAAGGATTATGAGACCAAAAGCTCACTTAGGTATGGTTAACTGAGCGTGCATCTGTTATAAAATCTGAACACCAACATCAGTATACCACTGTTCTGAGATGTTGGCTGATAATAAAAGTGGGCTGGTGAAGGATCACTGTTCTTTTCCAGGTATTATACCTAGTGATGCAATTAGCTAAGTTGCATTTTTTACAGGCTACCAGATATTTATCACTCTTTCTCTATATCTCACATTTCCAATAATTAGAGCCTAAGAAGATTGAACTCAGGCCTGCAGGCCATAGCAGGAACTCTCCTGATGATTCCTGCCTGTGAAATCCAGCAGGGGGTTATCACTATAATACAGGACATCTGGGGCTGAAATTAAGCACCAAACATCCTTTTTGATGCCACCTTCTCTGAAGCTTAGGATATTACCAATGAAACCTCCTCCAGGGGTCATGACATCCTTACATAATTGTCTTTTGTTAATTCTAGGAGACCAGTCTAAAATATATCCAATATTTCTAGACAACTTATGTTGTACTGGCAAGGTATTTGCACAATTCTTCCATTTAGGAAAAATGTCAAATTCTATTGCAGAATGATTAGGACAGTAAGGTATTGGTGGATTTCTGCAGAAATGACTGGCTTGTTATGAGACTCTCCCATTTTAATAACTGTCCTAACATATATGGTATTGAGTCCCAAGGGCCAGTACAATTGGCTGGTCTAGGCTCCCCATATGCTGTCTTTTCCTCAAAAGATACCCTTAGACAGCCAGCATGCTTGTCAAGGGATCAACATGCAGGTAGCTGGCCACTCTAACTAGTATAATTATACCCAGTCACATGGATGGATTTTCTAGTTCACATTGTAAGTTAAAGGTAGACTTGGGGAAATGGGGCCACAGAAGTCTCTTTATAGGTTTCTCTTACCTGGCAGCTGGAGAAGTCTGCATGGCTGTCAACTCTGTGGTTGGATTTACCTGCCTGTGTCAGGTTTTTCAGCTTTTTCCATGATGACAGTTTTGAATTCCATCCTTTGAAATCTGATCTTACTGAACCATGTGCAGCAGCAGTAAGATGGTTAGTATCAAAATTAAAGAAAAATGTTTGAAATATTTTGTGAGATTTAGTTTGGGCATTATGGTCCTGCTTTTCCCCTTTTTTATTTATTAAAATTGAATAAAAAGCTGGCAAAAGTTATAGTATCATAATCTTGATGTATAGACGATAGTTGAATGTAGTACAAGTATTTTAATAATAAGGGATTTATGATCTTAATTTGGCAGAAAACTTGGCAAGAGTCAATTAGGAGCTATGTCAGGGCAACATTATTGAGTTGGAAAAGGACCATGGTAAATAGAGCCTTAATTTTTATAAAATGCATAATTTGATTTTGACTTTAACAGAATTACAAAATTAAGAATATAATAGGTTGTATATAAAAATTTATATTTTGAAACTAGCTCTAGATGAACTCAAATGATTATCTTAATTTGGAATAAGGTAAGAGAAAGAGTTTTAACTTATGTGAGGCGGCTTTTACCAGGGGCATGAGAGATATATACAGACACCTTTTTAGAATAGGAAGTACATATGTTTAATAAGCATAGGAAAGGTATTCTCTTTTTTACCATGAATAAAGAATGAAATATAAAAATGAATAGTTTTTACTTACAAATCTATGAAAAAGTTTTACTATTATTATTAAACCTATTATTCATTTAAGTATGGAGAATCAGTACCTTAAGTATTGATGGTAAAAATAAGTCAACATATTGTTAAGGACAGTGATATAATTTAGAATTTAATGTGGCATTGACTTAGCAATAATATCTTAGGGGACTTACATCAAAATAATCTTTATATATAAATATATAGTTGCATGAATATATTTAATACCCTTACTTAATGCAGTAAGGTCAGATCAAATAATTATGCACAATTTTACTAATTTTAAAAATATCAATGTGTATTGTGGGGCACTATCTTTTTTTATTATGTTTGAAAATGTGTTTATTATTTTAACCTTTACTGAGATAAGCTATGGGCTGTTGAGCTGGTTTGTTTATGGCTGTCTGTTAGTATGTAGAGGATAATTATTTTTAGGATCATTTTTCTCAGTGGCAAACAGATTAAATTTGGTTCAGAGGACAGGGTCTTGAAGTAAGGCCCTGTTTTAATGTCATTGAGGCTTTCAAAGCTCGCTAATAACTTGGGGGGTGGGGTAAAGTTTCCCCCCAGGAAGCGTATTCCTTCTGGGGCTAAGACTAGCACTTCAGTCTTTTCCTATCTTTGTGCTCTTTGTTTCTTTTTACTTGATCACTATTCAAGCTGTAGGATAACATCTAAGCCAGGGCCATATGTCAATGTTTGTAATTTCATCTGAGTGTCTGGGGCCGACTGAATGATAAATCTATCCTTTAAAAATGTGCAACCATTCGTAGGTTTAGGATTTAGGGTGTCATACATGGTCTCCCTGAGTCCCTCCATTAAAAGAGCAGGACCTTCCTGAAGGTCCACCACAATCATTTTCCAGGCATGCTGCTCATCACCCAGATCCCAGCTTGTCCCAGGGAATTGTCCATGCGCCAGACAAACAAGTCTATGTTGTTGGGGCATGGGCAAGATGTAGGTCTTCCCCACATTGCTTTTAGGGTGGCCTCCTTCCTGTTGGAGGCTAAAGTTTGGCTAAGTAATAGTACACTGGCATGAGTCCTGAAAAATTACAATATATGTATTTGGATCTTTTGAAAATCTTCCTGAATTTGTTCTTATCTGTATTAAGTTGGGAGGGACCCCTTAAAATTTCTTAGTAGGTGATTTCTTAAGACCTTCTCTCATGATAGTGATTGGGGTTAGACCCAACTACACATGAAAATGAGGCACCTTTGTGGATCATTTGTAATTTCCCCGTATGCAGACTAGTTTATCCTTTTAAATGTCATATCTAGAATGCAAAATGGAAAATTTAAGAGAACTTCCAATTCCTTTCTGAGAGAAGGTCTCAGGGTAGGAATCTAGGGGGATCAGAGCAAAAGCAGCAGACATGGTGTTGCCTTGTTCACTGTCTGTCCCTTGCTTCAGAAGGAAAGGGATGGAAGGGGAGGGGCATTTGAATCATTTAGAGTACCTGTGCTGCAACAGTTCTAATTGAAACTGTTATTTGTGTACTGTTGTGTGCAAATAGTGATGCTGTTTTTTTTCTATAATTTTATACATATTTTTGTTGGGTGTGGGAAATTGAACAATTGTTCTACCAAAGCAATTTGGGAGACGAAACTATTAAACTTATTACCCGCAAAGGGCCCCAGAATGCTTTAGATCTGCTAGTGACCAAGGGGTTGAGGAGGATGTGCCTTATTTGAGAAAGGTATCTCACCTTGTGGTTTATACTCCTGGTGGTGCATCTCCATGTGCAAAGCATTTCAGCTATTTCTTCCTATGGGGGGATGAACAGCCTGGACTATGCCAGTCTGCTGCCCCCTTACCTCAGGATGTGAGTTCCCAGCACACTCTGCACTTATACGTTCAGAATATAAGAAAACATAAGTGAATAAAGAGAGACCTTGGTCAGCCTGAGGCTTGCCAATGAATGTTATGTGTACATCTTCCAACAGCCATTTTGAACAGACTCCATGGACACAGAGGAAATCATACCCATGGAAGGCTCCCATATGTAACAGTGGGACAGCTGGCCACATTTCATTCCTCTGTGCCATACACTATCCCCCAAATAGTGCAGAAACAGTAAATGACACTCAAAGAAAATATACCCAACATACTTGCTGTGAGCAGGAGGGTCTGTTTCGTATGGGAAACATGTTAGAATATGTCCCTGGAGGGTGACTTGTCATGAAGATGGATGTCTAGGAGGACCAGGAGGGAGGTTATCCTCATCCAGGTGGAGAAAGTGTGGCATCTCTCTAGGTGACAGGTCACACCTCTGGAGATGAGGCTCACATTCACATCTCTTCATGTGCAGAGTCCCCTCCTGGCTCTAGAGACAGGAATGGGTGGCCAATTTTCCTCAGTCCTCAGCAGCTGTGAAAACATCCTCTGAGTGAGGAAAAGGACAATGGAAAACCATGCATTGGCTGAGATTTTTGACAACATTAAAAAAACAAAATCAGACACAGGAGACAAATGACAGTCAGCCCCAATGACAAATGACAGTCTGTGACCCTTTTTCTTCCACACTGATCTTTGAGGTCCTGTTTAGGATGGACCATGCCCAGGTGTCTGCACAGGAGCCACACTGAGTTCCCTGTGGTGGGAGCCTGTGGTTGGAATCAGAATTGTCAATAGCTATTTGAGGTTCTTTACAAGAGAAGAATATGGGCTGTTTACCTGCTTCTGCCTCAGGATTAAAAATAAAGCTCAGCACTGATCTTCCTCACTCTGGCTAAAACCAAATTGCCAGATACTCCCTCAGACTAAGATCAGGTCCCTGACTCTGGTGCTCTGCCATCTATGGGATTCTTTCTACATATGAGTGACTTGCAGGATAAGATCTGTGCTGGCTATTTCCATTCAGTTTGTAGGACAACTGAGAAAAAAAACATGTATGGATTACCTTTCAGACATTGACTCAAGCTGACAGTTTCTTAAAATCTTAGGAAGAACTTATACATTGCTTTATATTTATGCCCAAACTATTTGAATATGATACATCATGTTTCTCTGTGTTGAGTTTTGTCTTGTATCCTATTCACATTTTACAATGGGGGGTTTTCTTTGTTCTGTGTATTTCCTGGGGGCTGCCATGCTGACTCAGTCTGCATCCCTCCTGACTCCACCCACAGGAGGGAGCATCTCCAAGCCATGCATGGCCTCTCTCCCCCCAAGCCACAGTCCTGGAAGAATCTCTGTGAGATGATTCCAGCAGAAGCCACACTGTCTCCTCAGTCAGCTCCTAGGCTGTCAACAGGGGTCCTGCGGTGTCAGCCTGGTTCTGTGGGAGCAGGTCTGGTGAGGTTTATGACTCACAGTCTGGCTTAAGGCTGCAGGTGCTGCACTCTACTGTGGGCAGGACACTCACAGGACCTCCAAAAGGAAGGGACAAATACAAACCCCCCTTGGGGGCCAGCACCCTGCTCAGAGAAAGGCAAAGCTGGGCTGAGGTTGAAATAGCTGGGAGCCAAAGAGGGGAGCAGGAGGACACTTAGGAAGTGGCTGCCAGCTCAGGAATTTGTCTCAGACAGTGTGTCAAGTAAATCTGAACTACAAATATGAGAGAAGGGACATTTCAGCCTTCCTCCATTTTCTCTTCTAAGGAACTGGTGTCCTCCTCCCTATGCTGTCATACTGCAGTGCTGGGCTCTTTACCACTGTCCCAGACACATTGCCACTTCTCCTTAACAAGTTTAGTTTTCCTTGAATATCTGGTGGTTCTTCTTTGCTGTTAAATTTTAGAAGAAACTCTCACCTTCCCTCTGTTTCTTTATTCACTAAAAATCTAAGGGCAAAATCCTGTTGATTGTCAAATTGAAAATAAATTGAAACAAAGAAAACCACAGAATTCCAGAAAAAAGTGCCATATATGTGGAGCTATGCATTCTTCAGGGAGATGAAATAATTTAAATCTCAGGGGGATGCCTCCACTGAAAGAAGCAAATGTGTGTCTCCAAAGAGGAAGACTGAGGAGAGCTGTGTCTGTGTGGCCTGTGACCTCGGCTTCCTCCCCTGGATGGCTCACCAGCCACATCCACTTCTCCTCAGCTGTGATGGCTTGTTGTCCTTGTGTGATTCCAGATATGGTGCATCCAGTGTCACCAAGGGGAGCTCCACCCATCACCCTCTTGGAAGAAGGTCTGTACCTGCTCCATCTGTCCATTTGACTTCAGCAGTAACCAAGTGGTGGAAATGTCCATTCATTTACCCGAATATGTGACTTAGCCACAGCTGTTCTCTAGTGGACTCCCCCATGGTTTAATGAGCCCATTCTTCTGATCCTTTCTCCATTTCAGCCATTAGTATCCATCATGGAATCATTTGCCATTTGAGTGAAAAAAAAATATTTCTTCACT
Source organism: Urocitellus parryii (assembly GCF_045843805.1). Taxonomy (NCBI): domain Eukaryota; kingdom Metazoa; phylum Chordata; class Mammalia; order Rodentia; family Sciuridae; genus Urocitellus; species Urocitellus parryii. Next base: position 98,963,547 of record NC_135541.1, read on the forward strand.
CTTCTTTATTGGAGAGTAAGTTCAAACAGAACTGAATATTAAAAACACAGGCTCAGCTCGAGGATGACTATTACTAAAACTAGAGAAGCTGTGACCAGGTAGGTTTCCTGACCTCATCTCCCTCACACAGAGTGCTTCATAGTCACATTTGTTTATCCTCCCCAGAAATGTCACATTGTCACTTGTAACCCCTGATATGATGTGGCAAGGAGAAGCATTCCTTCTGAAACATTCCTATAAACACATATAATGTGAATCTGATCAATACCAAAAAAATAAAATAAAATAAAAATAAAAAACAGAAAAACCTGATCAGAGGGACATTCTGGAAAATAGTTTATCTGAAACCTTTGGAAGTGTCAAGGTCAGGAAAGAAAAGATCAAACAAACAAACAACAACAACAAAAAAATCACAGATGGTAGGAAAATAAAGACACATGATAAATAATCCCTGGCCCTCTCCCCCCAAAAAGAAAGGAATTTGAAATTAGGTCCAGGAACATAAAAATGGCATTAGTTGGGGGAAAAATCACTGGGATGAAATCCCAGACTGGATCCCTCAGCAGCACTGTGTCCATACTGAGTGTCCCTTTGCATAATCACATGGGGTTTGGTGAAAGGGGAGCTTGGAGGAGCTTGAGAAGGAGAAGGGGGGAGGGGTGGTTTCCATGGTTTCATTTCTGATTGGCACCTAGTGACTGTGCACAGTCCTGGAGGAGTGTGTAGGGCCAGAGCACAGGTGCAGTGTGCAGTGTTCACCTCAAGGAATCAGCAGGTCCCTCTCCTGCCCAGTCCTGTGTCTCTAGCCTCAGGCATCCTTCCTGTGGCTGCTTATGAAGCAGCAGACTGTGAGGGCAGAACCCTGCTGTGGACAGACCAGGAGCTCTTCACCTCCTTCTGGCTGAGAGCTCATTCCCATCATCTGGGTTTATATTTTAAATTTTCCACATCTAAAATTATTTCAGAATAATTTTAACTATGCTGTTGAGAGAGCAGGAGCCTTTCTGAGTAAGCTCCAGCTCTCCTGTGTTTCCTCCTCTCCACACCTGCAACTCCTCTTTGAGATCCTGATGTTGGCATGTGTCCTTGTACCATCATCTCCCAGATGTGGACTGATTTTTCAATCCTATTACTTACATAGAATGTTTGTAGAAACTGCTGTGCACACCTGTGAGTGCAAGTGTCTCCAGATTGGAGTTCAGCATGTGCTTAGGGTTTGGTTTCTCTGTGAGAAGAGAGCACTAAGCCCAAACCCTGGTTTCCCATCCTGGTGCTGCTGAAGGAGCCCAGATCCTGCACGTGCTGCCCTAGCGCTCTGCACCCAGCTGCACCCAGCCCAATTCCAGGCTCACAGGTACTTGTGTGGTGCACCAAGTTGCCCAGCACATCCCCTTCAGAGAGGCAACAACAGGCTTTAAACTCACTTGGGGAGGTGCAGCCAGCTCTGCTGCCACAAGCAACTTGGTGCATCCTCTGAGCACAGCAGACTAAGAAAACAAGCAGAAAACTGAAGATGAATCATTAAAATCATTAAAAATGGCTCTGTTCTTTGTAAATTATCTCAGGAATAAAGTAGATTGAGAAGTTCATCCCTTAAAGCCCTAGAGCTTAGGGTAAGAGTAGGGGAGGCTGTGGCCTGTCTTCTGGGACCCAACCTTCCACACCCAGCCAATGAGATCTGCAGTGTCCCCAACAGGAGGGTGGCAGCACACTCAGGCAGCTGGTGATCATATGGGAGGACGTGGGTTGGGTGGACCGGGAGTGAGACCCCTCCAGATGATTCATGTGTATATCACAGCAACCTGTCAGAGTAAACAGGAAAAGATTTCTAACACCACACATTACAGCTAAAATGCTGAAAGGGAGAATTGAGAGAAAACCCCAAATGAACCAGTGAAAATTGACTCTCTGCAGACAGCCACAAAGCCATCGGCCAACTGTCACTGTGACCAAGAAACACTGAATGACAGTGGAGTGAGGGATGTTGAAAGGAAAGTTAGAGCAGAATTCCACACCCCTAAACAGACCTTAACAATAGAGGCAAATCAGCACAAATGAAGATGCCACTGGGCAGACAGACAGCCCTACCTGAATCCCCAGAAGAAGACCTCTAGGACCCTAGGAAATGACCACAGACAGGTCTAGCATCCACAGGGAGCAAGGAAGGACTCAAGATGGTAAGGAAACAAGAGAGGCTATGGACACAAGGCAACACTGAATTTCACATGAAGTTCAAGTTCAAGAAGACCCAAGCAATTGTGCTAGACCTCAGAATAGAGCCACCTTGGGAGGCTGTTGATGGGGAGCAGGCAGCAGGAGGCAGAAGGAGAAATGGTATCTCCTGAAGCTCCTCCAGGGTCAGGACTGTACTTTAAAATCCATTCAGGTTCACACTTAAGTGTCTGTCCTTTGCTCTGTGTGTGTTATGTCACTAAAAGTAATCACACCCTGATGTGAACAAAGAAATAACATTTGTCACAGGATTATGGAAACTTGGCATTATTTAAAAAAAATAAACTAATATGTTACTGGGAAAGTAATAAAAATTGGAAATCTCCAAGGAAAAACAGGAAGAAACTGTAAATCAGGTTGTTATCCCATCAGAAAACAAATTTTTTTTTTCTCTTAGCTTCCTGAGAGGACCTGCCATGTTAACTTGCTGACAGGACAGATTTTCACTCACACCATTGGGTCCTCCACCCCAGAGCACCCACCTGGGTATTTGGATGCTGCTCTATGGGGAGGACCTTCTTGCAAGGCTGACATAAAAGCTCAGCTCTAAACTGGCCTTGACTCACCAGGATTCCTCAGCTCAGTTTCTCAAAATGAGGCTCCTTGCTCAGCTCCTGGGGCTGCTGCTGCTCTGGATCCCTGGTGAGGACAGAGGAGATGCGGAGGGAGAAGTGGGAGAGGAGAACCCTGGGAATTCACATGAAGATGCACTAGTCTTGTCCTCCAGATGGGCCAGGTGAGGTTTACTAAGGAATTGTGCTCTAGTGAAGAGAGAGAAAGAGGGAAATGACGTTGGAAGAATCTCAGAGAACAAATAGATCTGAGCTAACTGGCTTCTGTTTTGAAATTGAACATTTGGGTGGAAAGAATCAAAATAATGCACACAAAAAATGATTCAAGCTCATGGGAAAAACAACTCATGAAAATGCCTAATGATGTACCTAACCTTGCATTTCAATGTCATTATTTCAGGAACCAGTGAGCATATTGTGCTGACCCACACTCCCCTTTCCTTGCCCATCACTGGTGCACAGCCAGCCTCCATCTCCTGCAGGTCCAGTCAGAGCCTCCTACACAGTGATGGAAACACCTATGTCTATTCAACTATACAGAAGCCAGGCCAGGCTCCAGAAGGCCTAGTATGTGTCCACACAGTTCTCTGGGGTCTCAATCAGAGTCAGTGGCAGTGGGTCAGGAACAGACTTCACACTGATGATCACAGGGAGGAGCTGAGAATGCTGGAGTGCATTACTGTATCCAAGGGACTCCATCCTCCCACAGGGCTGCAGGCCTGAACAGAAACCTCCTGCTGGTGGCCCAGCTGCCACACACGCTGTCTGGAGGGCACAGCAGATGAGACACCAGGTCTCCTAACTTCTGAATCCTGTACCCAGTGCTCACAGCAGGTTTTCTGTGACACAGATTTGTCCCTCCTGTTTTCTGAGAAAAAACACTCTGGGATTTCAGGTCCACTTATCCTCATTTTCTGTACCTTACACAAGAGGAGACATTATTCTGAAGAAGGACAAGCTGAACTCGCTGCTCTGCTCCTCTGGGTGGCACAGGACACAACCTCTAATCTGAGCTTAATCTAATATACCCCCAAGACCCATGAGTTAAAGCTGGGCTTCCTGCCAAAGGCATATTGGGGGGTGGTTTCCATCTTTAGGAGGAGAGGGCTTAGGAGTCTTCTGGTTAAGAGTCACAACCCCTCTCTCCTTTCCAACCTCTGTCTGGTGCATGACCCTGTATTGTGTGTTATGAGGCTGCAGGTTCTCTCAAGGGCACCTTCAGATTAGTATTTACCCTTAGTTATGAATATAATTAATTGTGGCTATCTCCCTCCAGGACTCAGATTCCCAATAGGAGAGGAAAGTTTCAGCCATGACATCTGCTGTGTCCTCATGGCTCTGTGCAGATGTGCTATGGATGGGCAGCTGCTCAATCAAAGCACATCTCATGCTCCAAGTCTGACCTTCCTCCTGAAATCCTCCAGGGACGTCACCAAGCTCCACCACCTTTCTCTGGAAGAGCAGTGCTGGGTTGTTGGATAACATCTAGAGGTGTTTCTGCAGGTGGCAGAACAAACACAGTATCTCAGAGGAGCAGCAGTCACACCCAGGACCCTGGGCTTCATAAATCATGAGGTGCCACTGCTCTCCACAGCTGTGAGGGTTTTTGTTGGGGGATGTGTCACTGTGGTCTCCTGGCCACTCAACGCAGTAATAAGTGCCAGCATCATTTGTCTCCATGTTGCTGATGGTGAGGGTAAAATCTGCTCCTGAATGACTGACACTGAACTGTGCTGGGATTCCTGAAGCCAGGGTGGATGTGCCATGCACCAGGAGTTTAGGGGCCTGCCCTGGTTTCTGCTGGTACCAAGTAAACTTGGAGCTCTCATTGGGGTTGGTTGTGCAGGTGATGGTGGTTCTTTCCCCAGGATAGACAGCCAGGAGAGCTGGGGACTGAGTGAGGGCAGTGCCCATTTTCACACCTGTAATGTCATAAGACTTTTCAAGGTCAGTGTAAGGACACAGTCAATTTAACTGTGCAAAGCATTCATACTTCACTACTCAAATGAAACATTTGGGGTGAGGAATCCATTTCCTTTGGAGAAAGGTTGTCTCAGGCACATGCTCAGTGGGTCCCCTCTGGCAATGTCTATGGGAAGGTGGCTCAGAGCACCATGTCCCCTTTCTTTGCTCACCTGAGATGAAGAGCAGCAGAAAGCACAGGAGCTGAGATAGGGACCTCATCTTGCCAGGAGTGCCTGCTCTCCCTCCTGCTGACCTGTCTCCTCTCCTGGGTGTCCATTAATAGTCCCTGTAAGAGTTGGGAGCTCTCTGGAGAGGGATATGCAAAGCAGATTCAGCTTGGGCCTAGAAAAGAGGGCCACTGAGCAGACCTCTGTTACACTCCTCCTCCTCAGCTGCACGCTGAGATCAACCTTGCAGGACAACCTGGACTCAGGATAACACAATGCTGTGTGGGCTGCATCAGCGCCCCAAAGAAGGATTAGTTAGTAATCACAGAAAAAGGATGAGGACACCCATTCTGTCATAACTTGGGAGCTCTGTCACTTTCTCCTGCTTGGATGGCTGTCCTAGCCACTTCCACAGTGAAACACATTCTTCAGAAACATGCAAAGTGTAAATTCAACAGGCCAGGGAGGTGACAGGATGCCCCCTCTGCCCTAGGCCAGCTCCTCAGTGAGGAGGACCCTGGGGAGCCAAGGCTGGTCAGGGATGAGGCTGGAAATTCACAGACAGCTGAGGATGCAGGGAACAGGGAATATATTTCAGAGGGTCTGTGGTGGAGTGGCCCAGTATCCTGTGACTTTGTCCTTATTTTAAGGCAGGAGTCAGGTAAGAGAGTGTTATAATTTCATTATTTGGACTAGACAGAGCCACACCTTTGCTATTTTCAAGAGTTGCTCAGGGCAGACTTGGAAAGGCCTGTACCTGACACACCAAGGCTCACCCAGCTACTTCCAGAAATGTCCTCTTTCATCCTCCCAAATGATTTCCCCATAAAATAGCCTCCAGTTAGCATTTTTTGCCTTTGAAATATGAAATACAAATTATATGAATCAAGAAATATTTTGCAGAAAAAATAACTTCACTTCTAAAGCTGTCTCTGACATGTTCTCACTTCCCTTCTTGATATAATTAACAAACGATCTCTGCCTTCCATCTGCGGTGGAAGTAGCCTCTGGTTGCTACTCAATCCTAGAGGAAGCAAAGTATTTTGAGTACTTTTAAACTCTGCAGACTTACATGGATTGCATGTGCACATGAAAATTCAGGATGGCCCTGTGAACCCCGAGACCTGGCTTAGTGGCAGCCCTAAAGTATTCGGACCTGCCATGTCCTGCATCTAATTGGAAACCAGTGCATATTTCTGCACATCAGAGCCACATGGACCTAAGCTGAAGGACATTTCAGAGGCAGGTGTCACAGGGAATAGGCTCAGCTGGGTTTTTCCACAGGAAGGCAAAGAAAATCCTGTGTGCTGTGTCTCTCAGTTCCATGGCTGGTTCAGAGAGGTCCTTGGACTCCAGGGATGGCCTCTGTGTTCCCTGGGTCAGCAGTAGAGATGTCTCTCCCTTTCACAGGAGCCTGTTGAGGCTGCCTGCTGGGGCTGATGCCTCCCACACATGAGCCCACAAGGGGAAGCTTGGATGGATACTCCTTGTCCTTAGAAGGAGGAGAGTGTCAAATAAACCAGCTATCAGCAATGCAGCAGTGAGGAGGGAACACAGGTCCTCCATCATTGCTGGGAATGACAGGGACAGAGAACCCCATGCAAGTGCACAGCTCTGTAAGGACAGGGACAGCTGTCCTCAGTGGGATACAGGTGCTTCCCAGCTGGGAGAGAGAATTCTAGAAACAAGCTAATTTCACCTCTCAGTTTTATAGGCAGAAGGTCCAGGGCACAGGGAGTGATTGGCTGGGCATCTACTGACCATACGAAGACACAAAATCTTCACTACCATTTAGTATTTTTCTGGATTCCTGCAAAACTGACAGCTCCTTGTGAAAGCCCTTTACTTTGTCACTGAAGAGACCAAGCAGGTGACCCCTGGCCATTCTCTTATTTTAGTTAATTGGACTGTGTGAGCTGATTTTATTTAGAAAGGAAAGAGAACTGAGAGGTGCCTTTCCCACAGAGCTCTGTCTCCACACCTAACCAGGAACTTCCACTAAACATTCTCTCTTTCTGTGATGCTCATGTTCTATATTTCAAATTTTAGAAATATTCAAATATATATTAAATTTTCAAAACACCTTTTAGGTGGAAAATGGTGTCAAGCAGGCTTCCTGGCATTCAGGGAAATGGGGGGGGGTGCAGAGGTTGAGGTCTCTGCCTCGGACACTTTGTTCCTGTGCACAGTTGTTTGACACGAGGCACGAGGTGTTTTCCACACGTTTATCACTGCATCAGCGCCCCAAAGAAGGATTAGTTAGTAATCACAGAAAAAGGATGAGGACACCCATTCTGTCATAACTTGGGAGCTCTGTCACTTTCTCCTGCTTGGATGGCTGTCCTAGCCACTTCCACAGTGAAACACATTCTTCAGAAACATGCAAAGTGTAAATTCAACATTTCCCAAAAGAAGAGGCTATAATGGCCTCACCCCCACAGTCCTTCACCCGGGGAGCACAGCTGCTCTGTGCTGAGTGATTTGGTCCTAGAGCAGTAGGTTGTCTCTCCATAGTTGCTCCTCACTGACAGGAAACCACTCTGGAAGGAATGTTCCTCCAGGTTCCTGCACAGTGGTTCAGAAGCCCAGGAACTTCCTCCCCAGGATCAATGCTCCACTCAGGAGCTCTGTGTCACCATTAGAAAACTCTATGCTTGTCACAACAGCTGGGCCCTCTGGGGACCTCATCCCAGCTGCACATCTGCACTTTTCTCTTGTCCAGAAGTCAAACACCCTTGAGAAAAATTCACCATGGCACCACTGCAGAAAAGGATAGAGGTTCTGTTACAGACACCGCTCTAGACCTTGCCAGGCTCTGAGGGGGAAGCAGCTGGCCCAAGGAGCTCAAGGGGTTTTTGTTGCAGTCTGTAGCACCATGTGGGTGGAGAGCTGTCCCACTGCTGACAGTAGAAGGTATCGACATCTTCAGCCTCCACGCTGATCATGAGCAAGTAGGAGGTCCCAGACCCACTGCCACTGAAGCGTGCTGGGACTCCAGAGGCCAGGGTGGATGTTCTATAGATCAGTAGCCATGGAGAGGCCCCTAGCTTCTGTTGGTACCAGTGCAAGTAGCTGGTGCTTATACTGGAGCTGGCTGTGCAGGTCCTGGTGATCCTCTCCCCTTGGGAAGCAGCCAGGGACCCTGGAGACTGCGTGAGCACAATTTCTCCACTGGACACTATGCTCATATGGGAAAGATGAAAAGAGAGAGAAATTAGTAGAAATAGAGATTCATGTATGTCTTCATACCAGACAAGGTGCAGAAGCAACTAAGATCAAAACCCTGATGTAGACTCCAACTGACTCATGTGGGAAGTGGACTCTGGATCTTGAGCTTTCTCTTTCCTACCTGTGACTCTGAGCAGCAGAAAGCTGACAATTTGAGCCTGAAGTTCCATGGTGTTGTCTGAGCTGAACACTCCTCTTCCCCCAGGGACCCCTGAAATTGGCTCACAGTTCTGTGATCTCTGAGAGGAAACATGCAAATCAGCAGGGTGTGTGGGGCAGCACTGGCCCATAGATCATGTGGTCCTCCCACTGCAGAAGCTGAGGTGGCCTAGAGACCAGGACCTGAGTGTTGTCCTGAGCTCTTGTCCAGAGTCCTCCTGTGTTTCTGGGCTTCATCTGACCTTGTGAACAATGAAGCCCTTTGTCCCTGTGCTTCTCCTGTCTGCAGCAGGTCAGTGTCCTCTGTGAGAAGAACTTGCTCAGGAGGATCACATGGACTGTCCATCAGAGTGTCCTAGGCCACACACTGTCTCTGCTCTCCTTGCCTGTGGCTCCAAGGCCTTTCCCATCCTCATGGCCTCCTAGATGGCTGAACTCCAGTGTGAGCTGGATCTCATATCCTCAGGGAGGTGGCCACAAAGCCAGGCAGGGATTCCAGGTAGAGAGGAAAGCCCAGTGAGGAGAAGCAGGGACTCTTTCCCACTGAAGGGTACAGTCCTCTTTACAGCCCTCTGCACATCCCAGCTACAGTTTCTGTAGGGCTCCATCTTGGGCTGGTGTCACAAGGTCTCTGGGGTTTAGAAGCTGAAGGCTGCCTCAGACTAAGGAACAGTGAATCCAAGTGATGACCATTTATCCTCAATAGAAGCCCTGTCCTGTCCTGAAGGGTTAAGCTGACATCAAGCATCCCTCTGTGACTTTGGGAGAGGAGTTTTTTAAGTAAATGATGTTTTCATTATCAAAATATGAGCCACCGTGCTGAGGTCAGAAAGCATACCTAGTAGTCTTATCAAGGCCAGGTTGTGACACGATTTATCTAGTCTTACAGCAACATGCCTTATTCCTGTCTTCACTACAGAGAGGCAGAAACCAGGGGGAAGCCTGGAGCTATCTCCAGAGCTTCCTTAGGACAGAGGCAGCTGCCTAGAGGCTCCCTGGTGACAGAATTCTCCCAGGGGGATCCTCAGTGGCTCCATTGTGGGGAAAAGGATGAAGTGATCAAATAACACTAGCAGTTTCCTTTCCCTGCCAGGCCCTTTGGCTTGGTCTTAGGGTGAAACTGTCCTCATAGAACAGGTTGGGAAGTTCTTCTTCCTGCTGTTGAGGCAGTTGAGTAAGACTGATGACATTTCTGCTTCAATATGTCTGACTCTGTGCTTTGCTTTATTTAAACATTTTAAAATTCTTTTCTTGTTATAATCCTATTCAATTTTTTTAGATATTTCTGAGTCACTTAATAATTTATGTCTTTCTGAGAGTTGTTGTATTCCATTTAAATTGCATAATTTGACAGTAATGGCATGTTTTCATATTCTCTCATAATGTTTTTAATTTTTTTAGATCTTGACCAATAATGACACTGACTTTGGGCTACTCTTTTGCCTTCGCTCTATTTTCTGGATGAATTTTTGTAAGGGTCTGCAAGGTTTTGATCTTCCCAGGAAATCACCATTTGGTGTGATTGATTTTCTGGTTTTCTTTCATTTATCTGTCTTCTACTTTATATCATTTTCTTCTACTGTCCTAGGCCACACCCTGCCTCTGCTCTCCTTGCCAGCTCTAGATTTCTCTTTCTTCTCCTAGTTTCTAAGGTTACATAATTGATTTCAGATTTTTTTATCATTACTAGAACATAAAATTAGAGACTTATGTTTGTAAATTCAAATATTCATTTGTTCACTACAAATTTGCCACTTTGACAGAGTGGGCAGCTTGGCCATTTCCTCACTTGGGAAGCAACAGCAGGAGCTGGAGAAGTGGAATGCGGAGGCATTACTGAGGTGCCTGGGAGCTGTCAGGTTCAGGCCTGTCACCTGGGGAAGCTCCCCCATGGGACAACTCAGTGCAGGGGTCATTTGGCAGAAAGAGGAAGAAAACAGCCAAAGCCCTGATACTATGACAGTTGAGGTGGACACCCTGAGAGGCCCCAGGGTACAGATCCCTTTTTCTCACCAGTATCACCAACCATCCTCTCGAGGTGGTGGATCTCTGACCGGCTTCCAGCCCAGATATAGTGAGGATGCTTGATGAATTGGTATGAATTGACGAGAGGGAAGTCCTCTGGAAAGGCTTGACTTGGTGCTTTGTCATGGACTAAGAAAAGATTAATACACCAACAAAAGCTCCTATGTATACAAACTTAGAAATTGATATACATCTTATTAGTCTTAAATGTTGCAAAGCACAACTTAAAATACCTCTGCTCTCTTTGTGAGTATTCAGAATCCCAAGGAAAGCCAGACCAATGTGCAGAATAGAGGTCACAGAGTCAAACCCACATGAATGTAGTTATCATATATTAGACAAAGGCACCAAAAACATACATTGGAGACAAGACAGCCTCTTCAACAAATGGTGCTGGGAAAACTGGAAAGCCATATGCCTCAAAGTGAAATTAAGCCCCCAACTCTCCCCATGCACAAAACTCAATTCAAAATGGGTCAAGGACCTAGGAATTAGACCAGAGACCCTGTGCCTAATAGAAGAAAAAGTAGGCCAAATCTTCATCATGTCAGATTAGAAACCCACTTCCTTATCAAGACTTCTAAAGTGCATGAAATAAAATCAAGAATCAATAAATGGGATAGATTCAAACTAAAAAGCTTCTTCTCAGCAACATAATTAGTGAGGTGAAGAGAGAGCCTACAGAATGGGAGCAATGTTTTACCATATGGACATCAGATAGAGCACTAATCTCTAGGATATATAAAGAACTCAAAAAAGTAACACCAAATTAATAATAATAATAATAATAATAATAATAATAACTCAATCTTAAATGGACTAAGGAACTGAAGAAGAAATACAATTGATCTTAGAAGAAGAAATACAGTCTATCAATAAATATATGAAAAAATGTTCAACATCTCTAGCAATTGCAGAAATGCAAAATGAAATTACTCTAATGTTTTATCTCACTCCAGTTAGAATGGTAGGTAGCAAGAATACAAGCAACAATATGTGTTGGTGAGGATGTGGGGGGAGAAGACACACACTTAACATTGCCCATAGTACTAAATTGGTACCACCAATCTGAAAAGCAACTGTAGATATTTTTAGGAAACTTGGAATGGAACCACCATTTGAACCAGCTATCCCACTCCTTGGTTTATACTCAAAGGACTTAAAAAGAGCATACTACAGTGACTGCCAAATCAATATTTGTAGGAGCACAATTCACAATAGCTAAGCTGTGGAACCAAACTAGAAGTCCTTCAACAGATGAATGGATAAAGAAACTTGGTATATATTGGAATATTATTCAGAATTAGAAGAGAATAAAATAATGGCTTTTCAAGTAAATGGATAGAGTTGGAGAATATCATGCTAAGCAAAATATACTAATCCCCAAAACCAAAGGCCAAATGTTTTCTATGATAAGTGAATGCTGTTCCATAATGCCGGGGGTGGGGAGGCATGGGATAAATGGAGAAACTTTGGATTGAAAAAATAGGAGGTAAAGGAGGGAAGGGGGCCTGGAGTTTGGAAAGATGGTGAATGAGAAGAACATCACTATTCTGGTTGCAGGTATGATTGCAGTAATGATGTGACTCTACTTCGTGTTTAACCAGAGAACTAAAAATTGTGCCCCATTTGTGTACTAAGAATTGAAGAGCATTGTGCTGACATATATAACTAATTAGAAAAAATAAATGGAAATTTAAAAATTATGTCCACTGAAGAGCAGAAAGGGCTATATTCAAAGACAAAGTGGGCCACTGTTTCAAAGCTGCATCCACGGCTAACCAGGGGATTTTGACCTGTAGTGCTGAACCCTGAATCAAACCATCTATGTTGGGGACAGAACTTGCCACTCATGAGCCCTGTGAATTGGACAGGGTATTTAAAAGGCCCTTTGTCTCACAAGGACACATGTGAGGATTTCCTTCCCCAGGGTCTACTGCAGCCTCCAGGGTCCCAGGAGGCCCTGAGTAGACATGACACTCTGCAGTTCCTCTCCCCACCTGAAACCCCAAACTAGGACAATGCATTATTAATATTGCCCATAGTTAAGAGGAGGAAGTTTCCATGCATTTTCTAAAGTTTTATAGGTATTTTCTCAGAATGTGAATCAAAGAATATGCTTGTTTTCTTAGTGTGACAGTTGTAGGGCATTGTTGAAGCATTTGGCAGGGTGGATTGGCATGAGTTTCAATTTGGGTGTCACCAGGTGAGACTCAGACACTAGGGTATAGGAATTGATCCTTGTACATCACAGCACCTAAGTTTTTTTGAAGGAATAAATATAGTTTTGCAAATGTGTATTGTCTATGGCTACCAAAATATGAAATTAATGGAAATTATATTGGCCATATCCTATTGTTATGTCATGTTCAGGAATGGATAGGTATAAATGAATCCCACCTTTGTGTATAATTATAATATAAACCAATAAACTAAGGAATAAAAGCAAGCTATAAATGCTAATTTAAAATCTGTCATTTAATCTGATTAACAGATACAGTTATTGGATATTATTCATAAAATTTGTGTAATAAGAGCTGAGCCTAGAAATACAAAATTATACAAGTTTGGCAGTTCTATGCCCTTAGTTCCTTACATAAAATGTCTATTTTTTACTTTTCTTTTTCTTTCTGAATTTCAAAAGATAACATGGTAAATTAAATAAATTGGGAGTTGAAGAATGTATACAAGAAGTAAAGAGGGTCTGGGCACCCAAAGTCCTTACTGTGGATTCCTCTCCCACGTTCATCACATTCATGAAGCTGATTCACTTCCATCCATCATTAGGCCTGATTTCCTGGTAAATTCAAGATATCCCTCTCCTCATGTCTATAGTAAAAGCATGACACCCCATATTCTGCAGATGCCAGGTCTTGTCCCGGCTTCGCTCCAGAGAAGTCTGCCATCTCTGTTCTGTTCCTGAAGCCAAACTTGCTCTCTGTATTTGGCTCTTCTCTGGTGCTTCATCTTCCACAATAGAGGAACAAAGACCCACCCTGATTCTAAGATTGGTGTCAAGGGGAGGGCCATGCTTGTCAGGTTGTGGTCAAGAGAGATCCCAAAGTTACATAGAAAGTATCCAGGGCCTGGACTGTGGGGACACTTGGTCCATTGTGAACAGAGCCCCAGAAACCGTGAGCAGGACACTAGACACAGCCCCCAAGCCTTAGGACTCCTCCTCTCTGCTGCTTGCCCAGTGATGCTGAGGCTCTCTGTGGGGGTCTATTTGCCATCTAGTGGCAGGTTTGTGACAGAGAAAGTTGTGGAATTTGGAGTCTGAGGACCCAAAGTCCTGACTATGGATTCCTATCCCACATTCATCACATTCATGAAGCTGATTCTCTTCCATCCATCACTAGGCCAGATTTCCTGGGAAACTCAAGGGATCCCTTTCCTCAGTAAGTTGTCAAACCAAAGACAACAATTCACCAGAAATTCAGAAAACATACTGGTCTCAGGGCAGTTGGGGTCTAGGTGTGTAATCCACAGGAGATGACAAAGCTGGGGTTTTGCCAGAGAAGAGAAGGGGCTTGAGGGACCCTTTGGGGTGCAGTGGCATTGGTGAGGAAATGTGAGGGTTGCTGTTCTACAGAGGGTAACCCAGCCTCATGATTCTCACTCAAAACCCCTTCCAGAGCTGCTGAGGGTCTCCCAGGGCTCCTAGGAAGAGCTTCCCTACTTAGCCTTTGGGCAGGGGCAGCTGAGGAGTGGTGCAGGAGGTTCCAGAGGTGACCAAGATCCAGCCCCCACTGCCACCCTGGCCCTTCTTCCCAGCCTCTGCGGGGTGCTGAGCAAGGGATGGGACCTGCCCCAGCAGCCCCAGTGCACCTGGCTTCCCACACTTCATGGGCCCTTAAAGGAGTCTCAGATCACCACATTCACACAGGACAGGATGCCGCCCTCTCATGGAAAAGGTGAGATGATTTTTTTATCTAAAACAATGAACTTGGGCAGGAGCAGGGGGATGTTGATGGTGGGAGACCTTTGTTTGGTGGGTCAGGAGCTTGGTTCATGGCTCAGGTCTTGACTCTGCACAGCAGGTGCTCTGCACAGGAGATGACAAGTGCTGTGCCCATGAACAATGGGACAGGGGGCTTGAATCATCTCAAATCTGGCAAGATCACACCCATCTAGGTCTTAAGGGTGTAAAAGTTGAATTTCCTTTGAGAAGAGACCATCGGGAACCTTACTTGCATGAGGGCTCCTAGAAAGTAGTTTCCTGTGCTCAGACACCCAGACACTCAGAGGGTGGTATATCTGTGGTCCCAGGAGGCATGGTGACAGCTCAAGATGTTAGCAGACATGGGCCTCACCCATATAGAGCTGGTTCTGCTGGAATGCAGGATGCAGGACTCAGGGATCATGAGGTTCGACTGAGATTTCAAAGAAGGCCCTGAAGGCCAGGCAGGGTGCATCAGGGCTGAATTCCTGAAGCATCCCCTGAGAAGACAAGCTGTGGAGATGTGAGAATGAAGGTGGCATTGCAGTGGAGGCCCTGAGACTGAGAGATGCCACCAGCATGGGACATCTGCTGAGGGAAACTCTGAATCCAGCAGAGACAAGTGGAAAGGGAGGCTATGTGGGCTGCAGGCAGCAAGTCCACAGAGGCAGAGCCTGGTGTCAACCCTTTGGACAGAACTTCACTGTGCCACATACCCAGGTGCTGGATAGGGGGCTGAAAGGTGGATTGACCCAACTGGACTTTTTTAGTCTTTCTCTGGTCCCATCCCTCCTTCCTTTGGTTCTATTTCTACCCTTTGGAATGGGAATGTTGATACTCTGACACTGGACAATGGATTTGCTTTTGGCTTTTCCTCAAGAGTTTGCCTTGGGGTTCCTATGACACTGTGGACTTGGACTTTTAGGAATGATGAAATTGTTACTGTGCCCATGAACAAATGTGTTTTGGAGACCTGATGTTCAGTGCATATGTATGTGGCTGTTCTATCTTCTTGGTGAATTGACTCTGTTTTCATTATATAATTTCCTCCTTTGTCTCTAAAGCAATTTTGACAAACTTACAGATGTCAGACAAGAGCATAACTCCTTTCTTGTCTCTTGCTCAGTATTTGCCTATCATATTTTCCCATGTTTTCACTGTCAAGCTCTGCTTGTTCGAAAACCTAATGTGAGACTATTGGACACAGCATGTAGACATACAGTTTCAATCAATGTTGCCAATTTACATATTTTAATGGGAGGTTAATTTATTTACATCAGCAGAATTACAGAGGGGAAAAATTTCTCTTTGCCATTTTTTAAACCTTTCTTTCTGCCTCATTTCTATTTGTACATCTCCTCCTTTATCTTTAGTTGATTTTGGGGTAAAATATTTTGATTTTCTTCCCATTTTCTTTTTTCCTGTGTATATGACAGCTTATTGTTTCCTTTGTTTTGGTGAATTTGGGTTGAAACATAACACACTAACTTTATAACATCTTAACATGAGCTGGTGACAATTTGACTTCAGTCTCCTTAAATCACTGTCCTCCCTAACACTCAGCATCCCTTGACGTTACTAATGTCAATTCACATCTGATTGTTGTGCAGGTGTTAACATAATGCTTAGTGATGATGACCATTAATATATTTCCTAAAAATCCTGTGAAAAACAAGACTAGGGTTATTATGACATTAAAAATTATTTCCTGTGTTTGTTTTGACAGAAGAACTCTGTAGTTTTGAATGGTTTCTAGTTACTCTTTGGCCTACTTCATTTCAACTTGGAGCACATCTTTTCCCCAGAAATCTCCCTTCTGCCAGTGACACACCAGGGCTTCTGCAGCTTCTGGGACCTTGGTCGGTGGTGACTGAGCTGTGGCCATGGCACTCAAGGTCCAGAGCCCTCAGCTGCAGCTTCTTCCTCTCAGAAAATCTGCTGAGCTCCTGCCCAGATCAGCATCTCATGTGGCAGCTGGTCCACCCAGGCAGGGAGGTTTTTGTTTGGAGCTGCACCACTGTGGGAGGAAAATGTGTATTTTGAAAGCAGTAATACACCCCAGCATCCTCAGCCTCCAGCCTGCTGATTCTCAGTGTGAACTCTGTCCCTGACCCACTGCCACTGAACCTGTCTGGGACCCCAGTGAACCGGTCAGAAACCGTATAGATCAGAAGCTTTGGAGCCTGGCCTGGCTTTTGCAGATACCAATGCAAATAGGTGTTTCCATCACTATAAAGGAGGCTCTGACTGGACCTGCAGGAGATGGAGGCCGATTGTCCAGGGGTGACAGGCACAGAGAGAGAACTCTGGGTCAGCACAACATCCCCACTGGATCCTGAAATAATGATAGAAATGAAAGTTTATGCACACTAATATGAAACACATTTTCATGATTTCTCTTGTTTCTTTCTTAACTTAATCATTTGTGTGTTCAGTGTAAGTAGTTTGGGTTCCTACCAAAAAAATACAATGTCATATAAGATAGAGGTTGGCATGTCCAATGCCTGTCTAGATATTGACCACATAAATCTTTCTCTTTCTATGTTCCAGTCTTCACCAGGACCCAAATCTTTCTTTTTCCTTCTAGACACTTCTTCCTTTTCATTGATCTGAACATCACATTCCCCATTTTTTGAGCCGAATCTCACACCATGAACATAGGCAGGGATCACATGTAGGAGGCAATGAGCTCACCCCCCTCCCCTTTCTCCTTCCCCGTCCCCTCTGTCCTCACCAGGGATCCAGAGCAGCAGCAGCCCCAGGAACTGAGCAGGGAGCCTCATTTTGAGAAGCTGAGCTAAGGAGTCCTGGTGAGTCAAGGGCAGGTTAGAGCTGAGATTTTATGTCAACCTTGCAAGAAGGCCTGCCCCAGGGAAAAGCATGCAAATGCCCTGGTGGGTGCATCTGGGTGTCGACTTTGAATAAATAAAATGTCTTTTGTGACTGGAGGGAAACCAAGGAGATGAAGTCCAGGCTGCCTGCAATAGTGGGCAGAGGATCTGATGGTGAAAGTGAAAATCTTTGGCAAAGACGTAGATTTTCTTTGAGTTCAGTAGGAAGCACAAATAAAACACCTGAGATATGAAGATGTAGTCAGTGTGGACAGGCTGTTGGACTTCCTCCTAGCAGCAACCCTAGAGAAAGAAACAATCCCACACCCACTATAACTGATAGGAAATTTCCTCCAAATAAACCAATCTCCTTCAGGTACTTCAGACTCCTGTGTTAACAAGTGTTAACAAGTGATGGAAATGATCTCTCTGGGCCATTGCATGAATCAGAAGAACCTGACAGGGAGAAACAAAACTTTCTCTGACACTCAAAATCCATAATTAATTCTTAATTTTCAATGGATCCTGGGAAAAGGATCTTCCATAGGAGTATTTCTCACCTGTAAACTAGAGATCCATCCTCCCAGAGAGACTTCTCTAAACCCAGGTGTCATGGTGGATCCTGAGTCCGGAGGCCCCTTTGGGCAGCAGGCCACTTTTTCTATGTCACAGTCTGTCGCCACTCACTGGAGGATCAATTCATGGACATGCCAGGTACAGGGAGCCAGGGAAAGCTGTGCCCTCAAAAATGAGAGACATTTGCCTGTTTACACTCTTAGTTCTCAGGATTCTCAAGACTGGCCACCAAAATTTATATGATAAGCAAACACATAAATTTCCAGAAATTCTATGCAATTTATTCTTTTTTTCAACTATGACTTATTTTTAATTTTTCTAAATAATTGATTATTGTTTGTACAAATTCTAAAGTTAAAAACATTCTAATTAAATGAGTAGATGTGAAAATTTTAAATGCCCGCATTTCCACAATGAGGAGTTTTACTTCAATGGTGCCAGTGTGTTCTGAGCACACACAACAGTGAGGTGTGTGAATGTCACACTCTGCCCAGTCTCCTCCCCAGTCCTTTCCCATCCTGTCCTTTGTCCTCCCCTGATCCAGGTGCTCTGCCCTCCTGCTCTCCCTCCTGTTCCTATTTTCACCTGTGCATTACCATGATGTGTAAACACGGGAGTCATTGTGGACAGGAATGACACCCACAGAATTCTCATGGGAGGGTACAGGAGGAAGCCAAGTGCCCAGCCAAGCTGGACAGTCCTCCAGTTTATCAAGTAGTTGAGAAATGCCTGTCCACATTCTGCTTTTTTTTTAAGGGCAATAATGTTCAAATATGTCTATTAATTACATATTAATTATATGGTGAAAATTGAGGTTGCTGAGGTTCCTAATTGGTTCTACTCTAGAAGGTCCTGTATTGGAGGTTTGGTCCCAATGTGGCCATGATAGGAAATGGTTGGTTCTTTAAGGGGTGAGGCCTGATGGGAGGGGCCAGGTCAGTGGAGCTGCTGACCCTGGAAGGACCAGTGCTGGACTCACATACACAGGGAGTTCTCTCCAGAGTGGGTGGTCATAAGTGAGACCACACCACAGGCCTGGCCACTGCAGCCTGTAGCTGGTTCCCTTCCCAACTACACACCATATTGTGACACTGCCCAGGGGGACTCACCTGCAGATAACAGTTGAGACTGCCCAACCTTGAATTTTAAGGCTTGAAAACTATGAAGAAAGTTTCCTTTACACAGAACTTACTTAGCTCAGGAATTTTGCTATAGCAACAACAACAAAAAAATGACTAATAACTGTTTTTATTAATAAGTTTTTAAATTGAAATTTCATTAAATGGCCTTATTGCAGATTAACAACTCTATTTATTATAAGTGTATCCTACAGATAGTCTCTCAAATCTCATGTGTATGGATCACTCCACATTCTAGAAGTGCAGATTCTCCTCCGCAGGCCTGGTTGGCTCTGGAACTCTGCTCTCCAAACAGCTTTCAGTGACACAGACGATGCTGTTCAGCCTAACACCTTGAACAGGATGGGAAATCACTCCACGTCCACACTTGGCTTGCTTGTCATTTGGTAGGAAGATTTCATTGTTTTTGTAAAGGATCCTTATCTATTGCTTGTAATTTTTTCCTTTCCGTGGACTCTGTGACATAATGAAGCTTTCATAATGTGATTCCCACTTGCTGAAGGCTTCTGGAAAACACAGTACCCAGGACCCTGATTCTGACTCCTGTGGAGAATATCCACTTTGTGGCACATAGAAAATTCTCTGTGACCTGTCTTTCCCGACAGAACTCCAAGAGCTGGAAATAATGACTGCCTTTGTGAAGGTGAGACTCAGGCCCAGGAAGTGAGGTTCAGGATCTGGCAGTTGAAGGATGTGAGGCAGGTGGAAATGCTGGTCAACCTTTATTCAGAGGAGGCAATAGGCTGTAGCCAGACTCCATCCCTGAGCCATTTTCCTAGGTTCTTTTAATGTGCAGTTCAAACAAAGAAGGCCCTTGCCAACAGGGTACACAGGAGTCCTGCTCACAGGTCATAGTTCATAACCTTGAGTGCATGTGCTGACTCAGAGGGTTTATGGCCTTGACCATACAGTAACCATGACAGCCACATCATGGCCTTAGCTACAAACTAAAAATATAAAAACCCATCTGCCCAACAAAAGCCTCAGGAAGGGAGGGCCTGACCCACGTTGACCACAAGGAAGTTCACCTGGTAACTTCAGGACACACCATGGCTTCTGGAAACACAGTACCCAGGACCCTGATTCTGACTCCTGTGGAGAATATCCACAAGGAACCTCATCTAAGATGGAGGATCCAGAAGAGGAAGATTCTACACCACCTATTGCACCTGCAGGAGACATGTGGACCAGGGTGAGGACTGGGGAGTCACCTGGGAGGTGTAGCAGGCCGCTGAGGTCATCCCCACACACCTGGGCTCTCATGCAGGTCTAAGGAAGACAGGGCCAGCAGCCTGGGCCTTCAGTGGCAGGTGAGCTCTGGTTCTTGGGCAGCACCAAGGAATCTCCCATGTCCAGCATCTGCATTCCTATCAAGTGGCCCTGGTCCTTCAAACCTTGCTACTTGGACTGAATTTATCCATGTTCCATGATTCCTCCAAGGACTGCCTCTGCAGAGGTGCTCTGGGCTATGACACAGGAGCAGAGGGTCCTCCATTGTCACAGCTGCCCTCTCTGTGTTCTGTTTCTGTATCTGCCTCTTCATGACCAACTCGAAGAACTGTGAGAGCCTACAGTTTAGATTCCCATTCCCTGTGGAGGACTTCCTGTTTGCAGTACACACAGTGACTTCTCATTTCTATTTAAATCCAAACTATTACTATAAACCAAATCCCTCAGACCCACTGATGTTTATCCTTCATTAAATCAGGAGGGACACCAGTGAATCCAGAGGTTTGAGAAGAGACTGGTTTTCTGTTTGCCAATTTCCTTCCTGGAATAAAATTCATGGGCAATAATGGAAGGGAAGGGTAAATGGAGTAAAATTTATTTCAGGAAAAGTGAGAGAAGTCTCTCAACAAGGGAGGGGGCCTGACACCCCCTTTGGGTGTGCTAATTTAGGGGCTTATGTGGTTTACTGTCTGAGCTTTGATCAGTCTATGTTAAAGTGGTGTTGAGAAAGGGTCAAGGTCATTGGATTGCACTTCAGGCAGAAGGCTTAACCCTTCCTGTGATTCCAATCTGGGTTCACTGCCACCTTTCATTTTCTCACATCTCTGGGAGAAGGAGTTAGCTGGAGTGTTCCCACAGTTGAGCCTCATGGGATTTTTACATTTTGAAAAGGTCTTCATGGGGCCATTAGGATATTACAGGTTAGCCTCCTTGTGTGGTTTCTGCCTTTGAGCAAGACTTCCACTGGGGCCCATCCCTCTGAGTGATGACCTTTGACTACTCACTGTCATATCTGACTGCTTGTCCTAAGAAGCAGAAAGAGGTTTCATGTGCAGAGGAACCTTTCTGGAATCTCCTACCAATGTCTCCCAGAGCCTGGCTGCCTCTGAGATGTGTCCTCAGCAGGAGGAGGCAGCAGGAGGAGCAGCCGAGGCAGCCAAGCCTCACACTTACTCACTGGGAGGTTTATGTCATGGCCTGTATCCCTGTGGGAGGACACTCATCATAGTGTTCACACTTATAAGTGGAAATATCTTCAGAATCAGGCTGCTTATAGTGAGAGTGGAATCTGTCCTTTATGCCCTGCCACTGAACCTCAAGAGGACCCCAGATTGCAAGCAGTTTGCCCCATAGATCAGGAGATTAGGAGCTTGCCCTGATTTCTGCTAGTACCAGTTTAAGTAATTGCTAATGCCCTGACTGGCCCTGCTGGTGACAGTGACTCTTTCTCCTTGAGATTGAGACAGGGAGGATGGAGACAGGGAGGATGGTCAATTTGATGTCACGTCTGGAACCTGACATTGAACACATGAAAAGAAATATGCACAATGTTAATCATGTTAAAAGAGAATTTCCCTGAGGATCCAGGCAGCACTGACCACTCTGGGATTAGTAAATCCCCAGGACTTTCCCTCTGTATCCATGAGGCAGAGCAGCAGGAGCCCCAGGAGCTGAGCCGGGGCCCTCCTGGTCATGCTGTGTCCTGGCTGGGACTGACCCCTGCACAGGGTGCTAGTAGCCTCTTAAGAAGTACTCAGGGCAGTGGGCTGTGCTGTGAGCACATGCAAATCAGCAGGGCTGAGCAGACTGGACACAGCTACAGGGCTGCTCCTCTCAGTCACTCAGCACAGGCTCCAGGTCCTGAGTCCCAGGTCAGATAGGGAAGCTCAGAATTGCTGACAGAAAATGCTCTGCTCTCGGGCTGAAGGCAGTGTTTTTGTTGACTCCTGCATGTGTCATGCTTTTTGATGACCTTGGGTTCCATCTGTCCTTTCCTTGATATCTGACAGAGGATGTGGGCCATAGCACAACCCCAGAAACTTCAGGAATGCTTAGGAGATACTTGCATTTGGCACCTGAGACCATTAATGAGTCCAGAGTGGCTGACTGCTTGCTCTGAGTCCCTGATGGTGAAGTAGAAAGGCAATACAAAAAAAAAAAATTGATTCATAAGAAGGGCAGGATCTTTCCTCCCTCATCTTCCTTCTCCAGCTGCTCAAACTCTTTTCCTCTGTTTATCTCTCCTCTGTCCCACTGTGCTTATCAAGACAAGCCAAAATCAAATATTTTTTTTTTCTACATGAGAGGCACTGCACTCTTCCTAGCTCTGTCTCTGATTGCTCACGCCCATGCCTGATGTCCCCTGCATGCTCAGGTTATCACTCCCACTCTCTCTGGCCTCACAGTCCAGTGTCTTCAGAGGTGGCAGTCCTCTCTCCTCCAACCCTCATCCTGCCTGTGGTGGCAGAGAGCAGAGCATTTTCTTTCAGCAAAATCTACCATGTTCCCTACCCCTGAATATTCTGCCCTGATCAAGCCTGTAGGTGTTCACAAAAACATCATCTAGAACTTGGTTTGAACAGTGGTGTGGCTCAAGTAAGTAAATTCACAATCAATAATTAGACCTAAGAGACTCACTGTTGAGAAAACAAGTGATTTATGTGACAGAAGAATTATTAAACAAAGTCTGTGTTTTAGAATGTAATTACATGTGATCATGTAAAACCATGGATTTTGTTGATAGAACCTGAGCAAGTATCATTGTGTGTGGTTAAGGGGTGATTTGATAAATGGAAAATCCATACCATCTTGAAGAAATCATCCTGTTCTCTCAAAAAGAACCTATAATTTCTAACACAACTATTCACTAATGGAACTGTGAATCTCTGGGAAACGTTATATTTAGAATATAGGGTTGGAAAAAGAGAAACTAAGACCATTTTGAAACACAGGATGCAGTGAAATATTGAGAGGATCACAGAAAAACATAACAAAAGACAATTTGTATGTGACAGCAAGTAGACAAATTTGGAGAATTTGAAGTGTTAAAATAATTAATGATCACAATATTCTGACTATTGAAGAACATATGAACTCATTAGTATATAACAGCATTTCAAAGGACAAATTCTTATTGGAGAACTCTGGTGACACCCTGAGCCCAGGTTCAGAGAGCATCACTAAGATGTAGGACATGAAGCCATGCCCCACCTGGCAGGAGGCCATGAGAAGAGCAGAGTGTCCCCTCTGCACACTCCTGCCCACCCACTATGGGCTGAGCTGTGTCCCTCAAAATTTACAGGCTGGGGCTGTGGTCTGCACAACTTCACAGTGTGTTGGATTACGTAATTATGCAAGTGTGAGTTTTGAGTTTGAGGTCTAATCCAATATGACTGGTATCCTAATGGAAGAGAAATTAGGTCTCGGAGACACCAGAGACAGTCCACCTGACACACAGGAGGATGGCCGTATGAGACAAGGGAGAGCAGAACAGCCCAGCTGGGCCCTGATGTCTGCCTGAGATTCCACTGTCATGGCATAGTCCATTTCTGTTGAAGCTGCTCAGTGGTGGTGTTGGGGGGGCTATTTTATGGCAGTAGAGTTACCACAATGCTGGATGCAGGAGCAGAATTCAGTCCTGAATGTCACTGTGTCCTCTGTGAGGATATTCTACAGGGCCACTGGTGCAGCACCTTCAACAGAGACAGGACTCCAATATCCAAGAAAGCAGAGGCTGCCACCCCATGCTGAAGGAAGCAGAAAAGACCTGGATTCATAGCAGCTGGGGAGTCTCCACTGGGCCATTTGCTACAGAAGACACTAGGGGGTGACTGGATACATGTGAAATGCCATGAAAACAGGATAGGACAGGGCACTAATGTCCGTGTCCTGGTCACAGGGTTCATAGCAGTTATGTAAGTACAGCTGTCTGTAGGGAAGGAAGGACGGACTTCTCCATCCTGAGCACAGCTGGAGGTCTGAATCCACTCATTTCCACCTTCTCTTTCTTAATTTTAAGAGGATGTCCTCAACTCCTGAAGAGCTGGGCTCTAGACCATGCCCATCCCCTCTCTGGAGCCAGGAGGAGATTATGAGTGTGACCAACCAAGATTCAGAGTCACAGACCCCCAAAGGCTCAGCCACTGAGCTGGGAGACCCTGCAGGGTGGGCACCTTCTCCCACCAGAATGAGGAGCCCTGGATCCTTTTCCTCCTGCTTCCCATCAGTGGTCAATGCCAGACCACACTGTGGGGACCCAGTGCACAATATTTTCCTCTACAGTACAGACCAGCCTGCTCATGGCACATTATCATATGTGTTTTCTGTGGCATCATTTCCCCATAATTGCACTCTTTGGGGACAGGACATGACACAGGGGAGGGGGTTTAGCCAAGCACACTACTATGAGGTCCATGAGTACAATTGCTCTGTGTCCATGAAGTCCACAGGAAGATGAGCTGTGGGAGGTTTGTGCAGAGCAGTTCTGCAGGTGGCCTTGGACTGACCCAGGCTCTCCTCTGACTCACTTGTGGTTCCACGGACACATACTGACTGCACTGGGTGCAGCACCCTGAGACACAGGGAACCTAGCAGAAGAGCTCAGGCCCTTCCAGTCCCCTCAGAGGAGCAACTGGGCTTTAGTGCTTTGGATCATGGGATGTCATTGCTTAAAGAATAAAAGCCAAGATAGGAGCTCTGTGAGTTCTCTTGGTTGTCCCATAAGAAGTGTTTGCAGAGATCCTTGAGGAGTGTTCTCCTGGGACTTGTTTCTCTTGTGATCTCAAAGGATGCCTGTTCTGGGAATGAGAAATCTTTCCATGAAAGCCACATTTATGAAGACATGAATGGCTGTAAACATACTTTATGTACAGAGATATGAAAAAAGGTGCTCTATGTGTAATAAGAATTGTAATGCATTTCACTGCCATGTTTTTAAAAATGAAATCAATTAAATATTTTTTAAAAAGAAAGCAGTTAGCTTTAAATCAGAGCTTACTGTCTGGTGCACACAGAAGTCTATATGGTGACTTAAGTTCTTATAAAAGTAATCTGCCAGTTGTGCAAGGTGAGCTGGCAAGGAGTCAGGAGCAGGAAGCTCAGGTCCACTTCCCCACTAGGGGGCAGCAGTGGGGTTGGCAGCAGGGAGAGTGGAAGAACCACTTGTTGATTGGATGGTGAGAATGTGTTTGCAGAGTTTCACACGGTGTAGAAAGTCATTGTCCTCTACACAGTCACATGCTCCCTATGGAGGAGGTGTCAGGATCTAAATGAAGAATCATGAAATGGTGATGTTAGTAAAGCTGCCTCCTATGCCATGTCCATCCTGTCTGAGCCTGTTTCAAACCATGCTTGAGTGTACTCTGAATGCATTTTCTGAAAAATGCCTGAAGCACTTTGTGACTTAGTGAATTGATGTCCAGGTATGACCTTGTCTTAGCTGAGTTCACAATTTCAATTTTCAGGTTCTAGCAAAGAGAAGAAGTCTGGATTGTGAGAAGGAAAAAGAGACACACAACATGCTGTTAGGATACCAGATCCTGGAAATGGGCATAATAAACTGGCTCCAGGAAAACCTGCCTGTCAACAAATCCCCTCTTCCATGGAGCCCTGATCCTGCTGTGTGTGGAGGAAAGGCGACATCTGGGCGATTTCTGCAGAGACACATGAAGGAGCTGGAGCCCCACATTTGAGGGTCACAATACACAGAACTGTCCCAAGGTCTTAACCTGGAATGCAGAGGAAATGCCCTGTTAGCAGGACCTGAGGACAATTGCTGCAGCCATCATTAGCAGGCTCTGTCCTGGACAGAGGAGGCAGTCACTGGGTCAGGAAGAGAGGAGAAGTATGCAGGGACCCTGGCACACTGTTGTGCTTGTATAGTCACTGTTAACCCTGAGCATAGCCCTGGGTGTTTATGGCTCTCCTTGAGCCTCCATTTCCTCCTGCTCACATGCATGTAATAGCAAATACTCCCCCATCCTGTTTAACCTCTGCCATGTACCTGGGGAAGCAAAAGAAGGTCTAAGGGACCAAGCATCTCTCATACATGAATGAAAGTGGGTTTTCTCTCTCCTACAAAATTGAAAACTGCAGAAGTCTAACTTTGTGTCTCTGGAGAGAGCAATTATGTACTAGGCAGAAAGGGATTGAAGGCAGATGGCAGCTGTTATTTCCCTCTGGAATCATCTGGGCTGCTGTGGTGGTCCCTGAGGCTTCCTGAGAGTAAGGAACTCCAGGCTGCTGATGGAGAGGGGGAAGCCTCTCCATGACCCACTGCCCCTGAGCCAGGCTGGGACGCCATTGGGCCTGAAGGATGCAGCACAGATAAGGCCTCCAGGTCTCTGCCTAGGGTTTTGCTGGTTCCAGGGTCACGAGCTGCCCACACTCCCGCTTGCTGTTGCCCTGGAGACAGAGACAGTGAGGCTGAGGTCTGTGTCAATACAATACCTCACATGGTCCCTAAAATTGGAGATAAGACTGTTCCAGCCTTCCTTATCATTGGACACTTGTTTTGTCTTTTAACCTTCTCTCTAGTACTTGTCAAATGACTCAAACAAAGGAAAAGCCCACTCACCTCCACTTGGGGTCTGCTGCACTAGAATTCCTTCAGCTTTCTCTTCTAAGGTCTCTGGAAATGCACAAGAAGCACATTACCTAAAACAATGTTTTATAAAATAGGTTGGTTTATCAATTTAGGGCTCATAAATATATTTAGAATGTTTTTAAATTTTAAGGCATTACAGTCATACATAATCTGCTCTATGGTGTGCCTGTTTGCATGTGCTCATGATCATGCATTGTAATGATGGAAAGTAGAACACAGGTTGAATATTCTTTTTCTAAATGTGGGAAACTGAAAGTGCTTTAGACTTCAATGTTTTTTAGATTTTTGGAAACTTTTCATCATTTACTAACTGAGCATTTCCATACAATAATCCAAAACCCACTGGAATCCATCCTAAAACTTTCAGATTTCTGAGCTTTTTGGATGTGAGAGATTAAGACTAGAAAGGCTCAGCTTGCCATAGAATAAGGTGCAGTAAAATACAGTCACCCAGAGCACCCAGGATGTGACTGTGGATGGTGGGAGCATTTTGCTAGGTGGACTCTGTGTGTGAGGCTGTGGTCCACTCTCTCTGTTTTCTGATACTTCTAAGACAAGGTGACTGGTTGGCTGGGCTTGTCTGTCACCTACTGCCTACTGGTCAATTTTAGGCATAACATGGTTAGGATTTTAGACTCTGGGTCCCGTGGGGCTTCACTGCTAATCTTCACTATTGCTCAGGGAGCTGACCCTATTGCATCCATCACTGGGACAGATTCTGTAAGGAACACAGATGTCCAGCTCATATCAATAGTCTTACTTGTAGCTGAGGACAAATCACTAACAGATAACCAGGGATTTAAAAGTGATAATTGAGAAGAGGGTTAAGGGCTACACTCTGTGGGGCAGGTGAGAGGCCAAGGCTGTGGCTTCAGAGAGGCTCCTAAGGATGCAGGTGTGGAGGCAGAATCGGGGGCCCAGGCCTCCTGACCTCCCTGTCAGTGCAGCTTTGTTTCTGCCCTCTCAGAAAGATCCCAACTCAAGACCACACTACCTGTGCCTACTAAGAAAGCCCAAGGTCACACAGGCTTGTTACCTGCTGCTGGGAGGTTTGTGCTCTTAGCTACAACATCAAAGATGGTCAAAGCAACATTTTAGACCAACACTGGTCAACAGAACATCCTGTTGCCACTAGTCACCAGTGTGTATTGACCACTTGAGACACAGCAAGTGCATCTGAAAGATTCAATTTAAACTTTAATTTTATTTTAATTTTATAAACTCACACATAGCTAATCATCCACCATGGCTGGAATCTACCAGCCACACAATATTCTGCTGCTCAACCCTCTCTAGGTAGCAATGGAGGCACCAGAGAATCAGGGTGCTCGGGTTCCAAGCTGTGCAGTTTCTCTGTGGTTCAAGGACAACTTTGTTGACCCATTTCAGTCGTCATCAATTCACTGTGATAAATAAAATATTCCAAGATGTCCTAAATATAATTATAATTATAATTAATTAATTATAATAAAGAATGCAGGGTAGACAGAGATTTAAAAATCAATCAGATTTCTGAGCCCCAAATCAAAACCTCTGCTCCATGTTTTTGATTGATGGTTGGTATCATCAAAAACACATGACCAACCACAGGACATTCAATCTTAATGACTATGAAGCTTTTGTCCATCAAGTCCACTTAACCAATAGCAACAAGTGTGTCCCTTAGAAATGCCCACTTATCATGAAGATTATCACTATCTGTGCTAATTCACCATTTTTATCATGGGTAGAGGTTCCCAGCTTCTGTGGCAGATGACACTGTTGGCTGGGGAGGACATGAGCACCTCCATGTCTAGAATCTGTGCCTTCTCTTGCCAAATGCCCAGGGCTTTGAAAGACTCACCAGAAATAAGTGGTAAATGTCTAAGGTGAGGAGTGTGATAATTAAAATATTATATGAGCCTTAGCAGCTCCTGGAGGCTCCCAGGCCCAGGGCAGCACTCAGCAGTTGGGTGGGGTCACCCAGGGCCACAGGCGAGTAGCAGGGAAGGCCCCAGAGGTTCTGAAGCTCCAGGTGCCACCAGACCCTGGGCCTCTCTCCTCAGCCTCTGCAGGTGCTGAGCAAGGGAGGGACCTACTCCTGGCCCCCTGAGGACCCTGCTAAGACCCCCACCTTCCCTGTAGGAGTCCTGGGGCTCCAGGGTCATGTGTGACTGAGGTGTCCTCTGCCCAGGTAAGAGCACTTCAATTTATTTTTTTTAATCCAGTTTTCTTACATTGTTTTTGTATCAAGAACAAACCCACATGGAGGTGGGCCAGGAGGATGGTGACCTGGGGCTCTGCAGGGGAGGGTGTGTCAGGAGCTTGGTCCCTGGATGAGGTCTGGAGTCTGCTGTGGCAGGGAAGGTTCAGCACATCACAGCTGTGACTCATCCCAGCCACTAACACAGGGACAGAGGACATGGAAACAGGAGGGGGAAGTGAAGGTGTCCAAGATCACCTACACAGGAACCTTGTCGGGACAGCAGACATTGTGGAGTTCAAGTTGAAAGAGAAAATAGTTTGTGTCTCAGTCCTGGAAACAGATCAGAAAGTCCCATGTGAGGGGGAAGAAGAGGATGGGAAATGAAGAAAATCATGCACACTTACGTATTCACAGCACTGTTGAAAGCCGGCTCATCCAGGATGTAGACTGTGGCCAATTAACAAGTGATTTTTATATGAAATATTTGAAAAAGTTATCAATCACTGAAGGCCTGGTTGATTTTGCACACTGCAGAAGTTATATATAAGTTATATATATATATATATATATATATATATATATATATATATATATATATTCTTTTTTCGATGAACAATATTCTTTTGAGCTCTTGAGGTCCCTGCTCTTCCCAAGTGTCCCTCCTGGTCTTGCTGTTGCTGTCCCCCATTGGCCATGGGCTCCTTCCTCCCCTCTCAGATGCATCTGCAGATGCCCCTGGGCCTTCCCTGATCCACACAGAGGAACAGCCGCACACACCACACACCACACACCACACATCACAGCAGACTCCACACAGAATTCAACAGGGATTGAAATGATTCTGCTCCCTTTTCCTCCTGCCATTACTTTCCTGCATGCCTTGGTCTCCTCGACCATGAGGACATCAGTGCCTGGGTCACAAAATGGGTCAGGTGCAACTGCCTGTGTGAGGGCTCTTACTTATTCCTGCAAACTCTGCCATGCAGCTGAAAACCCTCAAGCACAAGAGTATGTCCTGGCTTTTATATTACATAAAAATATGGTGATCTCAACTAAACTCCAGGTACAACTTTCACAGTTCAAAAGATCAACTGGGCAATGAAAATAAAACTTACAAGAGAAACAAGGATCTTTTGAAATGATACAAAGACTGCTTGTATGTAAAATGTCAGCTAAGGTTTATTGTTCCCCACAAAGGAGGATGGAGAGACCCCAGGAGGGTGGTGCTTGATGGGAGGGTCCATCCTGGGAAGGAGATTGGGGGCTGAGGACTGACTCATGCAGCCATCAGACATCAGGACCAGGTGGCTACTTACAACTGTGTCTCCTGAGCTCTGACCCTAGGAGGAGAGGGGAAGGTCTGGGCACATTCCTAGAGTAAGTGGAGCAGAACTTGAAAATAGCATCTTCACACCAGTGCATAGAGCTCATACACAGGCAGCCCTGAGTGCCCCACAGAAGGTCCCCTCTCACTAAGGTTATTTTACATTTGGTCTCAATAATCATGACACACAACTACAGAGTATAACATAAGATGTTATCCAATATGAAATTTTTCTGTAGGGATAATGTGTGAGCATGTCTGGCAAGAGGCATACTGTAGAAATATTATCGTTAATATTGTGTTTTGCTATGTTTGGAATTAAATCTGTGCTATACTGAAAAGTGATTGTTCAAAAAATGATTTTTACCTAAAGAAATTAATGAAAGTCATATTTTTTATATATTTTTTAATATTTTTATGCCAAAAATCATTGTTGAAAGAGCAAACAAGTAGATAGATTATTTTATGTTAAGATGCAGGTAATACTGTCAGTGATCAGCAGATACATGTCCAAGTTATAATTCATGGAAATTATCCTGATGCCACTACCAAGTTTCTGCCTTACCCTGGCACCTCTTCATGATCTTGCTCCAGGAATCACAAGGATTGTCTCAATTAGATAATGTCAAGGGGGGGGGGTACAAACTAGGCTTTGACCTGAATGGATTAGCCTCATAAAATGGCATATGTAAGGTGTACAGTATATGCTCCCAAAGTGTAGCCAGAATAATGGGTTCACAGGGGTCATACTCAGAATCTTCTTGGGGGGTTCTTCCTCCAGCCAAAGAGGGTATAAACCAACTGAAAACTTAAATTCTAAAATAATTAGGGAAAAACAAAAGACAAAGATTTAGAAATATATTTAAAAAGCTGAGCCCCTGATACACTCAGTAGACACAAGAGCTGGAATTAGACAAAGGAAAGATGGCTTGAGTGGTTTACTTAAGGGAGTGCATCAAACATAGGTATAAGGTGTCAAGGAGGAGCCTTGCTTCATGTTCTCTTGCAGTCAGCAGATTGATTGGCACCTTGGCAGGTCACGCACGTCTCAGGTGCTATGTGGGCCATGGCAGAGTGGGATAGAAATTCACAGTGTCTCTGGGCAACTGACATGAGTAAATGTCCACTGGTCATTCCCAGACACCAAATGATCCTATCCACCAGGATTCCATGCACAGTGACCCCCACACAACCCATGGATGGCTAGTGGCAATGGGAGGATCTCGTACATTACATCAAGCTAGTAGATATTTATGAAGAGCATATGGTGTGTGGACAGGGGTGCCCTGGTCAAAGATCTGTGCATGGACCCTGGACAGCCACTTGGCTTAGGGCCTGGAAGAGAAGATAGGAAATCAGACACAGTTATTCTGAGAGGGTGCAGCAGATGGGCTTGTGGAGTGGGTTCTGCATGTGCAGACTTTATGGATTCTGTGGGACAGCAGAGAAGGTGCCACAGAGGAGAGCTAAGTAGCAATATGAGTTAGAAGACTCTCTCCTCTGGGAAAACTACCTGGTTTCTGTGTCCCACTCACTACCACCATATTTGCACAATAGATCCTTCATCGAGTGGAGGCAGGGATGAGGGTCATGACAAGAGCCACATCTCTCCACCACCACCTCTACAGTGCTGTTGGTACTACAGCCACCTCAGGATATCTGATTTCTCTGCATCAGAACCAAATGTCACCTGTCACCTGTAGGAAGTTGGAGTTTTTAATCAGTGTCCCCTGGAGGGCTGTGGTGCATTCCTCCTAGAACACACCTGTGGGCCAGGGAACAGGGACTCAGATGACCAGGGGGTACCTGCTAGCCCACCCCATAGCCACACTGCCACCTTCTGAAGACAGAGACAGAGACCTTAAAAGCTGAGAGGGAAAAGAGACTCCTTAGCTTTATGGGAGAAACAACTG
Organism: Urocitellus parryii; assembly: GCF_045843805.1. Classification (NCBI taxonomy): domain Eukaryota; kingdom Metazoa; phylum Chordata; class Mammalia; order Rodentia; family Sciuridae; genus Urocitellus; species Urocitellus parryii. Next base: position 98,995,637 of record NC_135541.1, read on the forward strand.
GAATGAAAAGAGAAATTCTCCCCTGGAAACAGAGAGGACAAAGGAAAGTTCACAGTTTCAAGTGTCGAAGGAGAAGACTGTTGACCTAGAACTCTAGATCCTGGGAAAAGTTAATCAGGAATCAACATAAACTCAAGAGCCCTCAGTTGTAGAAACATGAAGAGAGTGTGTAGCTGACCACAAAGTGGCTGTGAGGGGCTCTATAGAGAATAGAGACATGACAGGAGCAGAGACCTTGGAACACAGGATAGGGAAGGACCGTAAAGGATGGACAAGTGACAAGCCTTTGACAGCTGGGTCTGACCACTGCACATTGTGCACATCTGTCCAACATCACTGTGACACCCCAGGTCACCAAGAAAATGCAAATTAAAACACATGAGAAAAGAGCCCCCCTGAGGGATGGCCATGTCCAGGAGGGAGCATCCCACAGGCAGCAGAAGGGGAGCCCAGGCCCTACCCCTGCTGCTGAGCTGGACCTGGCTGCAGTCACAAGCCACTCCCAGCAGCTGAGTGTTCTGGGGAGTGTCCACAATATATCTCCAAGATAAAGACAGGATGTGCAAGACAGTGTGACAGATTCTTAAAACACTAGGTGTTCTGATATGAAACTAAAGATGGTGAACGTACACATCTAAAAATAAATAAAATTCTGTACCTAAAAACTTACAGGACCTGTATTCAGCATTGAAAACCTGGAGGACACAAGCCTGCCCTTCAGTAGGGTAATGGATCAATACTGTTATAGAGGCCAGAAAATAGAAGATTACTCAGCACTGAAGAGAACACAGTGATCAAGCTAGGTGCAATGATGCTCACATGTAACCCCAGCAACAAGGAGGCTAAGGAAGGACAATGACAAGTTTAAGGCCAGGTCCAGCAACTTAGCAAGAACCTAAAAATTCATGGAGATCCTGTTTCAAAATTAAAACTAGGACTGTGAATGTAGCTAAATGGTACTACATGCCTGTATTCAGTACCAAGTTTGAAGAAAAATTTAAAATGAAAAAGAAAGAAAGAAGATACCTACCTATCACTTCATGGAAACCCCTAGAGGAGGTTTGTGTGCACAGCACTCAGGGTGACAGGCCAGTCTGAACATCGTCCATGCTGTGAGTGCCAGACCCCTGTCACTCAGCCCAGGTGAAACTACAGGATGGAAAATCATGAAGGTCTGCAGCAGAGAGAAGGGTGAGGGGCAGTTGGAGCTCAGACACTGTGAGGGTGGGACCTGCATTATGCCAGGCCACACTGTTGGACACACATGACTGTCCACTTGTCTAGTTCCACAGAATGCACAAAGTGACCCTGGTGTGACCTGTAGACTTGGGCAGAGGTTGATGAATTGTAACAAAAGCAACAGAGTCTGGGGGTGGTGATGGAGGGGCTGTGGGAGCAGGGGGGACACAGGAGAACTCTGTACGTGACCCCAATTTTCTTGGATACTTAAACTATACTCAAAAATAAAGTCTAAAATATTCCCGTGTGGAATACATGGAGAGGCCTATCTTTGCTGCACAATCCCTGATACTGCCTAATTCAGTCTCTCAGGTCTTAAATCACTTTCCTTATCATATAGTGAGTTCATTGCCTGCTGGGGCTGAGCTGGTCAGGGTGCAGAGGAGCCCCCCTGGATCCTCTGACAAACCCTCCTTGCAGTGCTCAGACCCTGGCTGCCTCTGAGCAGTGCCCTCAGCAGGTGGAGGCAGCAGGAGGAGCAGCTGGGGCAGCCCAGCCTCACACTTCTGCTCCCTGGGAGGTTTTTGTCATGGCCTGTATCACTGTGAGAGGGTAACTGCTACCTTGTTGACAGTAATAAGTGGCAACATCTTCAGGCTCCAGGCTGTTGATGGTGAGAGTGAAATCTGTCCCAGACCCACTGCCACTGAACCTCGAGGGGACCCCAGATTCCAAAGTATTTGCATATCTGATGAGAAGCTTAGGAGCTTGGCCTTGTTTCTGCTGATACCAGTGTAAATAACTGCTAATGTTCTCACTGGCTATGCAGGTGATGGTGACTCTGTCTCCATGAGACACAGGCAAGGAGGATGGAGACTGGGTCATTGTGATGTCACATCTGACACCTAACATTGGAAACATAAAAAGAAATATCAATGTAAGTAGTGATGTTACAAGAGGACTTCCTGAGTAGCCAGGCAGCACTGACCACACTGAGATTAGTAAATCTCCAGTGCTGTCCCTCCTTACCTGGGAGGCAGAGTAGCAGGAGCCCCAGGAGCTGAGCAGGAGCCCTCATGGCCATGCTGTGCCCTGACTGGGACTGACTCCTGCACAGGGTGTGAGAAGCCTCTTAAGAAGTCCTCAGGGCAGTGGGCTGTGCTGTGGGCACATGCAAATCAACAGGGCTGGGCTGGCTGGGCACAGCTGCAGGGTGGGCTCCTCTCAACACTGACCAAGTGTCCCCATGTGTTCCAGGTCAGATCAAGGCAGCACCAATATGCATTTCAGAGAGTTTGTTTCTCTCTGGTGACATTTTGTTACTAAGGATATTTTCAGGACAATTGTCCAATTTTGAAGAAAACTTAAGGTCTGGATTGAGCAAAGTATTTCATACCTAAAATGAGGATTACGTAGAAGAAGCTACGTAACAACCACTGTGACATGTTTGAGTGGTTGCATATTGGAAACAATCCAAATGTCCCCTAGAAGACAGACACTGGGCTGGGTAAGCAGCTCTGAGGTAGAGGCCCTGCCCAGCAGAAACAGCCCTGAGTTCAGCCCACACACAGGGTGAAGAGAGTGGAGGAACTCCAGCCTCCTGGTGAGGATCTGAGTTCCTGCCCATCTTCCAGGACCTGGAACAACTAGGCAGGGCCATGGGCCTGGAGCGCTGGAGTGAAGGCCTGTTCACCAGAGTCCAGGCTCACAGCTGCTGTTCCCATGTGTGGAGCAGCTGGTCCTCCTCAGATGGGCTCCCTCTCTAGCAGTGTTGCCTCCCATGGGGGCTCCTGTTGTACTCAGGACACCTGAGCCCCTGTGGAGTGAGCAGTGACCACACATAGCTTAGCACCCTGGGGACAGTCTGAGGGCAGCACTGACATTGCAGCTTCTCCTCCCCTCCCCCTACCTTCCCTTCCTCAATGTGAAGACCCCAGTGTCTGCCCCACACTACAGTGGAGACTGCAGTGGGCTTTGCCCCCTCATGGTGATTCATGAGGACACCTCACCCACTGCACACATGGCTGTACCACCGTCTTCAGAGCTGTGAAGAGCTCTCATCCAGGCCCACTGCTGACCCTTAGTTCTGACCCCATTCCATGAGTCCTCAGAGGAGAGACATTCTTCTCAGGTTGTGATGATCACAAGTTATAAAGCAAAATAGAAAACATTCAGGAACTTGCCTGTGAGGAGACTTAATCCACTGTGCACAGAGCCCCAGCGGCCATGAGCCTGGGCACTGGGCACAGTTCCCAAGCCTGAGGGCTCCTCATGGGAAGGGGTCTCTGCTGCTTTCCCAGGGCCTCTGAGGTCAGGACCCTAGGCTGGGTTTCTTGTGGGGTTTGTTCGCCATCTAGTGGCAGAGTTGAGGCATAGCAACATGATAGTTTTGGGGTGTGGAATCCCAGATTCATAAAACTGATCCTCCTCCATCCATCACTAGGGCAGATTCTGTAGGAAACTCAAATGGTCCCTCTCCTCAGTGAGTTGTTCAACTCGATAAGTACAGAAGATCAACACTGCACCAGGGATTCAGAAAACATGCTGGTCTTGGGGAGCTGGCCTCTAGGTGAGTAACTCTCAGGATATGCAAAAGCTGGGGTTTTGCCAGAGAATAGAAGGGGCCTGAGTGACTCTGAGGGGGGTCAGTTTTAAAGGTGCAGGAGGCCGAGGTCTCCTGGTCTAGAGAGGCCAACCCAGCCTCATGCTTCCCATGCAAAACCCTTCCAGAGCTACTGAGGGTCTCCCAGGGCTCCCAGGAAGAGCTTCCATGCTCAGCAGTTGGGCCAGGTCAGCTGAGGCAGCTAAAGAGAAGTGCAGAGTGTCCCAGAGGTGCCCAGGCCCCAGCCCCTACTGCCCCACTTGGCCCTTCCTTCCAGCCTCTGCAGGGTGCCGAGGAAGGGAAGAGACCTGCTCCCTCCCAACCCCAACATGCCCAGCTTCCCACACTGCATCTGCCCTTAAAGGAGTCCCTGATCACCACATGCACACAGGATATCTGATACCCTCTCAGAGAGCAAGTGGGGTGACTTTTTATCTAAAACCATGAACTTGGACAGGAGCAGGAGGATGGTAGTGGTGGAGCCCTGCAGGTCAGGTGGGTCAGGAGCTTGGTTCCTGGCTCAGGTCTTGGCTCTGCACAGCAGGTACTCAGCACAGGAGATGACAAGTGCTGTGCCCATGAACAATGGAAAAACTGGCTTGGGTCTCAGAGACCCAAGGAAAACTGGCTTGGGGACATCTCAGGAATTGACAGGACTACACCAATGTCACCATTAAAGATGCTTAAAGTCAAATTTCCTTTGAAAATAGACCATGGGGCACCCTGTTTTCATGGGGGCTCCTAGGAAGTAGTTTCCTGTGCTCAGCCTCCCAGGAACTCAGAGGAAGGTATATCTGTGGAAAACTCAGGGTGGTGAACCCTGTAAAAGTCTAAAGCAAGTTACTTGTGTCCATCATCCAGCGGCTGAATGTCACCATTCCCATTTCAAAGGGGAGGAATATGAGCACAGCAAGAAGGGATGGTGCCAAAGCTGGACTGTAAAATCCAGTTGGACAAAACCACCCTGCAGCCCCTATCCAGCACCTGGCATGTGGCACAGTGAAGTTCTGTCCAAAGGGTTGACACAGGGCTCCGCCCCTATGGACATGCTGGCTACGACCCACATGGCCTCCCTTCCCACGTGCCTCTGCTGGATTCAGAGTTTCCCTCAGCAGATGTCCCATGCTGTTGGCAACTCTCAGTCTCAGGGCTTCCACTGCAATGCCACATCCATTCTCACATCTCTACACCTTGTCTTCACAGGGGCTGCTGCAGGGATTCAGCCCCTATGCCCCCTGCCTGGCCTTCAGGGCCTCCTTTGAAATCCCAGTGGAACCTCTGAACCCCAACTCCTGCATCCTGCAGAACCAGCTCCATGTGGATGAGGCCCATGTCTGCAACCATCTTTAGTTGTCATCAAGTCTCCTGGGACCAAGTGAAATGTGAACTGGATATAGAAACTGTCAGCCAAATAAACTTTTTTCTCTTTATAAATGAGCAACCTCAGGTCTTACAGTGGCAGAAAGCCAACTAATACACCATATGAACTTGAAAAGTATAAAGTGTTGGAATGGGGTGTCTAAGATAGGTCACATTCTTGAGTTGGGTGAAAAGAATTTGTTTTCTGGGAAGACACAAATGGCTTTAGTACAAGTAAGCATGCTTACTATAGTTCATCCTCTGAGAACAACATTTCCCAAGTGAAATGGGCAGGAGAAAGAAGTTGCACAGTAACGGGAAGGAGGTAAGTAGGCCCAGAAGGCAGAGTAGAGGAGATTGCAAGTGGAGACAGATGTCAGAAATGTGCCTCCTCTTAAGGCAGGGAAAGCCTGGAGAGCACTTCTGTGGGCAGTTCCTGGAGCAGGCTTGGTGTTACAGAGCCTGAGTAGATCTTGACAACCAGGGGTGTCCAGATGGCCAGGGGCACTGGAGGGAAACCTGTGCTGGTCTCATTAAAGTCTGTGTCTGGGTGATGTCTCAGGGAGATAACCCCCTGGCCTGGCTCCCAGGGTTGGTGGAAGTGGTTTTCCCCATCCTCCCTCTGGAGGGCCTGTGAATGGTCTACCTGAAGCTTGTGAGTGTCAAAGGGCTCCTGTCTCAGGGTCCAGTCATAAGGATGTTAACAGTTTCATTTTTTAAATTTCTTTTCCTGGGTGTCAATCAAATCCAGGCTTTGTACACGCTGAGCACACACTCTACACCAAACCCTGCACCATATTCTCAAACCAGGAACAGCAGCAACTTTAAAAAGATATTGCTGTAAATACTTTTTTAAAAAGTCAGAATTCTTTGCTGCCCCAGTATGATCTTTCTGAGGTTTAATAGGACTTTATTTTTTTAAACATATATTTATTTTTTTCTTTCTCTTCTTTAGGCATAAAAGACAGTAGAATCTATTTTAACATTTATATAAGGTAAAGAATTTTCTTAAAGTTGATGTGCATGCACTGAAAAAAGCTAGAAACAAATCAACTCTTATTGATACAAGATGTTTTTACCTAAAACAGAATTCTAAGAGTATACTGGGAAACTCTTTATTGCTCAATATTAAAGATGCTTGATGGAAAAATAATTGATATTAATAGTTTTTCTATTAATATTTTATTAGATATGTTAAAGAAAAATGTATAATGTGTCAAAAACATAGATAGTGCATCTTAGGTTTTGGTAATGTGCCCTGGTGAAGTGTCCTCCTGCCCTGGAATGCGTGAGACTCCAAAAGCGATCCATTCTTACAGCAGTAAATCCATCTCTAAGGATATCGTTCTGTGTCAACTTTTAATTCAAGCATTTCTTTTCTGTTTGGATAATTTTTAACAGCTTTATAGAACTATGATTGACCATCTTCATACAGTTGGGAATCTTTTGACCCTATGAATAAGTGATGCATTTTTAAGATTAACTTGCCTGACCAGTAAGAGACACCCATTCAAAACAGGCAGGAAGATGGCTTCTGTTTACACCAGATAGCTCAGGCAGTCAATTAGCTTATCAGACTATTTTTCTTTCTGAAGTCTATGGAAAGGGCTAAATAGCTGGTCAGTGTGTGTATGTTCTTATCTCATCGATGCAGAATCAGAATGTGAATCATCACACAGGGAGGCAGCAGTCCTGGTCCTAAGGAAAGGCAAAAGAAGTCTCTAGAAGACCCTTTGGCTGGTCGGTATTGGACACTGTTTAAAATCACATCACCCTTAGTGACAAGCAGGAGAACATGCACGCACGTGTGTATGTGTTTGGGCACGCGCACATGCGCATGCTTACCTGCACATGTATTCTTTCCCATACCATTTGGAAGCCTGTGGGATATCTATGTCTTCTTTCATCAAGAAGTAATGCACTTTTTTAATCCTACAAAAACACTCATAGGGCCCCAAGATATTTATGTGTGCACGTGTGATATTCTTGTGTGTGTGTGTGTGTGTGTGTGTGTGTGTGTGTATAACATACAAAAGAATGTTGAGCTGAGCACATTGGCACAATGTGTAATCCTGTAATCCCAGCACTTGGAGGCTGGGGTAGGAGGATTGCAAGTTCAAATATGCCACGTAAGCCATGTACATATTCTGCTCAGTGCTTTCTTATTTTCCTTCCGCAAATGAGAACCTGTATTTGAGTTCTAGAAAATGCAGTGTGCACGTGGCCAGCTCTGCTGCAGGATCCTTGGTCCCAGGGGACCCACCAGGAAAGGCACCTATGGCTCTGCTGATGGTGGCAACCTCTAGGGAGCCAGGCTGGAGGTGGAGGGGCAGGGCTCCCCTCCCTGCCTGATGCATTCCCACAAGGAAAAAGCAGTTTAGTTCCTGTGCTGACGTTTTCTCCCTTCCAGAACCTTCTCTTGGAGCTGCCTATGTTTCTGATGCCCAGTACAACAGGAATGTTCCATTGCAAACTTCCCCTCAGGCTATCAGGTAATTTAATCATCTAGCTGTCCCACTTGTCCACCTTAAGTTCTAGAGGTTGAGACAAACCTGGAGGCATTCTTTCTACAGAAACTTTTCAGAGGGGTCTAGGTATGGCACATAATTTGGGTAAAACCCAAGAGTGTTTTGTTCTGCGGTGCTGGGAGCCAACCCAGAGATGGGCAAGTGCTAGGCAAGCACTCCACCATGGGGCTGCAGCCCAGCCCCAGAGCCTGGTGGTTTGGGTTAAGTTCTAAGAGCACAGTGTCCCACATGCAGGGAGCATCCGGTCAGTTAAGAGCAGATCGGGGGTAATGGACACCACCAAGGCCAGGAGATGGAATGCCCAAGCTGGATGCACATGGCCACCTTTCTTTCTAGCCAGCATTACCTGGAGTGCAAAAGAGGGCTTCTCTTTTCCCTTCTGTCACCTCTTAATGCTACCCACACATTCACTCCTTTCCTGGGAATCCAGCCTTTTCTATCTCCCCCTAAAGTTTCAACTAAGACCAAGCCCTTGGCTAGAGTAAGGAAAAACCCTCTCTTACATCAGTGCTCGGTGTTAGTGTCTCCAAAAGCAACAAACACCTCATGTGCCCAGGTTGCCAAGCAGGAGTGGGGTACTGTCCCACCCTGCGGGATCTGGCATGTGGCAGCCACTTCTGTCCTGCGTATACCGCGTTGAGACGGGCTGTGCACATTTTCACATTGGACTCAGCTATGCCCACATGGCATTAGGTCACTGTAACTGAGGGTTCACCTTGTCAGTCTCTGGTTCAGAGTGTTCTCTTATTACTGTCACAACAACTCCGTGAAGAAGGTGCTAAAGCTGGCTCAAGACTGTCCACCAAGTGTTCTTTGAGACATGATTATCGTCTTGATGTTTTCAGTTAGTGTTTTATATTTTGAGCTCAAGTAATATCACCCCTGCTCCTGAGAACCTAAAGGGCATGTGATCCATCACGAGTCTTATTTGTTTATTTGTTTATTTACCCATTTATTTGGCAGTGCTGGGGATGGAACCCAGGACCTGGTGTGTGCTGGGTACTGCTCTACCACTGAGCTGCCGTCCCAGCCCCGGCCCCTGTTTGTCTTAGCACAGAAGTTTGAGTGTTATATAAGTCCTGCTCAGTGGTTATAACCACCTTTACTGTTTTTCCTCTCCAGACTTTACTATTTTTATAATCACTGGGCCATGTGGATGGCCACATACTTCATCTGTGTCAACCTCTCTCTTGCCCTGTTTGAGGAACTGGTGCTATTTCTGCTACCGTTCTTGGTAAGCATTAGATAAAACATGTTCAACCAGACCTTGTCACCAGTGAGTGGGGCCCATTGCTTCTCCCTTGTTTTCCTCAAATGTCAACAAATAGGAATTTGACTTTACTTTTTTTCTTGCTGGGGCTTCAGAGAATTCTGCTTGTTGGCTAATGTGCCAATCATAAGGGATTTTGAGGGCAATGGAACTTCAGAATAAGCTGTTGAATTTGTAAAATGAATCAATTTTTAAAACCCGTCAATATGATGTCTCAGGGTAAGCTACAACAAATATGTTTATTCAGTGCAGCGTGTTTGTTTCCTTCAAGAAAATGTTTCCTGATACATATAGGCCAGGAGCCAAAACCTGGAGACTTTCTCAGTTGAGAGAAGCCAGGAACTTTGTGTTTCATTGGAGAGTTTCTGCCTAAATCTCAAAAGCTGGACCTCAATGACACGATCTGATAGTGGGTTTATTGGAGAATGTCCCCCTTTCCTAAAATGATAGTATGGACCATATCCAGCTAGGCCAAGGGTACTTTTGGCTTCTGCCTTCTATTTGATGATATTTTCCCCTCTCTGCTCCCCCCAGCTCACTCTTGAAAGGCCTTCTGTTCTGCCAGCCATAGTGACATCTGCTGGCGGACATGGGAAGTCACAAATCTGGGGGACCCTCTCAACCAAACCTTGTTAATGCTGCCATTTATCACAGGGGCAGGGGTGCGGGCTCTGGAGGGCTTGGCGTCCTGTCATTTCTCCCACACCCTCTCCCAAGAGAGCAACCATGTCTCAAGCAGCCAGTTCCCACCTTCCATTCGCAGAACTGAAAGTCAGGCAGATGCAAACCCCAATGCTAGTGTGGGCCCTGGAAAAGAAGCCACCACTCCAGGTGACAATAGACTTGACTGGATGCTTGGGGACTGAAAGAAGGTGGTTCTCACCCACCTCTTCTCATTCCTCATTTCAGCAGGCCTCTGCCTGCGGCTAGGAGAGGAGTGGAGCTCTGTCCCCCACCTGGCCCCGCTGTCTCAGCGCTGCTTTAAGGGCAAACTTGCAACTAGGTGAGTCCAAAGAGAATTATTCCAACTCAGAGTTTCTTTTCTTCTAAATTAATGAAGTAGATGTCCACTTTGCATTTCTGAGAAGTTCATGGTGTCCTAAGAACTCCACTTCACTTTGGCTACTCAAAGTGGGGTCGCTTGGTCAGCAGCACCAGCATCCCTGCTCAGAGCTTGTCAGAAACGCTGCCACTCAGAGGTGCTGGAGTTTTGCACTGACAGAAGACACTTTGAAAGACGCCCCGAGGCTATATCTGCACACACCCAAGTTCATGTGCTTGTACTCCACACTGGATTCCTCACCTTGGCACCCTTGGCCCATCAGGCCATATCCTTCTTAGTCTGTAGAGGTCTTCTCTGTGCAGTGTAGACATTCAGCAGCACCCATGGCCTCTACCTGAGTTTTGCACCAGCACCCCTGACTTGTGATAACACAAAAGGTCTCCAGGCATTGTCAAATGACCTGAGGGGAGGGGGAAAGTCACCTGTGTTGAGACCCATCACCTTCAGGGTCACCTGGGACCTTGTTACAAACACACATTCTCAGACCCCGCCCCAAATTGGCAAAACCAGGAACTCCAGTGGGGCCCAGGAAACTGGTTAACTCTCTGTGAGACACAGGCACTCTGAGGTGGAAGAGGACTCGAGAAAGGCCCTGCAGTGAATCACTATTTGGTGACAGACAAGTCACAGGGGCCACAGCATGACCAAGATGTTGCACACCATGGGTGATAAAGAGCCCAAAGCAGTAGCCACCTGGGAGGGTTTGCAGCCAACACTTCCCTCTGTGCTATCTCCATGACCTTGGCCAAGTAACCTGATCTTTCAGTGCCTCAGTTGTCACATATGGAAAATGGGGACAACCAAAGCACTGTTCCTCCTACAACTATTGAGGGATGAGGAAGCTTTTATGATAAGGTGCTTAGAAGAGTGCTTGGCTCCTAGACCTTCAAACAAGTCAACTAACTGGTCTTGTCTTCATCACTGGCCTGTCTTGCCCCCGATTGTTGAGTCCCCTACAAGCCAGCCAGTCATGTGCTTCATTCTCTGCCACATCCTCAGCAGGGAGCCCTGGCCTGGCCTGGACCAGGCTCTCAATGAACATCGGTGGAGAAAGGCATTGCAGTGCCCATGAGGACATGAGAACACCAGCAGAAGCCCTCTGTCTCAGGGGCTTGAACTTTGCTGTGGATCCTGTATGTTCTGCAAAGGGACCCCAGCTTCCTAGATCCGATTCTATTAGAAGGTGTCTTTGCAAATGTGGCAACTGGGCAAAAGTGAGCTTCTCCATCCATGTGGATTAGTCGGGACGTCAGGTATATCTGCAGGCATGCTCTAACCAACAGTCAATCAACACATGATTAGAAAATCATGGAAAGACTAAAGATGGGGGCGGGGTGCTTCACATATGCCAGGTGTTTTCTTCCTCTACTTCTAGGATTCTGTCTACCCACCTCCTGAAGTCAGTCATACAACTATCCCCATTTCAGATATGCAAACACTGAGGTCCCAAGAGGTTACAGAACATGCCCAAGCTCATTGTCTAGTAAGCAGTGAAAGTGTTCTTCTCATGCTGGTGTCTGATTCCAAACCCACACCTGCCTTTCTTCCCAGGGCACTTCCTGGTCTGCACACAGGGATTACATGCCTTAAGATTGGGAGGACAATCCTAATTTCAAACCTTCTACCTCACGTTATGCTGAAGACAATCCTAAGCAGCAGAGCACGTGTCTTATTTGGTTTAAAAACTCCATCTCTGGTAGTAATGAGATCTCTCTGCCACAGCCCTGCCAGACAACAATTTGGGACCACAGGAGTGTGGAGAAAGAGTGACCACATGAGTGTGGAGAAAGAGGACATAATTCAGGAAAGTGAAATACAAAGAAGCAAGAGCTGAATATACTAGAACAGACAGGACCAGCATAGAGAGCCCAGCTGAGAGAGGCCTGGAGCAGGGCTGGGGCGAGCCAGTGCATTCCACGGGTATTGATGAAGGTCTGCTGTGTGCCTGGCACTATGCTGAGAAGTAGACGCTGCATTGAGTACAGTCTCTGACCTTGCCCTGCTAAAGATCCCAGTCTGGGGATTTAAAGCTGGATGACATTGTCCAGCACTATGCATTTCTTCACACCCCAGCTGACCTAGAGCCCCCAGCACCATGGCCCATTTGCCTACAGTGAAGGCCAGCAGCAGCTTTCTGCCATGGGTGACAGGAGTGGGTAGAGAACCCCCAGCTCTCTCACCCTGTAGGAAGGCTTCCATTAGTAGCATGATCTACATGGACCCCCAGCACTCCTTATCAGAACTGTGCTTAGTCACTCAGTGACAACAACTGGCTGGTACACCCTGTCTTCCAGTTCCTAATCACTTCCTGTTCCCACCTGGAGTTTTCTAGCATCGCCTTCCAAGAAAACTACTTTCTAACAAATCTGGATCCCAGAGTCCCCACACTTTACCTCAGGGAAGCCAGAGCATGAAAGAAGGTTCTAGAAAGATGTACAGTGATCCCAGTCTATCTGGCCATTTCATGCCTGAATTTATAGTACTCCTTGGCTGCTCTGACTGCCCTGATAGGTTTAGGAGAAAAGACAAGCCATATTTTGGCATGTAAAATGCATTTAGGCCAAGTCACTTTCACACAACCTACCAAGTAGGGGTAGAATCTCATGAAATTTTAAGTACAACAGAATGCCGAATGCCTACTCATTGCAGTGAAGAGATGCTGCAAATAAGACTTAGAAGACGTGCTGCAAACAAGACTTACAAAAGTGTCCTCAGAGAAGATTCTGTCATTCTGCATTTGCTTCTGAAATTTGAAGCACACAGTTCTAATGAGCCCAGGAAGACAAGGTTGATACCCAGTTGAGTTGGCATATGATGTGCCAGAGCTCAGGACTTCAGGGCTGCTGTCAGGTGGTTCCTGGGCTCTTCTGGTCCTCACCTTCACTCAGTGTCTTTTTGTTGGTGATGTAGTTCAGCAATGGATTACTGGCCCCAGAGACTTGTTCAGTATTGCTCAGCAGTAGCAAAACACTGTCACCAGCTGTAGGTAGCCAACTCCAGGTGAGAAACTTGAAAGATGTTAATGCTCATGGCTTCACACCGGCAAGCTGCCCCTCAGTGATCATGCTCTCTAAAATATACACCATGCTAAATTGTGTGGAAGAATTCTACGTCTAGCCAAACCACAGGAGCTCTCAAAAGCCATCCCAATAACATTTAGAGAATTCACTCTCCAAAGCAAGCTTGCCAATGCCTGAGTGCCCACACACTCTATTGGCGCCAACCTCACCTCCTTTTAGAATGCATACATACACCAAGATATCACTGCCTGTGGTGGTTGAACGGCCTTCCAATGGACGAGGTGGATGTGAATGTAACACGTGAATGAATTAGCATTTACCAACAACTGGAAGAAAAAAATCCATTCTCTAAGATATGATGATGGAGCTGCTCTGTAATCTAGACCATCCTCCGCTCTCCTGCATCCTCTCTGTTTGCCTCTGCCTGGATGGACCTCCAACTCAGCCCAGAAGGATGTGTCCTTTCTAGTCAGAAGCCCTGACATGGCTTCCAATTCCAGGCCCTGATTCCTGGTTAACTGCAGCCAGAGCTCGCTTTCAAGGTAGTCTCTTCAGATCCCTTCCCTACCATAACCACTCTGGCCCCACCTTTACTCTCTACACCACCATTCCACATTATTGTCTTCTTCTCCCTCATTGTGGCCCAGGACTACCCATGACCATGACCAACTGTTGAACCAGGTGCCTCAGAGGGTAGAAATGACCAGAGATTGCTAACTTGAAGATTTCACAGATAGTTAATGAGACATCCTGACTAGTCAAATGACATAAGAGGAAGTCAATGAATTCTAACCTCAAGGGCAAATCCTACAGTACACTGGCTGTCAAATTCAGCTACACACTGGAGCCACCTGGGAGCTGTGCATAGTACTGACTGCTGGACCACCCACTGGCCCTGGGCTGATGGAATGGTTCTGGGTTAAGATGGGACACTGGGGTTTGTAAATTACCAGTTGAGTATAATATAAAGCAAACTTTGAGAACACTGATTTTTCCCCACATGAAGAACTGTGTGCATACAGATGCAGAAGTACACAAATCTGCAGCATAAGGCTCCTTGAGATCCATAGATTAAATGCACTGCAGTCACCAGCACCCTGGCTAGGAACACCACCAGCCTCCTATTTTTGCCTTCCCAGGTGATCACAGCCCTGCCATCCAAGCATGGAGGAGTCCTCCCTGCTGAGAGATCTCAGTGTGGAGAATGGAGAGCCCCTCTCTCCTCGGAGTCCCTGCTTTGACAACAAGTGCACTGGAGAAGTTTGAATCCAGTGGGAGGCACATGGGCAGGCTCCCTAGATGAGGCCCTATTGAAGGGAATCTACATTTCCAATGGAACAGATGCTTAAGAGAGAAACTGAGAGTGCCGGCTCTGAGAAGCGGTTCCACTTCATGCAGCTTCAACCAGAAACAAACCTCAATGTGCTTACAGAGAACAAGACCGTTCCTTCAATTGGAAGCTGCATGCACAAAATGCTTCTGTTCTGCACTTCCAAGCTTTTCTCAGCCAGCATGTTCAGACGACGTTTATACCCAAAGTGCAAATTGTGCTACCCAGAGATCCCTTGGGACATCACCAATATTCACGTGGAACATTGGATGGTTGACAAGATTAATGGCCCAGAGTTTCATTGAAATATTTTTCTCAAATTTTTTGAAAACTCACTGGAAACGAAGGTACCCATGAGCAACAAACTCTGCTTTATACAAGACACAGAAACTTCTAAGTAAAGCCCATAACTGCTGGCTCTAAGAAGGATTCCAATTCCTACTAGTTCAACCAAACCCAAATCCCAATATGCTCTCTAGAAACACTTTTACATCCTGCAATTGAAGCTGTTTGTACACCCTGCTTCTCTTCTGCACTTCACACTCTTCTCATTGAGCACATTCAGAGAACAGTTCAGGCTCAATATCCAAAGTGTGGTAGCAGGAGAGCCCTTGTACCTCGGAGCACTTGCTCAGATAGGAAGTGATAGGCCTCATGGGTGGGTCAATACCTCAAAGATTCTTCGGAATCCATTCCTCAAACGGATTCTGAAAACTATCTTGAAGTTGCATGACCCTGTCTCCAATGACCTCTGCTTTATTGAGTGCATTGATGGTTCCAAGTGAAATGGTGCCATCAGCTCTGACAAGAGGTTCTGCTTCCTGCATGTTCAACCAAGGAAAACCCGCCACGTGTTCACTGAGAACAAATCTACTTTGTGCACAAACTTTTTCTGTTTGCCCCCTACAAATGCATCTCAGGATGCACATTCAGAACACATTTCCTGCAAAAAACATGAGAAAGTATCATTGCAAAAGTCCACTCTGGTATAGCATCACCAACATTGATTAGGAAATGAATTACACAAGTTTCATTTATCCCCTTGGTCTCCTTCTTCTAAAAACTCATTGAAACTGCAGGTACCTGACAGTAACCAACTTGCCATTGACCAAGAGCACAGTTGCTTCCAATGGAAACTGGGCCTGCCAGCTCTCAGAAGCCATTGGATTTAAGGCTACTTCAGCCAGGTACAAAGCTCAATGGGCACGATGAGAAAAAAGTCATTTCCTAATATGAAAGCTGCTTGCCAAAATTCTTCTGTTTTGCACTTCCAAAATATTTTCAGGAAGCACACTCAGAGCACAGTTTCAGCCCATATGCAAAGAGTGCTGGCAAGAGAGCCCTTGGACCTAGGTTCAGCAACTGGAGGAGAACTGTGGGCCCACTGGGAAGAGCAATTCCCCAAGGTTGATTGAAATCCATTGCTCAATTGTTTGTCACAGAATTCACTTGAAATCCAAGTGCCTGCCTGCATGGAACTCACATTGACCAATTGTACAGATGCTTCAGAGGGAAACTGCCACCTCTGAGAAGCGGTGGTTCTTCATGCTAGTTTAAGTAGTGACAAACCCCAATGTGCTCACTAGGAACAAAATGAGCTCCTGAATGTTGAAGCTGCTGAGAGACTGCTTTACTTTTGCACTCCCAAACTACTCTCAGCAAGCACATTCAGAGCCGAGGTCAGGTCCAAAATACAATGTTGGCTGGCAAGAGAGTCCTTGCGCCCAGGATCACCAATTTTGAGAAGCCAATGAGGACTGCTGAAAAGATCAATTCCACGAAATTCCATGGAAATCCACTCATCAGACCTTTCTGAGAACACTTAAAAAGAAGGTTTCTGCATGCAAGGAACTCTGGGTGACAGATGGCAATGTTTGCCAAAAGCAAACATGCCTACCAGCTCTGAGAAGCCATTCTCCTTCACACTGCTTCAACCAGGGAAAAATCTCCATGTGCTCACTGAGAACAAGTTAGCTTGTGCTACTTGAAGCTGCTTCTGCAAACAGCTTCACTTCTGCACTTCTAAACTGTTCTCGTCAAGCACTTTCAGAGCACAGTGCAGGCATGAAACAAAGTGTGACAGAAAGAGATCACCAACTTGCAGGAGGAAAGAAGACCAGCTAAGAAGGTCCGTTCTCCAAAGTCTCACTGACATCCATTTGTCACACTTGTTTACAATATACAGTTGAAGTGCAGGTGCCCACATGAGTGAACTGTTTTGGATCAACAGCACAAAAGCTTCAATGTGAAAGCATGCCTGTCACCTGTAAGAAGCAGTTTTGCTTTCTTCTAGCTCGCATAGGAAAAACACCATGTGCCCACTTACAACAAAGTTAGTCCTGCAAGTTGAAACTGCTTGAAGCAAATGGCTTCCATTCCCCACTTGCAGCCATCACTGGTTGACAGATGGCACAGAGGCTTCAATGTGAAACCGTGAATGCCAATCATTACAAGTGCTTCTGACACTCTAGTTCAACCAGGGACAGCCTAAAGTGCTCAACGAGAACACACTTTGTTCCTGCAAGTGGAAGCAGCTTGCACGAACTGCTTCAGTTAGAAAATTCCAAGTTCTTCTAGCAACCACATTCTGAGCACAGTTCTGGCCCAATAGAAAATGGGTCCTACCAAGAGGATCCCGTATCTATGATCACCTTCATAAGGTAGCTTCCCAACTTCTGTGTGGAAGTGTGTTTCTCCTTGGCCCTTACACTGTTGTGGAGACCACTAGGAGTTCAGCTTTGTGCAGGATCATCTGACCTGGACTTTTTGCAAGACCTGTACAGCCCTCACACATGCTCAGATGCTCAGGACTTTTCAGACCAGTCCAGGCAACAGTAGGCATCCATTCATTGTCTGCAGTCTACAGATTCCTAGATGCATGGCATTCATTACCATCAAATGCAGAATTTTCATCAAAAACTAATATATATACATATATATATATATATATATATATATATATATATATATATATATCTCATTCCAATCTGAATCAAGAAAATCGGAAATATCCCCAAATCCAAAGAGTGGATCCCCATTGTGATGCTACAAGTTGAAATTCCACAGCTGACCTCATGGGATGGTTCACAGTCAAAAGACAGCTGCATGAAAAATATTACATGACATGACCTTCCTGCTATGTGAAAAGTGGCATGTGAAGTACACATGCATGTCTTCCTCAGACATGGGTTCATTTGCAAGACACCTTGTGCACTTGAAAATACTCCAAAAGGGGAGAAATCAGAACCACGTCTCCAAAGTATTTCAGCAGAGACCAACTCCATCTGTCTATCTATCTCTCAGTGAGAGTGTGTGCTCTTGTGTGTGTTTGTGTGTCTTTGTTTGTGTTTCTACCATGATAGCCTATACTTCATTGCCCCCATTGGAAAACTGACTCAGATAATGCCATCTGCCAAACTCCTAAAAACCAAAGTTCTTGCTGATAGAATGAAACATTCCTTCCTGTTGGTTTGTATGTGTCCTTTAGGAATCACTGCTACATTTAGTATACTCAAATCATCAGAGTAGATCAGGTAACAAAAACATATATATTTTAAAATAATAATATATTAATGGAAACAACAGATACAAGATAGAGTAACAACTGTGTTACTAAACAAGGTCAAGGACAATGGCAAACTATAGATTCAAACTTTGAAGCAAATAATCATCAATGTAAATATTCCTGGGCTGCCTCAGCCCCACCCAGGCACACAGCAGCAGAATGGTTTTGCAAGCATCCTCAGGAGGGCTGGAGCCTTCTTTGCAGGATGAGAGGGAGGTTGAGGCTGGATCCATTCATCATTCTTTTGGGAGAGGCTCCTTTTCCTCAGCACAAAGTTGGATTTTTTGGGAGGATTCTTGGCATAAAATACATTGGCCTGCGCTGGAATCCTCAGCTCTGGGGAGGGAGGGGTGTACAAAAAGAAGGTGGCACTTAGGAGGTGCTCCCTAGGACACGCCAACATCTGAGAGCCTGTGCCAGAAAAGGCCCGAGCCACATACCTGAGAGCTCTCCAATTCAGCACCAATACCAACAAAGACAGCCTCCACAGTCCTCCCTGAGGAAGAACTAGGCAGAGCACTTCAACAGACCTAATGTCTGTTCCTACCAAAGGCTTTGGACTCCAGAATATCTCAGGTCCTCTTGCATCTGCCAAAGCACACCACTAGATTTACATCTGAAATCTCCCACAAAAGGCTCCTGTGCCGAAGATTCAGTCCCCACATGAGCCATCTTCATAGGTGGGTTTGGAGGGAAGCATTGGATGGTGAGTGCTCTAATGTCAACATGAAATTCTCATTCAAGATGAATACACTACTGGGAGATGGGAGGGCCTGGAAGAAAGGTTGAGCATGGTTGGAGGAAGACCTAAACAGGGTTGTGCCCTGGGCAACAGTACCTTGTTCCTGTTGGCTCCACTGAATCCTCATTCTCCAAGTAGATGTCCTCCTTCTCCTCTCCATCTTTCTCTCTCTCCCTCTCTGCCAGCCTCGTTCTCTCTCTGCCAGTCTATGCCTGTGTGGCAAGGGCTGAGGAGCTCTCCACTGCCACACACTAGAGCTTTAAGGACAGCCTCAGTGCACAACCAAAGAGAAAGCTATGAAACCCAGAGAAAAGGCCTAGTATTCCTCCTCTGAGTTATTTTTCTCAAGTATGGCCACAGTGAGGACAGGCTGACCAGCACAGATACCACATTAGAGCCATGCTTCTGCGTTGGTGGAGCCCGCCTCCATGTGAACCAGGCTTCTGAGAATGGAGGCCACATTCCAAATGCTGCCCTACTGAGAACAATGGTTCCAAAGACCAGCAAAGGGACTGCTTCCCTCTAACATGGTGTATGGCCCAGTGGTGCCATGACCCCGAGTTGGGGAATACAACAGCCTGCTTCTCCTTCCTCTGAACACCTGTTTCCTGTCGCCCTCCTCTAACCTAGAGCCTGTTCTCCATCCCTTCTGGGATGGATGTGGGGGTCTTTGCTATGAATTTCTTAGGCTACCAAGGCCCCAGACAGACTTCCTCTTCCATAGACTCTACTAACCTAACAGTAGGTTAAGATAGGAGACAAGTGATCCTAGAACTCATAGGGATGGTGGTCTTCAGGGTACATAGGCTGGGATAATGGCTGCTGTGGTGTTTGGCTCACAAAAACCAACCAACCAACCAAAGAAAAAGCACTGGCATTATTATCAGATGAGCTTTGTAGCTAAGTGCTCAGGAAGCCCTCATCTGACTTTAGTTAGGGATCACAACCTGGCTATTGTGATCACTCCTTGGCAAGTGGACTCAGGTGCGGAAGACCATGGAATTTATGCAAAAACAAATGATTCAGGCTGTCTCCCAGGCTGTGTTTTCTTCCCAATTTCATCCTGTTACTGCTTGCTAGAATCCTGGCAATGCTCTGCCCAGGCAGTGGATTTCTGGTCACACAGAAGGCTTTCAATAGTACTGCTTCAGTCCACAAAATGCCAGTTCCATCTTTAGCCCATGCATTCCCATGTTCCTTTGAAACCACTCCTATCCCAGACCATGAAAGCATACTGCTCCTGGAAAGAGGCTTTCCTCCTCACTCCTCACAGATGTCAGCTTTGTATGCCTGTTCATGTCCAGGGGAGGGCACCTGGTGGGGAGCCGCAATATCCACTGGGGTATACTATTGGACCTCAAGACCTTCCACCAGCAGAAGTGCAGTTGGCTTTGTGCACGAACCCAACACACCTGTTGGAGTGTTCTTGGGGGTCAGAGACTACTCTTTGTTGCTAAGAGTTGACCTGAGTCCACATCCTGACCCTTGCTCTCTGCCATCTGATTGTCTCACTTACTCTGACGGCGAGAGATGATTTGGCCCAGCTCATAATCCTCTGGATTCTCCTCAGTAAGGAAGTGTAGGTCGAGGGCGCTGCGGATTACGACAGGAGCCCTATCATGGCAGGTCACCTGGAGCAGCATGGGAAACAGGCCTTCAGGAAATGGGCCTTGAAGTGACTACTCAAGGACAGTGGGCAGGGGCATTCTGGAGGCACCTCCACTCTAAATACAAGGGCAACATCCATGACCCTACTACCTGAGGCTGACCTCCTGCTCATCGTGTGGGCTCTTCCCATAGGCTACTAGCCCAATCCTTGTATATAGGACTTCCTGGGCTTGCCATTGCTCTTTGTGGAGCTGCACTCCTCTAGGAGTGAAAGGACCCCACTACCTGCATACAGATGCAATCTCATCCCACAAGTTGGGAGGAATGGGACAATAGCCTCCAAGATCCCAGGTCTGCCCGAGGATGCAGGTGGCATTGGGAATGGCCTAGGCACAAAACCTAGAGGCTTTGGTCTGGATTGCCAGGGCCAAAAACAGACCCAGGAACATGACCACACACAGGAGTGCTGAAAGATAGCCACGAGAGCTCCTGGCCTCCAGAGGCTCAGTGCTGGCTGGGATGTAGGAGGGCACCTCATCCGGCAAGGGTGGTCATTGGGTTACCTGGACATTTAGTGTGCTTGCTCCACATCCATATCGACTCTGCAGAGAGACTCTCTCAGCTCCTTGTTCAAGGAACATGGAGAACCTCACACAGCTGTCCTCCTCCATAGACGTCAGCATCCCATACAGGGGAACCTGCAACCTAGGTCCTATCCTATTCTCATCTGTCACCCATACCTGCCCCTGCCCTTCTGGACTGCATGCTGCCACCTGACACACAGACTCCCTCAGACATGGCAGTGGACAAGCTGCTGCACTCCCTCATCTCAGCTCCAGCCCTTCACACTGACTTCTCCCTTATTGATTCCCATCTATCCTCCTGATCATCCAGAAGCTCCAAATTCAAGAGGGCATGAGTCGTCCATGGTATTGGACCAGTGTCTGCTCCCCACCCAGGTGTAAGCACCAGGGGACACCCCTGCTCCCAGGCTTACCAGAACACTCTTGGCCATCTTTGGACTTTGTGTTTCTAAGTGGACACGAATTAAGCAGGTGTCTCCCTCCTGCTTGTGGGAAAGCGGCCTGGAGGACTTGCAGGTAGATTCTGAGAACTGTGGGGGATGGAACATAAGCAAACCCAGAAACAGAAAGCCACCCCAGCCTGTCAGTTGGCTCTATGGGCTTCTAGCACATATGTCCAGGTGCTGAGGCTTCTTATTTCCTCAGGTGGGAGTGGAATGGCAGCACAAGTACAGCTTGAATAAGGTAGGTGTTTACCTCCTTTCCCTTGACCTGGGGGCGTTTCCTCACGATGAAATATTTTATTCCCGGATTCATGGACAGACACATGAGTGAGTGGTCAGAGACCTTGATTTCTGCAGAGTGAAGTGGAGAGAATTGTTAGGTGGCACTCAAGGATTATACCACAAAACACCCACAACCCCTGAGTGTCTCCGCCAGGCACATCACACTTTGGTATTTTGGGGCCAAGGCCCACTTTCTCTTGGCTGTGAGTTATCCTGAGCCCACTGTGGATCATGTCTCCCCACTGTCTGATTGTCCTACTTACTCTCATCCTCAGACATCATACTCAGCAGCTCAAAGTTGTCCACATCCTCATGCTGCAACAAATTTTGGTCCAAGGCCCTGCGGATGAGGCTTGTCACCGTCTCCTGACAGGTCACCTGGATCAGGGTGGGACAAATGTCATCAGAGAATGGCTTTTAGAGGAGATACCCAGAAGCCTGTGGTCAAACATTCAGGAGAAATCTCAGCTACATATACAAGGGCACAATCTTGTTATCCTGCTACCTGAGTGTGTCCTCCATATACCCCCTGGGTTCTTGCAATGTGCTAGTAAAACAGTCCTGGTACAAATATCTGCCTGTACCTGCCATCTCCCCTCCCCCTGGGGAGCCACATTCCACTCAGGTCAAAGGACCAAACTGCCTATGCACAGACACACTCTCATCTCACTGAGATGAGAGCAATGGGCCAGGGATCTGCGCACCAAATGTGCTCTGGGATGCAGGCTGCCTTTGTGGGTGGAAGAGGCAGATGCACTGAAAATTTTGGTCCTGACTGCCACGACACAAAACAGACTCAGATACAAGAGTGTGCACTTGAGTGCTTCATGATAGCTTTGAGAGGCCCTGGCCTCTGGAAGCTCGGTGCGGGTCTGGTTGTAATGATGTACTTGACTCAGCACTGGCAGTCACTGAACATGTCTCCTCTGCAGCTGGACACCTGCAGCATTAGCGTGTCTACTGCACATCCATAGAAATTCTGCCAAGAACCCCTTTAGCCCCGCATTTACATACATGCAAAGGCTAACATTCCGAAGCTTTGGCATAACCCCCCAGGTGATCCCGACCCCAAATTCCTACACCTAGTCATGCTAAGGAGGTTCTCTTCCCTGCCACCAGGAACACATCCCCTCCTACACATGTGACAAGTCACTGCCACCTCCTCTGCTCCAACTTCACTCATTGAGAATACCAAGTTCTAGGCACTACAGCCTGCACCCTGGACATATTTCTGCCTTCATCTGTCCACAGCACTTTCGTCTGCACTTCTGGCCTGCAAAACCCACAATACACAGGCCCACTCACCACTGGAGCTGGGCATGCTGATGCTCTCCCTCCTCAGGTCAAGCCCTTAAGACGGACCTCTCTCTTCTTTATTTCCCACCACAGCCCCGGGGTTGGCTGTGTCTCCTGCCTTCCACTGTGTGGACACTCAGGAGGCATCCCTGCTGTCGGGCTTACCAGGATGCACTTTGTCTCCCTCAGGCTCTGTCCCTCTAGGAGGACGTGAACAAAGTGGCTGTCTTCCACCTGCTCGCTGGAGTGAAGCAGTGAGGAGCTGCTACTGGTGACTTTTCTCATGCAGCACTCATTGCTTTGGGTGGCCTGGGGCAATGATCCTGCAGCCACTGCAGAGCTGCTGCTCACAGCTGCTGGGGTCCTGGATGCCACTGCCACAGAAGGCTCCAAGAACTGTGGGGGATGACAACATCAGCAAAGCCCAGCAACTGCACCCCACCAAGCCTGGCAGTTGGTTCTGTGGGCGTTATACAACATCCATCCAGAACCTGAGGTTCTTGTCCCCTTGGAGGATGGGGAGTGGCACCAGGAGTAAAGAGTGAAGAAGGTGGCTGTTTACCTCATTTGGCTTGACCTTCAACGACTTGCTGGCAGCTGTTTCCCGAAGAAGAAAGTTATAATCCACTCCTCCATCCAGGGCGTAATATACTTTCCCATCAGCAGGGATCCTCAGCTCTGGAGAGGCAGGGGCAGAGGCTTGGTAGGTGAAACTCAAGGAATACACTACCCAACATCCCCCACAACTGAGAGCCTCTGCCAGCTCAGGTCTCACACACAGACCTGAGAGCCCCCGAATCCAGCTACTGTTCCACCAAAGACTCCCCACTGATTCCTCCCTGAGGACCCTCTATGCACAGGAGGTCCACTACAGGAACACCTTTCAAGGAAATAGCCCCTTGTACCCCAGAACCTCTTAGTTCACGTTGGACCCACCAAAGAGAAACAGCTAGACTTTGTATCTGGATTGGTCCCCAAAGACTCATGTGTTCAAGGTTTTCTCCCCACTGCAGCAATGATCACAGGTGGGTTTGGGGAAAAGCACTTGATGGTGGGTGCCTCCACCTTGCCAGTGGATTCATCCACTCATACAGGGCTACACTCATTTGAGGGGTGTGGTTTGGAGGTGTGTTGAGCTTGGGTGGAGGATGTCCACAGCAGGGCTGTGCCATCCAGAGCAATATATTTCTCTTGAGTTCCCCACTTCTGCATTTCCTCCTCATGAGTATAATTCTCATTCACATTTTTAATCAATTTATTGTTATACTTCTTGTTCGGCTTGTGCTTCTCCTTCTTGTTCTTGTTCTTCTTCATCTTCTCCTCATGCTTCTTATAGTCATCTTGACTTCTTATTCATGGTCTCCTCCTTCAACTTATTTTCATTTTTCTACTCCTCCTTCTCCTCCTCCTCATCCTCCTCCTCCTAATCCTCCTCCTCCTCCTCCTCCTCCTCCTCCTCCTCCTCCTCTCATCCTCCTCCTCCTCCTCCTCCTCCTTCTTCTTCTTTTCTCTCTCTCTCTCCTCCTCCTCCTCCTTCTTCTTCTTTTCTCTCTCTCTCTCTCTCTCTCTCTCTCTCCAAAAAAAGTTTACAAGCTGTGAAGGTTTTTATTCTACCACATACTTCTCTCTAGAAATGGCCTCTGGTCCTAAGTGGACTCAGTTTGCAATGAATAGAAAGATTGGAAGCCAGAAATGATTCTTCATTGAACTGCTTTTCTCATGTACTCGTCTAGGTCAGGAAAGGCTGCCAAAGTAGGCACCCTGTGGTTGTCTGTCTTCTTTGACACAAGACAAAGAAGCCTCTCTTCTTGGCCCCACGTGGATAATAGCTTTGCAATGCCTCCTCAGGCCAAGGAAAGAAAACATGATAGGCAGGTCCACAGCCCCTGGGGAACATGAAGAACCTGCAGATTTATGCCCCATCATTACACTTTGTTTTGTGCACAAGTCCCACCATACTCTTCCTGGGCATTGGGTCAATGCACACTGTGTTTTTGCTCCCAGTTATCGTGAGCCCACTGTGACTCACTGCTCCCTACCCTCTGATGGTTCCACTTACTCTGATGGTTCGAGACAATTTGCAGAAGCTCATAGTTTTCTGGATCCTCCTGCTGGAGCAAGTGTGCATCTAAGGCCCTGCGGATGATGACTGGAGTGCTGTCCTGGCAGGTAACCTGAGCAGGGTTGGAGAAAGCTCATCAGAGAGGGAATTTGGGAGTAGCTACCCAGAGGACCGTGCTCAAGGACAATCAGAGACAAGAGAGCTCTCAACACAAGGGCACCATCTTGTTACCCTGCTACCTGAGGCCTTCATGTGATCATGTGGGGTCTTCCTATGAGCCTCTAGTCCAATCTTGGTACAAGAGTTTGCTTCAACCTGCTATGCCCTACAGGGACAAGGGAATAAGGACCAAAAGGCTTTGTACAGACACACTCAAGTCCCATCAAGATGGGAGGAATGGTCCAGTGGACTTCCATATCCCTGCTCTGGTCTGGGATGCAGCTGCATTTTTGTGTGGACCAGGCACAAACCCTAGGTGCTTTGGTCATGACAGCCAGGGCACAACACACACTAGGACTCTTTAATGATAGGCATGGAAGTTGCTGGGATCGAGAGTGTCAGTGCTTGCTGGGGTGTCAGGAGGTTTGGACCCAGCAGGTGCAGTGGTTCAACATGTCTCCCCTGGAGGTGGACACCAGAGTCTTATGATGGATACTCCACACCCAGGAAAATTCTGCAGAGAGACCCGCTAAATCTCTATTCACATACATGCAAACTAGGACACTAATGGGCCCCTCCAAGGCCCCCAGTTGTCTGTGACCCACACCTACCCACCCTAATCATTCTACAATAGCTCCCTTCCCTTCAACTAGCAACATATCCCCTCCCACACACAAGAAAATGACTGCCAACTCCTCTGCTTCAACCTCCACGGTTCAATATACTCCTCCTCAATACCAAAATCAGTAGAGGATGGCCTGTACCCTCGATATTTCTCTGACCTCCTCTGAACACAGCACTCAATCCTGCACTTCTGACCTGCACACCCCAAAACACGCAGGCCCACTTGCACCCAGACCTGGCATGCTTCAGCTCTCCCACCTCTCTCTTCCTCATTTTATGCTCTCCTTCCTGACCTTCCAGAAGCTCCAGTTCAAGAAGACAGGCCTAGTCCAAGGTGTTTGCTGTGGACTCGCTCTTCCCCAGTGTGGGCTCCCAGGAGACTCCCCTGCTCGAAGACTCACCAGGATGCTCTTATACTGTGCCGTCCTTTCATTTTCCAGGTAGACGTGAATGAGGCACCTGCCTCTCACCCGCCTGTTGTACTGGGGCCGTGGGGAGTACCCAGTGGAGACCCCTGATGTCCTGGACTCTGGCTCTGCCCCTTCCCAGGGAGAAGGCTCTGGCTCTGGGGTTGGCTGAGGAGCTGTGACAGGAACTGAGCTTGTAGCTAGAGGAGAAAAGATGCCAACATGACTGCCTTGCCCTGAGCTTCGCACAGACAGACAATACCCCTGCTGCCAGGAAGAACTCAGGCCCTTAGCCCACACAGGACCTCTTTGCAGACTGGGGTCACTTCCTGAATGGACAAAGGTTTATCCTATTTTCCAGCCCAACACCAGGCATACAGACTCCCCACAGTGGGACAAGAGTTGGACCTTTCCTCATATACCCTTAGGTACTCACCCCGGTCCGCCTGGCTCTCAGGCTCTGCCTGGCTTGATATGCCATCTTCAGTTGGGGCCAGCAGGTGGTGTGCTTGATGCTCCAGGTACAAGCCAACCAGCAAGAGCCCCATATATGGCAGCAGCTGCTGCAGACTCAGAGAGCCTGGAGGCTGATGGGAAGCCTCGGAGTAGAAGTTCACCCAGGTCCCCAGGAAGGAAGGTGAGGCACTGTGGGGCGGCAGGTGTGGAGTCAGAAAAACCCTGGCCTTGCCTTCACCACGGCCTCCAGAGAGAACCTCTGACCCTACACTTCTGAACCATCCCTGGTTCTGAACACACCAGTCCACCTCAGACAAGACACAGTGGCTGTACAGGCAGGGACAGGACAGATCTCTACAGGCAAAGAACCTTCAACCAAGGAGCGTTAGATCCATGGTATGACCAGCTCTCCCCTCCTCTGGGCAGGCCTGACACTCTTCTTCCCCTTGGCTACGTGCTCTCCAACCTGGAATGCACCTTCCGGGAGTGTCTGTCCTCCTGCCAACTCTTCTCGGGGCTCAAGAGACACCTCCTCCCCTGGCGTGGGCTGCAATGCTACCTCATTCTCTGTGAGCTCTCACTGAGTCCCCCTAAGTAGCGGTGGACCTCTCTTTTTCCATGAGTGCAGACCACATCTCTGTGGCCCTGGGGGAGGACAGGGAGGTGTAGTGTGGGGGGATCCCTTGTCCCAGGGGCTTCCCAGAGGACCATGACTCCACCTACAACTCCCCGCCTTATCCCTCCTACTGTTGAAGCCCCACACCTTACACTGCAGGCAGAAAACTGAATTCGGGAGAGCAGTCTTTCCTCAGCCTTCCCAAGTCAAATCACCTTGCAGGTCCCTATTCTGGAAACAGGAGCCCACCCTCTTGACCCCAAGCCCATTCCATGTTGAAGTTGGTCCAGGGGTCCACCATAGTCACTGAAGAGGACAACGTGCAGTTATGCCTCATGGAGTCAGGGATGCAGTCACATGTAGGATATGTACTCATGGCACCGGCGGTTTTAGGCTGACCCCCATGAAAAGGGACACAATGGCAGTCATTTGCACCCCATTTTTCACTGAATTATGAAACGTGACTGGAAACGTGTCTTCACACAGTGGGTGCTTTCTCCATGTTCATCAGTGAATGAGCCCAAACTGCTGATTCCCACATATCTCTGGGGGTGGGAGCTGCCATGTCCAAAGCCCCTGTCCAGCTATGTCCCAGCAAGGACGCTCTGTCCCACTATGTATACTAACATGACTTTATTAACCCAAAAGTGCTTTTCCCAAGGCCTGAGTTTTGAGATGCCTCTGGCACAGATCTACGTTCTTCACAAAGCCAACATCAACCAGAAAGGCTACCTGGCCTCGCTGAGTCCACCTGGGAATGAGCTCAGTGCACACCATTGAGCTGTGGTGCCCAGTGTGTGGGGACTGCTCCACGGACCTCTGTGGATCAGCTGGAGTCAGGATGGTTTCTCTGCCTGAGAGGGAAAGTTCACTCCCCTTGCAAGGCTGTGGCAGGCACCTCCAGGACTCGTCCCATTCGGGGCTGACATTCCACTATGAGTGTGGTCCTCTATCTCATTAGTTATCACAAACCTTTGGGTCCCTGAGAGGTACATGGCAGCCCCAAGACCCAGGCATGAGGGGGCTGCACACTTGGGCTTGGTGGTCTGGTGCTTACCTTGGGAACAAGAGATCCAGCACCTGCTGGGTGGGGATGGAATCCCAGGAGATTAACCCCATGTTGCTGCTGAAATGTAGGTTCCTCCCACCAATGACAGGCAGGAGCTCATTCCTAAGCTGATCCTGCCTGTAAGGTTCAAGGCTCTGTACCCTGAAGGGCTCCTCCGTGTTCTGATCATTTTCACCCTGGGTTGGAACGAAGAATGGTGGATTCAAAATGGAAATGGTGACAAACAGAAAAATGACTTGTGCCAATACACTAGAGTCAAAGCACAATGGGACAGTTCCCATCAGTACAAACACACACACGCACACAAACAAACACACACACACACACACACACACACAAACACACACACAGAGTAAGAATAGGAGTCCTTTGCCATTCATCAGGGATCAGACTAGAGGGCCTGCTGGGCTCACCTGCCCTGTGCTACTCACTGTTACTCTTGAGCTCCTCTGCGACAATTGCCAGAGGATCTGGCGTCTAAGATGAAGCCTCACCCAGTGTAACCACAAAAGGGCTAGTTGGCCCCCCTGAGATTCCTGGGAGCCTGAGGCTCGGCATTGTTTGCAAGGACAGGGGAACATCCTTCTCACTCCAGTGTCTCCAACCAAGTGAGCTCGGATGGCTTGGTCAGTGAAGTGGGTGCCTGGATACCAGGGTTCCATGTTCTGTTTGATCCATTGTCAAGGCAATGATGTCATTTCCTGTGCCCATACCTGAGCCTCTTTTCACATAAGACCACTTTCAAAAGCCCTATGGGCTGCTGATTTCTCCTCCATGCCTACCCATCTCAGGTGTGCAGGTGTTCAGCAACAACTACCCAAATACCCCCACCAGCATCTGCCCTGCTTGGTGCCAATAGAGTTCCAGCTTGGAGGCTTCAAAAATGCATTCACAACCAGTCCTTCCCTCTCAGCAGCTTTTGGACCCTGGTCCCATCATTGTGAAACTCATGGTGTGCCCAGTCTTTTCTGGAAAGTAGGGTAGAATCTAATCAGGGATTGGTGTCCCTGATTCATACATAGCATATGGTTTCTATGAAATCCAGTGAGGGAGCAGGAATAACAAAGCTGATTGCACAGATGACCTCAGGGAATACTGACAGGCCAAATGAAAAATATGTTCCAGCTAACCATTGGTATTTGGGCTTCTCATCCCAGTCCTGTTTTTAAAAAAGGTGCAGATAGGCAGTGTTCATTAAAAAATGTCTGCCATTTAAAAGTGGGTAATTTGAATGGCATCTAGTTACACATCTGATAGAATGGTCTGGCAACATATGAATTTCATTCAACAACAACAAAACATAGAAAAAAAATAGACATAAAGATAAAACCTTGTCTTCACCAGGATGCCTAGAAATAGGTTTTATTTGGCTCATGCAAATATCTTTCAATAGAACTTCTAATTTCTGAATGAACTCATTCAATTTTATAATGTCTGAAATCCTCTGTGATGGGGACCACTGCTGACAAGACACCAGAGGGCCAGAGCACTTGTGCCCCCTGTAGGGGTGTCTCTTGGCTATCACCAAAGACCATTCCACTCCCCGGGGCAGCTGAGAGCAAGCTGGGCCTTGGAGCAAGGATTAGTGCTTCAGGTATAGACTATGCAAGCAAGGGACAATGTCTTTAATAAAACTAAAATTAAAAAGTCACTTCGAAAAAAAAATTTAAAAAGAAGAAGAAAATAAGGTCAAGTAGAGGAACGGGCAGAGGCATCCAGAGGAAGCCCATTTTCACAGGAGAAAATCCCCCAGTGAAAAGCATCAGAATAGATACCAAGAAAAATACCAACAAAAACAGTGTGCTCCCACTATGTATCTACTCCACATGCAAAAGTTAGAAAGCTAGATAATACAATCCTGGCCACAGGTAGAGCTATTCAGAAGAGCAACCTGGCAGTGCTTAGTCAAATAAGTAAATATGCACACTTTGACCTAGAAATTCCACCTGTGTGTAAACCAGGTGGTGCTTAAGCAGTTTCACAAGGGGACATGCACAGGGAAATTTATCCTCAGGTTCCTTATAGAGTTGTCTG
Organism: Urocitellus parryii; assembly: GCF_045843805.1. Taxonomy (NCBI): domain Eukaryota; kingdom Metazoa; phylum Chordata; class Mammalia; order Rodentia; family Sciuridae; genus Urocitellus; species Urocitellus parryii. The sequence continues at coordinate 99,025,935 of NC_135541.1, forward strand.
TGCTTACAGAAGGTTGAGGGCTGTCAGGGTGCCCACAATTGGGAAAGTGAAATGCTTAAAAGGTAATGGATGCCAACCTGGATATATTAATAGAAATCAATGAAAAACAATAGATTTACATGACAGTAAAATCCCTGAGTTCAAGTTCTTGCTAGCCTACCTCCCAACAATCATGCTTGGTTAAGACACTGACATACTTCAAGGCAAAAAAAGGAGAAAATATAATGTCATTATTACTTTTCTTAAATGCAAAAAAGGAAATGGTAATATTTACCCAGCCATGACCTGTTATGCATAATATGTGAGATTATTGTGGACATGTTGGTAAATGATTATCTACTCAGATACGTTCCATGACTCACCAAATGCAAAGGTCCATGAAGAATTACCGTCTCCATACATGAATTCATCGTCAAAAGCCTTGAGACAACAGGGGCTTCACAAAATGGCTTCTTGGCCAACTTGATGGCCAAGGACAATTCTTCCACCTGAAAGATGTCACCAACTTGTTCTCATTCACATTTCCACAGTGCCCCAAAAAAGAAACAAAATCTGATACTCTATTGAGTGAATCCTCAAGTGGACCAAACACCATACTTCCTTCCATATTTTAGAATTAACAAATGCAACTTCAACTCAATAACCTGCATTAGGCAACATGCAACCACAACCTCTTACACGTACTCTTTTACACACTCACGTGTCCTAGGTTCTGATCTAACTGTCCATTGAGCATTCAGAACACGTGCTACTTCACATTCCTTACAGGCAACCATCCCATTCTCTGCCAAGCTGAATACAAATCCCTGGTCACAGGAGAATGGAAGCCTATCTCCCACAACAACATGCATCAGGAAACATCGGGTTCTCAATAAAAACTCCGGGGACACCCTTTTGAAAATCACTTAACCCCTGAAAAGGCGCCTGCCATTCTCCTTGCTGTGGGGGGGCGGTGTATTTGAGTCGATTTTCAAACACCTCTTCACAGTTGAGAACATCACTGCACACACACAAAATAACAACAATTATTATTATTATTTAAAAAAATCACTGCAGAATGGCACAGAGTAGGGAAGCAGCTCAGGACAGGTCACCCGGGAAGCTGAGAGAGTGCTCCCCTCACCAGGACAGAGTAGCAACCCCAGGGGCAGTCCCCAGAGACCCACCTCCTCCAGCCACACCCTACTGCCTACAGTTACCACCCAGTTAGTCCCCACCAGGGGTTCAATGCACTAATTAGGTTAAGGCTCTCCTCACTTGCACTGTCTCACACGGGAACTTTTGAGGGACACCAACAAACCATCACATCTGTGAGCTACAAACATCTGTACCCTCACCCTTTCTCATAGGATGTATTCCTGAGCTGTCAGCCCTCAGGCCTTCTGTAGTTTCATGGATTGGAAATCTCACTTATAAATGGTGCATCCAACTGAACACACTGTTCTACAGGGAGCCAGGTATTTCTGGTCCTATATACACTGGACAGAGAGATGTTGAGGTCCTACTAGGTGTCAGGTACTGTTCAACATTCCGGGATACAGCACAGACCTGGCCTTGGCCTCCCAGAGTCTGTCATTTAGCTACTTGTTTATGTGTAGCCTGAGATTAAGCAAGCTTTGAGGGGAAGGTAGGGGTGTGTGTGTGTGTGTGTGTGTGTGTGTGTGTGTGTGAAGATTGTCACCATTCACAGATTACATTTAACTAATTAGTGTTGGGAGCATCAAAGGCAAATGAAACAAAACCTCTTCCCCAGGGCAAAAGAGGGGAGATAGGGTGCATACTCAAATTTTAGTAATTTTATAGGTTACTTCCGATACACTGTTATAATTTTCCTCGGGTCTCTATGGTTCTACCCCTCATAAAAGAAGTCTGTATTTGTTGTAGAGGGATCTTTAAATAATATATTATGGAAAACATCAAAAGATAATGCCTTTCTTAAGAAAACAGCAGGCATACTAAAAACATTGGGGTTTTTAAAGTCAGCATCCTGTTTTATACACAGTCTACTGCTAAGAATTACGCTTCCCACCTGGTGTGGTGGTGCAAAAAATATGTGGTTGGCCATTACTTTTCACATCCAATGGACTGGTTTTTTTTAGTGGATTGATGTTATATTTTTATGAACAAAACTTCAGTTTTCATGAAGTCCAATATTTCTATTTTTTCTAGTTGCCTGTGCTTTTGGCATCTTATCAAAAAAAAAAATCATTGTCAACTCCGGTGTCCTGAATCTACTGCCCTATGTTTTCTTTTGTAGGTGTTGTATTAGGTAAGAGTTCAACTTCATTCTTTTGCATGTGTATGTCCAGTTTTCCCCAAAATGATGTGCTGAAAAGACTGTTCTTTTCCTCACTGAATGGTCTTGTGTCCCTTATCAAGAGTCATTTGATCACACACACCAGGGCTTACTTCTAGGCATTCTATTCTGTCCCTTTGGTCTCAGTTTGGCTTCCTGTCAACACCGCCCAAGGAGCGGAGGCCACACAGTGGGCACTGCGGGCCAGCCTTGTGACTGGAGAATGATGTGAGCTCTGAGGCGCAGGCCAGCGTTCTGCCAGGTTTCCACCTTAACACACTGAGGAGACTGAAGTACTTTCTCACACAGCCTGTATTGCCAGAGGCCTGTGAGGCAAGGCCAAATCCTCTGAGTGGGGTCTCACAGGCGCCCATAAATGCACGGGCTGAGCCCTGCTCCTTCCTGGAGGCCTGGGGCTGCCCCTGCAGGTGGAGGTAACAGCTTTCCAACCTGCCCAGGGTCCTTGGTGGGCTTGGAGCGGTTCACCTCCTCTTCTGTCCTCTGCTGACATTAAGAGCCCTTGGGATTCCATGGGGCCAACACAGGTCATCTAGGGTGACCTCCCTATTTTTAAAGTCACTTGATTAGGAACCTGAATTACATCTGTAAACTCCTCATTTGTCTGAAAAGAAATAGATTATACACTTCCAGGGATAAGGGATAGAATCCTTGGGGCTGTAATTCTGCCCATCTTTCTCTCTCTGACCTTGACCTTGCCAACCATCAAGACCTAGAAGATTCCTGCTGAACCATCCAGAAGGACAGTATGTGCCTACAAACCAACCAGCAGACAGACAGACAGACGAAGCAGCTGTCTCCTGACAGAGCATCGCTCAGAGAGGGAAAAGGCAGACTTGCTGTTTAATCATATTTATTGTACAAGCATTGAAGGATATAAAATTTGACAGTAATGGTAGCCTATATTTAGACGGGTTCTTTTAAAATGGAAAGCTACGAGAGGTATTTCTAGATATTCTGCTCTTAAGTATTGGAACCCACTTTCTATTCTGGAATCTTCTCTGAGTCTTGATTTAAGGGCCTGCTCTGTCTTTGGGGGGGGGGAGCCATGGTGGGTTCTCCCAAGCATGCTTGTCGTCGTTTGGCCGCAGGAAACAGGAGAGGCAGGTGAACAGCAGTTGGCATCGCCGTACCCTTCACGTGCCAGTTCTCCGCCTGTGTGGATGCTGCAGGGGAGGAAATCCTGTGTTTCTTTCTGGTGTCCTGTTTGTTATGGATCTGCCTGGTTCCTGGGGCTGAAGAGATGGAGCCATGCTGCTCTGAGCAGAAAGCCCTTCCAGAGTGTGGGCGGGGCTCTCCCTGCACAAGTCCCTGAAGTGTGTGGGGAAGGGGAAGGCATCTGTCATGGAGTGATGGGCAGGACCCTCAGTGTGGCTCTCGCTCCTTCTGGGGCTGGCCCTGGTGAAAACATAAGCCAGGGAAGTCCCTGTCCTGCTGTGTTCTCGTGGGTCTTTTCTTCCAGCCCTCCAATCCCTCCTGTAGGAAATCCAGTTTCCATGGAAGTGGTTTAACTGTCGCGTCTCCTCCTGGCCAGGCGTTCACTGTGCCCCTTTCATTCTTGCTGACATCGGGGGAATCTATCTGCGCCTCCCTCCATGCAGCGTGACCACGCTTCCGGTTCCCTCCATCGCTCAGGGCAGGTGGCTCTCCTCCTAGGTCTCCATAACTGCATGCGAGGGAGAGAGTTGGACAGCGACATGGCTCAGGTCCTGTCCATGTTGAATGCTGGAGCCTTCCTAAGGCACCGAGAATGTCAGAAGGGCAGGTTTGGAGCGAGCTTCAGCATTAGGGACAGGGATGGCTCTGAGGACCCTTCGCAGCCCACAGGGGAGAGGGAGAGTGGGCAGGTTTTCCAGGGCCTGTGGGAGGGGGGATGTCGCCTGAGGCCAGCCTGAAAGGCCACAGAAGCAGGATGGGCACTGGGAAACATGACCGAATCCTCCTAGGATGCCTCCCTACACCTTGCATTGGTTGTTCTCTTCGTACTTCATGACCTGCATCATCATCAACAGCCACATCTTCATGTCCGTCTTCCTGGCCATGGTCTACAACAACAACCTGCAGGTAAGTGCCTGAACCTGGAGCTGGGGGCCGCAGGGAGGTGGGAGCGCCTCTGCTGACCCTTTGGAGGCGTCCCCTATTGTTTACTTGGGTGGAGCTGAGGGCTCCTTTGACGTCTTGCTCCTTTCTGCTCCATGGAAGTCTCTTACCAGTCTTCCTGATGGGGCTCAGGATGTATCTGAGGAGATCCGAAGGACAGTGGTTAGCCAGGATACCCACCCTTGTGTGGCAAAGCTCCTGGCTCTGCTTGTTGCTTTTAATGCCTCCTGAAGCTCATGGCTCTTTGCAGTGTGCATGTGCAATGGGACTGGGTATATTCTCCAAGCTTCCACCCCTTCCCCCTCAAATGGAAGGGAACACTCTAGAGCCAGCCCTGTGTGCTCTGCTTGTGACCACTGGCCTCCTGTGGGCAGAGGCTGGGCAGAGGTTTCTGAGTGCCCGGGTGGTAGGGAGCTGCATTTGCCTGGAGCTGCCCAACGCCCAGCCATCCCACTCCCTCGCTGCATGGACCTTCTTTTACTGTAAAACTTACTGCACAGAGAAACCTTTCCTGAAAGGTCAGTTTTCCTTCTGGCTCTTGACTTTTTGGTCCTGTTTTGAATTTCCTGTTGCTGAGGGGTGTCCCCACTGGGGGCAGGTAGAAAGCTGGGGAGAAAGACAGGGCTTGTGGTAGAGGGCAAGAGAGCAGTGGAACTGAGTCTCAGAGCTGGACTTTGAAGACATTTGGCTCTATCAGGGTCCCAAGGAACCTCGGGGCCTCCTGGCACCAAGGCCAGGCCTCCCCTGGTGGAAGAGGCTGCTCCTCAAGGTCTGGGTCTCTCTTGGCTTGAACTGCTGGACAAACAGTTGATGTGCCTCCTATGCCTCGAAACCAGCCTTCCTTAACATGCATCATCCAGCACACATGTCTTAGATGTGCTTTTTGTGCCTGGAACCACCCAAGGTTCTGCGGAATCCACAGTGACTGAGACCCTTTAAGCTGGTACCGTCCAGCTGTGGGAGTCCATCACCTGGTTGCTGTGTTGTGGGACAGCCTCAGGGAGCAGTAGGACTGAGTGCAGAAGCTGGACGGCTGGTTCTAACCTGAGGGGTGTTGTTGAGTTTCCTCCCCTTCTGGAAAGTTCCCTGTGGTCAGACCAGATGGCAGCTGTAGGAGTCCAGCTCCCACAGGGGGTCTCAGGAGACGAACAGATGGTGAGGAGTCGTTGAAAGGGGGTGCAGAGACAACGCAGACACCAAGATGAAGGTGCTGAATCCAATCTTTACTTGTGAAGTTAATCATATATACTTTTCATTTTGGCAGGCTCACAGTACTTTGTGGTTACAAAACAGAAATCATTATTCAAAGAAACAAAGTATTACATAGCTACAATTAGAATAGAAGAATGTATCTTGGCTTATGCATAAGCAAGCATTTTTTACTTTCAGTTCACTTTGCTTTGAGCTGTTTCCACTTAGTTTTTAATAATAGTTAGAAATGTCCCAGACTACTGGCCTACACCTTGACTATTCTTTCTTGACTAGAATTGGTGCCACTGTTATGGTAAGCAGTTAACTTTGAAAGAGAGGCTACTAATTTTAATCAAACAAGAGCAAGAGCACAAACCATTGTGCACAGGAACAAGATCAAGTTGCCCAGTACTAAGCACTAATCTGTCTTCTTAACATTAATTCTTCTTCTTTAGATTTTAATTTAATTTCTCAAAAACTTCCTCGACTGTTTTTCCTACAGGGGGTTTCTCATTAAACATTAACAATTTACATTCCACAGTTGAATCATTGCATTTAGAGCAAACAGATCTATTCTTTAGAAGTAGTTGCATTAATTGGGAAATTCATGCTTTTTCCTTCATACTTAATGGTCATATGAGAAGTCACAACTAGACTTATTAAAGGAATACAAAAACAAACCAGCCCATTCCCAGAAACATACTGCGCTCCTCCAGAGGATGGATGCCTGGCGCCATCCACCTCAGTAGGGCCTTGCCATTGCCTGAGTCAGGGGAGGCGGGCAGCAGGCAGCCTCAGCTGTCTCCTCGTCTCTCTGGCTGTCTTAATGGAGCCCTGTGTCCCTCTACCTGTGTCTCTCTCCCCTCAGTGGTGCCCCAGCCCCTTCCTTTCTGGAATCCTTCCTCTGGGGCGGAGTGGAGTCTGGAGCCTTCTGCTGTCGGTCTGTTTCTCACCACAGATTGTCCTCCACGGGTTCCCTCATTGACACTTGGTATCTGTGACCGCAGGCGTGGTCAGCAAAATTGACGTGGAGCAGGGAAGGTGACGTCCTGCTCATTGGCTGACCCGTCAGTGACTCTCCCTGAACTCCTCCTTGACCTCCACGTGTTTGGTGTTGAAGAAACGGACATCTTCTTGAATCTTCTCTTAAAATACCCAACTCTGCTTTTCTAAAAACGGGGTTCGAAAACTTGCCTCCCTGAAATGTCCCCAGGTGCTGGAGGCATTCTGCCTTCTGAAGGTCAAGGTGGGCACCGAGGTTGCGGTGAAGGAGGCTGCGTGGAAGCAGCTGGTGCCCGACATCAGCACCTCCCACCTGACTTGGCCTAGAGGTGGTTAAGGCCAGAGGGGACTCAGGGATGAGACTGTTGTCACATTGTACTGAGGAGGAAACTGAGGGCCAGAGAGGCCCTCCTTAGGGCAGAGCAGGAACTCCCTCCCAGGACTGGGTCTCTCTCTGTGACCCTGTGGTGCCTCCCAGAGCCTGGCAAGGGTAGAATGAGGGCTGACCAAAACCAAGGGAGTCCTGGCTGTGGCCTGTTCTGAGTGAGCAGGACCCAGTGGGGGGAATGAGAAGAAGGAGTCTCCCTCACCTGTGGACGGTGACTGGAGGACCAACACACACACACACACACATACACACACACAGACACACACACGCACACACACAACACGTCTCAGGCTCCTGCAGGGCAGGGTTGGCCTTGAGAGAGGCCGCCTCCTTAAAATTTGCAGCCGGCTTGCTGGTTGTCTTCATTCCAATCCTGCATATATGACACACACAGCACTGTTGCACAGATGTGCACATACAATGTGTGTGTACACACTGCTCTCCTGCACACACATTAAACATACTGAACCATGTGTGTGCGTGCACATCAAACACTGTCCTAGGTCCTTCTCCACGAAGGCCCTAGAAGCCCCTGCTGTTATAGATGCCCAGACACTCAGCTCTGAAATCACAGGTGCAACTGAAGAGTCCCAGCTGGACCCGCAGTTGCTAGGAGAAAGTGGTGGTAGGTGTGGTAGGGCAAGTGGGAGTCCCCTAGACACAAGGTGACTGACCTGTGACCTCCCTGGTCTTGCAACCTATGATGCAAAGGAGCTCCAGTATCCCAGCCATGCCCACCATGCCCGCCATGCCCACCCTGCAGATCCAGTCCCTTGTTGATGTTTTGGACACAAGTGGTCACTGAGGCCCTGTTCAGACCTTTGGGTTCAGCATTCTGGTTTTCAGATGAGGTTCGAGGACAGTCAGTCATTGGGCAGTGTCAGCCCCTACCATTACTCTGGGGTGCGTGCTGGTTCTTCCTCCCGGGTGGACAGTGGCAATAGCAGCAGGACCCATCCTCTCCAGAATTTGGTCTCTCAGGTCCCCTGAGGACCTGAGGATGGACATCAAGGACGGGTGGCTGAGGGCTGTCTCAAGCAGGCTCTTCTGCTCAGGCCATGAGAATGTCCTCCCTAACATCTGCCTCACCCAGAATTCCCAGGAGCTCCACGCCAGGGGGACCCTCAGCTTTGGCCCCACAGCCTAACAAGCAGCATGCCCCAGCTCACACACTAAAAACTGAAGAGGAAACATGGAAGCCAACCACAGCTGCAGATTGCCCCAGCACCCGCATGAACGTGTTCACAGCTATTACACCAATATGCTGTCATCCTGGACCTCTTGCACATCGGAGCAGTCAGGGTCAGTGGAACTTCCATAAACCACTGATTCTCTCACAGGGAAAGCAGAGATACCCATAGATGAAACCTAAAACACTAGCAGGAACAAGTACTTTTATAGATAAAATACCTTTAAATTCAAGGTGCACATTTTTCTATTTAGGAGCCACTACACCATTTTCCCCTTAGGATCGGGGATCTGATTGATCAGCACATTACAGTTTTGCCATGTTGAGCTCCCTGTTCTGTAACACTCTGTGCAGAACACATACCTTCCAGGTGCCCCATGTCCTGACAGGTGTCGGAATAGCGGTGTCAGCTTGAGGCTGGATTTGTCTGATGGCCACATAGTGATCGTAGCCCCCTGATTATGTGAAATGCTGAGCTGGACCTGCCTCTCTCCCTCAGAAGGAATCCCCAGGATACCTTCACTCACCTTTGCTTTTCCTAACCAAGGCCCCCTTCATTCCAGGCATATGGTAGAGCAGGTGTGCAGTGATCTTTTAAGGAACTCAGGTGCTTTGCTGGAGCACAGTCCATCTCAGAGTGTCCTGGGCAAATTCTCACCTTGACCCCTACCATCTCATTTACTCTATTCCTATGACACCCTCTCACCCAATTATGCATCCCCTGGCTGTGCAAACCCTGAGTTCCAACTCCGAATTGCTTCAAAGAGTGTAATTAGGTGACCGTTCAGTTCAGTAAGTAAATGTCTACTGGGCCCCTTCGTGGGGCAGGCATAGCATTGGGCTTTGGGGTTACAGAGCTCAAGATCCATAGTCTCTGCCTTCACGTTGACATTCAAAAGAGAGAAAAGCAAACTGGACTTTTAGCCACAGTTGGAGAGAGAGCAGAAAGACCTCAGTCTAGACAGATTGAAAATGCTGAGCAAGGGTGGAGGGAAGCGCTGGGCTGGGAGCCATCCCGTGGGACCCCAGCAGAGATGTGTGTGCCCTTGGGAAGGACAGCACTGGGGAGGTGGGCATGGTCCAGACCTGCTGCAGGGGCCCTTTACAAGAGAAGCCAGTCCTTGGCGTTGACTCTAAGCTGCTGTTATAAAGTCTCAGGCCTTTCACTGACTTGTACGTGAAACTTCCACCCTGGCTTGACCTAAGGCTTTGGGGGTTGGAATTTTCATATTCTTTTTAGCTCTCTGCCAGAGCCACCTACCTCCTGGCTGTGCCCCCTGGGCTTGATGATGTTTTTTATTAAGTAGAACAGCTGTGGCAATAATCTGTGATAGCTAGATTATTCACATCATCAAAATGTTCCAGTTTCTGTCTTCTCCTGGCCCTGTTCCAGAGAAACTTCACCTGGTGATTTTCCAAAATCATCTTAGATTCCTGTTTGCACTTTCTCTTAATCCAATCATTAACAAACATTTGGGGGCCAACTGCTGGTGTCCAATCTGACAAGACTATCCCACCTCCCTGACCCCATTTCCCACCATTTCTGTGTGCAGACCCAGGTTTCAGCCAACTGGTCCTTGTTTAAAACACTCCCACCACTGGGCCTTTGCCCATCGGATGCCAGCAGCCTGGACCACCATCCCTACGCCCTGCTCCTTCCACAAATGCTGCTCACGCTCCACCTCTCCACCCTCAGCCCCCTTCAACCTTCAGTGGCCATCCCGTCTGACTTGCCATTTCCTGGCACTCAGTACTTGTAACAAACCAAGCTTGTCACTCGGCTTTTTCCAGTGACATCCTACCTCTAAGCCTAGATAAAACACCTTGTTCAGACCCAGCACCTTACACAAAATCCAATCTGGAGTGAGGACTGTGAATGTCTGTGTTGATAATTTTCACCTAATTCTCTAATAACGAGCTTTATTGTTTTACTGGTTGACCTAATTTGCCCATTTGGGTTTTGTCTGTAGTTTTCTCAATGTGAAGCGCACCTGATCCTTTCCTGTGATCTTGCTGTAATTACTCTTCTAGTTCCTTTACCATGAATGAAGAGCAGGGGGCTGAGGAAATGAGGAACAAGGCTCTTTAGAGATGCTAAGGCAGCCATCAGGGCTGGAGCTGCCCCACTACGTCCCCTCCCTGGTCCTGGGGCATCTTTCTGGCACACGAGCCAGGTGGCACACAAGCCTCAATGCAGGGTAGCCAGGTGAGGCAGCAGCGTACCACAGAAGCTGCACACACACAGATTTGTGCAGCTGACCCTGTAGGGCACTTGCCTGGTGGACATGGGCATCAACCTGGCAAGGTGGTTAGTTAGACTTCAGGTGAGGGCACCTGCAAGGACCAAGGGTTGCAAGGTTCTTGTAAGCACTGAGTAGAGTATGGCTAAGACTCCAACCATGTTCGGCGCATAGTAGACAAATACTCGGTACTTAAAAAATATCTGTCATGTGGAGGAACCGCCTTTCCTCCTCTGTCTCTTCCTCCACTCTCTTCTTTGTTTTTCTTGGCTATAGAGAAGGGTTTTTTTTTTTTCAATTTCATCTCTAATCTAGCATCAGAAACCCCTAAGACCTGTTAGTAAATGTAAGACCCTGGAAATCTGCATCCTTCACAAGCTCCTGTGGATGCTTTTGCGGGCTCTGTGATTTGAATATCTGGATTTGGATATGGTTTGTCCACCCAAGGTTCATGTGAACATAAGGGCATTGAGAGTTGGTAGAAACTGTAAGAGGTGGCACCCTGGCACGGGAGAGGTTGGTCCTCCCAGGACCAGATTAGTTCCCTCGAGAGTGGTCTCTGACAAAGTGAGACCCGGGATGTGGTGGGTCGATGCAGCATGAGCACCTCAGCAGAGATGGGCAGCCTGATTGTGCACTTTTCAGTCTCCAAAACCTTGAGTCAAAATAAGCCTCTTTTCCTTATTAGGTGCCCAGTTCTGAGTATTTTGTTTTAGTGACACCGAACAGACTTAGAAAATCCACTTTTGAGAAACTGATCTAGAATCAGAGGCCCAGTGGAGGCTAGCCGGAGGCCTGTCCCCTGTAGAGACTCCCATGAAAGTTCACTAAGTACACAGCCCTTCTCCTTGGACAATGTCTCCTGCTTCCAGAGACTTCCATCTGGTCATGGGCAGGTGCAGATCAACCTGGATGTAACCTTAGATTTGCTTGTAACTGGCTATGCACAGCCTACTTACCCCTCCAAGATGCTGCTTTTGTCTATGAGTGGGGCTCCCAGGGCCACCTCCCTTGTGGGCTGTTGTGACTTCCAGCCCTGCTGCAACCGAGGCCCCATGAAGGTTTGCTAAATTGGACTAAACAGGAACCGCTTCCCCGACAGCACGTTGACAAGTCCTGTGGACATGCGGCCAGTGCAGAGCCCCCCTGCAGACTGGACCCATGTGGGAAAGGTCTGAAAAGGAGGAGAGCCTGGGTGTCCTGGCAGCCTGGGGGAACCCAGCCCAGCAGGCAAGGGTGATGGCTGCCTGCCTGGGGCTTTGTTACGCTGGTTTATTGATATTCTTCCATTAAAGAAGAAGTTGGCCACGTGATGGAAGACCTCATTTGAAAAGAGCATTATAGATTTCAGAAGTAACTACTGTTTCTCTAGTGAATAATTTGTATAGAAATCTGCTAAGGTCTTGGAGTATGCAAATATATTTGAGATGCATCAGAGAGTACATATGAAAAAACAGCACTATTTATCATGTTATTTAAATAAAGTGAAATATCATACCAAAGATTAAAAGAATTAACTTTTGGGAAAAAAAAGCAAAAGGGTGCACTAGTATTTGAAATAAGGTAATAATAATTTTTACTATAATTAGTTGTTTCTGAGCCTCATTTCACTCTTTAATTTAATTATCTATCCATTGTGTTAAGAACACCTATAGGTGTTAAACTATATAAGGTACATATATTGTGGTGTGAGGTGTTGTTGGAAAATATTGGCATTCGGTGAATAATGCCATCAATTTTCTGTTTTGCAATATTAAAGAACTATTTCAGATTAATTGCAATGGATAGTTTTGTTTAAAGGTAAGAGTAGTTTTTCAATGTAGAAATTACTAAGAAAAATTTAGATGTTCTCAAAAAAGTTTGTAACAACCATATTTGATGAACTTTGTGTCATAATGTATACGAAAAGTTGCTTCCCTACCCCAAACCAGACATCATTGGAATAACCTTGTATAGTATCAGCACATACAAGTGAGGACTTTTGCATCTTTTCTCCTTTTACTTACCACATAAAACATGGCCTATTTTTCATAAGCAAATTTCTATGCTTGATAAACATCTCACACATCTCAAAATTCACTAGGAGGGATCCCTGACATACAAGAAACAAACATATCTGAGATAGTGTATAGATTAATATCTGAAGAAGTTCAAGAAAACATTGATCTGGCCATGAGATGGTGCAGTAACTATATAGAAAGCTAAAAATTGAAATTGAAAGAAATATATTACTCCTGAGAATTACTATGAATCAAATAGTCTTTGGAAGAAGATATTTTAAGTAGGAAGCTCTTGAGACTGATGTCCACTGCATCTTTTATATAAATATTTGCTCTGGTTTTGAGGGCCACAGATTTTAGCCAGTAAACTCTTGGCCTCGTATAGAATAATCAGAAAGCCCAGCATTCTCTTTTTATACCTAGGCATGGTTTACTAAATATCCATTGAGTTTTTGCAGACTTTTCCCTTATTTTGATATACAAAGCCCATTAGTTTTGTCACATTCAAATTCATTCATTCTTCAAACAGCAATTTAAAGAAATGAGATCTAGTAAATTGTGGTTAGATCATTGGGGGAGATGCTCTTGGAAAGGGTTAATGTAACTTTTGTGGGGCACAACATAGTTTTATTAAAGCCCGTTGTTAAAAAAGAGCAAGGCTTTTTTTCTGAATTTCTCTGACTTCCTGTCTCATTATGTTCTCTCTATCTCTCAAATGAGCCCTCATCATAATGCCACCTCATGTGTAATGCAAGTGAACGAGCTGTCACAGGAGCTGAGAAGATTCTGGTAAAGTGCACTTAAATCTTCAGAACTATGTACTCAAAAATATTTTTATTTATTTATAAGTTGTAAAAGAACTTTATTTAATTTATTTGTTTTTATTTATTTATAAGTTGTAAAGAACTTTATTTAATTTATTTGTTCATTTTTATGTGGTGCTGAGAATTTAACCCAGCTTTTTGCATGTGACAGGTGAGCACTCTATCACTGAGCCACAAACCCAGCCTCTCAGAAAATGTTTTTATGCATTTATCTCTCTTTATACATTCGCATGTTTCTGGTATTTTTCTATAAGATTATAAAACAGACTAAAACAACCTCTGTGTCTGAAGAAGACAAATGAGACTTTGCAATGTATTATCAAAAAGCTCTCTAAAAGCTTTAGAATAAGAACTGCTATGCATTCACTGAGTGACCTTTAGTGAGTGATCTTTGAGTCTCAGGCATCTTACTATGAGAGTGAGTAGAAAATCTAAGATTTCATTTTAAAAGCTCTGGTATAGTTTAGATGGTAATGGCTTAGCATTTATGATTCTTATTTGTTTTTATAATTCAAAGGTGATATCTTGTATTTCTTATATTCCTTATGGTGCTTAGGTTAATGTATTGCCATTTACTTTGGGACTCAAATATGTAGAATTTATTTTGTTGAGTAAAGCAAAAGCAAGAGTGGTTCCTTAGAATACAGCAAAGACTCTATAGAATGTTTTTATTTTTAATGGGAAGAATTGTCTCATTGCTAATGATTATAGATAGAATTCACATCTTGATGACACCCATTAATCAGAAATGGTCTGAACTGACTAGATCAAAACCATTAGAAAACCATGAATAAAGAGGCAGATTAAAAAAATAGGTTTGTCTAGCACCATTTTGAGTCTCCTATTAGAGTACAAATTATAGTATTTTTTTTTACCAGTGAAAGGACTCAAACACATGTAGCTGCATTTTAAGCCTCCTGTAATCACACGAGTCACCATCAATCATAATACCATTGTAGGAAGAGAAATGTAGATCTTCACAGGCAGAAAAATCAACTACAAAAAGTGCAATTTGTCTTATGCAAAAAAAAAAGACCTCATTATTTATGTCATACTTCTTTTAGCTCCCAGGTAACATATCTTTGAGCTCAAGATATTCAACCAGAAGAAAGTGGATTTTTTTTATGCTAGATGAGTTAAGAACTGATATAATTAGAATGTAAACATATTTTGATATGGGGTTCAGTTGCTTCAAGAATGATGGCTTGCCCAGGAAAACAATACAGGAGATATTGTCCTCCACTTCACCAAAAATTTTATGGCAAAATTATTATTTGTTTAAATTAAAAGTGGAAGCCACAGGCAATCTACAAAAGGTATTGAAATGTCATGATGAAACATCAAACTGCATTTTTTTTGTCATGTTTTTGTATCATTGATTGCTGTGGAATTTGAATGTTTGATATATAAAAATTTATTTAAAAATAAACATTAATATTCTTTTGTATTTTTAGGTAATTTTAAGGCTGATAGCCTAAGGTCATAATACACAGTATAATTACCTCATATTTTTTAATGTAATTCCAAGACAAAGGTGTTGGGATATATTTTTTTGAAAAACAATATTTTTGCTAAGTATAATTATGTTGTTCCATGAATCATACTTTTCTATGCAGTAGAAAATTAATAGAAGTGAATGCCTTGATTGGGGCTGCCAAAAGGTTTATGTTATCTTGTCCTGGTGAATTTTGTGGCAGAATATATGGAAGATGAAACAGAAGATTTCTGAAATTGTGTATTTTTGTTGCTGGAAACTGTTGAAAGGTACATCATTTTATTAATGAAAATGACTGACTAAAAACAGCAATGTTGTTTAAGTGTACATACAGGAACAAATTCTTTGTTAAGCCAAAATTCCCTGTGTAGCCAGGGATGGCTGAAATACATTATACTTAGACTCTGGTAATATCAATTCTTTTTAACTTTAGTAAATTTTTCTAGCTCAATAAATCTCTCTCTATTCCTTTTCTTGCTTTTCAAACCAGAGGAGCAATACTTGTCTTTTTTAACTTTCTGATTGTTTCCCAATTTGACTGCAAGAAAATATGCAGAAAACTTTTGGAAAATATTACAAAGCATACTCTTTTTCTTTCAAATGCTGTTTTAGCTCAAAGTGGATAACTTATCTTTCTTCACTTACCTTTAACTGATTATATGTCCATTTTCCCCCTAGCATTTGGAAACCACACTTCATCCACTATTGGTCTCTTGGTCTTTACAAGTTTTTATTTCTATATTGTTGTATGTTGATCTGATTGATTTTTCTTCTCATTTAGTGTAGTTTCATGTATAATTAAATTGGTATAAATATGTCTATATTGGAGAGTGTACGATGTCCCCAGACTTTGTTCTTAGGCATATGTTGCTGTAAACTCAGTTCTTCATGAATTATATGTAATGTTAATAAAATTGTGAACGATATTCAATATGATTTTTGTATGGATTCTGTGTATAAGAAGCTTTGACACTATTGTAGCTGAAAAGCCAACATTTTATGATAAGAAACTTGATCTTAACATACAACCTCCTCAGTTTACCTCTTACTACTTGGTCGAGAAAATTAGACTATAAAACATAACTCATTGATTATTTTTTCATAAGTATATATCCCAACTCCTTTGTGTTGGAATTACATTAAAAAAATGACTCCAAATCCATTTCTCTAACTCCTGCCCTGAAATAACACTACCTATAGTATAACAAGAATGTCAGAATTTACTAATGTACATGAAAACACTGATCATTGACCTCATTCACAGAAAAATAAAATGTCTCCAATGAGGATGAAGTCTAGAAGGCCATTATGCACACAAGAAAGATAAAACTCTTCTCTCCTCTAAGAGCTACCATTAAGTTTGTGGAAATTCAGTCTATTAAAATCACTAGGAAATGTTAAAATGCTAAAAAGTTAAAATTTTAAAATTTATAAATCAAGACATAAAAATCTGGAGCTTATTTTCCTATATCTATATCCTTCTTATAACTCTTAATTTCACCATAAATACAAACAGAAGCAAATAAGGATCTGATTCATGCAAATTGTATTCCACATTAAGTTTGATTAAAATGTGTAAAAGTATTAACAGACGCTAGAGTATTATTTACTCAACAGTATGTTTTACTGTTACAGAGAACATTTAGCCAAGTGGAACACTATGATGTCTGTCATTTAAAAACAAGATGCAATACATGAATGTTAACATATAAGCAAATATTTAGTTAAAAAGACATATTGCATACATAAGGTAAATAGTTTCAAAAAATGCACTGCAAACCTGGCATGATGGTCCATGCTTGTAATCCAAGCAAATTGGGAAGCTGAGTAGTTTCAGAAGTTTAAATTCAGCCTCAACAACTTAGTGTGGTTTCAAGCAACTTAGCAATACAGTCTCAAAATTTGAAAAAGTGGAGAAAGGGCTTAGGATTGTGGCTCAGTGTATAAAAATACCTAAACTTAAACTGAAATACAAAAAAAAATAAAGTTTAAAATATTACACTTCAGTGTTAAACATCAAAAATAGATTTCATATAATTCTGTTCTCAGTATTCAAAAGTAAAATAGTAATTTTTGACTTAGAAAAACAATTATATACTTTGAAAGATGAGGTTTCTTCACTATGCATGTATGATATTTATGACTGATATTTCTAAACAATAATTTAATAATGCTTAATAAATTTAAGCAAAAGTTAAAGACAACTACTTGTTTTCTAAACTTAAATGAGTTCTGTATTTTACTGATCCTCATATACATCAAGGTGTAATATATAGATAATAACCTTACCATACTCTCACAATTATTATAAATGTTTCATTGTTATATAAGGCATACATTTTGGACAAAATCTGTTCACTGTTCACTACTAGTATGAGTTTTCATATATTCAATGAATTTAAAATTTAAATACATTTTGGAAATATTATTTAACTTTTTAGAGTTTCTGGGCACAATAAATTCTCCAAAAATAAGCAGTGTTTAAGAAACATGTAGCTACAATTTTTTTTTCCATTTGTATTCTCTCTAACTAGTATGTATCCACAGGTGCTGAGTATTGGTGATTAAATTTTAGAGGCATTGTTACATTGTCAATTTTCACATTTCAATTCTTTCTCTATGCTATGCTTATTGTAATGAGGATTAAATAGTGTCCCTTACTTAGAGTAATGGTACAATGTTCTCATTTGTAGAGCTTCTCTCCAGTGTGTTTTCTCTGATGTCTAGTAATATATGACATATAATTTGAAATGTTTCTACATTCTCTACATTTATAGGTCTTCTTTCCAGATTAAGTATCCTACTGGTGAAAAGAATTGATTTCTTATTAAAAGCTTTGCTGCATTGTTTCAATTTGTAGGGGTACTTTTCTGTATAAATTCTGGTGTTAATAAGGTTTAGTCTTTCTCTTTTTTTAATGTTTATTTTTTTAGTTGTAGTTGGACACAATACCTTTATTTCACTTATTTATTTGTATGTGGTGCTGAGGATCAAACCCAGGATCTCACACATGTGAGGCTAGCACTCTACCAGTAAACCACAACCCCAGCCAATGTTCAGTCTTTCTTTAAAAGTATCATCACTTTATTCACATTTCACATTCACCAGGATGTCTTCTGCTGTGGTGAATAAAGTTTTAATTTTTATTAAAAGCTTTTCCTCATTATTCACATTTGTAGGGCTATTCTTCAGTGTGAGTTCTGTTGTGGTGAATAAGGCCTGTTATATTGCTAAAAGTTTTGGCACATTTCTTATATTTGTACGGCTTCTCTCCAGTGTAAATTCCTCTGTGGCAAATAATGTGTAATATTTCAGTAAAACTTTGTCACATACTTTGCATTTCTGAGGCTTCTCTCCTGTGTGAGTCTGTTGTGGCAAATAAGGTGAGATTTTGGACTGAACACTTTGCCACAAGGCTTCTCTCTTGTGTGAGTTATTCTGTGGCAAATGAAGGTGTTTTTTTTTTTTGAGTAAAAAAACAGAAGCCCTACATTTGTAGGGCTTCTCTCTAGTGAGTTCTCTGTGGTGAATAAGGTATATTTTTTGATCAAAAGCTTTGCCACATTCTTTACATTTGTAGGAATTCTCTCCATTGTGATTTCTGCTGTTACAAATAAGGTTTGATTTGTCACCAAAAGCTTTGACACATTCTGTACATTCGTAGGGCTTCTCTCCACTGTGAGTTCTACTGTGGCAAATAAGGTATGATGTGTGACCAAAAGCTTTCCCACATTCTGCACATTTGTAGGGCTTTTCTCCAGTGTTATTTCTCCTGTGGTAAATAAGATCTGATTTTCAAACAAAAGCTTTGCCACAATCTTTACATTTGTAGGGCTTCTCTCCAGTGTGAGCTCTTCTGTGGCCAATAAGGTGTGATTTTTGACCAAAAGCTTTGCCAAAATCTTTACATTTGTAGGGCTTCCCTCAAGTGTGAGTTCTCCTGTGGCGAATAAGGATTGATTTTTGACCAAAAGCTTTGCCACATTATTTACATTTGTAGGGCTTCTCTCCAGTGTGAGTTCTGCTGTGGTAAATAAGGTCTGATTTTTGACCAAAAGCTTTGCCACAATCTCTATATTTGTAGAGCTTCACTCCAGTGTGAGTTCTGCTGTGGCGAATAAGGTTTGATTTTTGACCAAAAGCTTTGCCACATTCTTTACATTTGTAGGGCTTCTCTCCAGTGTGAGTTCTGATGTGGCGAAGAAGGTATGATTTTCGACCAAATGCTTTGCCACAATCTTTACATTTGTAGGGCTTCTCTCCAGTGTGAGTTCTCCTATGATAAAAAAAGGTGTGATTTCTGATCAAAGGCTTTGCCACAATCTTTGCATTTGTAGGGCTTCTCTCCAGCGTGAGTTCTTGTGTGGTAATTAAGGTTTGATATTTGACCAAAAGCTTGGCCACATTCTTTACATTTGTAGGGCTTCTCTCCAGTGTGAGTTCTTCTGTGGGAAATAAGGTCTGATTTTCGACGAAAAGCTTTGCCACAATCTTTACATTTGTAGGGCTTCTCTCCAGTGTGAGTTCTTCTGTGGGGAATAAGGACAGATTTTCGATGAAAAGCTTTGCCACAATCTTTACATTTGTAGGGCTTCTCTCCAGTGTGAGTTCTGCTGTGGCAATTTAGGAGTGATTTTCGACTGAAAGCTTTGCCACATTCTTTACATTTGTAAGGTTTCTCTCCATTGTGAGTGCTCATGTGGCAAGTAAGGTACGATTTTTGACCAAAAGCTTTGCCACATTCTGTACATTTGTAGGGCTTCTCTCCAGTGTGAGTTCTCCTGTGGCAAATAAGGTGTGATTTTTGACAAAAAGCTTTGGCACATTCTTTACATTTGTAGGGCTTCTCTCCAGTGTGAGTTCTGCTGTGGTAAGTAAGGTCTGATTTTCGATGAAAAGCTTTGCCACAATCTGTACATTTGTAGGGCTTCTCTCCAGTGTGATTTCTTCTGTGGTAAATAAGCTGTGATTTGTGACCAAAAGCTTTGCCACAATCTTTACATTTGTAGGGCTTCTCTCCAGTGTGAGTTCTGCTGTGGCAAACAAGGTGTGATTTCTGACCAAAAGCTTTGCCACAATCTTTACATTTGTAGGGCTTCTCTCCAGTGTGAGTTCTGCTGTGGCGAATAAGGTGTGATTTCTGACCAAAAGCTTTGCCACAATCTTTACATTTGTAGGGCTTCTCTCCAGTGTGAGTTCTTCTGTGGCGAATAAGGTATGATTTCTGACCAAAAGCTTGGCCACATTCTTTACATTTGTAGGGCTTCTCTCCAGTGTGAGTTCTCCTGTGGGAAATAAGTTCTGATTTTCGACGAAAAACTTTGCCACAATCTTCACATTTGTAGGGCTTCTCTCCAGTGTGAGTTCTTCTGTGGGGAATAAGGACAGATTTTCGATGAAAAGCTTTGCCACAATCTTTACATTTGTAGGGCTTCTCTCTAGTGTGAGTTCTTCTATGGCAAATTAGGAGTGATTTTAGACTGAAAGCTTTGCCACATTTTTTACATTTGTAAATCTTCTCTCCAGTGTGAGTTCTCATGTGGCAAGTAAGGTATGATTTTTGACTGAAAGCTTTGCCACATTTTTTACATTTGTAGGGCTTCTCTCCAGTGTGATTTCTGCTGTGGGAAATAAGGTCTGATTTTGGATGAAAAGCTTTGCCACAATCTTTACATTTGTACGGCTTCTGTCGATGTTGTGTTCCTCTGTGGTAAATACGAACTTTTTTTTTACTAAGAGCTTTGCAACATTCTTTATATTTGTAGAGCTTTTCTCCAGTATACATTCTCTGGTGGTGAACAAGGACTGATTTTTTATATGATTTCTGGTGTTCACTCTCACTTGTAGTTTTCCATATTTTCTTTTGAGGTAAATAGTTAAGATCACAACTTCTATATTTTCTACTTATCATTTCATGAAATATATGTTTTATGCACTTTTCTGGTGAACATTCTTGGGTATGATTAGGAATCATGGCTGAAATAAACAAAAATTTTAAAAAATACCGAATACACTGGGATAAATATATTTTGCATACATAACATGAATGTAAGGTAAAATAAGTACATCAGGAGTGTAGCTGATTAGTAAGTCCAAAGTCACCATAAATCCCAAGAATATATTAGTTCAATAAAAATGTACAGAAAAAATTACCATGAGAATATTACCCAAATTCCTGTAGAGACCACAGTATCCAAGAGGAGTACATTATTAAGAAGAGTAATATAATAAAGGGTAGAAAAGTATCATTAACAGCCTTTTGTCCTTTATAAGATAGTATTGTGTATTTAGGAAATTTCTACCAGCTACCTTCACTGTCAGTAGAATAAGAGAAATGTAAAAAATATACAAACATTCCTGGCTTTTTCAAAGAGTGTCCAAAATATGGTTTTTGTCTACCATGACACAGGGACATGAAAATAACGAGTACATTTTGAGTGATAATACCATAAATATTCAACAAGGGTACAGAGGCAATGGACTCTTAAAAAATATGAACAAAAAATTTACCAAGAAATATACACATATGTCTATAAATTTTTCATAAAAACATTTCAAAAGACTATAAAAACCTTGCACAGTCAATGGCCATAACACTTGGATGAATTCAACACATTACACTCTAGTATAATAAATTGATTTTTATATTTTTACATTCGTGTGATATGAGAATTTCCTTTATTGACAAATACAACATTGTTTATTTATAAGTATATCACTTTATACTATATATACAAGGTAAAATGACTAAATAGAATAAATTAACACAATCATTATTTCATATAATTATCAATTTTGTCCTTACAAGGTATTGTATTTTTTTCCACTAGTATTTATGAAGAACATAATACACTCACTATGTGGTAAAATAAAACTCTTGACCCTATTATGCTCAATAAAATTAAAATATGGAGACTTTGACTATAATATTAACCCTACAAAAAACACAGTACCTGGTCAGAAAAATTTTGCTCGCTAAAATTCTGACATCCACATGTGAATCAAATGCTCCTACAACTTAATATCTGCCTGCCACCTTTCACTTAATTCAAAGTCCTGCATATATTTCTTATAACACTTTAAGACACAAAATAAATAAACTAAATAATAATAGGATATAAGTACATATTTTTACCCATTTGACATTGATGGGCACACACATTGAGTCCCTAGCTTTAATACTAAGAAAAATGTTTTCACTAAACAGAAGCAGAGGTATCTCTTCAAAATTATGATTTAATTGTTCATGGATACATATTGAGTAGTGGCAATTCTGGATCTTTAGGTCATCCAACTTTTAATGTTTCATGTGTAATGCTTAAGATTACCCCAAAAATTCTATATCACAAATTACAACACAAGTCTTTTAAAAATTGTTTGAGCCATGCTCTTTCTAAATTCCTGTGACTTCTCTCAAACATGAAGTACTTTTGCATGGCCTCCCAATTAGCAAATATTACAAGAATTCAGCTCTGTTCTTGCCTATTTTTATTTATTTAAATGTTTTTATACTTTTTTCCAGAAAATGGACTATGTAATGTACTGATGGCTCCTTTAATGAACAAATAAAAAATAGTAAAGCAACTATAAACAAAGAAAATCATGGCTAAATCCAAGTGACAAAAAAAAGAAAAAAAAAATTAAGAATTTATCATTAGGATACTGACAGTTATGAATTACTCAAAAAACACTAAATAATTATTTAAACAAAGTTCATAGAGTGAAATTCAAAAATATTAACATCAATGAGCACAATGTTTATGTGAATAATTCTTTTAGAAAAAAATGACAGGGGTATTCCTAGTGTGCAAATCTGAAATTCTACCAATATGCGAGAGGCTTATCAAGCAGTACCAAGTTTAAGACAAGTCTAAGCAACTTGTAAAATACTGTAAAAACTAAAAATATATAGGGCATATAAAGAGAAGTGGGATATATATATATACACACACACAAACACACACACACTGTGTTTTGTTTAGGGTTGATATTATTGTCAAAGACTCCATATATATTTTCACACTTTATGTATATATAAGTATGAATGAAAACAATCCAAGCATGCAACAATAAAAAAACAATGATCCAGAAATTAAAACACTAATCAAAATAAAAAAATATATATAAAGTAATTACAAAGTAGAAATATAATGACTTATTCACTTCAGAATATTTATGATTACTAATGCTTTATTGCAAAAGACAAAAAAAGAAAAAAATTTACTAACAGAATTGAATCTAAAAAAAAAATATATATCAAGTCAGTTCCAGCAGAGGGCATGGAAAAAAAACAAGCATGATCTGCTCCCAGAGGCCCTATTTGTTTAAAGATGGATAATGCTCCCTGCCTGTACATTCTCATTCTTTTGCACAATTTTTAATCAATGAGATATAGTATTAAATCATGAAATTTCTCATAATTCTTTTGGACGAGCTTTTGTTGAGTGAGCAAATTGTATCCTAATATTTGCCTTTTAAAACAGAAACAAAGAAAGATCTAGCCACTTTTATATTAGTATGCATTAAATATTTTTTTTTATTTACAGTTAATGTGCTCAATATACAACATAAAGTTAATACTCAATATTGGTCATCTGCATTGAATAGACATTTTATTTTCAAACAGCCATTACCCAAAAAATTTTGTAAGGTTTCACCAGACCAGCATGACAAGATCCTATGCCTTTGATAACGTGGGAAAAAGCATAGACTGCTACACTTTTGCCAACATGTCCTTTTTGGACTCTAGCTTCATGCATGAAAAATAGCAATTATAAATGTACATCAGGAAATTCACAAGCTGATTTCTAAGTTTCATTTAACCCTGGAAGATAAGAGTTTATCCAAACAAGAGAATAATTATTCTCCTCAAAAGAGGAGAAACATTAAAAGAGGACCCCAAGATACTTGAATTCTAGTTACTTGGGGGGATATAAAACCATTAACAGCCTCAGCTCTACAGTCGTTGGCTAAAATGGGGTTAGAATGTACTCTAAATGACTTTGTTACTGCTTTGATTGCTAAACTCACACAAAACTCTGTAAATGCTTTGGTATTAATAACAAAGTTGCTCTGTTTTTGTACACCAGCTTGGGGAAATTCAGTACTGTCAGATCCTGGACTTCTAGAACTCATTACAATATCTTGACTCACTTGCATAAAATTGTTATATTCCTGCAAAAAAATTTCTCATGGTATTCATTGTTATCTTAGCAAAATAAAGTGTCCTTACCA
The DNA here is from genome assembly GCF_045843805.1 of Urocitellus parryii. Classification (NCBI taxonomy): domain Eukaryota; kingdom Metazoa; phylum Chordata; class Mammalia; order Rodentia; family Sciuridae; genus Urocitellus; species Urocitellus parryii. The sequence goes on from NC_135541.1 coordinate 99,049,912, forward strand.
TTTACATAGTATTTAATAGGTCACCATGCTGTGCAATTTATTCATAAAAGGTCTATTCCTCTTGTGATGATTCAGTAAAGCTTCTTTCTAAGGCAGAATTTAATGCTTTGACATACTCCTTAGTTGGTTTACATGGACTAGCTCTACGGGCTTATAAAACTATTATGAAACACACCTATGCTATTATAAACAGTATTAGTCATGCCTCCATGGATATAAATATGCTTAATAAAGAACAAAAACAACATTGTCAAGTCATACTTGACAATCATGATGCAATTGATTGTCTGTTATTGTTATATCATAAAGGATATCAGAAGTTTAATAATATGAGTTCCTTCAATTTAAGATATAATAGTAATTTTATTTCAAAAGACTTAGATTACCTGAAAGATATCATTAATAAGGTTCAACAAAAGGTTGGATTTTGCACTTGTTGGATTGGTTAACTTCATGTTTACTCAATTTCATCTGAGTAAAAAATATTCATAGGTGGATGTTTACTGATGTTGGAACTTGCAGCTGTCTATTTCTGCCCTATTTTTGCCCCCACCAGCATTAAGGAGATAAGTGATATTATTTATTCAAAAGGCCTTAAAAAAAGAGGGGAGGTATTAGGTATTCTGACCTTGAAAAAGACAGGAAAGTGTGGGGGTGATTGTAACTGGCACCCTGAGGTCCACAATTGTAATGCCCAGCAGTTTCTCCCTGAAGCTATTAAGATAATTCTACAGGTGCACTATCTAGTTTCTGTTGTAATGTCCCTAGGGAGAAGGGGCTCTATATTTGTATTAACTGTACCTAATCATGGTTAGCTAGCACTTGGAGTTAAAGAAATACTCGGTTAGAATGTAGTCATGATATCAGAAGCTATGTAATTTTGGGGTATTATATGTGCAGCTGTTAAGAGGGGTGGCCAGTTTTTTTTTTTCTTTTTCCCTTTTCACTGGGTGTGTGTCTCTCTCTTCTGTTTGCTTTTTTAAAGGTTTCCTCACAAGAATATTTGAAACAGATCATGCTGGCCCTCATAACAAAAGGTAAGTTTTGATGGTAAATCTGAATAAACTGGGATATCACTAAAGAAGAAAACAGAGAACAACAAGGAATTTGAAAATGTGATAAATATAGGGCAGTATGTGTTCAATGATTACAATCAAAATAAATAAACCTAAGCTTCTGAAAATTTCTTCTGCTGGATAACTACTCTTTCAACATTTTTCAGTTTGGTTTTCTCCTTGACATTTGAATGACTCAACTTTGTCCCCTGCTATGCGTTATCTACAATAGTTTACATCACTAAATTATACAAGGTACTACTTATCTAAAGTGAAGGATGTATAACACACAAAGAAAGAGACAGATTAAAGAGTAAAATTATATATAATATATATATATATATATATATATATATATAGAGAGAGAGAGAGAGAGAGAGAGAGAGAGAGAGATCTGTACTAAGAATGCCCTTTTTTTGAAACACAAATATAAAACTCATTCTTATAGAAAATTTCCCAGAAGATACTCCGCAAGAGAAGTAAATTAAATAATAATTAGTAATTAATAATTTTAAAGGGAAATTAAACTTACCCAGGAAGGCCAAGTTTCTATAGTTCTCTAGCATCACATCTTTATATAATTTTTTCTGTGCAGGCTGAAGGCATTCCCACTCCTCTTCAGTAAAATCAATGTATATATCCATAGGTGTTAAGAGTTCCTAAAATAAGAATAGGTAAATAAATAACACATTGACCACATGAACATTTGCAGTCTGTAATGTAATTAAAGTTGAAATGAGAGTTAGTAGGCTATCATGTAGATAGTGTTTTGGAACACAATGATACTATTATCTACTACTGCAGAAAAAGTATACTTGGAGCTGGGGATGTGGCTCAAGCGGTAGCGCGCTCGCCTGGCATGTGTGCGGCCCGGGTTCGATCCTCAGCACCACATACCAACAAAGATGGTGTGTCCGCCGAGAACTAAAAAATAAATATTAAAAATTCTCTCTCTCTCTCTCTCTCTCTCTCTCTCTCACTCTCTCTCCTCTCTCACTCTCTCTTTAAAAAAAGAAAAAGAAAAAGTATACTTACTCCACATTTATGAAACACAATATAAAACTCAGGCATTATCACAAAAATATATATTTTGTAAGTTTTTATATCTTGATCTAAATTATACATATTTTTCAGATGAGAAAATCATGGTAATGAAGAAGGAAATACTCAAATTTAATTGTAAGACCATTAATCATAGATTTACTAATGTGTAAATGTGTAGTGGGATCTCTACTAATTCGAAAATCAATGGTATAAGAGAAATTTTGAAATATAACAAGGTAGACAGACCACTTAATGGAAATATATAATAGTTTATTTAAGTTCAAATATTTTATGGTTTTTATGTATTTTATTAATATAAAAAATAGCAACAACAATCCTGTTTGAATTTTCCTTTTTATAATTTTAACATTTTTAACATACAAAATTATATATATATATATATATATATACACACACACACACAAATTTTTGTAATCATAAGTATATGATACACCCACACAGGAAACAGAGACTAAAATTACAGCAACTGTACATGAGAATACAGCCACATTCTTCCAGAGTTAAAACCAAGGGCCATGGCTAAAGAGGAAGAAATAATTATTAAATTTTTTAAAATGTAAATTCTAAGAGGTAGAATTTTTGTTGATGTATTATATCCAGATTGACAAATACTATAAAATACCATGTATGTTTTATGCTGATGTCACATGAATGTTGCATTTCATATGCAAGTATGTTTACAAAAGGAATATGCAGTATTTGAGAAAATGAAAATACAGAAAAAAACATAAAAGACTCAAATATTCAACATATTTACAAAGCATAAAACTATTATGAAAATGATCATTTTCCCCAAGGTACTCTTTAATAATAACTGGTCATAATTTTACCATTCTTTACTTTTTGATAAAAAGGAAATCAAAGCAAAAACTTCTAAAATTTTCCTGGAAAGTTGAATGTATATAAAATTAGACAAGAACTCTCTCATATATAAGAGTAAATGTACTAGTGATCATTACCTGACACTAATGCATGTTATAATATTAAAACAGTGTAGTAATTGTTCTTTTTTTTTTAAAGAGAGAGTGAGAGAGGAGAGAGAGAGAGAGAGAGAATTTTTTTAATATTTATTTTTCAGTTCTCGGCGGACACAACATCTTTGTTGGTATGTGGTGCTGAGGATCGAACCCGGGTCACACGCATGCCAGGCGAGCGCGCTACCGCTTGAGCCACATCCCCAGCCCCCAGTGTAGTAATTGTAAGATAAAGAAATCACAATACAGAAAACTACATAGGGCAATTCATATGTATCCAAATATCTTTTTATTGTTAATTATTGTAAGTATATAAATCAAAACATATCAAAAATATTTAATGTGAGTGAATGATACAATCCAACCTCAAGGTAGATGTTAGAATAAAAGGCATAGATTACAAAAGCAACTTGTGTGCACAATGTGTGTGACACTGGAATTATACACAAGCATTCACCAAACAGCAGATATAAAGAGAGATAATTTTAAAAAATAAAATAAAAATAAATAAAAGCAGAATATAATCCTCCCTCCATTTATGGATATACCAAATAAATATATACTCCTGTTTTGAGGCCTTCTAAAAACTGTAAAGGAATTAGAGGAACACAAATTGGAAAACTGAAAAAAATAAATATTGATGAAGAGACAAGAAGAATTTACTTGAAGAATTTCCTGATTTGAACAATATGCAAAATTACTGGAACAAAATGCCCAAGTCCAGTGTTAATATAAATTAAGGCAGATTGATTTGGGTTTGAAATATATTATTTAACTCCAAATGGCCTGTAGTTTAAATGCTAATTTATCTGTACACCCAGAGGAAGGAATAAGATATACGTGAGTATTTACTCCAGCAAAAATAAATAAATAAATAAATAAAATAAGTGGTTTTCTATGGCCATGCAAGATCCATGGGCTTTATTCCATTAGATCAGAGTGGAAGAGGTGTTAAATCTTAAGGTAACCCCTTAATCCCTTAGGGGGATTTGCCAACATTCTCTAAAAATGCAAAAAAGCTGTTGCTGACAGTTGAACTTTTATCTAGAAAGTACCAAAAAATTAACAGGGAAACACAGAACACCACCGAAACCCAAAGTGGCAGTTTAGCACTTTCTGAGCTCTATCACCCAGCTCACTTTACTTATAACACCAGACCTAACCAATTCTATCTGTAAGTAATTTGTCCCAATATTAACTTTCTCCATTCAATGGACTACATCTGAAACCTCAAAGCATTGAAAGCATTGATAACTGTGCAGGGCAAATCTCCCTAGATCAAAAAGGAGTGTTTTCACATTGGTGTGAAAACATTGTAATGGGCTAAAATCTCAAATATTAGTGAAGAAAAATGGTTACAATCACAGATCACTCTTTATTTTTAAAATAGGTGCACATCAATTTTTTTCCAGTGTGAATAAGGCACCCTGGAATCTAAAAAGCTTGCATCAGAATTTTAGTATACCATCCAACTATAAGATCTTCTGCATGAGCACAGCTGTTAGAATGGCTACTCTCAAAAAGTGAAATAGTAAGTAGTACTCCAATTATATGAATATGGAAGAAAGAAACACTGTGCTAGACTATAAAATTAGTGAAGACATTTAAAAAATGGAAGTTGAGAGTTCTCTCAGTTATTTTTTTGAGAAACTAAGCTCTCTACATATATACTGCTCTTGAACAAGAAAAGCCCCATGTACTGTTCTGAACTTGTGAGACGCATTTGATGTGCCAGCTGTGTGATCCTCATATTACATAGTTCTGACACACAGTTCCAGGAAAATACTAGAGTAGGGAATGAGAATGATTTCATATACATTCCACTAAAAGAAATCTGAGCATAAAGACACTCTGACAGGTTGTCTGCCTTTGGAGACACAAAGGAAGAATAGAAACACATGATTTTTCCAAGATCAAGGGATTCTTCTTTACTTTTCAATCATGTAAAATGCTCATAAACAATAACAACAAAAAATTTTGCTTTTGATTTTTTTCTATGATACTGGGGATTTGAAACAGCAGAATGTTAATTCTGGGCTACCATGTTTTAAAATTTTGAGACAGGGTTTTCTAATTGTCTAATTAGTCTACCTAAGTTCCTGATGTTTACCTTAAATTTGCAATCTTACTGACTTAGCCACTTGAGTGTCTGGAATTAAAATGCATGTATCATTACACCCAGAGAGAGAAAAAAATAGCTTAAAGTCTCATCTAGTTTTTGGTACAACAATTGAAAATTGAAAATACCATGTTCATTTGAAATATAATATGGGTAAAGTAACTGATAATACTACAAAAATGTAACTGATAATACTGGGAAATGGGGAAGTTGTCACTGAACAGGAAGCTAAAATTTTATATATAAATACAACTCACAATACTGGAGCATAAATTTAAAATCAAACTCAGCAACTGTCTGAAGATAAAAAAAATAAAAGCATACCAAGTATGTAGCTATATGGTACAGTACCTCTGGCTCAATCCACAATACCACAATCTCCAAAAAGAAGGAGAATGAATTCAGGAGGAAAGAAAAACTGAAATACCTATAGAGTATCTCACCCCCCCTCCTGGAGGAAAAAACACATGGAGTTGTAATTGGGATGATCTCCTCACTCCAGAATCCACATCACAATCTGAGAAGATTCGGAAATATTGCCACAAATGTTCTCACATAGAATTTAAGGTAGGGGCTGAAGATATTCTATAGGATACTATAGGACTTCCAGTGTCTAATTTTAATACAGGGTCTACTTGACTGGCCAGTGGAAATTCATGGCTGACCTTTCTCAGAAGAAGACACAGGACTGCAGAAACCAAAGATTACACCAGGGATTCTAGCCAACCATTGCCAGTTCCCACCATAACCAGTGCAGCCAGTTTCAACCAGACTCACCATCAAGTCTCAGGATTTCAATGCATACTCATCATTTACTGTATTTTTAGAAACCACGTGTCCTCTGTATAAATCACAAAGTATCTATACAGGAGAAAAAATCAGGTTCACTGGACATAAGTAAGGAAGTCAAGAAATGGATACCCACTCTGGAAGACTTCACACCAGATGATCAAAACTTGTTTCTCTTTACTGACTATGTGTAGATTGGACAATGCTTATATAAGAGGTCTGGATTGGACACAACTTATGTCTTCATATGCTCAATATGAGCCTAGTGAGTTTTTTGAGAGTCAGGAGATAACCACAAATCCAGAAATAAATGATGTCACAATTGTATGGTCTTGTCTGAACATTTATTTATTTATTTATTTATTTTTGAGGCTCTGGGAATTGAAATCCAGATCCTCAGGCTGAAGTGAATGTAAGGCAAGATATCCTTGGAGAAGTAAAATCCAGTCACCCCAGAAAAGCATTTGCATTTAAACTTGCATATGAGGCCTTTTGAATTTGTAGATTATATATGTAAATATATTATTTATGGATGGAAATAATACAGTGACAAGGCTGTAAAATTTCAGTTAACTTCTCTTGTATTGAAACAGATTGAACATTAAAATTATATGAGGTGGAAAGATAATTATTTTTTAGAGTTCATATAAAAATAGTAAAAATTGAATTTTATAGTATAACCCATAATTTCCACTATGTGAAAATTACCATTATGTATTTAAAATATTACTAATAAAGCATATATATATTTTTGGAACAGCACCCTCAAAACTATTTCAAGACTGCAGAAAATCTCAGTTCACAGAACCATATTTGAGAGTAATGCTTGTCCTGAGTTCAAGAAGATGAAGGACATGATCACATCTTTTAACGCTACAGGTGAAAGATACATTCATTTTTTTTTAGCAATATTTCTCCTGAGATATAAAATACTAGAGAGAAACTCCTCTGAGTGGGGGCAAGGAGATTTAACCAGAAAGTGGATGGTGTATTTTATATATATATATATATATATATATATATATATATATATATATATATATATGTTTTTTCCCAGATCCAAAGATTTGAGTATATTATTTAAATTGATTAATTGTATATTCCTTATTTTATGACATGGACTCAAACCCAATGGCCTGTCTATAACATTTTCTTTTTCTTCCTAAGATAAAAGCCCCTTAAGAAAGTGGGCTTGAAATGAAGATGAATTGTGTTGCTATCATGATGTCATGTCAGGTAGGGGATTTGAAATTTTGCTTCTTCAAGAATACTACTAAAGCACAAGAAATAGAAACAAGAGTCACTAGATTGGATGAATTCAAACTGAAAAGATTCTTCTCAGCAAAAGAAACAATCAGTGAGGCGAAAAGTGATATCAGAGAATCGGAGCAAATTTTTACCACATGCACATCAAATAGAAACCGAATTTCCAGAATATATAAAGAACTTAAGAAACTTAATACCAAAAAACAAATTTCCCAATCATTAAATGAAATGGGCTAAGGAACTGAAGAGACAGACTTCTTAGAAGATAAACAATCAATCAATCAATAAAAAAATGTTCAACATCTCTAGCAATTAAAGAATTGCAAATTAAAACTACTCCAAAATTTAATCTTACTCCAATCAGAATGGCAATTTTTAAAAATACAAGCAAAAATATATGTTGGTGAGGATAGGAGGAAAAAGGCCCACTGCTACACTGTTGGTAGGACTCTAAATTAGTGACATCAATCTGGAAAAGAATAAGGAGATTCCTTAGAAAACTCAGAAAGAAACCAAAATTTACCTAGCTATCCCTCTCCTCAGTTTAGACCAACAAGAGCTAAAAACAGCATAACACAGAGGCATATCCACATCAATGACAGCAAAACAATTCACAATAGGTAAACTATAGAACCAATATATATGCTCTTCAATAGATGAATGGATAAAGAAAATATGGTCTATTAACACAGTGGAATATTACTGAGCATTAAAAGAGAATAAAATTATGGAATTGGGAAGTAAATGGATGGAGTTGGAGAATACCATGTTAAGGCAAGTAAGCCAATCCTCCTAAACCAAAGATGTTTTCTCTGCTAAGTGGATGGTGATCTACGATGAGGGAAGTGGGAGGTAGCATGGAAAAAATGAAGATAAAGTGGAGGGAGGTGATCGGAGATTGTATAGAGGTAGATAAAATGGTGGAATGAAATGAATATCTTGTTGTACACAAAGTAGAGTTACATGGGTTTTTTAACTATACTTTCTGTACAACAAGAGAAATAAAATTTTGTGCTCCATTTGTGTTCTATGAAGTGAAATGCATTCTGCTCTATTACCAAGTTAGAACAAATTAATAAATTAATTGATTTTTAAAGATTCAGGAAAGAGACTTTCCTTTCCCTAGATCTATATAGAAACATATATTCATAATATATTCTATATATAACATGCACATTATTTAATGTATATAACTTATGAACAATTTTTTTCATATTTCTATCGATTTTTTTTAAAGAAATGACAACGAAGCATTACAATTTTTATTTCATGTATAGAACAAATTTTTCATATCTCTGGTTGTATATAATGTATGGTGATACAAATTTGTGTCTTCATTCGTGCACTTTTTATGATGGTCTCTATCACATTACACCATTCTTGCTAATCCTCTGCCCCCTTTCTTTTCCTCCCACTCTTCTTCTTTATTTAGAATATATCTATTTCTCTCATGCTCCCCCTCCCTACCACATTATGAGTAAGCCTTCTGATATTTGGCATTTATTATTTTTTTAGAATTGGCTAACATCACTTAGCATTATCTTCTCCAAAGCTATACATTTACCTGCAAATGTCAGATATGATTATATACCTAGAACACTCAAAAAGCTCCACCAGAAAACTTCTAGAACTAGTAAATAATTTAGCAAATTAGTAAGATATAAAATCAACACCCATAAATCAAAGAATTTCTGTATATCAGTGAAAAATCTTCTGAGAAAGAAATGAAGAAAACTATCCCATTTACAATAACTTCAATAAAAAGATACTTGGGAATCAACTTAATGAAAGAGTTGAAGGGTCTATACAAGGAAAACTACATAAGCCTAAAGAAAAAATCAAAAAAGACCTTAGAAGATGGAAAGATCTACTTTGCTCATCTATAGGCACAATTAATATTATTATCAAAATGACAATGCTACCAAAGCACTATATAGATTTACTGCAATTCTGATCAAAATTATAATGGCATTCCTCATAGAAATAGAAAAAGCAACCATGAAATTTATCTGGAAAAAGACGAGACCAAGAATACCTAAAGTATTCCTTAGCAGAAAGATTGAAGCAGGTGGTATCACTATACCAGACCTTAAATCATATTACAGAGGAATGGTAAGAAAAACAGCATTGCATTTACAAAAAAAAAAAAAAAAAAGACTGGAGATGAATGGTACAGAATAGAGATCACAGAGACTAACCCACAGTTATAATTATTACATATTAGACAAAGGTGTCAAAACATGCACTTGAGAAAAGATAGCCTCCTCAAAAAACCACTATCTCTCAACATGCACAAAACTCAACTCTAAGTGTATCAAGAACCTAGGAATTAAACCAGATACTCTGTGTCAAATGGAATAAAATTCAGGATCTAATCTTCATCATGTGGGATTAGGCCCCAATTTCTGTAATAAGACACTGATAGCACAAGAATTAAAACAAATAATCAATAAATGGGATAGAATCAAACTAAAAAGTTTATTCTCAGCAAAAGAAATAATCTGTGAGGTGAAAACAGAGTCTACATTTTAGGAGGAATATTTTACCCCTCACATATCAGATAGAGCACTAATCTCTAGGGTACCTAAAGAACTCAAAAAAACTAAGCAAATAATAATAATAGTGATGATGATGATGATGTTAATAATAATAATAATAATAACCCAATTAATAAATGGGCCAAGGATCTGAACAGAGAGTTTTTAGAAGAGAATATACAATCAATCACCATTTTTTTATATATCTGATTGGTTATGGTCCTCCCATTTCAGGACCAAGAATAGTTATGGTTCAGTTTGTAAGGAAGGGAAACACGAGCAAGAATTATTCAACTCTCCTTTATAAATTAACAAATACAATTATCTATGTCATTTTCTAAACATAGCTAGACATGGGAAATATAGGTTTGGAGCAGAGAATATTTTTATTAAAACACAGTGTAAAAAAAAGTGAAAATCATAATTTTTTGTACCACATTGAACCACAAGAGAAACGGAACCTGGAATTCAGAAAAGAAAGATTCAAACATTTATATTTGGGAATGTGGATGACATGGATGCTTAAAGTAAAAAGGTTATTACAAGCTTTTGAAAGAAAATTCATGTGAGTGGCAGGTAATGGTTAACCAAATAGAATCTGCACAGTGTATTCCAGGGGCTTTGTCAGCTGTACACTACAGAACATACAGGTATTCATAGCCTCCATGAAGAGCATTATTCATCTGTGCCCTTTAAAATTATTCCCATAGTACATACAAGAAAACATGGGTATCTGGATATTAAATAGCAATTCAGCAACCCACAGAAAACTACCCAGAGACAGAGATGTATGAAATTACTTCAAAGACCATCAATGTATTGTTAGCTCCTGACACAGGGATGTCAGTAAGGGGAAATATTATTTTCTCTGCATTTTGAAGAGAGTGCATAGAAAATATATTTCAGGGGCAACATAAAAACATATCAGTGGCCCTGAGTGACTCAGTTAGGAAATAAATCTAAAAGGTTTATTAGAAACTGAAAAGCAAAAAAGTAACTATTTATAAAAATAAATATGTTCATTAGTGGCTATCTCCACAACATGTCATTAAGTAAACAACAAATTATGTATGAATATTTCTAGAATTGGCCAAATTTTATTCCATATGATTTTATATTAAATCTCAAAATCCAGATAATAGAATTCATGATTCACTGCCAAAAATATTACAGAAAAAAATTTTTTTAAGGAGTGGGTGTTTAGTAAGTATGTCATTTAACAATTTTATTACCATATGATTTTTAAAGAAATTTATTCATTTTTCTGCAGCCATAGTGTAGAGAAATTTCTTATTTATTTTTCCTGCACTAATTAACAAAGATAAGCCCTATAATCCACTTTAAATAACCTACCCTTACAATCATACAAGAAACCTATAATAAATGATGAGTAGAGAAAAAAGTCAATTTAAAAAAAAATAATTTAAACCTTTTTCTTTTTTTTTTTGAAATCAATCTCTAGCTGCATTTTTGGATACTTTTCTCATCTTGTAAGTCAAAAATATATAAAAGACAGAAGTTTGAAGTTCAAATTTATACATGAGATATGTTTATTAACTATAAAAATTCAAAATCTTTAGAAATTTAAGAAATACAAAATAAAAACCCATCACTGGAAAAATTAAGTAATATTGATGAACATTTAAAACAAATTAATAGGGCTGGGGATGTGGCTCAAGCGGTAGCGCGCTCATCTGGCATGCATGCGGCCCAGGTTTGATCCTCAGCACCACATACAAAAAACAAAGATGTTGTGTCCGCTGAAAACTATATATATATATATATATATATATATATTAAAATTAAAAAAAAACAAACAAAAAACAAATTAATAATCATTATCTCAAAAGGAGTTTAAATTAGTATCTATTTGTGGAAACTATTTTGCTATTGAATATACATGATACTCCCCATCAGAGAGACTTACTGAAATTAGAGCATATGTGATCATGATAACATGTAAGTATGCAATGGTACTCATCGAAACACTTGAAGCCCAAGGGCATGGCTCAATACAATATACATCTTGGAAGAGATAAATAATAATCTGTAGGAAAAATGGTCACTGGGGCCAGTCACATTTCATAATGTATCCAGTTTTAAAAAGAGCATAAAACGCTATGTATAAATTTTACATAGGTGCCTTAGGCAAGTGGTATTTCACATGCGTACATTGTTAGAAACAAAATATGTAGAATTTATGAGAAAATAAAAGTCACAAAAAGCACATAAAAGACTGAATTATACATCCCATGTAAATAATAAACTCATCATTACAAAGGTGATAATTTTCTTCCAAATTAACCGACAATATATCTCACCAAAACTGCTAAGTATAAATATGAATATATCACAGTGAAGTCTACTTTTATGTGTATTCTATAAAGCAATAATTAAAAAAAACTATAAATATATGATAGAAGAAAGTAGGAGAATAGGGAAAGGGGAACTACTAGATACTGAAGGGGTGCAAATTATATTTCATGTTTTATGGTTATGTCAAAATAAACCTGACTATTAAATACAACAATAATGCAATAATTTAAAAAATCATCAGGTTTTACTTTAAATGACGTAAGAAACCAAAGCATAAATTTTTAAAATTCATCTACAAAGTTATATTTAACTTCAGCCAAAAACCTTTTCAATTATAAGAGCAAAAAAAAAAAAAAAACTTATCATGGCCTACTATTCATATATATATTGTGAAAATATAATATTATAATAAAGAATCACAATATAAATAAGATCCCCATATTAATACATATGTATGTAAAAACAGTATGCTTTATTTCAATAGCAAACTCTGGATAAATCAAACCATAACAAAAATAATCTCAGCAACTTAACTAGGGCCTTTCTCAAAATAAATTTAAACCTCTTAGGGCTGTTTACTGGTGAAGATTCCTTGCTTCACCAATGCTGAGGTATAACACCAGAGAAGTGTGCCAAGGCAAGTTTAGAATGGAAAGTAAAAGCTTTATTAAAGGACAGTAGAAAAGACTTCTCCCCAGAAGAAAAGGGGGACCAAAGAGGTAGAATCCATGAAAGGGATTTTTTTAAACTAAGGTCTTTTTAGCTTTTTTTATAACTAAGATCTTCCTTCAGCTATCCCACATTCCTGTCACATTGCTGTCCTTTGTTCTGTTATCTTGCAGTGTTGGAATGTAGGTCGGAAGACCCAAAGTGGTAGGCTGAAGGAGTAATCTGGGCAGGAAGGGATTTTAGATTAGCATCTGATGTTTGCTGTGAGCTGCTTCATTAAAATTTCCTTGGGATGGGCTCAGGGCCTTGGGGACATTTTCAATTCCCCTTATCCTGGACTCCATCCTCAATGTGGTGTTCATTCTTGATTTTACTGGATATTAGACCCAATTTACCTAACTACACAAACTACCTATCTGTAAATCTGGCTCCACTACCAAGGATATGGCTAAGTAGTACAGTATCCCTGAATTCACCTAACTTTAACAAAATAATAATAATGAAGAAAGTAAAAATAAAAGAATGTCAAAATGAAAATTAGGTAGCTCAAAAGGAAATTAGGTACCCAAAAATGACAGCTCCTTTCCTGCAGGAAAATGGACCTTCGAGATTTGATTTTGATAATTATTCAACCTGTCAATCTCCAGCATCTGGTAAGACACTGGGCTACAGGAACACACCTGCCACATAGTATTTTATGCAGATTCTGAGGATGCCCTTTGAGCATAAGGAAGGCAGCAAAGAGTCTCTGCCACTGACATGTTCCCCACCTGGTTGGCCAGTAGGACTGGGGAAATAGTGGCCCAGTGGAGGAGTTAAGCCTACAGACTCCAGAGACTGCCCAGAGTTCCAATCTGCTAGCTCCTGTTTTCAACACAGCCAGTCTTGTGGTTCCAATAGTCTTCCTCCCCCAGCCTCCCTTGCTAGGCCAAGGTACACTCACCATTTCCTGGTTCTCAGGAGTAGGGCTACTTGGGATCCTCAGTTCCTGCACAGCAGAACAACCTGTGACTCTGAGGTGTGAGACTACAGATGGCAAAAATGGAGGACTCAGGAGATAAGAAGTGAAAGCCCACCCTCCTCCCTGATGACACACGATTGGACAGTTCCCACAAAATGCTCTTGATTGGAAGGGGCTTCAGATTATGAACATTGAATCTGAGAGAAGTGAGCCCTTTTTTTGAGTGACAGGGAATATTATCCAATCCAGGCATGAATAAGGGCTAGAATCTCAGGTTGTTTAGTGCTTTTTTTAATCTGAGAAATGTACCCCAGAGTCTCAGGCTGCTGTTATTTTAAGGCAAGGTTGTTTTCCTATAAGTGGGAACTAACCCAACCAACAGAACATTTTCATTTAAACTTACATATAAAGTCATTTCAGTTTATGGATTATATATGCTTGTATATTATTCAGGAATTAATATAAAATAATGACAATAATTATCAAATTTTATTTAAATTTTTTTGATCTCTGTTCTTTATAGGTGACAAATTGAACTTTGAACTGGGAAGAAAACCCCTAAAATAAAAATGCCCAACAAAAACAACACATAAGGGGCTGGGATTATGGCTCAGCAGTAGAGTGCTCACCTTTCATGTGCAAGATCCTGGTATCAATCCTCAGTACCACATAAAAATAAATAAGTGAAATAAAGATATTGTGTCCAGCTACATCTTTAAAAAGTACATAAAAACATAAGGTACAAGGTGAGAAACCAGCCTCTACCTCAGAGAAAAGACTGTCCAAGGAAGGGGGCATGACTCTTGTCCTTGGAAAGACACACAAAGCACTCCTAGGCTCATACCCAACCTGCTGAGTTGTTTATCTACAAATAACAGGAGAGATCTGCTTGCTGTGCCTGGTGTCCCTGACTCAGTCAGGCTACGTGGGGATCCATAGCAACCCCCTAGCAGCCACCAATCAACATGAGACAGGGAAAAATTTTGGGATTCCAAATGAAACTTCCAGTAGTTTATGGTGGTTGATAAAATTTTAGGAAACCATATAGTTCAGCATATAGTCCCCTCATGGCCTAAGTCAATCTGTTCAAATGAATCCCCATCTTGTACTAACCAATCATGCTTACCCAACTTGTTCCCACCAGTGAATGTGCTAATCATGTTTTAGAGTTGTTTATGATTTTCCCAAGGTGTGTGATGATTTGCTAAGAGATGCTATGATGTATGTGGGGTTCCTGCCTTCCCCAAAGAGTTATAAAACTGCTGCAAACCCCAGGCTCAGGGGCTCTAAGTCACCAGTTTCTGTTTGCGTGGAAGACTGACCTAGCTTGCAATAAACACCTCTTTCGTGCTTACATCAATATTGGTTTCTAGTGGTCTTTTGGGGGTCCCTCATTTGAGGATTACAGTCTCTCCTGAAACCCATGGAAAAAGAATTCAGCACTCCAGTTCTCTAGGACTGTAGTTTTATAGCACAAAAAGTTACAAAAGGGGGGGTGGACTTGAGAACTTACATGAATAACAGGATTTTCACAAGCATAATACAAAGACTCGTAGTAGGTTAATGGTCTAAATGGTTTAGCACTTAGGGAGTAAATTTAGATCACAGCATCAGAATTTATGATGCACCACTAAAGTTTCAGAGTGAGGTTTTATTTGGTCAGGGAAAGCCAGAATTTATGAGTCATCACTAAAATTTCAGGGAGGGTTGTTATCTCATCAGGGAAAACCAGACATGGGTGAGTTCAAGGCACTGGTAGGCATTTCAAGCAAATCACAGTAATTTATAATGAAGCAGAAATTAACTTCATGCCTTTGTGATGAGATGGCTCCCAATCTTAAAAGGAAATTAGGCTGGATTTTTCACTTCCTATAGCCATAGCTTTTAAAGTATATGTTTCATACTTTAACAAATATGAGAATTAAATTATTAATATTGATTACTACTAATTTTTTAAAAGACTTAATAAAATAGGAAATTAGATATTTGTTATTAAATGCATAAAATTTTGATTAATATATTTATAATATAAATATGGAAAATTTTGACAATAATTAAAAGACATTTAATATAAGGGATTCAATATTATAAGTCCCTCATGTTCAGTGGGTCAGTCCTTCAATGATATTTTTCATTTTTTTTTAGGTCATTTTGAATTACACTTCTGCAAATGTTTGTTAAGTATTCAAATTTAAGATTTTGTATTTTGTAAAGTAGAAAAATGGCAGATTTGAGCTCCTTTCAGGATTTTAAAACTTATAAGCCATTTGGGGCATCTTAGCACTTTTTTTCATATTTGCACACAGTCCAATTCTAGAGATGAATGAGTTGGAGATATAGTCTACTGTTCTGAGCAAAAGAGAAATTGCCTTAGGATATTTCTAAAGCTTTTAACTTTTCTAACTTTTCAGAATTATTGGTGATTTGAAAAAAAATTATTTATTTTAAGAAATGAATTGCTTGAAATTAATTATTTATCTTTCCTGCATTATTTTTCAGTTTCATTGATTTTTTTAGAAGAACTAACAGAAGAGAAATCCAAAAGTGTTCCATGTAAATTTAAAGGTATGTTTCTAATAATCAAGATAGAAAGCAGAAGCAAAACATCATCTAGTTTGTTGCTTCTGCCTCAAACTAAAGAGTTACTTATTTATTTGTGTTATTATTCACTAGGTTCCTGAGGTTGCAGAAATTACCAACCAACACAGATAAAAGTCTTGTTAGTTTGATTCTCACAACCAATTCAAGCTAAAATACACTAGTATCACTGTAGTTTCAGACCAAAGGGTGTTTCTAAATAATAAAAATATGTATACATAAATATATAAATAAATATAAAATAAAATACAATATTAGATAGATTTTTTTTTCCTGGATAATCATTTTGTACATATTTCCCTTTAGACACAGTTCTGGGAACAAAGTGTCACAAATAAGACATAAATCCTACATTGCTACACAGAGTAATTAAGGCACATACTAAGAGCTTGGTATAAAACTTGGCATAGAGAACATCATAGAGAATTATACCTAAGTGCTAAGTAGCAAATTCATAGTCTTTAAGTACATGAAGAGACAAGTGATCATAGTAAATTTTATAACTCAGTTGCTGCTAATATAGAGATAGTTATTTATTAAGAGATGATTTTATGCAGATTTTTGGTTTAAAAGGGGAAAGATCAAATAATGGAGGTGATTTAAACATGAGCAATAATATTTTTCTGCATTCAGTACCTATTTTGCAGATATATGAATTATAATTAATTCCAACCAGTAAAATGCAGAAATAGTGTAAAGATTATTCACTAGGAGTAAAACTACTTAAAAAGATAACCAAAACTTCCATTCCTGTCCAAATGTTTATTCCTGACAAAAACACTGCTTCTTTTGAACCATTTCTTTAGATATGATTTTTTGTTTATAAATACTTTGGCGATTTTTGCATATTACTTAATATATTTATGCTTCACATTTTCTCTTTTGTCCTATTTTACTACCTATATTCTGAAAGAAAAAATTTCTAACTCCTAAACTCACTTGATATTTGAGATATCTTTTAATTTTTAACCTTATATCATTTCTATAATGAATTCTGTGCTTTCAGTAAAGAATGACTATTTTTATGCACCTGGCTCATTTACAGGAGTGTTGTTGTGTTCTTTGCTTTTATTTACAGTGACATTAAAAAAAAAGGTTAATGTTAAACCAAAACACAAAGACCACCAACTCAAATTTTAAATCAAATTAAATCAAGATTGTATTGTGTACACAAAAGCTGGCCAGGACTGTCTCTTACAAGATTCCATGCTAGAGATCATTCCCCTGATCTTCAGGAAAACGTTTTTATAGCACAAAAAGTTACAAAGGAGGTGGGTGTCTAAGGTACTTACAGCTAACAAGATTTTGACAATCATAATGCAAAAGCAAATAGCAGGTTAAGGATCTACGAGGCTAACATTTCAAGGTGGAAAATAAATTCAGCTCCAGACATTAGAATTTATAAGTTGCACTGAGATTTAGAGAGAATTGTTATTTGGTCAGCAGGAGCCAGAATTTATGAGGCACCAGTAAGGTTTTAGAGAGGACGGTTGTCTTGTAAGGGATAGCTAGACATAGGTAAATTCAAAACACAGGTAGAAATTACAAGTAAGTTTAAAACATCAAAATATTGTGAGGCCAAAGAGAAATTTTAGTTTTCTTACACAAAACAGAAATAAACTTTTTACCTCTAAAAGCTCTAAGAGAAGATTTTATTTATTTTTGTATTTTCTTATCTCTAATGGCTTCTGGCATTCCTTTGTTTGTGACCATAAATGCTTCTCTTCTGTGTTTATGGGGCTTCAAAACAAAAGAAATATGGATAAGCCCTTCTCATAGGGAAAATTTTTCAAACATAGCAAGTAACTACCCTTTAACCTATAGGGTCTGACAACCATATTATAGGATATGAAAGACGCTCCAATATGCTTGTTCTTCCAACCATTGTTTGCAAAGATAGACAAAAGTCAATTAATTGCACAGAATGAGTGAGGTGAGTCTCTGCTCTGCAGTCCAGAACAGGATGTAAAAGAGCCCCCAGAGTGAGTTTAAGAAAGGGCTTTACGTGACATAGCTGACAAAATCCTAAAAAACAAAACATAAATTCAGAGAGAACCATACCCACATAATCTCATTTGACAGAATCAAATTTATAAGAGGAACAGAGGACAGAGGTAAATCTAAAGGGATTTAACTATATTTTCTTTTTCTAAATTGCAATAATGTCTCCCAGGATTATAGAGTTCTGGATCTCCTCAGTTACTACTTTATCATTACCTTCAACCTACAACGCATGAGGCACACTGAATTTACCCTCATACTCATGTACTTATCACTTATTTTTTTCTATAGAAATGCATATGTATATTAATATATTTTTCCCACATTTCCAAGATTTTACCCTGAAAATTTCTGTGATATCACTTCCCTGAAATGCATTTTCATTATTTCATGTCAGTTCATCTAAGTATTCCATATCATGTGTTGGAAAAGTTGAGACAACTTGAAGGCCCTTTTTATTTGACTATTTATAAACTATAATTAAACGTCAACCTCAGTACATCCAAAGAACTTAAGTCTCATTCACCTTTCTCATTCATAGTGCTTTATTTTTTAAGTAGGTAGCAGAAGTTTTATTTTGAAGAAGAGAATGTGATTTAAAGCCATTCAGTGTACTTTAGAAGATCCCAAAAACCTATGGTTTTGGTTCTTAAACAACCTTACCACTGAAAGATCTAGATTACACTCCAGGTTGGACACTGATACTATGCTTCCATGAGAAATGGTTTATTGGTTGTGAATATTGTCTTTCCCTTTCCCCTATAGTCTTGGAAATGTGTGGACTGTGTGAAGTTTTAGAATCACTATTTAACACAGTTAGCATGGACCCATTTGATAATAGAAGAAATCTATATTCTGAAAAAAAAGACCCTTCACCAAGGCCTAAATAAGTGATAAAATAATCCCTGAAAATATAACAGTCATCCATTAGATTATTTTTTAAAAAATACTAAGAATAAGTTTAGTTAGTACTACATTACTGTACTAGGAAAAGTGATATAAAATGCAATTTTAATTTTTAAAGTTGCTTTTGATTATTACAAAGAGAGTATAAAAATCTGGGAACATGGGCTGGAGTTGTTGTAGACTACTTTGCTAGAATGTGCAAAGCACTGAGTTTGATTATCAGCAATACATATAAAGATTTTTTGTTGTTTTATTTTTTAAATACATGACAGTGGAATGCATCGCAATTCTTATTACACCTATGGAACAATTTTTCATACCTCTGTTTGTATACAAAGTATGTTCACATCAATTCCTGTCTTCATATATGTACTTTATTTTTTTTTAGAGAGAGAGAGAGAGAGAGAATTTTATTATTTTTATTTTTTAGTGTTCTGCGGACACAACATTTTTGTTTGTATGTGGTGCTGAGGATAGAACCCCGGCCGCACACATGCCAGGCAAGTGCACTAAAACTTGAGCCACATCCCCAGCCCCATATATGTACTTTAGATAATAATGTCTATCACATTCCACAATCCTTGTTAATCTTTACACAACACTCCTATACTGGCTACTTCACATAAACTTGCCTCAGGTATTCAATGCATTAATCAAATAGATTTTATTCAGCATATGCGATGCTGTTGGAATGGCTATTATAAAAATCTAAAATTGTCATGTGTGGTGGCATATGCCTGAAATTCTAGAAGCTATGGAAAATGACACAGGAGAATTGTTAGTACAAAGACAGCCTCAGTAACATAACAAGGCTACAATAAACTTAATGAGAGCCTGTCTCAAAATATAACATAAAAAGGAATGTGGATGTATCTCAGTGGTACGCACCTCTGGGTTCAATACTCAGCACCAAACCATACAAAACCAAGCAAATAACTCATAATTACTAGGGATTCCAGGGTACACAAATATGTAAAAATGTTGGTGACAATATAAATTTAAATAATATATTTTTATAAAAGTGTTAAGGTTCTTTAAAAGCCAAAAATAAAAATGCCACATAATCCATTAGTAATAATTTGGGGTAGCAGTGCAAAATCATACATGCCTGTACTCCCAGTGGCTTAGGAGAATAAGAGTTAGAAAACTAGGGACTTATTCTCAAGTTAAAGACCAGCCTCAAGAACTTGGCAAGGTCCTAAGAAACTCAGTAAAACCCTCTCTCAAAAATGAATAAATAAATAAAGTGTTGGAGACTGGGTATGTAGCACACTGGTAAAGTGCCCTGAGGTTAATCTCCAGTATTTAAATAAATAATAATTGTTAGTAAAAAAAATGCCATAAAATCCAGTAATAATAACTTTGGGTATATATGTAAAAAATTTGGAATCCTTTTTGCTAAATATATTGCCATACATCTATTTTTTATTGTACCTTTATTCACAGTATCTAATAAAAGAAAATAAATAAAGTACCTTTTAGATAGAAAGTATATCAGAAAATGCCTTCCAGCTGCAAAGCATCGAGAATTAGTCCATCCCTTCAGAAGCTACACACTTAAAATTCAAACTGGTCCCTAGAAGACAAGACTCAGAGAGTGGTGTTATCTAAATACTCCAAAAAATTTGGAATCTCTGGGAACCTTGTTTCAGATATTCTAAAACTCAGAACTAGGTCATATGGGAGGTCAGAATGAGAACACAAGACATAGTAAATTCTTTAATGGGGAATCTTAACTCAGACACTGACATAACCAAAAGCAGAGTTGCAGATAAAAAATAGATTCTGTTTCACTGATTTCTGGGTTATGGATTCAAATCAAATATATATTAGGAAAAAAGTTAAGGCTACTGGTTAAAATCTACATAAAACAGGTATTAAAAATGTACCAGGGGCTGGGTGTGTTAGTGCAAACCTGTAATCTCAGTTGCTGAAGAGGCTGAGGAAGAATTATCAAAATTTCAAAGCCAGCCTTAGCAGAATAGAGGTGCTAAGAAACACAGTGAGATTCTGTCTCTAAATAAAGTAAAAAAAAAAAAAAAATCCTGGGGATTTGTCTTAGTAGTCAAGTGTTCATGTGTTCAATCTCCAATATCCCCCATAAAAAATGTACCAGGGGGGCTGGGACTGGGGCTCAGTGGAGCTCACTTGTCTGGCACATATGAGGCACTGGAGTATAAGGTCTATCAACAACTTTATATATATAGTACCAAGATATTGACATGGACTTTGACCTAAATAGTGTGTACTTTAGCCCTTAAGATTGAAGTTGGTTGGGGCTGGGGATGTGGCTCAAGCAGTGGCAGCCCCACCTGACTTGTGTGCAGCCAGGGTTCCATCCTTAGCACCACATACAAACAAAGATGTTGTGTCCGCCCAAAACTGAAAAATAAATATTAAACTTATAAAAATTCTCTCTCTCTCTCTCACACACACACTCTCTCTTTAAAAAAAAAAAAAAGATTGAAGTTGGCCAGGCATGGTGGTGCATGCCTGTAATATCAGCTGTTTACAAGACTGAGACATAAGGATCATGAGTTCAAAACCAGTCTCATCAATGGTGAGGCATTAAGCAACTCAGTGAAACCCTGTCTCTAAGTAAAATACAAAATAGGGGTAGGGATGTGGCTCCGTGGTAGAGTGCCCCTGACTTCAATCCCTGGTCTCCCCGCCAAAAAAAATGGGGCTGAGTAAATAGCTCAGCTTATAGAGTGCTTGGCTTCTAAGCATGAGGCCCTGGGGTCAATCCCCAGTACAGAGAGAGAGAGAGAGAGAGAGAGAAAGAGAGAGATTGAAATTGCATGTAATTTAAATTCAAGTTAGTCCCACTTTTATTTTTTCCTGCCACACCAGAATAAAAGAGTTTCCTGAAATATTTGGAATGTTTGTGTGGGTTACTTATTTATTTATTTTTTATTTACTTATTTTTATGTGGTGCTGAGGATCGAACCCAGGACCTTGCACGTGGTAGGTGAGTGCTCTATCACTGAGCCACAACCCCAGATTGTCTGACCATAAATAAATAAACAAACAAATAAGTTAATAAATAAATAAACCCTCAATTGATGACCAGTTTTTAAAAATCCTTAATTGGGACACATAAAACACATTTAGGAGAGATTCATTCTTTTTAATGTCACCTAATTTTATTCTGCTTTCTTCTCATGTAAAAAATCTCAGAATGATAAATTAAAATCTTTTAAAAATGCCCTCCAGTTCTTGAAGAAAAACATTATAAATGATGCATACATTTGAAATAAAACATGGGAAAATGATTAATAATTCTGAAAGTGGAGTTTTGAAATTAACCAAAATTTCTCAGTTTGCAAATTGAATCTGGGCGCTTGTCTCATAAATTTTGAAGAAAAAAAATCTATTTAAGCACGAAGAAATAGAACACCCACCATGTGGTATGAGGAATAATACCAGAAAAAAAACTCATTTTTGTGTGCCATCTTAGAAGTTTACTGATGGTTTTGGGCAGAACAGGAAGCATAATGCATTTAGAATATGCTTTGGAAAAGGCATCCTGACTACCATATGGGTTCACTTTCATTCTTTCTATGACCCATCCTTTTTTCTTCAAATTCAATCAGGAATCACCCCTGGGACAAAGGACTTTGTTGAAGGTGTTCCCACAAGTGGGCTTCAAGGTCTTTTACATTTGAAATAGACCTTAATGGTGCTCATTAACATCTTTCAGTGTTTGACTGAGGCCCATTATCCACATTACTTGGTCATTTTACTATCTATTCTATTTTATACTTATTTTCTGTGAACAGAGAACCCTAGTTTTGGATATGTGAACAGAGAGCTAGAAAACTAGGGGTTTATTTTAAGACCTATGGAGAGCTAAACTGAAGTTCTGGATTTCAGATTTTTGTTTTGGATTTGAGATACAGCTTCTGCTACATTTAAAAATCTCAGGACTCATGAAGAGAATGAGTTAAAAGCCAGCATAATCAAAGTTGTGAGGCCCTAAGAAATTCAAAGGGACTCTGTCTCTAAATAAAAATATTAAAAAAGGGGTGGGAATGTGAATCTGTGGATGAACACCTCTGGGTTGAATTTCTGGTACCAAAAAGAAAACAAATAAACATAATAATAATAATAATAATAATAATAATAAACAAACAAACCCTCATGAGTAACAAGTCCTAGAATTAACAGCCTCTCTCATGCATGAATACAATAAATGGATTTGTAGTTCTCTCCTGGTAATTATCTCAGTCTTCACCATGCAATCTGGAGACATGCTGGACTGATGGCACATGGAAGCCCACAAAGGGCTTTAGAAAGAAGCTGAAAACACCATACAATTATGGAATAAAATGCCCAGGTTTTCAACTGCTGATCTAAGCCTCACTAGACTAGTCAGAGGGAGGTGAAGGCTAAGCTACCACAGAGAGACCCTCTGGCCACAAGACTCTGGAGAGGACCACGAGGAGTCCCTAGCCATGACTGCCAGTTTCCACCATTGCCACTCCTGTAAGCTTTAAGCCACCTTCCTACACAGTCTCAATAGAACAAGGCACACTTACCATTTCCTGACTCTCAGGGTTCTCAGCGTTCTCCCTGTGGTTTCTTTTCAGATTCTGCATAGCAGACACCTGGGCTCCGGATCCAGGACAGAAGCCTACAAAAAGATTTTAAAAATGGCGGGTTCCAGACACCAAGGGAACATTAGATTGTGGAAGCCCTCCCCTTCATCACTGGCTGCCTGAGGATTGGACAGTTCTCACCTAAGTGACTGATTGGTCAAGGCTTGAGGCCCTGCCTCCAACCTGAGCCAAGTGGGCACACAATCAAAGTCTGAATGACAGGCTGCTCCATTGTCATTGTTAACCGACTACAGATCAGGGCTGAGAATATAG
This sequence comes from Urocitellus parryii, assembly GCF_045843805.1. Classification (NCBI taxonomy): domain Eukaryota; kingdom Metazoa; phylum Chordata; class Mammalia; order Rodentia; family Sciuridae; genus Urocitellus; species Urocitellus parryii. The sequence continues at coordinate 99,074,042 of NC_135541.1, forward strand.
CTTAGTCAGTAGAGTGCTTGTTTTGCTGATATAAGGCCATGGATTCAATCCCCTGCACTACACACACACACACACTCTCCCCAACCCCCCAAAAAAAGATTAAGTAAAGGACTTTGGGGACTAGGGTTATGGATCAGTGGTAGAGAACTTCCCTAGCATGCATGAGGTACTGGGTTGAACACGAAGCACCGCATTAAAAAGCCACCCAAGAGGGGGATGTGGCTCAAGCGGTAGCACACTCACCTGGCATGCGGGCGGCCCAGGTTCAATCCTCAGCACCACATACAAACAAAGAATTTGTGTCCACCAAAAACTAAAAATAAATATTTTAAAAAAGCCAACAAACAAACTACTAATGATACTGTGTCCATCTACAACAAAAAAATATTCAAGAAAAAAACAGACTTTGTATTGGACTTGTGCACCCTCACTACAGAACTAATAAACACTTTGTATAAATAATAAATACATATATGTCTTCAGACAATGTATAAAATTCTCCTGTGATGTCTTTTCAAGTAACTTATTTTACAGGTATGCTTCACAACCTGAAATCCTCCCCACCTCACTTCTTCTTCTTCTTCTTCTTCTTCTTCTTCTTATTATTATTATTATTAATATTATTATTATTATTAGAGGCCTGTTAATTGCATTAAATGCCTCTGTATGGGGTTCTTTTAAGGCAAAGTTTTCTTCTAATAATAGGACCTAGCCCAGAGACAAATGTATTGACACTTATAACTGTTTATAAAGTTAAAGCAATTTGTTAATAAATATGTACATATATTTTTATGAAAATGATATCACAATTACTTTAATATGTTTTTTAAATTTCTCTATTCTTTGTCTCATAAAAAAACAGTTTGAATTTTAAACTCTTCAGCAATGTTCTTATATCCCCGCCCCCAAAAATAGTGACTCACAAGTATAATTCAAATTATTGAGACTAATAAATTTTTGATCCTATATTTTAACTAGTGATGTCTAAAGATTTTCTTTTTATTTTCACCTTTAAATGAAGCATACTTTTATAGCTTTCTTGTTGTGTAACTGACCTTTAATATTCTGCAATTTTTCCCCCATTCTGATCACTTTGGACTATTGATGTTTTCATGGAGGGTATCTCAAAGTGGTCATGCACAAGGTAGGAAATGGATATAGTAAGATATAAGACTGGTGATTTCTGAGTATGTAGATTTTGCTATACAAAATAAGTATTGGTGGATGATATGGGTGTAGGGAGAAAAAGAGCAATGAAAAAAAGAAGAAAAACTTGAACAGTAGAGGGGTTCACATGCTACAAGTCTACAATAATAGTGTGAATATAGAGGGTAGTGTTCTTGGAAGTAGCAATAAAATTTGAGGGATAGAAAAAGGTAATTTTTTGCACAGTTCCCAAGTGAGAGAGCCAGGTGAATGGGTTCTGTGTTCAACTCTTCCCACCTAGGAGTGGAATTTATAGTTCATAGGGTATGTCTCAGTAAGTAGTAAAACACCATTTCTATGTACCTTTACACTTTTTCATGGCTACAAGCTGACTTTGAGAATTCCAGTCACATTACATCTTTGAACTTGTTCGCTATTCATTAATTATTTCATTCACTACATTATTTATTCGTTTTTTATTAATTCACTTTTTCTTTAGTGTCATTGTTTTTACATTGCTGGTGATTACATAATTGCATAAATATTCTGAATGTTGACTTTGGTTAAATATTGTTTTATGTATTTATTCATACATTTACTTTTCATTGAAATATTTTTCCTTTGCCAAGCCTGATTTATATTAGACCTCAATCTTCATTTATGAAGACTAGATAAAATCACATTATTCCAAATTACTCAAGGATTTATCATCTTTGTAGAACCCTAATCACCTGCTAAAGTTGACCCAGTCTGGGTCAACTAAAAGCTGTGTCAAAACTCCTCTTTTTTCTTATATACACTTTAATAAAGGATTTCTCTCTCACTTTTATATTTTGGAGAGTAGACTAACTTCTCTAGCAGTAGTTAATAACCTAGATGAGTTTTCCAACTAGCTCACTATTACTTTTAAATTATTTACATCCTTGACACTAACTGTGTCACTGATTACTTTTTTTAATTTTTGCAAGATCTCTCTCTCTCTCTCTCTCTCTCTCTCTCTCTCTCTCTCTCATATGACAAATTGAAATCAGATCTGCTTTTTTACTAAGAAGCACTCTCAGCCATTAATAAAATATTCTATTAATAAAAAGGGTTTTGCTGATTTTCTTAGAGCCTCACTAAGTTGCTGAGGCTGCCTGACTTTAATCTAATGTTATAGAAGTTTGATCTATCTATCTATCTATCTATCTATCTATATATATATATATATATATATATATATATATATATAGAGAGAGAGAGAGAGAGAGAGAGAGAGAGAGAGAGAGAAGTGTTCATTTGACTCTTTCTCTTGGGGACTGTGCCAGAGTTACCTTCTTCTTTCACTTCTATCTTATTTCTGCCTCCAAAGAAACTACCCTTTACCCTCATACTACCATTGATCCACCATTAGACTTTTTAAATCTGAACTCTTTAGCTGGTCATTCTTTCCCTCTTTCCTTCACAGCACTTTTTTCTCTACCCGTACCTATTCCACCAATACTTTTTCATGAATACTCACTACTACATACTCAGTATCCACCAATGTCACATCCTGATCCATCCCTGTTCTGCCTTTTCCATGGATAAATTTGAGATCCCCTCCACCCAGATATCAATAGTCCAGAGTAAGGTCAGGTAAGGGTGTTATATATGCAGGTTTTTGAAAGTCATTTACATAACAATAAGCCTATTAAAACTGGGATGTATTTTGTCTTAGGTTAAAAAAGAAAATCTATAGGCTGCACTGTTATACTGAATTGTTTAAAATTTCTTAATCTCAATAATTTGGAAAAAGAAATTTTATGAAAAGGAGAATAAAGAAAAGAACATAATACATAAAATTGACAAATTTGAAGACACACAAAGTGTACTTATCAAAGAGTGTCATATATCAGTGCTTTCAAAAGACAAATTAATTTGAAATAAATGTAGTTAATGTGAGATGTAGTAATCATTTATTAATTATATAAAATGGTAGTATACATGTATATGTGCAAAATGCATCTCATATAATTATGAGAATACATTGCAAAAAATAAACTCTACAGTATTTTTTAAAATTTTGCTGACAACACTATAAATACCTACATCTAGGTTTATGTATTACCAAATGTTCAGGATACATTTTATACTTCATAAAGTTTACAACTCACTAACAGACATTTTTTTTCAATTTTTAAAAGGAGTAGTATTTATTTTCAGTTAGAACATAATGCCATCATTTATCTTTAATTTTTAAATATTTTAAAATTATATATGACAACAGAATGCATTTCAATTCTTATTACACATATAGAGTACAATTTTTCATTTCTCTGGTTTTATACAAATTATATTTACATGAATTCACTTCTTTATACATATACTTTATATAACAATATACATCATATTCCACCATCATTTTTAACCCCATGATCCCTCCCCTCACCTCCCAACTTCCAAAAGGTCATTTTGATACACAATAATGTATGCTATAAAGTTATAGAAAAGAGTATATACCTTATAATAATATGAACAGATAAAGTTTTATAACTAATACATAGCATAATAATAATAATAATAATAATAATAATAATAATAAACTTGCCATTTAGACATTAATAAATTATACATCTAGCACTATTGACATCTTTTCCAAACAAATTGACATCTTTTCCAAAAACAGGGGGAGTTATTTGTGGGGGAAAATGGTATTCTATGCTTTCTTAATATCCAGAATAAATTATTTTCAGAAGTAATATATATTTCAATATAAAAATAAAATAGAACCAGGTTCCATGGCACACACCTTTAATCCCAATGGATTGTGAGGCTAAGGCAAGATAATCCTGAGTTTAAAGCCAGCCTCAGAAACATAGCAAGGCCCTAAGCAACTATGTGTGACCCAGTCTCTGTGTGCCCCTGATATAAATTTCCAGTAAGAAACAACAACAAAAATAATACAATGTATTGATGAGGACACAGAACAAATTATCATGAACTAAAGATGGAGTAGAAATTGCTGTTATTTCATCATGAAAACTGTATATGTATGTGTGTGTGTATATATATATATATATATATATATATATATATATATATATATATATATGAAATACTCCTCACCAAGCAGCTTAGACCTGTAGAAATTATAGTATGTGTGTACAATGACAGTGTACAAGTATGTGATAGCATAAGACTAGAGCTATACTTGTCAATACAGTAGAAATCTGCAGCCTAGGAGGAAAGACGAGGTGATTCAGAAAAATAAAAATAATAAAATTTGAGAAAAAATGGTTTCTGGAGCCCAGAAAGATTTTTGGTTTAATTAGAGTACAAAATACCACATAAGTATTATACTGAAGTTACATCTGTTAAATACATCACATGTATAATGGATTTCAAGGAAAATATGTGGAACTTATCACAAACTAAATAAAAATTTACAAAAGGACATAAAATAGCATGTGTATAAATAAAACTAATCATTACAAAGACAACTATTTAACTCAATTTAATATATAATATTTTCCAATCAAAATTTTTGCATGTTTTTCTTTAAATACAAGAGAGCTGGACCTGTTGGTGCACAATTGTAATCCCAGTACCTTGGGAGGTGTATTGTGAGCTCAAAGCCAGCGTCAGCAAAAGTGAGGCCCTAAGCAACTCAGTGAGATACTGTGTCTAAATGTCATACAAAATATGTTTGGGGATGTGGCTCAATTCCCCTGAGTTAATTCCAAGTACCAAATAAAAGAAAAGAAAAGAAGGGACCAAAAAAATTATCTTAGAAATAAAATATATGTAAAATACCCCAAAACCTTTAATAAAAAATAATATAGTTATTGTTATGAGACACATTTAATGTATATTATGAAACTATATTGCAATAATACAGACCAATATATCATAATATAAATCAAATCTGAAACCATATGTAGATCAATAGTATTGTTAAGAGCAATAGAAAGGCATATGTAAAACCGACCATATGAAAAATAACATTAGACGTGAATGAATAAAGCTATCCAACCTAAAGTTAGAATTGGGACATAGAGGCAAAGTTCACTGTTAGAGTGTGTGTGCAGAATGTGCAAGACAGTCAGTTCCAAACTTAGCAACACTATAAAAAGCAAATATTAACAGGGAATGATGTAGAAAATAAAGCAGAATATTAAATGAAACACTCTCCCTCCATCTATAGATAAATTTAAGGAAAAAACTACTGTATCTCTTTGGCAAAATCATGAATGAGTAGAGAGATTTAGATACACTGGATATTAGTCCAGTCTTAAGAAATGTACCACATTTGGGACAAAATTCTCAATTAACATCATCACCTCTAGTGAACAGAAATGTGAGAGAGGGGCTGAGGATGTAGCTCAGTTTTTAGAGTGCTTGCCTTGTATGCACAAGGCCCTGGGTTCAATCTCTAGCACCACAAAAAAAAAAGAAAAAAAAGAAGGAAATATGAAAGAAATGATACAAAAAATGGTGATATCTAGGAGCCATAAAATTTTTTCACAAGTGTTTCATCAGCTGTGACCAAGACACAAAAATACCCAAATATCAAAGCTGTCAATTTATCTCAAAAAAATCTGCCAGCATATTTTCTCAATTGCTGTTGCTGTCAGATGAAGTTCACTCTAGCTTGTATTATAGGTGAAATAGGGAGGAATCCAGTAAACTACTCTTAGCTTGAGTAAAATTTTAGCATTCCTGAATCCTGCCCCAACCCTGATACACTAGTAATAAAGGCCAGAACTACCAATTCCTCCTAGAAAAAGTTTTTTTTTTTTTTTTGTGGGTGTGTGTATGTCTGTATTGAATGTTTCACATGTAACATATTTCGTTTATGTTACTATGTCCCTGATAACACTAGTGATAATGCCAGAACTACCAATTGCTCCTAGAAAGTTTTTTTGTGTGTGTGGATGTGTGTGTCAATGTGTGTACTGAATATCTCAACTTTAAGATATTTTATTTACCTTACTATGTCCTGAAGTTCCAAACTCTAGAACAAAAGGTGATTGAGCTTATGTAAATCTCTGTAGATTTCAAACAAATAAATTTACATTCTTTTCCCAGCACTTTTATGAACTATGATACCAGACAGCTGTTCAGAAAGGAGCTTAGAAAACAATGATCCCTGTTTATTCCAACAAGTCTTTACAGAATAGTCCTACATTGGGTACTTCATATAAACTTTCCTCAGGGATAAAATGCATCAATCAAAGAGATTTTCTGTAACCTGGGCAGTGTTGTTTAAAAGGTTATTATACTAATCTGAAAGAGGTAGGTGTGGTGGCAAATATACTAGAGGCTGGAGAGGCAAGTCAGGAGGATTGTGATTTGAAAGACAGCCTTAACAACAGAGAAAGGCTACAAGCAACTTATTGAGATATTAATGATATATCACCTGTCTCAAAAAAAAAAAGGACTGGAGACATAACTCAGTGGTAAGCACCCACAGAGTTCAATTCCTAGCACCAAACTGTCGCGACCCCTCGCCAGCAAGGGAAAAAACGACACAGGATTCTTCCTCCAGCAGTTTACTCATAATGAAAAGACAGGAACAAGAGAAGAAAGCGCGCGCAAGAGAGCGGTGGGTCTGCCCTAGCTTAAGTACCCAGCCTTGCCAATGAACCAGCACCACGTGGAAGAGTCTAATAGGTACAGCGCAGCGGAAGCAGGCCAGAGCCCAGCCCACAGCCCAACAAGGAGGAAGCCAGCGCCATTTTCAGGGTGCGGTCGTTGGCTCCCAACACCAAACCACACCAAATTAAACAAATATCTGAAATATAGTAGGGACTCCAGAGTATAGGTGTATATGCATAGATAAAAATTTGGGTTACAATATAAAGTTTTGAAAAAAAAAAATTCATGGTTCTTTTTTTTTAAAGAGAGAGAGAGAGAGAGAGAGAGAGAGAGAATTTTAGTATTTATTTATTCATTTTAGTTTTCGGCAGACACAACATCTTTATTTGTGCATGGTGCTGAGGATAAAACCCAGTGCCACACGAATGCCAGGCAAGTGCACTACCGCTTGAGCCACATTCCCAGCCCCTATCATGGTTCTTAAGACCTCAAAATAAAAATGCCATATAATCCACTAATAATTTTTTTTGAAGCAGGGTATCATTGTGAATGTCTGTACTCTCAGTGGCTTGGGAGGATGAAACAGGAGGAACTTAAATGCAAGACCAGCCTCAGAAACTTGGCAATGGCTTAAGTGACTCAGTGATATCCTGTCTTATTAAAAAAATAGGGATGTAACACAGTGGTAAAGTGCCTAAATAAGTAAAAATAAATAACAATAACAATTCTTGGTTTAAAAATGCCCTATAGGGCTGGGGATGTGGCTCAGGTGGTAGCGCGCTCGCCTGGCATGCGTGCGCCCCGGGTTCGAGCCTCAGCACCACATACAAGCAAAGATGTTGTGTCTGCCGAGAACTGAAAAATAAATATTAAAAAAAGAATTCTCTCTCTCTCTCTCTCTCTCTCTCTCTCTCTCTCTCTCTCTCTCTCTCTTCTCTCTCTCTCTCTCTCTCTCTCTCTCTCTCTCTCTCTCTCTCTCTCCCTCTCCTCTTTCTTTAAAAAAAATGTCCTATAACCCAGTAATTATAACTCTGGATAAATATCTACAGAAATTGGAACACTTTTGTTAAAGGTATTACTTCACTTCCATTTTTATTGTAGGTTTATTCACAGTATGTAATAAAAGGAATCAAATGAAGTGCCTTTTAGATGAAAGGTATTGATGAAAAGGTTTCTTCCAGCAGCAGATCATCCATCTACTTGCCTTAAAGGCTGCATACTTATAATTCAAACTGCTCCCTAAAAGGCAAGACTCAGATATGGATTCTTCTGAGTACTCCAAGAAATTTTGGTACCTCTGGACAAATTCTGTAAGACTTTTCCAAAACTAAGGAATGGGTAAATTTTGGAGTTTGGAATGTGGACAACATACAGTAAATTCCTCAAGGGGGAATCTTAATTCAGACACTGTGATAAGGTGTCTGGTCTGGGGAAGAAAGAGGAAGTAAAATCAGAGTTTGAGATAAAACTAGACTTTGCTTCACTGATTTCTAGGTTATTGATTTAATCCAAACAGATATTGGAAAAGGCTAAAGCTACTAATTAAAATTTATGTAAAACAGTTATTTAAAAAGTACCAGGAAAGAGCTGAAGGTGTGGCTCAGTGGTACAGTGCTTGCCTAGCATATATGAGGCCATGAGCTTAATTTTCAGTGCCCCATATAAATAAATTAAATATAAATAAATATTTTAAAAATACCAGGTAAGGATTTAGGGTTGTTGCTCAGTAGTAGAGTGCTTGGCTAGTATGCATGAGGCAGTCTGTTTGATACTGGACCCACATTAATAATAATAATAATAATAATAATATTTTGTTCATCTACAACTAAGAAAAAAATTATTTTAAACAAGTACAACAGTGCTATGGCCTGTAACCTTCTAATTATCTGTGTTCTAATTAAGCCCTTGCAATTGAACTTTCTTGTTATTTAAATCAAAGTCCAGTTCCACTTTTATTTCCTGCCACACCAGGACAAAGGAGTTTGCTCGAATATTAGGAATGCTTCTAAATGTCACTTTAATAAAGTTGTTTTACATATTTAAAAACTCAGTTGAAAGCAAACTTGGTGGCACAGGCCATAACCCCTGTGGCACAGAAGAATTATAAATGGGTATCATGAGTTCAAAGCTACCATCAACAAAAGCAAGGCACTAAGCAACTAAGTGAGACCCTCTCTCTAAATAAATACAAAAAAGGACTGGGGATGTATCTCAGTGCCCCTGAGTTAAATACCTGGTACAAAAAAAAAGAAGAAGAAAAAAGAAAAAAAATCAATTGAGAACAAATGCATTAAAGAAACAACAACAACAACAAAAAAACACCTTAATTTTGGACAAATTAACTACACTATTGTGAGGATGGCCTAAAAAAACTCCATTTTAAAAACTTCAGTTTGAAACATGCAGTCTCACCAGGCATGCCTAAAGAAGCCCTGCAGTATTGCCCTCAGACGTAAACAAATCACTTCCCCTCACCTTGATAAACAGAGTGAGGCCTCTGGCAGGTTGTCCTCACCTAATAAGAGGGAAGGGTGAAAAGACCAACGTGCAGACCACCAGACCAGATGTTTCTGCCCTGGAGTAAATGATGTCATGCAAAAATCTGGTGGTAACTAACAAGGATTGAGAAAAGGGTAAAAAAGCTGCAAAATTTAGTATAAAGCGTAGAGCAAATGAACAGATGTTCAGCCAGCTCAATAAAAATGCACTTGAGCTGGGGAGGCTGATGAGGACTTGAAATGACATCTTATCACTTTTAATTATTTGTATTATCCTCACCACTCTTAAACTCTACAGCCACACCTTAGTGAGAGGGGGAAAGGTAAAAGATTATGTGATGTTCTTCTTATGTGATGAAAACTTAATTTCAGTGGGGAGAAACCCAATGGAGAAAATAAAACTAAGAGGCAAGATCTCCCACACACCCCAAATATATACTTTTATGAATAAAAATTTTATCAAAATTACTTTAAAATTTCATTTAACTTTTGTGCTGTTTGGTCTTATGAGAAAGTAAATTTTATTTTAAACTTCTAAGTAATGTCCTAAGGCATTAATATTTTCCCAGAGGGAAAAACAATATAATGCATTATTATAATTTAAAAATTTCTAGTATTCATAATAAAAATTAAGAAGGACAGCTTAAATAAATTTAATAACTTAAACCACTATACCAAAATATTATTATTTTTGAAAATATAAATTGACTAATAAATAGATGTATTTTACAAGCTACATCCTAAAATTCACTCTTGACCTCTCAGGGATATCTATGTTCACCACAGCTATATTCCATGTTTGAGATCTATAAATACCCTGACCTCAGCAAGGTGAAAAAAAAAAATGGACAACTCAGTTCTTTGTCATAGATTGTGGAATAAACATACCAAACAACATTCTCTCAGGGCCAAAGAACAGAAGAGACTCTGCACTTTGAGAGAGAAGCCATCTACAACTCAGAAGTGTACAAAAGTGGAAACTGTTTCTCACAGGATTCTGGGCACAGATCCATTTTCATTTTAGATATCATACTTTAATCAAAAGAGATTGGTATCACTGGAGAGAAGACTCTAGGTCATCAGATCATCAGTAACCCAGAAACTAGAGTCTAAACATTTTTAAAAAATTATTTTGCAGTTTTGTCTTTAGCCTAATGCAGGGTTGTGATTTCAATTTTCTTCTTTAGTATGGGGTACTCTGAGAATATCATCAAACACTAAAGGCATAGAAGTGTACACGTATTTCCATATAATTCAATAAAGCCTGTCAAGAGATTAAAGTTTAGGGGCTGGGGATGTGGCTCAAGCGGTAGCATGCTTGCCTGGCATGCGTGCGGCCCGGGTTCTATCCTCAGCACTACATGCAAACAAAGATGTTGTGTCCGCCAAAAACTAAAAAATAAATATTAAAATTCTCTCTCTCTCTCTCCCTCTCTCTCATTCTATCTTAAAAAAAGAGAGAGATTAAAGTTTAAATTTAAATTAATAAAAATTTAACCATTACCTATAAGGCACAATATGTTTTTCACATAACTTCTGTTCCACATGTGATTGAATCCTGGCATTCAGCCCATGTTTAGTGAATTAGATATCTTTCACTGAATAAGAAGAAACCATATAAAATTATTGTCTCAAGTGTGGGCTTATCATCAATTAAGCCTGGGTTCATATGGAATCTTTTTACTGCATTAGGTGATAGTTGGTAAGGTTACTGAACTTCAGAGGGAGATATGGTTGCCAAAAAAAGCACCCTTCTTCTCAGAATCAAATAAATTAAGGTGGGCTCATTCTCATGGAGGTGACAGTGTTATGAAAGTAAAAACAAAGTATTCAAAGTGTTTCCTGACTAATACACTTTCATAGTCACAGATTTACATAAGTCACACACAAAAAAATAAGAGCTCAGATCCAAAATTTGGGAAATATACTCTGCACTTTGGCTACAAGAGGAGTAAAAAGACATTGTCAACTTTATGTGTACAGATAGGGCTAAAGAATTGCTAATATGTTCGCACTTGGTATCATTCTGCTTTTTGTAATGGATGAGGTGTACATAGCTGTTCAGTGTGAAAGAATATTTGAAAGGTCTCCTGAATATTAAGCAACTTTACTGGAATTCAGGATCAATTCTCTGTGACCCCAAAGCCACAACTCACATCCTCTAGACTACATGAATTATCAATCTTTCATTATTGTCTTAGAAGTTAGACAGTGGCACAAAAAAGCAGAATACTTTTTTGTACCAAGGACTGGACTCAGATCACTTTATCACAAATCACATCTCCAGCCCATTTGTTTTTAAAGACATGCCAAGTTCTCACTAAGATGCTTAAGGCCCCACTGAGTTGCTGAGTCTAGCCTTGAACTTAAAATCCTTCTTCCTCTTGAGTCACCGAAATTACAGACATGCATTACAATATTGGCTCTTGTTTCCTGGTTTATGAATAGGCAAAATTGAAATGATAAGCAGAGAAACAGCTGTTATAATCACCCCTTTATTAATTCTGGCTTAATTCCTAAGGTTTAAATATTGAAACTCATATTTCAATGTATACTGAAGGTAACATTATCTATTATAGTCAACAGTCTGTTGATCTCCATTTTATCCAGACAATTTTTTACTGCCAGGGCTGGGGATGTGGCTCAAGCGGTAGCGCGCTCGCCTAGCATGCGTGCTGCCAGGGTTCGATCCTCAGCACCACATACAAACGAAGATGTTGTATCCGCCGAGAACTAAGAAAAAATAAATAAATGTTAAAATTCTCTCTCTGTCCCCTTCTCTCTCTCATTCTCTCTTAAAAAAAATTACTGCCTAACTTGGATTTAATTTGAGAATATTACTCAATATGTTTGAACTTCTGGTTTTTCTTCTGGCATTATTAGGATACTAGGTTCAGACCATACAGCCTATGGAAAATTATGGTGTGGTTATAGCTAAAGATAAGACTATATGATAAATAAAATTTTATACTCATGAGGATGAGGTATTTTCTTTATTTTTATGTAACCTTGGTGAATAAGATACAGAGTACACAGCCAAACCTTAAATCATACAAAGCAGGCTCTAACTCTAGTAAATAAAGAAAAATATCAAATACAAAAAGTTGTGTTGCAAAATCACATAGCAGTTGGTTTGTTATCAGCATCACAGGAATGGGTTTCTGCCATATAATAATATCAGTATGACTTCAATACATATGATATCTTTAGATGTAGCCACACAGCAGTTGATCAATGATAAGTTGAAAGAATGATGAGCTTGTTTAGATACCATCTGGAGATGGCTTTTAGTAATCCTAGACATGGGGATTGTGTTCTAATCATATCACAATACAGCATATTTTTTGAGACCTGTGGATGCAGAGCTCTTACCTCCTTGCCAATAGATCATTGCAGAAGATTTCAGGTGTGTAGATTTTTTGATGATGAAACCTATAAGGGTGGATCATTGGAAAGGCCAAACACGGCTATAGCTACTCTGTTGTTGATGCTTCCAACAGGTTACTGTTATTATTATGATGATGATGATTATTAATATTATTATCATTTATTTAAGTAATGAATACCTTGATTAAGTGTATACATTCATTGTCATAAACATTTTCTTCTGAGCATGTGTTCACTATGTAAAATATTGATCATGCACCTTTGTTTTCTGGCCTATATATGAAAGGGCCTATGGAATGATGCAGGATTCTGAGGGCTGAATGCTCTGGGCTACCTGGGAGCTGTTGTTACCTCTGCATAAGCATGACTACACTGCCAACTCTTCCTCACATCTCTTAATTGCTAGAGACCAAAATTTTACATCCTGGGTCTCAAAACCCACACAGCAAGTCACATAGTCTTTAGGATATTTGCAGGTGAGTGATATCTCAGTCCTGATAGATTAAGGGAGATTTTTATGGGAGTAGTGGCAACTATGGACATGAAGAAGCATACAACACTTTGTTGCCTTAGTCCAATTACAGTGAACTCCTGTGGAGAGCTGTGACATAATGGGATGAGTTCCTTGTAAACAGAAATAAGGATGCTGACTGCACTGTGTGGAAACATAAACCTTGGAAGTTGAACTATCAATGAATTGCTGAAGCCCAGGCCCCAGCCCCTGGCCAAAGAAAAAAGTGGCAGCAGTGGCATAGATGATATGGAGAAGTAGTCAAATGAGTCATGAGCAGATGCTCTGATCATGGGATGAATGGTTTCTGTAGATCTGACAGCAAAAACTGATGCAAGTGTATGAGAGACTACCAGAATGAGAAATTGCAAGATAATCAGAAGTATAGGAATCCAAAGTATATCCAGTAGAGTAAGATCTCTGTATTTTGAAAATACCCATCAACCTTCTCCATTGTGATGATTGAGTCTGGGGAGAAGAAGAAGGATAAAGGCCTTCAAGTCCAGTCAATGGATGATGCATAAAATGAAACAACAGCAGCCAATGGCTCCAGTGAACTACTGGCATGGCCAGCCCAGGTATCCAAGTTTACCCCATTTTACCTGTTAAGCAGAACTGGTGGAATTAAAAAATAATTTACCCAGGTGGCAAGAGAGCAATATTATTATTTTTTGTCTGTAAGAATTAGAGATAAACAGCATTCTGTGTTGCACCTTAAGAGTGGAGAGGTTAGCATTGCTCCTTACAGTAGAAGTTGTAAAATGTTCAATGCCATGAGGCATTTAAGGACAAAAAAAGACCAAGTATGTTAGTACCTGGCCAGGCTTCCAGAGGGCAGTATTTTTAGCAAGTAACCAAGGTCATAAACACTCATATTCAATCTATGTACTCAAGGTCAAAAATATTTGTTTGTGAGCATGCTCTTACATCAGTAAAATGTTGTTGATATGCCTTCTTTGTCTGACCTGCATTAAAAAAAAGTTCTATTTAATAATTTGGGGGGCTGAGGGATAGAAGCTAGAGTTTGGTTATGGGCTATTGCTGCCTTCCAAAGTAGCATGCCTATCATCCCCAAAGTTCCTCACACCTTCATTCAACTGCTTGAGCCCCAAACCTTGCTTTTTTGATATAAGCCCCTGCACAACAGCCACAGATGTGAAATCATTTTTAATTTGAGACTATCACAAATCCTCTGCTTTATGCAAGGAGTATTGTGTTGTTTTGTAGACATACTCCCAGATAAAATTCATATAGTGGAGATTTAGTATATTATTTATTTTAGATTACACATATGGCCTTAATATTGTCTCACCATCACTTTTTTTAATGTAGTGTTTCATATTCTCCATTTACAAAACTTTTGTGATACAGATACAGTCCTTTTGTTGCAGTTTCCATAGCATCCTGCATTTTCATTATGACTGAAATGAAATATGGCTGTTTTCAAATTTCTCCTGATAAGAAATTTAAAAAATATTGCTTGTTCTTGATTTTTCAATTCAATTTTCAGCAATTTCCCAAGTTTATTTTAAATCCTTGCTATAAGCTTTAGACGTTTTTCTCAAATGTATTATCCCCATTGAATAAAAAAGTTCATCAGATGTAAAAATTTTGGTTTTCTTTTTTTTATTCTTTCTTTTCTTTTTTTAAGGGGAGAAGAATGAATACTTAACCCAGGGTAGTTCTGCTAAACCCCCATATCATCAGGCTTTTTAAATTGTATTTTATTTTGAGTTTTCACACAAAGTCTTGCTTAGTTTCTTAGGGCCCTCTCATACTATTTAGGCTGAATTTGAAATTGTGATTCTTCTGCTTAAGTCTCCCAAAATTATTAAGATTGCTGATATGAGGCACATATGTGTGTAACCACCCTCCCCTTTTTTAATAAATGCCACTACTTAAAAATGTCACTACTTAAAAATAATGATGAATCATGGCTTCTGAAGGAGTTAAGTTTTGCCTTTGTGTGAGGCATATTTTGATCTTGATATGTACTTAAAAATTGTGGGCACACAACAAAGCATCTTTGTAAGATCCTGTTCAAAATAAAAAAGAAAAGAAAAGAAAAGAAAAAAAAATTGAGGATATAGCTCAGGAATATTAATTCTCTCAGTTTAATCACCAGCACTACACTCATATAAACACACACACACACACACACACACACACACACACACACACAGTACTTGTGGGATTTAGAAAATATTTTTTGACACTGAACAGCTGTATTAACCTCATCTATTACAAAAGGCAGAATTAGTGACATAATATCAATAGTCTTTTAGCCTTATCTGTGTATAGAAATTTGGTAATGTGATTTTACTCCTACTCTGGCCAAATGCAGAATGCATTCTACAAACTTTGGGTCAGGGCTCTTCTTTTTTTATGGCTTTTATAAAGTTGTGGCTATGAAAGAGTACTAGTCAGGTACCTCGTCAGGAAATATTTTTTAATGTTTTTGCTTTTGCTTTTAGAACACTGTCTCCTCAATGAGAACAAGCTCACATAAATTTATTAGATTCTGAGATATCATGTGAAGAAGATTCAGGGTGCTTTTTTTTTTTGGCAGCCAGATCACCCTCTGAAGTTCAGTAATCTTAACAGCTAAACATATGCAGCAAAAATATTGCAGATGAATGCAGTTCAATCCAAATGTGAACTAGTAAGTTTTAGAGTGACTTCTTATACAGTTATAGACAACAATATACCCACTGGAGGGAAAAATGTCAGGTTTTAATCATATGTGGTACAGTGAATATCTGGAAAACAGCAGATATCTTATAAGCAGTATTTTAATTTATTTTATTTAAGTTTATATTCCCAGCCCTGATCTTTACTCTTTTAACAATGAAAATGGGGCTGGGGATGTGGCTCAAGCGGTAGCGCGCTCGAGTAGCATGCATGCGGCCCGGGTTCCATCCTCAGCACCACATACAAAACTAAGATGTTGTGTCCACCAAATACTTAAAAAAATAAAAATAAAACAATGAAAATGGACCAGCTTGCCTTTTGTACTTGATTCTGGGCCCACTCGGCTTAGGTTTGAGTCAGTGCCTGAAGACTTGTCCAATCAGTCTCTTAGGTGCCATTCTTTTAATCATTTTGTAGGCTTTCTGTCATGGATCAGGAGCCTAAATTTCTGTGCTAAGAAGAAGCTGAAAACATGGGGCTCGGGATGTGGCTCAAGCGGTATCGCGCTCCCCTGCCATGCGTGCGGCCCGGGTTCGATCCTCAGCACCACATACAAGACAAAGATGTTGTGTCCGCTGATAACTAAAAAAATAAATATTAAAGAAAAAAAAGAAGAAGCTGAAAACAAATCACAGGGAGAACTCTGAAAACCCTGAAAGCAAGAAAATGATAAGTGTGCCTTGTTATCTTGAGACTGGATAAGTAGGTTGTTTGAAGTGGCAATGGCAGAAAATGAAAATTGTGGCTAGGGACTTGTTGTGAGGGGGCAACAATTGTAATATATGCAGTACAGGAGAGAAATAAAGAATTTCCATGCACTTCTGCCCCTTTCAATACTTTATTCATTCAATTACTCAACATAATTTCACTCTATAGGTTCTTAATCAAGAAAACAACAATTCTTAATGCTAGGTACTGAAATAGACATAATCCATTAAGAGCTAACAATTATAAATTAATTTTAAGCACTGCAAGGCACATGTAATAATGACAGGCTAATTACAGACATTCCCTCTGCATGCTAAGTTCAAAAGTCTCAAGCCTTAGGCTTTATGTCCAGCATATGCAAACTCACTCAGACCAGGGTGATCAGGACAAAAACCAAGGCAGGGCTTTCCTGGTGTGGAGCAGATGACTGGTTGAGGAGAGGATGATAGGGAGAAGTTGCAGCTCTCACCAGGGTCCAGACAAGGGCATAGAGTTGGAGAGTGGTGAGTATTATGCAGAGGATCAGGAAATGAAGACAGCTAATGGGATGTCAGGTCCTCATCAGGCTATCCATCTCAAGTGCTTCTTTGTTTTGGCTGGCTGAATCCCTGTTCATTAGCTCCATTATTTACATAAAATATTGGGCTTTTTGACCCCCCTTGCAATCTTCTTCAGCTACTACCAGGTTTCTCTTTATCATTTACCCTGGGGTCAGAAACATCTTGTCTGGTGGTCTCCACCCTGATATTTTTTTTCCTTTCTCTCTTATCAGGCTAGGAGATCCTGCCAGGGGCTTCACTCTATTTATCAGGTTGAGGGGAAATAACTTGTTTGAGGCCATACTGGAGTGCTCTGTGTGTGTGTGCCTGGTGAGACTGCAGGTTTGAAACTAGAATTTTTAAAATAGAGTTGTGTAGGCTCAGGCCTAAGGCCATCTTCACAGGACTCCTCAGAGGGTCTCTGTGGCAGATAAACCTCCATCCCCCACCCTTACTAGTCTAGTGAAGCTTAGATCAGCAGTTAAAAACCTGGGTATTTTGTTCCATATTTGTATGGTGTTTTCAGCTTGTCTCTAAAGCCCTTTGTGGGCATCCATGTGCCATGAGTCCAGCATGTTCCCACATTGTGTGGTGAATACTGGAATAATTATCTGAAGAGAACCCCAACTTCATTTGTTGTTTCCATGCACAAGAGAGATTGTACTTTTAGAGCTTGTTATGGAGGTTTTTTTTTGTGTGTGTGTGTGTGTTTTGTTTTCTTTTTGGTACCAGGAATTCAACCCAGGGGTGTTCAGCCACTGAATCACTTCCCCAGCCCTTTTTAAATATTTTTATATGGAGACAGGGTCCCTTTGCGTTTCTTAGGGCCTCATTAAGTTGCTGCTGCTGGATTTTAACTCAATGCTCCTCATGACTCCTGAGCTTTTTTAATGGAGGGGAAGCAGTATCACAAATTCAGAACAACAATATAAATTCCAGAACTTCAGCTTAGCTCTTCCTAGGCCTGAGACTAAACCTCTAGTTTTCTAGCTCTCTTCACATATTCAAATCTAGGGTTCTTTTTTCATAGTGAATTAGTATAAAATAGAAAGGATAGTAAAATTACAGTGTAATCAGGATAATGAACCTCATTCTAACACAGCTGGAGGCTAACTGGAAGATATGTTAATGAGCACAATTAAGGCCTATTTCAAATGTAAAAAAAAACCTTAATGCCCACTTTTGGAAACACCTTCTACAAAGTCCTTTGTCCCATGACCACACACAAGAGACTTACTCCATGCAATTGGCAAAAGGGGATTTATTGGGGATCCATTCCAGCACGCTGGGACTCTGTGCCCACTCAAGAAGGGAGCGCAGCTCAGAGCCCAGAGCAAAGGTCAAGCAGAGCTTAAGTACACTTTTTGGGGAGGGCGGGAGTCTTTGCATACATCAGAACAAATCATCATGAGGCGCGGGGAAATTGAACAACAACTCTGAGATGTGATTGGCACATTCATTGGCGGGAACTGGCCGGGCGGTGGTGATTGGTCATTCGTAAGCGGGTTACACATTCAAACTGATTGGTTTGGGCCCTGTGAGGAACTGCACAGGGCCCTAGGCTAAATGGCCAGTAGGGTGTTGTCTTAACTATCTCAGGAATCTGGGTGTAACAGAGGAATTTAATAATACCTAATCTTTTACATTCAAGCTTTCCAGCTTAGAAACTTTACCCTTTCATTGGTGAAGTTGCAAGAGGAAAGATGGGTCACGGAAAAGATGAAAATGAACTCATATGGTAGTCAGGATGTCTTTTCTAAAACCTATTTTAAATAAAATTTTTCCATGTCTGCTGAAAAACATCTGTAAACTTTTAAGATGGCACACAAAAATGAGTTTGTCTGGTATCAATCCCCATCCCACATGGTGGGAGTTCTATTTTGGCTTGCTTAAATAAATAGATTTTATTCTTCAAAATTTGTGAGACAAGCACCCAGATGCAATTGGCAAAGTGAGAAATTTTGTTTCATCTCAAAACTCCACTTTCAACAATATCAATGACTATTTTCCCATATTTCCTTTCATTTTCCTTCAAGAACTAGAGAGCATTTTTAAAAGATTTGATTTATCATCTGGGTAGGAATGGCGGAAAAAGCTCCATAAACTCTACAAGCAGGACTGTAGAGGCCTGTCACAGAAGAGAAGGGGGAAGGGAGAAGAAGAGAGAGGGAAGCGGGAAGAGAGGGGGAGGGGGATGGGGAGAGGGAGAAGGAGAGGGTGTTGATATTTATGAGCTCAACATGGCTGAGGAGGAGCAGCGGGGAGTGGGCTCTTACTTCTTTATTGGCTGAGAGTTCACGCCACTTTGGGGATTTGGAGGTGTGCCATTAAAAGTTCGTGCCATTCAGTGTCATGGACCTGAGCTCCTGGAAGAGAAACGCTCCAGGCACCATCTTTATTTTTAAGAGAGAGAGAGAGAGAGAGAGAGAGAGAGAGAGAGAGAGAGAGAGAATTTTTTTTAATTTTTATTTTTTTTAGTTTTCAGCGGACACAACATCTTTGTTTGTAGGTGGTGCTGAGGATGGAACCTGGGCTGCACACATGCCAGGTGAGTGCTCTACCACTTGAGCCACATTCTCAGCCCCTCCAGGTACCATCTTTACCAACAATCCGAGCTTTTTACATATGAATAAAGCAGAATAAAATTAGGTGACATTAAAAAGAATTAATCTCTTCTAAATGAGGTAGTGTAGTTTATGTGTCCCAATAAAGGTCCTCAATTCATATTTTCATATGTAAGACCTTTTTATTAAAATGGCCCTGAACCATAGAAACATTCCAAAGATTTCAGTAAACACCTTTCTCTGGTGTGGCAGGAAAATAAAAGTGGGACTAACTTGAATTCAAACTACATGAAAGATCAATCTCTCTCTTTCTTTCCTTTTTTTTTTTTTTTGTGGTACTGGGAATTAAACCCAGGGCCTCATGCTTAGAAGGCAAGCACTCTACCAGCTGAGCTATATCCCCAGTCCCATATTTTGGGAGGCAAAACCAGGGATTGAAGTCATGGGCACTCTACCACTGAGCCACATCCCTAACCTTGTTTTTTTTATTTTTACTTAAAGAAAGGTTTTCACTGAGTTGCTTAGCTTCTCACCATTGCTGAGACTGACTTCAAATTCAGGATCCTCCTATCTCAGCCTCTGAAGCAGCTGAGATTACAAGCATGAACCACAATGCATGGCCAACTTCCATCTCAAAAACTAAAGTACACAGCAAATTAGGTCACAGGCTGTCAACAAATAGGTACCCTATTAAAAAAACTATTTTTTAGTTGTTGATAGACCTTTATTTTATTTACTTATATGTAGTGCTGAGAATTAAGCCAAGTGCCAGACAAGTTAGCTACCACTGAGCTCTAGCCCTAGCGCCCTGGTACATTTTTTTTTTTTTTATGGTGGATACTAGAGATTGAACTTAGGAACACTGGACTACTGAGACTCAGTCTCAGGGTTATCTTTTACTTCATTTAGACATGAGGTTGTTAGGGTCTCCCTGTCTGGAAATGTGCTGTTCCTGGCCAACGCACCAAATGTAAGAGGGGTCCGGCGGAGCGTCGGAGGGAGAGACCACACAAGAGACTTACTCCATACAATTGGCAAAAGGGGATTTATTGGGGATCCATTCCAGCGCACTGAGGCCCCGTGCTCACTCAAGAAGGAAGAGCAGCCCGGAGCCCCGAGCTGAGGTCAAGCAGAGCTTAAGTACACTTTCTGGAGAGGGCGGTGGGCTTTGCATACATCAGAACAAATCATCATGAGGCACGGGAAAATTGAACAACAACTCTGAGACGTGATTGGCACATTCATTGGCAGGAACAGGTCGGGCGGGGGTGATTGGTCATTCCTAAGCAGGGTACACATTCAAACTGATTGGTTCGGGCCCTGTGACAAACTGCACAGGGCCCTAGGCTAAATGGCCACTAGGGCGTTGTCTTAACTATCTCAGGAATCTGGGTGTAACAGAGGAACTTAATAATACCTAATCTTTTACATTCAAGCTTTCCAGCTTAGAAACTTTACCCTTTCAAGGTTTCACTGAGTCATTTAGCACCTCACTTTTGCTAAGGCTGTTTTGAAATTTGATCCTTTTGCCTAAGCCTCTCCAGCAACTGGGATTACAGGCCTGCACAAACACACCCAGCCTTTGGTATATTTTCAATACCTATTATAAATAGATTTTAACCAGTAGCCTTAAGTCTTTTCTAATGTATGTTTGGATTGAATTCATAACCCAGAAATCAGTGAAACATAGAATCTAGTTTTATCTCCAAAACTGTTTCATCTATTAGTATTTCTGAGTTAAGATTCCCCATTGAAGAATTACTGTATATTGTGGTTTCATCCTGACGTCCCATATGTACCTCGTTCTTAGTTTTAGAACAGTCTGAAACAAGGTGCCCACAGATACCAAATATCTTGGAGTACTTCAAAAACACCAGTATCTGAGTCTTGCCTTCTAGGGACCAGTTTTAATTTTAAGTGTGTAGTTTCTAAAGGCATTAGTTGAATAATCTGCAGCTGGAAGGCATTTTCTGATAATACCTTTTATCTAAAAGGCACTTAATTTGTTTCCTTTTATTAGATACTGTGAATGAAGATACAATAAAAATAGGAGTGCAGCAATATCCTCAGCAAAATTTCTTTACATTTTTTACCCATATTTTTTTAATTTATTTTGAATTTAAATTACATGCAAGTTCAATCTATCTCTTTCTTTTATTTTATTTATTTACTTATTTGTGGTACTGAGGATTGAACCCAGGGATTAACGCATGGGCATTTTACCAATGTACTACATACCAAGTCTCCACCACTTTTATTTATTTATTTATTTATTAGTGAGACAGGGTTTACTGATATGCTTAGAACTTTGCCAAGTTTTTGAGTCTGGTCTCTAACTTGAGATCTTCCTGTCTCACCCTTCTAAGCCACAGAGAGTACAGGCATGTACAACCTTGTGGTAGTACCGCAAATTATTACTAGTGGATTATGTAGCATTTTTATTTTGGGCTTTTAGAGAACCTTAACACTTTTATCAAAAATATATTTATTAAATTTATGCTGTTGCCAACATATTTTACAAGTTTTTGTACCCTGAATCCTTATGTTTATTTATTTATTTATTTATTTATTTTTTAATTTTTGGTTTGGTGCTGAGTATTGAACCCAGGGGTGCTTTCCACTGAGCCACATCCACTGTCTTTTTTATGTTATATTTTGAGACAGGCTCTCACTAAGTTTCTTGGAGACTTGTTAAGTGAATGAGGCTGTCTTCAAACTACCAATTCTCCTGCCTCATTTTCCTGAACTTCTAGGATTCCAGGCATGTTTCACCACTCATGACAGTTTTACATTATTATAATAGCCATTACAACAGCACTGTACAGGCTGCAGGAAATTCATTTGATTTATGAATTAAATCCCTGAGGCAAGTTTATGTGAAGTAGCCAGTGTAAAAGTGTTGTGTAAAGATTCCTTGGGAAGGGCTGGGGATGTGGCTCAAGCGGTATTGTGCTCGCCTGGCATGCGTGCGGCCCAGGTTCAATCCTCAGCACCACATACAAACAAAGATGTTGTGTCCGCCGAAAAAATAAATATTAAAAAATTCTAAAAATAAAAAAGATTCCTTGGGAATAAACAGGGATTTTTTTTTCTAACCTCTTTTGTGAATGATTTTTGGAAACCATAGTCCATAAAAGTCCTAGAAAAAAGAATGCAAATTTATTTGTTTGCAGTTTACAGATATTTGCACATGCCCAGTGTCCTTTGCATCTAAAATTTTAAACTTCAGAACATAGTAACTTGAACAAAATTTGTTAAAGTTGAAACAGTGCACAAACAAATTTCTTTTTGGTGCAATTGGTAGCTGTGGAGTTATTACTGTGGTCAGCAGAATTGGGCCAGGGCTCTGGAAGGTCTCACTCAGGGTATTGATGATTTACTTTATTCTACCCTATTACACCCACAATACAATACTCCCAGCAATAGTAGTTGAGAAAATATGCTGATAATGTCTTAAGCTAAAATGGCACCTTTGATATTTGCCTACTTCTCTGCACTGATCCCAGTAGAGTAATTAACATGGAACCAGAATGTGAATAGGGTATTTCCTGGGGTTATTGTTTTGGGGTCAGCTGCTCCATTAGGGTGTGTGGGGGGGTCTGAAACCAGGCCTGTGCAAGTATTTTTGTATATGTTCCTTTGCTCTGGCTGAGGTCTATCATTTTAAATGACAAAAGATTTAGAGTAATGTGCTTGGACTTATTTTTCATACACTTTGAAAAACCAGCCTCTATCTCAGAGCAAATCCTGTCCAAGGAAGGGACATGGCCTTTGTCCTTGGAAAAACCCACAGAGCACTCCTAGGCACATTCCACCATGCTAAGTTGTTTATCTACAAATAACAGGAGAGATCTGCTGCACCAGGTGTCCCTGACTCAGTCAGGCTAGGTGGGGATCCATAGCAGCCCTCTAGCAGCCACCAATCAGCATGAGACAGGGAAATACCTGGGATGCCAGTGGTTTATGGTGGTTGATAACAAATTGTGAAACCATGTAGTTTAGCACATACATCCCTCTTGGCTCAAACCAATCAGTTCAAACGAATACCCCTTTTGTACTGACCAATCACCCCTACCCAACTTGTTCCCGCCAGTGAATGTGCTAATCATGTTTTAGAGTTGTTATTTGATTTTCCCGCGGTGTGTGATGATTTGCTATGAGGTATGTGAAGTCCCTGCTGTTGGGAAAAGTATAAATGGCAGCTGTACCCCAGAGAAAAAACCCCAACATGGTGCCTAAGGACTTCTTCCTACCTTCTTCTCTGCAGTGGTGCGAAAAGTTCCCGCCCTTGTGAACTCTCCCGCCGGTGCCAATTTCAAATCTCGCTAGCGGGGAACCTTATGTAAAGGTAAGGCAAAACGTCAGAGGGAGAGACCACCCAAGAGACTGACTCCATGCAATTGGCAAAAGGGGATTTATTAGGGATCCATTCCAGCGCGCTGGGACTCTGTGCCCACTCAAGAAGGGTGCGCAGCTCAGAGCCCCGAGCAGAGGTTCAAACAGAGCTTAAGTACACTTTTTGGGGAGGGCGGGAGGCTTTGCATACATCAGAACAAATCATCATGAGGTGCGGGAAAATTGAACAACAACTCTGAGACGTGATTGGCACATTCATTGGTGGGAACAGATCGGGCGAGGGTGATTGGTCATTCATAAGCGGGTTACACATTCAAACTGATTGGTCCAGGCCCTGTGACAAACTGCACAGGGCCCTAGGCTAAATGGCCACTAGGGTGTTGTCTTAACTATCTCAGGAATCTGGGTGTAACAGAGGAACTTAATAATACCTAATCTTTTACATTCAAGCTTTCCAGCTTAGAAACTTTACCCTTTAACTTAGCCCCAATAAGAACTAATTCCTGGGCACGGGAACTGATATCTGGAAGAACTTGCCAATAAACGGGTGGCTTGCCATTTATCTAAGCCCTACCATCTCCCCTTTAGTTCTATATAAGCACACAGCTTTCTCCAATAAAATTGGAATTCTCCCGGTGAAGTGTCTTTGAGTGGGGAATTCTTTCACCTGCCCTCTCCAAACAATGTATAAAAATGTTACAAACCCTGGGCTCGGGGCCTCTCAGTGTCACCAGTTGCTGTGTGTGCACGCAGAGGACCGAGCTAGCTCGCAATAAACACCTCTTTGCTGCTTACATCAATCTTGGGTCTCTGGTGGTCTTTCGGGGTCCTGAATTCGAGCATAACAACTTCACAGTTTACATCAAGAAGAAATGCCGCAGTCTGGCCGGGCCAAATAACAGAGCCACCACAAAGACTTGTAGGTTCAAACAGCAACTACTTTATTTCAACTCTCATCGGCACTGCCAACGCCACACACATGGCCCTTCCAGCAACTCCCCACACTGGAAATCCCTCCTCTGGCACTTCCCCAACCAATGGGAACTCTCCTGGAATCCCCAGGAGAACTCCAAAGTAGAGCAAGAACTTCAAATTAGCGGGCGCCCAAGGCAGCAAGATTCACCCCATTGCCCCACAGTAAAGGTCAAATATACAATGCAATCAATCCAGCATCACAGCAATTAGATATAGCTTAACTCAAATCATCATCTCAATGGTTCCCTGGCTTAACCTTTCAAACATTCCCTTTCACCTTTCAAACATTCCCTCTGGCAAATGCCAGGCGTCATTCTGACTGGCAGTGGGTCTCAACAAAGAAACAACAGCTAGAATTTATCTCAACACCCATTTACATAAAAAATATAGGTTGTCATTGAATATTTTGGAAGTTTAATCAAGGTTTATTAATGAGAGAACAGGCTGATCTAGAGAGAATGTAAAGTACCACCAAATCCTATGTTTTCAAAACAAAAAGAAATGTGAGATATATAGGCATGCAGAAGAATTTTTTAAAAATTTTTTCTTTGTTTATTTTATTTCATTTTTTAAATAGAAAGCAAATAGAGGAAAAAGGAGACCAAGGTGGGAAATATAATTACTGGCAAGACTATGAAACATTAAAAAATAGAATCTAGATTTTAGAAAAGAAAGATTTGACATATTGTATTTGGAGATGTGGATGGCATGAGTGTCCATGATAAGAATGTTGTAAGCTTCTGAAAGAAAATTGATATGGAGAAAGAAGCTTATGTTGAAAGGGTAAAGTTTCTAAACTGGAAAGCTTGAATGTAAAAGATTAGGTATTATTAAGTTCCTCTGTTACACCCAGATTCCTGAGATAGTTAAGACAACACCCTAGTGGCCATTTAGCCTAGGGCCCTGTGCAGTTTGTCACAGGGCCCGAACCAATCAGTTTGAATGTGTACCCTGCTTATGAATGACCAATCACCCCCGCCGGACCTGTTCCCGCCAATGAATGTGCCAATCACGTCTCAGAGTTGTTGTTCAATTTTCCCGCACCTCATGATGATTTGTTCTGATGTATGCAAAGCCTCCCGCCCTCCCCCAAAAAGTGTACTTAAGCTCTGTTTGAACCTCTGCTCGGGGCTCTGGGCCGCTCTCCCTTCCTGAGTGAGCCATGAGCCTCAGCGCGCTGAATTAGGATCCTCTTCAATAAACTCCCTCCTGCCCATTGCATGAAGCTGGTCTCTTGTGGTCTCTTTTTCCAACAATTCGTCAGATCCTTACAATGTAACCCAGATCCTTACTTATGCCACTTTCTGCCCCCCAAATAAGCCATGCTAGGTAAACCACTGCTTGACTCTACTGCTGAATACTGAATAAAAAAAGATTGCCAATGAGAGGTTTGCTTCATACCTTCCACCTTTGTCATGTTTGTGTCTTTTATGCTATTGTTAATCAATCCAAAATTATATAAACATTAATGACATTTCAGCCCCTTTGAAATTTGTCAGTGAATTCCTGACCATTTTGATGGAGGCTCACAGCAGGCCTAGCAGGTGCCCTGGAGAAGACTTCACCTGAATGGCAGCATTAGAACCTTATTTTCCTCCTTCTGAAATTAATCAATATTTGGAGATTACTTTCTGGCTGGAGGCAGAAAACAGGAATCATTTCAGAAGAATTGAGTCAGTTCAAATGTGTCAAACCCCGCTGGGCACTCGGCTCAGTAGTTGACTGGTCACAAATATCTGCAGTGGCCTCATGATTGGCAGCCTTGCACAAAGAAAGATCAACCTTGGTGCTTTCCTAGTTTTCAGGTAAGTCACATGGATCCCAGGCATTGGGCACTCACCTGCCTTCCTAAAAAAACCTGCAAAGCCACTATCCAGTTGTTCATTCTTAATAGTTGCTGAATACTCTGTGCTTTTCAAGGCGAATAAATACATAACAGCATCATGACTGCTCACCCCAGCCTGCTTGTTTTTATGCAAAAAGAGTCGATCTGTTTCAAAAAGGAGCTAAGTGGGGCTGGGATCCTGGCTCAGTGGTAGAGCACTTACCTTGCATGTGTGAGGTCCTGGTTTCGATCCTCAGTATCATATTAGATAAATAAGTAAATGTATTGTGTTCATCCGCAACTAAAAATTAAAATTATTTTTTAAAAAGAGGCTAAGTGTTCTGTCTTGCTCCCCAAGTGGTGCAAAGAGTCACATAATCTTATTAAGAGAGACTCAAGGAAGGCGCAGGCAGGGGGCACCAGCAGGAAGAAGTCCCCAGCTGAGGAGGGTCTGACTCCTGGTGCTCAGGATTTTCTAGAGGGAAGAAAAGGAACTCAGTGCCTCCCTGGGAACCGTGCCCCGGTGGCGGCAGCTGGGTCCCCTGTCAGCCGAACTGGACGGGTTTACAGAGGGTCTCTCAAGGTGCCCAGTCCTGGAAGACAGTGTCCCCCTCTCGGTCTTTCTTCTTCTTTTAGTTTGCTCGGGTCTAGGGTCGGCACCAGGTGAGCAAGTTGCCTCGGGAGTCTGAGCTCGCCCACACTGGGGCGGGAGGACAGGCCCGAGGGCAGCAGAGCCTGGCAGCAGGGGAAGCTGGAGCTCCCAGTCCCCTCTGTGGAGATGGCAGGAGGCCTGTATTGACTGCGGGCTGTGCCCCGGGCTTCATGCACCTGGCCTCATCCCTGGATCGCTGGGCTCCATAGGTTCAGGGGCTTGGTGGTGTCTCTTGCACTCTGTTCTAGGGCTCTTACTTGTCACTCTCCATCACTGTGAAGGGACCAGCGTTGGAGCCCGCTTTCCTGAGGCTGTGGGTGCCACCTGCTGTATGCTCTGGAGGCCGGGCTGCCCAGATTTTGGAAAGGACCAGAGCGCAGCATCTGCTCCATGACCCTGAAAGTGCCTCATTGGGGAAACCGACTCCAGTATGGAGCTCCTGGTCCTGAAGCGATCTCAGGGGACATGTGAGTTGGGGCATGGCCTGCAGAATGTGCGTCTTGGGAGGAGTTGGCAGACCTTAGGCCAGGTCAAAGAAGCCCCACAGTTTACTCTCTGGGCTGGCTGCCAGGCACTGTCAGGTAGGGACACTTGGGGCCACCCGTGGGAGATCAAAAGGATGAAAACAACACCTCCAGTCCCAGGATGGCAAAGCCCAACAGAGGGGCATTTTCTAAAAGATGAAGAGATGGAAAATGGTCAAAACTAGTATATTTTAAAGTTGAAATGAAAGCTTACAAAATTTGGGGACCGTATTTTTGTGTAACTTGTGCCTAAAGAAATATTAGGTCATTGACTCCCTTCTACATTTTTAGTTTTTGTTTTTGTTTTATTTTAGCAAAGAATCAGTTTTGCAAGCATTTTCCTCAGGAGCTGAGCATTACCCATAGCAGGGAAGACAAACTAACAATTCTCAGGTTGATTTTGACTTCAACTCTGGGATCTAGTGTCCCGACCGGCAGGACACATCAACGACGGCGGCAAACCTAGGTGGGGAGGAATGAAGGGACAAGAGACACGAGGGATGACAGCAAGACAGGAGTTCTGATGAAACTGCACACTTTTATTGTTCACACAGGGGTATTTATATGCTGGGGATGGGAAAGCTCTCTTATCAGCAGTTGCTGGATGTCTTCACAAGGTGAGATAACCGCAAGATGTTTCAGAAAGACAGATGGCCGCAGGATGTCTCAGGGAGATGGATGGCTGCAGGATGTCTCCCAGGCAGGATGTTTCTTGTAAGTGTCAGGCTATTCTTTGAAGGAGAATTTCCTTCTAGCCCCTGACAATCTAGCACTTATAAATGGAGAGGAAAATCATTTTTTTTGCTGTATTTTCCATGTGTGATTCCTTCCCTTATCCTCAAGGACCCGGTGATATTTGTTTATTGGTTTCATAAGCATCTATTTAAATGTAGTTTTTCTATGAAATACTCCCAGTTACCACAGGGTGTAGTTTGTCAGAGAAAGCAGCTCGTGGCTTCACTTTCCAAGAATGTGAGTCATTTTCTTTCTTTGATTTCAGGGAGTTGATATTACACAGCATCTGAACTTTGTGGGGACAATTTTCCATAGTGCATCTGTCATTAAAAAAGGCTTTTGGGTTTCCTTCCTAAGAGCAGTGCATAAATTTAAGCCAAGCAATGTTAAAAGATAAGAAGTTTTTCAGCATCTAGAGTATTATAAGACTACTGTAGAAATAAATTTTAGCCTACTAAAAGCCACCTCCAGATGGTACCCAGACAAGCTTATCATTCATGCAAATGATCATTGGTCAGTTGCTTTGTAGCTGCAACTTCAGAAAGCATATGTACTGAAGCCATACTAATATTATTTTAATCATCTAGAATACATATGCAACTAAATCTGTTACATACTCATCATTGTGCTGCTGTTAACAAACAAAATGTCATGTGATTATGCAACACAATATTATATATCTGATATTTTTTTTCATTCACTAGAAATAGATCCTTCAGTCTATGACTTAAGGTTTGTGTTGTATGCTATCTCAAGGAAATTATCTGCATCTTAGTCACCATGGATGAATTTTAAAAAAGAAAAAAAAAGTACCTCATCTTTGGGAGTAACCAGAGTTACAGGAATGCACCATTAGATGAGTTTGTATACTCAACTTTAAGAATGTTACAAAATAGCCATGTACACGGTCATGCACTTCAGTACCGGTGATACAGGTTTCTGATGCTTGAGGATCAAAAGTTTTAGATTAACCTTGACAACTGAGAAAAACCTTATCATAAAACAAAGAAGAAAAAGATCTGGGAGTATAACTCAGTGATAGAGGAGTTCTGAGTTCAATTCTTCATATTGCTAACTAAGTTAGAAATATGAAACAAAAATATGATTAAAATTTATACTATTAATATTTTATTATATAGACTTCGCTCTAGCTGTAAATTCATCATAATTTTGCACAGGCATTGAAACCAGTGTTCTAACAGAAAGCAGAGAAAGCACAGAAATTTTACAGGATGAATTATATTTTCAAATTAAATCAAGTTTTGAACTGTAACAAATTGTATAGATAAAATGAGAATCAACAGACTCCTGATTAAAATAATATTTCCTCATTATGTGTCAAAACAAGTCCAATGTTTAAATATTAGGAAATAAGACACCATTTAAGATGGGGTGATTATAACAGCTCTCTTTCTGTTTGACATCCCAATTCTGCCTTTGTATGAACTGAAAAGAACCGGTATGGTGATGTGTTTCTGTAATTTCAGTGACTCGGGAGATTTAGGCAGGGATATTTCACATTCAAGGACAGCTTCAGCAACTGAGTAAATACTAAAGCAAACAAACAAACAAACAAACAAACAAAACCACAACTGTGTTGGGCAAGGTGCACACAACCATAATCCCAGAATGATGGGAAAATGAGGCAAGAAGATGGTAAATTCACCCTCAGCCAAAGTGAGACTCTAGACAACTCAGTGAGACTCTGTCTCTAAGTATAATACAAAATAGGGCTGGGGATGTGGCCCAGGGTTAAGTGCCCCTGGCTTCAATCCCTGGTACAAAAAATAAAATAAAATGGGGCTGGAGGTGTGACTTTGTGCTTAAATGTCGCTGGGTAAGATCTCTGGTACAAAAGAAACAAAAATTATGCTCTTTTGAATAAGTGTCACTATCTAACATCCAAGAGAATATGAAAATATTGATAACTCATGTAACCTAGAGGAGGTGAGTTTTGGCTTTGAGATAAGGTAAAGTTGAACCTGAATTCCAGTAAAGTTACTTAGCAAATATTCTTGTGAGACATAGCAAATATTCTTTCACACTGAACACTTATGTGAACCTCATCAATTATAAAAGGTACAATAATCATAAATGCCAACATGTAACAATTCTTCAGCTTCATTTATATACAGAAAGTAGATGATATGTTTTTACTCCTACTCTAGAAAAATGTAGAATGTGTTTCCAAAACTTTGAATATGGTCTCATTATTTTTTATGAATTAAGTAATGCTGTTTGCTATGAAAGAGTATTAGTCAGGTATCTGGTCAACAAACATTTGAATGTTTTTGTTTTTTTTCTTTCAGAACACTGTTACCTCCATGAGAACAAGCACACAATACTTTTTTAATCATGAGTTATTTTGGGAAAAAAAACATCAGGGTATTTTATTGACAACCAGATTACACTCTAAAGTTCAGTGTATTTACCAACCATCAGCTAAAAATGTGCAGCAAAGATTCCAGGTGAACTGAGCCTAAATTGACAACCATCCCAAATATGAGCTAATAAGTTTTAGAATGAGTTAATTAGTGACAGATAATTAGTTAATTTATTCACTATAGGCTGGATGCCAGGATTCAATCAATATGATGTGCAGAGGTTGTATGAAAAACAACAGTCATCTTATAGATAGTGATTTATTTTTTCTTCATTAAAATTTTGTTGACTCTCTTAATAAACTGTATTGAACTATTGAAAAATATTTATAGATATATATGCCTTTAATTGTGAAAATATTCTCCCACTACCTTATAAATTTGGTATGAATATTAGCACAATTATAAAAGCCAAATATCTCAATCCTGCCTCTAGTGTCAAGGTAAAATTGCAAATGAGTATCCCTTTAATGTATTTATATTGTAGAGTCTGGGCTACTGAAAAATCTGAAGACCTGGCACCATCCACCTCCTGTGATACCAATTCTTTATGTTTACCATGTGGGATCTGAAATGGGAATGAATCTGTTCTTAGAATCTAGTGAGAAATAATGCCCACATTTGTACAGTTCTGGGTTGCAGCTGCCAGCTGTCTCAATGTGCACTGTCTGTCCTGTTCTTTGGCCCTGTTGAGAATTTGTCCAGGAAGTGTATTCCATCACCTAGGACATAAAAATGAGTGGTTCAGGCCTTTCATCTTGCTGATGTCAATGAATCCATAGCTCTCAATGTGAAATTTGGATACAATAAACTGAGATATGCCTGAGACTTCAGGTAAATAGTGAATATTAAGATGGTTTTCCAAAAGTGCATGTATGTATTAATAAATTCATAGTGTCAAGCCATGATAATATATTGAATATAGAGTTTTTAGTTACAATTTGTTTAAGCTCTTATTTTCTTTTCCTTCTCCTCCTTTTCCTCCTCCTCCTCCTCCTTCTTTTTCATTTAAGGACAGAGTCTTACTGAGTTTCTTAGTGCCTTACTTTTTGCTGAAGGTAACATTGAACTCACAGTTCTCCTGCAACCACCTCCTGAGCCACTTGGTTTACAGGTGTATGTCACTGTGCCTAACTTTTGTTTTTCATTTTTAATTTGAATAGAAAAAACTTTAAAATTATACTTGCGAGTCTCTTTTTAGGGGTGAGAGATATGGGGACATTGATGCCTAAGGAAATTGCTAATGAGTTTAAACGTCAAGCTGTTTTTCATAAGATCAGTGAACAGAAAAGTTAAAGAAAAATTTAAACTAACTGTGATATCATTTCCATAAATAAAAATATATACATATTTATTCACAAATTGCTTTAACCTTATATACAGTGATAAGTGTCAATGCACTTCTGTCTGGGTTAGGTCCTACTATTGGAAGGAAATTCTCCCTCAAAGTAAATCAACCCAAGGCATTTAATGCAATTCACAGCCACTCAAAATAATAATAAGAAGAAGGGTAGGGGGATTCTAGAATTGTGATGCACACCTGTAATATAAGTTACTTAAAAAGAATCAAAGGAAAAATCTATTCTCTCTCTCTCTCTCTCTCTCTCTCTCTCATATATATATAAAGTACTGAGGGTACACAAGTCTAAGACACAGTCCTTTTTTTCTTGAATTTATATTTGTTGCTGTAGATGGATATAATATCATTATTAGTTTTTTTCTTGTTTTTTTTTTTTTTTTTTAATGTGCTGCTGAGTGTTCAACCCAGTACCTCACACATAATAGAAAAGCACTCTACCAGAAGATTCTGACCCCTTTTTACTTTGATATTGAGGGCCTGCTATCCTCTCATGTTTTTAATTGCTGGACTCAGCAGTTTTAGGTGTGCTTCTTTTCACATTTTGACACCATTGTCAGCAGATCCAACATCTTAAATTAGATAGTCCTTAATACAAAGTTTCTCATTTTGACTTCTTAAAGATTAGTTTCCAAATATTGGTAGATGCAAACAATTATTGAATTAAATAGTTTTTATTTGAGTTTCTTTGCAAAAGCCTTTTTTTTCTTTTCTTAGTTCACTATGTTCTCAGGTTAGAGTATTAACAGGAGATGCTTTCAGTTCATGGGAAATATAATTTTTTTTTAAATAACAAAAAAGAATTCGTTGAATGAATACTAATGATTTTAACACATAAGGAAAATTGACGATATTAAAATCATGTTTAGGATAGACTAGAAAGAAATCATAATTAATAAAAGAATAAGTGCAAATCATCCAGAAAGATTTTTAAAAATTTGAAAATGCCTTTCCCCCATAAGTCTGCAGAACCATCATTGGATGATGATAGCAGCATAAAATATTTTAGGTTCTAAGGTGGAGACTAAAGAAAAAGAAAAATGTTGATGGCTTCAGAAGTTCTTTTTCTCCGTATGAGTTTTTAAAAAAAAAATTTTATTACTTTTAATTTGGTGGAGAGATACTGAAAAACTTCCATGGCCCAGGGAGAATTGCCCCACCTCTCCACCTCCTATGCCCTCAACCCATATTTCTTTTTTTTTTTTTTCTCAGTCCACCTTTGTCCCCTCCTCCTCCCCGTCCTTTCCCCAGTTACAGGACTTGGCAGCGGCCACTGCTGGGGAGGAGGAGAGAGGGACGGCCTTGCTCCCGAGCCCCCTCCTCTACTCCAGAGCTGGAGCGGTCCATCTCTCTGGGCAAATGCTGAGATGAGGAGGAGGAGGGGGAGGGGTGGAGCAGGAAGAGGAGGAAGAGGAGGAGGGAAGGAGGGAGAGGGGGGGAGGAGGAGGGGGAGAAGAAGTGGAGCAGGAGGAGTTGCTAACAGGAGGAACTTGGCGGCGGCAGCCTCAGCTACAGCTTTGGCGGCGAAGGTCAGCGCCCTGGGCATCTGGCCCCTGATGGAGGGTAACAGGAGCCAGTCACCGCGCCTTCCCCCGGGGCTGCGAGGGCGGGTGGGAGGTAGGCGGGGGCTCCGGGTCCCCACCCCCTGCTGTGAGTGCCCGCGCAGAGCCCCGAGGAGCCGAGCGCCCTCAAGAGGGCTGTTTCTGGGTGCAGGCACCGCTACCCAAGTGTGTGGAAAAGGGGAGTTGCATCCAGGAGGCGCCATGGAGCTGGGGTTTGGGGTGGGGAGGGCGGGAAGCGGCGGGGGAGAAGAGGAGTCCCAGGAGAGAAAGGAGGCGCTCCAGCGCCTCGGGAGAACTCAGGAGAGGAGTCGTGGAGCGGAGGCGGGGGGAGGCTGCAGCCCCCGGTGCAGGCCAGAGGTGAGCGCAGGGGGCGGGGGCGCAGGCGCGGACCCCACTGGAGAAGCGAGTGCCTGCCGCCCAGACTGCTGCGGTGTTGCAGACAGCCTAGGCTCCAGCTCTCCGGAGGGCAGCGAGCGGAGGCAGGACACGGGAAGTGCTGGGGGTGTGAGAAGGTGAAGCGGAGTGTCAGAGGTGGCCACTGGCTGAGCCTCGAGGAGGAGGAGGAGGAGGAGGAGGAGGAGGAGGAGGAGGAGGAGGGGAGGCCCGCCCCGCAGGCAGCCGCCCTTGTCAGCGCTAGGGGCGGGGACAAGAGGCGCCGCACAACACCGGCTGACAGGAAGGAGCTGCAGCTGGCAGGGCGGCGGAGGCTCCGGCAGAGCCGGCCAGGCCGCGGATGGGACCCTGGCCGGCAGCGGTGGGGGCGGGAGCCTAGGGCGGGGAGCCGGGGGCGGGGAGATGGAGCCAGGGGCGGGGATGGGGGGCGGGGATCTGGGGCAGGGCCTCAGAGGCGCCAAGCTCGCTCCCCCTTGACTTAAATTTCTGGGTGGGCATGTGTGCCAGAGGTGCGCTGGGGCCAGCTGGGGCAAGAGGAGTCCACCCATATTTCAGCTCAAAATTGTATTCATGGAGTTCTTGATGTCTAAAAAATTTTGCTTTATGAAAAGAACAAACTACTCTCAACTTTTCTTCATTGTAAGTAAATTATTCCTTTGTACATGGAATAAAAAAAGAAATTATTAAATTTATTTGAAGACATCTGAATACCATTTGATTATGCAGTCTGCCTATTTTAATATGACTTGCAAAATTGAAAACCGCAGAGGAATTCTAAGTCAATAGAAAAATCTCTAAACTTTTTAAAGGACATTCATCTCAAAATGTGGTTCTAAAATTAGGCACTTCACCATCTGACACAGGACGAGAAAGATAAGAAACCAAATAAAATACTAGCAAAGTCTGACAGAAACTCTCTTTCCAAAATTAGACTTATTAATCTTCACATGAGAGACTCCATTTTCTACAGAGGGCTTATTTTTTAATATACAAGACCCCCTCTCCTCCCCACTAAACTTAGAAAATTACACTGGTTTCTTGGGGCTTCTGCCCAAGTTTCTTCCTTATGAACCACTGACATTTCTGCAAACCTCCTCTAAATATTGTGAGAGATAGAAGTGACTTTTTATTTGGAAAAGTACTTGTGATTTAGGATTATCAGTGAAACCCCTTGGGGCTTTATTGAATCATGTCAACAGCTGTCAGTAATAATATGTACTTTGCTGGCCACAACATAATTGTATTGATATGTATAAAACAATGTTATAAACTGGAAAAATATGTTGTTTTATAATTTATATGCAGTCTTATAAATAATACAGAGCTCTTTGTGAGCATTATGGTGCTGTAGATAATAAATTTAGCCCATTCTCTGGCCTGCCAAGAGAGTTGTAAAGCAGAGTATATTGGTTCACCTTTGTGATAATAAACAATTTTAGTATGTCAGTAGGTTCTAGCTAACATTTACTTCTGAGGTCTTAAAGAATAGTGTGCTCTAAATGGTTCTGGGAGTGTTTATACTGGCTCTGACTCTCCTGGGTAATGTTTCAGTGAGTGATATGATCAGATAACAAGTGGCAGTATTTCTCAAGTATTGATATTGTGATATCTCCTGTAGGTTTATTGCCTGGAGTAGCTGATTTTGTCTTAACTGGGTCTGTAGTTCTTTGTAGGCATTTTAATATGATTTTTTTAAAGTGGTTTATAAACTTGTGTACATTTTCTAAGTGATATCACCCTTCTTTCTCAGTTATTTTTGCATGGATCAGGAATCAATAAGTCCTTACTGTTCTTGTTTTATCTTCTTGACAAAATACAGACACCCTTATAGGAAATGTTTCTCTTGAAACTGAAATAGCGGTCAATTCATAACTTCTTCATGTGTTCCAAATGGTAACAAGACATCTGCATTGGTAGCAAATCATAATTGATTATATAAATTTAATTTAGAGTAACATGTTTACATAAACTTTGTGAGAATAGCCAAGCTTTCTGTGTTTATTAATTTGTCCTACAATAACAGTAAGGGTGGTGATTTTTGCATAGGAAGAAAAACTCAGATATTCAATCATTCTTTTGGCTGATAATATACAACTGAATTTTTAACATGTTGTATTTTCCTCACAGGATAACAAAGAAGAAATAAATTTATAAGCAGCACTTTATTGAAGGTAATAGCTTTTCTACAAGGGGTGAAGCATTTCATTTTGTTCTTATTTTATTAAAACTGCATAGACTAATTCTGAGATAGTACTTAAGCACTTTTTTATTTATATACATTTTTGGATGTTGATGGGTCTTTATTTTGTTTATATGCAGTGCTTAGATGAAACCCTGTGCCCCAAACATGCTAAGCAAGTGTTCTACCATTGAGTCACAATCCCAGCTCCAGGCACAAACACAGGTCTTTCAGCTCTTTCTTGATGTGTAGAATTTCTCACCCATGCCTCTGCTGTCTTGATCTAAGTATCCATACATTTACTTCACACTGATACAGTGATTTGATGCACATACACAGTACCATTTACTGCAACAAAACAGCATGGTTTATAACTTAAATCCATTTTAAGCATTCAAGCTAATTAGAGTCATAAAGCTAAAAGAATAGGGCCTTTTAATCCACTGGTATATTAACCTATATAAGGTGGATGGGCTTTTTATACAAAAAATCCTGAAGTAGACCTGAAGAATATTTGGATTGAAACAGATGAAAAATAATGGTTGAGGCCCACTGCTCTTTTGTGTTTAACTAATATTAATGCAGAGACCATTAGGAGCAGCACACTAGCTGAGCTGAATAAAGATGGCCAATTTCAAAGAAAATCAGAATTTATATAATACAGGACGTTTTAGATCACATCAGATTGACTCCTTTGGAAAGCAAATGTGTAAGCCATGCAGCTCACAAGACATGACATGGATCATCCACATTCCAAATGGCTTGTGAGGCCTCTGTTTGGCAGCAGAAGACCCTCAACACTGGCTCCCACAAAAGAGATTCCTGCAATCCAATATTGGGATTAGAAAATTGTAGTAAACTATGGTGAAAGCAATTTTGAAGACAGATGCCTTCTGTTTGTTTCCAGAAAAAAAGACAGTAAGGAAAATATGAGTGAAAAAGTCCTTTTCCATGAACTCCTATTTGTTTTGCTTTGTGAGCATGCCCTATAGAAGAAAATAGAATTCTGACTGTGAGGGAAAATCTGGACCACCAGTGATTGTTATAGAAGAATAGGAAATGTTGACACCAAGGGTATGCTATCAAATACTTAGCATAGGACTGCCTATTTATTTGAGAGAAGGCTCTGTGGTAAATAGAAAATGCTGGTAAAATCTTTTTTGGTTTCATGAAGCCTAGAGTTTTATTTGATGTTTGAGATCCATTGTGCTTTGAAATATAATCTCCTTAGCATCCCTGCCATAGGTTTATATGAAAGGTGATTTAGCTAGCGTACTGTGGGCTAACATCCATTGCTTCTTTTATGGGAAACATTTTTTACTAAAAAATAAATAAATACTCTTTAATACTCTTTAATAGGGAATTTTCTTCATCATTGAGTGGAGGCTTTCTTAAAATGCTTTTATTCAAACACATCTTTTTTTAGAGAGAGAGAGAGAGAGAGAGAGAGAGAGAGAGAGAGAGAGAGAGAGATTTTAATATTTATTTTTTTAGTTTTTGGAGGACACAACATCTTTATTTGTACGTGGTGCTGAGGATCAAACACAGGGCCGTGCGCATGCCAGGCGAGCACGTTACTGCTTGAGCCACATACCCAGCCCCCTCAAACACACCTTTTATTTAAAATATAGAAATGACTGGCTTTACAAAGCCAGTTATGTAAAAAAATCAGATATTTTAAAATAAACAGATCACTCACATTATATTTTCTACAAAAATATTTTTTACCATTATATTTAGAAAAATATAAAAGAATCAAATTATTTCACATACATATAAAAGTTAACCTTAGATAAAACATATATACATCTATACATAGTGTTCTAGAGTGCACATGCACATACATATTCTAAAATATATAAAAGATTTCATTGACTTGGAGAAAA
Source organism: Urocitellus parryii (assembly GCF_045843805.1). Classification (NCBI taxonomy): domain Eukaryota; kingdom Metazoa; phylum Chordata; class Mammalia; order Rodentia; family Sciuridae; genus Urocitellus; species Urocitellus parryii. Next base: position 99,112,470 of record NC_135541.1, read on the forward strand.
ATTCCAGGAAGTATCTAATATTGATATTATTTAATAAACATTCATGAATAAGTAATTACAAAATCGTGTCTAAACTTGTGAGAAATAGTTTCAAATGTTATCTTTATCCCAAGAAAATAAATTTTCACAGATTTATCACAGGATAAATAATCTGTCATTCCTCACAGTCTTATCATGCATTCACTACTTTTCTTATTTTTAGCGTGGATTCTCTAGTACTTTAAGACTTCTTTCTTCATTTGTATATTTAGTTTTCCACTTCTACCTATTTTGTTTTACTTTATTAATCACTCTTTGTATTCTGTTTTTCTCTCTCTCACTCAAAGAATAGATTTAAATGAGACAATATATTACTTTTTTAATAAATGAATATATTTTATTTGCTTCAAAAGTATTTGCTTTTTTTCTTAATATGTTACAGTTATTCTTGAGTATTATAAACTCCACAATGGCATATATAATACATTTCAACATATATAAACATGCTTTTTTATTTTTCTATTTAAATATTTTATTTCCTCTGAATTTGCTCACAATCTTTTATAACATAATTTTTAGATTTTATTCTAATTTGTTATAAAAGACAGTAGAATGCATTGTAATTCATATTACACAAATAGAATACAATTTTTCATATCTCTTGTACACAACAGAGTCACACCATTCATGTGTTCATTCATGTACTTAGGGTAATGACATCCATCTCATTCCATCACTTTCCTATCCCCATGCTCCCTTTATTCCCCTTCCTCCCCACTGCCTTATCTATAATTTGTCTATTCCTCCCATGCTTCTTCCTCCTTTCCATTACATAGCAGAAATTTTATGTCAGAGAAAACATTCAGCATTTGGTTTTGGGGGATTGGCTTACTTCACTTAATATAATATTCTTCAGCTCCATCCATTTACCTGCATATGCCATGATTTCATTCTCTTTAATGATGATCATTATCCCATTTTGTATAAAAAGAACATTTTATTTATCAATTCATATACTGAAGGGCATCACAACATACTACAAGAATGCAGCTACAACAATATTTATAGTAGCACAATTTAAAAAATGATTTTAACTATCAGATTATAAATGCTGTTTTAAAAAATCTGATAAAAGGTATAAAAACCTACATGGATTCTATTGAATATTGTGGATATTGAAGGTGTTGAATATTTTTTTATATATTTATCATCAGAAATACTATTATTTCTACTAATAAAATTTAATATTTTCTAAAATGAAAATATTAAATAGAGAAGCCAATAAAGTAATAGCCTTGCCTCATAATGTATTAGATGTAAGACTTTGTGAATACTATAGTATTTTTTAGGTGTAAAAACTTAGCTAGATTTCATTTGAATCCTAGCTTTTCTCACTTAGTAACTTTATAAATTATGATATATCACTTAACTCTGGGAATCTCAGTTTGATTATCTGTCAATCATTAATTGCTCTCAGATTTTTCTGGAAAATTTGAACATGCCCAATATTGTTTTCTTTTTCATTTTTAAAAATATTTATTTATTTATTTATTTATTTATTAAAGAGAGAGAGAGAGAGAGAGAGAGAGAGAGAGAGAGAGAGAGAATTTTATTTATTTATTTATTTATTTATTTTTGCGGACACAACATCTTTGTTTGTATGTGGTGCTGAGGATTGAACCCAGGCCACATACATGCCAGGCGAGCGTGCTGCTGCATGAACCACATTCCCAGCCCTGTTTTCTTTACTTATATGTTATAAAAGATTTTTTCAGAGTTCTCTAAAGTAAAGTAGCCCTGAAAAAAAGCACGTGGTCTATACAATGTAGACATGTAGTGGTCATAACTTTTGAGATCAGAACTACATGAAGCTTGGTTTGTATACTCTATCAGTTCAAGTTTTGTAAACAAGGGATAAGACAATGTTTTTATACCATGAAGAAGACCTCATAGCAGGACAGATAGACACTGCAGTCACTTATCTCCATGAAGTCCCAATATCACATCCACTTATCACATCCACCACATTAGCTTTCAGAACCAGTTTCAGCCTTCAACACACTTGTTTGTGCTACTTGCCATCTTGAAGGATTTTTCCAGCATAAAGTATGCTTAGACAGTTATTTTGTGTATGGATAAAAACTTGAATTTTTTTAACTTGCCTCTTGGCTGACTCATGTCTCTTAACCAGTGATGAATTTCTATTAATAATTTTACATGAATAATAAATAAAAAGTCATATTTAATAGGATAAAATTATAAGTAAAAATAGAATGAGCCATTATGCCTTCATTAAGATTGCCAACTGAGAAAGAAAATTAATGTATTTTAAATATTTGTAATTTAAAATTATTGTACTTAAAATATTATAGCAAATATGGTAACTTTAAAACTGTTTCTTTATCTTAATATATATGATTGAAACTTTATAACTTAAAGATTATTTTTTCAAACCTGAACTCAATGAATCACACCTCACCAGGTACAAAATTCAAAAATGAAAGCAGAGAATTTGTATATTAAGAACAAGATTAGGGCTGGGGATATGGCTCAAGTGGTAGCGCACTCACCTGGCATGCGTGTGGCCCAGGTTCGATCCTCAGCACCACATACAGACAAAGATGCTGTGTCCGCCAAATACTGAAAAATAAATATTAAAAGTTCTTTCTCTCTCTCCCTCTTTCTCACTCTCTCTCACTCTTTCTAAATAATAATAATAATAATAATAAAATAACAAGATTAAAAAATTTTAAAAAAATAGATGGCTATTATAAAACCTGGAAGATAATGTTGAAAAGATTCTTCAGATTGAAAACAGAAGATTGGACAAGGAGAATAATTTTTCCTAACATGATTCTAAAATGAGAGATATGAGATATGGAAAAGGGGAGATAGAACATGAAAAAATAAAATTTCCTACTGCTGAGTGGGCATGTGAATCTTCAAAGAGTCTTTCCACAAAGTAAAAAGTGATCATGAATAAAGGTGTCAAACCCTCAGTTGTCCCTGAGTTACCACCAGTCTCCCTGTCTAAAGACACAGGAGAAGTTCTTTCAAGTTTTTTGAAATAAGGTTTAAAACTGAACATCCAAGCCTGTCAACCTTTCTTTAAATTTGGAGCTAAACATAAAGACCATGGTGTCTACACAGACTTTATATCCTGTGATATTACTGTGTCTGTGTTTTAAACAATTTCATCTGTTGCTTTCTGAATTTTAAAAAATGACTGTATTCTGTAATGGAGTCCTTTGTAAATTACCTGATAAATGTTGAATAAGAAAAAGTTATCTACCATAGCTAGAATATCAATTAGGAAATGGTGAAAGGCATTAAAATTAATTAATTTAGAGAACTAGAAGTAAAAGTGTCCCAGAAATGAATGTAAATTTGCTAGTTTACATTTAACTTCTAGATTCTTACCATGTATCCATTAAAATATAAGATTTGAATAAAAATATTTTTTAAGACAGTATGTACTAGTCCTTTGTCTTGGCTAAGGGAAGTCAGACCTCTTAAGACCAACTCCATTCCTCTTTTATATAGCCTTAATTCTGTGTGGTCCTGCACTGGCTTTGGCCTTTTTTTTCGGTTCCTACTGTTCTGTAGCACTTTTTGTTCTGACATTATTTAAATAGTGCTCTCATTCTGGGTGGTTCCACACATTCTGTATTATGACAACAAGCACAGGGTAATCATTAATTATTGAAGAAATACTAAGGCAAATTACTTCTAAAAATAGATAAAGAGAGCTAATTATTTTCTTTAACTGTTTTAAGACCTAAATATAAATACTCAAAAACTTCTTCTTCATTTTTTTTTTGATGTCACAGTGGAAAGATGTGAGAGAGACACATGGACAGACACAGGGAATGTGTAAAATTTTCTGAGTTTAAACCTTGTTGTGCACACCCATTTCTCAAGTCTTTTCTTGGAATTCTGATTTCTTTTCTCTGATATATTAAATCATTAAGATTTGGTAAATTAGAATGCTTATTAGTTTGACTTTACATCGAAATTGATTCTGATATTTTCTTGCCAAGTATTTATTTATTTAATGATCCTCAGATTTTTGAGGCTTACTTAATATTTTTATCATCTTTCTCTTATGCTTGCATTACTCAGAGACAGAATTGCTGTACTCTTTCATACATATAAAATACATGTTTCTTAAGAGTAAATACTTCAGAGTATTTGTTCGGGTATCAAAAGTATTTTAATTTAATCTCATGGTAAAACAACTCTAAATACTCCTTTCTATGTATTTACATTTTCAAATTGAGGTTTTCTTCAGAGCATATTTTACTGAATATTTGTGTTTCACAATAACAGACTCAGAAATTTCAGTCACTAAAAGCCATTTATTTACTGATATATGTACAATTTGGATTTTTAATTTTGTGCAGCTACAATAATATTTGATAATAATATTTATGATGCTTTCATGAACAAAAGTATTTACAAAAAGAGATGTAATTCACTATACCTTAATAAAAATACACATGTACATGTATCATTATTTAAATGTTTATTTTCACCTCTGGGTATATTTTACCAATATTATTATAAAATGAATCATACAACATTTATTACTTTATGTTTATTTGTTTGTACCATATTTACTTATTATGTTATTGTTATATACATATTGCTGGTTAATACATTCTTTTTTTTAAGAGAGAGAGAGAGAGAGAGAGAGAGAGAGAGAGAGAATTTTAATATTTATTTTTTAGTTTTTGGCGGACCCAACATCTTTGTTTGTATGTGGTGCTGAGGATTGAACCCGGGCCGCACGCATGCCAGGCAAGTGCGCTACTGCTTGAGCCACATCCCCAGCCCCAGGTTAATACATTCTTAAAAAGAAAATGCTGTTTAATAACCATAGCAATGGTATATTAAAGAGCTTTTAAACTACTCTTTTAATACATATTTTCTTTTATCTTTCTAAAACCTTCTAGAATGTGTAAATTTATAAATATACACATTGAGAAACAAGAGATTCTATGGCAATAAGTAATATATCAAAGTGTCAAAACCTGATAAATTCAGTCCTAGAATTAACAGTTTTCCTGAATTGCAGGTCAATGATGTCTCTAATGCAGATAGTAAGCAAAACATTAAAATAACTAAACAACTGTAATTGAAATGATTCAGCAAACTATTTGGCATGACCATGTATGTCCTCAATTTTAATCAAATATATATTAGATTTATTTATAATATATAGGTTAAATTATTCCTTTATGATCATTATCTCTTCTTTGAGAAATGACCTCAATTGGCCTCAGGATGTGTGTACAGTAAGAAAAAAAAAGTCTCAAGAGTTCTCTCTATTATATTCATAATTTATTCACATATCCCCAAGGCCTTTCACATACTGGTCAGTCACACACAGCAAGCAATTTGAAAGTTCATGAAGTTTTGCAATATAACATTGTTATCCTTCCAAGCTATTTCTAAGAATTCTGTGTGCTTTATTGAAAACATCAAGGAAAATGAATATGTCTTTTTAAACCCAGAACTTGAAATGACACTGGACTCAAGAGATCAAGTTTATGAAAACAGGAGTTATGTGTTATGGCTGCTGTTTATCTGCAGAAGAGCTTTCAAGGTGAAAAGGTTTGTGTGAGAATGGCCTTAGGCCTGAGCCTAAGCAACTCCTGTAATGCCAGATTCATTGGACCCCAATTGACCTCTGGGAGCTTAATCTGATGCAATCACACAAGAGTGTTTATTGTAAGCTCAAGCCTGGACTCACAACCATTTCAGATACAGTGGTCCCAAAGAGTGAGTCTTGACCCTTAATTCAGTGAGGATTAATAGATTTTGGGGGATACTTTATGCATCACAACATCACACAGCCAATCATTTCACATCACAGAAAAGTCAAACAACAACTCTTAACATCGATTAGCACATTCATTGGCAGGGACAAGTTGTGCAAGGGAGATTGGTTAGTTCAAGTTGTGGATACATTTGAACTGATTGGTTTAGGCCATGAGAGGTTGCAAGAGTGTATATGATAAACTTGCCTAATCATGTTACCAATCAACAAAACTATTGGGAAGGTCATCTGGTGTTTCAGGTATTTTCTGTGTCTCATGCTTTTTGTAGTAGCTAGGCAGTTGCTATGGGTCCTAAACTAGTGTAACTGAGTCAGGATCACTTGGCATGGAAGATCTCTCCAGTTATTTACAGACAAACAACTCAGCAGTGTGGGTATATGCCTAGGAGCACTCTGAGTTTTTCCATGGACAAGGGTAACTCCCCCCTTTGGACAGGCTTTGCTCTGAGGTAGAGGCAGGTTTCTCAAAAATGGAGTCACATCAGTTTCTCACTCCATTTTAAAAAACTCCATTTTGAAACCTGAGGTCATTATTAGAGATCATTTATCACCAGGCACACCCACAGAGCCCTCTAATATGGCCTCAGACAAATTACTTCCCCTCACCCTGATAAACTGAATAAAGCCTCTGGCAGGCTTTTCTATCCTTTTAAGAGTGAAAGGTGAGAATATCAGGATGGAGACCACCAGACCAGATATTTCTGACCTCAGGGTAAATGAGAAATCTGGTGGCACCTGATAATTACAAAAAAAAAAATTAGTATAAAAAATAGAGTGAATAGACAGGGATTCAGCCAGCCTAAACAAGTATGTACTCCAGCTGGAGAGCCTAATGAGGACCTACACTAACATCCCATCACTTGCCATCATTTTCCTATTCTCCGTGTGATCCTCACTGCTCTCAAACTCTGCCAAATGCCAATGTCTCGGCTTGGCACGGAATCATGAGCCACCACATAGCTTTGTAGGTTCAAACAGCAATTCTTTATTCCTGATCTCACACCAGCCTCCACACACATTAAGGGGCAATCCTCCATCTCCCCCACAATACACATCCTAAAATACTTTTTCTCCACGAGACTCAGCGGGAACTCAGGCAGCAGGCACGCCCTACTCCCAGCAGGAATAATCTTCAACCTCCAACTTCCCTAAAACTCCTAATGTCACGCTCTAAACCCAAGGACGGGGATACTTCCTGCAGGAATACACCCTAATCCTGGATCCACCCTGGTGATTGAGCAGGGTCACCTTTCTCAAACACACAAGCAAGGTCGCAGCAAATTTCCAAGGCAAGTCCATTTAACATGGGGTACGCTTGGCAAGGATTACGATGTGTCATTCCTACTTGGCAATGGCTCTCAGCAAAACCACCTTGTCTGGACCTTTGTGAGAGCTGCAACTTCTCCCTGTGAACCTCTCCTCAACTGGTCGTCCACTCCCCATCAGAAAAAGCCTGTTTTGGTTTTGGACCTGATCACTGCTGTCTGAGTGAGTGTGCATCTGCAGGACATAAAGCCTAAGGCTTGAGAGTTTTGAACTTAGCATTCAGAGGAAATGTCTGTCACTAGCCTGTCATGATTAAATCTGTTTTGCAATGTTCAGAATTAATCTAAAATTGTTTTCTGGGAATTACTTAATCTAGAATTGCTTGGTGTATTTTGATTATCTCCACTGCAGTGCCTATCATTAAGGATTGTTGTTTTCTTCATTAGGAACCTATAGAGTAAAGTTGTATTAAGAATTTGAGTGAATAAAGAATTGAAAGGGCAGAAACACATGGACATTCTTTATTGCTTCCCTTGACTGCATATGTCACAAATTTGCTCCCTGGCAACATGTTGTTATTATTTTTAAAGTATTAAATTAAGGAATTCTTATGACTAAAGATTATTATTATCTTCAATTCTAAATGTTGACTTTACTTTTGGCATTACCTCTGTCCTTTGACTGTTATTGTTACTGCTGTTTACTGGTAATGAAGCCTTGCTTTCCCAATGCTGAAGTATAACACCAGAGAAGCACATCAAGGCAAGCTTAGAGTGGAAAGTTGAAGCTTTATTAAAGGACAGCAAATAAGACTTCTACCTGAAGGAAGAGGGGGACCCAATGAAGTGGTACCCCCCTTTCTCCACATAAAAGTCTGCTTCACCAGGGCTGATTTGGGGACGGTCAGCTAAAGAGTCTCTGCAAAAGAGTTTAATGTAGATAAACTTTCTATGTTTGTGTTGCCCTGTTTACTTGGCCACTGGCCAGGAAGATACCAGCACTCCAGGTGCTGGACACCTCCTTACTATTTTCACAAATATATCCAGGATAGTGCTTTGGAGAAATGTGCAAACAAGGCCTCTAGGCTTCACAGAGATGTCTACATTTTTAAGATAAGTTACAAATCGGCTCCATGGTAACAGCTGGCAGAGGGAGGAAGAAAGGGAAGTTCTTCTCTTCTCAAGTGTTGTCCTTGATGGGTTAACTTGCCCAGAACAGTGAAAGAAAAAGCTGATTTTATGTGAACTTCTGCAGACTGTGAACTTCTGAGCCCCTCTACTTACATGCTGGGTATAAAACTCTGAAACTCCCTGAACTTGGAGGGATTGATTGATAACAGCAAAAGCTGTGCTCTCTGAACCTGGCTGCAGCCAAATAAAACTGTTTCCTGCTATCTTCAGTGCCTTGCTTCATTTGTCCCTACAACAAACTGGGACACAGCACTGGAGAGAGTTCTGTCACATGTGGTGAGTCAGGTTTTGCAAGAGAAAACACCAACTGGGCTGCTATCCCATACATCTTTCCCACTTTGAGTAGCAATCTGATTCTGATTATCACCCCAAAACCTCTCCCCACAACAAGAGGCCTTTACATATAAGGGTCTGCTGACTGCCCCATGTTAGTCACATGTCATTTGGAAGCCAATGACAGATCCACATGGCTCCACCATAGATGTTTTATCAGACATCTGTACTCCAGTGCTCCAGGCCCAGTTCCCAGTAGGCTCCAACACAATGGCATCTCTGTTCTATACCATTTTCATGAATTCCAGTCAAAAAAAGCACTATCCGGTTCAGTCATGATGAGCAACAGGAGATCCAATGGATCTCCAGTGCTTTCTGGTCATGAGAATTTCAAATATTTCACTGTATTGGTCTAGACATCATTCAAGGACGAAGTAGGTGGCACTGTGGGTCTCGATTCTTTCAGGAACCATTAAGGGGTGAGAAAACTCCTTTCAATTAATAATATATATATATATATATATATATATATATATATGAGAAATTTAAATACATGTAAAAGTAGCAATAGATATGCTGCAAATCCAAATTCTTAATGGAACATATATCATTCGAAGAACACAAAAATATTCATTTGACTCTACATGGGGTTATGCATAAACTTGTTCAAAAATGGAGCTCACCATTTGTTGAATTTTCAGTTCTCCTGGGGTTTGGGGGGAGTGATCTGTTCATGGAATTTTTATTTGCCAAAGTCAGAGTACTCACAAAAGTGTACCTGTGATAGCAGGAAGGGCAATATATATATGTATATACATATTCTGACCCAGGCTACAGAGAAAGGGAATTATAAGTTATACATTTGTTAAATTTGATGATCCATGGAGGAGTATTAGAATGAAAATGTGACTAGTATTATAACATATACTCTTGATAAAGCAAAAGGAAAATCAAAGTATACACAATTCCTCCTATGAACTGCCTGCATTTCTTTATTTTAGGTTTGCTTTTATCCATAATGTTAGGATTAGTAGCCAGAGTCTAGTAGAGTATGGATTAGGGTCAGAGATTCAAGACTTCAAAGGGAAAATATTAAAATCACTCCAATGTGTATATGAACATGTGCTACACAAGATCACTTCCCACTCTCATAAAGAACAATGCCTTGACATTACCATCACCCCAAGTTATACACAATTAGAGGGAGAAGAAGAAGAATATCTGTGAATACATATCTGGAATGGAAAATGCTCAGCAGTTTACAACCTTGTAGGTGGCAGAGAAGATTACACTGACAGAGCCTTTAATCTCTCCTACTCTTGGCTGTGCCCTTCCAAAACCTGATCTCAGATAGTTTTTACTGAGTCTCTGGAAAAAAAGAATTGAGAAACAGAATGCATCAGTGGAAATCTTTCCAGCACTCATCCTGGTGAATATATGAATAGACTGCTGCTTGCTTTGCAGATGGGCAACACCTATAATGTTCCTAAATTCCTGTATTTTTCCTGAATTTTGGCCACTCTCCAGAAGGGGCTCATGGTTTTGTGTCCAAGATTTGTACCAGCTCCAAGCTCTGTGAAATGGATATGTCCTGGTTTGATGAAAGGAATGCCAAGAATCTCAGAAAACTCAAAAATCAGTGTGACCAGTAAGGGTCTAAGTGAAGAATCCCTGCTTGGCTAGATAGCAACCTAAGTAGCATGATCAGGAGATTTCAATGCCCTAGTGTTCATCTTGTGAAAAAGTCTGCCCCAGGCTTTTTTCTTACCTATTTTTCAATTCTCCTGCATGTCAGGAAGGTCTTTGCCTCATTCCACCCCTTTGTGAAGCCTCAAGAAAACAGTTTCAAAATGGAAATGAAGGAGCCTCACCTGTGGCTCTTTGGTAAAGTGCTTTGTGAAGAGATGTGTCTGAATCAACCTCTTTGCACTGTGTGAGGCTGTGGACTAGATTCTCAGCACCCCATGAAACTAAATATCATGTGTCCATCCAAAACTAAAATTACAGAAAACAACAATAATTTTGGATTAAGTCTCTTGCCTTTTTCTGGTAAGGCTCCTGACCTCCATTTAGTGAGAAAAGGGATTCTTTGGTTAAATGAGGTGTTCCACGCCCTGCAGTTGCTAGCATATAAGTGGTTGGGTTTTTTCATTACTCCAAGACACATAAAGAATCTACCCGAGCAGTCAGTAGGCCTCTAATTTGAGAAGTAGGGCAGTATTAAACAAAGTCTTCTACTTAATTTCATCTAAAATTAGTCAAGTTCCCAATGAAGCTACAGAAACAAAATTTCTATTAGCATTCTCTGTTGATAGAAATTTTTATCTGCCAAAGTCAGTTGTAGTCATATCCTAGGGAGTGATAGTCATATCCTTTCACTAATTTTAGCATCCCAGATCTGGTGTCTATTTCTCAAAGCCAGCTTCCCAGTTCCTTCTCTGCCTCAAGGCCTCCCATTCCCATGGGTGAGCCCACTGCCCCTTGTCTAAACCAGTGTACAATCACTTGAGTAACTCCTTGTGCTCTGTCTAGTGAGTGTCTCCTTCAATTATCTGTTCACAAAAAGGACCTGGAACTACGAATTTTGTCATTGCATCCATCTGGCAAGAACACCTTTCATGATTAGAAGTTGAAAACAACTAGAAATAGAAGGAAGAAAAACAGCTGGATGATATGGTGTATAGCTGTAATCCCAGCTATTCAAAGTCCAAGGCAGGAAAAAACATAAATTCTAAACCACCCTGAACCCCTTGACCAGATTCTATCTCAATATTTTTAAAAGGGTCAGGATTTAGTTCTGTGGTTGGGAGAATGCATGCCTAGCATGTGTGAGACCATGAATGCAATTCTTGATACTGAAAAAAAGAAAGAATGCAAACAACAACAAAATAAAGATCACACATAAGAAATGACCTTCTAATATATTAAATAATCAAAAAATAAAAATTTTCTTCCAAAAATGGAAAGAAAACAAATTTACATGTTTTCACTTGTTCTTTTTAACATATCATAAATCCTGGCCAGATCAATCTGAAAGAAGTACAGGTAGAGGGCATGCCAAATGGAAAGGTAGAAGTATAATAACCTCTGTTTATAAGTGAGATAAAGTTATATCTGGAGAATCTCAAGATTTCAAGAAAATAATTACCACAATGAATAAATTCAGCAAAGGTGCCAATACAAAACCACACACACATAAACTGTGTTTCTATTTTCATAGAACCAACTTTTAGTTTTGTCAATTTTTTCAGTAGTTTCTTTTGTTTCAATTTCATTGATTTCCACTCTGATTTTAATTATTTCTTGTCTTCTGCTATATTTACTGTTGTTTTGTTCTTCCTTTTCTAGGGCTTTGAGATGAAGTGTGAGCTCATTTATTTGTTGTTGTTTTTTTCTTTTTTTGAGGAATGACCTCCAGACAATGGATTTCCCTCTTAAAACTGCTTTCATTGTGTCCCATAGATTCCGATATGTTGTGTCTGTATTTTCATTTGTCTCTAAGAATTTTTTGATTTCCTCCTTTATGTCTTCTGTAACCCATTGGTCATTCAGTAACATATTGTTCATTTTCCATGAGATGTATGATTTTTCCTTCCTTCTTTCATCGTTGATTTCCAGTTTCATTCCATTATGATCAGATAGAATGCATGGTATTATCTCCACCCCTTTATATTTACTGAGGGTTGCCCTATGGCATAATGTATGGTCTATTTTTGAGAAGGATCCATGTGCTACTGAGAAAAATGTATATCCACTTGATAATGGTTGATATATTCTATATATGTCAGTTAAGTCTAGGTTATTGATTTTGATATTGAGCTCTATTGTTTCTTTATTCAACTTTTGTTTGGAGGATTTGTCCAATGGTGAGAGAGGAGTGTTGAAGTCACCCATAATTATTGTGTTGTGGTCTATTTGTTTCTTGAACTTGAGGAGAGTTTGTTTTATGAATGTCGCACCACCATTATTTGGTGCATAAATATTGATAATTGTTATGTCTTGTTGGTGAATAGTTCCTTTTAACAGTATATAATGTCCTTCCTTATCCCTTTTGATTAACTTAATCTTGAAGTTGATTTTATTCGATATGAGGATGGCCACCCCTGCTTCCTTACAAGGAGCGTGTGCGTGGTATGTTTTTTTCCCAACCTTTCACCTTCAGCCAGTGTATGTCTTTTCCAATCAGATGTTTCTCCTGGAGGCAGCGTATTGTTGGATTAGGTTTTTTAATCCATGTTACCAGCCTATGTCACTTCATTGGTGAGTTTAAGTCATTTACGTTTAGAGTTACTATTGATATATGATTTGTATTTCCAGCCATGTTTGATTATTTATCTTTTTTCTTTTTTAATTTGGTTTGTTTCTCCATGATTAGCTTTCCCCCTGCTCTCTGGCTTACTGAGGTACTTCCCACTGTTGGTTTTGGTTACTGTTTTTCATTTCTTCCTCGTGTAGTGTTTTGTTCAAGATGTTTTGCAATGCTGGTTTTCTGGCTGCAAATTCTTTTAACTTTTGTTTATTATGAAAGATTTGTATTTTGTTGTCTTACCTGAAGCTCAATTTTGCTGGGTACAAAATTCTTGGTTGGCATCCATTGTCTTTCAAAGTGGCAGGATATAAAATCAACACGCATAAATCAAAGGCATTCCTGTATATCAGTGACCAAACTTCTGAAATGGAAATGAGGAAAAACACTCCATTCACAATATCCTCAAAAAAAAAAAATTCTTGGGAATCAACCTAACAAAAGAGGTGAAAAATTCATACAATGAAAACTACCGAACCCTAAAGAGAAAAATTGAAGAATATCTTAGATATTCTTGGAAAAATATATCCTGATCATGGATAGGCAGAACTAACATCATCAAAATGGCGATATTACCAAAAGTTCTCTATAGGTTTAATGCAACGCCAATCAAAATCCCAATGGCATTTCTTGTAGAAATAGATAAAGCAATCATGAAATTCATATGGAAAAATAAAAGACCCAGAATAGCAAAAGCAACTCTAAGTAGGAAGTGTGAATCAGGCGGTATAGCGATACCAGATTTCAAATTATACTACAGAGTAATAGTAACAAAAGCAGCATGGTACTGGTACCAAAACAGGCGGGTGGACCAATGGTACAGAAAAGAGGACACAGAGACTAACCCACAAAGTTACAACTATCTTATATTTGATAAAGGGGCTAAAAGCATGCAATGGAGGAAGGATAGCATCTTCAACAAATGGTGCTGGGAAAACTGAAATCCATATGCAACAAAATGAAACTGAATGCCTTTATTTTGCCATGCAAAAAAGTTAACTCAAAATGGATCAAGGAGCTTGATATCAAATCAGAGACTCTGCATCTGATAGAAGAAAAAAAGTTGGCTCCGACCTACAGACTGTGGGGTCGGGCTCCAAATTCCTTAATAGGACACCCATAGCACAAGAGTTAATAACAAGAATCAACAAATGGGACTTATTTAAACTAAAAAGTTATTTTTCAGCAAGAGAAACAATAAGAGAGGTAAATAGGGAGCCTACATCATGGGAACAAATTTTTACTCCTCACACTTCAGATAGAGCCCTAATATCTAGAGTATACAAAGAACTCAAAAAATTAAACAATAAGATAACAAATAACACAATCAACAAATGGGCCAAGGACCTGAACAGACACTTCTCAGAGGAGGACATACAATTAATCAACAAGTACATGAAAAAATGCTCACCATCTCTAGCAGTCAGAGAAATGCAAATCAAAACCACCTTAAGATACCATCTCACTCCAGTGAGATTGGTAGCCATTATGAAGTCAAACAACACCAAGTGCTGGTGAGGATGTGGGGAAAAGGGTACACTTGTTCATTGCTGGTGGGACTGCAAATTGGTGCCGCCAATTTGGAAAGCAGTATGTAGATTCCTTGGAAAGCTGGGAATGGAACCACCGTTTGACCCAGCTATTCCCCTTCTTTGACTATTCCCTAAAGACCTTAAAAGAGCGTGCTATAGGGAAACAGCTACAACAATGTTCAGAGCAGCACAATTCACAATAGCTAGACTGTGGAACCAACCTAGATGCCCTTCAATAGATGAATGGATAAAAAAATGTGGCATTTATACACAATGGAGTATTACTCTGCACTAATAAATGACAAAATCATGGAATTTGCAGGGAAATAGATGGCACTAGAGCAGATTATGCTAAGTGAAGCTAGCCAATTCCTAAAAAATAAATGCCAAATGTCTTCTTTGATATAAAAAGAGCAACTAAGAACAGAATAGAGAGGAAGAGCATGAGAAGATCACCACTAAACAGGGATGAGAGGGGGGAGGGAAAGAGAGAGAGAAGGGAAATTGCATGGTAAAAGAAGCAGACCCTCATTGTTACACAAAATTACATGTAAGAGGAAGTGATGGGAAAGGGGGAAAAAACAAGAGAGAGAAATCAATGACAGTAGATGGGGTAGGGAGAGAAGACAGGAAGGGAGGGGATGGGAGGGGAGGGAAGGGGAGGGGAGGGGGATAGTAGAGGTTAGGAAAGGCAGCAGAATACAACATACACTAGTATGGCAGTAGGTAAAAAAAGTGGCTGTGTAACTGTTGTGAATCTGCATTATATATATATAGGGTAAAAATGGGAGTTCATAATCCACTTGAATCAAATGTATGAAATATGATATGTCAAGAACTTTGTAATGTTTTGAACAAGTAATAAAATAAAACTAATGCAGCTTCTTTTAAAAAAATAAAAAATAAACTGTGTTTCTATACACTAATAATAAAAAATATGGAAAGAAAATCAAGAAAACAATTTCATCTGACAAGTAAAATAAAATGTAATACTAGACCCAATGTAATACTACCCAATCAAGTAGATAAAACGTGAAGACTTTAAAACAAGCAATGAAGCTTAGAATATTACCAAAAAGTGAAAGATATCAAATGATCATGGGCAGGAACACTTAAACTTGTTAACATATAAACATTACCCAAAGAAATTTACAGTTTCTGTTCAATCCCTTAAAAAATCCTAACTTCTTTTTTTTTCATGAATATCATTTTTATTTTATATTTTCATTTACTCATATTTGTTTTACATGAAAGTAGAGCATATTTTCATTTATTCATAAAAACATGGAATACATCTTATTTTAATTAAGATACCAGTCTTGTTGTACATGATAGAGAGATTATTCATTGCAAAAATTTAAAATTCCACCCTAAAATGATAGGGAATGTGAAAGCAACCAACTTCAGAAACATTTTGAACAAGAACAAAATTGGTGGTCTAACCTGTCATAATTTCAAAACTCCAAAACTCCCAGCTATAAAGCTACCAGTCATACAAACACAAAAGATAGAAATGTTGATTAATAAAACAGGGTAAGGAATCCAGAAATGAAAAAAAAAAAAACCACGTAAGTTCTCAAGTGATTTCTGACAACAGCAGTCCATGGAAATGGACAGTCTTTCAACAAATACTGTTGAGAAAACTGAATAGACAGCAAAACACATCAAACAAGGAAGTTGGGCTTTTATCTGACACCATGGACAAAAAGTAACTCAACATGAATAGAGGACATAAATGTAAGATCTGAAACTATAAAACACAAGAGAAAAAGCCCGTGACAAGGGATTTTGACAGTGACTTTTTGAACAGCACATCAAAAGCACAGGCACCAAAAGGAAGAAATAAACTAAACTACATCCACCCAGAAATTGTGATTCATCAAGGGACACAGGCATTAGTGAAAAGATGACTCACTTAATGTAAGAAAACATTTGAAAATTATATTTCTGATTAGAAGTTAAGATCTATGATATAAAGAGCCCTTATACTTCAACAATAAGAAAACAACAACCCAATATTAAAATGGGCAAAGGACTTCCACAGATGTTTCTCCAAAGAAGACATTCAAATGGCTGAGAAGCACATGGAAAGATGTTCAATATCAATAATCAGTGGAGAAATCAAAATCAAAATGAGATACAGCTTCACAAATATGATGAAACAGAAAGAAACAGAAAACAGAAAAATCCCTGATCGGCTCCCATCCACCAGCCCAGGATACAAGAGGCATATCCACCCACCACCACAACTAAAACAGAAAACACCAGTGCTGCTGAGAATGTGATGGAGCTGGAACCTAGTGGGTTAGAATGCAAAGTAGCGCAGGCTCCATGGAAAACTGATTGGTAGTTCCCCAAATTATCAAAAGGATCATTCAAATGACCCTTCAATTCTACTTCTTTTGAAGAGATATTTATGTGCTTATAAGTACTACAGGATTATTTATTATACTCAAAGGTCCATTGAGGAAGAATATTTTTATTTTTTAGCTGTGCATTATAGTTATACATAAGCATGGAATATAGTTTGTTCCAAGTCAGTCCCCAGAACTTGCCTTTCCCTCCCCTTCTCCCTGACCCTGTTTTCTTTCTTCTTCTGTACTGGTCTTCCATCCATGTATTTATAGTTTTCTTAACTTGTGCTTTACAGATATACATAAAGATAAAACTCACTGCGGTCTCTTCATATATGTATATAGGATAGTTTGGTCAATTTCATTGTACAATTTTGCCCTTTTCCTATCTGAAGGAAGAATGTTTTTACATGTAGCACATGATGGAATATTATTTGGTCTAAAAAACAAAGGAAATCTTGACCGAGAGAGAGCAGGGATGGACCTTGAGAACACCTACTGTATAATCCTACTTATATGAAGTACAGTACACAGAGTAATTAAAATAATACAAAAAGGAGAATGGTGGCTTCTTAGGGCATGAGGGAAATTGATGATCACTGTCTAACAAATGAAGTTCAATTTTGCATGATGAGAAAAGTTCTGTGGGTGCATGCTGGTTTCAGAAGAATGGAAAAATAAATGTAATGAACACCACTGACGTGCCTTCCCAAATAGTTTACATGGCAAAACTTTGATGTACGTATTTGAAAATGTATATAAAATTAAACTCCTCCTACTTATTTCCACACACAAAAAAACAAGTAAATTCTCCACTAATAGAAACTGATCAGAAGGAAGTTCTCCATGAGTAGAAATGTGAAAGGATCATTCAGGTTGAAAGGATGGATCACTCACTTGGTCATGTCAAGAAATAAAGAATACAAAGAGGGTAGCTCCTCAGGAAAATTTAAAGCAATTATCATTGTACAATCAGTTCTTAATTCCTCTCCTAATCTGACTGAGGTGCAGTGGTGTAATAATTATAGAGTTTTTGATGTTGCCAGAGCATGCACACCATGAGGCCAGTCATGTGCACATATGGGCCAAGGACACCACCAGGCTCAGAGGGTCCTGGAGAGACTTGTGCTTAGGGTCTCTGTCTTTGTCTTGGCAGAGTCAAAAATGCAAGGGAGGAGGTAACAGGTGGACAAACAAACTCTGTCAACAATTGTCCTTGGATCTGTGAAACTCCTGGCAGTTTCCTTCCAGAGTCTGTCCCTTTGAACCACAATGGCCATACCTCACATCTTGGAGGAAAAACTCCCCCTACCACTCCTGAGGGAGCATCCCTGATCAGCTCCCATCTACCAGCCCAGGATCCAAGAGGCACATCCACCCACCACCACAACTAATGTAGACAGATGTCATATAAGAATGAGAAAGCAGAAACCACTTTTGGAGCTCCAGATCAACAGGAACAAGGGTCAGTGCATATGGAAAAGGATTGCCATCACCAATGTGTTCATGCCACCCTTTACAGCCACACATAAACACACATGCCACCCAGCCACAGACACCTGTGAACACCCCATTTTGAGGCACGTACACATGATGATGAATACTCATTACAACCCCTTCCACCACAGATATCATTAAAACCCCTCACATTTGCAAACAGGTGCATGACCCACAACTCACTGCCATCCCACCCAAAACACAGATGCATAAATCACCCTTATCCCTGCCTTATACATACACCACCACTTCCTTTCTAAGAAAATATACTCTATGCATACCCCCAAGTACACATGCCTGTTAGCACCCAGGTACTGATGGACATGCAACTGTAATGTATACTTTTCCAAATGCAGGCTTATATATTCCTATATACTCTACACTTCCTGAACACATGCACATATCACCAAACACAGAGTATGCACACACACAGAAATACAATATACAAACCCCTACACATAAAAACCCTACTTGTTTCCAGAAGTCACATAAACAAAATCCTAAGTGCTCTAGAATGTCTCACAGATTTGATCCCCCAAGATTGAGTGCAACCAGATATACCCTTATTACCAAAATGCAACATCATTAACAACTAAAGGACACAGGTACAACCACTAACACACACACACACACACACACACACACACACACACACACACATATACATGACTCCATATTCCCAGAATCACTTGATGTGCAAATACTAACTCCCAAATACACATAAAGTTTCCCAACCCTCTCCAAATGTATTCACAATGATGTCAACTACAATCTCTACTCACTGTCATTTCCCAAATACACACATAACATATGTGTGGCCTTAATACACATATTTTACCCCTGCACTCTCTAATCTCAAACGCTTCCCAAACCAAAAAATAAAATGAAATAAAAAATTCAATATTTTGTGAATATCAAAAAGTATTCACCAAAATACTCCATTCAAACACTCTTTTTAATAATTATTCATAAGTCCCACCACATCATAAAAAACCCATATACACTATAAGTACTCAAGCCTCCTAACTTTTATTCCCATATAAATATAACTCCTACATTATCTCAGTGGAAACACATACCACTCATCTACAGTTTGAGAATGAATACTCAGCCATCACATTTCCTAAATACATTCACAGTCCTAGATTACACAAGTCTGAGAACACATGTATCTGTCTGAATCTAAAATATCCAGTACTCCCACAGACCCATAGTACATGCAGCCACTCTCTCCCTATTAATGGGTACAGAACACACTATTAATGTACAGAACTGGTCATACTTCTTGATACACTCAGTCAACAGCACACAACACTGTGGAACTCTGAAAATCCTCAATTGCATAAACTTCCTATCTTCCAGATGCCTGAATGTAAACACAGAGTTTCTCATGCCCAAATTAAAACAAATACACAGAAAAATTCAAACAATTCCATTCAATAATTTTCCTTACATATTACAATAGTCTTCTCATACATATTCCAGTCATCTCCAAGGAACACTTAAAATAGATATGAAGTAGGACTGAAGAGGCTGGATACCAGAGGAATTTTTAGAAAGCAGGTTTATTGGCTGTAGCCAACAAGTCCAGAGTGTGGCTTATGCCTGAAACATTATCTGGACAGATAATTTCAAAATATTTTGAATTTTATAACTCATGGGGGGAAATGGGTCTTGAAAATTCACTTGAAAAGTGCTTTTCATTCCATTCTCTAGGCCAGACACAAGTTTCACAAGATTTTACCAAAAAATAAAAAACCTGGCATTTACAAGAAAGAGGAAGCTACAACCACAGAACCACAGTAACCTCTGCACACATGCTGCTGATCTGACAATAGAAGAAGCTTAATTATGACAAGGGTCTTTTGGTTGGGAGCATGTGGTGTGCTTCAGATACACATATCGTCAGACCCCAGAAAAACACACACCAATCAGTATAACCCAAAATGCAATCACACAAACTCTCCCTCAGTATCTAAATAGACAAAACAAGTTACTTATTAACATATGACAACAATTTGTATTCTGAAATGAAAACATACAATCACCTATATGTTGCAAACATGCATGTACAAAAAATGCCTCAGAATATAAAGTTCAACAAAAAATCTCAGACATACAGACACTAACTCCTCCTACTCACAAAGGATACCCCTCCATTCCTAAGAATAAAAGTATCACCTCAAAGCCCTAAACAAGAAAATACACAGCAGTCCACTTGAGACATTATCAACAGAATCTGTATACATCCATGTGCCACATATACATAACTTGAAACACCCCAACATGATTCCATTCTCTCCAAATCTCTCTACACCAAATATTATGTCCCTAAATTCTCACCTACACACCATGAACATACATATACATTCTAAAATCTGAGAATGCACAGATCAAACACATAATGGTAAGACAACATCCTAACTCTTCTCAAATGCATTCATAATAGTCATGTTTACAATAGTCCACAATGCCAACAACACCTACAGAAGCACCACTGAAATCCTAAACACATGTCCTGCCAGAAAGGTACTCAGCCAACACTGACCAAAGAAATCACTCAGAAAATATTTACACATGACAATCAAACAGTCCCACACAAGATAATTTATGGTGTCTTGTTTCACATCCTTTCCATACCTATACACATGAAACAAATAAGAGCACAAAGTCCTGATGCTAGAGGAAAAAGTTATTGTGTTCTCTCTCTCTCTCTCTCTCTCTCTCTCTCTCTCTCTCTCTCTCTCTCTCTCTCACACACACACACACACACACACACACACATACATATACAGAACATCACATACATAATCTGAACACTGACACAACCAGTTCAAGGATATTATCTTGTGGGCCCTGCACACAGAGGTAGAGGGGTGAAGATTAAGATTTCAGGCACATACCTTGTTGTTGAAAATGTAAGAAAATATAAAAGTGCAAATGAGAGAGCACATTCCCTCCTATAAAACTGAAAGGTACTAGCCAGCCACTCAATAGCTGCTCTATATAGAGAAAAACCCTTCAAATAGGAAGAGAGCCCTCTCAGATAATTCCTGTGGAGATAAAGGTACTCTGGGACACATAAGTGGTATCTAAAGGAAAGAATCACCTCAAATAGACTATTTTGAGTATCCACTGTCAGCCCAGATGGATGTCTTGTAGCTGGAAGGCCAGAACATTGTGCAATGTGTGTTCCCATGCCAGGGCTGGGCTTGTGCACCTAGGCTCCCCTGTCAGTCATGTCAGCTCCAGTTTCTGAATGGGGTCTGATATTACTGGCATGTTTGTTGCTCAAAAGATGAGTAAATTCTCAGCTTTTCCAGGCTACATTCAGACAGAAGAGGTGAATATGGTTAGAGGAAGGGCCTGAGGCCTCTTGTGTTTTGGACAGCAGATGTCCCAATCAATTTCCAAGCCTGTGATAATATACCTGAGATCACCACATTCAAGGGAGCAGAGATTTATTTTGGCTCATGATTTAAGAGAATATAGTCCATGGTCACTTGGCCCCCTTACCTCTGGACCTGTATCAAAGCAGAAAAACTGGCAGAGGGTTTGTGTCAGAGGAAAACTGATCACCTCATGGCTGCAAGGAAGCAGAGAGAGACAGAGACAGAAGTGCAATAGAGTCCCAGTACCCCATCAGGGGCACATCCCCAATGAACTATTTTTCATCACCTGGGCCACACTTTCCACAAGCTTCCAAAACCTCCCAAAAGTGCCTTCAGCTGGGAACCAGATGTTTAACAGGTGAGCCTCCACAATATCAACAGTGCATTCTCAATAGTTCTTGTCCAAAGTCTCTTCTAAGACTCAACCGAACACAGTGATGCTGAACCCTGAATTGAAAGGTTTTTTTTCCTGCCATTCTCTTCTTTTTTCTTCCATGAGTATAGCTTTCTTTTCTCCCCACACCCTCAACCCTATCTTAATGACTAACCATAGAGTCAGTTAAAAGCACTAAAGTCAGTTAAAAGGGCCCTTGCTCTGGGCACTCCTCCTTATTATGTCACAGGAAATGTCCAAATTAAAAGGTATTGGCAGAAGTGTACAGAAGACACTGACTAGGAGAGAAGCCACACACACACAACTTCAGAATTGCAAGCATATAAAAAATCACATTATCTTAGATTCACAGGTCTGGGATGGGTCAGTGTCCACTGGACCCAGATAAAACCCACACAATCCCATCTTTTCTAAATGACATTTTTAATATATATATTTAGTTGTCTATGAATCTTTATTGATTTATATAAGGTTCTAAGAATTGACCCCTCTGCCTCACACATGCCAGGCAAGCTCTCTACCACTAAGCCATGACCCCAGCCCCCTCTAAAGGACAGTCTGTCAACACTAGTGAACTGTGCTTGTGTCCACCTGCCCAAGACTAAGAGAACAATTCCTCATAACACACTGTATACACTTTCACTCAGCAGCACTAAGCAAGATGAAACCAGGAGCTAGCCATTCATCTCTGAAACACTGATTGTTGCCATTGAAGCCTTTTCCTCTCCCACCTCTCTGCCTCTTCAGTTACTGACTGTCATGGGTGGAAGCAAAGCAGCATAATCAAACCTTTGGTATCTGCAATGGCTGCAGTCCTCATTAATAATCAAAAGGAAAGTTAACACATTTCCAAGATACAACTACTCAGGAGAAACACAACTAGCCTCAAAGGGAAGAAGACAAAGTAGCAAGGAGGAAACTGAAAAAGCACAGCAGGGCACACATTAAGTCTAGTGCTTCGTTAAGTCTAGTGCTCCAGGTGGAAAAATAGGGCACCTGATGGTGTGATATGGGTCACTGAGAGCTTCAGCATCCTCACCCCTCCAGTCTGGTCTGATGTGGGACCACTCCCTAAAGTTGGTGCGCCCACTGACTTTCACTTCCCTGAGCAGGTGTTTCATAGGATGCCACTGCTCACCTACTGAGCTCTTCACCACATCACTGTCTCCACTCTCACAGTTTGACAAATCACTGTTTGTGGGGGTACGGTGTTGCACTCTGAATGTGACATGCACTTTCTGGCCACCAGCCTTTCCTCTGAAGTATCAATGCAAACCTTCACAACCCCACCACTCTTCGCTCTGTAAGCCTGATAACCAGCATCACATGGACAATACCAAGGTCAGCTGTGAATGAGGACAGTAGCCAGGCACGCCTGGACCATGGCCTGTGAGCCCATATGATGTTAGTTCCACAGCAAAATGAATCTGGACATAAGGATTCTGAGGCTGCCCTGTGCAAGCAGGGCATCCTGACACTCTCTCCACAAGTCATTGAGCCTGCTAAGAGTGGTGTCCTTCCCATTCCTGAGATGCCCAAAGGTGGCTTCTGTGTAATGGAACTAATCTCTTTACCACCCACTCCATCCTTGGCTCCAACATTACAAAGTTTTCTTTTCTGGAAAACCTGCAAGTATTTTAAATCTTTCTACCCTGGCTTTTGCTCCTGAGCCCTATGGTAAGTCAGGCTGAAAGCAGCTAGAAATACCCAGGCCATATCTCAAATGCTGTACTGCCTTGTATATTCCCTGCTGGATTAATTAGTCTGTGTTTTAGTTGCCTTTTATATCACTGTGACCAAAAATATCTAACTAACAACAACAATTCAAGCAGGACAAGTTTATGTAGCTCATAGTTTCAGGTATCACTCCACTGATCACCAACTCCATAGCTCTGGGGCCAAGGTGAGGCAGAACATAGTGGTGGGAGTGTAGGGAGTGGGAAAAGCAGCTCAGGATATGGCAATGAAGAAGCAGAGAGAGAACTCTGCTCACCAGGGACAAACTAGGAACTCCAAAGGCATGCCCCCTTTGATTGACTACTTCTAGGTCTACCCTACTTGCCTACAGCTACCATGCAGTTACTCCATACCAGTGGATTAATGTACTCATTAGGATTAAGCTCTCAAAACCCAATCATTTCACCTCAAAACTTTCCTGCATTGTTTTATACCTGTGCTTTCCAGAGACAACTCATATCTAAAGTATAACCTTCTCTTACCTTTAAATAAGCCTCCCATGAATTCTAAGGACATGTAGAATGTAGGCCAATTCTTTGTTTGAAGAGAGAGAGAGAGAGAGAGAGAGAGAGAGAGAGAGAGAGAGAGAATTTTAATATTTATTTTTTTAGTTTTCGGCAGACACAACATCTTTGTTTGTATGTGGTGCTGAGGATAGAACCCGGGCTGCACGCATGCCAGGCGAGCACGCTACCACCTGAGCCACATCCCCAGCCCTATGTAGGCCAGGTGAGGTGCAAAAGAAAACAGACACGGGACACACACCCTCCAGACACTCGGGTGGAAACGGAAATGAAGGGTCACGTTGGCTTCGGTCTGCGGCTCCCCGCCCCCACCCACCCCCATTTTCTATTCTTTGTAAGAAATTAGGATCCCCACCAACACGGAGCCCCTTGCAGCACAGAGGTCAGCCTGGAGGGGGGTCCTGGTCCCTCCAGTCCATCGGCCCTGTGCTTTGGGAAAATTCCCTCCTTCTCTGAGCCTCAGTTTCCTCATCTGTAAAATGGACCTAATCTTCCTTATAGGCCACTACTGGGAAATTAGGACTGAATCAAGGTGTCAGGTCTGGGACCACCCTGAGTCTTGGTCAGCACGTAACACCTGATCCACAGACTCATGATCGTTTTCTAAAATTAGACAATTCTTGCCCGTCCTTGGCTTTCTGTAATTGTAACAATCCCCAAGACAATCAGCTTATAAATACAGGAGGTTGATCTGGCCTCATGGTTTTCAGGTTGCAATGCATGCCCAGTTGGCCCTGTTATACATCACAGTGGGGATCCTGTGGTGGAACAAGCTGGTCACCTGGTGGCTAGGATGGGAAAGAGGGCAGCAGGCTGACCATGGGCCACACACCTGTCATCCCAGCAGCTTGGGAGGCTGAGGCAGGAGGATCAAACTTTGAGGCCAGCCTCAGCACCTTAGCAACATCGTGTCTCAAAGTAAAATAAACAAATAAAAAAGGCTGTGGAATGTGGCTCAATGGTAGGAAGACTTGGGTTCAATCCTCAACATCACAAAAACAAAATAGAGACCAGGGTCCCAGAAGGGCACAGCCCCAGTGACCTGAGACCTTCCAGTAGGTTCACCTCCCAAGAGCTCCATGGGGTGGGGACCAGGCCTGTAATCCTGGGCCTTTGGGAACCTTAGCCCCACCACAGCACTCATTCAATTGTGCACATTAAAAAATGATAAGAACAAATGTTCCTTAAGTGTCCAGAGACTAGCAGGGGAGCCTCCCTGGTACTTGGTGTCCCCTCCCCGCCTCTCCAGGCCCCCCACAGCCTCCAAGAGGACCGCTCTTCTCCTGCAGCATGTCCTGAAGAAGCCCTGGGGAGTCAGGCCTGGGGCCTAGGGCCAGGTCGTATGAAGGGGCAGCTGGAAGCTCTTGGGGTCAGGGCCACCAGGCCGAGACCAAGGCCCTCAGCTTCCTGACCTGCAGAATGGGCACCTGGGTCCATGTCAGCCTTCCCAGGCCTGATGCCCTGATTCACGTCTCTGTCCCCAGCCTAATTCCACCCCTCCTGAAATAAATCAGTTCATTACTAACTATCTCTGAGCTTGGTGGGGATCCAACGGCACAGTCACTGCTGTCCCTGTGTGACAATGATCAGGACCCACCTGCACAACCCTTGGAAGGACAGGAGTGAGGACATGGGGTTGGACCCACCACATCCACGGAGCACCCTGTGTGGACCAGGCTGTGTGCCAGGTGTGGAGGGGACAGTCAGGAGCCAGACAGTCAGGCAAGAGTCCTGGCTTTGGAGAAAGTGAACAAGAATAAACAGCTTTAATACCTTAAAAGGAGACTTTCTGAAATATTCTATTTTTTAGTTGTGGTCAGACACAATACCTTTATTATATTTATTTATTTTTATGTGGTATTGAGACTTGAACCCAGGGCCTTGCACGTGCTAGATGAGCACTCTACCACTGAGCCATGACCCCAGCCCCTTAAAAGGAGACTTTTTTAAAAATAAGGTTTGATAGGAAATGAAGGGTGCTATAGAGAGAAGAGCTGGGAGAATGAGGGGTGAGGGGCTGTGGGTTTCAATAGGGTCCAGGGGTGCCTATTGGAGAAGGTGACATTTGGGCAGCACCTTCATGAGGAGGGGGTGATTACACAACTATTTCTGGAGAAAGTGATTCAGGCAGTGGGAGAGAGCCGTTCAAAGGCCCTGGGGCAGGGCGCTGCCTGGCTGGTAAGAGGCCAGAAGATGGAGCTGAGGTGGGGCGGGGAGGAGAGGAGAAGAGGTGAGGACAGAATGGTGTCCCGGTCTCAGTAAGGATTGCTGATATCTTATAACTCAAACTATATTGATAATGTCCCTATCATCTTTGTCCCTACATGTATCAGTGAAGTACGCCCACACCAAAGCCCAGGTGGGCAGGGAATCCCTCTCTCCTCAGACCCTCCCAAGGTCCTTCAGTAGAGTCCCCATGTCCTGCAGGACTGGGGTCCTTGTTCCTGGATGTGGGGGAGCAAATTGAGGTCTGGCCAGCTGAAGTCTCCTGGGCAAGACCTCACACCCAGGATGCAGGGAGGGGGTGCAGTCAGGTCATGTTCCAACATGAGGCTGACCACGTGCCCTGGGCACCCCTGCCACCCCCCAGGGAGGCGGAGGCTCCGAGAGGAAGCAGGTGACGAGAGCCACACAGGTCTCTCTCCTCTCCCCGTACCTCCGCGGACACTCAGCGGATTTGGGAAAAATCAAAGTACTCAGTACTTTACTCAGCAGGGAGTCAACTCAGGAGTGTCACCATCCCCAGGGTGGCCCAGGCTGAAAGGATGCACTGGTTCTTCAGGGTTCCATTAAAAGCAGGGACCGTGGATTCGGCATCGTGCAGGCTGGAGGAAGGCAAGGTCCCCGAGGGCGGCAGGACCTCCCAGGCCCCACCGCACAGAGCACACTGGGGAGGCAGCCCCAGGAGGCTCAGGGCCTGGGGCCACGCACAGAAGGACGGGAACCCAGCTAATGTGGGTTTTGCCCCTCTCTGACCTCAGGCCCTTCTTCTGGGACATAGGGTGCGCAGTGAACCTTGCTTCATGGGACCAACATGGCAGCCAGGTGAGACAGTGCTTATGACCCACCAGCACGGGGTAACGGAGCCTGGGACTTCTCAGCCACTCTCTCCGGAGCACAGGGTCCATGTGTGTCTGTCCAGGCTGGCGTACCCAGGAGATGTCTGGCATATGTGTAGGCCTTCCTATCGGCTTCCTGCCTGGCCTCGGGCCTCCCACTCTGAGCCCTGGACCAGCCCCTGCTGCCCCCTTGGGCCACCCCGGCAGTCCTGCAAAGGCTCCCCAGCCTTGGGGCCAAGATCAGGCTTCGCTCCATCTGGGTTTCACCCGGCCAACTCTGATGGTGAACATCATGCCCCAGCAAGGGGAAGAATCTAGGGACCTACCTCAGAGTCTAAGAATTACCCCAGTCCATAAAGATGTCACCCTCACTGCCCAGACCCCAGTGAGGACATGGTGGGGTGGGTTCCAGAATGGGGGGCCTGGAAACCGTCATTAGTGGCAAGAATCCCTTGATCTCCCCACTTCAGCATCTTTGGCTTCAGTGGGAGGAGAATGTTCTCTCCTTTCTAAAGTCAGAGAACAGACCAGAGGACAAAAGCAGCCACAACCCAGAGGCTAAGGCTGGACAGATACTTCCTTGGTGACCAGGATGGACATCGTCAAATTCAAGAGCCACCCTGTCCAGGAGGAAAGGGTGAAAGCCACACACAGGCACTTTCTGAATTTTCTAGAAGCAACATTAAAAACAAAAACAAAAACAAAAACAAAAACAAAAACGTGGCATTTAAATATTTAGGGGTAAGGAGCAGGTACCAGGAATTGAATTCAGGAGCACTCGAATACTGAGCCTCATTTTGGGTTTTCTGTAGAGACTGGGTCTCACTGAGCTGCTCAGGGCCTCACTGTGGCTGAGGCTGGCTTTGAGCTGGAGGTTCTCCTGCCTCAGCCTCCCAAGCCTCTGGGGTGACAGGCCCCACTTCACCCGGCCCATGAAATCATTTTAATATAATTTAACAAGATACGGATGCCTACTCTCCAGTCGCCCAGGGCTCAGGGTGCAGAAAGCGGGTCTTGGAGTGGAACCTCCAAGGCATCAGTGGATCCCTCGGGGGCTGGAGGGCGCCCCATGCCTGTCCCCTCCCAGATCCTGGCGTCCCCTCACCTTGCACCCCATCTCCAGACTGGCAGCCCTCCCACCAGGTGCCCCGTTTTTCTGGTCCAAGGTGAGGGAAGGGTGCAGGGAGAGGAAGGAGCAGTCACCAGCGGGAGCTCTGCAGGAGGGAGAAAGGGACAGGCTGACAGGGTCAAGGGACAGAGAGGGCCAAGGCCGGTGAGTGCTGCTGTGGGGACAGGGCTGCAGTCTCTCTGGCCCAGGGAAGCCCAAAGAGCCACCCCCAAACGCCACTGTGCCCAACCTTCCTCTCTCTGCACCCTAATGTCCTGCCCTAAGGCCACCTTCTGTCACCTCCCCAGATGCTCTTCAGCAAAGGAAATTGCAAACAATTTCCTTGCCTTTCAGGGAGCCTTGAGGGTTCCCCACACCCACCTCCCCCTTCGTCTGCCTCACGCTCCTCCTTTCCGAGGAATCTTGAGCAGCCCAGCCCGGGGGCGCAGATTCCCAGTCCGCAAAGAGAATCAGAAGGGGACAGTGGGGTAAAGACTTCATCTCCCTGCAGGAAGCTGTGTGACCTGAGGTAGGCAGTTGATCTCTCTGACCTTTAGTTTCCCACCAGACTGGGGAGCTCAGGATCACACACCTGCTATCATTTTATTCATCCCTCACAGTGGCTCTGAGAGGGGAGTGTCCTGAGTGCTCTGACCACCATGTCCACCATGCAGTTTAGGCAAAGGAGGCCCAGAGACACTGGGGTGTGGGCCTAAGTCACATAGCTCCAATTTGGCAGAGCCAGCATTTGAAACCTGGTTGACTTGGAACTCGTGCCTCGGCTTCCGGGTGAGCTCCCTGGTGGCTGTTCTGGTGACAGTTCTCTTTCTAACTCTCCAAACACCAAGAAGCTCCAGGAGAGGATGGTGGCCTGCTTCCCGCCTCTGCCAACCTCGAGTGCACTCACCCAGCAGCCGCCCCCTCCCCTCATGAAGTCACTCTCTGGTACCCAGGCCTTCCCCACACCATGTCCACACTCAGCCTGTGGGCACCTTGCACTGCCTGGACTTTCCCCAAATCCCCTGGCTTGAAATATCCCGATCCAGGCACCTGGTGATTTTCTCCCCCTTTACCTCAAAATGTGCCCCGTGGGTGGATTTATGTCAAACCAAATTGCCTTTCCATTTTCTGGGTTAAGTGGGACAGTTGTCCAGGCCTGTAATTCTTCTCTCTTGAGTTGAAGTTAAAATTTGCTGTGTAGAAAGTTTTCTTCCCACATCACACTAAGAACGTGGAGCAGCCAGGTGCAGAGGCACATGCCTGCTATCCCAGTTGCTCAGGAGTCTGAGGCAGGAGGATGGCAAATTGGAGGCCAGCCTCAGCCACTTAGCAAGGCCGTAAGCAACTCAGCAACACCCTGTCTCTAAATAAAATATAGAAAGGGCTGGGGACGTGGCTCAGGGGTCAAGCCCCCACTGGGTTCAATCCCTGGCACCAAAAATAAATAAGTAAATAAATAAGGATGCAGAGGGGGATGAGGAGGGAGAAGAAAAAGAAACACTTTGTCAGACTCAGAGCTTGGCCCCGCGTGCTCTGCAGCCTCCAGCCTCTCTCAGGACGTAGCTCCTGCTAGTTGGCACCAGGACACTCACTAGAAGCAAATCAAAGTTCCTTTAAATTCCCCAGAAAGCTTTGCCTCTGATTGTCCCCACTCCACAGGCACCAAGAGAAGATCTATTGTTGCCTTTGGCAAGAGAGGCAGAAATGAGCAATCTGGGATCTTCAAAGGTGAAGGTAATAAAAGTAATTAAGGTAATCAACCCCCCTGAAGAGAGAAGAATTCTGTATTTTGCTCTGCGGAGGCTGAGGCAGGAGTACTGTGAGTTTGAGGCCAGCCTCAGCACTTTAGTGAGATCCTAAGCAACTTGGTGTGACCCTGTCTCTAAATAAAAGTAAAGAGGATGGGGAGGCGGGGAGGTGGCTGAGCTCCCCTGGGCTGGATCCCCAGGACCAAAAAGAGAAGGGAAGAGACAGAGAAGAAATGAGGTACTCCTGGAGGACGCAGGGTCCCCTGCGCAGCCTCCCCCCAGCACAGCCTGGGCTTTCTGGCCCTCCGGCCATGTCCTCAAGACCCCTCAGAGGCCCAGCAGCCTCCCCCCATCTGTGCCCCAAGGGAGATGCCTACCAAGGAACCTCTACAGCGCCCAATGAGGCGAGCGCCACACATCTCCCCATCATGAGGCTTCAAGTGCTCCCATAACTCAGCCCGGCCCTGCAGGGGACCAGCCCATCTCCTTGACAGAGTGACCCATAAACCCTCTGAAGCCCGTGGATTGACTGTGTTAATTTGTTGGGAATTTCAGAAGTATACCTGGTCCCCAGAGGCCCTGGGACACGGGGACATGATTCTGAAACCCAGATCATTAGAGGGAGGAGAATTATAAGGCAGAGTCGCAGCTCCGCTCTCCCAGAGAGCAGGAGGGATGCCACTGTCATTAATGACTGGAGTGAATGTGATGTCACAGGAGCCACGTGGAGAAGTCCCCAGCAGAGGCTGTCAAGGTCCCCAACCCCAGTTCCATGTCCCCAGCAGGCTGACTCCATCACCACCCTTGGAACTCGCTGTTCCCTCTGCCTGGTCCTCTGTTCCCTGTAGCCCTGGCACCAGGCTCATCTCCTGATGGGGTCAGTGCTGAGACTGAGCACAGTGTCCTCCTGGAGGGCTGTCCCCTCCGCCCTCCTGACGCTGTCCCCTTCTCATAGAAGTCTTGTCACCACCCCCCCCATGGCTGAACATAAGTGTGCACTTGGCTACTGTTCCCTCCCCAGAGAATGGAAGCCTTTGTCCCTCTCCGTCACCTCTGTGTTCCCAACGCTGAGCTCCAGGCAGGCACACAGTAGGAGCGCAGGGCACACGGTGTTTGTTGAATGAGTGAGTGACCGGGTCACCGAGGGCTGTGGCGACCCTTGGCTCCTGTTCTCCCCTCTTCTTTTGCTGTCAGCCCCAGAAACCATGCAGGCCACTCTCAGGAGATACGGGGACACTGCGGTTCCGCGTGTCCTGGGGCCACACTGTGTGCGGTGGCAGGGCAGAAACCAGGACCCAAGTGGCAGAGCGGAGACAAGTGGAATTTAGAGTCCCACCCACTGGTCTGGGGCCTGGGCTCTGTCCCGTCACTTGGCCTCAGAGATTCGATACCCTCCTCTGTAGAATGGGGACAGTCCCATCAGACCTGGGGTACACACAGTAGGTGCTCACCAAACGGTGTCGCAGGCCAGACCCACCTTGAGCCCTATGTCATTTGTAGCCTATCATTTCCCCCGACCCAGGTGCCGAGAGGGATCGCCTCCCAGAGAGCAGGCTCCTCAGAGACTGGTCACCCGAGGCAGGCCAGCCAACGGGGGTCCTGACTGTGATCTGAGCTCTCTGTCATTTCTCCTGCGATGGAGTCTCCTCCACCTGTAAAATGGGACAGCCAGGGCTGTGGTCACCTTGCAAACCCTGGGTTGGGCGGGGAAGATGGTTGGGGACGGCGTGGTAGGCAGATGAGAGAGGAGAGGTGGTGGACGGCTGAGTGGCCAAATGGGTGGGTAGACGGATAGACAGGTGGGTGGACAGACAGATGGACTGATGGGTGGCCAAAATGGACAGGGGTGAGTGGGTGAAGCAGTGGGTGTGTGACTGGGTCGATGTGGGTGGGGTAAAAGGGTGGACCTGGGGACGGACAGGAGGACAGGTGAGTGGCGGTGGCTGAGTCTGCAGGGTGGTGAGTGGGACTGCACCAGAAGGGACGCTTTGACGCTGTGAGGTCACACAAGAGCGCACTGCTTTCCCCTGGGATCTTCCCCTGAGACAGTCCTGGGAACAAGGCCGCCATGTTGTGAGGAAGTCCAGACCACACGCAGAGGCCACCCGCAAGCATCTGTCCCCACAGCCCCTGCCAAGGTCGACTCCCAGGCTGCAAGTGAACCAGTCCCCAGAACCCCCACTCCTACCCATGGGGCCACCCTAGAGGTGCCTCCCGAGACAGAGGTGCCTGTGGCAACTCACAGATTCCCGAGAAAAATTAACACATAAAATAACGAAAAATCACTGAATATGTTTAAGATAATTAATTTAAACATGAATCACATTTTTAAGTTGGTGACTTTTGGGGACATGTGTCTCTAACCTCATGACAGACAACTGGGTGGATGGGCAGTTCTCAATGGCCTCCCCCCTCCCCCAAGGTGAATTCTCCATCTTTTCAGGGCTGAATCAGGTCCCCCTAACTGCCACCAAACCCTGTGTTGATGTCCTGACCCCAGTACCTCTGAATGCGACTGTGTTTGGATTTTTCAAAGAGGTGACTGAGGTAATGTGAGGTCATCAAGGACAATGTGGCAGGTTCTTCTATGTGGAGCAGATCTAAAAAGGAGACACAGCAAGGGAGAAGGTGGCTTTCTATAAGCCAAGGAGAGAGGCTCCCAAGACGCCCACCCTGCCAGCTCTTGGCCCCAGGCTTGCAACCCCCAGAACCAGGAGAACATAGATAGATCCCCGTTGCTCCAGCCACCCGGCCCAGGATGCTCTGTTACAGCAGTGCTCGCAGACTCATACAGCCCCAGGAGTCAGTTTCCTGGTGGAAGACACAGTGTAAAGGTTGGTGCCTCAGTGGGCCCTCAGTCTGTCACCCAGCCAGGGGTGGGTCCTTCCGACCTCTCGGGGGTGACCCCACTGTGAGACCTGAGTGCGGCGGGAGTCACCCTGAGGTGGTTCCCCAGAACCAAACCCCCAGGCTGCCTCTGGGCAGACGTTGCCAGTCCCTCCCAGAGCGCTCCACCAGCCCCACCTTCTTCTCCAGCTGGGCGCCTTCTGGGTGGACCAACAGGGGACAAGTTTTCCTGGGCTCAGCTCAGAAGGACCTGTCTAAGGCTGTTTGAGTCATGCTTGAGGGGTCTTTAGCCTCCCTGGGGGTTACCTGTGCAGACACTGGCCTAGGAGGTCCCCAAGATGAACTTGCCAGCCACACTGTCACCTGAAATGTGTTACGTAGAGAAGTGTCCTAGTGTGACTGGACCCAAGGCCAGGGCGAGGCCAACAGGGAGAAAAATACTGATAATTATCCCAAAATAAATAGATAAATAAAACTCTCCCACCCACATGACACTCAGTCATCGGGTCAAGAGAGTTTAGCAAAACCCAGATCTGTGGTCTGAGGGACCCCAATCTACCCACTGTTGTCACCCAGGAGTTGACAGCAAACAGCCAAGCCAGCTCTGTGTCCACAGGGCCTGTTAGGTAGCCCTAGATAAAGACCAGGCACAGCTCTTCTGTTAGTCTCCTGGGTAACCTTCCCAAGCCCCAGTGTCATCAGCACCCTCTGGAATCTGGAGGCGCAGAGGGGGTGCTGTGGGCCTCCTCTCAGACCCTCAGTGATGTCAGCTCATTCCTGCCTCAGGGCCTTAGCACAGGCTGCTCCCCTGGCCTTCACGCTGAGACTTCTAATGCTGCCTGCAGTCTTCACCCTCCAGCCGCCTTTCTGACTGGGCTGCCCTCCTCCCCTACCCTCACGGCTCCTCTTCACTTCCTCAGGGTCACTTATTGAGTCTCCAAGTTTGACTTCCATTGTGTTTCCTTTGCTCACTGTAGGTCCTCCCACTCAACAGGGAGCCAGCAGGGTCCAAGATGTTACCACACTATTCCCCAGGGCTCCAGGTCTGACCACAGACCTAGCATGTAGGTGCTCAATAAAACGACTGCTGGTGAACTCACTGATGGGCGGAGTCAGTGCTCGGGTCTCTGTGCTGTGGGTAAAGGAGTGAGTGGCCGTAAGGTGTGTAGAAAGGTCAGTCTCCTGTCTGTCACATGAGCTGGCGCTGACCACGTGTCCAGCCCAAGGCCTGACCCGGAAGGAACTTTCACAGTTACTTATTGAGTTGTCCTGCTGCTTGTGCTGTGTAGATCACAGAGTAGGCTCCGCACAACCGAGAACTGCCAAGTGGACACAGCCCTGACACACCCACAGGGACACAGGGGACAATGACGGCCAGAGGCCTCCAGGTGGTCTGAGGTGAGGAAAGCAAGGCTCAGAGAGAGTGATACACTGCCCCAAGGCCACACAGCACTCTGAGGCAGGTGTGCACAGGAGTCGGAGCTCTGGTCTTCATCCTCCCATGGTGGCCATGTGTCTCCAAGAAGATTCCTTCCCTTGTGGCCCTTGCTACATGGCCATAAAGGGTCTGGGGGCTCCAGCAGGGTTGGAGAGGTCAGGCACACCCCTGTTCCTAACCCCAGACCTCTAGCCTGCCTCATGGTGATCCGTGGTGGCCGCTTGGTGGCACTGTGGAGTCACCACTGACTGGCAGCCACCCCGGCGACCCCAGTCCAGTCCAGCTTGACCGAGAGGCCTCAGGGGGTGCTCTGTGCTGACTTTATTCCAGACGAGGAGCGGGAGGCATGGAGAGGGGCCGGAAGCCCTGCCAGAGCCTCGTGGCTGGTCTGGGAGGAAGGAAGCAGTTTACTGAGCACCTACTGCTCAGGGACCAGGGAGCTGAGGACGAGGACATGCAAGGGGAGATCTACTCTGGCTCCCAGTTGGAGGCTGGCTCCGCTGCTTCAGCCAAAGGCCAGGGAGGCCACGCAGAGGGCTGTGCCGAGGGGCAGCAGCCAGCCCAGGGCCCCTGGTGGGTGGGCGGGAGGACGGACCCCTTCACGGCATGTGCCCAGCAGCCATTAACTCACCGAGCTCCATCAAGGTAAGAAACCTCATGTCCTGTCCCTTCCCCAAAGCCACCTCTGAACACTGCTGCCCCAGGGACCAAGCCTTCCACCCCGGGGACCTCCTGCCCCGGTGTGGGTCACCCACCCCTCACTCCCACCCGGGGCAGGAGCAGTGTGGTCCCCCGTCTGTCTCCCTGAAGACACAGGAGAGGTGACAGGAAGGACCCTGAAGACAAAGACAGTCACCGAGATACAGCGGGCCATCTCAGCCCCACGTCCCCCACAAGCCCCAGACTTGGACACCAGTAAGGACCCACCTCACAGGGGTGAGGACACCACCCGGCCAGGACGTCCTGCTGCAAGGCACGTTCCTGCCCAGAGGGGACAGGCTGGCTCCCCCTGCTCCACCCCTGGACAGAACCCCCACGTCAGCAGGGACGGCTGGGCAGGTGGGTGCCCCGGGGCCCACCAGGAGGCTGGGTGCAGAGGGGTATCCACTGCTCCTCGAGCCCACACACACACACACAAATGGTCAGCCCACCAAGAATTTTTTGTATTTGTTATAGTCCTTCCCGACCTCAGCTATGCAGGTGTGCATACAGGTGTGATCGCGAACTCACACAGATGTGCAGCTAATATCTGGCTCTGGTGGCCCCACCAGCACCTTCAACAGCATCTGTGCCTTTGATGAGGGGTGCTGATGTTAGCTCTCGTCCTCACATGAAACAGAGCCTTCCCTAACCTGGGCCTCCAGAGCCAGACGCCTCTGGGTTTCCATCCCAGCCTTGCCCATTCTACGCAGAGCACCTTTGGGCAGGGGACTCGTGCTCTCTGAGTTCCGACTTCACCCCCTTCCCCCTGGGCTTGCTGGAAGGTGGCACAAAGCAAGTGGAAATGAACATGTCCCACAACTAGGAAGCAAGAAAAGCAGGCCGCAGATTTTCACTGCTCTCTCTCAGAACAGGGCATGGAGCAGGACTGAGGGCCAATCAGTTTCTGTGAGGTCTCTCTGAGGAAGGCAGACACCAGACTGTCCCCAGGGCTGAGCAGTTGGCGTCAGGGGAGGGGACTGACTTTGCTAAGTGTTCCCTTGGGCCCCACACAATGCCAGGCATGCTCCAGGCCTCAGCTCAGCCTATCTCCACAGTAGTTCCAAGCGCAATTACGGATCCCCTTTATCAGTGAGAAAACGGAGGCCCAGGGAGGAGGACTCACACTATGAGTCTGTTCTGATTCTGGAGCCTGCTGCATGGAGTCAGCCAGACCAGAGGGGGATGTCAGGCCAAGAGGCAGTGCAGGGGCATGGACAAGTGGACTCCTACCAGGGGAGCAGTGTCCCAGTAGGAATTCAGACAGTGCCAGAAACCCCAAAGCCATTTCCTAACCCTGGGAAAATGGCCTAGAGTTTGGGCTGGCATGCTCTGTGTGGAGGCTGTGGGAGGGGAGCTGACAAGGCCTCCTCCCTGCCCCATCCCAAGACACCCTGAATGGGTCACAGAACTTCAGCAAAAGGGAGGCAGAGGAGGCCTTAGATATCTCCCTCTCCCAGCCACTCACTGGAATCTCCTCGTGTTGGACACCCTGCTCCCCACCCCAGAGGAGGCCCCATGTTAACAGATACTGACTTCAGCCATTTGGGGTAAGGTATGGGCATTAGGAATTTCACCAGCTCTCGAGGAAAGTCGAATGCTCACACTCAACTGCTCCTACTTTGCTTTCCACACCACACACGACATTTTACAGTTGCAGAAGCAGAGACCCACAGAGAAGAGGCTCAGCAGAGGACACTCACCCTTCAACTCAGGTTTATGAATCTGTTTAGGGCTCAGTCACATGGAAAGGCCTTCCTCAGAGGACCAATGAGGGAGGTGAGAGGGTCCTCAGAGCTACAAAATAGTGTGAAGACGAGAGTTCTGATTGGGCAGGAACTAAGAGCACACCGTACTGTGCTGGAGGCCCCTCACCCCAGGTGCAGCCTTTGAACCTAGAGCTTCTCCTGCATCTGGGGGCTGGGAAGAGCCTGGGGCAAGGAATCAAGAATCTGGATTTAGGTCTCACAGCAGCCACTAGCTCTTTTTGGATCTTGGACGAGTGCTTTTTCCACTCTGGGCCCCATTGTTACTCATTGACAAAATGGAAGGAGATTTAAATATCCCTTAAACAAGGATTGTTTTTCGAGTTCTGGCATACTCCAGTTCTAGAATAGATAATATTTAAATAACCTGCATTATGGGTGGTGCACACCTCTCATCCCAGTGGCTCAGGAGGCTGGGGGCAGGAGGATTGCCTGTTCAAAGTCAGCCGCAGCAACTTAGTGAGACCAGATCTCAAAAGAAAAAATAAAAAGGGCTGGGGATATGGCCCAGTGCTTAAGTGCCCCTGGGTTCATTCCCTGGTAGGGAAAATTAAAAAAAAAAAAAAAAAAAAAAAAAAAAACAGATGGGATTGTGATTTTTTTTCTGGGGGTTTTTTACGGGGGAATTAACCCAAGGGCACTTAACCACTAAGCCACAACCCCAGCCCATTTTTTTCCTCAGCCAACCCCTGATTTTATATTTTATTTAGACACAGGGTCTCATTGAGTTGCTTAGGGCCTCACTAAGGAGAATTGTGATCTTAACTCTGCATTCAACCTGCCTGGGCTGCAGTTTCCTGTTCTGTAGAATGGGAATCATCGCGACACAGTCTTGGCTCCCTTCCTTGCTCCTCGTAGAGCTATATTCTCCCTCCCCTAAACTCAACTGTGTGGGGACATGGAGAGGAGGGGCTGCAGTTGCCTCTACTCAGAAGCTTGGGTGTCTCTGATTCTCATTCCAACTGTTGCTCCCCACCACTGAGCCCAAGACCAGGGTCAGATGGAAGGGAGGCTTTGAGGCAAATGGATCAAGCCAGGTTGGAGGGAGAGCTGCAGGCAGGCTCCGTGTATCCACTGAAGGCCATCTGTGAGAGGTCGGGCCTGCAGCTGCTCCCTCCCTGACTCAGTGCCACCTCAGAATTGCTTTCACAAGCCAGGCACGGTGGTGCATGCTGCCTATAATCCCAGCGGTTTAGGAGGCTGAGGCAGGAGGATTGTGAGCTCCAAACCAGCCTTAGCAATAGCAAGGTGCTAAGCAACTCAGTGAGACCCTGTCTCTAAATAAAATACACAATAGTGCTGGGGATGGGACTCAGCAGTCCAGTGTTTCTGGGTTCAATTCCTGGTACCAAAAAAATCCTTTCATAGCCCCTACTGTTATGTGGAAATTAGGAGGTAAGTTAGCAAGCTGGCTTGGGGACAGGAACAGAGAGACAGCAGGGCCTGAAACTTGGAGGACTAGAGCTCTTGCTTAGCTCTGGTGAGGAAGAGGGTGAAACCAGCTTTAGGTGTGTGAAGGAACAGGCCCTGGGAGTTAGAAACCATAGAGAGGGCTTCTCTTTCTCTCACTGGGTCTCAACAGCACTTAGAATGTCTGCCACCCTTTTCCATTGACCTTCTGTGAGCCAGGTGATTTGTCCCTGTGGTTGTGTTGAATGCCTCCAACAGCCCTGAGAACAAGGAGGGAGTCTTATTAGTCTCATGTTGCACATATTGCAGAATAAGTTGCTGGAACTCAGAGAGGGAAGAGAGTTGCCCAAACTCACACAGCCAGTTCCACACCATCTAGAGTGTAATCAGGACAGGCAAATATTTTTTCTTTCTTTCTTTTTTTTTTTTGGTTCCAGTGATTACACCAGGGACACTTAATCACTGAGCCACATCCCAGCCCTTTTTATTTTTTTATTTTGAGACAGGGTTTCCCTAAGTTGCTGAGGCTGACTTTGAACTCACAATCCTCCTGCCTCAGCCTCCCAAACTGCTGGGGTTGCAGGCATGCACCACCATGCCTGGCCTGGGCAGATGACTTCTGAGCATCTATCTTTTCACCAACCCAAAGGCCTCCAATAATAACAATAGAATTGACACAGTATTTTCTACGTGCAAGACACTGTCCTAAGTGTTTCCTGTGGGTATATTTACTCATTTAATGTGAACCTCAATACTATGAAGTGGCTACTATCATGAGGTACAAAGGAATAATCGGAAGGTCAGAGTAGTCAAGTCACTTGCTCCCAAAGGCATACACAAATCAGCTAATACACAAGGCAGGCCTCAGGGCCACACTTATCCTCAGCACAGTGCATAACAGGCATTTCTATAGAAGGGTTAGGCCTTAAAGAAGGAAGTATGCAATCTCACAGGCACAAACATCCCCTGGGTGCCCCCCACTCTATACAGCTCAATTGAGGCTTGTGCTCTCCCCCAGGTGGCCCTTCAAGATTGTGTATCCTTGTGCAAGCCTGTCACTTCAGCCACCCTTCTCCGAGCCTTGGTTTGCCCCTCTACAATGGAATGATTGGACCCGCTGATCTGTAAGGACATCTCCCCAGCTCTGCCATATTACCCCAGTCAAGGCCCCCTCTGTGCCTCTGGTCAGAGGCTAGGGCCTCAGGACACCTCTGTTCCCTACCCCTATCAATCTGTCCTTTACCATGACTTCAGTCACTAGAGATTCAGGTTTGGTCTGCACAGAGGCAGAGGAGATCCAGTCTGGCCAGGTCTAGCCACTGAACTACTCAGTTCATCTGTTGGCCTGTGTGTGTGGGGGGGTCTGGAGAGCCACATGCCAGTCTCCCAGCCTCAACAATTAGAGCCCTCTTCCTGAGCTCTTTTCTTCCACCTGCCCAGCAATCTATTCTTAAGTTCGTTTTCAGCTTTAATTATTTAAAAAAAAATTGGTGCTGGGAATTGGACTCCAGGCCTTGCACATGCTTGGGAGTGTTTTTACACTGAGCCACACCCTCAGCCCTCTTTTTTTTTTATTTTGAGACAGTGTCTTACTAAGTTGCTGAAGTTTGCCTCAAACTTGGAATCCTCCTGCCTCAGCCTCCCAGGTTGCTGGATTGCAGACATGTGTTCTTGTGCTGGGCATTCCACTTTGATTCTTTGCTTGCCTCAAGTCTGGGGCCAGTCACTATTCTGATCATGTCCCTCTTCTCTTTTCTGAGCTGTTAACAATAGCAGCTGTCACTAATGAACAAAAATGAACTTCCTGCTATGAAGGAAACACTCTGGCTACAGCACACAAAGAACACACTCTTCAATTGAAGAACAGCAATAGAGCACCCTGGAGACTAGCCTGAATCACATCTTAGCTGTTTAGTTCTGGACAAGTTCCTCAGCCTCTCTGAACCTCAGCTTCCTCATCTCAACAACGAAAAAGACATGGTTGTTATCTCTCTGAGCTGCTGGAAGGAGTCAGTGCTACGGCAGATGCTGATCTCAGATACTTCCTCAAACCTGCAGGATACTTCCTCAAACCTGGATCCACCCTCGATCACCTTGAGCAGGGTTGCCTTTCTCAAACACACATGCAAGGTCACAGCGGATTTCAAAGGCAAGTCCATTTAACATGGGGTACACTGGCAAGGATTTCGAATCGTCATTCCTACTTGGCAATGGCCCTCAGCAGGGTTCACATCCATAGAGCCGGACAGAGAGATCTCGTCCCTTGATGACACAATCGGCCATTTGGTCTACCATAGAATATACTCGAGGTGCCCCTCCCACCGAAAGATGGATCCAATGAATACGGTCTCCCTTCTGGGCTAAAAGAGCAGTGAGAAGTGTTTCTCCTGCAAGAATATAGAGGACCAAGGTTAGGGAGGGGTCATATATTTTTAAAATAGCCTCATCAATAGCTAATTGGATTTTGGCAAGAACTTCCTTATGTTTAGAGGTCAAGGTTACCACTGTGGACATATCAAGGCCTTTTAACAGGTCAAAGAGGGGTGAGAGTGTGGCGGTAGTAATAGGGATCCAAGGTCTCATCCAGTTGATTTCTCCAAGTAATTTTTGTAGTTGGGGAAGGGAATAGGTATCTTGGATGCATAGTTGTGGTTTTGTAGGAGATGCAAAATCAAGGGTTAGGCATGTGCCTAAAATTTTAAAAGGGGCTACCTTTTGTACCTTATCAGGGGCAATTTGAAAGTTGTAGTCCTTTAAGAGGTGTATGCACTTTTGATAAAAGTGCTCCAGTTGTTGGGTATTAGTACTCCCAAGTATAATATCATTATATATATATATATATATATATATATATATATATATATATATATATATATATATATGAATCAACTTCTCTTGTAAGGGGGGACAGAATTTTGGACATGTAGTCTTGACAAATGGGGGGGGGCTATTGGCCATACCTTGAGGCAATACAGTCCATTCATAGCGTAAGTAAGGTCCCTTATAATTAAGGGAGGGAATGGAAAAGGCGAATTTTTCAGTGTCCTCAGGATGTAAGGATATAGAAAAGAAACAATCTTTAATATCTATGATCATTAAGTCGTAGTTATTTGGGATAGCAGGCACCCAGGGCATTCCCCGTTGAGGGGTCCTAAAGGGTAGCATTCTCTCATTGATTTTTCTGAGATCATGAAGAAACCTCCATTTACCATTAGCTTTTTTTATCACAAATACAGGAGAGTTCCATGGGCTCACCAACCGCTGGAGATGTCCTAATTGAAGTTGTTGTTCAACTAGATGATGTAACTGTTGGAGTTTTAGGGAAGGAAGTGGCCACTGCTCAACCCATACAGGGGGCCCCTGAATCCAATTTATCTTAAGGGCCCAAGGATGAGCAGTGGCCTTTAGGATTGGGGGTAGGGCCGAACGTTTGGTAGACCCTGTCTAATCCTCTCAAAAGTTAGGTCATCCCTATAATTAGGATGGCAATTTTGACCTTGTTGGAACTGTTGTTGGTATTCCTCTTCCTGTAACACATCATCATAAAAAGCCTTATGATCAGTAGTAATATAGGCTTCTGCTTCTCCTAGGATGTCTTGGCCCAAAAGATTGGCAGTTAACCCCAGAGCCACAAGGAGGCGGATTTCACCCGTATTTCCATCTGGGTCCACCCATGGGACCCAGCCAGCAGTTTGTTGGGAGTGGGTAGTTCCACCAACACCCAGTAAAGGCGGGCCAGCAATAAGTTTCCATTGTGGGGGAACTTCCTCTTTCCTAAGGATCGTTTTATCCACTCCAGTGTCAATAAGGCATTTAAAGGCTTTTCCCCAAATAGTGAGTGTCATTTTTGGTCGCACCCCAGGGACAAGAGGGACAGTCCAGTGAGTTTGTGTGGGGTGTTTCCCCTTGTTTAACGGGGCTGGAGGGCACCCCATTTGGAGTTTAAAGGTTTACCTTGGTTGTCTGTTCTAGGTTTACAATCTTTAGCCCAGTGAAGACCCTTACGGCATCTGGGGCAAGGAGTGGTGGGGGTAAAGAGAGGCGGAGGCCTGTCAAATCGTGTAGGTCTCCTGGTCTTGTTTGGGCATTCTCGCTTAAAATGTCCCTCTTGACCACACCCAAAACAGGTGCAGCCTTTTCCAGGAAATTCTTGTTGCAGGGCGCAGACTAGAACCTCTGTGTCCTTCTTACGGGAGGCCTGTAGCATAGCTGTCATAGTTTTGGTTTGGTGAGAATGGGTCCCTATATCTCGGGTGGCTATGACCCACCTTTCCATAGATCGATTCTTTAACCCTGCACAAGCTAGTTTATGTTCCTGGTTCATTCCTTCCCATACCATCATTTTTATAAAGTGATCTCTAATTTCCCCTGGTGGGAGTTTTCTTTTAATATTTTCCTCAACTCTACTAATGAAGGATGAGAGGTCCTCACTAGGCTTTTGATTAACCCCAGTGAGAGGGGATTCAGAGGGAGCATCCATCCTCAAGCTTCCTTCAGGCTGCCAAGCCAAGGGCTCGGATCTGATCCTGATAAGGAGGGGGAATGGCAGATTGCTG
This sequence comes from Urocitellus parryii, assembly GCF_045843805.1. NCBI lineage: Eukaryota > Metazoa > Chordata > Mammalia > Rodentia > Sciuridae > Urocitellus > Urocitellus parryii. The sequence goes on from NC_135541.1 coordinate 99,155,387, forward strand.
GAGCCCAGACGTGTATTGTTCTGCAGTCCCAGCAAGCATCCCCATAGTAATGGGTATAGCAGGGTTGGCATGTTGGTTTCTTTCAGCCTGCTGTTGACATTCCTCTTTATAATAAGCTCACCATTTAATGTAAAGAGGTCCAGGGAGAACTGCTCGGGCCAAGGCCCTCCAGTCAGCGGCAGTGCACAGGTGATGTGCAAGGCCTTGTAATATGGTCTCTGTCCATGGGGCATTGGGGCCATCCTCAAGGACAGCCTTTTTTAACTCCTTAAGATCCCCTGGTTCCCATGGGTACCAAGCCGCAGGGCGATTGCCTCCCGGGTTAATATTAACAGGAAATAACTGACATGGCTCTAGGCCAGGTAGTGCATTAGGTTCCACCCTCCCCAGTCAGGGTATGGTGGAGGAAGAGTGGGATGCAAATCATCAGGGGTATGGGTGGATGACTTGAAGGGATTGTCAGAACTAGGCAATGGAGGATAAAGATAATTTTTTTGTCTAGGGGCCCATGGAGCGGCAACAAAGGGGTCTAGGGGCCCTGTGCTTTGGCTCCCTTTGGGCTCCTTATTTTCCTTTTTGTTTTCCAGACTGGCTCCAGCTAAAGGTGTACAGTTAGGTCCCTCAAGGGGAGGAGATGTTGTTCCAGGTGCCTCCCCTAGTTTTAGGCTCTTTGTCTCTGGTTCAGGATGTGGCCTAATGGGCCATGGAGGGAAACAACCCTTGAGAGCTGACAGGGTTGGATAAACTCCAAGAGGAGGAATTTCACCCTGATTAACCTGGGCTTTTCGGATCAGTTGTTCAACTCTATCCCAGGTCTCCCAGTCAAATAAATTACTCTCTGGTAACCAGGGAGCAGCTTTAATTAGAGTCTCCCAGGTCTTGCATGCTTGAGTGTCAGAAATTTTGAGACCTCTGCTCTTAAGGAGGATTCGGAGGGAATGAAGGGAGGGATCATTTTTTGAAGAAGCCTGCCCCATTTTTGGTTGGGGTACACTCACCCGTTGCCCAATTGCTCCTCAGCGAAGTTCCCTTCCTCACACGGGGCACCAGCTGTCGAAACCGCCCTCTGATAGAGGTTGAGGAGAATCACTAGACCATCTAGTGAGTGTCTCCTTGCTAAGCGAGAGGGTGAGTGTCGCGACCCGGCCCGCCAACCTGCCTGGCAAAAATCACACCGAGTCGGCCGAGATGGTGCAGTAACTCAGTTTATTGTGGAGGGAGAGGACTTATATAGAGAGAGGAGAAGGGAGGTGGGGGCAAAGGCAGGGGCCAGTCAGAGATCGGAGAGTCCCCCAAGTTGGGGGAGCCTAGGCACCCCAGTTACAGAAACAGAGCCCCCTTACCCTAGTTGCAGAGACAATACCCCATTAGGTATGTGTGCCCCGTTGCTGGGGAGTTATTCTTTATGTTTGCGGAAGCCATATCTTGGGGCCGTTCAGGCACATATGTGGAAGCCATTTCTCAAGCTCTATCTGTCAGGTACATGGAGAATCACAAAACCAACTGGGGATTTCCCAACAGTGTTTTTTCTTCCTCTTTCCCCAGTGATTGCATTTCCGTGGTCAGCAGAGGTCCCAACAAGCTAAGACAATTTTGAAAAAGAAGAACACAGTGGGAGGAATTTCTCTACTTGATTTTAAGTCTTATTACAGAGCTACTGTAATTAAGTCTGTGGTACTGAAAGAGAGAGTGATGGATAGGTCAGTGGAACAGAATATAGAACTTAGAAACAGATACACATAAATATGCCCTACTCATTTTTTTTGGGGGGGGGGTACAGGGGAATGAACCTAGGGACACTTAACCACCCAGCTACATCTATTGCCCGACAGTAAAGGTCAAATATACAATTCAATCAATCCAGCATCACAGCAATTATATATAGCTTAACTCAAATCATCATCTCAATGGTTCGCTGGTGTCACCTTTCAAACATTCCCTCTGGCAAATGCCAGGCATCATTCTGACTGGGCCATGGCTCTCAACAATAAAGAACTCTTATGACTCAACAGTAAAACAAAACAAAACAAAACAAGACAAGATAAAACAAAACAAACAAGACAATTAGAAAATGGGCAAAAGACACAGAAGAGACATTTCACCAAAGAGGATATACAGATGGCAAATAAGCACATGAAAAGTTAGTCAACATCATTAATGCAAATTAATGCAAATTCATGAGATTCAATGAGATATCACTACATAGCCATCCAATAGCTAAAATTTTTAAAAAATGGTGACAATACCAAATGCAGTAAAACTAGAGCAATCATATACTGCTTGGTGTTGGACATATAAAATGGTACACTCTGCAAAAAAAAGTTGTGGAAGTTTCTTATAAAATTGAACATGCAACTACCATATGACCCAGCAAGTGTACTTTTGGGCATTTATACCGATTTGCTTATTTACTTACTTATTTATCAGTACCAGGGAATGAACCCAGGGACACTTTACCACTGAGCCACATCCCCAGTACTTTTTTTTTTTTTTTACTTTGAGACAGGACATTACTAAGTTGCTTAAGACCTCACCAAGTTGCTGAGGCTGGCCTCATGACCTCAAACTTGCAATCCTCCTGCCTCAACCTCCTGAGTTGCTGGGATTACAGGTGTGTACCACCATGGCAAGCTATACCAAAGATTTTAAAACAAACTTTCACACAACAATTTGTGTATGAATGTTCATAGCAGTTTTCTTTATTGTAACCCCAAATTGGAAACAGTCCATATGTCCTTCCAAGAGTGACTGATTAAATAAACAATGGCACACCTGTAAAGGTAAAATTTCTAAGCTGATTCTAAGCTGCAAAAGCCTGAGTTAAAGTGTAAAAGATTGGGCATTGTAAAGTTTCTAAATTGCAAGGCCTGGGCTAAAAAGTAAAAGACCAGGTATTCTTAAAATTCCTCTGCTACACCCGGAACCTGTAATCTCTGTAGCTGTTAGGACAATACTGAAACTGCCCAGTAAATATTTCCATTGATTCCCTGGTTGTTTAATAGCTAAGGGCTCTAAGTAGCTCGGCACGTAGGCATCCAGGCCCCAAAACCAATCAGTTTAAATGTGTACCCCACTTAGGAGTGACCAATCACCTCTTCCCAGATTGTTCCTGCCAATGAATGTACTAATCATGTCTCAGAGTTGTTGTTCAATTTTCCCGCACCTCATGATGATTTGTTCGGATGTATGCAAAGCCCCCTGCCCTCTCCAAAAAGTGTACTTAAGCTCTGTTTGATCTCTGCTCTGGACTCTGGGCTGCTCTCCTTTCTTGAGTGGGCATGGAGCCCCAGCATGCTGGTTCAATAAAACTCCCCCCTGCTTATTGCATGAAGCTGGTCTCTTGTGGTCTCTTTCTCTGATGCTTTGCTGGACCCTTACACACCCACATCACAGAATATTACCCAGAAATTAAAAGGAACTTATGTGACAGCTTCCACAAATATCCAGAGAATTTTGCTGAGTGAAGAAGCAATCACACTTTGGTTACATGCAGTTATGATGCCATCATGTAATATTCTTGATATGACAAACTTTTGGAACTGGAAAACAGATTTGATTTAACCAGGGTTAAAAAGGATATAGGACCAGGCAGGAAGTATGTGTGGTTATGAAAGCCATCTGAAAGGGTCCTAGTGGTGATAGAACTGTTTTGTAAATTGACTATATCAATGTCAATATCCTGGTTGTAACATATTTTTGTCAGATGTTATCCTTGGGAGGAACTGAGGGAAGAGTACATAGGATCTCTGCATTAGAATTCACAATTATCACAAAATAAAGTGAAATTTAAAACATCAGCAAATAGCATCCAGCAATATACTCAAAGAATAACTCCTCATGACCAAGTGAGCTATAATCCAGGAATTCAAGGGTAGTGAAACGATAAAAAAATCAATCATTATAATTTATATAATAGAAAAAAAAGGGAGAAAATTATGATAGGTGTATAAAAAGTATTTTACAAAATTCAATGTTTATTTATGAAAAAAAGTCTTAGCACACTAGGAATAGAAGAAAGTTTCTTCAACCTGATAAGGAGTAGCTATGAAAACCCTTTAGCAAAAACATACTTAGTGGTGAAATTTTGAAAGCTTCTGCACAGTGAGACAGGGTACCCACTCATCATTTGTTTTCAATATTTTGCTATAGATTCCAGCCCACAGACCCAATAGATAAATGAATTGGAATAAAAAATTGAAATTGTTGCCGGGCATGACGATGCATGGCTGTAATCCCAGTGGCTTGGGAGGCTGAGGCAGGAGGATCTTGAGTCCAGGGCCAGCCTCAGCAACTTAGTGAAGCCCTAAGCAACTTAATGAGACTCTGTCTCTAAATAAAATATTAAAAAAAGGTCTGAGGATGTGGCTCAGTGGTTAAGCACCCCTGGGTTCAATTCCTGGTACCAAAATATTGCTATTTCTATTTAACATGACTGTGTACACAGAAAACCTAAAAGGCTCTGTAGAAAAACAGAATTGATAAGTGAATTTAGCAAGACCAATGGTTAGGTCAGGTCGATATGCATGTGGGGTGCATTGGCTCATGCTGGGGATGTATCTCAGTGGTAGAATGCTTATCTAGCATGCCTGAAGGCCTGGGTTCAATCCTCAGTGCCAAGAAAAGAGGTTAATATGCAAAAAATCAATTATATTTCTATCTAGCAGCAAAACAAAGAAAAAGAAGGCTTTAAAAACCCTTCCATTTCTAACAGCATACATATCAAATTCTTAGGAATAAATCCTAATGGAGTGCTGAGAGCCATAGCCAAGTAGGAATGACGCATGGCAATTTCCTTGTCAGCCTACCCAATGTTGCTTAGAGGGAGGACTCTCCATTGTGGAAATGGGCTTGCCTTGGACCCAGGTCATTTACAATGACATTGCATGAATGTTTGAGAGTTTTGATTTGAAAGGTGACCTTGCTCAGGGTTTAGGGTGGATCCTGCTGAGAATAGGGTGGTTTCAGGTTTAAGGTGGATCCTGATGCCTCAGGCTCCTTGAGTTCCCGTTGAGTTCTTGCGGGATTCAGAGGGTATTTGGTATGCAGAGCCCGGTAGAGGGTGTGTATTTTCCCCAGAACATGCGTGTAGAGTGCTGGTGAGAGTTTGGAAATAAAGAGTTGCTGTTGAAATCTACAAGGTGTGGTGGCTCGATTATTTTGTGCCCAGCTACACTGCGGCAATGGAGGATGCAGAAAATCTCCCCACTGAAAGCTACAACACATGATGGAGAGAAATTTAAAAATACTTAAATTAAGAGATAAACTGTACTCATGAATTAGAAATATTATAAATATATCAGCAGATGCTTTTTTTTTCATTTTACTCATAGCAATGGGTTATGTGAGGCACTGGATTCAATCCTCATCACCATATAAAATTAAATAAATAAAATAAAGGTACTGTGTCCATCTACAGCTATAATATTTTTTTAAATAAAATAATACTAATGAAAAGAGGAAAATCTAAGAGAACAACTTACAACTTTGCAACTTTGAAGTAGACACTTTTCTTAAACAAAATGGGAACATGCTATCTATGAAGGAAAACTTTGATCATTTGGACTATGTTTTTATTTATTTATTTATTTATTTATTTTTATTGGTTGTTCACAACATTACAAAGCTCTTGACATATCATATTTCGTACATTACATTGAAGTGGGTTATGAACTCCCAATTTTACTCCAAATGCAGATTTCAGAATCACGTCGGTTACACATCCACAATTTTACATATTGCCCTATTAGTAATTGTTGTATTCTGCTACCTTTCCTATCCCCTCTATCCCCCCTCCCCTTCCCTCACATCTTCTCTCTCTACCCCATCTACTGTAATTCATTTCTCTCCTTGTTTATTTTCCCATTCCCCTCACAACCTCTTATATGTAATTTTGTATAGCAATGAGGGTCTCCCTCCATTACCATGCCATTTCCCTTTTCTCTCCCTTTCCCTCCCATCTCATGTCTCTGTTTAATGTTAATCTTTTCTTCCTGCTCTTCCTCCCTGCTCTGTTCATAGTTGTTCTCATTATATCAAAGAAGACATTTGGTATTTGTTTTTTAGGGATTGGCTAGCTTCACTAAGCATAATCTGCTCTAGTGCCATCCATTTCAATTGGACTATGTTAAAAGAAAGAATTTCTGTGCATCAAAAGGCTGTGTTAAGAGAGTGAAAAGACAAGCCACAGAATAGGATAAAATATTTGCAATATCTGATAAAGGACTCATAATTAAAATTATATTAGAGAAAACAATAGAAAAATGTGTGAAGGAATGACATACTTCACAAAAAAAGAATATCAAGATTTACCAATAGGGGCTGGGGTTCTGGCTCAGTGGCAGAGTACTCACCTAGCACGTGTGAGGCCCTGGGTTCAATCCTCAGCACCACATATCAATAAATTAATAAAATAAAGGTATCATGTCCAACTACAACTAAAAAAATAGATAGTCAATAAACATATGAAAAGCTGCTCCACTTAATCAAAAAGAAAAATGAAAATTAATACCATAATAAGATGCCACCAAAAACCCATTGCTATGAGTAAAATGAAAGAAAACAGCATCTGCTGAAGCTGAAGACAGCTGACCCTCCATAGCCATGGGTTGTGTACCTGTGGATTCAACTTACTGAGGATCTAAAATATTGGGGGGGGGGCCGGAATTGCATCTGCTCTGAACATTTAGAAAAAATTTTCTTGCCATTATTACTTAAGCAACACAGTCTAATTATTACATAGAATTGACATTGTAGTCATCTAGAGATGACTTAAAGAAGACATGCAACACTATGCCATTTTTCATAAGGGACTTGAGCATCTGTGCATTTTGGTATTGGTAGGGTCCTGAAACCAATGCCCTGTGGATACCAAGAGATGACTCTGTGCTTATCTGTGGCTTGAAAATTCTATTCCAAAGGACACACAAAAGAATGTTTCTAGCTATCTTATATGTAATAGCCAAAACCCTGAAATTACTCCTAGTACCCCAAATTGTGGTTGTCTTGGCAACTGTGTGGAGGCAGAGTTGGGGATGGTGAGACAGAAATGGTGCCAGCAGGAGCTAGGGCAGCAGGGTCCTGAGGAAGGAGAGGAAGGAGGCCGAGTCTGCATGTACAGGGCTGGACTGGATTTGAGAAGGGATGGGGAAGGAAGAGTCTGAGCCTGAGCTCCTGGGAGGAAACCATGGAGGAGAAAGAGGTGGGGGGGTCGTGGAGACTGAGTTTGATTTGGTCTATAGTGAAGTTGGAGGTGCCTGAGGGACCAAATGAGAAAGCAATGCAGAGACATGGGACACTCCAGAGCTCAGACTCATTCACCCTCAAACCACTACAGAGTAGTGGGTAGATGCCACAAGGAGAGGAGAAGTAAGGTTTAAGATGGAGGGACTTGTACTTTGGCCTAATCCAGAGTGGTATGCAAAGACAAATCACCTAAGTCAGGACCTGTGCTCTGGCCGGGCACACACCTGTCATCCTATGGGCACATGAGAGGCTGAGGCAGGAGGATAATGAGTTCAGCAAAAGTGGGGCTCTAAGCAACTCAGTGTGACCCTGTCTCTAAATAAAATACCAAATAGGACTGGGGCTGGGGCTCAGTGGTCGAGTGCCCCTGAGTTCCATCCCTGGTACCATCCCCACATAAATAAACAAACAATCCAGGTCCTCTGTTCTGGAATTCCATCTGCCATTGCTAGATCAGCACTTCAATCTTTCCAGACTCCAAGCTCCAAATATGTGCCTTGGACTTTCTGGACTAGGTTCTGATACTGGCTGGAACAGCCTCCTCCATCTTTGCCCTTTCCCATAAGTCCTTACTACCCAAGGACTGCTCCACTGCCCTCCCCCTCTCTTGTCCAGACTGCACTGTGGGGACCCTGCTTCCTGCAGAGAATGGGACCTGGCCTTCCCTCTGAGTTCCTGCATGGAATGAAGACACCTTTGTGAGATTCCCCAGCCTCCATTTTAGTGCACAGTTAAGGTAGAGCCTTTATTGTGGGGTGGGGAAACTGAGGCTCAGAAATGTTGACGTCGAAGTTTACTCAGAGAGAGTTAATGGCAGAGGCTGGGCCTTCCAGTGCTCAGGACTTAGTTTTCTTTTTCTCTTTTTGATGGACAGAGAAGAAGAAATAGAAATAGAAGATGATAAAGCAGACAGAGAGAACCACTGAAAAGACACCCGGAGGCAGAATCGATCAGGGACAGAGAGAAAGAGACAGAGACACAAGAGAATGAGTGGGGCTGGGGGAGGGTGTGAATAGAGACAGCAGGAAAGAGAGAAAGCAGGAAAGGAAAATAGTGAGAAAGGAAACGGAAGGGGCCAGCCATGGAGAAGAGAGGGAGCTTCTTGCTCTTGAAGGGACTGGCAGAGATGGGTGGCCCCAGAAATCCTTACCTGCCAAACCCCATCCGCCCTCAGAGGCCCAACCAGAACTGAGCCGTTGATCTAAACAGAAAACACACAGAGGAAAAGGAAAGCACATGGCTGCCCCCCTGGCTGTGGCTCTGCGCATTCCTTGTCCCTGGAAGGTCACTGCGACAGCAAGGCACACATTTTGGAGCCCTCTTCTCTCGGTGGCTCTCCCTTGCCAACAGCCACCCGCCACCAAGAGCCCTAGACTGAGCTCTGTTGAAGATGCCATGGTGGGGGAGGGGCAGGGCTCTGGGGCCTGGGGGCTGGTTGGGGCAGTGTGTCCCCTGTCCTTGGCCTGACAGAGAAACTGCAAGGCTGGCTGGCAGGGAGCTGACAGGGAGGGGAAGCTGGGGGACATGTTCCACACCATGCCCCACCATGCAGGGCCTGGGATGCCTAAGCAGCCCAAAGGCTCTCTTGGATTCTGGTGGGAGTGAGAAGGCAGTCACAGGGCCAGGATCAGGAAGGGGACAGGTAGTGTACAAACTATTAATAGGTCATGTTGCTTTCTGTCTCCATTGGGCTCTGGGGTGCCCAGCTATGAAGAGTTTCCATTTATGATGAAACTTATTGTTACTTATAATGACACAAGTGAGAATTAATATTGATCTTGTGCTTTGCAGTCACCAAACGTCCACAGGTGACGAACTCACTGAATCCCGTTCACCCAACTGCAACACTGTGATGAACTGGGTTATACGGAAGAGGAAAGGAGGCTGGGGGAGGTCAAGTAACCTGTCCAGCGGCTGGGACACAGGAGAGAAGCTTGATAGACTGCTGGAGAAGTCAGACCAGAGCCAGGGTTTAAGGGTCTTCACCAGCCCTAACAACTTTGCATCTCATCCAAGGAGGCCAAAGAGGGCAAGCAGTATATGCAGAGGAGTCTAGGATAGGAGACCCAGGAGGAATGACTATGGGCAGGTGGGAGGGCATTCTAGGGCAGGGGCCACCTGAAGATTCAGGGAGGCATGCAAGGGCTAGCATCCCCCAACAGTTAAAGTTGGGGAGATTCAGACAAGAGCATACAGTCAAAAAATATTTATCGTCAAATTCTTACAGTGATAGAGGTTGAGAACAGGCTGAGCCAGGCTACCTGCATTTAAACCCCAGCTTTGCTACTCCCTGTGTGGCCTTGGTATAGTTATTTAACTTCTCTGTATCCCAGTTTGCTCATCTGAATAATGGGAATAATGATGGTAAACACCTCAAGGAGAATTGAAGATTAGATCCATTATTCAACATAAAGCATTTGGTGGAGTGCCTGGCACATGGTAAGTCTTAAATATTGGCTTCTGATGTCTTTTTCACTGTGGTGGCTATTTGCCAGGCCTGGGCTGAGCATTAGGACAGTATCAATAAGCAAAAGAAACTGTGGTTCTTCTCCTCATGGAGATTTGTGTTTTGGGGGGAAGGTTTACATTAGTCACAAAAGAACACAACCAGGTAAAATTGCAACAATAAGAAATAGAAGGAAGAGGTACACAGTGACATGACAGTGAAAAATTGAGAAACCCTCCTAGCCAGGAAAATTCAGGGATATCTCTGTGACAGATACTTGAATTTTGTTCTACAGTAAGAGCTGACCAATGGAAAAAGGAAAAGAAGATCGTTCTAGAGGGCATAGCATGTTCAAAGGCCCAGTGGTACAATGGAGCTTAGGAGCCTGGTGGATGGAGAGGTAGGCAGGGATTAAATCAAAGCAGACCCTGTAATTCAGGCCTTATCTTCCTTAAGAATAAAGATAACCAGGGAAAAAATTAAAGACACAGTAACATGATTAGAAAAAGACTACTTGGGTATGGTAGCATTTGCCTATAGTCCCAGCTACTGGGAAGCCTGAGACAGGAAAATTGAAGCCAGATTCAGCAACTTAGAGAGATCTTTTTTTTTTTTTTTTTTTTAATGGTTGGGGCTGTAGGTCAATGGGAGAATGCTCTTGGATTCAATCTTTAATAAGAGGGTTGGGGAGTTGGGGAAATATGGGGAGGGAGGTCCTGGATGGGGAGGGAGGGAAGAGACATGGCCAGCCTGTAGGTTTGAGGCAGATTTCAAACTGGAAGGTGAGGAAGGAAGGCCTCATCAGACAAGACAGCAGAATCTAGTTTCACACATGCTCACGCCCTTGACTCCCTTGCTTTATATATGACCTTGGGCAATTCCTTTCCCCTGTGTGGGCTTGGGTTTCCATCTGCATTCCAAATGATCTTCCAAGTCTACTTAGGGGCCATCTTGACCTTTTCTGATGTGCCCTCTGTTGCTGCACACACACACATCCACTGAGAAAAGAGAGGGCAGTATGTGTTGCTGAGGAGAGCATAACCCCCTCCTCCCTCTCTGTCCCTAGTGCCCCCAACCTGGCCACCACATCCACGCTCTGTGGGAAGGAAAGCTGTTATTTGAAGGATTTATTTCTTGTCATCATCCACCCCATGCAGGGAGCATACCTGTTAGCCACAGGATATCACAGGATGGGATCCATTCAAGCCCAGGACTGGAAGAGGCTCAGGGGACCCACACAGTGGTTGCTGGTTGCTCAGGAAGGCCTAGAACCACAGGAAGCTTCGAGAGGCAGCCTGCCAGGATGATGGAGTGGGTGTGACATAAATTTCTCAGGACAGGCAGCAAAAAAAAAAAAAAAACATTTACAGCCCCTCCTTGCTGAGTCTGGTTCCCAATCAGGCCCCTGGCTGGCCTGCTCCCTCCACCTGCCACACCGGGTTGGCTCCTCCAAAAGCCAAAGTCTTTCATAGCTTTTGTCTCTCTTCTTCCTCTCCCTAGTGTTTAAGAAACATACACAGAGACATACACACAAATACGGCTCTCACCCTCGCTGGGCCTCTGTGTGCCCACATGAGTGTATACACATGGTGATGCATACACACATGTGTCCCCCCAGGGTTCTGTGTACCCACATACATATACAGACTAAGAGATATCCACACGCCTCCCACGCTCCTATGGGAGACTGGCCCTGGGTGGGCTGAGGGAAGCCTCAGCCTCAATTACCATCCCTGGACCACAGAGAGCAGCATTCCCTCAGGACAGGCCCCCAAGGACCTGGGAAGTGCCTTCTTTCAGGAACTGCCCCCAGGCGGCTTCTCCCCACCTTCCATGCAACATCCCACCAGGTCTGCCCTGGGAAGGCCCAGGAATTCCTCCCGTGTAGCTGAGTGAGGCTGTGGCCAAGCCTCTGAGCCTCCAAGCTGAGGCTGACTGAGGGCGCATTAGAGGACAGCCCAGACAGACACCGCAGCCCCATTTCCCTCACAGCCCAGGGCCCCAGAGGCCTCAGGCACACCCTACTACAGCTCTGGGTCGCCTTTGTTCCCAGGCTTCTTTGACACTTCACCCTGTTCTCCCCTCAGTTTAGGCCACCAAATGCCTCAACAGCCACCCAAGAAGTATCTTTTTCTCTTGAGCTGAGCTGAACAAACTTTTCCTTTCATGGGCCTTCTTGGCCTAACTGATGGTCAAGCCATTTGGTTCTTTCCAGACAAGCCTGAAGGGGCCTCTTGTTTATTGGAAATGCATGGATCCAGCCATTACACACCAGGCCCTGGAAGTCAGGCCCAGACCCTCTCCACAGCCACATTCTCACCCATGGGAAAGCTAAGGATTGAAAGTCAGGAGGGAGGCTGGGGGGAGTTACTCCTAGCACAGTTTGGTGAGAAATTCATTAACCTTTTATTCCTTTTCTTTTTTTTTTTAATAGAACAATCCAAATGGCATCGCTTTGTAAGGGACTGGTGAAACGTCAGAGGAAGAGACCACAAGGGACTGGCTTCATGCAATTGGCAAAAGGGGATTTCTTGAACCAGCATGCTAGGGCTCCGTGCCCACTCGAGAAAGGAGAGCAGCCCAGAGCCCAGAGCAGGGGTTGAACAATGCTTAAGCACACCTTTTGGGGAGGACGGGGGGGGGGGGGCTGGCTTTGCATACATCACAGCTTTCTTTAACAAATCACCTTACACCACGGGAAAATCAAACAATAATTTTTAGACTTGATTAGTACATTCATTGGTGGGAACAGGGATGGCTGGAGTGATAGGTCATTCCTAAGGAGGGGGTTACATTTAAACTGATTGGTTCGGACCCTAAATATCTATGTGACAAGCTGCAAAGGGTTACATGGGGAGTTGCAAAGGACCCCAGGGCATAATTCAACTAAATGGCCAGTAGGGCCTTGTCCTAACTGCCTCAGGAATTTAACCCTTGCTTTGCAGTTTAGAAACTTCACCCTTTCACCCTTAAGGAATCTTAAAGGAAAAGTTTCTTTATACAGCAAAGTATCATCATCCCCCCCATGACTGGGAGTCACTGATGGAGCAGCTATAAGAACATGGACTTAGGACTGGAGTTGTGGCTCAGTGGTAGAGTGCTCACCTAGCATGCATAAGGCCCTGGGTTCAATCCTCAGCACCACATAAAAATAAAATAAAGATATTGTGTCCACAGAAAACTTAAAAATAAACATTAAAAAAAAAAAGATCGTGGACTTAGAAAAGCCAGACCTGGGTTCAGATCCTTTGTAACCTTTTACCAGCTATGTAAGCTTGGCAATCACGTTGACTCTATTGATGAGTTTCTTCTCTAAAGCAAACATGCCCAGCTCAGTGCAATGGTGCACACCTGGATCTCCAGCAACTTGGCAGACAGAGGCAACAGAAACACAAGTTCAAGGCCAGCCTGGGTAACTTGGTGGGACTCTGTTTCAAAATAAAGGTTTTAAATAGGGACTGTGTTAGAGCATCCCTGGATTCTAATCCCAGTACCAGAAAGTAAATAAACCAATACAAAATAAAACAAGCTGGGGATGTAGCTCAATGGTAGAAGGTTCTTGAACTCAATCCTTAGTACAAGAAAGGAAGAAAGAAAGGAAGGAAGGAAGGAAGGAAGGGAGGGAGGAAGAGAGGGAGCGATGGAGGGAAAGGGAAGGAAAAGAAGAGTTAAAAAAAACAAGAAAAAGAAAGAAATAAGGAAAAATTTTAACATGCACAGACCATAATCCTATTAAATGGTCAATAATGGCTCATTCTAGTTGTTTCTCACTAACTCTGTGCCACTGAAAATGGATAGCCTAAGGAGTGGGACAGGAAGAGAACTAATGCCTGATCCATTCTAGGTTTTAAAATATTCATTCGTTAACACTTCTTGCCCCAGGGTGAGGTACTGTTAGGATTCCGGATGTTATCCTATGCTGGGGTGGGGGAAGGGAGAGTTTTGGACGTTTGCATCCTGGGGGAAAGACGGTTGGTCAGGCTCCCCCAGCTGCCCCCTTTCCCCAGGGAGAAGCTGAACAGACAGACCATCTGGCTGCAGTGTTCCTTACCTAGAAGTCAACATTATGAAGCAGAATACTCTTAGGGGCAGCAGCAGAAATGTTAGCTCTTATCCAGATAACCCAGAGTCCTGAGCACACCTGGCAATAGGTATTTCTCAAGCTCCTTAGGCAGGGAAGCCTCCAAGAAATGCACCAGGGGGCGGGTTTCAGCTGAGCCTAAGTCAGAATTCTGCAAAAACTGGAACCCCATAATTTGGAAGGGAATGAGCTCCCCATCACTGTAGGTGTGTGAGCAGAGGCTGCTTCACCCAGAAGGCAAGCTAGGGAAGAAGATAAACCAGGAGTGGTGGTGCATACCTGGAATCTCAGCAACTCAGGAGGCTGAAGCAGGAGAGTCTCAAGCCAGCCTAAGCAACTTAGCAAGGCCCCAAACGAGTTGGTGAGACCCTGTCTCAAAATTAAAAAAAAAAAAATTGTCTCAAAATAAAAAAGGGCTGGGAATGTGGCTCAGTGGTTAAGCACCTCTAGGTTTAATTCAAAAACCAAAACAAACAAACAAACAAACAAACAAACAAATAAAAACCTTCTCCTGGGGCAGGGTTGCTTAGCCTGGAGGGAGTTTGTGACAGAGACTCTGGGGCCGACGCGGGGGTGTGGCCTCTCGGGCAGGTAGGGCCGGTCGGACGGCGGAGGCGGGGCCTCGAGAGCGGGCGGGGCGGGGCCTAGGGGCGGAGCTTCGGTGGCGCGGCAGAGCTGGCGGGTCCGGGCTGTCTGAGACAGTCACTGCCCTGATGGCGGTGGTGGCTGCTGCTGTCAGGTGCACGGCCTGGGCTACTGGGGCAGCCGGAGCTGGCCATCGCCAGGAGCCAACAGGCGGATCTGCAGCTGGGAGCGCACACCAGGCCGGCAGAGGAGGCGGCTGCAGCCGGATCCGGGAGCGCTGCTTGCTTCGGTGTGTCGCGCAGCCAGTGCCTGAGGCGGCGGCGGCGGCGGCGGTGGGGCCCCAGGTACCGAGGGGTGGCGGTGGCGGCGGGAGCGAGGCCCTCCCTTGGTCGGCAGCGCGCGGCTGCGGCGGGGCTGGCGGAGACCCGCCTCCCCTCTTTGCCACCTCCGCTCTGGCGTGCCCCGCGCCGCGGGCCAGGAGGGTTGGGGGCGCCGCGCTGGATGCCGGCAGCGGCCCTCTCACAGGGGCTCCGAGGACCCCGCACCCTTCCGCGGACACACCCCAGGGGCGGTGCAGGCGGCGGCGGGCGTGCCGGGCCGGGGGACCACGGTGCAGGGCGCGGTCTCTGCCAGGCGGCCAGCTGCGGGGGCCCGGGCGCCGGACCCTGACCCTTTTGTCTCCTGGCCGAGCTGGACTTGGGCTGCCCCACCGGCGCCGCTGCCCTGCGCCGGTGCTCGGGAGGAGTTCGCCGCTGCGCAGAGCAGGAGGTGGCATCCGACCCTGTCCTGCGCATCGCCCCTGGTGCAGCGTGGGGAAGGAGTCACGTTGTATTGTGTGGTACCAGCTCTGGACATTTCTCATTCAGTGTCCATCTCTATCAGCTAGTCTGAAAATTGGAACCAGAAATACTTGACAAATCACTAGCTACATCATGCTTACAGGTGGTGACATATCTCTGCTGCTGCTGCTTATTCATGAAACTGGAGGTTAAGACTTCATTTCTGAGATGGAAACTAGGGAAAACCCCACATAAAGTACCAGCGTTGGACAGAATATCAGACAGACAATTTTCAACTGAAATGCTGGTTATTAGGAGTCATGTGGAGTCAGGAGTTGCTGTGGAATCCATTTGTATCTAAACCAGCTCCTCCTCTGGAATCGTTTCTCATTATCATATCTTTCTGATGGGAGGAGGGTGGGCGTCGGGAGAAAGAGAAAGAGAGGGGATACTATCTGATATCGAACTGTGTTATAATTCCAATGCAGCCAGGCTCTTAAATAAATTAGATATTTAAAAATTAAGAAGAGTTAATATAAAATTATAAGTGATTTGGAGTAAAACACTCACATTGTCATCAATGATTGTCATCATTTTGTGACTTTTGACTTTTGATTATTCAGAAGGAATACATGATGGCTTATGGTATGACATTTATCATTGAAAACAGGTTATTGGGTCTCCAGGAGTGAAAATAAATATCAGAGCAGATCTAAACTGCCATAGGCTGCACATTTGCAGTACACTTGTTTTCCTCTGTTTTCTCCTATGCATCATTTTTATTTAGATCCTTAACCAAAACATTATGGCTTTCTCTCCTGTGAAACTGATGCGAAGCTGAATCTATCCCCTTGTTTGCTCCAAGTTATTTGTTCAAATCATGAAAAGTGATTGGCCAGCATATGTCACTACTTGAGCTGTTGTTGTGGTAAAATCCCTGTGTGTTTGTAGGTAAAATACAGAAAAAGGTTGATCAAATGTCAATTTGGGGTGACTGAATTTCAAAGCAATCAGAATCCAGAAATTAACCACAATTTTAAAACATGTATGCATAATATAATTTATTATAATTAGTCAGGAAGTCTGTAGGATGAAGACACTCTGGAACTATATTTGCATATTTTTATTCTGTGTTTTGCATTAGAGAGTGCTAAATATTTTATATGAAAAAAAAAAGTGTTGGTAGATGACTTCTGAACTGATTATCTCCACTTGTCAGGTTGATTAGTGAGCTCTGCTCCCAGGACTTCAAGAAACCCCCATCTCCTTTTAAAAATCAGGTTCTACCTCTTCTTCCTATTCAAGGGGCTTTAACCAATTAAGAGCCAGAGAAAGCCCCACCTTCAAATGTTTTTGCATTGACAGTTCACAAGTTAGAAATTCAAATGGCTTTTAGGCTGAATCTCCCTAATAAAAGAAAAACAAATTAAAATAAACTGATGACTTTTACCCATCAAAGTAGGGGGTGGGGTGTGATAAGATGCTTCAGTACTAGGGCAAACAATCGTCCTTCCACATTGTTGATGGGAATGTCAATTGGCACAATTCTCATGAAGGACAATTTAGCAATGTATATCAGAAGTACAAATCCATGTAAACTTTGACCCAGCAACTCCACTTTTGAGAACTCTTCTGTGGGTACATTTATTCGTACACAGGTGAATGGCATGTATACAGTGTTATTCATTGCAGCATTGCTTGTGATAACAATAACAGAAAACAAACCTGATGCCTTCAGTTGTAAATTGTACCACTGTATCCTTAAAACGGAATGCTACATGGATGTTTAGGAAAGAAAGGACAAAGAAGATCCCTTCGTACTCTCATGAGAAGTACAAAATAAAAACAAAAAATAGGTGCAGAAGAGGGTATAAAATATTAATCATAGTGTTTGCTTTAAAGAAATTCTAGAAAGATATTAGGAACTTAAGTTATTGTATAGCAGCAGAGAAGAATAGTCCAAATATGCATTTGCTTGGTTTACATCAATTGG
Source organism: Urocitellus parryii (assembly GCF_045843805.1). Lineage (NCBI taxonomy): Eukaryota > Metazoa > Chordata > Mammalia > Rodentia > Sciuridae > Urocitellus > Urocitellus parryii. Next base: position 99,172,513 of record NC_135541.1, read on the forward strand.
ATTTCATGGAATAATTTGGATTTTCAGGTAAAGAAAATGAGTTACACAGGCCGGCTGTTAAGATAAGATGATTCTGGTAACCTAATTGTCTGGATTTTTCTACCCAGTTTTTTGGGTGGACAGACTTTTTAGTAGATGTACTAAGGGGCCAACCAGTATCATACCAGATGTGGAACTTGACTCAGAGATAAATATCCTCATTCCAAACCCCTCTCTAGATTTCCTAGACAGGCTTAAAAAAGTCACAGCTGGAAAGAGGCATGACCAGCTTCCTCACCCTTTCAGGAGCAATGCTGACTTACCCGTTTTGCACATTAGCCACATTTCCTGATCCCATATAATTTTATGGGTTATGAGAATGTTTTAACTTTAATTTCTTTTATAATCAGAATAAAAATAAACATAATAATAAGTATATAATAATAAATCCAGCCTGAATTGCATTCATCTTTATACCAATAGTTATAAAATATAATTTAAAATGTCTTCTTATGGAGGAAGGAGTGCATAAAAACATGACAGAAGTTCCTAATTGCCAACAAAGTTATAATGTTGAGATGTGATCTGAAGAGGAGGGAGCAGTCCTAGACCTCCCCAGCCCAGTGTCAGGGCCTCTTTCTCTATGGACTCTTCCCCTGTACCAATACAACACATACCTTGGACCCTTTATCCATACATGTTATTTTAAAATTAGGAAAACAAATTGGGATGCACAGAAGAATCAGTGCCTAGTTTTGTCCTGAATTCTCTGGACTTCTTCCATGTAAGAGCTGAAAACCCCAAACCCTGGAACATTCTAATGGTGGCAAGCACTTCTCCATTTTTCTGAGGTCAAACTCCCCATAGAAGTGTGGTCTGGCTGGAGTCACGGCCTCCCCTCCCTGATCTTGAGGCCATGCTCTTTCCTTAGAAAACAGGAAGGAGCCACCTTCAGAGTTCCCATCACTTTTCTAGAGGAGATTTGCACTCCTGGGCCTCAGCCTGTCAGCCATATCATCCCATGTCACACGCCCTAGATACTATAATATCTTTTCCCTCCTTATCAAAGAAAGATTGAGATCATGTACAAGAATGGGATCCTAATTAGAATAAGTTATACTCCATGTATATATAATATGTCAAAATACACTCTACTGGTATGTATATCTGAAAAGAACAAATAAAAAATAAAATAAGATAAATAGACTGAGAAAAAGCAGACTAAAGCAATGGTTCTCTAAGTGTGCAGCAGCAGCACCTGAAAAGTTGATCACTGGGTCCCACTCTAGTTCTACTGATCTTGAACTCTGTAATGGGACCCAGAAATCTGTATTTTAACCAATACTACAGGAGATTTCTGTGCATGCTCAAGTTTCAAATACACCACGCTAAGCACCCAGCATTTCAAGGGCAGATAATGGGTATCCTTGGCCCAGAGATAAAGATGGACCTAGGGATGTGCTACCTAGACTTAAGGCACTTGATCTCTAGCCCAGGGTCCTGGGGCAACACCACAAGAGCAATTGCAGGCAGCAGCTACTTTTGGCTCTGGGCCAGGAGATTCAAAGACCTCAGTCCTGCATATTGTAGTCTGGCTAAACTGCTGCAGATCCCTGCCCCTTACTGAGCTGCAGGAGATACACCCATGCCTTTGGATCAGTGGACCCTTACTCCCGCTCCCACCCGAGTTCGTGGCTGCCTGGTGATCAGATTCGCCTTGCCTCTCATCTTACAGAATGCCAATTTGGGAGTTCAATAGGAATTTCTGATTCCTAAATCAGATAGGCCCCCACAGCCCATATTTAAAAGCTGCCTTCCTTTCCCACCTCTGTCCTAGGTAACCCTGAGGATCAGCCAGGTCTGGAAGTAGAGAATCTGTTTATGGATTCAAAGGATTCACCAGAATCCCTTACTCACTCTGCCTCAAAAGTGCAGGGCTAGGTGTTTGTGATATAATTTGGGGGTGCACTGCCACCTGGGTCCTGAGAAGGGGACTCAGAGGTGGAAATTCTCTAGAAACCTAGTCCAAAAGGTCTCAAAGGTTGTGAAGAGTTCGTGTTAGAGACCTGAAGTTACATAGGCACCTGCCCTCTGAATCCAGCCCGTTCTCAGGGATCTTAGCCTTTCCCAGGCCAATGACATTACCCTGTCCCTCTTGGCTGTTAGCAGGATCCCCCCATAGGCAGTTTTACCAAGATGGTAGTTTCCTCTGAAATCCAGAAACAATTGAGGAATCAAAGTATCTTTCAACCTGAAGTTGTTAGTCCATGTTCATCACCAGGTTTGATATCTCTGTTGTGTTCCTGTGTCCACCATTTCTGACTTATGTGCACGCAGCATTCTTAGTTGATTTCTGGAAGGGGGGAAAAAAACTGTGCAAATGGCCCTCTCTGGGAACAGAAGGCACCCCACCTGACTCCCTCTTCAGAATAAACAGATTCAGACTTTCCTTTGCAGCTACTGCAAATTCTAATAACTGTTTTAAAGCACTCTGTTTTTTTTTTTCAGTAACCAATTAAAGGTTATGTTTTAGAATATGGTTTGAAAATCTGGATGGGTAAATATTATCCAGAATATTTAGAGAAACTGCAGAATCCTTTCTTGTATTCACCACTCTTATCTTTCAAGTTGCTTTATTTTCTGTGTGTGTGGTGTGTGTGTGTGTGTGTGTGTGTGTGTGTGTGTGTGTTGTGTGGTTTCTTTCTTTATTTGGCAGAAAATATACTTTTCAAAACTTCCTGATCAAAGAAGTAATATTTCCTGAAATTTTAAGGCATTAAGAATGACCCCTCCCCCTTTATTTTGTTTCTGCTTCTCCTTTCTTTTCTGGTGGGCTTATCTCTTCTTTCTGCTTCAATATCACAACTTTACAGAGTTGTCAACATCTAAATATGGTAATAAAATGGGTCAAGGACGAGATTAACATTAACTTGTTGAGTCCCTTCCCCAGTACCACAAAAACAAACCAAACCAAAGCAAACCCCAAAACCCACCTTGTATACATGGAAGAAAAATGTGAGTATTTATTTCTTAAGACCTTAATGTTTTCTAGATAAAATTTCCTTTTTCTGTGGTAAAGAGTGAACATTTGGATGTAACATGTTTAAGTGGACGCCTTTGGATTTTTCATCTTGATTATAAATATATCCCTCATTCTGACCTTGATCATTGAATAAAATCCATGTCTGTGTTTTTTGTGCATCTGTGCACACGTGATGTGAGAAGATGTAACTGTGTCTTTCTGGCAGTTTTAAAAATAAAAGCGTCTGAAATCACTCTTATTTTGATTAAAATGTTCAGATAGCTGGGAACAGAGAGGAATTACAGGAAGACAGGACGGAGGTCTATACTGGAGTAGGATCGGAACTGCAATGTGCCCAGGTCTGTGCCACAGCACTAAAATCCAGTTTGGCAGTTTGTTTTGGGATTCCTTTTGGCATTGACCTGTTCCTTTATAATACAAGGTACAGCATCTCTAGTCTGGAGTTGGCCTGCTGTTGAAAAGGTCAGGCAGCCCTGGGGGGGCCCCTCTTTTTCTGACTTCGCAGGCAGAGGCATGATTCCAAATCCACCACAGCGAGCTGCAGCGTTCACCCCACCAGAGCCCTGGGCTTATGCATGTCCAGGTGTCTGGGCCACAGCTGCTAGCAGGTTCCATGAAGGCAGTATTCCAGGGAGCCCCAAAGGTGGAAGCGGCTCTCAGGAAACAATGTCATGCCTTTCTTCTGTTTGCCCTTCTTGGTTGGGGGAGATGTCTGTATAGATCAGGATCAGGGGCAGTGTAGACCGCCTCTGGACCACAGGGTTAAATTTTAATACAAAGGAGGCGATGGCCTAGATTCTGTAGGATCCCTGTTTGGTGTGGGTGGCTCGCTGTGCCCATCTCTTTGCTTTCCTCTTCTATTGGAAAAGAGGTTGGTAGGATTAGCCCCTTAGTCTCAAGAAACTTATCTAAAATTTCCCATGCTGGAGGCAACCGCGAACTCACAGAGCACGTGAGAGGCACCTGAAGTCCCTGTTCACGGTTCATGTCCCAGGCTGGCAAGGCGCACATGCGTGGGAGGCTGGTGGGCAGGTTCGCCAAGAGGCTGCCAAGTCTGGTTCTTGGGTGGGGTGGGGGAGTGAAAGAGTCCTTGCTCCAACCTGAGTTCAGAGATTAGAAAAACAGGTGTTAGGTCGCTGTGCTAATTCACTCTCTGGGTAAACACGGCTCAGACAGTTGTATGCCAAGGATTTAATGAGGGACTGTCACCTCAGGGCCCTATGTTCACTTTGTTTATTAAACGACATTTACTGGGTTCATGGACAAAAGAGATACCCTGGGGCCTTGAGTAACCCGCTAGGTACCCCACAACATCAGCCTTTGGTGCAAAGACTTCAATACTGATTTTGCCCCTTTTGCTTCTGAAGAAAAAATACTACATTTCTTCCGTTTCAAATGCGCCCTGCACGAAAAGGGGGAAACTGCAGACTCCCCACGCCCCCCCAGAGTCCCTACAGAGGACAGGTTTCTGACTCCAGAAAAGCACTTCCACGCCTGCACGCTATTTGCAAAAGAGATAGGGTTTAGAGTAGCCTCAGACTTCACTGAAATCCTGTCTAGAACAGTAGAAAACTGTTTCTTAACCCTAAAGTGGAATTGCTTAGCCCGGTGGCTCCATCTTACCCTAATATCTATCCACACTGGCAGAAAGAGGAGAGCTAGGAAAGGTTCTTTCAGGCCCTCCAAATCCCTCCCACCCATTCCCCTGGCTACCACTACTGTGGTAGCTGACTTGACCTTATCTGATCTTTCTGGAATTTCGTGTAAAAGCGACCACATCCATCTCCATCTTCCTAACCATGTCTTGCTACAGTATACCATTCCGTGATCCGAACCGCCCAGAGTAGGTCTCTAAGGGGCTACACCCACTGGGGAAATGACTCTTCCTTCTAGATTAGATCCCATTAGCTAGTTCCAGTTTTGAAACACCCACAAAATTTGTTTAGTTTTCTAAGTGATGTATTTTGAAACTAGATTAGTATCTTACAGATAATGCAAAGGCCAGAGTTGCAAATCACCAAGTCCCAGAATTAGTTTCCTAATTTGAGAATATCTTGAAAATGCAGAATAAATTTACCATAGGCAGCTAAGAGACTGGGTCAATTCCTAACTTGCAGAACCATAGACATATAGAGGAATTATTATCTGATTTAGTTACATGTAAGTAGATCTATCCATATCTAACAAATATGTAGAATCTATCAGTGTTCCTGCTTTTTACTGGATACAATTCAAACAACTGGATTAAAAAAGAAAGTCATGTTTGGATTAGTAGTACTTTCATTTGAGCCCAGTATCTGACGTGTTGACAAAAGCACTGTTGGGCTGCTTCCCAACCAAACACATCTGACGGACTGAACAGAAAGTATTAATGGGGCAGTAGGGGGAGCTAAAGAAAGGAAAAGCAACCTTGAGTTTATCAAGGACCTGAATCAAGTAGTTAGGCTAGAATTCCCTTTGCATAGAATAAAAAATGTAGTAAATATGGGTGCACCTCCCTCACTGGGGTAGGCTCATTGTCTGGCAAGTTCATACCCCCTTTGCTTTGAAATTCCTTCTAGTAAAGTAACTCACCTTCTTCGAACACCCCTCTCATTTTGAGATAGCTGGTCATGGGTCTGATTATGGATGCTTTGTCCAGCTGCGAGGTGATAGCTGAGGGCAAAGGCAGTAATTAACCAGTTCATAAAACTCACTGTTTTCCTTCTCCCTCCTAGTCCGGGCAGCATTTTTGGACTTCTCTTTCATTGTGAATCGTTCCCCTTTTCTTCTTACAACGTGAGCTCCACAGATTCATTCGAAACCAAAAATTAATTTTCAATCAGATATCATACTTGGCAAAAACACAAGACATACTTTAAATGAAGAGGCTGAAGTCTAATAACATGAAAAAATATTTAAAAAAACAGGTATAAAAAGCTATGGTGATGATTTCAAATAAATTATGATCACATACTTGAAGCTAAAACAACACTAAACTTACAGAGTAAAAAGCCTGATTTCTACAAGAGTTGTTTTTCAGTTCTAGGGAATCCCGGCAGCTTGAAACTTTTCCTGACAAATGGTGACACAGAATACAAAGCCACGGATTCTTGCTGCATTTCTCTATAGGTCCAGGAATTTCTCAAAAAAAAAAAAAAAAGAGGTTCAGACTCTTATAATATTAATGATTTTAGTGGGTTATTCATTCCCAGTCTTTGATCCATAAAAATTTAAATTTTATATGAGGAAGAGGAACCCCAATTATTTAGGAATGGTCCTGCTCTTCTGAGGATGCTCAAAGAATGTCCACATGAAACAAATCTTCCTCCTCAGGTCTCCCCACACAGTGGGCAACTACTGTGCCTTTGTGGCTCAGGCTAGGCTAGGGACAGCGACCATATCACAGTCTCAAGTTCATTTCGCCTGTGTCAAGGTCTGAAGGCCCAAGGCCAATTAAGTTGGCACAGTGGGTCCCATTCTCCCTGCAGTGGCCCAGTCGCCCCATTCCCCAGGCCGGGTCAGGTGTAGGAAAGCCCAGAATGTCTCCCCCGGGTCTGGAGCAGAGGCCCTGTGGAGCACTCGGAGTGCTCCTGTGTGCCCGCAGCCCTTTCTCGCTGCCTGGGCACAGCCCCAGTGACTGGCGATTGTCTAGATCTGAAATTATGTCTCATCTGTCTGTTCCGGGAGGGAAGATTCCGTGCGCTTGTAGACGATCTCAGCTCCAGGAGAACCGCAGTGGACTTCCTCTGTCCTTTGCGGCTCTGCCTCGCAGGAACGGGCCTCTAGGGAAGTGGCATCGCCCAGTCCCGCCGCTCTCAAAGGCCCAAAGACTTGGGCGACTCCGCTTGACATTTTTCAGCCACCATGCAAGACACTCCCCAGGTATTTATACCCAGTTTTAGTCTGAATCTTGGCAAACCCTCCCCTCCCTTCATGTTTTGCAGTTCTTGTTCATTAGCAGCCGGCTCAGACGTGTGGCTGCCAGACTCAGTCCCAAAAGGAAAGCCTAAACTCAGATGGTACAGAAAGGGTCAGCCCTGTGACCATCCGGCTTCATCCCACAGAACATTTACAGTGGCTTCTCAGGCGCAGCCGCAGAGCGTCTCTGGCCCCTGAGCGGCAGGCAGAGGAAGGCAGGGCACACTATTGCAGACAGAGGGTAGTCGCACATTGTGGGGTCCCGGGAAACTGGTGCAGGACAAGGTCAGGGTCATCGATGCCCTAGGGAGCACTGCCACACTGGCTGGGGGTATTAGAAAGGCCCCTGTGCTAGAGGAGGGAGAGGGTGCACTTCCGTTCCCCAGTCGACCTTCTGCCCAAAGACGGATCCAGGAGTTCTGTCTCGATTGGGAGTGTCCATTCTGTCTCTCTTCCCCAGAGAGTCCAGCCCCAGAGGCGCGGGGAACCCCAACACCAAGGTGGCTTGGTATCTCTAGCGGAGGAATGCTAGGGTTTGCCTTCAGTAATGGTGCCCAGGCTCTGCAGGATACATAGGCTTTGGGATTTCTTCCTTGGTCCAGCCTTCTCCCCCTCACCCTCCACCACGGTTGACCCAGGTAGCTTGGACAGATGACTTGGGACTAAAAAATAGGAGTTGTGCCTTCCAGGGTCTTTCCAGCCCCAGTCTCTAGGTTGTGGTCCAATGGAGGGACAGCGTCTCTAGTTTATGCATTTATCCCCTCATTGCCTAAAAGGCATATCTTGATCCATGGAGTAGATAGTGGTCCCAGGAACAACTACAAGGAGGATGCATTTCTGAGGCAGTATAGTATGTACAGAATAAAAGAAAGAACAAGCTCTTTCCTTCCACCTCTTCCTGTAAGAGTGAATGCGGCCATGATGCAGGGTCTGCAATCTGTATTTTGTCAAGGGTATGAAATTCATTCGGAAGGAAAACCTCGATCCATTTATTTTTGCTGCTTGCAAAAACACAGCTGGATGATGCTTTGGGCTCAGCTAGACTGACATCACTCATTCACCAAGAAAGGGCCTAAATGGTGCCTATGGGATTAGGGTCGATTTTAGTGGATCTACTTCACCTTATTTGGTTACTAATTGGTTTCTTGTTTTATAAATCGAAATCTCATTTTTAGGAAATTACAAAACCCATGCAGTCAGTCCATCGAGGTAATCCTTGGGTCAGGGGGTATTTAAATGGAAATGGCTCAACAGTGTACCAAGGGTAAAGCAACCGTGAAACTTACCAGGGTTTTCACATGAAATGTGAGCTATCCCTTTAGATCCATAATAGGTACATCCCTTCTAATGCTACTTATGTAAATATGATAAACCAGACTTGAAGGAAAGAGGGGGGCCTGGGAGAAGCAAAATTTATCTGCCAAGGTTAATTTGTGGCATATCTTGGAAATCTTCCAAAATAGATGATGTTTTCCTTTCTTTGGCCACTGTAACTGGGGAAAACCCTTTGGTCTAAAACCCGATTTAGTGATCGCCTCCCTCACAGAGCTCCTTTTCTTCTTTGCAAAACCCTGTTCCCTAGGCCTCACTGAATTACAAGAGCATCTTTAGATCTTGTTCCCACTGTAATCCCACCACAAAGGGAGCTGTTTCCTCCTCATTTTAAACAGACAATCAAAGGATTTGCGAATTTTCTGCGGTATGTCAAGTGCAGAAAGGAAATCTCAGATTACCCCTTCGCCAACTGAAATTGGGTGCTGGAGCGCGTCACTGAAGGCAAGAGTTGAGGGGGTCCAGGGAGAGGGGTCTCCAGCCCACTTTGAGACTTTTGGAAAGGAGGACCCTTGCTGCGGGCTTGGGGGAGTGTCCTCTGCACCCCAAAGGGCGAGTTCATCCTGGTATTATGTCAGGAAAGGCCAACAGGTAGAGGAGGGTAGCCAGTTCCTTATAAAACCTTAACCCAGACTCAACCGTGTGCCAGAGATTTCCACAGGAAACAAAGAGAGAAGGCAGTGCTCTGGGAAAGCCAAAGGTTCCTTAAAAAGGTGGTGGGGGTGGGTGGGAGAGTGGATAAGGGTGGGAGAGGAGGCCTCTGTTAGCCCGTTCCTGGATGGGCTGTTTATTGACCTTTGGGAAGTATAATAATAAGGCCGTAACCCCACACCAGAAACAGTGGAGGCTGGCGCCGGAGTCCTAGACCAGTGTTCCCTGCCCACACACCCCAACAGCCCAGCCGGGGAGATCTTCAGATCATTGAGTAGGGTGGGCGCTCCTGAAGACCAACAGAATTTCACATTTGAAGAAGTTTGTTGGTTTCCAACACTTCTGGGGGCTTCTAGCCGGTCTCCCCACAGAAGGAAGACACAGTCCACCCCTAAAGTGCAGGAGTGCCTGCCCTCCGCTTGTGCAAGGGGTTGCAGGACTTCTGAGGTCCAAGGGTGCTCATGGGCGGTGACACCTGCGTCCCGGGCACTCTCTGCAGGGTCCTTTTCCTTTACCCTGTTAGCCTCCGCAGTCAGCTCATTCTGACTCTTCTTCTGGGTAGCAATGTCTGAACAGAGATTTAAAAGAAAAGAAAATGTCAAGTGCCAGATATCAAGGAGAATAGATTGGTTGAATCCTGAGGAGTGAAGGGGAAGGAGACAACACAAAGGGGTGTTTACAGGTGACTGGGACGGGGACCTCCTGGAATGGCCCAGAAGTAGGAAAGAAACCAGGGCAGTGGAGTCACTCTGGGGAGGGAAGTTGGGGTGGGCAAAAAGTCAGGAGGGGTCAATCTGCACAAGGGAGATTGAGGAGTCCAGTCGTAGGCAGGGACATCAGTGTTTACCGAGTGGTGGGGAAATCGGAAGATTTATTTACATGTGCAGACACCCAGAAAGACCCTATTTGAGCTTAAGGGGCATTCAGTGTGACTCGTTGCTGAGATTTTGATCGCTTGCTTAGGAAGCAGCTCCTGGCCAACACCTTGAAAAAAAACCTAACTCCTTGTTTTATTCTGAAAGATTCTTCCCAGCGCCACATTTAGAGTGTCTCTGTCATTGTGCATTTTAAGTATGTGCCCCTAATGAAGAAGGTCATTTTAAAAAAGATGTCATGTTAAACCTTGTACAATGATGTAAGAATGGAAGGACTTCACTCTCTAAATGATATAATTCCACAAGCAGTCCTGTTAGAGATATCATCTATAACACGTTTAACGTAGCTCTGCCCAAGTTTCTTCTGCCTTTCTATTTCTTTCTGTACACAGGTAATATAGTATACTATTAATTTTTAAAAATCAACCATGAGAGTCTTCAAGGTTTGCTGTTTTAGGCATCACCATAAAAACTGGCAAAGCCTCCAAATATCTTACCGTGGTAACATAGAGGAGATAAATGGACTGTCCTTGTTAATAGGAGATGGTACCTGACAAGTAGAGAACGAAATTACTTTCTATGTCAAGAATGCAACGAAAATATTGCTAAGAAATTGTTAGCACCTCAGAGTAACCGACTTCAGGAAAGTCCCCCACTCCCTTTTGGAGGCAGAGGGGACAGGAGTAGGATGTGTCCAGCTGGGGCTCCGAGGGAAAAGGAAGATGAAGGATTTGGAAGGGATGCTGGTGAGTGTCAGACTGAAAGTCAACCAGGAGCTCAAGGATTTTTTCGAAGGGGATTAAAGTCAGATGCAGGGGAGGAGAATGTCCAGAAAGTCCCGCAGCCAATCAGAGAGGACGCCAGGGACCAGATGAACCTGGCCAGTTGTTTCGGGCAACTTTGGGGGCAGAGGTTCCCTATGTGGGGGGACATCCTCCGCCTCTTGGTAAAGACAATGATGAAAACTTTGGGCGAGAAATGAGTGTCTCTCCTCTCCTTAAACAAACTAGTGAACCTACGCAAAATTGATCGCTGGTGTGTGATGTTGGGGGCTTCTCCAGCACAGAGGCCCCTTGAGGTCCAGCCAGAACTCTCTAGGAGAGCCTGTCCTCGCTGAGAAACCCAGTTCCCTCAGAGCCAGAGGTTGACTTCTGTTCGGAACCCTGGGAGGGGCCAAAATTCATACTCTGGCATCACCTCTTCCCAACTGTGCAGGTTGGGTGGGGGTGACTGGGAAATAACATCAGGGGGTTCTTCCTCTTGCGCTAATGTGTAAAATCACACACACAAAAAATGCTAACTAGTCCCCAACTGACACTCGGGCTGGGATTCTGATACTAAAGTTTGTTTCTATCTCTTCCCAGGGCTCGGTGAGGGCGGGGGGGGGGCACTCAAGTCGGACCAGCCCCCTGGAACACGTTGGCCGAGAACTGGGCTCCCATCTCCTCCAGGTAGGACACACATCTCCCAGTGGCTCACATCCTTCCAGGTCCTGGTTTCCTGGATGGGCCTCTGCTTTCTTAAGAACTAACTAACTAAAAAGTAAAATGTAAAGATTCATTCTGGACATGGCTCTCTCAGCCTAACAGCATTTCCAAGTCACAACTAAAGCTCTTAACTGGGTGAGGATGGGCGGATGGCGCCATGCCAGGCTGAGAGGGAGGCAAAGTGGCAACCAAGGCTTTGGGTTTGGAAAACAGCCAGGCAAGGCTCCATCAGGGTGCTGAGACCAAGGCAGGGGATGTCTTTTGTCATCTTTCCGTGGCTGGCACTGGATGCCCAGGGCCAAGCCCCAAGAAAGAGCCGCAGAACCATCTGGAATAAAGGATTTCCCAAGGAAGGAAATAACAGGAATCTGGTAGAAGTGCCCGTCTGTGCTTTAACCTACACGTTGCGGTTCCAGCTGGGCCTGCAACTAGTTTCATCTCTTCCTCGTAGTTCCCAGGCTCTCCCTCACCCCAGGCCAGCCCAGGCTCTGGGTTCCACACATACACAACCCCAGGTAATGAGTTGAACCCATGTGAGGTGCCCATTACATTGTTGTTTGCAGTGCCCATGGTTTTAAATTGCCTGTTGCCTGCCTAAGTTGCAGAACAAATATTTTAAATAATAAAACTCCAGATGGCATTTTTAGGTTTGACACTTGTCCCCTACCCCACACCCTCTTTATTATTATTCGAGTCCACTGGGAGTGGTAGCTTGGAACCTAAGAAGTTTAAGGGAAGCCCGCAATTCTTCCTCCAGGACCCATATGAACAGTAATCTCTCTGCAGGGTCCCACAGCCTTCATGTTACACTAGTACCCATACTTTTTTTCCTCAGGAAACAAGAGATTTTAGTTGCACTGAACAAAGAAAGGATATGAGCTTTTCTTTGCTGGCCTGGCTACCATACTTTTGAATTTATCTAGAAAAGGTGCTGTAATTCCCTTTATTTCAACACCTTTCATCAGATATCTCTCAGTTGCCCCCCCCATCTTTCCATAATCCCATCCAATCTCTTCTGGCAATATAAACAAGATAACAAAACCCCCAAACAATCCCTCACCCCTTCTAGCTCTTTCTCAATCTCTCCTTCCCCCCCCCCCAAACTTCTGATAGGATTGACTTCCATTCCTTATTTCAGTGGCTCACTCCCTTCCCCATTTGCTCCAACATCCCTGCAGTGTGTCAGCTCTTCTACCCATTAGGCTCTACAAAGGCCCCACTGCATTTTGATGTTAAGAATTAGATGCCCATTTTTTTTTATCCTCCCTCAACTTGTTCATCCTACAAAATAGGAGAGTCAGGGCTGGGGCTCTAGCTCAGAGGCAGAGCCCTTGCCTAGCATGTGTCAGGCACTGGGTTCTATCTTCGGCACCACATAAAAATAGACAAAGGCATTCTGTCCATCTACAACTACAAAAAATTTAAAGAAAATAGGAGGGTCAATTGTATGTCATCAGATAGCCCTTTCCTCATAGACTTTACATTCTAAGAGGAGCCTTAGAAACCCACACAGGTATACTGCATAGTGTACCAGGTGACAGGTACTGTGGAGAAAAATGAGAGGTGGGCTCTGTTTTAGGGTCACAGTTTAAAATGGAGATGATTGAAGGGGACTAAGAAGGTGACATTTGGGAAAGACCTTTAAGGAGGTGACACTAAAGACGTAACATTCTCCTTTTTTCTACAATGTCTGTAGTAGCTTGATTTCTAAGATTTCTCTCCTGACTGCTCCTCTTTGATTTTCCCACCACTGTCTGTTTCACAAATGCTGTAGTTTTCAGAAGGTTCCACTGTTTCTTCTCTCAATGCTCCACAGCCTCCTGGGTGATTGTAATCAACACCAGTGCTTCAACTCTTCCCTCCACATGCCCCTGCAAATTTTATCCAGATCTAGAGCCCCTCTTGAATCCTAGACCTTTATTTCCTACTAACAACTAGACACATTTAAGTGGAAATTGTAATGTCCCGGAAGCTTCTCCAAGACAAAAATGCATATTGCTCTGCCCCAAACTTCTTTTTAAAAAAAATATTTATTTATTTTTTTTAGTTGGGTACAATACCTTTATTTATTTATTTTTATATGGTGCTGAGGATCGAACCCAGGGCCTCTCACCTTCGAGGCAAGTGCCTCCTAGCGCTGTTCCGGAGATTAAGCTGCAAAGTAACCTGTTCATGTTTCGAGCCAGCCTGGACATGAAGCTCATCTTTCTGGACTCTAGGTGGGTGGGCAGGAACAAACAGGGCTGTTTCTAGTGTAATGTAACCCTTCTTAGCCAGGGAGTGATCTCCCTTGATCTGAATGAGCCCATTCTGCAGATGAGGCAATTAACCAGGTTCTGCGAACTGAGGGCAGGCACCCAGGTCTGAGACTGTGTTTGGTTGGGAGTTGAAGGCACCCGAGCACTCATCCCACCCGAAATCCTCTCCACAGGGTGGCGGAGCTGATGGGGTATGAACCTCAGGACCTGATTGAGAAGACCTTATACCACCACGTGCAAGGCTGCGACACTTTCCACCTGCGCTGCGCTCACCACCTGTGTAAGGAACACTCTGCTCTGCACCCAAACAACCTGGGTGGCTCCCCAGGGTGGTGGGGAGTGGGAACCTAAGCACATGCAAACCGACTGACGGAAACCTTCATTCTGGTAATGGCCCTGGTGGTTCGTGAGGCCCCAGGGAGGGCCAGCTGGTACACTGGGCCTCATCTTGTTTCTCTACCTTACACCCCTCCTAGCACTGGTGAAAGGGGCACTTGTAGTCGAAATATCTTCTATTGTTATGCTTCACCACCTGCAAACATCACTGAAGTTGTGAACAAAAAACGGAGGCTGTTAACTTTCCTAACCTGACTCTTACAGAAATTTCCTGCTATTTAGGGTTGAACCCAATACCTTGAGGTTGCTATGCAAGCAAGTACTCTACCACTGAGATAAATTCCCAGTTCACATCTTGGCTTTTCATATAGTTTTGTTTGAGCTCAATTTCCCCGGATTCTTCCTTCCATAGTTAGGCGAATTCAGGGAAACTCCCAACTTTATCCGTTCCCCCCATTGCTAAAGGTGCAGACATCTGCCCAGAGATGTGCCATGCACTAGCATGCCTATAAAGAGTACCCGGGGCCTTGATTGATTTAACAGGGGCATCAATTTGGAATTGGCCTGTTGTTTCTCCCTCCTGCCAGGCACAGTTATTAAGGCCCACAGGGGGTCCGCACTCTCACCACCTGGCATTTGGGATAAGTCTGGGCCAAACTGATTCACCACTATTTGCCTCTGTCTCTCCATCAGTGCTGGTGAAGGGGCAGGTGACCACCAAGTACTACAGGTTCCTGGCGAAGCACGGCGGCTGGGTATGGGTGCACAACAGCCGCTTGTCCAGGCCACACTGCATTGTCAGCATTAACTACATGCTCACGTGAGTGCAAGCCTGAGACCCCCTTCGACCACTCCCGGGGACTCTGGTCTCTGAGAGAGAGCATGTGGTGGGCACAGCCTGGTTAGAAGAGACTGGGATTATCTGGGTATTCAGGTTTGAACCCTAAGTGCCGGCTTCGCTGGAAGGAGGCAGGTCAAGCACTTTCATCTTCCTGAAGAGGCTTTCTTGTTCTTTTCTAGAAGACAATTTAGAGGTTCTTCCATTGCTCTCGTATTGGCTTTCTTTTCTTTCTCTGCATTAAATAAAACTTAATGCAGCAGAAAGAAAAAGAGAGAAAGAGGACAGGATCCAACGTTTAGAGCCATTTATAGTTAAAAAACAGGACAACTGTTTCAATTTTTCAGATCTAGGGTTTTAAGTTCTTAATTTTAACCAGAGTCTCCAATCAAAGTGAAGAGTTCTGAGAGAGTGTTTCTTTCCCTGAACCACAAAGGGGGCTTAAGTGATGAAGAGGATATGACTTTAACTTCCAGGAAGCCAAGAGAGCCAATCATAAGCTGCAGGTATTGGTGGGGCACCCCTCCTGATCCTGACCACTTCACTGGGTGAGGAGCTAAGCTCTGGGTGCCATCTGAGGGTGCAACCCATTGGGCAGCTGCAACAGCTTCTTTTCAATGTATTCTTATTAGAAGCCATAATCCTTTCTGGTTTCTGGTGTGGCCCTTCAGTCTGATCACGTGGCGGGGTGTGCACCTCCTGAGGAAAGCATGTTATGTTCTGTATAATGTTTGTGAAACTGGAATTGCTTAGGGTTGAAGCCTTTATAAAGAACCCTTTTGTGTACTCAGTTGCTGAATATTGTTTTTGTTGTTGTTTTTGTTTACATCAGCTGGCTATCTCCTACGTTGTGTCCATTGGGAAAAGAAAAAAACTGTCACAGAAAATTGGAGAGGGAGCTAGGAAAGGTAAATTCTGTTCTCAGCTCTGTCACTAACCTAAGATAAACAAAGTCACATATTCAGGTTTGAAATATTTTTACCTCTGTATTATGAAGAAAATGGAATGAACATCAATGAGTTTCCTCCATTTCTACAATTCCCTCTCTGAGCAAGCCTTCTCTAAACATCAAAAAAAAAAGACTTACAAAAAAGTTTGAATAAATCCATCCACTGGGATGAAAATGCAATTTGGCATAGCTCAGTAAGCAATCTGATGCTATACCAGTTTGCAAGGTTCTGCACTCCGGTGAGCACCATAAAAGCAGAGCACATGATGGGGAAATGATGAACAAATAAACGAGAGGAAATGGGCATAGCCAATATTTGAGATAATGAATAGGGAACTTAGGTGGTAAAGAGCTTGTGTATTGAGAGAGATGGTGGTGAAATATTTTATAGTAGTTCTAATTTACTGACCAGGCTTAAGCAGTTTTTTTTTAATATCATAAGAGGTCATAAAATAATTTGAATGAGTAGAAATATAGCAAGCCTTGGAATGATATAACCTGCTATATTAGTTTTTCTTTTTAAATAATTGAGATCTATATGTCATGGAAGATGTGATAATAAGTATCTGAAATTAGGGTACTTTTAACTGGGAGGGGAACATTTTAAGTGGCAATATAACACATCAAGTGAAAATGTTTTAAATGAACATACAGTTTTCTTCAGGATTGCAGAGATAGGAGAGACTATGCAAACAGAACACATCCAGTAAAGCTTCACTTGAGGGATGTTGAAAGGGCATTTTAATGTGTATCTGTTTACTTTCTATTCCCAGTTTCTTTGATTCTTATTGTTTTACTATTTCTCTTATTTAGTACTAAATATAACAATGTTATAATTGTGTGCATTATATGTCTTTAATTGTCATTTGTATTCATATTACAAACTATGTATTGGAAACTAATAATAAGTGATATCTCTGATCTTTTGTTAAACAGAGGGTGATACTTCTTTACTTGAAAAGAAGGGATAAAAATATTGATTGATTAATCAAAGTGCTTTAACAGTACTTTTTATTATAAAGCTAATCATTAGGTAACTTTAAAAAAGTATTTTTAGGGAAGCATGATTATCTGGCTGAAGGTGACTTTATGATACGGTAAAAGTACTAAATATTCCATACAGTTCATACTTCAAATTTTAAATTTTGATCTTTTCTTTGACTAGTGATCTCTGGTACACAATATTCTTTTTTAAAATATTTAATTGATTTTATTTTGCAAATGCATGACAGTGGAATGCATTACAATTCTTATTACACACAAAGAGCACAATTTTTCATATCTCTGTTTGTATATAAAGTATGTTCACACCAATTCATGTCTTCATACATGTACTTTGGATAATGATGTCTATCACATATGATTTGGAGGTGCTGAGGGATAACAGTGAGCAGCAGCTGAGGGTAGCACCAGACCAACCACACAATCAAAATAATAAATAGCCATTACTCTGCAGTGAAGTATTTTGATGAGTTACAATGTATTGTAGGTTAGATTATTGAATGCCATTTAGATTTACTCCTTTTTATTTACGTAAAGTATTTTCAACTTATGATTTTTGAGGGAAAAAGTAACCTCAAGTAATAGAGCATCTGTAGAAAGACTTTCTACTCCATTGCCACATCCCCTTGCCAGCAAAGGAAACATGACACAGGATTCTTCCTTCAGCAGTTTATTCAGGCCTTTGTTTTGACATGTCTTTTAGCTTGTTTCTCTTTCTACTACTACTACTACTCCTACTGCTACTCCTACTACCACTCCTACTCCTACTGCTACTACCACTACTCCTACTACTACTACTACTCCTACGTGCCCCAGCCTTAATAAAGCAGATAAAGCCCCAATGCACAACTGCCACGTGGATCTTTCTCATAGGGTGTTTTACAGCTACGTGCCAACTCTCCCAAAATAAGGAGTTGTTTATCACAGGCCATGGCGCTTATCAGCGCCATCTTGTAATGGTGGCCACAGTACACAGAAACGGCTCACCACAGTTCCCCCTTTTTTGTTTTACTAAGACAATACAGGCGAGAGTAGAGGTCCTATCCCACTGTGCAGAAGTGGCTGCATATGGTCCAGCCCTAAGGAGGCTCCTTCCCCAGATCTGGCTCCATATCAGCTGACACCTTTTTTCGTGGGGCGGGGCGTGGACATCCAACCCGCATGCAATAGGACATGCTCTCCTTGAGGTCCACTTCAAGGATCACTCAAGTGCAGTGCCTTGCCTCGCATCCTGTATCGTGATGATGGTAGACGAAGGGGGACAGCTGAGGCTGAACTGTGGCTGTTTAGAAATACAACGACAAACAAGTTGGCAGCACCCTGAAAGAAAGGCACGGACAGCAGAAAAGGGGGAGAAATTCGGTCGTGACATCTGCCATTGTTAGATAAAGGCCAAGACGTTCCCGTGGAATCTCAGGCGGATAAACAGGAGGCCTAGTGAGCTGGCCACTTCGACATGCAGAACAAAGAATTGGGGGCTGGGTCCCCGGGGGCCAGGGAAGGCCTGCTACCAGCAAGTTCCCCTCTTTTGTTTATTGCATGTCAAAGGGAATCAAGTAGCCCCTGTCTTAGGTCGTCCACCGCCCTTGCACTGCTTACCCGTCTCTGGGGAGGCCCCATTCCCCTGTCTTAGGTTGCAGTGCAAGCGTGGAAGTTGCCCGTCATTGGGTACTACAAGATCAGCTCAGCGTGTTGTGGCCAATAGGACATTGTTATGGTAACCGCCTCCATAAACAGGACCCATGACCAGCACCATCAAATGGCAGGTTTAGTTGGACGGTAAGATTAGCTAGTAAAGATCCTAGTGCAGAAAGGCAGGGAGGAGAGGTATGCACAGAGGAAAGATATAGTAGAAGTTCCAGCATTAGAAGAGTGACAAAAGAAGGACATGTTGATCCCAGAGCAATGTTATAATAACTTGGGGTGCAACGACCATGTCAAAGGTTTACTGTTTAAGATGCGCAAGCCAGACCTGTGGCGAGTTGTCATTTTCTAAAGCAGCAAGAGCTTGTATGATCATAGCCTTATCGTGAGCACTGAGGGCCTTGAGGCGACAGAGAAACCACAAGCAGAGAAACATACCAAAGCAACACATTGCACCAAAAATGCTTACTCCCACCCACTCCTTAAAAAAGGAAAAAGCAGAAGAAATCCAATTGGTGAATTGTCCCAAAGTCACTGGTACGACACGGGTGTTGTTCAAAATAGCTATCTGAGTCAGTTGAGACTGGATCAAATTTTCTGCTTCCATGGACCAGGTTCCGGATAAATACTCTCCGATGATGCGGGAAGCGTTCCTGGAATCATTAAATCTGACAGATGTTATGCATAAATGTGCACGTTGGTCAACACAACCCAAATGTACTAGGTCAGTCAATTCTTCCACCTGAGTAAGGGCAAAAGCAGCATCTATGCCATAAGTACGGACTGATTCTGCCAAGGTTTTAATTATTTTAAAATCTAAAGGCTCATGATATCTTCCCCTATTGTTGTCCTGAAAAACTGGGTATGCTAGTCCCATGTCTGTATTAACTGTTCTCCACACTTGAGAATGAAAAGTCCTCCTGGAGCCTTGGACTCCTCCCACGTACGGGGGCAGAGGAATGAGCAGATCTATGGGTGGAACATCTGGTATAGAGCCCTCCTCTAGGTTCTTAACTTCCTCCCCAGAACTGGATTTATTACCCTTCTCACAGCAGGCTTTTACATCTGTTGTTTCCCGTTTTTTCTTTCTTATCTTAGTCTTACGTAATTGTTGTAATAACTTGTCCAATTCCTCAGAACTGTCCGAGCTACTTGTGTCCTTGGGAGTTTTTAACTCAGTCAAGTCCAGATAGAGCCTTCTCCTCTGTTTAACTTCAGACTCCCTTGTCTGTTCACCACTCTTACTCCTAATACTTTCTGCTACCTCGCTATGTGACCCCTCCGATTTTTCTTCATGCAATTGCTCAAGAACGGCCTGACCCTCGCTCACAGCTTTCTGGCATTTACCATCCATTATACACCCCCTCACTAATTTCCAAAGCGGAATGGTACCGCCCTTTAAAGTTCCTTGTTTGTAAGCGAAATCCAAATCTTTCCCTAATTTGTCCCAACTGGGAATTGTGAGACTCCCTGAAAAAACAAACCAAAGAGCTGCGATATCAGCCTCTCTCAAAAACATCTGCAATGTGCTCTGTTTCACTTTAAGTTCCTTAGAACGCAGCAGCCCATCCAAGGCCAGCAAAATTGGGCTTGAGGAGTTAACACCCATAATGTTTTCAAAACTATGAAAAAAGTGAAAGTACAAAGCCCCGCTCTCTCTTTATCTACAGAGGAGCATCCTGTTTAATTATTTTTTTGCTCTCTCTTCATTTACCGAGGAGCGTTTTATTTTATTATTTTCCCCCCGCTCTCTCTTTATCTACAGAGGAGCGTCCCGCTTTCATTTGCGGATTCCCATTTACCCAGGAATTTATTATTTTTTCCCCGCTCTCTCTTTATCTACCGAGGAGCTGCCCCGCTTTAATTGCAGATCCCATTTACCTGGGATTTATTCCCGCTCTCTCTTTATCTACAGAGGAGCTGCCCCGCTTTAATCATGGATCCCATTCACCTGGGACTTATTCCCACTCTCTCTTTATTTACAGAGGAGCTGCCCCGCTTTAATTGCGGATCCCACTCACCTGGGATTTATTCCCGCTCTCTCTTTATCTACAGAGGAGCTGCCCAGCTTTAATTGCGGATTCCCACTTACCTGGGAACTTACTGGTGCACCACCCTTGACTGCTGAAGGTTCTGGATCCTGGGTTCGAGGAGGTTTCCCAGTCCGGGCCACCAACTGCTGCGTCCCCTCGCCAGCAAAGGAAACACAACACAGGATTCTTCCTTCAGCAGTTTATTCAGGCCTTTGTTTTGACATGTCTTCTAGCTTCTACTACTTCTACTACTACTGCTACTCCTACTACCACTCCTACTCCTACTGCTACTACCACTACTCCTACTCCTACTACTACTCCTACGTGCCCCAGCCTTAATAAAGCAGATAAAACCCCAATGCACAACTGCCACGTGGATCTTTCTCATAGGGTGTTTTACAGCTACGTGCCAACTCTCCCAAAATAAGGAGTTGTTTATCACAGGCCATGGCGCTTATCAGCGCCATCTTGTAATGGTGGCCACAGTACACAGAAATGGCTCACCACACTCCATCTTGTCTCTGTAGGAAGACAAGATAAGAACTTATGGAAAAAAATTTTTTTCAGTATATAGGAGTTAGTCTCATGGCAACTGTGTATTTTCTGTTGTTAGCCTTGCTGTTGTTTTGTTCTGGGTCCTAATTTTGTAAATGAATGCTTTTAAAAAAAGCGTACTAGTATTCATTATGGACAAAGTAGAAAGATTATTTTAAGGGAAAACTATCATTACTTAGCCAAGTGTGACTTGTAATGAACTTTAAAATATATGTTAAATCAGGAATTTAAAGCTATGGTGGAATTTAATCTTACCAAAAGTAAAATTATTTCTTAGGACAAAATGTTGTATTAAAATATAATAGGCTAATTCTGTCAAAATATAACTCAACTATTGAATTAAAATTTATTAAATTCTTGAGAGCTTATTATATACCAGCAGTACTTTTCCACATACCTCATTAGATAATAACAGAGATATTTTAAAATGTAGTTTCATATAAAAACACATTAGGATTAACTTTAATTACCACAATAATAGTTGCAATGCTTACCAATGAAGGCAGAATATATTGTTTAATTAGTGTACAAAGAAACAAAATATGACCCCTGACATTATTTAGAAGAAAAAGTCAAGATTCTCTTGCCTTCAGAAAAATATTGAAGTGTTACTGTGTGCCAAGTATTTTTGTGATGTTCACCATGCATTACTTCATTTTATTATTACATAAATCATCTGGGACACATTCTATTATTATGCTTCCCAAATAACTTAACAGAAAATTGAGGTACTAAGAATTCAAACGGAATGCTTATGCAAGTGATGTGGCAAGGTTTTAACTTAAGAAATTTGATTCTTGCCACTGAGTTATTAACCATCACACTACAAAAAAGAAAAAAAAGAAAAAGAAACAAGTAAGAAAAGTTCAATAAAAGTATATTTTAAATTTACCAACAATTTTATAATATATTCTTTATGTTTTAATGAAAACGTTGCATTCTAAACACCTTAGGAAAACACATATAAGCCTCCTAATATTGCCTCTATTTTTGTACACCAGAGGACACTTCAGAATCAGAGTTCTTTACCTGGAGTTTATTCATGGCATCTGGTCAAGGTCAAAAGGGATTAAAAATGATTGGTGTTTAGTGCTTACTAGTTAAAGTTTGTTTGTAATATTTCTGTATTAGAAAGCATTTCATTTTTTCCAGAAACTCTTATTGGGAAGGGTTATTAAGTTTTTTATAGTTAGAAATTCTTAAATGATGGTGCTTTTTGTGTTTTCTTATTTGACAAAAATTGTCTTTGGAGAATAAAATTGTGTCCCGAGAGCTTATTTTCCTTTTCCCACATAGCCCTACCATGACTGTTAAAATGAAAGACTGAGTTTCTTAGTGTTTTTCATCTTACATGTGCAATATTGCCCTTACAATAATGGGTCATTTATTTGGAGATGATGAAGAATATTTTATAAATTCAAGTTACAATATGAATATGTTCATTGATATATTTAACAGGCATATATTAATTATTATTCCTTTTTAGAGTACTATCAGATATGTAATATAAAATGATCAAGCAATTTCATAATATAATTATAAAAAATATACTTTGTTTAACACTTAAAAATGCTTCCTCCAAACAAAAGTGAATGAAGTTACAGTGGACCCTTCATATTTATATCCATGGGTTCCACACCCAGGTGTTCAACCAACCATACATGGAAAATATTTGAAAAACAAATTATGTCTGTCTGAACATGTAGAAACATTTTTCTTGTCACTATACCCTAAACAATGCAGCATTACAGTTATTTGCATAACATTTGCATTTAATTAGGTATTATATGTAATCTGGAGATATTTTAAAGTTTACATATATATATATATATATATATAATTATGCAAATTTTACTTGATTTTATATATGGGACTTAAGCATCTGGAGATTTTGGTATCCACATGGAGTCCTAGAACTAATCTCCTGAGTGTTGACTCAATAAATCATGTAGAGAAGTGTGGTGAGCCGTTTCTGTGAACTGTGGCCGCCATTACAAGATGGCGCTGGTTTCCCCTGTAGTCTGTGACAAACAACTCCTTATCAGAATGAGTTGGCACGCTGTGACTTGGCACCCTGTGAGAAAAGTCCACGTGGCAGCTTCGCATTGGGGCTTGAGGTGATTTATTAAGGCTGGGAGGGGCATCCGGGAGAGAGAAGAAAAAGTATCAAGGACCTGAATAAACTGCTGAGAGAAGATTCCTGAGTTGCGTCTTCCTTGCGGGCAAGGGGTCGCGACAAGTGGCGCCGAGACCCGGGAACCAGAACTTTCAGTCAGTCAGGGGTGGTGCACCGGTTAGTCCCAGGTAAGTGGGATCTGCGATGAAAGCAGGGATAGTCCCAGTAAGTGGGATCCGCGTCCAAAGCGGGGTCAGCTCCTCTACAAAGAAAGAGAGAGCCTCATATTTATTGCAGCTGCACTGTGTACTTTCACTTTTGTTTTCTGTGTTTCTTTTGTTGTGTCATCTCGTTTTTGTTTTTTGTGGTATCTCTTGTTGTTTTTTGTGCGTCTTTTGTTGTTGTGTCATGGGTGCCGCGTCTTCAAGTCCGCTCCTCCTGGCCCTAGATGACCTGTTACGTTCCAAGGGCCTGGAAGTGAAACGTAGTACTTTAGAGAGATTTTTACAGAAGATAGATATTGCTGCACCGTGGTTTGCATTCTCGGGCAGCCTTACTATACCTAGCTGGGATAAATTAGGCAAAGACCTTGACTTTGCTTCTGAGCAGGGCATATTAGAGGGTGGGGTGATACCCCTTTGGAAGATGGTCCGTAGTTGCCTCACAGATGGCAGATGTCAGGAAGCACTTACTAAAGGACAGGAAGTTTTAGAGCAATTACATGAGGAGAAGTCAGAAACGGCAGAAAGTGAAGTATCTCAGGAGGATGGGAGTGTGCGGAACATGAAACAGGGGAGGAGGCGGCTGTCTCCGGCAAGAAGTGAGATATCTCAGAAGGATGGGAATGTACGGAATGTTAAACAGAGGAGAAGGCTCTATCCGGACTTGACTGAGTTAAAAACTCCCAAGGACACAAGTAGCTCGGACAGTTCTGAGGAATTAGATCCACCCTAGCCGCTCTCAACCCCGCCTTCTCATCTTCCCCCTCCCTATCAGGCCCACAGAAAAGTCTTATTTGACCTTCTCCAGAATATTCACCATGGCTTATTTTAGGACTTTCAGCAAAAGAATCTCTACAAAAAGGTTTAATGTAGATAAACTTCCTATTTTCATGTTGCCCTGTTTTATTTGGCTACTGTCTGAAAAAATCAGCATTCCAGGCATGGGACACTCCCTTACTAGTTTTTCACAAAAATATGTAACAAGGCCTCTGGCCTTGAGCTGGGCTTCACAGTGCTGACTACATTTCTAAGATAAGGGAGTTACTAACTGGGCTCCATGGTAACAGCTGGCAGGAGGAAGAATTGGAAAGGGAGATAGAGGAACTGGAGGGTCGATTGTAAAAGTCAAGATTTAAAGCACCTACAGCCCCGATCGCTGTCACGCTCCCTCCTTATAACCCCGATTGGGACAAGGACAACCCCAGAAGGCTGGGGGGTGTTCAGTGGCAGCCTAAGACGGCCCAAACTTCCCAGTAATTGAAAACTTGGATGCCGATGGACAGCCGGCCAGAGTACATGTTCCTTTAGCCTTTAAGGATATTAAACAACTAAAGGAGGCAGTTACTAATTACGGATCCCATGCCCCCTTTACATTGACTCTCTTCGAGTCTTTCTCTGCCAATCAGCTGACACCTAGTGACTGGCAACAGCTTTGCATGGCTGTGTTGTCCGGAGGGGATTTTTTGTTGTGGAAAAGTGAAAATCAAGAGAGGTGTCGCGAGCTAGCCCGAGTCAATCAGGACGCCGGCTTCCCACGGCATAACCTTGAAATGTTAACAGGCTTGGGACAATATGCTATCATAAATCAACAAATTAATTATAATCCTGGGGTCTATGCTCAGATAGCTACAGCAGCCATTTAGGCTTGGAAGGCTCTACCTATTTCAAATGCTAAAACAAAAATTTCAAAAATTGCTCAAGGACCCTCTGAGCCTTATTCTGACTTCCTTGCCTGATTGATACAGGTAGCAGAAAAAATATTCCCTAACTTGGAACAAGCCATGCCGGTCATTAAGCAATTGGCTCTTAAATATGCAAATTCCTATTGCCAAAATGCCATTAAATCTACCAGAACAAAGAGTGTTGATGACATGATTCGAGCTTGTAAGGATATTGATGGAGCTCATATTACAGGACAGGTTCTGGCCACTGCCCTCAAAACGGAAACAGGGGCCCGGCCCGGGCCCCGGAAGCCTAGGTGTATGGGGCAATCCAGGGACGGAATGGTACCCCGGGGAGTGGGCGACTTCGTCACCTCCCACGGACCAACCCCTTTCTATCTGTAGACTCCCTAGGGGAATGCCAGGAAGTACAGGATGTACAACTGCAACCGCAGGTCGCAGAGACAGAACAAGCTGCTACCCCAGTAAGATCTTGGCCAGGCGGGGGAAAATGCAGACAAAATCAAACAAAATACAATCGGCTAAGAAAACTTGGAGAACTTTTGCCCTGAAAATGGGCACCAGACTCCATGTTGTTCGCATCACCATGGTAACCATGGGGTGCCTGGCCGGCATAGCTGCTTCCTGGTCCCACCTCCCACACTTTTGCGGGCTTCTGATTGGTTCTTCCACAGTCACTCAGACAGGACTTCTAGTCCCGCTTTCCAGCCACTAACCTGTACTGCTGTGTTTCAGATTTCTACAGGAGCTGCTCAGAGCCTGTATTTTTTTTACAACAAAATGCCTACCTGTAAATGCTAATGAAAGATATCTTTTTCAGACAAAATTTAATTCCACAGGTTTCTATGTTACAGTCCTAAATTTAAGCTAGTTCTAAGTTAAATAACCTGACTTTTTCTCTATAGTTGTGTTACTAAATAATGTTCTATTGATGAGAGATATCAAATATGCTTCTTTATATTTTACTTTTAATTTTAAAGGTTATGAGGATGCATTTGCTCGCCACAGGAACAAGCCGGCAAAGTTCCTGTGATGACCAAAAAATCCTTATTTTCATTGCTAACTATAAAAATAAAAATGTATACTCAAGGATCTTATTTCAGTTACATCAAGTGACGTCACATAGAAGAGTGCACTCCTAGCTAAAAATAAATTTAAATGGATCCAAATATTTTAAGACCACGTGGCTACATGAAGTTAATACAATTATAAGTTATGTTCTTATTCTTTATATATATATTTTAGATATTTAGATAACCTATATTTGTTAATCTATAAATTAATTAGCACATGCCTAATTGATTAGTTAATATATATTTGCCTAATTGTTTTTCTTCAACAGAAAACCCATAATTTATGTTTTATATTTACATTTATCAGATACTCTGCCTTTTCAGTTACAGATATTTGAGATAAATGTGTTTACTATAAATTTGCTTTTAAGTAAAAATACAATCAAGTAATTTCTAAATCTCAAAGTAGAATTAATCAACACATTTTATCTGGGATTTTGGCTGCTAATCAAAGGATAGAATTACTTCAAGCTCAAGTTGAGGAATTGTCTGACCTAGTACATTTGGGTTGTATTGATCAATGAGCACATTTATGTATAACCTCTGTCAGATTTTATGATTCCAGAAATGCCTCATGCATCATCGGAGAGTATCTATCCGGAACCTGGTCCATGGAAGCAGAAAACTTGATCCAGTCTCAACTAACTCAGATTGCTGTTTTGAACAACACCCTTGTCGTACCAGTGACTTTGGGACAATTCACCCGTTGGATTTCTTCTGCTTTTTCCTTTTTTAAGGAGTGGGTGGGAATAGGCATTTTTGATGCAATGTGTTGCTTTGGTATGTTTCTCTGCTTGTGGTTTCTCTGTCGCCTCAAGGCCCGCAGTGCTCACGATAAGGCTATGATCATACAAGCTCTTGCTGCTTTAGAAAACGGCAACTCGCCACAAGTCTGGCTTGCGCATCTTAAACAGTAAATCTTTGACATGGTCGTTGCACCCCAAGTTATTATAACATTGCACTGGGATCGACATGTCTTTCCTCGCTATTCTCTTAGTGTTGGAAAGCCCTTGCACTCTGCCGGTCTTGCTGCCATTGCACGCAGATGGGTTTCCACACTAGTGCTTCTCTATCGCTTTAAAGTCCGTGCCTTTCTTTCAGGGTGCTGTCAACTTGTTTGTCATTGTACACAGCCACAGTTCAGCCTCGGCTATCCCCCTCCGTCCACCATCGTCACGGTACAGGATGCGAGGCAAGGCACTGCACTTGAGTGATCCTTGGAGTGGACCTCAAGGAGAGCATGTCCTATTGCATGCGGGTTTGACGTCCTTCCTTACCCCACCTTATCCACGCCCCGCCCCATGAAAAAAGGCGTCGGCTGATATGGCCTCAGATCTGGGGAAGGGCCCTCCTTAGGGCTGAGCCGTACTATGCAGCCACTTCTGCACAGTGGGATAGGACCTCTACTCTCGCCTGTATTGTCGTAATAAAACAAAAAAGGGGGAACTGTGGTGAGCCGTTTCTGTGAACTGTGGCCGCCATTACAAGATGGCGCTGGTTTCCCCTGTAGTCTGTGACAAACAACTCCTTATCAGAATGAGTTGGCACGCTGTGACTTGGCACCCTGTGAGAAAAGTCCACGTGGCAGCTTCGCATTGGGGCTTGAGGTGATTTATTAAGGCTGGGAGGGGCATCCGGGAGAGAGAAGAAAAAGTATCAAGGACCTGAATAAACTGCTGAGAGAAGATTCCTGAGTTGCGTCTTCCTTGCGGGCAAGGGGTCGCGACAGAGAAGAAATTTTTGGTCAGTTGCTATATTTTTGTTAATAAAACACAACTTATCTGATAATAGTAATTTAATATCTAATAAAAGTTAACATGTTCAGTAAAGCACCATTAAGCTATTTAATATTACATGGTCTGTTTCTCACTATTGTATCAAAGTAAAATCTTGGCTTCTTGTTTGATGCACAGAAACCCTACCAAGAAAAAAATGAAATTACCTTTACAACCAAACACCCATTGAACATATTTTATATTTTTTTAAGTTGAGCATTTGTAATCTAATGTCTCTTCAAATCAATAATCTTCAAAAATAATTTGAAACTATTTTGCCATATACTATCATAGTAATAAGGTATAAGATATTAACCAATAGATTATTATTTATAATTCATACAACTTAAATTATAGAACACATTTTCAAATAAATATTTAACCTGAATATCAAGAATGATTGAAATTGGAATTACTAGATCAAAAGTATACAGTTTAATAAAAGTACACACATACTCCAAAATTTTGGCAAATTTTTCTTCAGAAAGTTTAGGAAGTGAAAATTCTTATATCAGTTTTATTTTATTTTCATTTTCTTTAATGATGGTTAAATATGTATGCATATACACATATATTTATATGCATATATAAAGAACAGAAAGTTGATAGCTAAAAATGGCATCAAAATCTTGTTTTACTCAGTGGCTCAGGAGGCTGAGGCAGAATGATCACAAGTTCAAAGCCAGGCTCAGCAACTTAGTAAGTCCCTAAGCAAATTAGCAATATATATATATATATATATATATATATATATATATATATACACACACACATACATACATATATATATATATACATATATATACACACATACATATATCTATTTATATAAAATATTTATTTATTTATAGGTTTTATATATATATATATATATATATATATATATATATATATATGGAAAAGTTATAGATAATGTTATATATATGACACTATAGTTTTTATTTCTTTTATTCCAAATGAGTATGTTCAGTGATTCCAATGTTTTATTACTTATATTGCCAAATATAATAAATTTGTGAATTTCTCTTCTACTCGTAGTCTTACAACTCTTCTCAATTGCAAAATTAGTTATTCCAAAGTTAGTTATCCACATCTTTTTCTTTGATTTCACTTCTTTGATTCTATTTTTCTCATCTAAGTGTTGAGTCTTCCGGATGAGGTAACACACACCTGTAATCACAGCTGGTGGGGTGACCCCCCAAAATTTTGAATCCATCTGGGATTAATTATGGAATGTTATAAAGATCCAATTTGATTTTCAAATGAAGCAAATTTGTTCATTGAAAAAATCCAATTCTTTGTATTGAATTGCAATTCTCTTTATTTATTTATGTATTTATTCATGTATTTATTTTAAATATTTTTTTAGTTGTAGTTGGACAACATACCTTTGTTTTATGTATTTTTATGTGGTGCTGAGGTCTGAACCCAGTGTCTCATATGTGCTGGGTGAACTTTCTACCACTGGCCACAACCCCATCCCCTGCAATTCTTTTTTTTACTGTGTACATGAACATGTGTACACACTTGGACATGCACATTTGTATCCATATCTACAGTAATATCTTCTCTAAGATTATTTGTTTGTTGCCCATTTTTAGGTTTTTAAAATGAGTTGTTTAATTAAATGATCTAATTCAGAAACCCTCAAGATTTATTATCTATTTTCTCTATTTCAAATGAAATGTAAAAGCATTAGTTTCAGTAAAAAGACTCAGTGAAAAACAATATACTCTAAACCTGTTGATCTCATAAAATTTGAGAGTAGAATAGTGGTTAGGCAAGGTTTAGAAGGGGTAGGGAAGTTGTCAATGGGAATAGTTTTATAGTTAGAAGGAATAATTCCTGGAGTTTTATTGTAAAGTAGAGTGACTTAGCAATAATGTATAAAGAATTGAAGGGAGAATTCTGAAGGTTCTAACTTTAAGAAATGATAAATATTTAAGAAGGATTTGTTGATTACACTGAATCTATGATTATACAATGTATACAAATGTTTAAATAATATATTATATCAATCAGAAATAAATAAAACCTAAAAAAATTCTCAATTGTTATTTTCTCCAATCTTGCACAACTCATAAATTAATTCTCAAATAATTGACATTTATGCAATAATTAGTTTTCCCATGTAGGAATAAGACTGAGGAATTATATAATCAGCTAAGGAACTTAATAATTGCAAGAGTATTGCATCTTGGGACACAGAGAAAATAAATATTACTTTTGTCCTGAATTTAAAGTGAAAATAATGGAATAATTTATACCGCATATCTGACATGTACCTTAAATTATTAGACAGTTTTTCTTCTCTGTGGACTAGGGCTATCTCAGTGGCAAAGTGAGCTTGTAAAGCTTCAGGACAGATCTGTGTCTTGATAAAACCATTTTTTGAAAAAATCACATATAATATAGATAGAACACATTCGTTCTATTTGTCTTCATTCTGTTATGCACACTGTACTCTCCCTCCCATTTTCTAATATTGATCACTTTAGTTAAAGAAGAAAACATTTTATATCATGGAAGTTATTGAATCATTTTGCTGAGGTAAATTTTAGTTTATTCAAGTTTTGAATGTTTGATTTAGAACTGAAGGAACAGGCACTGAATAGAAGGTTTCAAGAACTTAGTTAGAAACATTGGATGGGCAGTGATGTCAAGCTGAGCTCCTTTTTCCTGACTGAGTGCTTCTGGAGAGTCCACAAGGAGGTCAGTACCTTCTTCGGTTTTCATGCTAACTGTCTGAGTTCAGGGCTGCTACAATTTCAGTTCTCAGGGTTCATGTGGCTTTCTAAAACTTATATTGGCAGTAATTTTAGATTTAGTGAAGAAAAAAAAAGTCAATGAGTGTAGGAACCTGGGAATAGGATGCATTTTTCTTCTGAAAGGAATCTTCATGTGATAAGTGAAAGTTTATCTGTGAAACACTATATTGGTATAGGTAGGAAGGTTGATAAGGGCATGCTAACTCAGGTTGTTAAACAGAATAAAATTGAAAAGTACTGTTATAATGTAATCATTAATTATTTAAAAATATTTTTAATTATAGATGTGCACAATACCTTTCTTTTATTTATTTATTTTATTGTGGTACTGAGGATTAAAACCCTATCATGAAAACCCCAGCCCTACCAGTTATTTCTTGCAAAGGTTATTTTTAAGCTCATTAAATGAATGAGGTACATTCTAAGTGCCAGGTATTTAGCAGTTAACAGGCAAGTTTTTTCATACGTGTGATGGTGTAAGTGGTTCTTACAGTTTCATTTTAAGAGCCCTCATTGCAGTTCAATTCTCCAGGTATATGAAACATATTATCCTTAAAGTAATTTTTATGTAGGCGTGTGTGTGTGTGTGTATACATATATACATATATATATATATATATATATATATATTATATAAATTACTTTAAAGAATTTTATATATAATTGTATACAAACATATATAGGTATATATAACTTGAAAAGCAAGCAACTTCTTTTCACTCTTCATAAGGATTATAAGATGATGGAAGAGGATTTCCCTGTAGGAAGTAAAATGTCTCACTATTCATATTTTTCAGGAATACCACCAAAGGAATTTTGAAGTAAGACTGCTAACAATGTGCAATGATTTTCAGTTTATTGAGAAAACAGTGGATTGAGCAAGACTATATAATAGCACTATTTCAGAGTAGAAACTTTTTTTGACACAATTATTCACTCACAGAAACTTGAGAATATAGTACATTTTTTTGCCTTAGAGAATTCAAAAGATGTGTTTTCTCCTGTGCTGATAGTATGATGTTATTTTCACAAATTAAGAGCCCTCAATAGAGAAATGGCCCAACTCTCTAACTACTGTCAAAGATAATAGCTAAAGATCAACTATTTTAAAATTAAAATGACAACTTATTTTTTTCAGCTCTTCTCTCCTTTTTAATTGGCATCTATCCAAAAATTCCATACATGGGTTAAATTATTTATTTACCTAGAAATACATTTTGCAATAAATTTACCCTGGAGCCTTTTAAAGTAAGTTGTGGTGCAGAAAATTAGATGTCTCCTGGGTAAAATATTGTGATTTTTCAATAAATCCAATGGTAGATTGGTAACATCAGTTTTTAACATTTTTGAAGGAAAGTTATTCATGCTGTTTCTCTGCAATGCTGAACTTTGAGGATTCCTATATTTATTTGACCTTATGTTAGATGAAGCTGACCCAGATTTGCATGCAGAGAAAAAGTTTTGGCTCTGACAGCAATTTATTGAAAAATCACAATGTTTTATAAGCTCATTTAACTGAATAAATTGGTTGTTCAGTAAAAAGTCTTGGTTAACTTCCTGTATATTGAGAGATTGGGGTTTTGGTGCTATGTTAAGCTTGGTAGAAAACAAAGATATATAAACTTAGTATTACTACATAAACAAAGGCACTATTTTACTCAGGTATTAATTGCCTGAAACTTTTGTTCAATTGATTGATTTCTATAGATAGTTACAATTAGATACCTAACCAAGCCATTAACTATAGATAATACCTGAATTTACAAGTGTTATCTTTCTGACAAAATTATGGCTTTCTTCTTATTACTGTATTCAATGAGTGTTTTGCTTTAGGCTAAACAGTCATAGTAGGTGATTTATACTTTAGAATTTTTGACTGAAACACCATAATGTGGTAAAAATAAACCAACAAACATTATTGAAATAGTAATACTGAGTGGAGAAAGAATTTTAAGTATGACTAGCTTCATAATAACTGTAAGTTTAAACTATGGTGATATTTTTTTCATTAAAGGAAAAGAATGATTGTTCTTTGTAGGTATAGCATCTCTGAGGTTCTTATTAAATACTATATAATAAAATTACAAATTATTGATAGTTATGGAATATTTTTATACATGTCCAAAATCTTTATACATGTCCAAAATAGATTTTTCATATTTAAAGTACTTTATACATAATAATTATTTTTAATTACTTCCCACTGAAGAAAACAATCAATATCCCCTTATTTTAGTGATTAGACAGAGAAGTTTACCTTCTTGCTTATTGACACATGAATATAGAGATGGAGGTCAGAGTATGCATCTAGATTTGGTTCTCATTCATTCTTGGCAACCTCATAGAAATTGTCATTCCTGTCAAATGATTTTAAAATTCTCTATGTACAGTTATATTTTTTTTCTTTTTAGGAAGCATTTAATATGACAAAGATGGACCTTTTCTTAATCATTGAATCAAGATTTCAAAAAGAATAATTAGTAAAGGCAACCTCATGGTGTGATATAGACTCTGAAATAGCAATCAAAAATAAATATTATATATTAAACAATTTAGAATCTTTTCAACCCAAAAGTTTGTCTGAATTTATACTCCAAGAAGAATGTATGATTAAGTCACTGAATTGAAAACTTCCATGTTAAACTATCAATGTTTATCTTTTACTTTATTAGGTAATACATATAAAAACTAAAGTTAAAGGCATTATCTCAATAAACAAGTCTCACATAGCTGTGCTATTAAGTTTTTATTTTTTGTACTACAGTTGCAGAGCATTGCCTACTGTCAGATCAGGCAAGGCAGGCAGCAGCCAAAGGAGGCAGATTTAAAAGGGCCACTGAACAGGCTTTATTGAAATATCACTCCTGGGCGGAACTCGATCAGACCCACAGAGGGGACAGGAGAAGGGTCTGAGGAGAAACCGCCTGGAAGCTCAACCGGACTGGACTTTTATGGGGCTTACAGCAGAAAGGGAAGGGCTTGGGACAGGAAAAGGTGTTCTTAGAGTCCCTTACCCCCTTGAAGTTGGTCAGGGAAGTTGGCTGAACTCCAGGATTGGCCAGGAGGTCCTGCTGATTGACAGGCGTTAGTCAGGAGATCTGGCTGATTGACAGGCATTTCCGCCGGCATTTCCAGCGCCGACTGCTTTGTTCTAAGTTGCCATTAAGTCGCCACCAAGTCGCCGCCACCAACCTAACACCTACTGTCAACAAAAATTAGGTTACCAGGGGATAAATATTCTCTAATGGTAAGATCGCCAGATTGCAATCATGAGTGAGCCCCAGTTTCTATTCTTGGAAGCACTGGATAATGCCAAGCCTAAGTTTCTGTAAGTCTTTTTAACAGTGTTCACTTTTGTTTTCCTAATTATAAAAAAGTTCAATTTAATACATATTTTGATCACTTAATAGCAAATTAATATATGAGGGACATGGGAGACCAAAAAACTAATAAGATGAACTAATCTCCCTTAAAGGACTCAGTGCTTAATGAGAAAGGCATTATAAAAATAATTGTTCTAATTAATATATAGAATTTACAGAATTTAAATAGTAGCAACTACTTTCTGATGGTGAGCTCACAGATAATTTGCCTAAATATAGTGGTTAAGGCTGTATTTAGAAGACATGGAAAATGATAAGACAGTGACAGACGTTCAGGAGAGGATCTAGGCAGAGGAAAGAGTGGAAACAAAGGATCAGAAATTGTCAAGTGCAAGGAAAATTGTGATAGTATAGAAAGTAAAGAAAGATATTCTGGAAGTAAACTGTGATTCTTTGAAGACTAAGTTAAGACTTTAAATTTTATTCTCTAAGCAATGGGTAGGCAGTGAATGTTTTAATGAACAGATCCAGATGATTATCAACTGCAGGTTTGTTGCTATTAAAAGATGTCAGAAGACCATCTCTACCAGTGGCTTTGTGTATGATGAGATTAAAGATTATTTGGTTTAGATTTACAGTTCTAAACTCAGACAATGGCAATGAGAGATTAAAGGTAACATAGGATATACTAAATATATCTCTGTCTATAAAGATGTATGTATAGTTGGTATATATAGGTATATAAGAGTTGCCAAAATCCGGGGAAAGAGAAAAGACAGTATTAATTTTTCAATTTATGTAGAAGCTTTTTAATAAAATTTTGCAATCTATTTTGCAAATCCATCCAAAACTATTCAAAATAAAGGCTTTCATGTCATCACAGATTATGAATAGTACTGTTAACTCATTCAAGTTACAATATGGGATTTTTTGAAATATTTTCCCAGTCTAAGCATTATCAACTCATTTAATTCAACACTTCTTCAAAAGAGTCTAGGCTTCATTTTGGCCAAATATAATATGCCGCTCTGTCATTATTAGGAAACTTGAGTCATCATGTTTTTACTGAGTAACAATTTGATAAATTTCTGGGACTATTGTTGAGAGCCACAGCCCAGTCAGAATGATGCCTGGCATTTGCCAGAGGTAATGGTTGAAAGGTGAGGCCAGTGAACCATTGAGATGATGATTTGAGTTAAGCTGTATATAAATGCTGTGATGCTGGATTGATTGTATTGTATATTTGACCTTTACTGTCAGGCAATAGGGAGGCTCTTGGTGCCTCGGGCAGCTGCTACTTTGGAGTTCCTGTGATGTACACATATCCATTTGGCTGCCCACAAGTAAAATAAAAATAGAAATACATTGTAAAGAGAGAAAAGTTTTATTTTGTTTAAAGAAATGTAAAAGAATAAGGCATTGAGCCCTTCAGTAATATGAACAATTCAATTTTTAAGGCTGAAGAAATGGGAAAATTCTGTTTTAAAAAACAATTTCTTTCCTGACAATGCCTAATTCTTTTGTATAGAGCATTCATATCTACATATCATAGTTGAGTCACTGTTAGCTATGATTTTATTTATACACAACTTTTACCATTCAGTCATTAAGGTGTTAACTTTTTCTCTTTATATTGTACACACTGGTTAGGAAAACTATCAGAGTAAGAGAAACAGAGGAATTTTAAGGTGCTCAGGAGGTTTATGCTAACCTGCTGGCCAGAACAACCACTTGTGATACCCCTGGCTCTCTAGTCTCTTATTTATCCTTAAAAATGCACAGTGAACTCTTTACTTTTCCAACACTCCATCTCATACTTCAGAGGGTCTCTGGGTTAGAAAGTTCATTAAATTGAGCTGGTAGTTGCCTCGTCTTAGCTCCTCAGCACTGGCACTTTGCTTTTTTTGAAAAACACAAAAGCCTGATCCTTCTTGCACATAACAGACTTTCAAATATTTGAGGTCTACTGCATTGCCTTATAAGAAAAGTACATATGAGTGGGATAAACTGTTAGGTGTATTGTTTGTGTTCTTTGTTAATTTATTCATTTGCTTTCTTGCTAGAAACCCTCAGAAAATTGAGACTCACTGTTTGTTAGAGATTCTTATTTATTATTTCCCACTGAAATATTTTCTTCTCACCAGTTTACTTATTTCTTAATAAAGTCTTTTTTTTAATGTGTTTAAATAAAGGCATGAAAGTGACCTTAAGGGAACTGAATATATAAGAGTTAAGTTAGTATTCAGTACCTTGCCTTTTAGTTTTCTATTATTTAATATAATATCTACATTATATTATAGAAATTTATCCACTCTTTTAAGCTTACTAAGTTTATCTACTAATGTTATGACATTTGTATAAGTATTTTTCAGTTATTGCTAATCATGTCTAAACAGAAGAATGGGGAAGATAAATGCAAAGAGATTGAACCCCTTCAGTATTTCTAATTCAACCACTATGGAAAATGGTGATACATGCAAATATCAAACATGAAATTTCCATAGTATCTAGCAATTCCACATATGAGTGTAGACCCCAAAGACATGAAAGCAAGATCTTGATCAGTATTTGAAATTCATTATTTGCAATAGCCAAAGGGTGGAAGCAGCCCCAGTGTTCATTTTCAGATAAATGGATAAGTAAAATGTGATATAAAAACATAGTGAAATATTATTCAGTTTAAAAGGGGAAAAATTATGACCAATACCTTAATGTTGATATGCCTTATGATATGATAAGTAAAACAAACCATCCACAAAGCATGATATTGTGTTATGTGATTCCTCTTATAGGTGGTTCCTAGCAAAATCACATTCCAAGAGAGGAAAAATAGAACAGCGAGGGCCAAAGAATGAAGGGAGGAGACATTCAAATGGGGAGTGTTTGATAGGTGAAGGGTTTGACTTTCAGATGATGAAAATGTTCTGGAGATGGTTGGTATTTGTGGTTGCATAACAATGTAATGTGTTTATGTACATGGTGCCATAAAACTAATCACTTAAATTGGATAAAATTGTACATTTTATGCAAAATATCTTTTATTAGAATTTTAAAATGAGAGAGTTAATTGTTCATTCCTATGAAAAAATAAAGGGGAGTAATGAGAGTAAGAAAGTTCTGATAAAAAAAATGTGTTATATAAGTCACATCCATCAACTGTAACATGAATGATACTACAGTTGATCTGAGTCATGTCTTAATCTTGTGATACATGGAGCATTAGAAGATGTAGTTGGCCAAGAAGAGAAATCAATAATATTTAAAGTTGTGGGCCCAGTCAATACACAATCTTGATGGATCTACTTAATGAGTTTGGAAAGGTTGCTTTTAGCATTCTAAGAAAGGTTTAGATTTATCATGCAGTAGGTTGCTCTGTTACTTTACAACTAATGTAAGGGGGGGTCCGGCAGAGCGTTGGAGGGAGAGACCACACACAAGAGACTTACTCCATGCAATTGGCAAAAGGGGATTTATTGGGGATCCATTCCAGCGCGCTGGGACTCTGTGCCCACTCAAGAAGGGAGCGCAGCTCAGATCCCCGAACAGAGGTTCAAACAGAGCTTAAGTACACTTTTTGGGGAGGGCAGGAGGCTTTGCATACATCAGAACAAATCATCATGAGGCACGGGGAAATTGAACAACAACTCTGAGATGTGATTGGCACAATCATTGGCGGGTTACACATTCAAACTGATTGGTTTGGGCCCTGTGAGGAACTGCCCTAGGCTAAACGGCCAGTAGGGCATTGTTTTAACTATCTCAGGAATCTGGGTGTAACAGAGGAACTTAATAATACCTAATCTTTTACATTCAAGCTTTCCAGCTTAGAAACTTTACCCTTTCACTCTAAATGCACTTCAATAAGCCATACCACCACCTCACCAGCTCATAAAATATTATCTATAGTTTTCTATCTAACTTTCTTTTGATATATTTTGTTTTCTCCTAAGCAGGTATTGCCTTTATCCTGAGATTCTACACATTAAAGCAAAATTAGGTCAATTCTATTAGGGATAATTTAAAAAGTGATATCTTTGAAACAGTTTCATTCAATGAGATTCTCTTAGATGAATGTCAGAAACCTCACTTTTTTCTATCAATGAGGTGCAGTTTGCTGTGGGGTTTTATAATTTTCTGAAACTGACGACTTGATTGCTTTGGGGAAATTCAGTTGCAGATTTTACCTTGAAGAGTCAAAAAGCATTGCTAAATGATGGATCAAGTGTAATGGGATTAAGATTTTTTTCATCCTTTTTATATTAATTACTCATCCATAAAGAGAGAAACTAATCACCCTGCCCCTGACTAATGCTCTGCAGGCTTTTGATATCTGTTTGATGAAACTATTACAAAAGATAAAGCTAGAAAAATTATTTTCTATTTTAGATATGCATATAACATGAGAGTTGGTAGGATTTGAGTTTCTGAGACTAAATGAATAAGAAGTGATGAAATGCCACCCTGTGTAGAGAAGCAACACTTAAGTTATCTTTGATGTTAAAAATAAGTGTGACGTGTGTGTTCCTAATACCAAAGTCTTTCTGCCCCTTCCTTAGAATTGGTGGGCATAAAGCTGTGGCCACTTGAACTTTGTCTGATTATATGAAGAGTCAGGACAATAATGTGCTTATCCATGGAAGTCTGTCCTGCTTGGAGAAAACAGGTTCTAAAACATTGAATCTACCTTCATTTTGAATATAACATGGATATTTGTTCATGTGTTGTAACCCACTTCTATAGAAAAGAAAATAGCTTCATTTTTTTCAGTTATTCCCTTTATAAAACAATCCTCTATAAAATCACCTGGGGAGAAAATATTCCAGTAACAACTGCTGGCATGCAGAGAGTTAAGTTCTCCTCAGTGGACATAATCTAGCAGCCATTTGCATTTAAAGTAGGTTGTGTTAAATGCTGATGAAGATGCAGAGAAAGGAAACTCATGTGGTTGTGAAAAACCAGCCTCTACCTTAGAGCAAAGCCTGTCCAAGTAAGGGACATCACCTTTGTCCTTGGAAAAACCCACAGAGCACTCCTAGGCACATCCCCACCCTGCTAAGTTGTTTATCTACAAATAAAAGGAGAGATCTGGTGCACCAGGTGTCCCTGACTCAGTCAGGCTAGGTGGGGACCCATAGCAACCCGGTAGCAGCCACCAATCTGCATGAGACAGGGAAATACCTGGGATGCCAGATGACCCTCCCAGTAGTTTATGGTGGTTGATAACATGTTGGGAAACCATGTAGTTCAGCATGTACACCCCTCTTGGCTTAAACCAATCAGTTCAAATGAATACCACTTTTGTACTGACCAATCACCCCTACCCAACTTGTTCCTGCTAGTGAATGTACTAATCATGTTTTAGAGTCGTTATTTGATTTTCCCATGGGTGCGTGATGATTTGCTAAGAGATGCTATGATGTATGTGAAGACCCTGCCCTCTCCAAAGCATGTATAAAACTGCTGCACACCCTGGGCTTGGGGCCTCTCAGCATCACCAGTTGCTGTGTGTGCGGGCGCGGGCGTGGAGGACCGAGCTAGCTCGCAATAAACACCTCTTTGTGTTTACATCGATCTCAGCTTCTGGTGGTCTTTTGGGGGTCCTAAATTCGAGCATAACAGTTGGTGGAACTGGAAAGTAGTATTGCCATTATGGAAAAAGAATGGAGGTTTCTCAAAAATTAAAAATAGAGCTATCATCTGATTAAAAATTCTCAATTCTGAGGACATATCTAAAGGAAGTAAAATCACTATGTCAGTGATGCCTGCCCTCCTGTATTAATTGCAGCACTATTTACAGTAGCCAAAATATAAACCCACCAAGGATGCTCATTAAGAAGTGAATGGAAAAAGAAACCATAGTACCAAAGTTACCTAAAGCAAAAATTGTGCTTACCATAAAAGTGGAAAGAAGATCAAGTCTTTTAAATTTCATATAATACTGTCATATGTATATTATACTGTCTTCTAATAGAAACAGAAAAAAACATAATCATCATATGAAATTTTAGTGTACTATACTTATTCTTCCATGGATGAAATAGACCACACAAAAGAAATGTAGAGGCAGGAAAGACAGATAATTTGATTATTGAATTTAGTAGAAAAGTCCTAAAATGTAGAATTTTATATACTAAACATGCAATATGCTTCATACTTGCTCTTGATTATTTAATATTAGGGACACAAATAATCTATAGCAATGTACAGAAATAAGCCTGCAATATATATAGTTTGATGCAATCTGAGATGATAACAAACATAAATTACTTTCACAAATAAATAGGGAGAGCAAGTTTTTTTCATATATACTGATTAAACAGTAGATGTATGTACTTTGGCTAATTAATATTTCAGGGTTTAAATTAAACTATTTGCTTAGAATGCCCAACCAAATGTGACTTGAAAAATACTTATGTATTTTCTTGAATTTCCACAATTGATTATTTTTGAGATTTAGGTAATAAGGAATTTAAACATTTACTTATTTGGGAATAATCTTGATTCTATTAAAATATTTTGTGAATTCTGTTCTTTATCTTTTTGGAACATTTTTAAGCCATTAATTCCCTAATGTACAGCATTATGCTGTAATTATTTTACAAATTGAGAAATCAGATAAATTTAGAAGTACTGACAATATAGCCCCACATACTGCACACTTTTATAACTTCAGAGGCATTGGATAAAAGTATGCTAGAAATCTGAAAAAAAATATGTTTATTTTGCATATGTTTAATCTCAGAAATTCAAATGTACTACAGTGTCTTTTTCAATAGACTATTATTGAAACAGACAAATTTGCAATATTTAGTAGTTTTAAATATTTAAATGAATCATATTTTTTTAAATAATTCATAAGTGATGAAAAACTGAAAATCCATGAGTCTACTTAATCTTTAGATAACCAATTTACTTCCGCAAGTTGCCTAGGAATAATAAAAACTGCAATCACTTTACTTCCACAAAAGAAACCTAGCAGCTATTTTACTTTTCATACTGGGAATTTTTCTCTTGACTAATAAAAATAGAACATAAAAGCATACTTTTGAAAAAAAAGATTTTACTAATTTTGACACATCAAATATACTACATTCATCCATGACTCTATAAAAGGAAATCAATATGGTTTTACTTCCTCTGATAATCCTCTCATTCTTCCTAATGTGTATGTGTACTATTTGAAAACACAGTATAGCAGGAAGCAGCATGGGTGTGTGGAGGCCTTTTCTAGACATTTCAAACCCTGTTGAATGCTCACCTTTGTTCTTTGCAGTTTTCCCCTGTGTTTTGCTGCTTTTCCGATGACCCTAAATTCTGCAGTAAATGACATGGTTTATATCACATTCTTGCCATTCTGAATGGTGCTTCCAAGGAATAAACAGGGAAAACAGATGTACAAATCTGTGAGAATTTTTTCCAGTTTCTATTTTGAATTTGGAATATATGAGTTACTTTTTTAACACAAATATATTGATAATACAAAAACTTTTTCACATAATCTCTCTTTTAACTTTTATGAATATACAACTTCTAAAATTGTACTAGCAGGATAGTTTCTTTTAATAAATTTTGAGTTGTAGGAAATATTTAAATGGTTATCTTTTTTAAGTCTATATAATGAAATCTTTAGAAGATTGCTTTTGAGTAGATTTTTTTCTATGTGAGCTTACAAATTGCCACTATATGGTAGGAAAATATGTATGTATAATACACATGAAATTTTTTTTTATTTTGACTGTAAAATAACTAACTAGCTATTCTAGTACTGATGTTTAGTATTTATTTCACAGAATGTTAATTCGATCAATTTTCTAAGACCTGCCTCATTCATTTGAGATTTTTTCACAATTTTATTCATTTGTATAATCCCCCAAACATTTTCAGAGCATTTACTGTATGGATATATGCTGAGAGCCATAGCCAAGTAGGAATGGCGCATGGCAATTTCCTTGTCAGCCTACCCAATGTTGCTTAGAGAGAGGACTCTCCATTGTGGAAATGGGCTTGCCTTGGACCCAGGTCATTTGCAGTGACATTGCATGCATGTTTGAGAGTTTTGAATTGAAAGGTAACCCTGCTCAGGGATTAGGGTGGCTCCAGGTTTAGGGTGGATCCTGCTGGGAATAGGGCGTATCCTGCTGCCTCAGGCACCCGCTCCTTGAGTTCCTGTTGAGTTCTGAGAGAATTGGTATGCAGAGCCTGGTGGAGGGAGTGTATTTTTCCCAGAATGTGGGGGTAGAGTGTCGGTGAGAGTTTGCGAATAAAGAGTTGCTGTTTGAATCTACAAGGCTTTCGTGGTGGCTCGGTTATTTTGTGCCCAGACAGACTGCGGCAGATATATGTATAAAATATTTTCCTTGATTAACACACAAGAATTGAGTAGGACAGATGGCAATGAGGGAATATAAATTGATAGGACTAAGAGAAGAATTAAAATAATATACACATATATACATATACACCTTTAATGTTATTTACATTAAATTTTGTCATAAATTTAAGAATGTAACATTAAACATATACATCTTTTTTTAAAGAGAGAGAAAGAGAGAGAGAGAGAGAGAGAGAGAAGTTTTTTTAATATTTATTTTTTTAGTTTTCAGCAGACACAACATCTTTGTTTGTATGTGGTGCTGAGGATCGAACATGGGCCACACACATGCCAGGCAAGTGCGCTACCTCTTGAGCCACATCCCCAGCCCAAAAAACATATACATCTTACGTAATAATTTACAGATACATATTAATATTCCTGGAACATAACAGGTAAATTAAAATGGGTAAATTAAATGCAAATTTGTAGTAAATCTATCAAGAAAAACAGTATATTTGTATAATTGTACCGATCTTCTTAAAAATCTTATTAATTATTCTCTGCTTTATTAAACATCCACAATTCTTTGCTACTCATCCTCCAGAAGAAGGAGTTTAATTCCTCCCCTTTTCAGTGAGCGCTGCATTGGTGACTCATTTCTAGTAAAGTCTGGAAAAGGAAAGTTAAATAGCCTTACATATGAGAGACTGGCACATGCTCTCTTAACTCAATCATTTCAGTTAACCGGTAAGGTCATGTGGCATTGAATCCCATGATATGTTAAATGTTATAATGAGAAAGTCATTTCTTTTTTGTGGTATTCTTCTGGACAGTTGATATCCCAGTGTAATAGAAACATCAGACAAACCCAAATCTAGGGGCATCCTACTTTATACAGAATTAATAATAATATATAATACACATTATATATTATAATCCAGGACAAGGAATTACAATTTGAAAGAAACTAAGGACATATGGCAACTAAATGCATCATTTTATATCACCTGTATTCCAAGAATATATAATTAATATCATTACATGAGAAGCTTACTTTAGGAGAAACTGGATGAAAAGTATATGGTATCATGTATATTTTTTCACTTTTTTTGCACATCTAAAGTTATTTCAAATAAAACACATTTTAGAATGACAGATAATTATGTGCTTTAAAATTCTAATAATGTAGTTTTTTGGAAAAATTCTCATTTTCAGTCCTCAGTGGAGAAATACCTTTGCCCGATAACTCTTACAATATCATATTACTATTTAGAATTCACATCGTGTTATTTTAATTTTAGTGTCTTGTGTTTAGACTGTATCCTTCATTCCCATTCAAAAGAAAAAGCAAGTGAATACAATTAAATTATGTAAAGTGTAATATAAAGATGGCTCTAAAAAGTGTTCTATGTATAATTGCAATTTACATAAGATGCGCTCTGAATCCTCTTGTCAGATGATGTAAACAAAATGATACTCTCAAATTAATACTTAGATTTTCAGAGATTACATCAGTGATGTTGAAGAAGGATTTAGGCATTAGAGGCTAAAATCTGTCAAGTGTGGTTATGCATCTGAGGTTCATTTACTGTACCATAAACATACTTTTATTTTCCACAAAAAAAAATCACTTCTAAAAAATGAATGCTGCATGATTGTTAATACCAATGAAAATAAAAATAGAGCATGTTTGTGTAATAGTTTCTGTTGTTCTTGTTTGTAACTGAAGTCCTGAATCATTATTCTAAAAGAAAGCATGATGAGATAATATCTTCTCCAAATTTATTTAAAGATTTCACAAAGGAAAAAATAAGCAACCTGTTCTATTTCAATGTGTTTTGAAGCTGGGTGCTGGGCAAAACCAGATGCACAGTGATTTCCACGCCGAAGATACTTTCTAACCTGCTAACAAGTAGCTCCATTCCACCCATGGTTCAGAAAACTCTTTCTGTAACAAAACAATTTTATTTAATGGCCATTTTGTATGTTTACATTCTGAGATAATAACTCAATGTCTTCATAAATAGTACTATTCCCTATAAATGTAAGCTATATATAAAGTTATGATGAAAGAAACAATATTTATTGCTTTGGTATAAATACTTAAACCTGAAGATTGTGAATTCTATGATATGGGGCCCGAACTGAAGACTACAATTTCAAAATCA
The DNA here is from genome assembly GCF_045843805.1 of Urocitellus parryii. NCBI lineage: Eukaryota > Metazoa > Chordata > Mammalia > Rodentia > Sciuridae > Urocitellus > Urocitellus parryii. The sequence continues at coordinate 99,216,835 of NC_135541.1, forward strand.
TAAATGAGGTATTTTTCCTGTTATTGTAGGAGTGGTGATATAGTAAAAGAACAATGAAACTTAATGTAATTTTATAGCATTTATTTAGTGAGAACAGAATTTTATAAAACAGTGAAAGCTGAGCTATTTTCATACAAAGAAACAGATATGTTAAAATGTCATGTTATGTGAAAAATGATATGAGGATAAAGAATAAAAATAGATGATTATGTGTTTAAATGACAGGATATACACAAAACAGTAAGTAGGGGATCAAAGAATCAAGGAGTGAGCAGAGAAAATAAATTGTTATAGAAGCCAAGGGATGAAAGTGGTTTAAGATGTCTGAGAAACAGTGTGCAAGTTGGGGAAGAAATGTGGATGTTTGACTGAGAGATTTTTACATTTGATATAAAAGTAGCAGTAGATTTGTGAGCATGTTTCCTAACTGTTATGAAGCCTAGTGTTGTGCAGAAAAAAAAATGCAGAAGTCAACAATACTTTGGTAAACAGTATAGTGCCAACATCCTTGACTTCTGTTTACCTTCAGGGCTGTGACATAACCCAGTATTTTATGTCTCTATTTTTATTTTTGGTCTAAAAATATGCACACTAGCTTTATTTCATTCTGGTTATATTCCAGTTCTTCAAAAACACTTCCAAAATTTCTCCTGCGTACATGTTATTGTGTTTTGTCACTGTAGTTGATACTAAAATGAACAAAACATGTTTCTGTACTTTAGGAAAATAAGATTTTCCAAAAAGAATTTGAGGCACAAGGGTAAAGAATGTAGTATAAAATAGACCTAGCTCTAAAGAACAACATAAATGAATTCCTCATAAGCATCCAAAAGGCAAATCACCTGAAGAAGTTGGTTGAATTCAAACTGGAAAGAGCTTTTAATGCCATACTGCAGAAAATGAGGTTTATTTTGTAGTCAATAGAGGTACTGTTTATAATAGAAAAAACCTCTTATTTTTATGTATGATGAGTGTGTATATATATATATATATATATATATATATATATATACAGACATGAGTATACATTTATGAGGAGATTTATACATATAATATATGAGTGTGTATCTCTCTCTCTCTCTCTCATAGATCATAAACATCTATGATCTCAGTCCTTCATGCTGGAAGGATGAGCTCCATTCAGAACATAGCATTGCCTAAAAAGGTTAAGGCTGGCTTTGCTTAAACTAAGGCAAAGAATCTGTATCTGAGGTATCTTCAGTAGTATTCTCTGACAGAGTTGATTTTTAAAAAAACAAAAACCTTATAAAGTACTAATGCAGTAAGCTTCCTGTGAAACAAACATGATCCTGGCTCTAAGACAGACGACAGAGTATTATTTTTTACATTCCTAGGAGAACACAATGCGGCTGTCTTCAGAGTCCCAAGGTAGAAAAATAGTGACTACAAGTGTTCTCTAAAGAAGATGCCCATTCTTTTTTTTGGTTGGGATAAATCTGGAGTCAGTTCCCAGCAGTACTGTGACTAATGTTCTTGGAAGGAATCATCTATATATTGATCCAAATAAAGAATATTTATTTTAAGATTGGCAAGAACTAGTCTTTCTGCTATTCACGAATAAAAAAGAAAACAAATGTGTTGGTCCTTAATGGAAATGGAAGCATGTGTGTCCCAAAACATTTAGTAGGCTTCTGAATTATGTAAACCAGGAACAAATAAAATATAATAAATAAAATATACATTTTTATTTTAAAAATGCAGTATAAATACTTAACACTGTGATATTTTGAAATGTAAATCCATGTTATTCACTATCATATTATGAATATATAAATGAGTTTACATACTAATAGTAATGTATGATGACTCATTTTTAGATACTACTCTACACATCCCTTCCCTCATTATAAAACTGATACTTTCTTGACAGAATTAAAAAGGAACACATTACTCTTGTTTCTGTATGAAGGAACATGAATTTGCTCCACAATGGAGCCTCTGAGGATTTGGTAAGAGCAGTTGAAGAGCTTCGAACTGCACTTAAGTATATTTAAAATAAAAGTCTTTAATAAATGGAAGTCATTTTGCTTCCTCAGCTGCTCTTACGGATAGCAGCCCATAAGGGGAGATAAAACAAGAATGAGTAAATACTTAATAAATATTTGTTGAATTGAATTGAGTAAGTAATTGATTATTCTTCAACCACAAAAGATATTCAAGAGCTTTTAGAAGTAGATAGTCTAGCAAATTAGCTTGACATATATAGTATTCAGTAAACTGCTCAATATGTAGAAGGCCTAGCCTAGCAAGGCAGCCTGTCTCACCATAGATTTCAATCTGGCATAGATATTTGAATATTCTTCAGGGGAAGAGAGTTACAAGCCATTTAACATATTACAAAAATGTACATTCTTAAATTTATATACAGAAGTTCTTGACTTAGATTAAGAACTTGATTCTTTTTTTTTTCAAAAGAGAGAGTGAGAGAGGAGAGAGAGAGAGAGAATTTTTAATATTTATATATTTTTTTAGTTCTCGGCGGACACAACATCTTTGTTGGTGTGTGGTGCTGAGGATCGAACCTGGGCCGCACGCATGCCAGGTGAGCACGCTACCGCTTGAGCCACATCCCCAGCCCCAAGAACTTGATTCTTAATGATAGATAATAGATCCTTAATAATAGATCCTTAAGTCTATGGCAAATGTTATTTTCTTTTCTTCTCTTTCAGAATGGGTAATGAGACAAATTTGGTTCAAAACTTGATTTTGCAACGAACAGACAAATAATTAAATGCCTCATAATCTAAAATCTGGTCACTGACAGGCAGGTAGCATCACACAAAGAGTCTACTTCTGTAAAAAACACGCTTTTAAAAAAAAATTTTTCCTGATAAGAAGCAAACCTGATAGATATGTTTTTACCCTTTCAAGCATGTTTTTTTTATTACATTCATTAAAATTCACACTTTAAATGGCATAATGGCTGTATAAGAAACATGAAGGGCAATGCTTATCAACCATAGCATGATTAGGATTTTTGGGCTAGTTGTTTCATTGATTTGAGAGATTTCTTATGCATCTTAGAAAGTTTAGCAGTGTTCCTGGTTTATATACACCAGTTCTTGACAATTAAAAGTGTCCCCCACATTACATGGACCTGGAGGGACACAATTGCTCTTGGCTTAGTAGCACCAAGTAGGTGAACTGATAAATTATATGTACATAGCTCCATTCAGTTGTAAATTTATAATATAGACTTAAAAGTGGCAGGTAATTTCTGTAAGAGTATATTGAAAGAGGCTGAACTTTCTTTGCTTTAAAAATGCTTTGGAAAAGTTAGTTGCTATTGTGTTACTCTTTGCTAAATTATCTCTCACCTTGTTTCCTTGTGAAATAATGCAAGCTCATTTTATAACTGTTTTTTTTAAATAAACAGTTAACTACTTTAGGTACTGTATTTAGGCCTTCATGTAGATTTTTAATTTAAAAAATCAGTATATATGAACATATGCCTCACGGTTAAGGCAGTGGATTCCCAAAGGACAGATATTGTTCAAGATCACACAGATAGAACCCTAAGCCAGCTTTTGATAAAATAGGTAGCCTCCTTTTGACAGTATAATGCAATTGTATGCTTTAGGAAGCTGGAAAAATACTCAATCATATGTATATTTTCAGGCATCTAATATAATATTTAAACTACTATTGTTTTTAAATGATTTTAATAATGTGAAAATTTCTAATTTTTGAAAATTTAAAACGATTGAATATTTATTTTCCATCACAATTTTTATAATCTTGGGAGTCCTCCCAATAATATCAAATTAGATACATAAAAAGAAATGTCCTTTCACAATTCTTTGGAAACTTCCCTACTAAAACTACAATAAATTTGTATGTTTGAGGGAAAATATTAGATTGTATCATTCATTTGTAATTGTGTTTCTTTGTCATTTAGTAAAGGCTCAACTTGCTGATTTATAAACCTCTCCTCACTGAAAGAACAAAGATAAATTGCAATTGGCAGTTCTGTAAAGAAGTTTAAATTATTTTCCTTCATAAGTGATATGAAAAATTGAAGTATAATTGATGTTCATTAAAAGTCAACGTGGGTTTTATATGTACATAAATAAAAACTATTTTCTAAAAAGAGAAGAGTTTAAAACAAGTGATTGTAGTGGAGTATTTTTCCTAGCATAAATAAATTCCATCAAATCTCTCTAGACATTGATATTTTCTTAGAATATTTTATACAGATAGATGTCATTTATAATCACTGAAACAGCATGGATGTTTTTCACATTCAAAATGCCTTAATGTGTGAAGTATCTTAAACTCCCTGGTATACCAGATTTTAAATAGAAGTGTTTTCTTTTTCTTATAAATAAATAAAAGAATGGGAGTCACAGTTGATGCTATCTTTGGATTCAATAACTTAAAATTTACTGAGATATGTCAAAACATGTCAATGCTTAAGATTTTTTATTCTAGAATGTTGATTTGTATGTTAAATATTATAGGTAACATCACTAATTGATAATTATAATTATATTTTTGTTGAACATGATTTTGTTTGTGTGACAGAAGTCCATGTAATTCTAAACTATTTTCAGAGTAACTTTTCTATGTGATCATGTTTTGACAGGTTGTTGCTTTTATTTTAATGACATGTGTATTCACAAAGCATTCTTTAATACTTTTGTTTTATTAATTATTTTTTTTTTGTATTGCTAGGGATCAAACCCAGTGCCTCACACATGCTAGGCAAATACTCTACCACTGAGCTACAACTGCAGCCCTCACAAAGCATTTTGAAAACTATCAGATAAACCTTTATAAAATGTATATATAAGTGATCACAAAAATGGTATATTTTTATCAAACAACTTCATCAGTTCCAGTGGTGGGTTCTTAGCCCATTGCAGATACTCAAAAATCGATATAAAAGAAAATGATACTTATACAGTGTAATTATTTTTATATTTGTTCACCATATTTTCTGCTTAGTAATTCCTTTTATTATATATATTTATAGAAATTTATTATATTGTCATATAATTTTCATTATTAGACATTTTATATTTCATAATTTGTGTATTTCAATGGCTCTGTTTCTTTTCAGATTTGCATGTCCATACAAATATTCCATTTATGTCAATCAATATAACCTAGTTTGAACAGAATATTATTATAGGAATACATTTGATTATCTGTCTTTTCCTAACCATGAAAAGTCCTTGCTCTGTCTTTTAACCCAGCATTCTAAAAATGAAGAGCAAATAGACAAGTTTTCCGAAGTTTGTATCTGCTCGTGCAGAAAGTAAGCTATTAATATTACATATATTTAAACCAATCACAATTTATGAAATTAACTGTAAGTGAAACCATGTAAAGAATGACATTTCATGCCTTTGATTTCTTGTGATTTGAAAGGGAGATGCTTTTCTCCAGAAGGTTACAGAGGATTTGGTAGCAACTTTCCATTCCTCCAGTTTAAGTTGAAATTTCTTTAAGTGATAAACAGAAGGAGACTGAACCTTGAATAAGTAACTTTTATACCTAATAATCTGAAAGCAGAGATTTGTAGCAATTATTTAGGTAATTTAAATTCAAAGCAATAGCTCATTTTATAGATAATTCTATCATCATGCTCACAAAGAGAACACATTGAATGATATATACACATTTATATTCTGAAATGAACAATGTACAAACTTATCATCCGTGACTTTGCCTATCTTCCTGAAGCTTACTGGTTTGACATGCTTAAGCACAACAAATTTTGTGATAAGTAGAATAAATAGGAATCCATTGAAAACAAGAAACATATATTAAGTCATAATTTGGTGAGTTAGGAGTCTAGACAGGTTTGCAGGGACTTCCCACTCAGAGGCACTCACAAGCTGCTGGCAGGGTATGTGCTGGGGCTGCATCATTGCTATCAGCTACAAAAGGATCACTTTCCATGCTCACTCATGAGGCTCTTCTCTACCATCACGTTCTTGATAGCTAACATCCAGAGAGAGCATCAGCATCTTTCCACCTGAAAGTTCGCCTGGTCAGCTCAACAGGAGGCAGGCTCAGGGCTCTCTCAGAGACTAGAGAGACAAAGCCAGAGAAATAAATGCCAACTCTAATTTTAGGAATGACACTTTTTTTTTGATATATTCTGTTTTGAAACACATTCTTAAGTCCAGACTACAATCAAAATGAGGGGATTTCAAAAGGATATAAAAAGTTTCGTACAAGAAAAACTGGGGATCATTTTAGAGGTTGCCTACAACCAGCAGCTATTAATAATTCCTTTGTTTCTAAACATAGAATTTTCTCTCCTTTTTGTGCTTATGTCTGACTTCCATGTAGTCCTTTTTTTTCCTTTTGCCACATCTCTTTTTCCATATTGTGAAAGTTTTATAATCATGTCTTCTCATTCATCTTAATGTGAGACTTAGTAAATACATTCATTTGTTGAAATTGATTATCTTGGCCATGTGCAAAGAAGTGTTATGAAATGTCATGGCTGTGTTGCGGTTGTACTTTAAATGAATTAAGGAAATTAATAAGTAAAATTTGCCCATGACATTATATTATTCCCCAAACTCACACAAAACTAATGCCTGCTGAGATTTAAATGGAAGGTGATCATCTTGAGCAAGGATGGAAGGGAACAAGAAGTGATAGGAGAATATGGAGCAAATTAATGTATGTCAAACCCAAACCGCTAAATGTAACAAGGGACCATGTCCTCCTAGGTGCTGCTGTCCTCGACTTGTAGAATGTAGTGATTATTTTTTCTCACCACCTTCCAGAAGGTTTAATTTCCCTTGATTAACTAGGGTTTATTGTTCTCATAGTTTTCTTAATAAATGCAATGAGAATGGTAACTTCATCAGTTAATTAGTCAAGTACATATATAAAATTCCTGGTGATCATTTAATTTGATCTTTAAAAAAGAATCAAATATACATTTAAAGAGGTCTAATGTTCAGCAACTTTATTTGCTTTCAAATTCTTTTTTAAATGGAAATGTGTAAATGAGAATATTTTGTAATCAATACAAATGAGTGATATTATGTTAGCAAAACACTTAACAGAAGTAGAATAAATGTAGGCCAGGAGGCTACAAATTATTTTTGTAAAAGTAATTTCTATATAAAGTTAGATCCTCCTAAAATTGCCTACTATTTATTTTAAAAATAACCTAAAATTTCAATAATATTATGTTTTCTTTTAATCAAATGCCTAATTTTGATTAAACAGTAAGCAACTTACTTTTAAAATTAATACAAACATCTTAAAATACTTTTATATTAAATATAACTGTAGCAAACTTTTATTTAGCTTTAATTGTGTGTCAGAAAAATTTTAAGTGCTTTGCTAGTATTAATATGTATGTTCCTCAGTACAGTGTTTTGACATACTGTTATAATCCTCATTTTTCAGATATGAAAATTGAGATACACATAAGTTATATAATTTACCCAAAGCTAAGATTGTGATCCTGTAACAGTTGTCCCAAGATTTGTTCTTGAAGTAGATGGCGATTTAATTAGCATAGTGCTGATGTTATCAGCTCTGATTGAGAGCACCAGGAGAGGAGGAGCTTTGTCTGTTTTATTCTTGACTGTACATTCACATATGGGCTGAATAAGCACACACACGTGACTGTGCATTAGTGTGCCATGAAATTTCCCAAATGACATGTCCTTATAGGATTCTGGAAGCCTAGAGGATGATCCAGTTTATTGAGATACCAGTCTTTACTGACATGGTTTTATTAGTTTGCAGGTACTTATTTTAAACTATTTTAAAACTTTTGATAGCTGGAAGGCTTCACATGTAAAGTCACCATATTCATCATATGGGAGAGCTACCTCTGAATACAGAGTAGTCAGATCAGGAAGCTTTTTTTTTTTAATTACATGAAGCTCAGTCTAATACTGTTGTCACCATGTCTCATGAACTCAGGTTTTCAAATAAAATGAAATTTTGCTTGTAAAATGATATATTTATTGTCAATTTATAATAAATCATTCTCAGTAGGAGAAGGCATTACATTGTTTAGAAAGGAGGACAAAGATTAATGGCCCATCAAATCCACTTTAGAATATACAAGAATGGCAGAATGGTACAATTAGGAAAAACAGAATTTAATTTTCAAGTTCTGAAGTAATTCTTTGCTGGGAAATTCTAATGCTTCTTCCTCAACATTTAAATAAAAATCTTTTGTAATCCAATTACCTGGTAAGCACAGCACTCATCTACCTCTTTTTCTCAATAGTAGATTTCTATGCCTCATATTGATATTAATAAAAATGTTAGGCAAACACCACTTTTGTTTCTGTTTTTGTTTTTTCATTGCTGTTCTCAGGCATTCACAAGATATCACTGTCCCCTAGCCATCTCAAAGAGATCATACCAAGTCCCTTTCATACACCTGCAGCATGTCACAAAGGGCACCAAGGAGCCCAGAGAAGGGAGGAAATCTAGAGGCTTAAGTGTAAAAACATAGAGCAGAGGTTTAAAATAAGTGTGTGAGTGTTATCAAAAGTAAAGATTAATGTGCAATATGAATAATTGGAAGGATTTGTGAAGACATGATAATTTTGATTTTTATCATGCACTTAAAGAGCCAAACTGACATGAAGCTGAAGATAGGTGTAACTGTAGAATTTAACTTACAATGGAGCTGATATTGGATAACAGAGAGATAAGACATGTGTCTTGTCTTTTTTATGAGGGTCTAAAAAGGATAAATTTTTTTAGATGTGAAAGACAAGAGAGAAACATTATAGGTTCTTTTAAGTTTGAAGCAGCATTTAAGGAGATTTTTCTGGAATGATAATACATGATGGATAATAGCAGGTTTAAAAATGCAGAGCAATCTAGACAGTGAGCTGCTTCAGCCATTCATGGTCAATGTAATGAGAGTTTGAGGTTCCAGATGTCATGTTATGTCGCCCACGTCCTGCGCAGGTGATGTGATCAGGGTCACTCAGCATGAATTGGGCTGGCAACAAAAAGACCACACAAACACAAAATAACTTTTTTGGGGGTCAGGGATGGCTCTGCAAACTCAGGGGTCAGCTCTTGTGCTAGAGGGCAAGAGGAGCGAGGGAGGCAAGAGAGCGAGCACACCCCAACTTCCCCTATTTATTGGGGAGAAGACTTTCAATGGAATATTCCACCCAAATAAGGCAAGGGGTAGGATTTCAAAGGCTGGAGTCTTGCTTGGTGATGTCATATGGTCAGTAGATTAATTGACATCTTGACACGTCACAACCCTCTCAGGTGCTGTGTGGGATCACAGGCAGAGCAAGAAAAAAGGCACACTTGCATGATCCAGCCTAATTAGCATGCAATGCCAGACCAGTGCCCTCATACACTCAAATGCACATAGCTCACACACACAGCCCATGGGTGGCTCGTGACAATCTTAGTGTAAATAAAGAAGTGGAACTGTATTTCCAAGGAATTCTGATATGGAAAAATAAGTCTTAAAATATAAGCTGTTCAAGGTTGATGTTTTTATGGAATTCAATTGAGTGAGTTATAGGACTCCATGTTCAATTTGCATAACTCTAGGCAGAATGGCTGGGAATAGCAACACATGCCTGGAATCCCACCTGCTTGGGAGGCTGAGACTGGAGGGTCACAAGTTCAAGATCACTGTTGGCAAATTAGTGACACCCTGTCTCAAAGTGGAAAGTTTAAAAAGGCTGGGGATATAGTTCAGTGGTACAGCACCCCAGGGTTCAATCCATAATACTTAATAAAAAAACAAATAATAAAACTCCATATCTAGAAGAATTATATCAGGGGTATAATAGCTCATTGTTTTATATTAAGTCTATCTTTATACTACTGATGCTAGATTTTGAGCATCTAACCTGTCTATAAAAATTACAAAAGTTTCCCATGGGTGTCACTGTTTTCAACTATGAATTTATAATTTTCTCTAAAATCTGCTTCCCCTTAGATGACAGAAGTTACTGATGTATTTTTTTCATTCAGTATATACATTAAATGATAAAATATTCCCATTATTCCTATATTTCCCTTAAACACTCAAATCCCTTCTGCCTAACCCTCCATTTATAGCTGCTTTTCTTGTCTGGCCTCTCACTCTTACCTAGGCTTGCAGAGTTTTTCCTCATTCCAGTGCATTTTCTAATTGCTATGAAGTTTCTTTCTACATCATAGATCTAGTCACCTTAGGTCCCACTTTATAAATTTGTCACCCTGTTGTCCTGGGGGGGGGGGATTACCAATTCCCTTAAGACAGAAGGAACTTTCAATGCTTCCCACATTCAATATATTCCTGAAAATCTAAAATGTACCAACTGCTGTCTTGGAGGGATCAAAGATAGCAAAAGTTTTGTTCTGGCCTTGTGGAATGTAACGTCCAGTTGAGAAGACTGACACTATTCAAATAATTGCACAAAAAATGTTAAATCACTTCTGTGAAAGTGTTGCACCACAGTTTGTAAGATTGTACGGGAGAGATTTGCAGAAAGAGTGGTAAGGGAAGAGTCCCCAGTATAGTAGCTTATGAAATAGAGTCAGGAGGGTAAGTTGGTGAAAGAAGAGTTATCATGAAGTACAGTTCTAGGAGGAGAAAGTCCTTTTGCAAAGTCTTGTTGCATGGGCTAATATGCTTGGTACGAGGAACCCAAATGTTTTCAAGTTCAAACATTTCTAATTGAAATGTTTCAACCAAAGCATGTTGGCTAGACCATCTCAAGGCTCAAGAGAAGGAATCCAACACACAAAGCATTTCAACTTCCATAGGCTAGTGAATACTTCTACAACCTTTGGAAATAAATGACAAGTTTTATGTGGGAGGGTGGCATAATTAGAATGCATTTAGAAGAGAAGACAGATGGCAAATTGGCAGGGAATAAGCAAGAAAATGAGATCTTGCTAGGACATGTTTAACTATCATAGTAGTCTTGAAGATCTAAGAAGAGAGAAGTGCAGTTTAATGATTGAAAACTATTAAATGTCTATATTTGACTATAAGGTCAATGAAGGAAGAATACAGATAAAGAATTGGAATGTATTCCTTTAATTACTACTACAAAATGCCTGGCACTGGCTACTCAAAAAATAAAGAAAGATTTATGAGGCTCAAAGTTTGAGAGATTTAGAGTTTACCATTAGGTCCCCTAGTAATCTGGTGAGGGCAGCAGATGTCAGCACACATTGGAGAGAACTCAAGTAGGAACAACTGATCACATCTCCAACTAGAGAAAGAGAAAGGATGGTGGAGGTACAGCATTTATGAAGGCACATCCCAGTGACTTAAGGACCTCCTGTAGGATCTCACCTCTTAAATGTCCACAGCAACTTTCAGTAGCACCACCATGGGCCTTGATCAAAAGGGCACCAACAATGAAACCATACCCAAACCACATAAGGAATAAAGACTTAAAAAATAAGGAGACAGAAGGTGAGCGGAAAGCTATGTCACCAAAAGAAAGGGGGCTATGTTGTTCTAGGGAATTCTGAACTCTCACCCATTGGAACCATCATGCTTGCTACCTAGGAATTATTTTCTTAGTGATTTTGTCAAGTAGCTCAAGAAGCTATGTGATCCTATTATTCCAGAAGATAGCACATCATATTTTCTAAACCGGAATTGGAATTCTCAAATATAAGTGAAAATATCTTGGGAATTAGAGTAGGCTCTGCCTTTTTAACAAGTCCTATTGAAGTCTTGATAGAATCAAAACATTGAGAAATCATGGGGGAAATTTTCAAAGCACAGATTTATTGTCAAAGATGCTCAAAGTACTGCACAAATAAAAATATCCTCATGCTTAAAACACATCAGGAGTCAACATGGACTATTGAGAAAGCATTGCTTATACAAATAGAATTCCAAATCAGAGTTGAACTACTTTTCTGGATGACATTCTATAAGTTCTTTAATTTCTGCAAATTCTAGTTAAAGACATTTATGTCTTGGGCTTTCTCAAGTCTCTTGCTTTTCATTAGTCAAAATTGTGTCCTCTACACTCCCTGCTGGGTTTTTATACCCCATCTGTGAGTAGTTGGGGGGGGGAAGGGGATGGGGGGAGGTATGAAAGGGAGATGCTCTCTGAATCACATCAGGTAAGGCCTAGTCATTCTGCAGCTTCTGTCTCAGCTACCTAAGCCATGGCCTTACCTAGGAGAGGCTGAGACAGCCAGTAGCATTAGCTACCCTGCCTACTCTGTTAGCCTTCCGTACTCAGAGAAAAATGTTGGTCCATGATGTGAGAAGTGCCTAGCAAGACACAGTGCATAAAGCTTCATGAGCAAGAAAATTCTTTTGCTGTATTTTTCATGTATTTGTAAATTATTAATTCCCACATAGGAATTCTTAGTCATTTTACAATAAGTGGCAGTACATATTTTACAATATTCATAAACCATAAAAACTAGCAAAACACAATTTTGTTATTGGCTCAGAAAATGTCAGTGGAACTGAATTAAGACCATTTACTATAAAATTTTAGCTTGAGGTCAATACTAGAGTAGGCTATCAATTTATAGACATATCAAGGAAACCGACAAGTTATGTGCTTACTTACTTACGGAGTCAGTTTTTTTTCCTACTTGCAATAATAGATGTAGAGTTTTTTTAAATGTATACAATAGTTAAAAGATAATTTCATCATCTATAATACTTTTCTATTTAATACTTGATAAAAAGTAATGAGTATGAAATAGTATTTTAATATAATCAAACAATTATCATTTTAAACATAGCCATTGCAATATTTGAAATGTAGTAAGGAATGTACCTGTTTTTATTTTTGAAATTAATAAAACACTTTCACCTAAGTCATCTTGAATACTATTCTCTGTATAAAAATTCAATCTGAAACTGACAATAATGCACATGGCAAATCTTATGCTGGGTTAGAGTGTCCCCAGCAGGTGGTTTCTTATGATTAATGATTTACCATAGTTGAATATTCAGATTGGTAAATGTGCTGGATATTTTTAAGTGCCAAACTATTTTCTACCTCCAGCTTGCCTTATGACAGCTTGCCTTCATTTTAAACATGTTGTTATTGAATATGATTTAAAATGAGTGCCAAAAGTATGAGGTGGCTTCATGCATTGACTGTTATGGGCAAACACCGTGTATGAGCTTTTCTTCTATGCTAACAAAAATAAAAATAAATTACATTTTTCTAGTAGCTTGCTCAATATATTCATATTTTAAAAAGGCAGTGACTGCTGGTTGCTTGGATCTGTTCCGTCATAGTTTGACACGAGTTCTATCTCCAAATATAATCAAATTACTATCTTATAATCTATAAGAGGCTTATATTTTAAAGTTTAACATCTCAGGACAGTAATTCAATTTTAACAAATGTGGAAAAGCTAAGAGGATATAGGAGAGTTATAAAGAGGTTTTCAGATTTTTAATAATTGTTTTATTTATCCTAGGAAAGAAAAAGCAATGTCTTTCTATTTTGAAGTACAGAAAGGCTTGCTTTGGTTGAGGATGGACATAAAAATCTCGGAGACCTTGACACTATTAATTATCTTGTAGAAAAAAGTCATTTAAGTATCTCGAAGTTTTTGTTCATCAATCTGTACATTGCTGCTAAAAATGTCTGTCCTATATCACAAGGCTCTAGAATAATCAAATGACCCTATTTCCTACCAAGGGTAGGCAAGATGTAGCCAAGGATCATCCTGCTTTAATTCTCTCAGAGAAAATGGCACTTCCATATTTATTAATGAATGAATGACTCAAGTTAGAATACTACAGTGAAAGTATATATATATTGAAACATTTTGTTAGTTTTAGTAAAGGAGGTTACTCTATTTGGTCTAGGAAAAACACATATATTTTAAGTTCACCAATGTCAATTGCCAATTATACAAACTTTTATAAACTTAATTACCTAGCAATAATTTTGTTTTGTTTGTTTTTCATCTCAAAAAGAAGGATCATATTATTAAGTACCTATCATGTAGATGAAGCATTTATTTATTGAGTTACTGAAAAATGGACACAAATTTTATACTTACACAATTGTGTCTAGTTAAAATAAAGAAAAACAAGAACCGTGCTATGTAAATAGTTTTGTAATCACAGCTGTCCACTAACTGTGCAATGTCAGGTGATTGTGATAATCCAAATACACATCTTACAAAGTTGAAGAGGATGTAAGAAGAATTTGCATGTGTTTTTAAACAACACTTATTTAGTATATACTTTGTGTTACTTTGAATGACAGGAGGGTTATATAAGTAGGCAAGGCTAGCATGGTGGTTGAGACAACACTTATGTCTACATATTGTCCCCATTTTACAGATTAGCAATTGGAAGCTCAAGGAGGTTAGGTTTCATATCCAAGGCCTTACAGGTAACTAGTTGGGATTCCATTTCAGGTAGGCTTGAGTTCACTATGTTATTTGTACTAGGTCACTTAGATACTGAAGTTGAACAAGTGTGTTTTAGAGACATTCGGGTTCGGAGGATCCTGATATTCTTTATACATGATACAAGCCAGCTCAAGAGAATTACCTAGTTCTGAGGTTTTACTGTTCAACAGCATAATACCTGTTTATTTCAAATAGTGGTGCTTCTTTATTTTTTGTTCTAAGTGATACTCCTACAAGTACAAAGAATGTATTTTATGGTTAAATGTGTAATCTGATTTTGAGATTGTTTGCAGTGTGTAGGGCCAGTTGCTGCTCAAAACAGGTCTTAGATTCACCATCTGTGTGAAGTTTTTGTCTTCAAATCAGGTTTCATTGTTAATCACAAAGGTTTTCCCATCAATTCCTATCACTGTTTACCTCAGTAAATATTTCACATTTTTCTTGGCTTGCTCTCTTTAGTTGCCCCAATGCAGCTAATGATATGATTTATTCAACTCTGCTTCACTTTAATGTTTATTCTTTTTGGTATTGACATAGTGCTTTGAATGCAGTAGTCCTCAATACACATATATTAAAACAAAGTGTTTCATTCATAGAACTTGTGGTTTTATAATTATCATTCTCTTATTAGTGTTCATATTTAGAGAAGCAATGATATTATAAAATACTCTAGCATTTTACATAAACATCTGTCATCTATTTATCAGTTCATATTTTAAAATTATTGGTATAAAATTTTAGCAACATTAGAATGCTTTTGAGTAGTACTTTAAATGACATTTACTATTTTTTTAGTTACATTTGCTTGTATGAAAATATGCTTTTCTGTGTCTGTTTACAACCCAATTTACCTTTCTTGTTTGTTCACCATAATGTGAGTAACATCATTTTTATTTTTGAATTGAAATGATTCTCCTTGATAAATATTATACTCTTGGTTAGTCATAAATCACACTATTAGTAACTTTTAGTTAACTTCATATGACACCATGTAGGAAATGTCATTTAATTTTCACAGGCGACTTTGTATTTTGGTTTTTAAAATAATTTAATATGATTCATATTTTAATTTACTCAAATAATAATATGTATTTAATAAACATTTATATATATATTTAACTAATAATAGTAAGCATTAATCACATCAATTATCTGGGAACCATGTCATTATCAGTGATAAGTTGTCTTTCTACATTCTCTATGTTGTGATTGTTTTCTTTTCAGTTTCCTAGCCATGTACTTCTTGTTTGTCATTGGCATTTTGTGTTTAAAATTGAACTTTTCTGTATCAAAGCATTGGAACATCAAATAATTTTAGAACATTTTAGCTTAAATATATTGATTTTCTTGTTCTTGACTGCATTGAGCCAAGTTCATATATTTTTCAACATTTGAGTTAAATGTTGTCTTCCCCATTCTTTAATTGATATGTGCTTAATTTTCCTTTACTGAAAGAAACCCAGCTATTTATAGGTTTAATTTTTATTAGACTTTTCCATCAGTTGATCTTTACTGATACATTACAATATATTGTCCTTTTATGACTCATGTTGTCTTACATTTGTTAGCACCAAGATACATTTGTTTTCTTCATGACTTTTTAAATAAAGACTTTACTGTGCAAGAAATATCATAACATACATGAACAATTGATAGAAATAGCTACATATACTTATGTTATAATATATCTGGCCTATTATTTCTGTGATTTTTTTTCACAATGAATTATCAGTGTGGGAAGCAGGGTTCAGAACGAATATTCTGCATTAGTTCTCTTCTCTCTCTCTCTCTCTCTCTCTCTCTCTCTCTCTGTTGTGTGTGTGTGTGTGTGTGTTTGTGTAAGAAAAAGAGAGAGAAAGAAAAAGGGAGGCATAAAAAATGAATCAACAGAAATTAACAAAAATAATAATTTTCATTAGATATTTCAAGAGTTTATACTTATAAAGTTTATAAACTTTTAACACTAAATATAATTATACCCTTAAATTCACCTCAGTGTCTACAATTATGCATGTTCATGGCAAACATTTACTGAGTGTAGGTGAATTAACTTTACAAATATTTAGAAGATGTGAACCATAGCATGTTTTCTTATTAACATAGCACTACGGTTTTAATTGTTTTCATAAAATAAGAAGGTATATAAAATGTCTGGTATCAAACAGATTATAACCAGGTGAGGGAACAAACTGGAGTCCAAAAATTATAATTAATTTTGAGTCCAAGTTCATTCTCTCTCTCTCTCTCTCTCTCTCTCTCTCTCTCTCTCTCTCTCTCTCTCCACACACACACACACACACACACACACACACAGACACAGACACAACACACACACTGAAATTCCACTTTTGAAGATGACATGACTAATTCTGAAAGAATCAGTGAAATTGCGTAGACGTCACCTTCAGCTGCTTCTTGAAAAATATATACTTATGATCTTGTGTCTACCAAAAGTATAGGTGTCTTAGGCAGCTAAAATTGCATGATGCACATGTTCCTGATGGATAAACTCTAAATAAATAACTGCAAGTAATTGATGTTAAAATTAGAAGTATTTCTTTTTATGTCTTAAATGTTCTTTGGAGGATTAATTGAAAGCAAGAGCAGTGTAAAGATCAATGTGACTTTCTCTTCACTTTGAATTGCATACAGTCTTAGGCAAATCTCTAATTTCTTGGAAAATGAGATTTTTCATAGCTAAAATAAGTATTAAAAAGACCCTCCTTGCAGTTTTATTGAGAAAAGCACATGAGATTATGGATATGAAAGAAGCATGGCTGGGTTCATTAATATAAAGAACTATTATTTTCCCTTGGCCATTAATTAAGTTTCTGGGAAAATATTCTCATTTATTCAGTGAGCATCTCAAGTGTTTAATATTTACCAGAGACTGAAAACTACCAAGGAGTGTACAATTTGATGGGGAATGAAAGTCCACTCAGCAAAAAAATACTTAGAAGTAAGGCCAGATGTGAAATTCACTCAGAATAGGTATGAGAGTACAGTGATCAGTTTTGGAAGTGATCAGTTTCCAAATAATTGGTGGCCTTTAACTTATGTAATGAGATATGCAGTAACAATAAGCAGAACCCAGGTGATAAGCCAAATATGGAGATTGATGGAGTGAGGTCACATGAAACCTACACAATTAAAGAGGCTAAATGAGTGAGATTGAGATTAATTTTTCCATGGGGTGCAAACTTTTAAAATAAAATTTACAAACCCATGTTTAATGAACATGCAATTTTTTTTCTTACTGTTTTTTTAGGGGTGGAGGTGTTGGCACTGAAAATTCAATGCAGGTGCACTTCAACACAGAGCTATATCCCCAGCCCTTTTCACTTTTTTATTTTGAAACAATGTCTCATTAAGTTGTTAAAGTTTCTTCAACCTCTCAAGTTGCTGATATCACATGCACACACCACTATTCTTGACCCACAATGCAGATTCTTTAAATGTGAGATCTTTTGGCAATTCTGGTAACTGAAATTTCTTAGCAAAAGAATATCTCTTTTAATGTTGAGTAATATTCCATTGTGTATACATACCATAGTTTCTTTATCCATTTATCTATTGGAGGACATTGACATTGGTTCCAGGGTTTAGGTATTGTGAATTGTGCTGCTATAAACATTGATGTGGTTGTGTCACTGTAGTATGCTAATTTCAAGTCTTTTGGGTATAGTCTGAGTGGGATAGCTGGGTCAAATGGTGGTTCCATTCCAAGTTTTTAAAGTAATCTTCCTACTGTTTTCCAGAGTGGTTGCACCAATTTGCAGTGCCGCCAGCAATGTATGAGTGTACCTTTTCCCCCACATCCTCATTAATACTTATTATTATTAATTATTATTATTGCTTGTATTCTTGATAATTGCATTAACTAGAGTGTGATAAAATCTTAAAGTAGTTTTGATTTGCATTTCTCTGATTTCTAGAGAAGTTGAACATTTATTCATGTATTTGTTGATCAATTCTATGTCTTCTGAGAAATGTCTGTTCAGTTCTTTAGTCAATTTATTGATTGGTTTTTTTTTTGATGTTAAGTTTTTTGCATTCTTTGTATACCCTGGTAATAAGTGCTCTATCTGATGTGTGTGTAGCAAAGTTGTTCTCCTACTCTATGGGCTCTCTCTTCACATTATGGATTTGTTTCCTTTGCTGATAAGAAGATTTTTTGTTTGAATTTATCCCATTTATTAACTCTTGATTTTATTTCTTGTGCTTTAGGTGTCTCCTTAAGGAAGTCAGGACCTAATCCAACATAATAAAGATTTGGGCCTACTTTTTCTTCTATTATGCGAAGATCTAATTCCTAGGTCCTTGATCCACTTTGAGTTTTGTGCATGGTGAGAGATAGTGGTTTAATTTCATTTTGCTGCATTTGGATTTCCAGTTTTCCCAACATTTGCTGAAGATGCTATCTTTTCTCCAATGTATGTTTTTGGCTACTTTGTTTAGTATGAGATACTTGTACTTATGTGGGTTTGTGTCTGTGTCTTCTTCTCTGTACTATTGGTCTACCTGTCTATTTCGGTGCCAATATCATGCCATTTTGGAGTTGGAGAATATCATGTGAAGCAAAGTAAGCCAATCCCCCAAAACCAAAGCTGAATGTTTTCTCTGATAAGTGAATGCTGATTCATAATGGTAGGTGAGACATGGGAAGAATGGAGGAAGTTTGAGCAGAGGGAAGGAAGTGGGGGAGGGGGAACTGGGGCAGGAAAGATGGTGGAATGAGATGGATATCAATATCCTATGTACCTGCACATATGGTGCTACTCTAAATCATGCACAGAGAAATGAAAAGTTGTGCTCCATTAGTGTACAATGAATTGAAATGCTTTCTGCTGTCATATATGCCTAATTAGAACAAATAAATAAAAAAAAATCATTAACCATAAACAAAAATAATAACTCATTTATTTTAATTTATGCCTATTTTGAATATAAGTATCTTGAAAAACTTATAAATTATTAGATATTTTCATTACTATAAGTGCACATGCTCTAACTTAGTTCACCTAAAATAATTAAATTGGATTTTTCTTATAAGTATCCCTGTGATGTTAATACATGCTTAGTTTTATTAGATATTAAATATTGTGAACATCATATAATATTTTTATTCTTTTCATTGTTTTTAAAAAGTAATTTTGAAAGATTGTTCCAATCCAGCAAATGATTTACTCAAAATTCACATATTTTTCTAACATAGCACTTTTAGACTATGAATGTTTGACTATTAACATTAATTGTTGTTATTAGCTTTACCCAAGGAAATAGATTCTAAGACATATTAAAATTAATATGAACTATTTACTCTTTTAAAAGGATACTATTCCTCTTTTTAATGGAAGATTGTCAATAAAGACTTTTTATGATCCTTTGAAGACACATTTTACCTATTTTTATTTAATAGCTCTCTTAATGGATAATCAGCAAAAGGATTGTCTTTGTGAAATTAAAATACTATAAGAAATTCCAAAACTCTCATTGAAATTCAACAATAAAATGGTTAAACAATTTGGTTTTGTAGAAATGAAAGTGATCGGTTCACTAGAATTGAAATGAACAAAAAGCTTTGTCTAGTGTGGTTAAATCATTATATGGTTAACAGCCATTTAAGTAAACCCTAAGTATTTTGCTTGTTTGTTTAAAACATTGTGTGCCTTATAAAATTTTGACTTTTTCAATCGGGTTTATGATATTCAATGTAAATGAGTTCACAAGATATTTTAAGAAATTGTCCCAATGTGGTATCATCAAGACTTTTGTATTTTAAGTCAAACTCTTTTCCCCTATCGGCAAGTATCTGTCACTCAGATTGGTTTTGTTTTATTGTCATACATGATATTGCTTACTTTTTATTGATCTCACCTTCCTCAGGTGTCAAAGAAAACAAGGACATATGCAATTGCTGAGTTCAAACATTATATTATGAATGAAATATTAACTTGTCAAACACACCATAAAACCACAAAAGAAGAATTTACACTATTTTATAAACTGATGTTTTTTTTTTTTTTTTCCTCTAGACTTTCATGGTAAATTAGTAACGTTTTTTTTTTTTTAATTTCAGCCTTTCTTATTGTTCTTTTTAATTTAAAACTTCAATTTTATTTAATTTCTTTCAAAAAATAATAGCATTTAAAATGCATTTTCTATTATTTGGCTTTAGTAATAGGGAAACTAAAAAGTTATTGAAATATTATATGGTTAAAATAAAAATTTTATTAGAAATATTTTAAATAAATTTCATAATCATAATATTGGAAATGATTTGAGATTCAGTCACTCATTTTCTTGTCCTCCTTTAGGTAAATAATACTAAAAATCCTACAACAAAAAGATGTGAAAAAAGAGATTACAAGGCAGATTCAAAAAACAATACATTTACATATATGTGTATATACACATACAGATAACAATAGCAAATTATTTCAAAATTAGGAGGTTGTAGTCCATGTTTTTAAAATATTTTAATAAGCATATTTTAATTCAAAACATATAACTTTTGATCAGAATGATCTGTGATGGTTCATATTTCCTTTCTAAAAAGAAACAGTTTTTATATGAATGATAATAACCCAAACTGTTCCAAATATCTCAGGTATGGGTAAATAAAGGAACCATCCCTGATTATATTTCACCCCCTAAATATTTGTATTTATTTTTAGAGTTATTTCTGCTTTATATATTTTGTAACCGACAATTCCTTTTCTGAGAGCTATAGTTTAAGTGAAACATTATATTTTATTACAATTTTTATGACAGCTCAGAATTCTTGTCTTTCTATCAGCTGCCTTGGTTCTATGTTTCTTCCATGAAAAATCCTAAATCTTGTACTGATCTTTTAGCAGTAAACCCAAATTATAGAGTACACTCAAACATTCTTGGGCAAAGTAGTTTTATCTATTCGTTCAATGGCAAGACTGAAAACAAAATTAGTGAATATGGTTTTCAAAAGGTAAAAAGAAATAAAAACATTTAAGTTCAGTTAAGGGCATAAAATGAAGAAACTTTTTTCCAATAAGAAAATTACTTGTCATAACTGTAATTTGAGTCTTATTCTATTTGACAGATATTTGGTCTATTATAGTTATTATAAGCACAGTTTGACAGGTTGACAAACTTTATCTCTTGGAAGGACTTTTCCTTTTTTTAATTAGGTCATAAGAAAATCCTCTTTCCTTCCTTTGTTTCCTCCCTCATGTTGTGTATTTCTGTTATATTAATAGTAATTATTGTCACCATGTATTACAGTTAGATACACATGTAATTCTTTAAGTAGACTATACGACCCTAGGAGGAGTAAAGACTATTTTTTCATCTTTGCCTCCTTGATAATACCAAGCACACACTGTATCACATATTGTGGATATTCAAACACTGAATAACGACTATACTGTCTTTCAAAGGCACTACATATTAGCATCTCAAAAAAGAGTGAATTGCATTGTACCTTTTATTCTAAGGGTTTTTTGCTTCTTTTGAACTTTTCTTCTATATATGATCTAAATTTTCCAGGGTCTATATCAATTCATGGATCTTACAAACCCAAATTTAATTTTATTATCTTTAGGATGCTTTGCACCCTTTATACTCTTTCATGTGAGGTTATTAGAAAAAATTGAGTGAACGTGCAATGGTAAGTTTATACCAAAAGGATGACAATATTGGAACATGTGTGACTTAGTCAGATTTGTTGTAAGGAAAAGCAGAGCAGCATTTAATAAATACCTACATAGACAGGAAATGAAAGAAAATAGAAAAAATGCAAAGTTTTATTCACAAGGTGACCTGGGAAAAGAGAGTCAGTGGGGGTGAAGATTTTGCTGGTTTAGTAACAAATAGGTATACATAAATAATTAGTTTGTAATAATTTTAATGACAACCCAGCCATGGGAGAAGATAAATCTACATATTTAAAGAAAGCAGTTAAAATGTTGACTTGCAGAATGACAGAGGTAAAGAGGATGCATTGAAGTGGAGACAGGCAGCTTGTCTAAATATGGCTAATATTAATACAGGTGATTATAGCATTTGAAATGGAAATTAATAATAATCTTGGATTCACTTATTTTAAAATTACCAAATCCCCTCAGCTGCATATTTCACCAGGTGCTGGTGCAGTTGGAACAACAAGCATATCCAATGATTTAAAAATAACATTCACGGGTGTCACCTGATATCACTCCAGATAAGAAATGATGTTCCCAATCAGAGAGAACACTCTCTGGTATTCATCCTAACACCTCCAAACCTGTGCTACATATTTATATCATGAATTTTAAAATAATCTTTTGGAACTTGAACATATTAAATAGATTAGGCTTTCTGAATGTCATAAACAGAAAAGGAACACTTTCATTTTGAAAATTGTGTACAGAGTTCCTTTTAAATGATTGGGTTTAAAGAAAATAAAGATTCTTTGATTTTTTCTTATCCAAAATACTATAAACTGGGTCAAATATTTGAATAATATTCATGACTTCTGTTCTTCAAAAAGATATTTAATATCTACAATTTCAGGCTTCTCAAGTACATAGCTTCCTAAATATATTGGTTCAGAGTTAGAGAAAGAAAAAAAAATATTCATCAAGGCACTCAGGCAAGCATTGTACTGAGAGCTTTGTGTGCATTTACTTTTCCCAATTAAAGCTCTACAAGGAAAATATTTTATCTACTTCACAGAAAAGTAACTGAAGTCTTAAAAGCTAAGTTGATTTCCCAAGGTCTAGAAGAAACTCAAGTTTTCTAGAAATTCAAGATTTTCTATTTATGTACCCAAATGTCTCTGTAAAGGTTATTTCTCAATCCTTATTTGGATAAAAGGAATGGAACAAATTTTAAAATGCATTGATATTACCCTCAATACCCTCCCCCACCATTTTACTGTATAATGTGTAAATAAAGCATCAATATTTATAGCTAGTTACTATGCATTACTATTGATAAATTTAAAGATGGGTTTTCTTCAGGCATCTCTATTAATAATAATAATAATAATAATAAAACTTCCTTGAAACATATTACACATTTTCTACTACATTTACTTCTCCTTAATCTGAATATGAATTAATGACTTAATGTAGAGTTCTACTAACTTTGTATCACCCAAATCCTTTGAGTAGTTTATGTATAGGCACTCTAATGTTATTAGACAATTCTGGGTGAAAAAGATATAATTTACAGGATCATAAGAGAGAAAACACAAAACAGCACGTAGTAGCTGAATAAACATGAGGCATCCAGTAACATATCATATTTATTTTTATGATTTTAATAATTTTTTACCGTCTGTGACTTCCAAAATTCATGAAGTCTGGGAAGAAAAAAAGAATTGAAATAAAATGGGTGATGGGAAAAGTGTATTATCTTATATTAGAGAAAAGTCTAGCATTCATAAAATGATATTTGAGAAGATTTTGAAGAACGGGGACTTTAGCTGTAGTAAGTTACAAGAAGCACCCATGACTTCATTGCCACTTATGTGGATTGTAATTTCAGTCTGTTTAATGCTGTGGACCTAGGCTTTGCTCTTGTGGCATTTGGACCATCACCTCTGACATAATTTTTCTTTTTATTAATTGCTTTTATTTTTTGAATACATGATAGCAGAATGCATCACAATTCTTATTACACATATAGAACACAATTTTTCCTCTCTCTGTATATAAAGTATGTTCATACTAATTCATGTCTTCACACATGTACTTTGGATAATGATGTCCATCACATTCCATCCCTGCCCCCTGTCTTCCCCTCCCACCCCCTCTGCCCTATCTAGAGTTCATCTATTCCTCCCATGCTCCCTCTCCCTACCCCACTATAAGTCAGTCACCTTATATCAGAGAAAACATTCAACATTGCTTTTTGGCTAATTTCACTTAGCATTATCTTTTCCAACTGCATCAGGTTACCTGCAAATACCATGATTTTATTCTCTTTTATTGCTGAGTAATATTCCTTTGTGTATATATAGCATATATTTTTTAATCCATTCATCTACTGAAGGGCATCTAGGTTGGTTCCACAGTTTAGGTATTTTGAATTGTGCTGCTATGAACATTGATGTTGCTGTGTCCCTGTAGTATGCTATTTTTAAATCCTTTAGGTATAGATGGAGGAGCAGGAGAGATAGCTGGGTCAAATGGTCATTCGATTCCCAGTTTTCCAAAGAATCTCCATACTGCTTTCCATTTTGGCTGCACCAATTTGCAGTGCCACCATCAATGTATAAGTGTGCCTTTTCCCCCACATCCTTGCCAACACTTGTTATTGTTTGTCTTCATAATAGCTGACATTCTAACTGGGGTGAGATGATATCATAGAGTAGTTTTGATTTGCATTTCTCTTATTGCTAGAGATGATGAACATTTTTTCATATATTTGTTGATTGATTGAATATTCTCTTTTAAGAAGTGTCTGTTAATGTCCTTGACCCATTTATTGATTGGGTTATTTGTGGGTTTTTTTTTAATATTTTGCTTTTTGAGTTCTTTAAATGCCCTAGAAATTAGTGCTCCATCTGATGTGTGAGGGGTAAAAATTCGCTCCCAGGATGTAGGCTCTCTATTCACCTCACAGATTGTTTCTTTTACTGAGAAGAAATTTTTAGTTTGAGTCCATCTTATTTATTGATTCTTGGTTTTAATTCTTGTGCTATAGGAGTCTTATTAAGGAAGTTGGGGCCTAATCCCCCATGAAGAAGATTAGGGCATACTTTTTCTTCTATTAATCATTTTTCATTAAATATCAAAATAGATGTACTTTATCTCATTGATTAATAAATTAAGATAATAAGCTACTAATGAATATATTAAAGGACACTTTTTTAGAATTTTTAAAACTGTCTTTCCTCAGTTTGACATTGGTCCTGTCCTTTAATTTGTCTGTATTTTGGTTGTGTCTCTTATAATAGGACAATCAGTCCGCTCAATTTTTCTCCCATTTAGGCTATATGTTGAAAATATGTTTTCACAAGAAATGTTGTAAGGCTCAACATTAATGACTCCCTATGTACCAATGTGGCTAAATTTTCTTAGCCTATGAAAATAAAAGTATTAAAATATCAGACAAGGTACTGTGACATGAAATAATAAAGTGAATTTATACTTCCTTTTTTGATGAAGCAAGTAAAAGATACAGAAAACCTTGCTTTCTTGCTAAAAAAATTTAAAAAGTTAACTGCTAAAAAAGTGTAGAAAATTATGGGAACTTACTTCAATTTATATTCTATTAAATAGTAGGGAGATTTTTATTTTGAATTTCCTTAGAACTAAGATGATCTCTTCTTTTTTAATTCTATAATTCTTAAGACATGTAAGCTTTTCAGGAATTCATAGACTGATCATCTCTCCCATGGGTATGTTTTTATAGAGGGGCTAGAACCTTAAAGCAAGAAAAACTTGGTGTTTTGCTAATCTAAATTTTATTTGAGTTACTAGTAAGAGGAGATGATTATATTATGTGTGTGAACTGATAAAGTAGAAATCTGCAATTTATTTCTCATGAAATCATACAGTATATTTATTGTTTGGGTTCTGTTTATACTAGCATTTATATGTAATTTCCCCCTTTGGTACCAACGATTGAACCCAGGGGCACTTAACCACTGAGCCACAATGGCAGCCCTTTTAAATTTTTTATTTTGATACAGGGTCTCAGTGAGTTGTTTAGGGGATCACTAAGTTACTGAGGCTGGCTTTGAACTAGCACTCCTCCTGCCTCAGACTCCAGAGCTGCTGAGTACATGTGATTTTTAATGCAGTGGTCAAGCATAATTAATAAATTCTCTGTAAGAAAGAGTGAAAATAAAACAAAAAGGAAAATAGTGATGAGATGTTATAATTAGAACTTTTTTCTCAAAACTTACATAGATACATCTACTACTTAATTTATATTATTACATTTCCCTAAAATAAATACATATAATTTAATTTAGAATTCATTATTTCTCAAGTAACATATTATAAAATATTGATGAATGAACTAAGATTAACACTGAATATGTAAATTATTAAGTAAATTTTCATAGATAGTCTTAGCACATCAAAACTATTAAACAAAATAGTTCATACAGAGAGGTACATGTACACCTATATATCATATATACCTTTACTTTAGACCCATAACATCAACAGAAAATCATGGGAATTATTGACCAAACATTTTTTTTCATGCTTATTTGAATAAAGTCATAAAATAAACATAGCAAACTTCATTGATATGGTATAGAATTAAAATTAATATAGAAAAGTATTAGAAAATGTCATTATAAATTCAAGCAAAACAAGGAGATACAAAGTATTTGAGCACTTCACACAAGCATATCTTAATCCATACACACATTAAGTTAAGTAGCATCCATTTAGACATAAAAACAATTTTATTATAATTTGTAATTGAAAGTGGAATTGTTTTAGAAATTATTAATACCAATTCACCTACATTTATGTATTAAATCTGTGGGAATTTTCCTTTGAATAGAAACAAAAAGTTTTTCACTGCATGAAAATATTATAATGTTTAAAGCCAACATGATTTGTTGGCAGCTACTTAAAACAGCAAAACAGAGAAATCCCAAACATTTGGGGAATAAATATTGGCCATTTAGTGTTATCTATATTCCTAGAACTGTAATACTTCCGAATTATAGAAGACTGTCTTATTGCCTCAATTTTCAGGAAAATAAGAAATGTTGCTTATATACCATGACAATTATAGCAGGGAATTGAAAAAAAATAATTAAATGTAACGATCATAAATTATTATTCCATTTTAGATGATCATGTTGAAATCAATGACAAGAAATGACACTTAAGCTTTCATATGATTTTTAGTAATGTTCAATTTTTTTCTTCATAAAGAAAGTTGTTGTATATTTGGAAATTAAGAATTGATCTGTACATCTACAAATCAAACATTCAAGAGTGTTTCAATCAAAACAAAAGGCTTTTTGTAGTTGATTACTGCTCATAAATTTGGTCACTGGATAATCAAATCAAATTTACTTTATTTGTAATATAAAATAGTTTATTAAATAAGGCAATATATTATGCAAAATGAAATGTATTATTTTCACAAATGATGTAAAAGTGGAAATTGTGCACTAGCTTATGTAGATAAGCTGCCACTTGAAAGTGAGTCACATTCTAGGCTTAGCTAAATCTGCTATTAGAACAATATAAAAATAGCTTAGAAATAAAAAAGAATATCATCTGAAACTGCTCAATTGTTTAAATGGTAATAAAAGATCTTAGGAATACATAAGCAAGGCATCAAACTATAATGATGCAACATTTCTGGTGCAGCAGGCTCTTCTATTTCCAGGACTTCATTCCTAGTTTGGAGGGCATTAGCCTTGTGTTTAAATTATGTCATCACATCTTAACCTCTGAATGCTGCAGGTAGCCCCTTGAGATGACCCAGAGCCATCATAGAGGAGGTAGCAGAGGGCATGCCAAGGTAAGGTATATGTAATCAGCTGGATATTTTATACAAAAAGTGTGTGCATTTATACAGTGATGACAATTTTTCAAATCATAGGTATTCTGAATTACTACTGATAACAGAGGACTTTAACCTAGTTACCCTTACTGACTGTCTATGCAGCTTAGACTGTCTTATTCCATAGTTGAAACTTATAAAAAATATGCTTTTAAGCCTAAAAGCAATGATTGACTTGGCGATGATTGTTTAAAATGTAAGATGATTTTTATAAACCTTGAAGACCTATTCTAACTGCAATTTGTAAATAAAGAACACAGAATGTGTGGAAGGTATAATATATTGAATTCCTAGTGATTATTTTGAATTACTAGTAAAAGGAATAATATGATATCCAAATACAGAAAGAACTAGTGATGCCCAACACTCCAAATGCAAGAAATACATGTATTTGTATAACATAGAATGTTGTTTCCTAATCAGGGAGCCTTTATACTTTACTTTGTTTGATTTTTATTTAGCTATTCACTTCTTTATTAGTAAAATGTAATGTATTAAGAAACTCTTCCACTACTAAATGTAATGCCCTAGGAAATAGACTCCAAAAATACACTAAC
Organism: Urocitellus parryii; assembly: GCF_045843805.1. Taxonomy (NCBI): domain Eukaryota; kingdom Metazoa; phylum Chordata; class Mammalia; order Rodentia; family Sciuridae; genus Urocitellus; species Urocitellus parryii. The sequence goes on from NC_135541.1 coordinate 99,245,259, forward strand.
CTTGTCATAATATAAAATGTTCACTTCAAAACTATTCAACTCAAAGCAGAATTGCACTTGCAATGTCACAGTGCTACCAATAGGAATTTTAGGTGACTGTCACTTTAAAAGTAGCCATCAACTCTGACAACATCAGAAAGTTGCAAACTACAATGATGAAACACAAATACACACTTCTTAAAATGGCTAAAATCTGATGTAGATGAACAAGAATTCCCATTCACTGCTATTAGACATGCAAAATGGTTCAGCCATTTTGGAAGAGAGTTCAGCAGTGTCTTACAAAGCTAAACATGGATTTCCCATACAATTCAGTGATCACATTCCTAAATATTTATTCACATGAATGGAAAAATGCATGTCCATGCAAAAACCTGCACACCAATATTTACAGCAGCTTTATTTTTAATTGTCAAAATAAGTAGAAACCAAAAGGAACTTCAATAGCTGAATATATAAACAAATGGTGGTGTATTCATATAATGTAATATAATTGTGTGATAAAAAGAAATGTGTTATTATGATACAAAAAGACATGGTGGGAAGTTACATGCATGTAGTGAAATGATAAAACTATTCTAAGGAAGGTGCTTACTGTATAATTTCAATTATATGTCATTCTAGATAAGACAAAACTATAGAGAAACTAATGGGATTAGTGTTTTTCAGGGGCTTAAGGGGAATGGGGGTTTCATAAATAGTGCAGGGCATTTATAGGTCAATGAAGCTAAACAGCATGACACTGTAATATGACTTTATGCACTTTTCAAAACCCATTGACTTTACAAAATAAAGGGTTTACAAATACCTATACAAAATTAAACTATGTGCATTGATTAATAATTTTAAATAAAATTTAGCCCAGCCATTGAAACTAATGTCCCACACTAATGTTCAATGTTAATATTAAGTGAACTGTGTGAAAAGAGGTTATATGAGAATTTTTGATATTTTCTGTGTAAGTTTTCTAAAGAAAGTCTATTAAAATATTTGAGTAAAAACTACATTGATATAGTCTTTATTATTTATTCAATGATGAAATTTCTCAATTGAATTATAGATTTTATATAGACTTATAACTATATAGGTATTTATAATATTCATATATAATATATTGTATAAACATCTATACATATTAATACAAATTATTTATTGTACATGAGATTCTTATAACTTATGAGTTGTAATGAAATGGAACATTGAAAAATCACCCACACAATATCCTCCTAAAATTTATTACAATTGTTCTTACTAGCAGAAGACTAGTTAGAATCATTAATGCTAAGAATGACATATTACAAAATGCAAAAGTAATGTTCTACTAAAAGAATTGCATTAATTTTTTTCATCTAATTTTTGAAATTGTCCAGGTATTTCTAAACATACTCTTGTTAATCTGGATTAAAATTTATATTTAATTTATATTAAAAGTTTAATGTAGTACGTCTTGTTTTGGAGTGACATCTCATTTATGATAAGATCTATCTCTAAGTGTCTTCTTTGATGTCCTTTAAGAGAACCCCACCCATTCTTTTCCCCCTTATAATGGCTTCTTAGTTTTTATTCTCTGTTACATTTTTTGGTTGATCATTAATAGTGTAAAGACAAATTGTGCATTTTAAAGCTTCTTCCTTAGGCAATAATACTGGTGGCTCTTCTGCTCTGTAGATTATTCATATTTTGTTGGAGCATATGGTAGATACTCAGGGTATGTTGGCCTCCACCTGTCATTATAAGCTAGCAATTTCAACTGAATCAGGTTTTGTTGCTACCCTCTTATTATGCAGTTGATACCTGTCTAGCACAGGGAGGATTCTGTTGTTTTGCTGTCTCACAATTTTTTCAAGATGGATGATGTTATTTCAATGAATTGTTGGCAAGAGAGACATATACTTCTCATAAGTGCCCTAGCAAATTCTCTATCAGCATTAGGTCTTTTCTGAGTCTCTGATTGGTCTACCTGACAAAAGATCAAACACCTTCCTCACCTCAGGTGTCCCTTGATATGTTCATATTAATTGATAAGATAGTTAATATTACTCAATTTTCTAGCAGCACTTGGATTGTAATTGGAAGAGGGACAAATAAATTCATTCCAGGTCTAACTAATAAGAATACAAAATGAAAATGATTGTGTATATATAATCTATTTTTGCTGGACAGTTTATTTTGGCATCGAAGTAATTATATTTAAAATACTTACTTGCATATTTTTATTTGTTGTTTATTTTGAAAGAACAGGTGGACTTGAAATTAATTGCAAAGGATGAAAATAGAAGTTGTTATTTTCCATATAAGGTATGCTTATAAATCACTTTTGAGTTAGGGGGTGGAACTATAGTTTAAGTATATTTTGGTAAAATCATTGCTGTACAGTTTACATAATGTGGGGAAATATGAATGTTAATAAACTATAGTAGAACTGGACCTTTCCTACCAATAGTTTTTTTTTTTACCATTTTTCACATGCACATTAAATAATTTCAAATGTTGATAATCTTTATGAGAAAAGTTATTGATGGGGCTGATGTAAGTACAAGCAGGAGCTTCAACTAGCAGAAGACTTCTTAACATGAAGAGCTATAGTAATACAAGAGATAAATACCTTCTCGAAGGTAGTGAACTCATGGTATAATTAAGTGACCTAAACAGTATGCTAGAATTACACCGATTCCAGATGTAAACATAGAACCTGCTTTCTCAACTAAATTCTGAAGCAGTGTTTGATTGATATTAATAATTGTTAAGACTTATTAGGGTGTATTTCATAAGGGGTATTATTGTCATATTGATGATAAGGGCATTAAGACATACTCAAGTATACACAAATACCCAAAGTCAGAGACTAATATTCATACTCAGGTGAGTCAAATTCCAGAGTCAAAGTTTTTGCTGTTAAACTAGGCAGAAAAAGCAAAAGGAAAAAAGAAAGTAAAGGAGTTTTGCAAGTTTGAGATTGACTTTTAGTGATATTTACAAATACCTATTAAGTTTGAAATTGCATTAAGTGAGAGACATAATTAAATAACACCCTATTTCAGTGACTAGTAGACTAATAATGATACTTGAAAAACTCACCTAATTTAGTTATGGTTATAATCCTAATTTTACAGATAAGGATATTGGTTTGCTTATCTATGTTCTCACAATGATGACAACTTTATATGCAATGAAATAATTTATCAGGCTTAAAAAGTACCGTCTAACAAGATATCTAAAAAATCACTCTAGTATGCTAAGTTGACATAGTAACTTATATATCAACCAATATAATAAAAAAGTAAATACTAAATGTTCTAATTAACAGTTCACTGTATATCACTTAAACTCTTTCACTTTCAGCCTGCCTCCCTATTACCCTCTTACTCTCTTGTTACTGGAGACTATGCTTCTTAAAAACTAAAGTTGTTTTCAAGTATCAAGACACCAGATTTTATATTTCCAAGTGTTATAGTTTTTATATTGAAGACATACTCAAAAGGTGATGCTTTAGAAAGCAAGATTTACATTATTAATATTGAAAGTCCTCATCTTTGTTGATCTTTATACTGTAGACAGTGATTAATGTTATATCATTTATTACCATTCTCTGTTTAGAAAAAAACTTGCATTGTAATTTGGTTAAATTTGAGGGAGGTGTATCTTGGGTTCTAACACCAATTCCACTATAACTTATTTGTTGTTTAATTTTTTAATTTAAAAGATAGAATTTGAGTAATATATATTGATATTGAACCATGACAGTCTTAGAAAAATCCTTTCACCAGGAATAGTACAAAAATATTTTCATCTGGAATAGTACAATTTGAAGAACTTATGCTATATTTTATAATGGAAATTTTTATTAATAATGAAGTTATCTACTTTTATATTGTTTCAATTTCTAGTATAGAGGAAAATGTCTCCTGATTCTCTAGAATTCTCCTTAAAAACATATGAGTTGGCCAACTGTATAGAGGATGGAATCCTTGTTTCATTTTGGTTTTAAATTTTATTTATTTATATTTCTTGCAGAGCTGGGGACAAAACTCAAGGCCTCTTGTTTGCAAAGCAAGTGCTCTACCACTGAGCTACATCCCCACCTTATGGATCCTAATTTTCTTTTATCTATTTATTTATTGTACAAGGTATTGAACCCAGCCATGCTTTACCACTGAACCTCATCCCCAGGTCTTTGTATTTTTTATTTTGAGGTAGGGGATCACTAAATTGCTTAGGTCCTCTCTAAATGCTTTGAACTTATGATCCCGCTTCCTCAGTCTTCAGAGTCACTGGAATTATAGGCATGTGCTACCACACCTGGTAGGGAATCATAATTTTAAAGTATATATTAAACTAAAAAATTCTGTACCTTCTTTTTCACTTATCATGTCAAATGTTTCTTCTTCATTCTAAATCATTCTCATCATGCTAGTGCTTGTTTATGGCAAAAAATGTATAGAAAATATTCTTGAAAGAAAACACTGCAGTGTCAGACCACTGAAGGATAGCTACTTCTGCTGGTTCAACTCCCAGAGGTTAGAGAAGTGAAGTTTGACCTTCCCTTGAGGATAACCTGTCTTTTCTCTGAGTTGTCTGCATGTGGGGAAGAGCCCAAAGGGAAAAGTCAACTAGCCAGACCAACAGCTTAAATGACAGCGAACAAATATCTCACTAGAACATTTGTCTTAATTAATTTAATAAAATACTGTCTGGTTTAATTAACTTTGAATATTAAAATACTTTGTTCAGGTAGCTATGTTGTTTTTTTCCAGATTTTTTTCCTTTTTCAAATTTATATAGAAAATAAAGACCTCCCTAAAAGTTTAGTACTATAAAACACTCAAAGGCAATTTATTTTGCAAAATTGTGATATAATTATATCAGAGCACAAAACAACAGAAAATTTCGTTTAGATCTTAATGCTCCCTGCATATATAAAATGAAACACTAAGGAATTTTTCATATAAACCATATCTTTCTTTTTTCTCTCTTATGGGTGAGTAACTGAAGGTTAAAACCAGAATTCATGGCTGTAAAGTATCATTTGCTTTTTATTAATGTGCTGAGGGTAAGTAAAGCAAGCAAATGTGGCTTGAGTACAGTACTGAATGGTGCATCCTTCATAGGTATGTATTGGGGAGCTGTGACACTCTGTCACTGAGCACCATAACCAAATATTCAAAATCTATTTAATGTTAGACACATGGATATTGAAGAAGGATCATGTGCTTCTCATTCTTTGGTGAGAATGGCATTCAGAACTAGTACATTAAGTAAATTCAGGTGCTTCATACTTGAATGTCAAGGCTTAATTTGACATATCTCATGCCAGGGACCCATTTCAGATTGCAGGTTGTTTGCAAAACGTAAATGGAGATATGATTTTTGGCTATTTCAGCTATTTTACTAATGCTGAAGAAAGTATAAAATCACAAACAACCAATTTATATTAAAGCATAGAAACAAACAATATTGAACTGTCTTTAAGATTTAGATTTTTAAAGTTGTTCATATGAAGAACTTCATTTTTTTAAAATTTATTTATTTTATTTTATTGGTTGTTCAAAACATTACAAAGATTGCATAATCACATCGGTTACACATCCACATTTTTACATAATGCCATATTAGTAACTGTTGTATTCTGCTACCTTTCCTATCCTCTACTATCCCCCCTCCCCTCCCCTCCCATCTTCTCTCTCTACCCTATCTACTGTAATTCATTTCTCTCCTTGTTTTTTTCCCCATTCCCCTCACAACCTTCATTTTTTAATGAAGACATTTTGATGAAATGAAGACATTTAATTGTAGCTTAATGTTTAAGAAAAAGATATGAAGATAAAATACATGGATCATTCTATTCTTCAAACTTTATTATAAATACTTTTATACTTATATTAAATACTTTCATACTTACATTAAAAGACCCTTTGTGAGGAAATTGTTTTATTATGACAGACAATATTTTAACAAATACTGATTCGGTATAAGAAATTAAAATTATTTTAAGTAATTGACTCTTCAAATTCTTTTTTTTTTTTTTGTACCAGGAATTGAACCTAGGGGCAGTTTACATCTCAACCACATCCCAATCTTTTTTTTTTTTTTCTTCCTGAGACAGGGTCTTGCTAAATCATTTAGGGTCTTCCTAAGTTTCTGAGGCTGGCTTTGAAATTTTGATCCTCCTGCATCAGCTTCCAAGCTGCTAGAATTATAGGCATGCACCACTTCTCATTGCATTCTTAAAGAAAATTCACAGTGTTGGAAAATCTTCTTTATTAAATATTAATTGTATTCAAGGAGGTTATCAATACACATAGAAACTTACAAACTGGGTATCTGCTGATAAAGTACAACATTAGTTCCCTTAAGATATGATTGTAGCATTAATAAATTATGTTGTTTAAATACACATTCTAGAGAATTATTTAAACATCTTAATGATGAGATATCTGACATAATTTCATTATGGTATTTGACAATAATTTTTTTCTTCTTTTTCTTTAGTTTATTATTATTTATAATGTGTGAATGACATAAAATATAGTATTGATTTTGCTACCAAATTTATAATATAATGACAAATAAATTTGGTAAATTTTAATTATTTGTGTCATTTTATTTGAATTTTATTTGAATGTATTTTATACATAGAAGTGGATGAATGGAAAATGGGTAATTTTCTCTAGGTTTACTCTTAAAACATGATGCTTTTTAGGCTTCACAAAGTGTTTTTTACATGAAAAATATCACTTGTACAAATGATTCAGTTGTGATAGACCTATGTATTTACTTAAATTGATGGAAACTATTTGTAGAGGTCACAGATATTACTTTAACAAAATGTATATTAATCCTACCATATCTCAATTTCAGGCATAACTCTTATTGCTCATAAAATATTTAATTAGGCCAACATCAATAACATATTCAATCATATCAGACTAGGTTAATGGCTCCTACTTTGGAAATGATTAAAATGAACAAATGAATGATTTGAGCAAATGTTAAAATAGTAAATCCTTTTCTAATACAGTAATGAGACAAAAACCAACAGTTTATTTTCTCTAAAACTAATCTGTTTTCAAAATCCTGTTTCATTTTCTCAATATGCTATGACACATGATAAACAAAAGAAAGTGTTGGTCTGGGTGATGGATTTATCTATTATTTTGAAATTTGTCACCATCCTAATGTTATCATAGTGCTTACTCATAAATATTTGTGGCTAAAGAATGAAATATATATGACATAGCATAAATTTTGAGTATGCAGAAAAGTAAACTAGGTGTTAGCATTGAACCCTCTTTGCTATTTGAGATTGAATTCCTGAGCAATGGTGTGATTAATTATGAATGTAATAGACTTAACCTACTCTTGAGATTGCCAGAAGAGCAGCAATAAAACTTTATTAAGCGCTATAAACCCAAGAGTATGACCTCTGTGCAACATGAACAAATGTCCAGTGCGTGAAAAACAAGACTATTGAAAAGTAAATTAGCTGAGATGATGATAGCACATTCACTGTAGGGGAAATACAAGATAAGGTCCTGGTTTCAGAATGTATTCTAGCTTTGAAAGAAAATACTCTGAGGCAAAGAATTGTGTAGTAGGCATGTTTAAAAAAGAAGAAAGTGAAATTGTATAGTCAGGTGAAATGTAGAACTATATAACAAAATATAGTTAGCTTATGAGATAAACTCAGGATAATACAGCCAACTTAATGTTCTATATTGTTTAAGATTGAGAAAAAGTCATAATCAATTTAGATGTTCAGTGGGTCAACAGAACATGGTGATTACATAATTAAGTAAATAATTAACATTAATCATATCATCAGATAGTATAACTAAAATTATAAAATATATTTATTCTTTGTTAGAAGTAAATTATCAAAAAATCTATTTTTATCAATATATGTTTTTAAAATATGAAATAAACCCAATGGTATTTGACTGCTTTCAGGCACTTTTGTTTATTTATTTTACTTTTTAAGACAGGGTCTAAGTTGCTGAGGCTGGCCTTAAACTTGCAATCCTCCTACCTTAGACTCCCTGGTTCCTGAGATTCCAGGCTTGTACCACCATGCCTAGCAAGGCATATTTCTTAATTCATAAAATTTTTACAATTTTGGAGATTTTATTCTGTGAAAGAAAATGTAGAGGAATCCAATGTATCCACAGCTATCATAGAAGAGATTTTCTTAAGTATATTCACCATCCAATCTTCACCTCTTGGTCCTCTTTCTGAGTGTCCTGTGAAAGGTCACTCAGCAGATATTGACATAGCAGCCATATGCCCACCTTGACATCTCTCAGTTGAAGAATCTCATTCCTTACATGATTATAGGAATCAGAAGCACAGTTTTAGTATTTCTTATTTAAAGTTTGGGAATCAGAAGAGCTTTTACATATTTCATTTTGTAATCTATGGAAAAATTTGTGTTTTGTGATAGTAGAAAAAATAATAGTATTGCTATATAATACCCTTTTTGTAAATAAGCTTAATTTTATCATGAAAATCTAGCATGCATTATTTAAAGAAATATCATAAAATTTACTTCTGAGGTTTAAAGATATTATGTTCTTATTGCTTCAAGCCTATTGCCCATGTTTGAAGACTTTCATGTATATTTTCAAGAAATTAATCTAAATAATCTACTTTTGAAAAAAATTGAGAAAAATTTTAAAAGTCTGAAATTCATTAGGGGATATTTTATGTTGATTTTTAATACTTTGAAGATTTAATTTAATTTTTACTTTATAAGATGTCTAAGTTGTCTGTGTACTTATGTCTACCTTCCTAGTATCCATATACTTGTAAACTTTTAAAGAATATCAGAGACAAAATTAAATGACATAAGATTTCAGTTCTAACAATTCAAACTCATGTTGTCCCATTATTTTTAAAAAAGTTTTGTTAATTGATGCTTAATATTATTCTAATGCCATATATTTAATTCATAGTTAATTCATGCTTTCTATTTTAGTTATAGAATTGATTACTTATAACTCTTCAAGATGTCTAAAAGCATGTCATGTCAATGACATTGTATTTTAAAGAACAGAACCACCATTTGTGCTCAAAAATTATATTTTAAATTCATGAAAATAGCTTAAATTTAATTGAATTAAGACATCAATAAAATATATAATATTAAAATCTCAGTAGTTTTTTGAATTTCTCATAGAAGAAAATTGATATATGTGCATATCCATGTTTATTGCAGCATGAATCACAGGAGTCAATTTATGGAACCAAGCTAGGTATCCATCAATAGAAGAATGGAAAACAATAATGTTTCCCATACATATTCCACGAAGTTGTATTCAGCCATAATGATTAATGACATGCCATTAGCAGAAAAAAATGGATGGAACAGGGAAAGCATCATGTTAAGTGAAATAAGCTGGCTCAGAAATGCAAGGATCACATATTTTCTCTCACATGTGGAAGCCAGATAGAAAAAAAAGTGTATGTGCTGGGGAACCAGTAGAGTAGAGGAATAGGATCAAAGGGTGGGGAGAGGGAAGATCATGGGGAAATAGTAAGGAATCAAATTGGTCAAATTATGTTTTGTGCATGTGCAAAATGCCACAAGGAAACCCACTATTCTGTATATGGTTATACACCAATAAAAATATTTTAATAAAGAAATTTACCATTCAGAAAGAGGAATAGACTTATACCACCCTGCAGGTAACACATGAACATGTAATCAGAGTGACATTTGTAGTTTTAAAAAAGACAACAAACTAGATGAAGCAGGAAAATGTCCCCTCTCTCTCTCTCTCTCTCTCTCTCTCTCTCTCTCTCTCTCTCTCTCTCTCTCTTACATAAAATGTCATTTTTTAAAAAAATATTTTAATATCATTTGCTCATATTTGATTTTAAATAACAGATATTTCTGGAGGTTTTATTTAATGAATGATCTTTTTTAGAATTCTAGATATTGTTCAGTGAAAAACAATAGACACTGTATATCTTTTAAGCTTGATAGATTTTGTTCTTAAAACATTTCTTGAATTCTCATCAGAAAAGTAAGATAAAGTGACTAAAGTTATACTACTTATCACTTAGGTATGAGCCCAACTGATTAGAGGGTCATTTCCAAAGAACTATAATTCATAAATTAGTTTTGTGAAGTGATATTTCTTTATTACTAAAAGCACTAATTACTCATATGAAAGTAATAATTCTTTGCATTTGTGAAGTACTTTATGCTCTTCGAAGTGATTTTGCACGCATTATCTCATTTGGTCCTGAAGGAGTGAGTCTGTTCATTAAGCTGTCCAGCTGGAGGGGGGAAATCAGAGTACTCAGCCATGACTAACGTCCCTTCAATCCAAGGTGAATATATAAGTGATGGAGTTCTATCTATAATAAGGGAATAAAAAATCGACATCCTCTGTTTTATTAGAATAAAATTTATGGGAATGGGCCCACTGCCCTCTCAAGGGCCTTTTCATGATCCTTTCTTCCCGTGTTAGTTACTGTCGGAACAAAACTCACATAGTTAATTACAATAGATCAGATCCATTATTCTTCATTTTATTCTTATTTAAGTATTGACAGGCAAACACACAACATAGTGAAATTGATTATTTAAATCTAAAGCCTTTTATTGAAGCCTAGTTCCCAACCTAGTAAAAAAAAAAAGCACTATAATTATTGGACATTTTCATAGATCATAAGCTAATTCTTCAAATATTTTCTGTAATGCTAAGTAGTAATTTGAGTTTTTTTATGTTGCTAAGAAAAACTCTTCTACCCAAAAAAATGGATTTCATTTTAAATATGCATCAAATTTACTTCCTTATGTAAAGATGTGGTACATGGTTAATCATGCTGACCACTATTTCAATCTCTGGTTTATTGTCACAAATAGTGTGGCAAAATCTCAACAACATGTAAGGGTTCTGTACTTGACTGAAGGATAATGTGTCTCTTGGGTCCTTTTGAATAAAACGAAGTTAAATCTCAGCCAAAAACCTTATGCAATTAAAGGTCTTAACGTAAGTTATTGATTGAACTTCCTCAGGCTCAATTTATTCAAACAAATATGCAAATCTTCTATTTTTGTATCTTTGACAGCTTCATATTAAATAGCATTGTGAAACATTGTAGTTAGATTTTGTTTCCATTTTCTTTATTGGCCTTGCAATAAAGCAATGCGAAGACCTGGTTTCTCCAGCAACACCCTTTTGATTCTTTGTAACAATTTAACTGTTATTTCTCATTAGCCATTATTTCTTATTTTCTAAACTGTGATTTAGAGCAATACCATAACTATTGATCTTCAGATACAGTTTAGTTCCTTTCCACTGCAAGCTGCCATCTGTAAGTACTCCTTTTACAAGCCTCCAGGGATGTCAGAGGTCTTGGAGGTCACTGATTCCATTATATCTATTTGTTGAATAAGTCCTTCACTCCTCCCCTCACCTCCATCCTGCTACCAAAGCATTAATTTGCTATAATCTGGAAAATTATAGCAGAAATATTATTAGGCTTTGGTCATTCTTTACAAAGTCTAGATTAAAATTAGAATTTGGGAGATGGTGCAAAATAATGAAGAGTTTGATGGTTTTTTTTTCTCCACAAAGAAAAGGTATTGGCTAAATCCCTATTATTTTATCTATTTTACAAAGACAAAAATGATACCTGGAATGCAATATCACTCTCAAGTCATATAATAGCTGTTTCTGCACGATTGTTTTCAATCAAGAATTATGCCAGCAAAACCAGAAAATCCTCTACACAACTAGGGAAATCCAGCAACAAAAATGAAGTTGCCGTGTGAACCATCAAAAGAGAAAAGATCCCAGTGTGTTTTTCATCAGTCTGGATCAGTGCTTTAGGATTTAGAAACATGCAATAAAACTAAAATAGTTGGAGAGAATAGAGTCCCCGCTAAACGGGAATGAAGTCAGCCTGATGCTTTCCTCTCCTTCCTCTGCCCTCACGTATGCCTGTGCCTCCATTCCTTGGAATTGACCAGATGATTGACACTCAAGGATATGACTCTTTGCTCTCTCAGTCAGTTTTTACACTTCTACATTCCTTTCTCAAATTTGAAGGCATATACATAATTTGCATTAAAAGACAACTATTTATAAATATATTAGCTACAGTACAATTACTACCATGTGCCAAGCAGTGTGGTATCACTTTGACTGCATTATAGTCAATCCAAAGAGTCACACAATAGAGATATTAATAATTTATCTTGAATAATAGTTGGTCACAGTAATTAATGAAAAGGAAGAAGTTAGCTAGCTAGGAAATAGTGACAATAGAACTAAAATCCATGTTTTTTTTCATTCCATTGTGTGTGCTGTTTGATACATTTGCACTATATAACCTAGAAGCTTAAAGATTTTTAATGTAAACAGATCTGGCCAATGTATGTGTTAAACAACCATTTTTTAAGGGGCTGCCATTTCTAAAAAATATGACAGCATATATTTTGTCATTGATACTGAGATATTTAATAGAATCAACAATATTAAGTGACACTTAAGTTAAAATTAAGGGTCCTTAAGCCCTTGATATTTGGCATTAAAGGATTCCCCCCGCCAAGTTGAAAAATATGAACTTGTCTAATTCTAGGAAATTCTCTTTAATAACTACTAATAAGTCCATTTATAATTGTATAGCTGAGTTTCAGCAAATATACATTTAAAACACACGTATACTTACTAAACAGACTGTAATTTTGTTCAAAATAATTTGTAAATTGTAATTTCAGTGGGTTAGAGATTCAGAAAAAATAACTTCTGACAAAATTACTTTAAAGTGTCTTTAAAGTTCTGTAGTACATTCACTGTGTGTTTGTGTGTGTGTGTGTGTGTGTGTGTGTGTATGCTTGCGTGTTTCTATGAGACAGAGAACTTACTGCTACAGCTTTTGTTTGGGTTTTATTGATAATTTCTTATCTGTATGATTTCTTATAAATCACTTTGCTATATTTCTTCTGTTCATGCTATATTGATCTGTAATGAGATCTGACTACATACTTCCAATATGAAGAAATTTTATTTTTTTTTATTATTAGTTGTTCAAAACATTACAAAGGTCTTGACATATCATATTTGATTCAAGCGGATTATGAACTCCCATTTTTACCCCATCTACATATTGCAGAATCACATCAGTTACACATCCACTTTTTTACATACTACCATACTAGTATATGTTGTATTCTGCTGTCTTTCCTATCCTCTACTATCCCCCCTCCCCTCCCGTCCCCTCCCCTTCCATCTTCTCTCTCTACCCCATCTACTGTAATTCATTTCTCTCTCTTGTTTTTACAAAGAAATTTTAAATTATTTAAATTATAAATGCGTTTAAATGATCAAGATATAATGATAATGAAGAGCCAATTATTACAAGTATAGAATATTTCACATAATTCTAAATATTACAGAGTGAATTCTGTATCTGAAAATGTGATTTACTTAAATCATATAGAAAAGTGCATGGTGAAGAGTTATAAAAGCTTTAACCTATGCTAACTTTAGTTCACACACACACACACACACACACACATACACACACACACAAAAAAAACCTATAATAGAACAAGTGTGATATTACATTACTTTTTTTTAAAGGAAAACAAAATGTTTATTATAAAGTTAATGAGGTCATGATTTTTTCAAAATATGAAATAATGAAAGATATATGAATTTTTTTTAAGTTCACTGAAAGGAACTGTGAACATAGTTTAGGCAGTTTTAACTATAAGAATAATTTTGCTATAATGTACAGAATGTTTCAGAACTATTAGAATTTATTCTAAACTCAGAAAATACTTAGATTCCAACATGGCGGTGGGCGCGGAGAGAAATTATAAACTATTTCAAAAACATTTTCTCTTCTAAAACATTTAAATATACAAAATAATATTCTTGTATGTAATTTAGCCATATATTTCTAGGTCAGTAACTCTGACATTATAATACAATTTCTTAATTATTTAGGAATTGGCCATTAACTTTGAATAGTATGAATTTTGTTTTGTTCTTTACTCCCCTTTTGACATGCTAAAATTCAAAAGAGATGCTAAAATTCAAAGCACTTAGGTCATTTGATGACTTTAATTACTATTACATCATTTGAATCAACATTTATATTATCCATAGTGATTTATTCATTATAACTATAAATCCATATTCTTTTTTAACCAAAATTATTCTGCAAGGTTTGTTGATGCAGATTTAAACACTTTATTTTTTTCTTTATCATGAGAAATAATTGAAAGTGAAGAGAAATGACTTTCTATTTAATTTTAAGTCAATCAATAACTGCCAGACATGTATTATAATATAAAACTATAGTTGAGACAATTTAGATGCTAGTTTAGTATCTTATGTGAGACATATATACAGTTGTTGAATAGAATGGATATTTAACTTTGGTTTTATAATTAGAATTACTAAATTCAACAAAAAATGCATATCTAAATAGTGTTAACAAAATCTGTCCTCTTGTTTTAATATTTGGAAAAATTCTTATTCTGATAGTCATTGTATTTTGTAAATATTAACTTGTTTATGGATTATTCTATTTTTCTCAGGAAAAATCTAAAGTATCATAGGATGATATTTATAATAATTTAGTATTAATTGCAGCTTTGCATTTAAACCAACTAAAGAGATTCTTCTTCACAGTTGCATTCTGAATTTTCTCTCATATACCCCTATGAACTCCAATGATATTCACATTCATATTTGTTCACTTAATAAATATTTATTTATTACATAAATGTTTATTACCTGCCTGGGTAATAACAGTAATAATAGTGAGAATGTCACTGTGATAGCCAATAGATTTGTGTTTTCACTGTCTTCAAATAAAGGTGAGCGATAGGAAAACAAAACATTTAAGTTAGAAATGGATCAATGATATAGTAGAAGTAACAGACTAAGCAAGATTACATATAGTCTATAATTTGGTGATAACTAAAAAGTTTTATAAAAATTCATCCCCTGAGCTAAATAAAATCATCTAATTTCATTTTTGTGTACTCAGTAAATCATCTTTCTTACCATGAGCTTGCTAAGTCACAGGGAAGGCCAAATTTATTCTAGATGAGTGACCAGTTAAAATTAGGTAACACAATTTTTGAGAAGAAAATATTGTAGAATTAATAAAATGCATGAGGAAAGGTTTTGTAAGAAGCATAATTATGTAGCTTCAAGAAAAGATCTTATGAATATTTATGCTTTGATACTGCTTAGTATATTTGAAAACTTCTTGCTATACTATATTGTGATAGTATAAACTGTTGCTAACAATTTCTCTGGGAATATAATTTGAGGTTTTTCTTTTCATTTATTTAATTTTATTAAGTTTATTGTTCATAAAGATATATCTTTTGCCATAAAACACAGCTATTGCTATGTTTTATATTTCTGAAGTTTTACCAATTTTTAAAACTGTTGATTTGAGATGGCTATGATATGAAATAATTAAAATAAAATAGATTAATATTATGAAGGTAGTTACTACCTACTCCCATCTAAACTTTTACTAACTTTTATTTATTCTTGCCCCAAAGTATATGTTTACATAAAATAAGATTTATTAAGCAATGTACATCAATTAAAAACACCTGGAAAAAAAAACGGATGCTAAAATTTAAAACACATAGGACATTTGATGACTTTAATTACTATTACATCATTTGAATCAACATTTGTATTATCCATAGTGATTTATTCATTATAATTATAAATCCATATTCTTTTTTTAACCAATATTATTTTACATTACCAGAATATCTTCCTTTTTTAGTTGGAAAAAATATGTGACAAATTTGAAAACAAGGTAACTTATTTAAGTTCCATTTTTACACAAACTAAAATGTAGTGGGCCCACATAATACATTTTTAAAAATCTATGTAACTTAAATTTAATATTGATGCAATTTTTTTTCTAATCTCATTTGTTCACTCCATGTAGAAGTGTACAAAGAGATCATTGAAAATTATTAATGGACTAAGTAGACATTCTTGTTTGGTATATTCAGAGTTATTAACCCTAATTCTCACTCAGATTACTTAATAGTGGAATAAGTATGTTAACTTGAAATAAAGAAAAAAATGCACCTTTGTAAAATATACTTATTAAATTTCTAAAAAATGTCTAAAGACCATTTGACAGTCACATAAAATGGCATCAATGAAATAAATTTATTACATGTATAAACATTATATAAAGTATATTATATGTATATAAACATTTTTTGGGGGGTGTACCAGAGATTGAACTCAGAGGCTCTCTGCCACTGAGCCACATCTCCAGCCTTATTTTTCTATTTTACTTACAGACAGGGTCTCACTAATTGCTTAGTGCCTTGCTTTTTCTGAGGCTGGCTTTGAAATCACCACTCTCCTGCCTCAGCCTCCAGAGCCTCTGGGATTACAGGTGGGTATCACCGAGCCTGGCTATGTAAACATTTTTAAATAATCAATATTTTACTAATAGTATGGGTCATTGTTTCAGTTTATAAATCCCACACTGGTATTGCATAATTTAATATATGTTATGCCAACCATATTTGCTTCTTCCTTTTATTCCTTAATATTAAACAATGTTCAGGCTGTTCTTAAACAATCTGCTTACTAGGATTAGCTTCCAATAGTATGATCAAACTGCCTCCTGTCCGTAATAGTCAATATTTTGAGAAGAAAAGTATTTTAACCTGATTTAAACACCGTACAATATATACATGTACCAACATATCTCATAGTAACTCATTATTCTATACAGTTTTATACTTTTATTTTTCAATTAAAATTTTAATTTGAATTAAATTAAATTCAAATAATTGACAAATAAAAATCAGTAGTGAATGGAATTTATATAAATTACCAGAAAATTTTATTCAATGTAGAAGTATGAAATTGCCATAAACTATCTAATGCTTATATTCAGCTTATTTAAACCATGACTTGATAAGCAAATATAAAGACCTACTAGTGTTTTATTGAGTATAGATAGAGAATTAAAGTATTGATGTTTTTCAAAGACACTTCAAAATAAATGTAAAAGCCAGTGAATGATAATTCACCATTTAGAAATACATAAATACATACATTCAACAAATGTATAGTAAATATATTAGGTGGACCATTGGACATTGCTGATATTAAAGCCATTAGAATTAGAAAAATTTTTTATAAGGTGGTTCAATATAATAGATTCTGTGAACGAAAGGTGCTGCCCTCAAATACATTAAGTGATAACTTAGAAGTTATATATATTAAGTAATATAACTTAGAAGTTACATACATTAGGTAATATATAACAATATATAACTATAACTATATATATAACTATATATATATAACTATATATATATATAACTATATATATAACTATATATATATATATATATAACTATATATATATTTAGGTGTATAATCAATATTTAAGAAATTTGTTAAAATACTAACCTAAATATAAGTGATCAAACTGAAATGATCTTACTGATAAAGATCTAAGGTGTCTAACTTTATACAGATACACAAGTGTCTTGTACTGAATACAGATGGAATCTCAACAATTCCTGTTAATGAATATTCCCACTTTCAGTCATTGTATGGGAAGAAGGTTACTAGGCATATTGTGCTCATCCAAAGAAATAAAAATAACTTGCTTAGTGATAAATTTTCTTATGTTATAGAGGTTTCTAAGTGGAGGGGGAACTTATATTGTTATTTTTATTAGATACAGTTATGAAATTTCATTGTAATGGTATATGTAAAAACTGTTCCTTTTTTCTAGTTTTTTATGGTCAGAAAATTAATGTTTCTTTCCTTCATTTTAGGAATTAATTTTTGTTCTGCAATATCAGTTTTTAAATTTTATTATTTTTATTTTTTCTAATTAAAATAACAACTTATTATTTAATTAAAAAAATCAAACTATTTGCATCAGTTACTTTGTTCTTCTCTGCTTTTCAGAAAATACAGCACTTTAACCAATTTTATTTGGTAAATATGTCCAAAAATTTATATTTTTGAAGCCTCTCTTTGCTTTAAGACATTATCTTTTCACTACCCCTTGCCAAAATGAATGAAAATATTTTCTAGGTCTCCAGTTTTCAGTGGGAAATCACAAAGTCAAAATATTACAGAAAGAGACAGAAATGGGGCCTCAAATATGTCACAGAGACAATAGAACATTTAGACTGAGAAGATATTTCAATCACTTATTTTGCCATTATAACTCATTTTCTCTTTGGAGATAAGGTTATTCTTGAATTCCTAACCTAAACATAGAAATATAATAATAATGAAATTATTTCATATATTAATTAATCTCATAGACAAAACTCTAAGTTATCATAGATATTATATCATCTCAACTTCTATTGTCTGTTCTATGGTCATGCTCATTGCGGAAATTTGAAAACCATAGTAATTGCAGGGCTGGGCAAAAACTTGCTTGGCCCTAAATTCAATCACCATTACTACAAAAGCAAAATGCAGTCTGTTGCAGGATACTGTCATTCACAGGAGAAGAGGTAGGCAACTCTCATGACTGGCATACTTATCTACAGAGACAAAGAAAATACAATTTGTTAACATCAGAGACTTTTGCTTGTCTAATGATTTAAATTCTCATTATTTCATTCAGCAAACTGTGTTTAAAAGAAATTGTGAAAGATTTTAGGAGGCCCTTTAAAAACTTTAAAGTTAAAGATTAGCTGGTTAAAATGTATAGAATTCTCCTTTCTTGGTTACTTATAGATTTTTCTCACAGTGGTCCATATTTTCCACTACCATACCATAAATTCATTCAGAAAACACTAGCCACGAAGTCAACAACATTACCCATCAACTGTCATAAAATTTAGGGAAGATGGTAATCAAAATCAGTCCATATGAGAACTGTTGGCATGTGTTTGTCTAGTCAATCAAAGCATCTCAAGTTTAATTTTGTTCTTCTGACTCATATGAGATTTTATTCAAACATTGAATGTTGTATTCTAGTGTATGATTTTTACAATGTTTTGATTGTAAATAAAGATTTCAAAAGTAACAACTAATGCCATTAAAAACACTATATGATAACAAATGTATGAGTGTCTTTAATCAAAGCATAAAACACATGAATGACACACCATGTATCAGATATTATTCTTAGGACTTTATATGTAATGCTTCATTTGATCCTCCTTTAGACATAAATAGGGAATAGGCAGAGAGATTAAGTAATTATTCTATCTCAAGGAATCTGATTCCAAAATCCATTCTTCTCTGTGCCTTTTATAGAAACTAGTTTTAACTTATCTAAAGAACTCATTGGTTTTTTCTGTCACCTACCCTTTTCATGATGACCATGGTGTGTGCAGTTTTCAAACCTGACTGGTAAAAAAGACAGAACATCTCACCTAATTTAATGACCTTTTCATTATGTAAAACATCTAATGAATATTAGAAAAAAAACTTTGCAAACTTTATGAGATTTTTATGCAAGCCTATATGTTACGAAAAAGAGTTTTAGTACTTCTTTTAATAAAAGCAAAAGTTTTATTTCCACTAAAGAATATGATTAATCTTCACAGTAAAAAGAAAAAATCAAAACAAAAGAAATATTTTTCTAAAGAATATCCGTCTGAATTTAAAATTTTGCTTACTCACATTCAGGCTATGAGATATTATTGCAGAATATCTAGTTTCTACTTAACTCAGAAATACATGACTACCATATTTCCTATCAATACATATACAATGAATGGATACATGATTGCAGAGGAAATGTATGCAAAAGTGTGCATACATATTATGTCTTTAAAATAAATTTATTGTGTGATTATGATCAGGCTTTGGCAAAAATCAAGTTCAATTTCCTACTCATTCAGGCTTCCTGGTGAAATCCTATAGCTTACTTGACCTTCTCCATTGTTCCCTGTCATATCTAGCTTTGGATGCCTTTCAAAGTTCTCTTTTCACCATTCTTGGGTCCCTTGGGGCAAGAGCAAGGACCTCTTTGTAGTTTCCTCCACCTTTCTTTACCTTTTACTCTTCCCTCCTTTTCCACAGGATACAATTGTCTATAATGCTTTCCCTTTTGGTTGAACCAATGACATTCTATAACTTTGAGGAATCCTCTGTAAAACGGATGTCCTCAAAGTTTGCTGTGTCCTTCTTTTGGTTGCTGTGCAAGGAGTCTTTCTGAAGCTGAACTGAACTTACTAGCTACATGTCCTGCAGTTTCCTCAGAGGTAAAATGGAATAAAGGAGCTTCCTAGGTCAGATTTCTGACATGAAACCGAGTAGATCATTTGGCCTAATCACATTGTTTAATAATGAGACTGGTGCGAAGGGCAGGAAGCTGATTGTCAAAGGAAAGGAAATGGGTAGAGAGCCCTTCTCCAGCAACTGGTTGCTAACTCCTCAGGGTGAGGGAAGGATTTCATTTTTCAATACAAGCAATTACCCCCTGGGCAGTTCCCTTCCTGTTTGTGGTCAAGAAGGTAGGAAAAAAGTGTGTGTGTGTGTGTGTGTGTGTGTGTGTGTGTGTTGGGGGGTGTCTATAAAAATACAAGACACCCCCACTCCCATGGGCACCTGCTCGGGTCCCTGGATCATCTCCAAAGGAGTATACTATCTCTCTTTATCTCTTAAATAAAAGTTGCCCGTGGGAATGAGGACCTTTTTTGAAACCATGTCTATCTTTAGAGAATTTCCAGCAAAGATCTGGATTTGGCTAGAAAAATTGTTGAAGTGCTGACGGTTTTCTCTGCACACAACATTTTTTTTTCTCCTAGGAAAAGAAGGTAGACAAATTTACAAAAGACTTAAATAAATTTCTGAAGTGCTAATGACTTTTTTGCATTTGTAAGTAATTACAGGGTTTGTGGTGTCATGTCTAATATGCGCTTAACACATGAACATTCACAAGTAATGGGTGCTGTGTGCCAGGGGTTTCTCAGTGGGCTTTCCACCTCTGACACAAATCATGTGCATTTGCATCTTAGCTGTTAACATTTATATATAGTATTTCAGCTTTGCGCAGTGGCAGTATCGTAGCCAATGAGGTTTATCCGAGGCGTGATTATTGCTAATTGAAAACTTATATATAGTATTTCACTTCTTTAATTGTCCCAAATAATAATCCTGAGATGACATTTATATTCCCATTTCAAAGAAAGAGTGTTTAAGGGTCAGATTAAATTATTTAACTTATAGAGAATTGCATAGGCATTTTTTGTCAGCTCAAATATCTTTAAAACAAAACAAAAGCAAAAAGTAAAAACTGAGCTTCTTTCATTAATACTGCAATCCTTTATTAAAAAGATGCAAAATCGGTGTTTCTGATCATTCCCAGAGCAGTCATTTGCCTTAATTCTTTGTGACAGCATTTCAGATATTTAACAACAAAAAAATCAAGTTACTCCCAAGAATTCTCTTCTTCAAGTAGGCTACCTCTAAAATTTACAAAATAGAACAAAGTTTTCATCTTACCTCTGTTTTCATCTTCATCGTGTATTTCAGTGCCTTTCTGAAATGTTTTGTTTGGATTGTCTGTAATCACATATATAAAACCTAACCATGTATTGCTTTTAGAACCTGAAATTGAACCATGTTACATTTCAGTGAACTCGAACTGCATAGATGAAAACTAGGCCAAATCTCTCTTGACTGAAGTGACTTATTAGGCAATATAATCCTCTTTCTGAATTCTAATTTTATTTATGTTACATGTCATATTTTTCTATCAATAGCTGAGAAAGTTTTGAGTCTGAATTCTGCATCAAGAAGTCTAGACTTTTAATGATTTTTTTCTAACATCCATCAAATTATTGAGTAAATATGCTGAAGAAAACAGACAGATCAAACCAAATTGATGTAGACTTCTTTAATTTATGAAATTAGAGTTTGTTTACTCAATGAGGCTGAATTTATCAAGTTCCTGAAAGATCCCCTAATAAAGTCAAGGTCCATAGTAGACAACATACTTTTGTTTAAGGGCTCTAAATATATATTTACATAAACACCTATGGTTTAGGCTTCTTCTCCCCTGGAGGTGGCCTGCATTCTCCTTTGAATGTGTATTTCTTACTTTCCCCTAAAAGAAGTCTCTTCCCTGAGATAGTCTGCATTATCTCTTGAAAATCATCTGCTTTCCTAAATAACTGTGTCTCATAAAAAATAAAGATCTATCAATAGGCAATAGCATTGCCCTTAGTGATATGAAAAGTAAAATTTGGAGTTAAGCCCCATATCAGAAAGGACAGTTTCAACATGGTTGAGATGAGGCACCCTGGTGTCCAAGGAAGTCTGCAGCATACAACTTTGCCTCCCTCTTTATTGCTCTAAATTGGAATTGCTATATTCACTATTTTTATAGAGAAAATAAACTCTAAATAGATATTTTTACAATGTGGTAAAATAAAAATGCATATATATGTTAAATCATTTCAAATCTCATGTGTAAGTATGATGTATTATGTAAGATCATTAATATTTACTCATTTTATAATGATCTATACCATGCATGTTCTATGTATACGAAGACACACAGGGTTACACAATACAAATCTCAAGTCAGTAATATAATGTAGTCATTCTATGTATAACCAGGGGTTTCACATTCAAGATTTTATTTGTTTTTCTCACTTGTTATATTATTTAACTTATAACTATAATAATTAGTTTATAGTGCAGAATAGTATAACTTGGTGAGGTGATTTGTAATTACATAACTATTAAGTAGCAGTGCAGAATTTAAATGAGTCTCCCTTACCTTAGTGTCAACGCCCTTATAAACTAATACTTTATTGATGTGAATTCATCTTGTCCTGAATACTTACAGGTAAAAACTGCAATCGGAATTTTCCTAATAATGACATCGACACAGTCTTCAATATATAATGAATATCAGTGGCTCATTTGCAAACTGGAAATTTTAGCACCATTGTCTTCTAGAAGTTTTAGTTTTCTCTAAAATTTCTAAATAATTGAAAAAAATTTTCTCTCTGTTGTTCATCTCTGCAATTATCTTTTTGAAATAAATCTGGAATATAGCATTTGGAATGTTCAGATTCATTCAAAATGCTTATTTGTTTTATTTGCATATAATGCCCCTGGCTTACTGTTTTTCTCTCTCATTTCTAACATTAAGTTTATTCTTGTGGAAGATATGGAAGAAAAATGGGATTTTAGTTTTGTAGTTTTTCTGTCATTCATTATCAAACATTCACCTAACTTTTTTTTGTTGTTGTTCCCTGCTACTATCCAGAGTTTGGATATGACAAGCTTTTGTTCGTGTTGATTTAAAATCTCACCATGGACTTTTGTATTCATTCTCTAGAATTATCTTTTGAGCTCCAAACCTGTGTTCTGAGTGCTGTTCATTAACACCCAAACCAAAAACTGATATTGAAGCTACGAATTAAAGCTCCCATTGGTGCTCCTGTTGACCTCCCAGTGCCAATGTGCTGGATTATAGGGAAACACTGTTGATAGAACTTTTCCTCATCCTAACTGTATTTAGAAGCCCTTGCCTTCTAAATACTTTATGCCATATAATGAATAAGGTGCTACTCCCAAATGTTTATGCCACATGGCAAATGGTACTTCATAAACTAGACTCCATAGAGTCTAGCTCAACTAGATAATACAAATCCTATACTTATTATAACTTCACTGAGAAAATACTCTATGTCCTTCATTGGCATAATATTCTTTCATGAATTTATTTTCTGGTACTGTTTTTTTCTTCATAACTCTTTCCCTAGATTATTCATTTTTGGGCACCCTTGCTAGAACTATTCATTGTCTGTGATTAATTTTTAAACAATTAATGTGTTTAAATTTAGATCTGTGCTACATCTAGAAATTCAGAATTTCCCATGAATGTGCATGTTGGTGTTGAGCAGATCACAATCTCTCAAATTTCTGAGAGACTGTAGTTGGTCCAGAATATGACAAATACTGGATTTCTACATCCAACTTCACAGCTTCACAACCATGTTGTGATTCATAATGCCATGTAAGAATCAATAAAAATTTGGTTTTGTTTACCATGCCAGTTTCAAATGCTAATCTATGTTCTTTAATACCTTTCATTTTGGGTAAACCTAGTTATATTTTATTTATTTTGAAGCAGGACACCACAGCATTGTATAAACCCTTTTTTTTTCTGGGAAAGACAAGTGATATTTTTAACAACTAACTCTGGGAAAAACATCTATGTATATATACCTATGTAAGATTCTTACCCAAGTTTACTGATGAGAAAATATGTTGCATACAAATTTCTAATAATAATAAAAACATTATTTATTGTGAATTCCATATAGCCAGCTCATTCTTACAGAATGATTTGTTGATTTTGACACAATTCTTGTGTCCATTTATATATAAATATCAGTGACAAGTGACAAAATTGTCTACCTCCAATAAGTGTTGAATAATTATCTATATTTATATTAATAATTGCTGAGGGCCATTACCAAGTAGGTATTGACGCATCGTAATCCTTGCCAGTGTACCCCATGTTAAATGGACTTGCCTTGGAAATTTGCTGCGACCTTGCTTGTGTGTTTGAGAAAGATGACCCTGCTCAAGGTGATCGAGGGTGGATCCAGGTTTGAGGAAGTATCCTGCAGGTTTGAGGAAGTATCCCGGTCCTTGGGCTTAGGGTGTTGCCGGTTTAAGGCGTTTCCCGGTTTAAGAATATGGGTTTTAGGGAAGTTGAGGTTAAAGATTATTGCTGCTGGGATTAGGGTGTTCCTGTTGCTTGTTCCCGTTGAGTTCTCGTGAGATTCAAATGGGATTTTGGAAAAAGCCTCGTGGAGTAGGTGAAGTGTGCGGGAGAACGAGACTGCCCCTGAACGTGTGTGGAGGCTGGTGTGAGATCCGGAATAAAGAATTGCTGTTTGAACCTACAGAGCTGTGTGGTGGCTCGTGATTCTGTGCCAAGCCGAGTCATTGGCACTTGGCTTTGGCATTTGGTGGCCCGTACGCGGAACATCTGAAATTTGGAGGTGAGTAAATTGCTCGCCCCTGAGGGAAGGCGAGAGAATGGGTGACCATTTCCAAAAACAATGTGTTCTTGTTTTGATTTATTTCGTTTTTGTTTCAAGTTGCCTGTCCCTAGAAATTTCTCAGGCAAACTGGGAAAAATGGTTCGCTCAAGGTTTGAAGTTTGTTAGCCCCGAGAAAGAGAAAATTGATACAGCGAATTTTTATTCAGTTTTTGTTTCATTCAGTTGCGGTTTTTTCTTATGTTATCTTATTGGGTTGCGTTATCTTTATAGAAGATTAGAAATTAGTAAAAAAGAAACCGAAAAGTTGTTAAGTAAATTGTTACAGGTTCAGACCATGGAGAAAGACATTTTAGATCAAGGAAAAGAGAAGGTCTCTCGAGCCAGTCAGAGAGAGGAAGAAAATTTAAAGGAAAAGGGGTTATTAGGAAAAAGGCCACAACAAAAGGCTGTTACTAACTCCGTTTTATTACCAGAGGGTGTAATTCAACCATCAGCCCCGCCGATGGAGACAGCTGAATGGCCCTCAAACCCCATCGTAGTTGATAGATGGGATCCTGAGACAGGACCTCAAAGATTAGCATGCCCTGTATTTGAACAGGTAGGAGGGCAGCGAATTCACCGTGCTTTAGAATTTAAAACAGTGAAGCAGTTAAAGGAGGCTGTAACAACCTATGGTCCTCAAGCCCCTTTCACAGTAAGCATGGTGGAGTCCATTACTAACTTGGACATGACGCCAGCAGATTGGGCTAGCATGTGTAAATCTGTGCTAAATGGAGGACAATATTTGCTATGGAAGGTTGCCAATGAGGAATTTTGCAGGGAGACAGCTAGACGAAATGCAGCAGCCGGTTACCCTCAAAGAAATCTAGAGATGCTGCTAGGAAAAGGAGATTATGAGGGTCAGCGGCAACAAATGGAATATGATCCTGCTGTATATGCACAGATTGCTGCAGACGCAGTTAGGGCATGGAAGACTTTACAAGGACATGGAGATTTACAAGGTCAGCTATCTAAGGTATTACAGAGACCTAATGAACCTTACGCTGACTTTGTAGATAGGCTTATTCAAACGGCCGCCAAAATTTTTGGTGACACAGAACAAGCAATGCCATTAATAAAACAATTGGCTTATGACCAAGCAAATCGTTGCTGCAGAGAGGTTATTAGACCATGGAGGCATGAAGATTTAAACACATATATTAAATTATGTAGAGATGTTAATGAACAAGGGCAAGTCATGGCAGCTGCAGTAAAACAGGCTTTAGATGCCAGGCCAAAAACATGCTGTTTTGTGTTGCATGTCAGTATGTGTGTATGTCCATATTTTTATTTGAGGAGCGCTCATGAAAAAATGGATCCAAATTTTTTTTTTTTTTTATTCACGTGATTTAAGTGGTTTAATCTAAATTAGGTAAACAGCTGTTAATGATTGTTTTCAAAGGTGGTTAACAGATCTGTTTGCTTGCTATTGTTTTTAAAAGTGATTAACAGATCTGTTTGTTTACTTTCACTTTTCCTTTTCATTATATTTAATAATTCTGTTCAGGATAATGTCTCTTTAACATCATTGCCAGAATTCCCATCTCCATCCCAGTGCCTGTGAAGACTAAGAAAACCAAACTACAGCTTCTATGATCACAGTAAACTGTATAAACTGATGCATCAATGAATATAACTCAACAAGTAATGCTCAATCAAGGACTTGATTTACTTTGGGAGGAAATGGACATATTGATAGACTCTTCCACTTTGAACTGCCTGCAGAACTTGCCTGGACTATATATCAGTTGCATACATTGTGAACTATCGTCTGGTGCAGCGAATTGTGGTACTGCTGGCATATTTTTGCTGATGGTGTCACCAGTGATGCAATTTCCTTGCCAGCGCACCCCATGTTAATTGTGGTAACACTGGCATCTTTGCTGATGGTGTCACCAGTGACGCAATTTTTCCAAAGGAGCCGTCAATTGGCTTGGTGTCTTGGCATTTCTGTGTCTTCCTCCCTTCTACTAGTGATGGTCTAAAATTTGGGGGCCAACAGAGGTGAGGCAAGAACCTCACCCCCCCACTGGTGCTTAGGCCTATCCACAAGCATGGCTGAATGCTGGACCGGTAGTCAGTGACGGGTTGATCTGGTTGCAGTGGATTCAACCTAAGACAGGAAGTTGACGCCCAAAGGTCAGCTCTCCCATGACGGGTAAGAACCACATGTTGAATTGGACAACCTACCAGGCACGGTCCTAAGCCACATTGCTTGTTGTTTAATTAATCAGAAGGGGGGAGATGCTGAGGGCCATTACCAAGTAGGTATTGACGCATCGTAATCCTTGCCAGTGTACCCCATGTTAAATGGACTTGCCTTGGAAATTTGCTGCGACCTTGCTTGTGTGTTTGAGAAAGATGACCCTGCTCAAGGTGATCGAGGGTGGATCCAGGTTTGAGGAAGTATCCTGCAGGTTTGAGGAAGTATCCCGGTCCTTGGGCTTAGGGTGTTGCCGGTTTAAGGCGTTTCCCGGTTTAAGAATATGGGTTTTAGGGAAGTTGAGGTTAAAGATTATTGCTGCTGGGATTAGGGTGTTCCTGTTGCTTGTTCCCGTTGAGTTCTCGTGAGATTCAAATGGGATTTTGGAAAAAGCCTCGTGGAGTAGGTGAAGTGTGCGGGAGAACGAGACTGCCCCTGAACGTGTGTGGAGGCTGGTGTGAGATCCGGAATAAAGAATTGCTGTTTGAACCTACAGAGCTGTGTGGTGGCTCGTGATTCTGTGCCAAGCCGAGTCATTGGCACTTGGCTTTGGCAAATAATAAAAAGACATAAATAAAATAAGGAAGTAATTATTGAAACTTAATTCATTAGTAATTTATCATTGCTGAATCAGGCAATGTTTTCTGAATATTGTATGAATACATTCTCAATGATTTGTGTTGCTCATGACTTAAGAGCTAAAGACACTAAAACATTTTTTGTAAACTTTTATTGTTTAGTGGTAGTTGGGCACATTATCTTTTATTTTATTTATTTATTTCCATGTGGTGCTGAGGATCAAACTCAGGGTCTCACACATGCTAGGCAAGCACTCTACCACTGAGCCACAACCCCAGACCAAGATACTTTAAAATTTATTCTTCATTATTAAATCTTTTTCATTTCTTTCTTAGATCTTGTATTTTTGCTATTTTTAAAACAATAAATCCAACATTCATTATTAATTGCCAGTTCTTTTGTCTGTAAATACTATTAGGATAGCTGATTTCAATCACTAAGGAGCTGTCACTGAATGGTAAAGATAAAAAATAACACACTAATGTGCAGTATTTCCATGATAGGGATATCATGGCCATAAACAACTTCAAGAGTATAGGTAATACTGTAGTGAAATGATTAGGAAGTTAGGTGGTTTGAATTTGCATTACCTATCTTAAATAGCATTTAACATTTATGTGGAAAGTAATTAAATATTTAATAATTCCTGTGTTTGACATCCAATTAACCAAATTTCAGATATTTTAATACTTGGCTTTTGCAAGAATACACAAGCTATTTCCAGCATCCCACTGGAATAGTATGAATTCCAACTTTGTTAAGGCATGTTATTTAACTTCTCTGAGCCATGACTTTCTTAATCAGTGAAAATTAGATAAAAGAACACATTTGACACCCTCAGAACAGCATTCTTAACATGTTAAGTGCTCGCTGCTACATATTGCTCCAGTGGCATTTGGAGAACTGTATCTATCTGGTTAATAGCAAGAAATTCAGAATCCACATTGACTTTAAATTTGCATATTATAATTACAATGACAAAATTTCAGATTGTTTGCATTGTTTAAAATATTACATTATAATAGTTATTTATTAATTTAACTTCTCTGAGTTGTTTACATTTCTCCAGTTATGAAGTACTATCAAGGAATAATTTTCCTTCCAAATACTATTTGTGGATTTTTGTTCCTATAGATGCATTTCAAACTATAATGTCTGAGAAGAAGATTCCAAATTACTGTGTATTATGTAGAACACTTTGAAACTTTAAATGGCAAGAATAATTCCTATTCATAGCTTTCAGTTTTGCCAAACTACTTTCTTTGTATCATATAATAAATACATGTTTTGCCAACCTCTTTTCTCTTCCCTCCAGTGTTAAGTCTTAAGAGACTTTATTATTCATTCACATGTTCACAGGTAGCTGTTTCTACCTTAATAGAGCCAAAATTGTCAACTTTTCAAACAGTAACTTGTTTTCTATGCCCTAAGGTTTGAAAGAAAATAGTCTCATAATGGAAAATAGTAAGCTGACTTTCTGAATGCATAAATGTCTCAATTCTCTCTCAGGCTGTGCTGTGCTACTTGTCCGTAGGTGGAGAGATGGTCTTCTAACAATACAGAATGAAGTTTGTGGATAAACAGGCCATAAATGACCACATTTGCTATTTCCCATTGGGTTTTTGCAGCCTCAAAATGAGCTCTTCAAACTCGAAGACATTCCTCTCACCTAGAATTGTTTTAAATTGTAAATAAAAATAAATGAATTTAAATGTGATGCAAGGAAGAGATGATGTAATGACTATCTGAATTTCAATATTTTGTTTCCTTTCCAAACAAATATATGATTTATGGTATAGGTAATAAAAAGATGCACATATGAGAGAAGTCTGACAAGCAAATTTGTTTGTTTTAACAATTAGCCTTAAACTTTTAATTATAAAGAAATTCTACAATTAGAAAAACAACACTGGGAATAATTGAGATTAAATAATTCTCCATTTTTCAATGACTTATCTAAACAATTCTTCTGTCAGATAAAGACAAGGAGAGGTGTAAGAATGTTTTTTTGTAAAGACTAAGCAGAATCAGGACTGTAAGATTTTTACTGAGTTGGCAAATGTCTTAAAAATACCTGGATATCATTTTGTTAAGGTAGAAATATAGGAACAGATATCAGGTGTTTCCTATTGAACTGCTTAATGATCTATTTTCATGGCATTACTTTGGGGAATCAGCAATTTTATTGCTTTAATATTGTAGAAGTGCTAGATTATTTTTGAAGGAGAAATAGAGAGGAAAACCAATATTGGATAAATGCCTTGATATTGCTAGTCAATTTAAAGAATGAAAATGTCCATTTAAAACTCTAACTAGTAGATCTTCATTAGTAATCAACAGCGGTACTCTAATTATGTTGAGAAATCTTCCAACGTATTAGAGAATTTCTCCTCATCAGGTAATGTGCATGGGGATCTGACATTACAACCTAGAAAAAGACCAAATGAGACTAATACAGTTAAAGAAAGGTGTAAGCAGTTTTCTTTTCAAAAGTGTTTTGAATAAGTAATAAATGCATCCCTTTACATTGAAAGTTCAGTGTAGGATACATTTGGAATATTGGAAATACATAATTTTAAGTAAAGAAAAATTTCTCTACATAGTATGATTTTTAATTGTCTTCTCATCTCTCAATACAAATTTCACAAGGAATGTCAGATATAATACAGAGACTTTTTTACTTTTACTTTTTGAAGTAGTTTCTGAAATGTGGTCTGGTCTGGTCACAATTGGAATGAGGGATCTCTCTTTACCACTACACCCCTTTGGTTGTTTTTAAACATATAGCAGAATCAGGCACAGTGTCACATTCCTATTGTCTAAGCTACACTGAAGACTGAGGAAGGAAGATCACAATTTGAGGCCAGTCTGTGTAACATAGCAAGATCCTCTCTCAAAATTGAATGTATGTATGAATGAATGAATGAATGAATGAACAAATAGGGTTTGGGATGTAACACAATGGTAAAGTACCCCTGGATTCAATCCCCATTATTGAGAGAAAAAATAAGAATTAAAATACATAATATACAATCTTTCTTAGTTTTTAATACTTGCTCTTTACCATGAGCATTCCTTCTCTGCTCTGTTTTACTTCCTCACATATTTTAGATAATTACTAAAATGTCTCAATCTTTGAGAAGGCATCCTTGACTTCCATTGTTAAAATGACCATGTTTATTCATTCAGTTAATTTTGATCTGCTTATTTTCCATAATAAGATAGGTTCTGCTTATTTCTTTTAGTAATTATATTCCTCCCCCCAAACCAACCAACAGAAAGTAAATTCCATGAAAGAAGGAATCTTTACTGTCTCCCCAGGGCCTTAAGAAGTATCTTAGAATATTAAATAAAATTATAATATGCAAGGTATAAACTGAGGAACTCAATACAGGGCATAGACAGTGAGCCCCCACATCTGTAGCCTCTGCATCAGCAGTTTCAACCCATTACACTTGGAAATACTAAAAAACAAAAAGAACAACAAAAAAAAAACCAAAAAACAACAACAATAAAAAGCAAACAACCAAAAACAAACATCAACAAAAACACAGCTATATGTACTTTTTGTCTTCTCATTATTCTATAAATAATAAAATATAACAATTTACATAGCATCTATATTGTATTAGAAGTTATAAATAACATAAAGATGACACAGGAGTGTGTGAGTTCAGTGCAAATAGTACAAGTATCTTATATAACAGACATAAGCAAACATGGATCTTGTTATCTGTGAAATTCCACCAATCAGTATCCAAAGAATTCCAAGGGACAACTGTACGGATAGAATTTGTTAGTCATAGCAATTAACAATTTGAATGTTTTTAGATATCAAGAATCATGGTTTAAAATATTTTCTTGGAAATATGCAAAACATTTATCTCATAATTCAAGAAGTGTAATTCTTTTTGTAATGCACTTTACGTTGGATCATTTCAATCATTTGTAAATTTTATTTATTGAAATGATAATGCAAAATCCTACAATGCATTATTAGTCACCATTATTACTAGGCACAATTAAATGTCATAAATACACTGAAGTACATGAGCAATAAGCCATGTAGGTTTCACGTAATCTTATAAAAATAGAACTTAGATGTTACTGAAAAGTTTTTTAGAATCATGTTATAGGTGATGTGATTTAGTCTGCTGCAATATCAGGAAAGAGTTCCCTAAAGAAGTGATAATTGATCTGATAACTGGTGATGAATTGGTTACTAAATAAAGGAGATAGAGCAAATTAGGGTTTAACCAAGGGAAAGACATTGGCAATGCCTGTGGCAGTTTGGAACAATGTAATATGCTGCATCCAGTCCCATGAACACATAATTTTGTTTAATTTGAAACTACATTTAAATTCGATCAATTTTCAATGGGATTTACTTACTGTGGCACAGAGTGAATCCTTTCAAAAATTAAAAATTGGAATACTAATCAATATTGATAACAATTGATGATAACAAGAGAGAAATAGATTCTTTACTAGTAAACTTTTTCATAAGTAAATTCTTCACTACAACTATTTTTTAAGGTTTTATCTACTTGAATAGATGTCCTTTTGAATGTATACAATGCAAACATCCTATATAAACAATGAACCCTTTACACATATAAGGTAAAAATTCAAAACACATGTACATGTATACACTAATTTAAAACTCTAACAAATATGAGCAACTGAAATGAATTTCTTATTAGTACTTATAAACCAGAACACTTCTAGTATCATACTTTCAGATTTTATAGCTTCAATCTTAATGATTTATCTCTGCTATATTTCTAGGTTTCTTGTCATTGTAAATAAAATTAAAATTAAGGCAAATAAATAAAATACTAAGACTATTGTCATATTGATGGAATAAATGCAAAAGCACAAGAAAAACTTTTAAATAATATAATTAACAGTACAACTAGAAACATAATAATAAATAAATAAATAAAATACTTATCTCTAAAATCTAGTAAAATGATCTGACATAATAGCAACTTTCACAGAATTATTTATAATTATTTTATAGTATAACTTTGATATAAAAGTAAGATTGCTCTGAGAATGTGCTTTTTTTATTTTGAAGGAAAGAAAATAATTAGGTAATATAAAAGTTTTGAAAATATCAACTTATACCAAAATACAGGTAATTAATCAATATTTGGGTGTTGAAGAATTAATGCCACAGTGAAAATATTAACATAAATCTGGAGATATGTGAAAAATGTGTTTTAGAAATGATATGAAAATTCAAGCTCCTAACTCAAGGATCCCTTGGATAATTCTATATCCTACTTTGTATAGCTATTTTATATTTCTCTACCTCTTGTGTACCAAGTGAGCTATCATTCCATTCATAGCTACAGACCTTCCTCTCAGGATCACTAAGTTCCATGTGACAAAAACACAATAAAAAGACGTATGGTTCTAACAACCCTCAATTACACATTCTTTTTCTTTTGAGGCAAAATCAATGTAACCATCTGTTTCAAGCAGGAAATGACCATTTTTAATTTCCTTCTTTCCTGATACTTCTTCAGTTTTTATCTCTGTTTTATCCTTCTTTTTACTTTTTAAAGTATTTGAAGTGATACTTTTTAAAGTATTGGAAGTGACACAAAAATATTTTATTTGCGAACATGTCCTTCCATCTTGTAATAATCAAAAATATCACTTACAGACAAAATAATGGTTTTTCATGAGGGACACTTAGCTTGCCCAGGGAAAGTGGGAAAGGGAAGTGGCATCATCTATACCTACCAATAATAAATGATTTTTTCAAGTACCATAAGGCTTGGGTTAATCAATTGTACATAATATGTTGCAGAATTGCACTTTCTTCTTAAAATTACATCAAAAATTTTATTCCTAAATTATTCACTTCATTCCTGAGATATAATACTTTAAAATGTGAACAGAGATATTGACACATTCTGTAATAAAGCTGGTTACCAAATACTTTGTTAAAAGGATCATGTTCAGGTAATTTCCAGAATATTAATTGAGGAAAATCTAGATTTTTTTTAAAACTCTGCAACATCTGATTTGTCATATAAAATATATAACTGCATGTGAATTTATATGTATGTTTTCCACATATATGTCATAAATTCTAGATATTTGTATCTGAGGTGCAGAAAAAGAATTAGTATTTTTTTATGAAGCCCACACTGACCCTGTTTAAAATAGTATATTTAAGAAATGATAGTTGCTAGTTTTGTTTTGTTTTTTTTTTTTTTGATAGAAATGATACAATTTTTTAAGGTAAGTTGACCTTCTTGGCTTCATGGTTAATATGGATGTGATCTTTTTCTCTTGTTGTACATTTCATTTAGTCTTTAGCAACAATGTGGCAAATCTCTAAGGTTACTAATCACATAGTAAGAAGGCTGAGTGATTTCTGGTCCTCAACCAACCTTCGTATAAACAGAGCAAACAGAATAAACTTAAATATCTGGCTCTCACTGTTTGTCTAGGGGCACAAAGGCTCACTGTTAATCAGAATCATTTAATTAATCTTCTGATTCCAACTCATTGAATACACATCTAATAACATGGCTAAAGTGAGATAAGAAAACCTCATATTTAAGCACTATGTCCTGTATGCTTCTTCCCCAAATATAAATTTTATAAAAACATTTAAATAAAGCATGAATTCCTTCAATGAATATGCACATGAAAAAAATTAATGAAAATGATTATGGGTATGTCTGACCTATGGATTCAAACTCTCATTTATGTTTTTCAATTTTCCATTTTTAAACTGGGGAAGGTTAATTGCTGTTACCCTTTCGTGTTTCTTGTTACACAATCACTCTGATTGAAACACCATATGAAGCTTTAAAACCTAGCAATGACTGGTCAAAAGTCAATGCCATCTAAAGAGATGAATTATTAGCTGTTGGTCTTGAGCAAAATAGCTTTCTGAATGGAAAATAATTCAGAATAACTTCAAATGTCCAAATTTAAATATTGCTTGGTGGTAAAGCAATGTATGAGCTGTTTTGTTCTGTTATTGTCTTGTAGCTAATAAAAGTCTATACCTTCTTCATTTCAAATTTATTGCTGTGCTTGCATTATTATAGTTTGTTTGAAGGATCATGTGTTGATCTAGTGTTTCATTGCAAACAACTCTCTTAAAAGTACTAAGAATTTTTCTTGTAATATCCATCACTAATAGTATTAGTACCATAGTTATATGGTGAATTTTGAGCCTAAAGAAGAAGTTTACTTAAAATTTTAAAATTATGTGTCACTGAAAAGGTAGAATACATATATTATATTAAAGCTGCCATTATTGTCTAGGAAATAGAAATATGCCAAAGGAATTATTTCCAGGTATTTGGTCACTTTTGATGTACTGATCTGTGTATAATAAATAAAATTTAATTATATTTGCAGATTTATGGAACTATGCAGATTTATGTGCCTTGAGAAAGAATATTAGTGTATTTAGCTTCTACATCTATGTCTAGAAAATTTACATAATATCACAATAATTACATGATTTGTGTAGAAATGCTATTCACTGTATCTTTATAGTATTTTGAGGAGATTCATGGATTTGGAATTTTTTCTTCAAATATATTTTGTAAAAAATAAACAGAACTTTGTCATAAAGCTTTTTGTTTTATATTATATCATCAATTTATGGTGATATTTTTATGCTCTTTCAGGCACAACTATATATAAAAAATAGTGATTCTATTTATAGATAAATAGTGCTATGTTATCTTCCAAAATTCTTATCCTTTGTGAAAAACAATGATAATTTTGTAGTGCAGAATTACATCCATATAAAGCCTATTTTATTTCCTCCAATTTTAATCATGAATCTAAATTCATATTAAAATGGATTGAATATTTTTGATTGTGTATTATAAGCCCTTAAAGTAAGCTAACTATTTTACTTAGAGATCTGGATCTTCAAATATACAACTCTATTTTACCCAAAATAAATTAAAGTAACAGTCAAAGAGAAACATAAAATGAGATAAACCTCCACAATGAAAAGAGGAGGTGATCTCCAGTGACAAAAAGACTTCAAAGAAATTCTGGAAAACAGAAAGTCTGGAAGCAGATGAAGGATACATTTGAGTTCTAATTAGGGATCCCCAGGAGGTAGATTAAGACCATGACTAGGCATCTTGGAAGTCCATAATTGAGGGTGCTACAGATAAGCACAATGGAAATAAAGGGAAGGAAGCATGTTTGGGTACAGAGAATCTGGTTTTGCAGTCTGATCTCAAAGGAGGCTTCTGCTTACTCCAAGTGGAGCTATTTTGGAGCTATCTTGCACTCTCATATTTGTTCCTACTTGAGACATGGAGTGTGATTTACATGAGTCTCAAACAGTCTTGAGTGTAGAAAGCCTTGAATGGTCATAGCAGCAAAAAATCTCTTCTACTGATGAAAGTATTTTGAAAAGTCCACTTTCAACAATTGTCTGGCAAATGAGTCCTTCAGTCCTAATGGTGCCATAAAGCACAGTTCCCTATAGTGACACCACAAAAATTCACTTTTCAGTCTAAGTTCTGTACTTAGTTTATGGTACTGGTGAGACTCTATTCCTGAAGAAAACTTATAAGAAGGGAAAACAGTGCAATTAGTTATAGTTTTGACAGCTGTGTAAACTGAATGTCAAATTAATGGTCATCTTATGTCTCTTCTACTGTTCTTTTTAAATCCCCTAAATATACTTCTTTTGATCTCTATAACTTAGCTTATTGAGTGAAACTCAAATCATTTGAGCCTCCTCACCATAATTTTCTCAAAAAACATCTACTACACTGTTTTTTTTTTTTTTTTTTTTTTTTTTTTTTTTTTTTTTTTTTTTTTTTTTTTTACCATCCCTGTAGGACA
The DNA here is from genome assembly GCF_045843805.1 of Urocitellus parryii. Lineage (NCBI taxonomy): Eukaryota > Metazoa > Chordata > Mammalia > Rodentia > Sciuridae > Urocitellus > Urocitellus parryii. The sequence continues at coordinate 99,281,930 of NC_135541.1, forward strand.
AGTGAGTACTAAAATGTAGAAAATAGGATCATCTGTTTTCAGATTGACTTATCTGATTTTTGTCTTCATTACAACATGGAATAAATGTCATTTTGGTAAGGAGACTGAAGTGACCTAGTTAGGATTGTAATTTCTTTTCTTCCTTTCTGTTTTCTTAGTACATAGAATTTAGAGTTATCAGGTGCAGTTTAAATTTTATTTGGAATCTTGTTAGACATCCTGTTGAAAAAGTGTCCTCTTAAATAATTAGAATTTCTAAAACTGAAGGATGCAGAGGAATGGTGTAAGAAAATATGATTGCCAACTTGGTTGATGGAAGTGATTGTGAGTGAAGACTCTTCAGCTTTGAAACACTGGTTCCTGGATCTATGTAGTCTATCTCTTGGTAGCACTACCTGATATAATGATGTGAAATTTAAAAAGTGTTAGCAACACTATCACCTGTTCCAGTATTCTATCATGCCAGTAGATTTTTTTTCTTTTGTAGATGATAATACAGTTGTTTCCATGGTCATAGAACAATAGTAATATCTTTACTTTTGTTAAGTGTGGTCTGATTCAATTTTAGGCATGATGCCTTGACACTTTATTAGTGGTGCTTGCTTAGCATTTATTGTCTGTAAAAGCAAAATATAAAAAAAAATGTTTGGGTTTTTCTGATTAAAATTATTTCTGGGTTAAACCACTTGATAAATTACTATGAGAGGATGATGAAAAGAATGATGCTGTAACAAGAACCTAGAGATAGACCTCTCCTCCTAGCTGGCTGGATATTTGGAAGAAGCATTTGATAGATAAAATGCGGTGATGGAAACCATTATGGTACTCAGTACTCATTCATCCTTTGCAGCATCCGAGGCTGGATAAAAACAACTAGCCAAGTCAAGTTGTCAACTTGGTTGTCTTGTACAATGTCCATGATGTATGTGCTTTGGTATGTGACAGCATAAAATCCCATGATATTTATACTGCATTGTCTCTCTCAGAGATGCATCCTTATTACTGTACCCCCCAAATTTTATAGTCATCAAAAGTTCCTTCTAGACCCTTGACCAAGTCTTGATTTCTTCCTATTAGTTTATGTACCTTCTTACCTGAGGTAACTTCTTTTTCCACATGAAATTAAAAATGAAGTGTGCTGCCAAGTATTCTGCTCTTCAGAAAGATTTTTTTTCATTTTTTAAATTTTTTAAGGCTAACCCTGAAAGATACTGTACAATGATTTTTTTTTTAGTTTACTTCTAAATGAAGATAACTCATATTTATTTCTAGTAATACTTTGATAAAGGTTGGCCAATTTCCTCTTCTATCTGATTCACAAAAGGGACCTTTTCCCAAAGAAGGAAATGAACAGGTGTTGTTTCACTTCTTTGCTCTGAAATTGATTTTGGTTTTCTGCAAAAGAGTGTAACTTCAGTGACTATCTTCTTGGTTAGTTATTTGCCAAGGAAAATAGAGAGTAAAATAAGTAGAAGCTATCAATTGATTAAACTTTTGTAGCTTAAGTAAGGTTTTGAAGTACTATATGACTTGCATATCTCTCTGCCTTCAATTTAAAATCAAAATATAAATTTCATCTTTATTTTTTATGTATCACCTATAAATTTCTAAAAATAAAATTTACACCTATTTTTTTCTAATTCTGTTCATGATTTCTCTATTTTCTTGATTATATGAATTAATTTATAACTGATACTAACTTGATAATCTGTATCATTTCCTGGTTTACAAACACTTATTGATTTTTGTCTCTTTTTATTTATAGTTGGCCTCTAGTAACTAAGGGGAAGACCTCATTCTGTCTTCTTCTCCCAGCCCTGCTGCAGACTCACAGCTTCCCAGACACTTATGCAGTTGGTTGTAAATTCTATCAGAATTTTTCACTATTTTTCAAGACTAAAAACAAAAACCAAAAACTTTAAAAATACTTTAAAAAGAAAAATGTGCAGGGAGAAAACAGAAATATATTTTTTCACAATTAGACTTTTTAATTTTTTTTAACATTTGTCTGTATTTGGGACAGCCACTGATACTTCTTCAAAATAACAGTTTCTTTGCTGAGTTCAGGTGACCAAGGAATAGCCACACCCTCGGAACAAAACAAAACAAATACACACAAAAAAAATGAAAAAAAAATCACAGAATCATCTTTAGCCTAACATTTTATTTGATGTTTCAGACCCCCGTAACTTTGCACACAAGATTTTGTGTTTAGTTGAATTTTAACTTCTTTTTGTATTTGAAGAGAGTGTGACTATTGAACTTGAAACCTTTTATTCTAAGCGTCTTTGTGGTTTCTCGTGAGGTTAAGTGGGTGAGAGGATGAAAGGAAAGTGGGGGATTTTTTTGTATCATAATATGAAGTTTCCCACACAGTCCACTCTCAGGTGCCAGACTTCAAGTTTTTCTTACAATGGTATACATTGATTATTCTTGCTTCCCCTTTATCCATAAGTTTTAACAGCATTTTATCAAACTGCACTTATTAAGAACAATTTTAAAAACTATAGTTATAGTTCACCTCACCAGTCTGCACTTATTGCTTATGGTTTCACTCACCTGCTATGCCTGTTTTCGGTGTCTGAAAAACAGACATAGTATTTTCCATATTTTACCCAGTTTCCTACAAGTATATACTGGAAAGAAAATCAGGTCTGGAAATATTCCATTTTGATTGAATGCTATAATGAAGAAAATAAAATTTAAATATGCTAAATATGTCTCCAGAATTGCTCAAGTAGCTATGCTTAAAAAAAGAGAATTTTCTGAAAAGAAAAACCATGGTCAGCTTCAAGAAAGCAAAAATAGAACCGAAGTATTTATCACTAATGATAGATTATAGATGATAAATACAGAATAACCTCATGATTTAAAGGAAAACAAGTATTCAACCTGGTATTCTAAACTGAAGCAGACTGTCATTTAATGATAAATAAAAATAGATTTTCATAAATCATAAAATTTTAAAAGCTGTTTTCTGTGCCTCATTTCAAAGATTTACTCAATATAGAAGAAAAATAAAACAAAGGGTGCAGAGTTTGTGGACCAAACAGTGACTCTAAATACAGAGCTGAAGAAAGTTATGCTGATTCTGCAGTTGACCTTGAAAATAGTTTTGTTAGCATACCTCAGTCATACCTTTAAAATGATGGTTTAATAGAAATATTAGCTAATGAGTAGTCAAGTGATTCAATGTAGCAAATGTTACAGGATTCTAGTAATCTATTTTCCTCACAACACAAAAAAATCGAATATTAGAAAATACAGAAAAAACAAAGTGATGAAAAAGAAAGTAAAAACCCACTGAACAAATAAAGGAACGTAAAGTTCTGCATATGAAACACAGTAAAATGTGCACTTTTTGTAACATTTCATGCGATAGAAGAAAGTAGTATTGATTGTTCTTGATGGTAAGAACATCACTCTATGAGCAGCATTCATGTCCTGATATTGGATGTCAGAAAGGCTAATAAATTAGAGAAATAGATCATTCTTACTTCTGGTGTGTGTTTTAAAGTAAAATTTCTGAAAATGCTTACTGGATTTTAACCTTCATAAATTTTCTGTAGACAAAGAATTCAACACATAATTGTTTTTAAAAGAGAATAACTAACTGATGAAGCATGAACGCAGGGACTTGTAACTATTAAATAATAGAGTGGGGTGTGCTGCTCTGTACAGATGCTGATATTCAGAAATAATAAAGTGTCCAATGTAGATAAAGCAGGAAATCACAGAGCACATATCATTATGATTATATAAATGATAATCAATTAAACACTAAAGGCTTTTAATATTTGACTCATTGGCCTTAAGAGGAAGAAGTGGCCTCATAAGCTAAATTGGTTTTCCTCCGTCTCTCATTGCAATTGGAAAAAGTAATGGGAACACCTAATACTTTGTGAAAGGCCTTCTATGTATATATTTCAAAATTATGGTCAATATCAGACAACTAGTAGTAGATATGCCTAAATTTAGTTTCCTTTTAGAACTTTACATAGTTGCATGTGGAGTGGAGTCTGCTGAATTGGGTGTAAATTTTGGAAACTACTGTTTTATATAGTCCTGGGGATTGAACCTAGGGGTACTTTTTCACTCATATATATTCACAATTCTTCAATATTTTATTTTGAGACAGGGTCTCAGTTACTAAGGCTGGACCTTAAGTTGTGATCCTTCTGCTTCAGACTCAATGATTTTTGAGATTACAGGTATGTGCCACCACATCAAGCCTGGGCACTACCTTTTATTATTTTACACGAATCTAATAATCAAAACTGTTTTAAATATTCCTGATTTTTCTTTGTTATAAAATATTCAATACTACCTTTCCAAATTGATTTTCACCATCACATTCCTTTTTTCAAAAGGCCAATCTTCATGTTGTGTAGTTATACATTTTTTGACCATAAAAAGATATACTCAATAGATTAAATTCTTAGTTAGCAAGTCAAATTTATATATGTTTCAGAAAAACAAATTGCCATAAATTGTTTTGGTCATGCTCTTTATAGAAGTACCTTCCTCTTAGTCATCATCAAAAAAACAAAATATAGGAGGAAATTTAGTAAAGTCAAAAGCTAAAATCCAACAGTTGACTACTTTTTTCAACCAGATTTTTATGATTTTATTGTTTATCTTTTAAATTTCTTATTCTAATTGGTCTGATGGCTTTTCATATAATATTTAATAGTCAGCTCAATTTAAAAGCAGTAGTTTATGTGAAATGTGGATACTAAGGGAAATAAATATCTAGAAAAAAATAATATTACTCAATATGTTTCTCATGATTATATATAACTTCCTCCTACCATTCTGAGATTGCAATTTATAGAGCTTTAAATGACTTCCATTCCTCACTATATTTCACTAATCAGCATGTGCAGAAATAATTTCTCAACAAATTTATATTAAATAAGTAGTAATTTAGAAAAAAAATCAAATATAATTCACACCTGTAAAATTAAAACAATATATGTGGCATTTTGCCAAAGAATACCTGGCATATTCAAATAAAATAAAGAATTGTTGCTTTTCTTTATGTAATAGGGCACAGTTTATTGTCATGTTGTTTCAAAAAAACACTGACAGTTTTCTTATGAAAAAATAGTTGTTATTGTTTAATATGGATTTTACTTGAATTTTTTTTTTATTTTTACCCATTTGAATACTGAGAAGGTATTGCTGTGGTCAAACACAGTGAAATAATATTGTAAAATGCATCTCTGAGACATTTACAATTGTTTACATTTTATATAATAGCATCATGCACACTCAGCACGAGAAGAGGTTGCTCATTAATTTTGGTATCAATACTGGGTTAGGTACATTGAAAAGATGTTGAGAAAATTACATCTATAATGGTGAAATCTCCCAATTCTTTGTATTCATTTTTCCTGTGGTGCTTCTTCTGTTGATATTAGTATGTTCACATTAATTTGAATTGTCCATACAGTTTCTTAAAACATAAGACACTTAGAGTTGAGGAAATCACATAGAGCATGCTTATTTCATAAAATGATATAAGATTCAATGAAAGACTTTAGCATTATTAATGCACATTTTATCAAAATTCCATTAAGTCACAATGTGAGATACAGCATTAAAATTTTATATGGCTAAAGAATTTTTAACAATAAATTACAGGCACCCTAAGCAAGTATGTAGTTCCAATTATTCATTTACATAACTTCATTCATTCATAATACAACAGTTGTTAAAAAGCACACATCAGAGTGTTTGTTTTTGAAAAAATTGTTTGGTGAATTATTAACAATTCAGCATGAAATTTTTATTTATGATTGTTTCATCATACCCACATCTTACCCACATAGTAAGATTGTTATAATATTCAATAAGTTGTAGCTAAAAACATGAAATACCACATACCATATTGTACAGATTATATAAATTCTCTTATTATTTCTTCATCCTTTTCACAAATATTTATCAGGAATTTCCTATATGCTAATTAGAACTAAAAAATGCAAGACTTCATTTGAAAAATGCTATGTAGATTTTATAAGTAACTACTCTTTCTATAGTGAATAATATATACAGTCTTGGGGTATGCAAATATATTTTGGATGCATCAGAGACTGCAAATGAAAAAAACATAGTATTTATTATATAAATGAAGTGAAATGTCATAATAAAAGGTTAAAAAAATTAACTTTTGGAAAAAAAAGCAAAACAGTGCACTAGTATTGAAATAAGGTAATAATAATTTTTACTATATTTAGTTGTTTCTGGGTCTCATTTCACTCTTTACTTTAACTATCTATCCATTTTTGTAAGTACCCCTATAGGTGTTATTGGAAAATATTGGCATTCAGTGAATAATGCCACCAATTTTCTGTTCTGCAATATTAAAGAATTATTTCAGATTTATTGCAATGAATACTTTTGTTTAAAAGTAACAGTAGTTTTTCAATGTAGAAATTACTAAGATAAATTTGGGTGTTCTCAAAAAGTTTATAACAACCATATTTGATGAACTTTGTGTCATATTGTATAATAAAAGTTGCTTCCATACCCCAATCCAGACATCAATGGAATAACCTTGTGAAGTATCAGCATATACAAGTTTAGATGAGGACTTTTGCATCTTTTCCTCCTTTTACTTGCCACCTACAACATGGCTTATTTTTTATAAGCAAATTTCTATGCTTGTTAAACCTCTCACACATCTCAGAATTAACTAGGAGGGATCCATGACAATCTAGAAACAAACATGTGAGATAGTGTATAGATTAATATAAGAAGAAGTTCAAGAAAATATTGATCTGGTCAAGAGATGGTTCAGCAACTATATAGAAAGCTAAAAATTGAAATTGAAAGAAAGATAATATTCCTGAGAATTTCTAAGAATCATGTAGTCTTTAGAAACAGATATTTTAAGTAGGAAGCTCTTGAGACTGATGTCCACTGCATCTTTCATATGAATATTTGCTCTGGTTTTGAGGACCACCACATTTTAGCCAGTACATTTTTGGCTTGATATAGCATATTCACAGAGCCTACCATTCTCTTTATAAACCTAGGCATGGTTTACTATACGTTCATTGAGTTTTTGCACAGACTTTTCCCTTCTTTTAATATACCTAGCCCATTAGTTTTGTCACATTCAAATTTATTCATTCTTCAAAAAGTAGTATAATTGAATTCCCTATTTTCTTTAAAATAAAATCTCCATCTAAAATAATTTCTATATTCTAAAACTTTTTATTGTAGTATCTACAATCTTTATAAGTACTAAGAAATGACATTCTATGACTCATTTTTACCATTGTCTTTCTCATAGTACTTTCATTATGAATTGAGTGTGTCCCCCAAATGCTGTTTGTGAACTTAGTTTCCAAAGGGAGAGAGTTGGAAAATATTATAATGTTTAAGAAGTGAGATCTAGTAGACTGTGGTTAGATCATTGGGGGAGATGCCCATGGAAAGAGTTAACGAAATTTTCATGGGACACAAGATAGTTCCTATTAAAGCAGATTGTTACAAAAAGAGCAAGTCTTCTTACTGGATTTCTCTGACTTCCTGTCTTGTCTTCTTATGTTCTCTCTACCTCTGAAATGAGCACTCACCATAATGCCATCTCATGTGTAATGCAGTTGAAGGGGCTGTCACAGGAGCCGAGAAGATTCTGGTACAATGCACTTAAATTTTCAGAACTATGCACTCAAAAAATATTATTTATTTATTTATTTATTTATTTATCTATCTGTTGTAGTTGGACACAATATCTTTATTTTATTTATTTATTTTTATGTGGCGCTGATGATTGAACCCAGCTCCTTGCATGTAATAGGTGAGTACTCTACCACTGAGCCAAAACCCCAGCCCCTCAGAAAATATTTTTATGCATTAGCCTGGTTCTGGTATTTTCCTATAGCATTATAAAACAGACTAAAACAACAAGATAAAATGACTTTGAGTCTATGGCCTCTTACTATGAGAATAAGTAGAACATATAAGATTACATTTTAAAAGCCCTGATATACTTTAGATGGTAATGGCTTAGCATTTATGATTCTTATTTTTTTATATTTCAATGGTGATATCTTGTATTTCTTATATTCCTCACAGTGCTTAGGTTAATGTATTGCCATTTACTTTGAAACTCAACTATATGGAATTGATTCTATTTAGTAAAGCAAAAGCGAGAGTGCTCCTTAAAATATAGCAATGACTCTATGAAAATGTTTTGATTTTTAATGGGAAGAATTGCTACTGATCATAGAGGGAATTTGAATATATGCCTACTTCTTGATGATACCCATTAATCAGAAATGATCTGAACTGACTAGATCAAAATCATTAGAATACCATGAATAAAGAGGCAGATTAAAAAAAAAATAGGTTTGCCTAGCACCATTTTGAGTCTCCTATTAGAGTACAAATTATAGTATTTTTTACCAGTGAAAAAACTCAAAATAATGTAACTGCATTTTAAGCCTCATGTATTCACAGAAGTCACCATCAATCATAATACCATTGTAGGTAGAGAAGTGTACATCTTCAAAAGCAGAAAAATCAAATTTAAAAATGGCAATTCGCTTTATGAAAAAAAGACCTCTGCTTTTATATCCTACTTCTTTTAGCTCTCAGGATACATATCTTTGGGCTCAAGATAGTCAACAAGAAGAAAGTGGATTTGTTTTATGATAGATCAGTTAAGAACTGATATAATTAGAAAGTAAATATATTTTGATTTGGCATTCAGTTGTTTCACTTATGACGGCTTGCCCAGGAAAATGATGCAGGAGATTTTGTCCTCCACTTCACCCAAATTGTATGGAAAAATTATTATCTTTTAAATTAAAAATGGAACCACAGGAAAACTACAGCAGGTATTGAAAGGTCATGATGAGACACCAAACTGCAGTTGTTTTTCTCATTTTTTTAACATTGATTGCTGTGGAATTTTGATTTGAATGTTTGAAATATAAAAACTATATTTAAAAATAAACATAAAATATTCTTTTGTATTTTAAGGCTCAGAGCCTAAGGTCATAATACACAGTATAATTACCTCATATTTTTCTAATGCAATCCCAAGACAAAGCAGTTGGGATATATTTTTCATTAAAAAATGTTTTTACTAAGTAAAACTATGTTGTTCCATGCATCATACTTTTCTCTGCAGTATATGTTTGGCCTTAAAATTAATAGAAGTGAATGATTTGATGGGGCTGCCAAAAGGATTATATTATCTTGTTCTGGTGAATATTGTGGCAGAATATATGGAGGATAAACCAGATTTCTGAAATTGTGTATTTTTGTGGCTGGAAACTGTTGAAAGGTACTTTGTTGTTATTAATATAAAAGACTGACTAAAAACAGCAATGTTCTTTAAGCTGTACATAAGTGAAGAAATTCTTTGTTATGCAAAAATGCCCTGTGCAGCCAGAGATGGCTGAAATACATTATACAGAGACTCTGGAAATCTCAGTTCTCTTTTTTACCTCTAACTAGTAAGTTTTTCTAGCTCAACAAATCTCTATTTTTACTTGCTTTTAAAACCATAGGAGCAATACTTTTATTTTTTAACTTTCTGGATTGTTTCTCAATTTGACTGAAATAAAACATGCAGAAATCTTTTGGGATATATTACAAAGCATACAAATTGAAGTGAATAATCTTTGCTAACATTGTGATTCTTTTTCTTTCAAATGCTGTTCTAGCTCAAAGTGGGTAAATTATCTTTCTTCAAATACATCTGATTATATGTCCATTTTCCCCCTAGCATTTAGAAGCCACACTTCATCCACTATGGGTCTCTTGCTTAAGTCTTTACAAGTTTCTATGTGTATATTGTTGTGCTTTGATCCAATTGATTTTTCTTTTTTTTTTAGTGTAGTTTGATGTATAATTAAATTGGTATAAATATGTCTATATTAGAGAGTGTATAATGTCCCCAGGCCTTGTTCTTAGCCATATATTGTTTTAAACTCAGTTCTTCATGAATTATATGTAATATTAATAATATTGTGAATGATATTTAATCATTTTTGTATGGACTCCATGTATAAGAAGACTTTGCCCTATTGTAGCCTGTAAGCCAACATTTTATGATAAGAAACTTAATGTTTACATACAACCATCTCAGTTTACCTCTTACCACTTGGTTCACAGAAAATAAGACTAGGAAACATAGCTCATTGATTATTTTTTCAAAAGTATAAGGCCTCACTCAACCTTGACTACAGATCCATTTCTTTGATTCCTGCCCTAAAATAACAGTGCCTATAAAATAAAAGCGATATCAGATTTAACTAATGTATATGAAAACACTGACCCTTTACCTAATTCACATAAAAATAAAATATTTCCAATGAGGCTGAAGTCTAGAAGGCCATTATGCAAACACAAGAAAGATAAAGCTCTTCTCTCCTGCAAGAGCTACCTTTAAGTTTGTGGAAATTCAGTCCATTCAAATCATTATGAAATGTTAAAATGTTAAAACTTGTAAATCAAGATATGAAAATCTGGGGCTTATTTTCCTATATCTATGTCCTACCTATAACTCATAATTTCATCATGAAAAGAAAAAGAATATAAATTATAATGATCTGATTATGCAAATTATATTCCACATTAAGTTTGATTAAAATGTGTAAAAGTATTAAGAGATGCTAGAGTATTATTTACTCAATAGTAGGTTTTACTCTTGCATAAATCATTAAGTCAAGTGGAACACTGTAATATCTGTCATTTAATGACACAATGTTACACATGAGTGTTAACATATACAGAAATATTCAGTTATAAAGACATATTCCATACATAAATAGGTAAAAAATGCACTGTAAACTGGGCATGATGGTCCATGCTTGTAATCCAAGCAAACTGGGAAGCAGAGTAGTTTCAGAAGTATAAATTCTACCTCAGCAACTTATTGTGGTTTCATGCAACTTGGCAAGACCAGTCTCACAATTTGAAAAAGTGGAGAGAGAACATAGGAATGTGGCATAATGTTTAAAACTCTCTAAATTTAAACTGCAATACAAAAAAATAAAGATTAAAATATTACAATTCAGTGTTACACATCAAAAAATAGATTTCTTATAATTGTTTAGTCTGGTATTCAAAAGTGGAAATATTAATATTTGATTTAGAAAAAAATATATATATGCTTTCAAAGATGAGGTTTCTGCACTAAGCATATATGATATTTATGACTGATATTTATACCAAATAACTTGATAATGCTTAATACATTTAATCAAAAGTTAAAAATAAGTACTTGTATTCTATATTTAAATGATTTGTGTCTTACTGATCCTCATATACATCAAGGTGTAATGTGTAGATAATGACTTCACTATACTTTCACATTTGTCAAGGTTTTTATTATAAATGTTTCATTGTTATATAAGGCATACATTTTGGACAAAATCTATTCAATGTTCACTACAGGTATGAGTTTTCAGATGTTCAATGAATTTAAAATTTGGAGAAGTTTTGGAAATATTATTTAACTTTTTAGGGTTTCTGGGCACAATGAATTCTCCAAAAAATCACTAGTGTTTAAGAAACGTGGCTATGAAATGTTATTTTTTTTCCATTTGTGTTCTCTAACAAGTATGTATTCACAGGTGCTGAGTATTGGTCAATAAATTTTGGAAGCATCATCACATTGTCAATTTTCACATTTCAAAACTTTCTCTTTGCTATTGTTATTGTGGTGAGGATTAAATTTTGACCCTTTCTTAGAGGAATTGTTCAATGATCTCATTTATAAAGCTTCTCTCCAGTGTGTTATTGATGATGTCTAGTAATGTATGATATAGAATTTAAAATGCTTCTACATTCTCTACATTTATATATCTTCTTTCCAGAATAAATAGAATGGTGGTGAAAATTAATTGATTTTTTAATTAAAAGCTTCACTTCATTGTTTCCATATGTATGGGTTCTTTTCTGTATAAATTGTGTTGTTAATAAGGTTTAGTTTCTCTTTAAAAGTATTATCACTTTATTCACATTTCACATCAATCAGTGTGTATTTTATTTTAAATTTATTAAAAGTTTTGCCACATTATTCACATTTGTAGTACTATTCTCCAGTGTGATATCTGCTGTGGTGGATAAGGCCTATTTTATTGCTAAAAGCTTTGTCACTTTCCTTACATTTGTAGGGCTTCTCTTGAGTGCAAATTCTACTTTGGCAAATAAGGGTTGATATTTGAGTAAAGCATTTTCACATACTTTGCATTTGTTAGGCTTCTCTCCAGTGTGAGTTCTTCTGTGGCAAATAAAGTGTGATTTTTTGACAGAAAGCTTAGCCACAGTCTTTATATTTGTAGGGCTTCTCTTTAGTGTGAGTTCTGCTGTGGCAAATAAGGTGTGATTTTCGACTGAAAGCTTTGCCACATTCTTTACATTTGTAGGGCTTCTCTCCAGTGTGAGTTTTTCTGTGGCAAATAAGCTGTGATTTTCGACTGAAAGCTTTGCCACATTCTTTACATTTGTAGGGCTTCACTCCGGTGTGAGTTCTTCTGTGGTGAATAAGTCTGATTTTCGACTGAAAGCTTTGCCACATTCCTTACATTTGTAGGGCTTCTCTCCAGTATGAGTTCTGCTGTGATAAATAAGGCCAACATTTTGACTAAAGGCTTTGCCACATTCTTTACATTTATAGGGCTTCTCTCCAGTGTGAATTCTTCTGTGCCAAATAATGGTTGATATTTGAGTAAAAACTTTTTCACATACATTGCATTTGTGAAACTTCTCTCCTGTATGAGTTTTGCTGTGGCAAATAAGGTGTGATTTTTGACTGGAAGCTTTGCCACATTATTTACATTTGTAGGGCTTCTCTCCAGTGTTAATTCTTCTTTGGTAAATAAGGTTTAAGTTTTTAATAAAAACTTTACTATATTCTTCACATTTGTAGGGCTTCTCTTCAGTGTGAATTCTGCTTTGCTTAATAAAGATTGATTTTTCTTTAAAAATTTTATCACATTCTGCCCATTGGTAGAGCATCTGTTTTTTGTGGGTTACTCTGTGGTTAATAAGACCATTTATTTTACTAAAAGTTTTGCCACATTTTTTATATCTGTAGGGCTTCTCTCCTGTATAAATTCTCTGATGGTGAACAAGGTCTGATTTTTTATATGATTCCTGGTGTTCACTCTCACTTGTAGTTTTCTGTATTTTGTTTTGTTGTAAATAGTCAAGATCACAACTTCTATATTTCCCATTTATCACTTTGTGAAATATATGTTTTATGCCCTTTTCTGGTGAATATTCTTGGGTATCCTGTGGAGTCATGGCTGAAATAAACAAAAAATTTAAAAATGCCTTATAGACTAGGATAATTATATTTAGCATACATAACATGAAATCAAGGTAAAATAAGTACATAAGAACTGTAGCAGATTAGGAGATAAGTAATATTATTTATTCAAAAGGCCTTAATAAAAGAGGAGGGGCTTTACATATTCTGACCTTAGAGATAAAAAGTGTGGGGATGATGGAAACTGGCACCCTGAGTCCCACAATTGTAATTCCCAGCAGTTTCTCTCTGAAGCTATTAAGACAACTATACAGGTGCACTATCTAGTTTCTGTGGTAATGTCCTTTGGGAGAAGAGGCTCTATGTTTGTGTTAATTGTACCTTATCTTGGTTAGCTAGCACTTGGGATTAAAATACTACTAGGTTAGAATGTAGTCATTGTAAAAGAAGCTATGTAATTTTGGGGTATACTATGTACAGTCATGAAGAGGAGTAGCCAGTTTTTTTTTTCCCTTTCACTGAATTTGAGTCTCTCTCTTCTGTTTGCCTCTTTACAGGTTTCTTCACAAGAAGATTTGTAAAACATCATGCTGGCACTCACAATAAAATGTAAGTTTTGGTAGTTAATCTGAATAAACTGGGACATCACTAAAGAAGAAAATGGAGGATCATAAAAAATTTGAAAATGTGTTAAATGTAGGGCAGTATGTGTTCAAAGATTACAATCAAAAGAAATAAACCTAAGCTTCTGAAATGTTTTTTTCTGCTAAATAACTACTCTGCCAACATTTTTTAGTTTTGTTTTTTTTCATTTGAACGTCTCGCTGGGTCCCCTGCTCTGTGTAGGCTACAAGAGTTAACATCAGTAAAGAATGCTAGGAACTACTTATCTAAAGTGGAGAATGTATAACATACCAAGAAACAGAGAGATTAAAGAGCAACATAATATATATTAAAGAGTAAATCTTCTTTACTAAAACTGCCCTTTTTCTTTGAAACAAAAATCTGAAACTTATTCTTACAGAGAAGTTCCCAGAAAATACAACAGAAGTAAATTAAAAAATAACTATTAATTAAAAATTTTAAAGGGAACTTAAACTTACCCAGGAAGGCAAAGTTTCTAAATTCTCTAACATCACTTCTTTATATAAGTTTTTCTGAGCAGGCTGAAGGCATTTCCACTCCTCTTCAGTAAAATCAATGGCTATATCCCTGAGTGATAACAGTAACTGTAAAAAGAATAGATAAATAAATAACAGATTGACCACATGAACATTTGCACAGTCTGTAAGTTAATTGAAATTAAAATGACAGTTAGTGGACTATCATGTAGGTGGTGTTTTGGAACACAATGATACTATGATCTACTTCTGCAGAAAAAGTGATTTAAGTTAAAAAATGTATATATATTCCACAATTGTGAAACACATTATAAAACTCAGGCATTACCACAAAAATATATATTTTGTAATTTTTATATCATGATCAAAATTATGTATATTGTTCAGATGAGAAAATTATGGTAATTAAAAAGGGGATTTCTCAAATTTTAATTGTATAATAAATAATCAGAGATTTACTGAAGTGTGGAATCTTATTTGTTATTTCTCTGATAGAGCTGGGTTTTCTGAATATGTAGTGAGATCTCTAGTAATCCCAATAGCAATGGTATAAGAGAAATTTTGAAATGTAACAAGGTAGAAAGACCACTTAATGGAAATATTTAATAGTAAATTTAAGTTCAAACATTTTATGGTATTTATGTATGCTATTAATATAAAAGAATATCAAAAACAATCCTGTTTGCATTTTCCATTTTATAATTTTAACAATTTTTATCATAAAAAATATACATATATATATATATATATATATATATATATTTGATTGATGCATATATTGTATGATGTTTATAATAGAATATACACATATAGCTTTTCAAAAAATTTAATTTATTTTTTATTTCATTGGTTCTTTCTATTTCTCCCTGATAGTAAAATCAATTTTTATGGTATTATGCAAGCATGGGATATATCTTATCCAAATTAAAATCCTGTTCTAATATATACTTACATACCTAAGTATATATTATGGGATAGAAATATTATATAGATATATAGAAATAGATATAAATATAAATATAGATATAGATATGTCTTTAATATTCCTATTCCCTTCCTATTTATTTATTTATTTATTTACCATTGTGAAATCTACTGAACTTCTTTTCTTACCCTTCCCCGCTTTATGAGCTTTAGACTTCACATTTCAGCAAAAACTTTCAAACTTTGGTTTTAAAGAAATGGTTTGTTTTACTTAGCATAAAATCTCCAGATTCAACCATTTCCTGGCAAATGTCATAAAGTCATTCTTCTTTATGGATGATTCATAGTTTATTGTGTAAATAAGCAACATTTTTTTATCCTGTTATCATTGAATGGACCCATTCATCATTGAATGGTTGGTTTTATACCTTAGCTATTGTGAATTATGCTGCTATAAACATTAATGTGGCTGTGTCAATGTAGTATGCTGATTTTATATCCTTTGGGTATATACATTGCAGTCGAATAAGTGGGAAAAATTGTGGTTCCATTTGTTTAACAATATCCATACAGGTTATTATGTTTCACTTAGACCTCCATACAGCTACAAAAATTGCAATTCATCTAAACCTAACATGAAAATAAAACATACAGAAAAAATTAGTAAGCCATAAAATGACTAGAATTTATTATCAAATCATCCATCCCAATGAAAAGTAAATTTTAAAAACTAAAAGTAAAGAAAGTCATATGCAAAAGAGCAAAATTAGAAGCTATTAAAGATAAATATAACACAGAGTTACCAATATCAATGTTGGTGCTTTTAAAAAGCAAATGAGCCAGGTCTAGTTATGGACAACTATAGTTCCAGAGACTGAGGAGGATAAGAATAAAAGATCATAAATTTTAAGAGAATATTATATATATATATATATATATATATATATATATATATATATATATATAGTATTGAGAAACTTAGTGAGGCACTTAGCAACTCTTCAATACTCTGTCTATAAGTAAAATATAAAAAAAAGAACTGAGGAAGTGGCTTCATTGTTAAGCACCCCTGGGTTCAATCTTCAGTACAAATTTAAAAAAGTAGATACAATTAAAAAAACACTAGCAAATTTCAAAATTCAACAAATAAAAATTATGTCAATTATACAGTATATAATTGCAAATATTTGCATATATAATGATTTCTCACTTAATGGAAATACACTCTGGAAAATCTATCCTAAGAATCTTCTGCAATTTTTCAATTCTCTGAGTGCAATGACAAGAATCTCGATGGTATAGACTAGTACAAAGCTACCAAATGATAGATCTATGGTTGTACACAAAGTCTACTGCTGATCAATATACCATGATGCCACATGATTGATGTTATGAAGTTAAATCAATCAGGGTAAACCTCATAATAAAATACATGGTGGAATTACTGAAAACAACAACAACAAAACTCCTAAAAGATGCTAGGATATTGGGAAAACAGTGTGATAATAAAATGCTATTTTATACCTTAAATCATAAAACTTAACAACATATTTTGATACATCAAATTCTGAATATAAGTTATTAATACATAATACTGAAATATATATGAAAGTACAAAGCTCAAAAGTTTACATACAAAAGATAGGGTGCATATGGTGTTGCACACCTGAAATATCTACTATTCTGGATTCTAAGGCATGAAGTTCAAAATTTATGGCCAACTGAAGAAATTGAGCAAACCCTATCTGGAAATAAAATTTAAAACAGAGCTGAGAATATGCTCAGCAATAAGATACTTTGGTTGAATCCCTAATATCACAAAAGAAAAAAAAATAGTGTTTTTTGTTTTCAAAATTATACAATATAATAAGCTTAAACTTATGAATTACAAAATATTAATACAAAAAGTCTATTGATCAAATGATTACATTAAAAGGTGCAAAACTGACAAGGTAAATAAAAACTAATTTCCTCACATATAATCAAATGCTTATAAGAAGAAACAGATTGCAAAAGAAAAACAGAATAAATTCTTGAAGAGCCACTTTAAAAAGGATATAGTTAAGTGTTCAATAATCATAAAAACTCAAAATCTTTAGAAATTAGGTAACATTGAATAAAATCACATCATATAGATGAATTAAATAATATTTATGAATATGTGGAATAAATGCATTCACAAAAGAGGAAAATAATCATTTATGCTTTTATTATACATTTGTAGAAACTGTTTTGTAATAAAATGTATGATACACCCACACAGGAAACAGAGACTAAAATTATAGAAACTGTACATAAGAATACACCCATATTCTTCCAGAGTGAAAAACAAAGGGGCAAGTATATTTACAAAAGAAATATGCAGTATTTGAGAAAATAAAAATACACAAAAGCAAATAAAAGACTCAAATATTCAACATATTTACAAAGGATAAAACTATTATTAAAATGACCATTTTTCCCAGGTTACACTTTAATAGAAACTGGTAAAAATTTTATCATGCTTTACTTTTCGTTAAAGAAGAAAACAAAGCAAAATCTTCTAAAATTTTCCTGGAATGTTAAATGTATATAAAATTAGGCAAGAACTCTCTCATATATAAGAGAAAATGTACTAGTGATTATTATCTGACACTAATGCATGTTATAATATTACAAAAGTGTTTTAATTTTAAGATAAATAAATCACAATACAGAAAACTATATAGAGCAATTTATATGTAGGCAAATATCTTTTTATTGTTAATTATTATAGTATATTATAGTATATATATTATTAGTATATTATAGTATATAAATCAAAACTATCAATAAAATATTTAATGTGAGTGAATGCTACAATCCAACCTCTAGGTAGATGTTAGAAAAATAGGCACAGATCACAAGAAGGGACACTGGAATTATACAAAAGCATCCACCAAACAGCAGATATAAAGAGATCATTTTTAAAAAATAAAATAAAAGCAGAATATAAGCCTCCCTCTATTTCTGGATACACCAAATAAATATATACTCCTACTTGAGTCCTTCTTAAAAATGTAAAGGAATTAGTGGCACACACATTTGAAAACTAAAATATATATATATATATATATATATATATATATATATATATATATATATATACCAAGAGTTAAGTAGAATGCACATGAGGATTTTCCTGATTTGAGCAATATGCCAAATTACTGGAACAAAATGCCCAAATCCAGTATTAATATAAATAAAGAAAGATTGATTTGGGTTTGAAATACATTATTTAAATCTAAATTAGCTATAGTTTAAATGCTAATTTATCTGTACACACAGAGGAAGGAATAAGATATACATGAGTATCAACTCTGGAGGGGGGGAATGAATGGTTTTCTATGGCCATGCAACATCCATGGGCTTTATTCCATTAGACAAGAGTGGAAGAGGTGTTAAATCTTAAGGGAACCCCTTAATCCCTTAGAGGGATTTGCCAACATTCTTTAAAAATGCAAATACCTGTTGCTGACAGTTGAACTTTTATCTAGACACTACCAAAAAATTAACAGGGAAATACAGACCAACACTGAAAGCCAAAGTGGCAGTTTAGCACTTCCTGAACTCTCTGACCCAGCTCAATTTACTAATAACGCCAGACCTAACCAATTATTTCCGTAAGTAATTTGTCCCGATATTAACTTTTTCCATTCAATGGACTACTTCTGAAAACTCAAAACATTAAAAGCACTGGTAACTGTGCAGGTGAAAATCTCCCTAGATCAAAAAGGAGTGGTTTCACATTGGTGTATAAACATTTTCATGGGCTGAAATATAAAATATTAGTGAAGAAAAATGGTTACAATCACAGTTCCCTTTTTATTTCTAAAATAGGTGTATGTCGTTTTTTTTTTGAGTGAACATAAGGCACCCCCTGTAATATAAAAATCTTGCATCAGAATTTTAGTGCACCAACCAACTATAAGATCTTCTTCATGAGCACAGCTGTTAGAATGGCTACTCTCAAAAAGTGGAAAAAAGGTGGAAAAGTAAGTAGTACTCCAATTATATGAATATGGAAGAAAAAAACACTGTGCTAGACTATAAAATTAGTGAAGACATTTAAAAAAATGGAAGTTGAGAGTTCTCTAAGTTACTTTTTTGAGAAACTAAACTCTACATTTATACTGCTCTTGAACAAGAAAAGCCCCAAATACTAGTCTGGACTTATGAGAGGCATTATATTTGCCAGCTGTGGGATCCTCATTTTACATAGTTCTGAAACACAGTTCCAGGAAAATACCAGAGTAGGGAATGAGAATGCTCTCCTAAACATTCCACAAAAGGAAATCTGAGCATAAAGATACTGACAGGTTGTCTGCCCTTGGAGACCCAAACGAAGAATAGAAACACATGATTTTCCCAAAATCAAGTGATTCTTCTTTACTTTTCAATCATGTAAAATGCTCATAAACAACAACAACAAAAAATTTGCTTTTGATTTGTTTTCTATGGTGCTGGGGATTTGAAACAGGAGCATGTTGATTCTGGGCTACATACCTGGCCATGTTTTAAAATTTTGAGACAGGTATTTCTAATTGTCTAATTGGTCTACCTAAGTTCTTGATGTTTACCTTGAAATTGCAATCTTACTGACTTAGGCACTTGAGTCTCTGGAATTAATATACATGTATCATTGCACCCAGAGAGAAAATAATACTTTAAAGTCTCATCCAGTTTTGGGTATAACAATTGAAAATACCATGTTCATTTGAAATACAATATGGGTAAAGTAACTGATAATACTACAAAAACGTAACCAATAAAACTGGAAAAGGGGGAAGTTTTCATTGAACAAGAAACTAAAATTTTACATATAAATACAACTCAAAATACTGGGGCACAAATTTAAAATCACACTCAACATCTGTCTGAAAATAAATAAAATAAAATAAAATAACTACCAGGTATGTAGCTAAGTGGTACAGTACCTCTGGCTCAATCCACAATACCACAATCTCCAAAAAGGAGAATGAATTCAGGAGGAAAGAAAAACTGAGATACCTATAGAGTATCTCACCCAATTCCTGGAGGAAAAAAATATAGAGAGTTGTGATTGTGATGATCTCCCCACTCCAGAATCCACAACAAAATCTGAGAAGATTCTGAAATGTTGCCACAAATGTTCTCAGATAGAACTTAAGGTAGGGGCTGAAGATATTCTATAAGATACTATAGGACTTGTTAATATATGCTCCAGTTGACTGACCAGTGGAGATTCATGGCTGACCTTTCTCAGAAGAGACACAGGACTTCAGAAACCAAAGATTACACCAGGGATTCTAGCCAACCATTGCTAGTTCCCACCATAGTCAGTGCAGCCAGTTTCAACCAGACTCACCATCCAGTCTCAGGATTTCACTGCACGCTCATCATTTAGTGTAATTTTAGGAACCAAATGTCCTCTCTATAAATCACAAAGTACCTATACAGGAGAAAAAATCAGGTTCACTGAACATAAGTGAGGGAGCCTAGAAATGGATACCCACACTGGCAGACTTCACACCAGATGGTCCAAATGTGCTTCTTTTTACTGAATATGTGTAGATTGGACAATGCTTACATAAGGGCTCCTGATTGGACCCAGTTTATGTCTTCATATACTATATCTGAGCCTAGTTAATTTTTCAATGACAGGAGACAATCTCAAATCCAGAAATAAATGATGTCACAATAGTAGGGTCTTGTCTGTACATTTATTTATTTATTTATTTATTCGTTTGAGGCACTGGGAATTGAAATCCAGATCCTCAGGCTGCAACTAATTTAAGGCAAGGTGTCCTTGGAGAAGTAAAATCCAGCCAACCCAGAAAAGCATTTGCATTTAAATTTGCATATGAGGCCTTTTGAATTTGTAGATTATATATGTAAATATAATATTTATGGATGGAAATAATACAGAGACAATCCCATAAAATTTCAGTTGACTTCTCTTTTATGGAAACAGCTTGAACATTAAAATTATATGAGGTGGAAAGATAATTTTTTTTAGAATTAATATAAAAATAGTAAAAATTGAATTTTATAGTATAACCAAAAATTTCCACTATGTGAAAATTACCATTATGTTACCAAAATATTACTAATGAAGTATATGTATTTTTGGAACAGCACCCGCAAAACTATTTCAAGACTCCAGAAAAATCTCAGTTCATAGAACCATATTTGAGAGTTATGCTTGTCCTGAGTTAAGCAAGATGAAGGACATGATCACTTCTTTTTATGCTACAGGTAAAAGATACATTTTTATACCAATATTTCTAAGAGATATAAAAAACTAGAGCGAAAAAGCCCTGAGTGAGGGCAGGGAGTTTTGACCAGAAATTATATGGTGTGTGTGTGTGTGTGTGTGTGTGTGTGTTTCTGCAGATCCAAAGATTTGAGTCTATTATTTAAATTAATTAATGGTATATTCCTTATTTTATGATATGTCCTTAGACCCAATGGCCTGTCTATAACATTTTCTTTTCCTTCCTAGGATGAAAGCCCCTTAAGAAAGTGGGCTTGAAATGAAGATGAATTGTGTTTCTATTTTGATGTCACACACCTGTAATCCCAGGTAGAGGATTTGAAATTTTGGTTCTTTAAGAATACTACTAAAGAACAAAAAATAGAAACAAGAGTCACTAGGTGGGATGAATTCGATCTGAAAAGATTCCTCTCAGCAAAAAAAAAAAAAAAAAAAAAAAAAAAAATCAGTGAGGCAGAAAATGATACCAGAGAATAGGAGCAAATTTTTACCACATGCACATCAGATAGAAACCTAATTTCCAGGATATACAAAGAACTTTAAAAACTTAATGCCAAAAAACAAATTTTCTAAACAGTAAATGAAATGGGCTGAGAAACTGAAGAGACACACTTCTTAGAAGATAAACAATCAATCAATTAAAAAATGTTCAACATCTCTAACAATTAAAGAATTGCAAATCAAAACTACTCCAAAATTTAATCTTACTCCAATCAGAATGGCAGTTATTAAAAATACAAGCAAAAATATATGTTGGTGAGGATGTGGGGAAAAACACCCACTGTTACACTGTTGGTAGGACTCTAAATTGGTGATACCAATCTGGAAAAGAATAAGGAGATTCCTTAGAAAACTAGGAAAGAAACCAAAATTGACCCAGCTATCCCACTCCTCAGTTTAGACCAAAAACAGCTAAAAACAGCATAATACAGTGGCATATCCACATCAATGTTCATAGCAAAACAATTCACAATAGGTAAACTATAGAACCAATCTATATACTCTTCAATAGATGAATGAATAAAAAAATATGGTCTATATACACAGTGAAATATTGCTGAGCATTAAAGGGAATAAAATTATGGAATTGGGAAGTAAATGGATGGAGTTGGAGAATATTATATTAAGGCGGGTAAGCCAGTCCCCCTAAACCTAAGACCTAATGTTTTCAATGCTCAGTGGATGGTGATCCACAATGAATAAAGTGGGAGGTAGCATGGAAGAAATGAAGAAACTTTGAATAAGAAAAAGGTCAGGAAGGTGATGGGAGACGGTATAGAGGTAGGTAAGATGGTGGAATGAAATGAAAATCTTGTTGTACACAAAGTAGAGTTGCATGGGTTTTTTAACTATACTTTCTGTAAAAAAGAGAAATAAAATTTTGTGCTCTATTTGTGTAATATGAAGTGAAATGCATTCTGCTCTATTAGCAAGTTAGAGCAAATTAATAAATTAATTGATTTTTAGAAATTTAGGAAAGAAACTTGACTTTCCCTAGATATATATATATATAAACATATGTGTGTGTGTGTATATATATATATATATATATATATATATATATATGCATATATTCTGTATATAGCATGCACACATATAAGGTATATAATTTATGAACTTTTTTCATATTTTTATTGATTTTTTTAAATAAATGACAACAGAAGCATTATAATTCTTATTCTATGTATAGAACACGATTTGTAATATCTATGCTTGTAAATAAAGTATGGTGATACAAATTTGTGTCTTCATACATGTACTTTTTATGATGTTCTATATCACCATTCTTGCTAATCCACTTCCCCATTTCTTTTCCTCCCACCACTTTTCTTTATTGAGAATCCATCTATTTCTTTCATGCTTACCCTCCCTACCCCATTATGGGTCAGCCTCCATATATCAGAGAAAACATTTGGTTTTTTTTGTTTTTTTTTTTGGAATTGGCTAACATCACTTAGCATTATCTTCTCCAATGCTATCCATTTACCTGCAAATGCCAGATATGATTAATAAATAAATTTAGCAAAGTAGCAGGATATAAAATCAACACCCATAAATGAAAGGCATTTCTGTATATCAGTCAAAAATCTTCTGAGAAAGAAATGAAAAAAACTACCCCATTTACACTAACTTCAAAAAAAAAAGATACTTGGGAATCAACTTAATGAAAGAGGTGAATGATCTATACAAGAAAAACTACAGAACCCTAAAGAAAAAAATCAAAAAAGACCTTAGAAAATGGAAAGATTTACTTTGCTCATGAATAGGCACAATTAATATTATCAAAATGATCATGCTACCTAAAGCACTATACAGATTTACAGCAATTCTGATCAAAATCCCAATGGCATTCCTCATAGAAATAGAAAAAGAAACCATGAAATTTATCTGGAAAAATAAGAGACCAAAAATAATTAAGCAATCCTTAGCAGGAGGAATGAAGCAGGTGGCATCAATATACCAGACCTTAAATTATACCACAGAGCAATGGTAACAAAAACAGCATTGCATTTGAAAACAACAACAACAACAAAGACTGCCAAAGAATGTTACAGAATAGAGGTAACAGAAACTAACCCACAAAATTACAATTATCATATATTAGACAAAGGTGTCAAAACATGCACTGGAGAAAAGATAGCTTCTTCAACAATCCACAATCTCTCACCATGCACAAAACTCAACTCCAAGTTTATCAAGAGCCTAGGAATTAAACCAGAGACTCCATGTCTAGTAGAACAAAACACAGGCTCTTATCTTCATCATGTGGGATTAGGCCCCAATTTCTTTAATAAGACACTGATAGCACAAGAATTAAAACAAAAAAAAAATGAATAAATGGGATAGAATCAAACTAAAAAGTTTATTCTCAGCAAAAGAGACAATCTGTATGGTGAAGACAGAGCCTACATTTTAGGAGGAATTTTTTACCCCTCACACATCACTAATTTCTAGAATACATAAAGAACTCAAAAAGCTAAGCAAATAACAACAACAACAACAACAACCCAATCAAGAAATGGGCCAAAGATCTGAACAGAGAGTTCTTAGAAGAGAATATACAATCAATCAACATTTTATTTATATATCTGATTGGTTATGGTGCTTCCTTTTCAGGACCAAGCACAATTCAGGTTCAGTTTCTAAGGAAGGGAGACATGATCCAGAAGTATTCTCAACTCTCCTTTATAAATTATGAAATGCAATTTTCTATGTCATTTTACAAACATAGTTGGAAATGGGAAATATAGGCTTGGAGCAGAGAACATTTTTTATTAGAAAAACAGTGTAAAATAAAGATAGAAAAAAACATACTTATTTGCACCACCTTGAACCACAAGAGAAATGGAACCTGGAATTCAGAAAAGAAAGATTTAAACTTTTATACTTGGGAATGTGGATGACATAGATGCCTAAAGTGAAAAAGTTATTACAAGCTTTTGAAAGAAAATTTATGTGAGTGCCAGATAATTGTTAACCAATTAGTATCTGCACAGTGTCTTACAGGGGCTTTGTCAGCTGTGCAATACAGAACATACAGGTATTTATAGCCTCCATGAAGAGCATTATTCATCTGTGCCCTCTAAAATTATTCCCATTGTACAAATTAAAAAAAAAAAAAAAACTTGGGTATCTGGATACTAAATGGCAATTCAGCAGCCCACAGAAAACTACCCATAGACAGAACTGTGTGAAATTTCTTCAAAGGCCATCAATGTATTATTAGCACCTAACACAGGGATGTCAGTCTGGGGAAATATTATTTACTCTCCAGTTTAAAGAGAGTGCATTGAGAATACATTTCAGGGGCAACACAAATACTTTTTTTATTTTTTTCATGTTAAGATACTCTTCAGAAAAAAATTCTCAAGACAGATTTCTTAGAAGGGTAAATGCCTGGAGACTACAAAATGAAAACACACACACACACACACACACACACACACACACACACACATACACATCAGTGGCCCTGAGTTACTCAGTAAAGAAATAAATTTAAAGGTTATTAGAAACTGAAAAGAAAAACAAGTAACTATTTCTAAAAATAAATATATTCATTAGTCGCTATCTCCACAACACATCATTAAGTAAACAACAAATTATGTATGAATCTTTTTAGGATTTGGCCAAATTTCATTCCATATGATTTTATATTAAACCCCAAAATCCAGATAATAGAATTCATTATTCACTGCCAAAAATATTCCAGAAGAAAATTCTTTAAGGAGTGGATATTTAGTAAATCTGTCATTTAACAATTTAAATACCATATGATTTTAGGAAATTTACTCATTTTCCTGCAGCCATAGTATAAAGATATTTCTTATTTATTTTTCCTGTAGTAATTTCCAAAGATAAGCCCTAGAATCCACTTTAAATTACCTACACTTACAATAACACAAGAAACCTATAATAAATGATGAAGAAAGAAAAAAGGCAATTTTTAAAAATAATTTAAACCTTTTTCTTTTTTCTTGAAATCAAACTTTAGCTGCATTTTTTGATCCATTTTATCATCTTTTAAGCAAAAATTATATAAAAGCCAGAAGTTTGAACTGCAAATTTATACCTGAGATATGTTTATTAACTATAAAAATTCAAGATCTTTAGAAATTAAAGAAATGCATAATAAAAACCCATCATGGAAATGATTAAGTAATATTGATGAACATTTAAGACAAATGAATAATCATTAACTCAAAAGAAGATTAAATTTGTATCTATTTGTGGAAACTATTTTTCTATTGAATATACATGATACTCCCCATCACAGAGACTTACTGAAATTAGAGCATATGTGACCATGATAACATATAAGTATGCAATGGTACTCATACAAACACTTGAAGCCGAAGGGCATTGCTCAGTACAATACACATCTTGGAAGAGATAAATAATAATCTGTAGGAAAAATGGTCACTAGGGCCAGTCACATTTCATGATATATCCAGTCTAAAACACAGCATAAAACACTATGTATAAATTTTACATAGGTGCCTTATGCAAGAGGTATTTCACATGTGTACATTTTTAGAAAAAAAATGTAGAACTTATGAGACAATAAAAATCACAAAAAGCACATAAAAGACTAAATTATACATCCCATGTACAAATAATAAAACTTATCATTATAAAGGTGATAATTTTCCCCCAAATTAACCCACAATATTTCTCACTAAAATTGCTATATATAAATATGAATATATGACAGTGAAGTCTATTTTTATGTGTATTCTATAAAGCAATAATTTAAAAAATCTATAAATAAATATATGATAGAAGAAAGTATGAGAATAGAAAAAGGGGAATTATTGGATACTTAAGGTAGAGAAAATTATATTCCATGTTTTTTGGTAATGTTAAACTAAACCTGATTATTAAATACAGCAATAATGCAATAAAAATTTTAAAAAATCAACAAGCTTTACTTTAAATGAAGAAACCAAAGCATAAATTTTTAAAATTCATCTACAAAGTTATATGTAACTTTATCCAAAAACCTTTTCAATTATAAGAGCATCAAAAGAACTTATCATGACCTACTCTTTATATATATTGTGAAATTATAATATTACAATAATCATCAAAAAATTGAAAGGGTAAAGTTTCTAAGCTGCAAAGCCTGAATTAAAAAGTGAAAGAACAGGTATTGATAAGTTCCTCTGCTACACCCAGAACCTGAAATTCCTGAGGTAGTTAAGACAACGCCCTACTGGCCATTTAGCCTAGGGCCCTGTGCAGTTTGTCACATAAGCATACAGGGCCCGAACCAATCAGTTTGAAAGTGTACCCCGCTTAGGAGTGACCAATCACCCCCGCTGGACCTGTTCCCACTAATGAATGTGCTAATCATGTATGAGAGTTGTTGTTCAATTTTCCAGCTTCTCATGCCGATTTGTCCTGATGCATGCAAAGTCCCCGCCCTCCCCAAAAAGTGTACTTAAGCACTGCTTAGCCTCTGCTCTGGGCTCTGGGCTGCTCTCGCATCTTGAGTGAGCCTAGAGCCTCAGTGCACTGAATTGGATCCTCAATAAATCCCCTTCTGCAATTGCATGAGTCAGTCTCTTGGTGGTCTCTTCCTCCGACTTTTCGCTAGACCCTTACAGAATCACAATATAAATAAGATTCCCATATGAATACATATGTATGTAAAAACAGTATACTTTATTGCAATAACAAATTCTGGATAAATCAAACCATAACAAAAATAATTTCAGCAATTTAGATAGGGCCTTTCTCAAAATAAATTTAAACCTGTTAGGGCTCTTTACTGGTGAAGAGTCATTGCTTCCCCAATGCTGAAGTATAACACCAGAGAAGTGCACCAAGGCAAGTTTAGAGTGGAAAGTAGAAGCTTTATTAAAGGACAGTAGAAAAGACTTCTTCCCAGAGGAAAAAGGGGACCCAAGAGGTAGAATCCATGAAAAGGATTTTTTTTAACTAAAGTCTTTTTAGCATTTTTATAACTAAGGTCTTCCTTCAGCTATCCTACATTCCTGTCACATTGCTGTCCTTTGTTCTATTATCTTGCAGTGATGGAATGTAGGTGGGAAGGCCCAAAGTGTGGAGGACAGGTGGGCTAAAGGAGTAATCTGGGCAGGAAGGCCTTTTGGATTAGCACCTCTATGTTTACTGTGAGCTGCTTCATTAAAATTTCCTAGGGATGGGCTCAGGGCCTTGGAGACATTTTCAATTCCCCTTATCCTGGACTCCATTCTCAATATGGTGTTCATTCTTGATGTTACTGGATATTAGACCCAATTTACCTAACTACACTAATTACCTATTTGTAAATCTGGCTTCACTACCAAGGATATGGCTAGATAGTACAGTATCCCTCAGTTCACCTAACTTTAAAAAAATAATAATAATAAAGAAAGTAAAAATAAAAGAAATGAAAAGATACTCTTCAGAAAAAGAATTCTCAAGACATTTTCACAAAATGAAAACTAGCTGGCTCAAGAGGAAATTAGGTATCCCAAAATGACAACTCCTCTCCTGTAGGAAAATGGCCCTTGGAGATTTGATTTGATAAGTATTCCACCTGTCAATCCCCAGCATCTGGGCTGCAGAAACACACTTGCTACATAGTATTTTATGTAGATGCTGAGGATGCCCTTTGAGCATAAGGAAGGCAGCAAAGATTCTCTGCCACTGACATGTTCTAGACTTGGTTGGCCAATAGTACTGAAGACATAGTGGCCCCGTGGAGGACTTAAGCCTGCAGACTCCAGAGACTGCCCAGAGTACCAATCTACTAGCTTCTGTTTTCACCATAGCCAGTCTTGTGGTTCCAATAGTCTTTCTCCCCTAGCCTCCCTTAGCAGGCCAATGCACACTCACAATTGCCAAGTTCTCAGGAATCAGGCCTGCTTGGGATCCTCAGCTCATGCCCAGCAAAAAAACCTGTGACTCTAAAGTGTGCCAGGCAAATGGCAAAAACTTAGGACTCAGGAGATAAGAAGTGAAAGCCCATCCTCATCCTTCCTGATGACACACAGGATTGGACAGTTATCACAAAATGCTCTTGATTGGAAGGGGCTTCAGATCATGAACATTGAATCTGAGAGAAGTGAGCCTTTTTGGAGTGACAGGGATCATTATCCAATCCAGGCATGAATAAGGGCTAGAATCTCAGGTCGTTGAGTGCTGTTTTTTTTTTCTTTTCTTTTCTTTTTTTTTTTTTTTAATCTGAGAAATGTACCCCAGAGTCTCAGGCTGCTGTTGTTTTAAGGCAAGGTTTTTTTTTTTCCATAAGTGGGAACTAACCCAACCAACATAACATTTTCATTTAAACTTACATATAATTTCATTTCAGTTTATGGATTATATATGCTTGTATATTATACAGGAATTAATATACAATAATGACAATAACTATCAAATTTTATTTAATTTTTTTTTGATCTCTATACTTTTTAGGTGACAGGTTGAACTTTGAACTGGGAAGAAACCCCCTAAAGTAAAAATGCTCAATAAAAACAACACACAAGGGGCTGGAATTGTGACTCAGCAGTAAAGTGTTCACCTCCCATGTGCCATACCCTGGGTTCAATCCTCAGTACCACATAAAAATAAATAAGTGAAATAAAGGCATTGTGTCCAGCTACAGATAAAAAATACTTAAAAAATAAGTTACAAGGTCAGAAACCATCTCTACCTCAGAGCAAAGACTGTCCAAGGAAGGGGGCATGACTCTTGTCCTTGGAAAGACACACAGAGCACTCCTAGGCACATACCCATCCTGCTGAGCTGTTTATCTACAAATAACAGGATAAATCTGCTTTATCTGGTGTCCCTGACTCATTCAGGGTAGGTGGGGACCCATAAGAACCCCCTAGAAGCCACCAATCAGCATGAGACTGGGAAAATACCTGGGATGCCAGATGACCCTTCCAGTAGTTTATGGTGGGTGATAACATTTTGGGAAAACATATAGTTCAGAAAATACTCCCCTAGTGGCCTAAGTCAATTAGTTCAAATAAATCCCCATCTTGTAGTAACCAATCACCCTTACCCAACTTGTTCCCGCCAGTAAATGCGCTAATGATGTTTTAGAATTGTTTATGATTTTCCCAAGGTGTGTGATGATTTGCTAAGAGATGCTATGATGTATGTGGGGTACCTGCCTTCCCCAAAGAATGTACAAAACTGCAGCAAACCCTGGGCTCAGGGCTTCTAAGCCCCAAGTTGCTTTGTGTGTGGAGGACTGAGCTACCTCGCAATAAACACCTCTTTGTTGCTTACATCAGTCTTCTTCTCTGGTGGTCTTTTGGGAGTCCCGCATTTGAGCATAACAGTCTCTCCTGAAACCCATGGGAAAAGAAGACAGCACTCCAGTTCTCTAGGACTGCAGTTTTATAGCACAAAAAGTTGCAAAAGGGGAATATCTTGAGAAATTTAAACAGATAACAGGATTTTGACAAGCATAATACAAAGGCAGGTAGTAGGTTAATGGTCTAAATGGTTCAGCACTTAGGAAGTAAGCTTAGATCACAACATCAGAATTTATGATGCACCACCAAAGTTTCAAGTGAGATTTTTTTTTTAAAGAGAGAGTGAGAGGGAGGGAGAGAGAGAGAGAGAGAGAGAGAGAGAGAGAGAGAGAGAGAGAGAGAGAACTTTAATATTTATTCTTTAATCATCGATGGACACAACATCTTTGTTGGTATGTGGTGCTGAGGATCGAACCCGGGCTGCACGCATGCCAGGCGAGCGCGCTACCGCTTGAGCCACATCCCCAGCCCTCAAGTGAGATGTTATTTGGTCAGGGAAAGCCAGAATTTATGAGTCATCACTAAAGTTTCAGGGGGGGTTGTTATCTCATCCAGGAAAACCAGATATGGGTGAGTTCAAGGCACTGGCAGGCATTTCAAGCAAGTTTACAAATCACAGTAATTTATAATGAAGCAGAAATTAATTTTTCATGCCTCTGTGATGAGATGGCTCCCAATCTTAAAAGGAAATTAGGCTGGATTTTTTCACTTGCTATGGCCATAGCTTTTAAAGTATATGTTTCATATTTTAACAAGTATGAGCATTAAATTATTAATATTAATTACTATTAATTTTTAAAAGACTGAGTAAAATAGAAACTAAAATATTTGTTATTAAATGCATAAAAATTTTGATTAATATATTGATAATATAAACATGGAAAATTTTGACAATGATAAAAAGACTTTTAATATAAGGGCTTCAATATTATAAGTCCCTCATGTTCAGTAGGTCAGCCCTTCAATAATTTTTTTTTTCATTTTCTTAGGTCATTTTGAATTACACTTCTACAAATATTTGTTAAGTATACAAATTTATGATTTTGTATTTTGGAAAATAGTAAAATGGCAGATTTGAGCTCATGTCAGGATTTTAAAAATTATAAGCTATGTGAGGAATCTTAGCATTTTTTTTCATATTTGCACACAGTCCAATTCTAGAGAGGAATGAGTTGGAGATATAGTCTACTGTCCTGAGCAGAAGAGAAATTTCCTTAGGCTATTTCTAAAGCTTTTAACTTTTCTAACTTTTCAGAAGTTTTGGTAATATGAAAAACCATTATTTATTTTAAGAAATGAATTGTTTGAAATTAATTATTTATCTTTCCTACATTATTTTTCACTTTCATTGATTTTTTCAGAAGAACTAACAGAACAGAATTCCAATAGTGTTCCATGTAAATTTAAAGGTATGTTTCTAATGATCAAGATAGAAATCAGAAGCAAAACATCATCTAGTTTGATGATTCTGCCTCAAACTACAGTTACTTATTTATTTCTGCCATTATTCACTAGGTTCCTGAGGTTGCAGAAATCACAAGCCAACAAAGAGAAATGTCTTTTTAGTTTGTTTCTCACAACTAATTCAAGCTAAAATACACTAGTATCACTGTAGTTTCAGACCAGAGTGTGTTTTTAAATAATAAAAATATGTATACACAAATATATAAATAAATATAATGAAAATATAATATTAGATTTTTTCATGGATAATCATTTTGTAAATATTTCCCTTTAGACACAGTTCTGGGAACAAAGTGTCATAAATAAGACATAAATCTTACATTGCTACACAGAGTAATTAAGGCACATACTAAGAGCTTGGTATAAAACTTGGCAAAGAGACATAAATAACTAGAGAACACCATAGAAAATTATACCTAAATGCAAAGCAGCAAATTCATAGTCTTTAACTACATGGAGATAAGTTATCATAGCAAATTTTATAACTCAGTAGTTGCTAATATACAGAGATAGAGATATTTATTAAGAAATGAATTTATGCAGATTTTTGGTTTAAAAAGGGAAAGATCAAATAATGTAGGTGATTTAAACATGAGCAATAATATTTTTCTGAATTCAGTACCTTTTTTGCAGATATATGAATTATAATTAATTACAACCAGTAAAATGCAGACATAGTGTAAAGATTATTCACTATGAGGAAAACTACTTAAAAAGAGAACCAAAACTTCCATTCTTGTCCATGTTTATTCCTGACAAAAAGACTGCTTCTTTTGAACCATTTATGTAGATATGATTTTTTGTAATAAATATTTTGGTGGTATTTTTTGTATATTACTTAATATATTTATGCTTCACATTTTCTCTTTTGTCTTATTTTACCACCTATATTCTGAAAGAAAATATTTCTAACTCCTAAACTCCCTTGATATTTGAGCTATCTTTTAAGTTTTAAGCTTAAATCATTTCTATAATGAATACTGTGCTTTCAGTAAAGAATTACTATTATTATGTACCTGGCTTATTTACAGGAGTTTTGTTGTGTTCCTTGATTTTATTTACAGTGAAGTTAAAAAAAAGTTAATGTTGAACCAAAACACAAAGAAAACACCACCAACTCCAATTTTAAATCAAATTAAATCAAGATTGTATTGTGTACACAAACGCTGGCCAGGACTGTCTCTTACACGATATCATGCTAGAGATCATCCCCCTGATCTTCAGGAAACAATTTTTACAGCACAAAAAGTTACAAAGGAGGTGAGTGTCTAGGGTATGTACTACTAACAAGATTTGGGCAATCATAATACAAAGGTAGATAGCAGATTAGGGATCTGCATGGCTAACATTTCAAGTTAGGAAATAAATTCAGCTCCAGACTTTAGAATATATGAGCAGCCACTGAGATTTAGATAGAATTTTTATTTGGTCAGTGGGAGCCAGAATTTATGAGGCACCAGTAAGGTTTTAGAGGGTTGTTATCTGGTAAGGGATAGCCAGGCATAGGTGAATTGAAAACACAGGTAGAAATTCCAAGCAAGTTTAAAACATCAAAATGTTGTCAGGCCAAAGAGAAATTTTAGTTTTCTTACAGAAAAGAGAAATAAACTTTTTACCTCTAAAAGCTCTAAGAGAAAATTGTATTTTTTGTATTTTCTCATATCTAATGGCTTTTGGCATTCCTTTGCTTGTGACCATAAATGCATTTCTTCTGTGTTCAAGGAACTTCCAAAACAAAATATATATACATATAGATAAGCCCTTCTCATAGGGAAGATGTTTCTAACATAGCAAGTAGAAACCTTTAACCCCACAGGGTCTGACAGTCTTATTATAGCATATGAAGGACCCTCCAATATGCTTGTTCTTCCAACAATTGTTGCAAAGATTGACAAAAGTCAATTCATTGCACAGAATGAGTGAGGTGGGTCTCTGCTCTGCAGTCCAGAACAGGTGGTAAAAGAGCCCCCAAAGTGAGTTTAGGACAGGTCTTTACATGACAGATCTGACAAAATCCTAAAAACAAAAGAAAACATAAATTCAGAGAGAACCATACCCACATAATCTCATTTGACAGAATCAAATTCATAAGAAGAACAGAGGACAGAGGCAAATCTAAAGGGATTTAACTATATTTTCTTTTTCTAAATTGCTATTAATGTCTCCTGAAATTATAGAGTTTTGGATCTCCTCAGTTAATATTTTATCACTACCTTCAACCTACAATGCATGAGGCACACTGAATTTACCCTCATACTCATGTACTTATCACTTATTTTTCTATAGAAATGCATATGTATATGAATATATTTTTCCCACATTTCTAAGATTCTACCCTGAAAATTTCTGTGATATCACTTCCCTGAAATGCATTTTCATTATTTCATGTCAGTTCGTCTAAGTCCTCCCTATCATGCATTGGAAAAGATGAGACTACTCTAAGGCCCTTCTTATTTGACTATTTATAAACTGTAATTAAAGGTCAACCTCAGTACATCCACAAAACTTAAGTCTCATTCACCTTTCTCATTCATGGTGCTTTATTTTTTAAATAGGTAGCAGAAATTTTATTTTGAAGAATACTAAATGACTTAAAGCCATTCAGGGTATTTTAGAGGATCACAACAACCTATTGTTGTGGTTTTTAAACAACTTTATCACTGAAAGATCTGGATTACACTCCAAGTTGGACACTGATACTATGCTTCCATGGGAAATCATTTCTTGGTTGTGAATATTGTCCTTTCTCTTTTCCCTATAGTCTTGGAAATGTGTGGATTGTGTGAATTTTTAGAATCATTATTTTTAACACTTAGCCTGGACACATTTGATAATAGGAGACATCCATATTCTGAAAAAAAAAAAAGAAGACCCTTCACCAAGCCCTAAAGAAGTGATAAAATTATCTCTGGAAAAAATAACAATTATCCATTAGATTATTTTTAAAAAAATAGTAAGAAAAAGCTTAGTAAGTAATACATTACTTTACTAGGAAAAGTGATATAAATGGAATTTTAATTTTTAAAGTTGTTTCTGATTACTACAAAGAGAGCATAAAAAGCTGGGTACATGGGTTGGAGTTGTGTCTCAGTGGTAGACTACTTTCCTAGCATGTGCAAAGCACTGAGTTTGCTTCTCAGCAATATATATAAAGAAATATGTTTGGTTTTATTTTTTAAATACATGAAGCTTATTGCATCACAT
The DNA here is from genome assembly GCF_045843805.1 of Urocitellus parryii. Taxonomy (NCBI): domain Eukaryota; kingdom Metazoa; phylum Chordata; class Mammalia; order Rodentia; family Sciuridae; genus Urocitellus; species Urocitellus parryii. Next base: position 99,316,940 of record NC_135541.1, read on the forward strand.
TTCTTATTACAAATATAGAACAATTTTTCATACCTTGTTTTGTATATAAAGTATGTTCACATCAATTCCTGTCTTCATATATGTACTTTAGATAATAATGTCTATCACATTCCACAATCCTTGTTAATCTTTACACAACACTCCTACACTGGCTACTTCATATAAAATTGCCTCTGGGATTTAATGCATTAATCAAATAGATTTTCTGCATTCTATGCAGTGCTGTTGGAATGACTATTATAAAAATCTAAAATGGTCATGTATTGTGGCGTATGCCTGAAATTCTAGAAGCTATGAAAAATGATGCAGGAGAATTGTTAATTCAAATACAGCCTCATGAACATAACAAGGCTACAATCAACTTAGTGTAGCCTGTCTCAAAATTTAACATAAAAAGGAATGTGGATGTGTCTCAGTGGTGTGCACCCCTGGAATCAATACTCGTCACCAAACCAAATAAAACCAAGCAAATATCTCATAATTAATAGGGATTCCAGGTTACACAAATATGTAAAAATATTGGTGACAATATAAATTTAATAAATATATTTTTTATAAAAGTCTTAAGGATCTTTAAAAGCCCAAAATAAAAATGCCACATAATCCACTAGTAATAATTTGGAATTGCAGTGTAAGGTTGTACACGCTGGTACTCCCAGTGGCTTAGGAGGGTAAGAGGTAGAAAACTAGGGATTTATTCTCAAGTTAAAGACCAGCCTCAAGAACTTGGCAAGGTCCTAAGAAACTCAGTAAAACCCTCTCTCAAAAATAAATAAATAAATAAAAGTGTTGGAGACTGGGAATGTAGCACACTGGTAAAGTGCCCTGGGATTAATCTCCAGTATTTAAATAAATAAAAAGATATAAGTAATAATTCTTGGTTAAAAAATGTCATACAATCCTCTAATAATAACTCTGGGTATATATGTAAAGGAATTGGAATCCTTTTGCTAAATATATTGCCAAACGTCTATTTTTATTGTATCTTTATTCATAGTATCTAATAAAATGAAACAAATAAAGTACATTTTAGATAGAAAATATATCAGAAAATCCCTTCCAGTTTCAAAGCATTCAATTAGTCCATCCCTTCAGAAGCTACACCCTTAAAATTCAAACTGGTCCCTAGAAGGCAAGGCTCAAATAGTAGTGTTTTCTAAATACTCCAAAAAATTTGGAATCTCTGGGAACCTTGTTTCAGATATTCTAAAAGTCAAAACTAGGTCATATGGGAGGTCAGAATGAGAACACAACACATAGTAAATTCTTTAATGGGGAATCTTAATTCAGACCCTGTCATAACCGAAAGCAATGTTGGAGATAAAAATAGATCTGTTTCACTGATTTTTGGGTTATGGATTCAAATCTAACATATATTAGAAAAAGGTTAAGGCTACTGTTTAAAATCTATGTAAAACAGCTATTAAAATGTACGAGGGGGGGCTGGGGATGTGGCTCAAGCGGTAGCGCGCTCGCCTGGCATGCGTGCGGCCCGGGTTCGATCCTCAGCACCACATACCAACAAAGATGTTGTGTCCGCCGAGAACTAAAAAATAAATATTAAAAATTCTCTCTCTCTCTCTCTCCTCTCTCACTCTCTCTTTAAAAAAAATGTACGAGGGGCTGGGTGTGTTGGTGCAAGTCTGTAATCCTAGTTGCTGTAGAGGCTGAGGAAGAAGTATCAAAAGTTCAAAGCCAGCCTTAGCAAAAGCGAGGTGCTAAGAAACTCAGTGAGATCCTGTCTCTAAATAAAGTAAAAAAAAAAAAATAACCCTGGGGCTGTGTCTTAGTAGTCAAGTGTTCCTGAGTTCAATCTCCAATATCCCCCATAAAAAAATGTTCCAGGGGGCTGGGGCTGGGGCTCAGTGGTAGCTCACTAGTCTGGCACATGTGAGGCACTGGGCACTGGGTTCAATTCTCAGCTCCACATGTAAGTAAATAAAATATAGGTCTATCAACAACAATATATATATATATATATAAATAATGTACCAAGTAATTGACATGGACTTTGATCTAATTTGCTGTGTACTTTAGCCCTTAAGATTGAAGTTGTCCAGGCATAGTAGTTCATGCCTGTAATATCAGCTGTTTACAAGACTGAGACATAAGGATAGTGAATTCAAAAGCAGTTTCAGCAGTGGTGAGGCACTAAGAAACTCAGTGAAACCCTGTCTCTAAGTAAAATAAGGGTAGGGATGTGGTTGAGTGGTAGAGTGCCCCTGACTTCAATCCCTGATCTCCCCCCCCCCAAAAATGGGGCTGGGTAAATTGCTCAGCTTGTAGAGTGCTTGCCTTCTAAGCATGAGGCCCTAGGGTCAATCCCCTGGAGAGAGAGAGAGAGAGAGAGAGAGAGAGAGAGAGAGAGAGAGAGAGATATATTATGAACTTGCATGTAATTTAAATTCAATTTAGTCCAACTTTTATTTTTTCCTTCCACACCAGAAGAAAAGAGTTTCTTTAAATGTTTGGAAAGTTTCTGTGGGTTATTCATTTATTTATTTTTTATTTACTTCTTTTTATGTGGTGCTGAGGATTGAACCCAGGACCTTGCACATGCTAGGTGAGCACTCTATGGATGAGCCACAACCCCAGCCCCTTCTTTGGGTTATTAATAAATTGATCTGACCATAAATAAATAAACAATCAAATATATTAATAAATAAATGAACCTTCAATTGATGACCCATTACAGTTTTTAAAATTTCTTAATTGGGACACATAAACATCATTTAGGAGAGATTCATTTTTTTAATGTCACCTAATTTCATTCTACTTTCTTCTCATGTGAAAATCTCAGAATGATAAATTAAAATATTTTTAAAATGTCCTTCAGTTCTTGTAGAAAATCATAAATGATGCATCCATTTGAAATAAAGCATGGGAAAATAATGATTGATAATGCTGAAATTGGAGTTTTGATATGAGCCAAAATTTCTTAGTTTGCCAATTGTATCTAGGTGATTGTCTCATAAATTTTAAAGGAAAAAAAATCTAAAAAATAGTACTCCCACCATGTGGTATGAGGAATGATATCAGAAAAAAAAAAAACTCATTTTAGTGTGCCATCTCAGAAGTTTACTAAAGGTTTAGGCAGAACACAGAGCAAAAAGCATTTAGAATAGGCTTTGGAAAAGGCATCTAGACTACCATATGGGTTCACTTTCATTCTTTGAGTGACTGTTGAGAGCCACAGCCAAAGGGGCCCCAGCAAACTTCCAGCTGCCAGCTGATGATTGGCTCACAGTGGCCCCAGCAACATCTAGCTGATTGGCTCCTCTGCGGTGATGTTCATTGGGCTGTTTCCCTGCCCTTCAGACTGCCAGCTGATGATTGGCTCACAGCGGCCCCAGCAACATCTAGCTGATTGGCTCCTCTGCGGTGATGTTCATTGGGCTGTTTTCCTGCCCTTCAGACTATGGAACTGCTCATTGGGGGACTTCTTTGGCTCCGCCCACGCGACCCAGCCAATTGGCCTCCAGAGCGAGAGGATTGTGGGAGGTGGAGAGGTTGGTGTGGGAGAGAGGCTTGTGGAAGCCGGTGGTGGCAGTTGGGCTCTGAGGGTTTCTTTTCCTGAGGAGCTGTTTTGCTTGGCTTTTGTAGTTCTAAAAATAAAGTTAGTTTCTTTTGACGAGTGGCTCCTGAATTGTGCCCAGCCAGACTGTGGCAAGTGACCCATCCTTTTTTCTTCAAATTCAATCAGGAATAACCCCTGGGACAAAGGACTTTGTTGAAGGTGTTCTCACAAGTGGGCTTCAAGGTCTTTTACATTTTAAATAGACCTTAATGGTGCTCATTAACATATCTTCCAGTTAGCCTCCAGGTGTTGTTGTGTGAGGCCCATTATCCACATTACAGGGTCATTCTACAATCTATTCTATTTTATATGGTTATTCACTGTGAACAGAGAACCCTATATTTGGATATGTGAACAGAGAGCTAGAAAACTAGGGGTTTATTCTGAGACCTATGGAGAGCTAAGCTGAAGTTCTGGATTTCAGATTTTTGTTCTCATTTGAGATATTGCTTCCCCTCCATTTAAAAATCTCAGGACTCATGAAGAGAATGAGTTAAAAGCCTGCATTATCAAATTTGTGAGGCCCTAAGAAATTCAAAGGGACCCTGTCTCTAAATAAAAATATAAAAAAAGGGGTGGGAGTGTGAATCACTGGATGAACGCCTCTGGGTTGAATTTCTGGTACCAAAAAGAAAACAACACACAAACATGCACACACAAAATTAAACAAACAAACAAACAAACCCTCATGAGTAACAAGCCCTAAAATCAACAGCCTATCTCATGCATGATTACAACAAATAGATTTGGTGTTCTCTCTTAATATTTATCTCAGTCTTCATCACTACACAATCTGGAGACATGCTGGACTCATGGCACATGGAAGCCCACAAAGGGCTTTAGAAAGAAGCTGAAAACACCATACAATAATGGAACAAAATGCCCAGGTTTTCTACTGCTGATCTAAGCCTCACTAGACTAGTCAGAGGTCGTTGAAGGCTAAGCTGCACCACAGAGACCCACTGGCCACAAGAATCTGGAGTGGACCACGAGGAATCCCTAGCTATTACTGCCAGTTTCCACCATTGCCACTCTTCTCAGCTTTAAGCCACCTTCCTAACCAGTATCAAGATAACAAGGCACACTTACCATTTTTTTTGGCTTTCAGGGTTCTCAGCGTTCTCTCTGTGATTTGTTTTCAGATTCTGCATAGCACAGACACCTCGGCTCCAGATTCAGGACAGAAAGCCTACAAAAAGATTGAGAAAAATGGTGGGCTCAGGATTGGACAATGCTCACCTAAGAGACTGATTGGTCAAGGCTTCAGGCACTGCCTCCAGCCTGAACCAACTGAGTGCAGAATCAGTCTGAATGACAGGCTGCTCCATTGTCATTGTTAAAAGACTACAGATCAGGGCTGAGAATGTAGCTTAGTCAGTAGAGTGCTTGTTTTGCTTATATAATTCCATGGATTCAATCCCCTGCACTACATACATACACTCCCTCAAAAAAATAAATTTAGTAAAGGACTTTGGGGACTAGGGTTATGGATCAGTGGTAGAGTGCTTCCCAAGCATGCGTGAGGTATTCGGTTGAACACCTAGCACCACACCAAAAACCAACCAACAAACAAACTACTAATGGTATTGTGTCCATCTAAAAAAAATATTCAAGAAAAAAATAAAGACTTTGTAGTGGACATGTGCACCCTCACTACAGAACCCATAAACACTTTTTATATATAATTTATACATATATATCTTCCGACAGTGTATAAAGTTCTCCTTGATGGCTTTTCAAGTAACTTATATTACAGATATGCTTCACAACCCTGAAATTCTCCGCACGTCACTTATTATTATTATTATTATTATTATTATCATTATTGTTATTATTGGTTCTGTGAATTTGGTTATTTTAAAATGACAATATCAAATACAAGTGAGAATATGAATTAAAAGGAACTTTCATGTGTTTTGGTCAGAATGAAAAGTGATATATTCACTTTGGAAGACCACTGTGAAGTTTCTTGCAAAGACATAGTTTTACTTTACAATCCAGCAATTTCATGCCTAAGTATTTGTCTTAATGAGTCAAAAATTTATGTTCAACAAAAGCCTGCACATGAATATTTATGAAAGATTTGTTGATAATCACAAAATGGGAAGCAACCCAGATGTCTTTGTCCTGGTTAATAGATGAACACACAGTACTTCATGCATACAACAGAATATTATTCAGCAATAAAAAATGAGGTATAAATCCATAAAAAGACATGGAGGTATTATAAATGTATACTAGTAAATGAAAGATGGTAGTCTAAAAATGCTATATACTAGAAAGTTCAAACTATACAACATTTTGGAAAAGGTAAATTTATACAGAGAGTTAGAAAACTCAATTGTTACCAGGAATTTAGGAGGAAAGAAAGGAATGATAAATAGGTGAATCACAGGGGATTTTAGGTTGGTGAATGCATTCTATCTTTATGCATTTGTCAGAACCCGCAAACCTGTGTAACTCAGAGTGAAACGATGTAAGTTATAGAATACAGCTAATAATGTAGTGCCAATTTGAGGTCATTAATTGCAACAAATGTGTCCCACTAATGCAAGATGAAAATCAGAGGGGAAAGTATGTGATGTAATAGAGAAGTAGGTATGGTGTGGATGCATGTTACTGCATGTATCATCTGTCCAATTAGTTTGTATTGATAAAATTTTCACCTTAACAGCAGAACATAAAAACATTCAAGAAATTAATGAAGTCGGAGAAAAAAGAACTATCAGCACAGAAATCAATTAAGTAAAACACTTCTAAAATGTATAAAAACAAAAACTGGGCTCCAGAACAAATAAAATAACCTTGATAAATCTTTAGAAGAATGACAAGTAAATTAAATAATAGACACAAGTTACCAATATTAGGAATTTGAGACATTATATCACTAAATATTCTATGGATATTAAATGAAAAGTCAACTTGTCCTCTTGGCACATTCTTGTAATCCCCATGGCTCAGGAGATTGAGACAGAAGAATTGCAAGTTTGAGGCCAGCCTCAACAACTTAATAAAACCCTAAGCAACTTAGTGAGACCCTGTTTCAAAATTTAAAAAAAAAATGAAAAGAGATAGGGATGTGGGTTCAGTGGTTATGCACTTCTGGGTTCAATACCAAGTGTAAAGGATCACCTGTGGAGGAATACCTGTAAGGAGGTGCACAAAGAACAGACACAGACACAAAAATACAAGCAAACAGATAGGAGAAGTGGAGAGAAGCAAAATGTAGGGATGATGAAGAAGTACAGAAGTGAAATGACTACTCTTCCCTGTCAGGGAGTTTATAACTCAAAGAACATATACTTCCTGTTACCATGACTATATTCTTATTAGTATTTCTTTCACCCAAGTGCCAGCTAACTGAGATAAGATCCCCATAATACAAAAACAGAGTAATTTCTCTCCAAAAACATTGTTAAGGAAACCAGATAGTGACTGCTTAGTTGTCTGATTACCTCACAGGGAGGAGGCTGGTATGCCAATTGTGGGAATCAGGGCACCAGTTAACAGCCCTGGGAATTTGCTCACCAGGGGAAATGCTTCCAAGTCTATTTCCATGGACAGAATATCTACAAACAAGCACTCAACCACATTCCCCTCAAAAAAAGAATCAGAAAATATTATGAATTACTTTATGCCAATAATTTGACAACTATTATAAAATGAATAAATTCTTACAAAGTTCAAAATAAACCAAAACTTACTCAAGAATAAATAGATTTGGTTACTTGTCTTGTATCTATAAAAGAAATACAAATTTTAGTTAAAAACCCTTCTACCAATAAGAATCCAATCTCAAGTGGCAACAATATTGAATTCCAATTACAAAAAGAAGAAATAATAAAATTTTACACAAAACTATATAGAAAGATGAAAATGAAGTGCTTTTCAACTCACTTAATGAGTCCAGTATTATTCTCATGAAAAAAAAAATATAGGAATGAGCATTGCAAGAGAAGATTATTAAAAACTAAGATCACTAATTCCCTAATGATTCCCCCCAACACTCCCACCCCAACCCCCGACACAATGATCTTGGATGGAAAAATTCTAAGCAAAACTTGGCAAAGAAAATTCAAAAACATACGAAATAGGTTAATATATCATACCAAAGTTTTTCATAGAGATGCAAAGTTGATTTAACATTCCAAAATTGATCAATGCAATTCCATATCAATGATATAAAATGACATATACATGTAATATGCATATACATATACACATATATATTTGTAAAATCAATAAGTGTAGAAAAGTATTTCCTAATAATCCAATATCAACTTCTGTTTAAAATTTTAGCAAACTAGGAATAGAAAGTAAGTGCCTCAATCTGACACAGGGAATCTATTAAAAACTTATCAGAAACACAATACTTAATGACAATAGACTGAATACTTAACCAAATCCTCAGAAACAAATGGGGTTTTGTACATATCATTTCTTTCGATTTGCTACTAAAGAGTCTGTCGATGTATTCAGTTAAGGGGGGAAAACACTAAAAATCATACTATTGAAAAATAAAATATAAATTAACTTTATTTGCAGAAAACATGAACGTTTATAGTAAAAATCACTGAATCTTTCTAAAATGTCTGGAAGTAATAGGAAAATCACAGGATTCAAGATCAACATACAAATAAAAATCAATTGTATATACGATAGAAGTGAATGTACATAAATAGAGATTAAAAAAAGATACCATTCTGTTGTGGGTCTATAGCTCAGAAAACACTCTCAATCTCAATTTTTTCCAAATTGGAGAGTCTTTATTTAGCTAGCTGGCGACTGCTCCCTGATGGAGCCAAACTGTGTCTGCCAGGAACAGTACGGGGTGCAAGTTCTATGGGGTTTATAAGGGGAAAAAACAACATCCTTGAAAATGTAGATGCAAGCAAGCAAGGAGGACACAGAAGCTAAAGTTAACAATCAGCCACCCAATGCATATAACCACATCCTTGTTCCAAACACATGCAGTACAAAAATAAACAACTTTTACAAGAAATAAGTTATATAACTATAGTTATATTTTGGATCTTCCAAATGGAGTCACTTAGGCAAGGTTTTTTTTTTTGTTGTTGTTGCTGTTTTGTTTTTAAGTTGTCAATGGACTTTATTTATATGGGGTGCTGAGAATTGAACCCAGCATCTTACACATGCTAGGTAAGTGCTATACCACTTAACCACAACTGCAGCCGAAGGCTAAGTCCTTTTAAGTATAGTCAGGATAACTTAATATTATTTATCCTATTATCTAATCTTGTCTTATCTATTAATATCCTACATTTTATAGGGTGCTTATTGGGCTGATTCATAATCTAAGTTGGGCTATAACAATTAAATGGTCACAACACAATGCCTTTATTTTTTTTATGTGGTGCTGAGGATCGAACCAGGGTCCTGCCCGTGCTAGGCAAGCTATCTATCGCTGAGCCACAATCCCAGCCCCGGGCTATAACAATTAAAGAAAGCATCAAAAGATATAATGTATGTAGGAATAAATTTTACAAACCTAATTCAAGGTAGCAGGGCTAATGGGATTCACTGCACAGATGCGAGTGCGCCTACTGATGAGGTCCCCTTGGAGCTACTGTTAGAGGTGCCTGGGCTGCAGGGAGTATCTGGGAAGAATGGAAGAACTTGACCAAGTCCCACAGCTGGACATGGCTGCTGGTCCTCTGCTTCCTGTTTGGATGCAATGTCCTTCTGATCCTCCTTCCGACCTTGTCCTCCTTCATGTCCAGAGTGCTGCACAATGATGCAGAGCTAGAGCCGCAGATGAGGGCAGAAATCAAAGATATGAAGCAAGAGTTCTCCATGGTCAACAAGATGGATGAGTTTGCCAGATATGCCAGGCTGGAATTGAAGATCAACAAGACTTATGTGAAAGCACGTACTGCTCAACTAGCCAAGATAAAATCATTTTTAAGTGTTGCTTTCTATACATTGCAAGCTACCTTGATGATGGCACTCATTTGGAAGTATTATTCTGCCCCTGTGACTGTTGTGCTAAGGAAATGGATAACACCACTAGACCACCTGGTAGCCTTCCCTGCTAGAATAGTAGGTGGTTTGGGAATTACTAGTTGGATTTTAGTCTGTAACAAGTTGTGGCAACCCCTTGTACTTTACCCTTTCAGCTGAAAAGAAAGATGAATACCACTGTGGGATTTTATTGTTGTTGTTGTTATACTGGGGGTTGAACTCAAAGGTTCTTTACCACCTAACCCCAGCCACAGTCCTTTTTATTTTTAATTTTGAGACAGGTTCTTGGTAAGTTGCCCAGCCTGACCTCAAGCTTACCATCCTTGTACCTCTTCCTCCTGAGTTTCTCAGTTACACTTGTGCCCCACCACACCTAGCCCAGCTATTATGACTTCTAAAAATGATTCTCTTATTAGGTTAAAGTCTGATTGCCACTTAAAAATACAAAACAAAAAACCCCAAAGTACATAGGGTAGTTTTGTTTTGAATATGTTCTTGGGCTTTATTAGAGATTCTTGTAAGAATCCCAGTATTCTACAGTATTCTACAGTAACACCAGATTTGAAACAGGATGGGGATCCACATTGCCTTACTCCTGATTTGCTCTGTTGGCACATTGTGGTCCTGTTGCCAACTGGAAAGTCAAAATTTTCTAAAAACTTGAATACTTAAAATATATATATATATTACTTGTAGATGGTGCTGAGGATAGAACCCAGTGCCTCACTCATGTTAGGCAAGTGCTCTACCATTGAGCTACAACTGCAGCCCAAACTTAAGTACTTTTAAATCTATTTAGAAAGTAGCTCAATTTTATTATCACTACTAGAACTTGAACATTTGGTTTATTGTCTCATGTAGTAAAATTGAAAGAATAACACTAATTGACATTGTGTGTTCTTTGTGTCTAAATTCATTAGTTGGATGAACATTTGTATAGTTTATATCATCTACTTATTTGGAGCTGTTAGTTTTTCATTACAGTGTTTTATAAATGTATGATGAGACCATAATGCATTGTTTTGTGATTGAATTGTTTTGTATTAAAAGCATTTCAAATTAAGTATGCTTTATAAACATTTAATATTTCTGCTGTATAGATTGGAATGAATTTGAAAAACAAAAATAGGGAATCTGATTAAGTTTATTTGAATTGATACTCATTTGGCTTCTAACATGTAATCACATGACTCAACATCTTACTCTTCATTGTGTCAGAACACGTGTCTATGTTTTCATTCATATTTTCACTTTTACAATCTTATGAATACTTATACTTCCTGATATACATATTTATTCTTTACCCCTAATCCAAACACAAACAAGAATTATATTAACCCTTATCTTACCTCTATATCTAAACCAAATTTTACTTAAATCCATATATCAAAATATGATTTTATTTTAAACCAGAATTGAACTCACTGGCACTTGAGGACAGAGCCACATCTCCAGACCTATTTTGTATTTTATTTAGAGACAGGATTGTTTAGCACCTTGCTGCTGCTGGGGCTGTCTTGAAACTCATAATCCTCCCATTTCAGCCTTCAGTGTGGCTGGGATTACAGGTGTTCACGACCGTGTCTGGCAACAATATGAATTTTAAAGTATATTCTGAGTTCTATTTTCAATTACCAATGTTAAATTTGCATTTGTATTATGCTACATCTTTTATGGGATATGTATGCTTGTATTCCCATCATTACAAAATGTGTAATTATAAGGCTCACTTTTTAATTCTTCCTTGTATTACTACATGTATGTTTTTGTACATAATTTCATAGGTGTATTGTTAGAAATATTCCTATTTCCACAAATACTTGCTAATTCTAACACTAACTCAAGCCAAAATTTTATGTAAAACCTTATCTCTATTACTAAACCAAATTTTATTAAAAGCATGTACACTATGATAAAATTTTATGTGTATTTTGATTTATATGTTCAATTATCAATATTAAATTTGCATATATACTGGTATATACTGTTTATAGGATATATTTTTCATCCCCATGTCTCCCAAATTTGTAATCACATGACTTACATTTTACTCATGCCTGTGTCACAACATGTGTATTTATATATGTTATGAAACATAATTTTATAATATATTCTTTTGAATATTGATATTCCCAATTCAAATATTTGTTCTTTCACTAAAACCTTAACACAATCCAAAATTTTATATTGATCCTTATATTACTTCTATAAAAAAGGAAAATTGTACTTCAACCCTTATACACCAATAAGAATTTTAGAGTGTACTTTGACTTCTATTTTCAATTTTCAATATTAAATTCACATACATATCACTATATCATTTATAGGGTATCTATTTCTAACTCCATATTTACAAAATGTCTCATCACATTACTCACAAATCACTCCCCCTAGTGTCAGAACATTTATGTTTTATGTTTTTTTATATATTTTTACATGTCAGTCATGTGAATAGAGATATTTTCCGCATATGTGTCCATTCTATACCCTAATCCTAACTCAAACCAAAATTTATATTGCCTTTACATTACCTCTATATCTAAGTCAAATTTGACTTGAATCAAAATACACCAATATAAATTTTAAATTGTATTTTGAATTCCATTTTTAATTATCAATTTTAAATCTGCATATATATTAACATATATCATTTATAGAATGTATCCTCCAATCAACCTATATACAGGAAGTGTAATAATATGACTGATATTTCACTTTTCTCTGTGTGACAACATGTATATTTATATATGTTTTGTACATATTTTCATGTACATTCTTAGGACTATTTATATTTCCACATATACATGCTAATTTTTTAATCCTAACATTAAATCAAAACCAAAATTTCATATTAAACCTAACCTTACCTCTACATATCAATCAATTTTTATAAAAATCCATGTACACCTATATCAATATTAAAGGGTATTTTCACTTCTAACTCAATTTTCAATATCTAATATACATATTTTATAACAATATATCTTTTATAATATATATCATTGCATTTCCCATATTTATAAAATATGTAAACACATGACTCACATTTTATTATTCCCTTTGTCAGAACATGTATGTATCTGTTTTCATAAAGAATTTCACATGTACATTGTAATGAATATTCATATATCCTCATATATATGTTAATTCTTTAAGCCTAACTTAAACAAACATTTTACATACAAACTTACCTTACCTCAGTAATTAAACCAAATTTTATTTAAAATCTTGTAAAACAATATGAAATTTTATGTGTATTTCACTTATGTAATCATAATATGTATCAATATTAAATTTGCATTTATATTACTACCCATATTTTACGAGATATATCCTTAAGTCACCTCATTTACAGAACTTTTAATCACTTGACTAACATTTGACTCTTTCCTGTGTCACAACCTGCATGCTTATATATGTTACATACATATCACAACACATACATTTTTATGAATACTGATATTTCCTGATACACATTATCATTTCTTAACTTTAACTCTAACCCAAAACAAATTTAAATATTAAGCCCTACCTTACCTCAATACCTAAACCATGTTTTATTTAAAAACATGTAAATCAATATTAGTTTTCATGAGTCTCTTGACTTACATAAACATTACAATGTACCATTTATGGGTTATATGTTTGTGTCCCCATATGTAAATAATATTTAAACACCTGACTCAAATTATACTGTTTCCTGTCTTAAAACATGTATGTTTATACACGCTTTAATGCATATTTCCACACATATATGCTTAAAATATTGAGATTTCCCAATTATTGTTCTTTAACCCTAAGCCAAATCCAAAGAAAATTAAATATCGAGCTTACCTTTATTTCTAAGGGGAATTTTATATGAATTAATGCACCCCAATTATGAATTTAAAGTTTATTTTTGAATTTTATTTTAATTTTGAATGTAAGACATTTATATATATATATATATACACTCACATCCCCATATATAGAAAATATATGATCACGTGACTCAAAATGTACTCTCCTCTGTGTTAGAAGATATGTATTTACATATCTTCACATACATTATTTTGAATATTTTATTTCCGAAGGTATATATTCATTCTTTAATGCACAGCAGAATCCTATGTAGAATGAAATTTTAATCCTTACCTTACCTTTATAACTAAACCAAATTTCTCTTAAATCCATGTACAATAATATAAATTTTAAAGCTTATTTTAGCTTGTATTTTCAATTATCAATGTTAAATTTGCCTATACATTACATTAAACCACTTATAGAATATGTGTTTGCATCCCCATATTTACAAAATATGTAATCCCATGACTCAAATTTCTCTTTTTCCTTTTTTGGAATATGTATATTTATACATATTTTCAATCATACATTCTTATGTATATTCATGTTTCCCCATATACATTTTAAAAATTTTAATCATTACTCTAATTCAATTCAAAATTTTATATAAGCCCTTAACTAACCTCAATACCTTAACCAAATGTTACTTAAATTCATGTAATCTATTTATGAATTTTTATGTGTATCAGGACATATATTCAAATCCATTAAATTTGTCCATAAATGTATATATGCATATCATAAAATGGATATATATGGGCAACCACATATTTACAAAATTTGTAACCACCTGAGTCATATTTTATGTTTTCCTATGTCAGAATATATACAATGATGTGTTTATATATATAAACACATCATTGTGTTTATATATATATATATATATATATATATATATATATATTCACACATACATCCTTATGATCATGCATATTTTCTGATACACATATTCACTTTTAATCCTAACCCAAGCAGAAACTAAATTATAGCATTATACTTTGTATTACCTCTATATCTAAACCAAATTTTACTTAAATGTATGTACACAAAACAGGTTTTAAAGTATATTTTGTCTTCTGTTTCAATGATCATTTTTAAATATACATATATATTACTATGTATTATTTATAGTTTATGTCTTTTCAACCGTATATTTAAAAAAATGTATAATATCATGACTCACAATTTACTCTCCTCTGTGTCAGAACCTGTTTGATTATGTTTTTTTGTACACATTTCCATACATACAATCTTATAAATATTGACATTGTCTTGTATACATATTCATTTGTATCCCCAACTGTAACCCTAAATAAAATATTATTTTAATACTTACCTCTATAACTAATCCAAATTTTACATATCTCCATGTAACCCAATATAAATTTTCACATGCATTTTGACTTCTATTTTCAATTATAAATGTTAAATTTGCATATATATTTCGCTATATCCTTTACAGGATATACACTTGCCTCCCCATCTTTACAAAACATGGAATCACATGGCTCACATTTTTCTCTTCACTGTGTCAGAACACGTGTCTGTATGTTTTCATTCATATTTTCACAGTCTTATGAATACTTACACTTCCTGATATACAGATTCAGCCTTTAACTCTAAACCTAACACAAACCAGAATCATATAAACCCTTAATTTACCTCATACCTAAACCAAATTTTACTTAAATCCATGTACAAAAATATGATGTTTTTTAAAACCAGGATTTGAACTCATGGGCACTTGAACACAGAGCTACATCTCCAGAACTACTTTGTATTTTAATTAAAGACAGGGTCTCACTGAGTTTCTTAGTGCCTCACTGCTGCTGAGGCTGTCTTGCAACTCAAAATCCTCCTGCTTCAGCCTCCAGAGCAACTGAGATTACAAGTGCTCACCACCACACCTGGCAACAATATGAATTTTAAAGTGTATTCTGACTTCTATTTTCAATTACCAATGTAAAATTTGCATTCATATATTTCGCTGCATCTTTTATGGGATACGTATCTTTGCATTCCCAATATTAGTAATTAGATGGCTCACCTTATATTCTTCCCTTTATCACTACATGTATGTTTGTATATGTTTGTACATAATTTCATAGGTATATTCTTAGGAATTTTTATTTATTTATTTATTTATTTATTTATCGTGACATTAGCCTTTATTAATGAAGTTTATCACTTTAATATACATAACTTATTATACATTTTTTTTACCTTGGCTCAAAACATTAGATGTGAGTTGAAGAAACATTATTATAAACTTAAGTCATTAATGTTACTATGTCAGGTTACAAACACTTGCTAATTCTAACCCTAACTCCAACCAAACTTTTATGTAAACACTTACCTTATCTCAATTACTGAACCAAATTTTATTAAAAGTATGTACACTATGATAAAATTTTATGTGCATTTTGACTTATATGTTCAATTATCAATATTAAATTTGCATATATACTGTTATATATTGTTTATAGGATATATTCTTCATCCCCATGTTTACCAAATTTGTAATCACATGACTCACATTTTACTTATGCCTGTACAAACATGTGGTTTTATATATGCTTTCATACATAATTTCACAGTATATTCTTATAAATTTTGATATTTCCCAATTCAAATATTCGTTCTTACACTAAAACCCTAACATAATCCAAAACTTTATATTGACCTTTATATTACTTCTATAAGAAAGGCAAATTTTACTTCAATCCTTGTACACCAATAAGAATTGTAAAGTGTATTTTGACTTTTATTTTCAATGATCAATATTAAATCCACATACATATCATTGTATATAATTTATAGGGTATATCCTTGAAACTCCCTATTTACAAAATATCTCATCATATGATTCATATAACAGTCACCCTTATGCCATATTATGCATGTTTTTATGTGTTTTTTAACATATTTTCACACATTCATGTTATGAATACAGATATTTCCCAGTATCCATGTCCATTCTTTAACCCTAATCCTAACTCAAACCAAAATTTTATATTATCTTTACATTACCTTTTTATCTAAATCTAATTTGACTTGAATCCATGTAGTCCAATAAATTTTAAATTGTATTTTGACTTCTATTTTAATTAATTAATGATAAATCTGCATCTATACTAATATATGTCATTTATAGGTTATATCCTCACCTCCACTTATATACAACATGTGTAATCACATGACTCATATTGTATTCTTCTCTGTTTCACAACATGTATGTTTATATATGTTTTGGTACATATTTTATGTAAATTCTTAGGACTGTTCATATTTTCACATACACATGTTAATCTTTAACCCTACCACTAACTCAAACCAAAATTTCGTATTAACCCTAACGTTACCTCTACATATTAACCAATTTTACATAAGTCCATGTGATCAGGTGTATCAGGTGTATATATGTGCCTGTGAGTGCTTGCTGTGCTTACTGGTTCAGATATGTATGTGTGTGTCAGATATATATATATCTGATAGGAGACCTCAGAAGTCTTGTGCAGCCAAGCAATTGCATCACCACTACCAGGTCCCTGGATTGGCACTGGCAGCTTTCCATGTTTGGCCAGAGTTATTTAATGCTGAGCACCACATTGGCCAGAACTCCAGTCCTCCCACCAGTTGAAGCCAAGAGGGCTATGAGAACTCTCTTGGCTCCAAACAGCAAAAGTTGTGCATCAACCCCAACCTCAAGCGCTACTGCAGGGGAGGGGGGGACGACACAACATTCCTGTGCTGCCTCCTACACTCTGGCCCAGACAGGAACCGGCACCCTAGGCCACCTCCTGGCCAAGTTCTGCAGAGCCCCCTCCTGCAACACAAGCCATCCTCCCCATCCTACAGGGAACTCTGCTTCTGGATCGCCCTCCCTGCACACCACGTAGCCCCACCCCTATATTGTTGGGCACAGCTTTGCCCTCAACTCACAAGTGCACGCATGATGCGTGCATGCATGAACGCTCGACACGTGAACGCACGCACACACGTTGCACGCATGCACGCACACATGAACGCAGGCACAGATGCACTGCAAACTACTTCTGTGCAGTGGGTTTCCTGCGGCCTAGAAGTTTCAGGAAGATGGTGGAGAAGCAGATGGTGGCGAAGTACGTGTCTTCAAGTAGCTGAGGACCTACCTTCCGAAAGTTGCCTGGCCTGCTCTGCTCCTGGCCAAGAAACTTTGTCACTCTCTGGGATGAAGTCAATTCCGGCTTTCCACTATGTGGTTCCTGGTGAGGATGTGAGGCCTCCCACAAAGGCAGCCTGGCGCTCACCACTGTGCTCCTGTTGGACATTGTGGATCCCAGTGGAGAACCTCAGGTAGGGAAGGCAACAGTGTGTCCAGCAGTTTGTAGGGTGCAGCACCTGCTGGAGTGGCATCATGGGACCAGAGCTGGGTAAGTAATGCATGGGGAGGAGGCACAGTGTGTCTCTCTCCCTGTAAGGCGGTTCATGGATGCGCGGACCCTGCTGAGTCCTGTTCAGGATAGGAATCTTGCTGGAGATTTCTTTGGGAATCAGGAGCCTAGGTAGGGAGACCTCCAGTGTCCTCAGCAATGTGTGGCATATGGCCCAGGCTGGAGAGGTGTTGGGGGACCAGACTAGATGGGGTAGGTGCTAGGTGTGGTAGTGTGTGAGGAGGGGGCACGCTGTTGCTGTAAAGTGGTGCCTGGAGAGGATGCTCATGCTGAGGCCTTTGGGGGCACGGCCCTGGCTGAAGAGGCTTCAGGGGAACGGAGCTGGGTGAGGTAGTTGGTGGGGAGGGGGCACACTGTGTTTGTACATGTGAGGAGATGCCTGGAGGGGGCGCTCTTGCTGAGGACTGTGGGTGCAAGGCCCTCACTGGAGAGGTGTTAGGGCACCAGGAACTGGATGGGGTAGTACATGGGTAGGGTACTCGCTGTGCCTGTCACTGCAAGTCAATGCTACAGTGGGTGCTTGTGCTGAGGCCTGTGTGGATGCAGTACTGGCTGGAGAGTTATTGAAGACCAGAGCTGAATACGGTGGAGCTTGGTGGGGTAGGAGCTTTTGTGGGGAGAGGTGCACTGTGCCTGTTCTTGCTAGGGTGTACCTGGAGGGGGCAGTCGTCCTGAGGCTTGTAGGGGCACAACCCTGGCTGGAGAGGTCTTAGGGGACCAGATCTGGGTGATGTAGTACCTTGGGAGGGCTGAACTCTTTCTATAACTGTGAGGTAGGGCCTGGGAACACCTCTGCACATAGCCCCACCCTCGACACACTCACTGATACATGCAGAGACTTATCCCAAACTGCGTCTGCACAGTAGATTTCTGGGCAGCCTAAAAGTGCACTGCAGATTGTGGAGAAGGTAGGGCCTTCAAATCACAGAGATCCTTCCTACTGATGGCTGCCTGAGCTGCTCCAGTCTTGCCCCCAGACTATGTCACCCTCTGGGAGGTGTCCTTGCTGTCCTTTCTCCTTCATGGTTCCTGGTGAGGATGTTGGGCCTCCCACAGGGGCAGCATGGCCCTCACCACCATCTCCTGTTAGTCTTTATGGACTTATGAGGACAGTCTCAGGTAGGGAGGACTCCAGTGTCCTCAGTGGTATTTGGCATACTGCCCTGGGTGGAGAGGTTTTAGAGGACCGGAGCTGGGTGGTGAAGGAGTTTGGTGGGTAATGTGTGGTGATGGGGCACACTGTGCCTGTCTCTGTGAGGCAGTTACTTGAGGGGGCGCTCATGCTGAGGCCTGAGGGGATGTGCAGCCCTGGCTGGAGATGCATTGGGGACTGGAGCTGGATGAGTTAGGAGCTGGGTGGGGTAGTGTGTGTGGAGGGGCCAAGCTGTGCCTGCCCCTCTGAGGTGGTTCCTTGAGAGGGGCCTCTTTTTGAGGCCTGTGGGGGTTGGACCCTTGTAGGAGAGGTGTCCTGGGACCAGAGGCTAGGTGGGGTAGTGTGTGGGGAGGGGGCACTCAGTGCCTGTGACTGCAAGGTGATGACTGGAGCAGACACACATTGTGAGGCCTCTGGGGGGCGCAACCCTGGCTTGAGAGGTGCAGGGGGACTGACACCTAGGTGGGGGTAGTGGATGCCTGCTGTGAGGGAGTGCCTGGAGAGGACACTAGTGCTAAGGCCTTTTGAGGTGGGGAAGTGGGGCATAGGAGTTAGTGTGCTGTTCCTGGGTGCTCTTGGTAGGAGCTGAGTGGGTGTGGCAGAGGTTGCAGGGCAGTGGGGCAGAGGCACTTGGGTGCTGTTCCTGGGTGCTCCTGGAGGCAGCTGAGTTTGCGTGGTAGAGGTCTTAGGGCCGGTACCTGGCTTCAGTAGTGGGACCTTGTCGGGGGAGTAAGTGTGAAGGGAAACTTTGGTTGGGGGCTGGCCTGAATGGGGGATGTTGAAGGGAGAAAGCAGAACACCTGGTTTAAATGGGAGTACACATGTATCATTTAAAAAGCTGTGTTCTGAAATTTATCTGCCAGTGTTTTCTTTTGTTTTTATCCCCAAAAGAGTAAATTGCAAGTTTTCAGTGTAAGACTATTCTCTACATTCTGTACATCTAATTCATGTGTTTTTCTTGTACCTTTTATTTTATTACAATTAGCTGATTTGTAATGATTCATTGTTTATATATCAATGACTTTCATATTTTAAATCAATCATTTTTATGGAAACCATTTTTGTGAGTCCTTATTTACTTTGCTTTTTAGTTCACTATTTTCCAGTAAGTACAATTACTCATCCATTGGCATTTCCCTTTTTGCTGTGCAAAGGGTATATTCATTCTGAAATACTTTGATGTGTATTTTGTCCAGGGTGTCTTACTCAAGCTTCATGGAAATTTAATTATCAGTTGTTTTTGTCTTAAAATGGGAGATAAACTGTAGTTGAAATGGTCAGGTTTTTAAGGCATTTGTCTTTTAGTGACATTTTTCTCTGTTGAGACATGCATTTTGTAAGTACATGTCTTTATAGTAACACATATATTTCATGTCAATTTTTTTTCATACGACCAGTTTTAGTAAAAAAAAAAAAGTTTTCTATTTTTTTCACCTCATCATTTACTATGTTTGAGCCTCTATTTATGTTTTCTATAGCTGGGAATTTATTATGATCACCATTCTGATAAAAGAAGCTGGTAGCAAAGTTAGGGTTAATTTTTATTTTTACCACAAGGTCATATGTCATAATGAGGTTTTACTTAGGAGTTTTACAAGTTAGTATCAAAGTAGGCAATTAAGAATATTAACATTACCAGCACTATTATAATTAATTCTTTTTTACTTTTGGGATTTCAAGGTGGGATTGAGAACTATATGAGGAGTATCATTTCTTAGAAGTATTTTTACGTGTAGCAGCTTAATAAATATGCCTAGATGCAACCAAGCTTACATATTTTAATGGAAATATTAAGCCCTGAATTCCTGGGCTGGGCTGGGGTTGTGGCTACACCTAAACATATGTGTGTGTGTGTGTGTGTGTGTGTGTGTGTGTCTGTGTGTGTGAGTGTGTGTGTATATGCTCTGAAATCCTGTCACTTTTGATTTTCAATTATGTAGAATAACTTTCTGGGTGTTGATTATATTTGTGTAACTTAATTTCATAGTTTTTGCTATTTAGAATACCTCAAAATGCAAATGAGGGTTCTCATGAGAAAACGAAATGTGTAAATTTTGGTTTCCCACAGCAGTTCTGTGACGTATCCCAGGGCCTCCAAGTACCAGCTAGGGGTTTGGTTTAGAATGATGATGGTATAAATGGAGAAAAGGGATGCATACTTGATTGTTTTATTTGTTCATATGAGTTATAATTGACAATAAGATGTATTTTGACATATCATACATAAATGGAGTATAACTTCTCATTTTTTTGGTTGTATATGATGTAGATTCACACTGGTCATGTAATAATATATGTATATAGGGTAATAATATCTAATTCATTCCACTATTCTTCCTACCCTCTTACCCTCCTCCACTCCCTTCACTTCCCTCTGCCTTATCCAAATCACCTGTATTATTCCCTAGAGAGCATCCTCCTATCTCAGTCTCTAAACTCATGGACATTACAGGTGTGCACCACAGTGCCTGGGTTTTCTTCTCATTTATTATGACCTCCCAGGCAATATTTCTTCTCTCAAAGATTTATTTTGTTTAACACCTCAAAAGTACATATTAGTATGTACAATGTAATTACTTTGATTCCTGGGTAATATCTATCTCAACTTTTATCATTTTTTATTGTAAATATATTTTAAATATCCTCCCTTCTATCTAGTTTCAGTTATTCAATGCTATATTCACCCACCTCTGCCATAGAACACAAGAACTGTAATAGTGTTCTGGTTGACCAAACTCTCTCCATCCTCCCACCCTCTACACTCTTCCCAGCTTCTGGTAACAACTATTCTCTCAATATCTATGAGATGGACTTTTGTAGAATTCACATATAAGTGGAATCAGGTAATATTTGTTTTTTCTGTGCCTGGATTATTTTATTTAACTTAATGTCCTCCATGTTCATCTCTGTTGTTGGGTATGACAGGACTTCTTTTAATTTTTTGGTCACATAATATTTCTTTGTATATATCATATTTTCTTTATCCATTTGTCAGTTTATGGGCACATCTGTTGTTTTCATTTCCTGGCTATTATGAACAGTGCTGCAATCAGAAGGGTACTGCAGGTGTTTCTTTGCCATTCTCATTTCATTCCTTTTTGTATACACCCAATAGTGGAATTTCAAGATTATGTGGTAGCTCTATTTTTAGTTTTTGGAGGACTCTCCAGACTTTCTTCTGTAATAACTGAACTAACTACATTCCAACCATCACACTCTTCAAAAATGGTATTTGTGTCTTGCCTACCACATGTATCCCAATATTTCCCTAATATTATGGCTTTCCAAGTATGAAAATATCTGCCTAGCCAAACTGTTATCTCACTGTCCTCAAAACTGTCATATAAATAAAAATGTTTTACAACTGTTTCTGAAACACAAAGTGACAGTTTTTGTCTGGAACTTTACTAGATTTTTATGCAACAATATCTTTGACTTTCTTAATAATTTACATAGTTCATTCCAGTATACTTAATTTTAAGTGTTTACTGTGTTATTATAAAATTGATTTGTCATTTTTACTTTACCATATTTGATAATAGTACCTCAATTTTACCTTTATATCCCAAGGGGATTGAATCTAGGGCCTTGTGCATGTGAGGAAAGCACCCTACCAACTGAGCTATATCCCCAACCACAGACTATATTATAAAAATGGAGAATTTCATAGATACCATTGAATTTATATATTGAGAAGCAAGAATAAATAAAATTGCCACATGATTCATGAATAAAGAATAATTTGAGATTATTCAAAAATAATATCAATAATGATGATATAAATTAAGATATTACTAATAATTAAAATGTCTATTTTTCTAGCACTTATGACAAATAATCAACCTAGTCAGCAAGAAAATGAGCACATGCATTATTATCTAGGCAGTATATATATCTATGTAAGCTCTAAAAATATTTGGCTTTTATTTGGTGCTAAAGTTAAGAAAAGTCACACATTGCTGTTGCTGCATTATTTAAATAAAATTCATTTGTTAATCTTTTCTTTTTTGCTGGCATTGTAAGGATTTCTAGTAGATTTAATGTATTAATTTATTGAGGTATTCTGCTTAAATTGCATCATAGACTCCTCAAGATTTACATTTAACATCTAAAAATATTTTGACATCCATAATCTATTTTTATTTCATTAACAGGTTTTCTTACTTTATGTATTTATGAACCACATAAACAAAAATATTCTACAAAGGTGATAACAAAATGAAGAGAAGTAAAGCAATTCCATTAAACATATAATAATCTGTGTTCACCATTGAGCATCAAATTTTTAAATGATCATATCTTGGCATTTTTCCCTTTAATTCCTAACACAAATTATATTATTCAATACATCTTATACAAAAATCCTTTAATTCTTATTAATAATGTTTTCCAGCTAAAGCAGAATTTTCTGAATATTTCTGTGTGTGTATGTTTGTGTGCAAAAAAAAAATGTTAGAAAATGATCTTTAAAAAAAAGATGATACTAGCAGTCATATACAAAAGTAAATGACTGTGTGTTCATATGTGTGTGTGTATGTACGTGCTGTGTACACTTCCACTCTCATAAGCACTTTGCAGGGTTTACGCTAACTCAGAACAAGCTTATGAGGTGGAAACCATTGTTCCCATCCTCCTTTGACCTTTAAGGAAACTGAGGCACAGAAAGTTGGACCTGCCCAAGATCCCACGGTTATTTAGGAGCAGAACCAGAAACCCAACCTCAGCAGTCCCCATCCAGGGCCTCTGCTTTTAACAAAGTCGGGGAACTGAGGTAGCAAGTAGCATGGGGAGCAGAACACAGAGCTTTTATGGCAGGGAATAAACTTATTCAAGTTCCAAGAAGAGGGAATGGCCTGCCAGGAGGGACAGGCACAGTTATGAGGATGCCTGGGACTAGAGGTCAAGGTCACAGGCAAGTATGATATTAGACAAAAAGAGACAGAGGTCAGTTTATGGATTTGGGAGACAATGACCTCGCTTTTCCAGACAACAGAAGGCAAGGTCACTTGTAGGGAGGATGAGATGGGGATAGACAAGCAGCCAGGCCAGACAGCAGCATGAGAGAGCTGGTGGACCCCAGGTGGCTGGTTGTGGGGGAGGGGCCATCCAGGACAGGAGGGAAGGGGAGACGTGCATACTGGGTGGCTCCATGGCTCTGTCCTCCCTCCTATTTTACTGAAAACTATATTTCTCTATGACAGACAGACCGGAGACCAGAGCAGGCTCACCTGGGGTGAGCTCAGGAAGAGCAGATGGTGGTTCTGGGATGGAGGGTCCCTCAGCAGAAAGCAAGGCATCATAGACCCTGCAAAGCTGCCTCTGTCCCCACTGGATACAGGCTGAACAGTCACAGGCTCCTCCCTCTTTCCTCCAGAGAGGGTGCGAGTGTGTGTGTATGTGTGTGTGTGTGTGTGTGTGTGTGTGTGTGTGTGTGAGAGAGAGAGAGAGAGAGTCAGTCTGCACAGGGAGGATTGCTACTCTGCCAGGGTCCAGTTTGAGTTGTCACCTGTTGTGCCCCGGGGCTGGCTCTCCAGGATGCCCTCTGCAGTGGCACCTGCATGAAGCTCTCTGGCTCCCAGAGCTGGCAGCCCAGGAAGACTGATCACTCTGCAGAAGTTTCCAGCCATCCCCAGGAAGCCACGCCAACCCTTTAGCAAATCTTCCCAAGTCCGACAAGATGTCACCTAACTCCCAAGCTTCCGCATCTGACAATGAAATGAAGTGACTGAACTCCACTCTGCCCCTGCTGCTCTGCTTCTGGAGGACTTTGTCAGCTGTTCTGAATCTCCAGACTAGACCGGTTATCTGCATCCCTCGAATGGCCTGTCTTCCTCTGTGACCACAGGAAAGCAAAGGGTGTTGTGCATAGGGGGAGACTGGGCTGTGGGTTCACAGGAATACTAGCAGCTCCTGGATGTTTATGATGGGGTCATGTCTGAGTGGCAGAAGGTGCCTGTTCCTGGGAAAATTTTTAGCCTCCTGGTTGTCCTGTGGGGACTGATCAAAGCCCTGTGTGAGCAATAATGAGTCTGAGCTGCTGCGGCTATTTGAGTTCTATGAGCACCAGCTTTATGGCATCTGCTTCTATGTCTTTATTTCTACCATTCACTCTTTTGGTCATGTATTTATTCATGCAGTAAATATTCTATAAATCTTGCATGAAGCTTAATAGCCACCAGTGGTATTTACTGAGTTGGGAGGTAGCCACTCCTTCACACTGGGATTTCTGGAGGCTGGAGGTGGGGAGGATTCCTGAATGGGAGGCTGGAAGTGCAGACGACCTTTAAGAGTGTACCTGACCTTGAGAGGTTAAACCTGTGTGATGCAGAGCAGATATCAAAGCAATAGGTATGCTATCCCTGAAGCACTCTGTTTGGAAGGGGAAACAGTGTCATTTCTTCCAGTCACAGAGTTTCCTCTGGGGTATGGTATTGCCAGTTAGGCAAGAGCTGGGACTCCCTTTCTTGGGGTGAAGTGTGGGGATTCTGGATGGCAGAGAGAGGCTGAGGGACCCATGTGGATTTTGGGGAGGAAGGGGTGCTTGTGAAAAGCACAGAATATGGCTCAGTGGGTAAGAAGTTGAAAACCAGCTGTAGGATGAAGATGGACAGGGAATAGGATTCAAGTTATGCTGACTTAATGGAACCAGGATTCAGGGGAGTGAGAGAGGCTGCATGGAGTGTGGGGGTGTGAGGGAGAAATAGGGATACCATGAACATCAGCCCGAAGGGGATGTTGGTGTC
Source organism: Urocitellus parryii (assembly GCF_045843805.1). Taxonomy (NCBI): domain Eukaryota; kingdom Metazoa; phylum Chordata; class Mammalia; order Rodentia; family Sciuridae; genus Urocitellus; species Urocitellus parryii. Next base: position 99,342,671 of record NC_135541.1, read on the forward strand.
TGAGCACTCGGCCCACACCATCTTTTATGCAAAGGCTTCTTTGTGCATCCCTTTTACCCAGACCTTACAGATAGGAATGTGACACCCACTGTGATTGCCCCCCAACAACAACCAAAAAAAAACCTGCCATTCCAGTCATGGAGGGGGTCAGAGTCCAGAGCTCTTTCTCTTTAAATACCTTTGTGGAAATTGACTCTAATTACTGTCAATTACCTGGAACAATTTCCACTTTGGTTTTTGGTGACAAATTAATGAAATTATCATTGTGGGCTAATTATAAAGGATGCAAATTTGAGGCATATTGCAGGAATATATCCTCTAGAGTCAGTGGTATCTCATTTGCACTTCTTGCAGAGAGTCCAAGTATCTCTCCTTGCGTCTCTAAATGATGCAATTTCAGTATGCCTGAATTCCTAGTCTCATTAATAAGGGAAAAAATCTTTCTTTTATTTAATGCATTTAGTTAAAAGGTGAAACAGATTATAACTGTGGAATTTTCAGCCATGATATTGGGCAGAAGGAGTTAATAATCTGCACATGGAGCACCCTGGATCCAGGGGAGCCCAGCTTTGGGATGGACACCTGTCCTTTCTCACCATCTCCAACGGACCTCAGTTTTGATAGTGGCTTAGCAATAGCAGTCATGGTGCCAGGAGTTACAGAAAGCAGGCAAGTTCTGACTAAAATGCTCACACATATTGCACTTCTTGAGGAGCATTTTGCCACATTATAATTTAGAAGCTAAAGACCTGAGTTTGAATCCCAGCTTTATCATTTTTAAACTATGTGGACTTGGACAAATCAGCCAACTTCTCTGAGTGTGGCTTTTCATTTTACTTGTAATAGGTAGTAATGTCTCTTCTCCACACACCATTGGGGGTGGGGTGAGCCCAAAGCTGCAGAAATGCCTTGTAAACCTGCAAGTGGCATAAACAAGCTGTTCTCTGGAAAACCTTCAGAGGTCAGCACCAAGGGGACCCTGGCCTCCTCTTTTTCTGCACTTACCTAGCCCTGTTTTCTAACTTCAAAAGAAAAACTATCATGCCTGTGCGATGATAGTTGTAAGCAATTGCATTTTATAATTCCTCTTTGTTTTAACCAGCAAAACGAAAAATAAAACAAAACAACACAAAAAAACAAACTTCCAGTAGGTGGTGAGAGTGTGGGTGAGGTGATATGTAAGCATTGACATTCCCAGGTGAATTTGGAGGGCCTGGGACACTTGAGGTCCTTCAAGGTAGAGAGGATGAAAGAGGAAAAAGGAAGAGAAAGTTGGTCTGTGGTTGTCAGGTGTTCTAAAGACAACAGAGAACAGAGGGGAAGTGCCATCTGCTTCCCTGGGGTGGTAAAGAAGGTTAGCCGCTGGTGGCTTAGCTCAGCTCTACACAAGCTTCTCAGGCGCATAACCAGAATCAGACTCAGGGAGGGACTTCCCAACATGGGGAATTGTTTAAAGCCTGGAAGGGAAGCCTGGGGCACCTGGGCCTCCCTGGATGCCTCTGAAACTACTGGGGTTAAATGAATATGATCAAGCTTGGCAGCAGGTGGGGATGAGTAGATGAGAACCCAGAGTTGTCTTTCTTCCTGTGTCCACTGTGTCCCTCTGGGGTCAAGTAGCTCAGTTCTCTGTCCTGTTACCCAGCACATCCTTGGTCCTGGTAAAGGATGAGGTCATGGAGAGATAAATCATAAAAAACAAACAATCGGATTATGAGAGTAAATGTCTTCTGTAGTCTTGTCCTAAACTCCCTGGCCAGCCTTGGTTTTCCCCATCCACTCTCCCAGGGCCTCTTCCTCCCTGGTACTTTCCCAGGAGGCTCTTCATACCTAGAACTCACAGGGCAAAAGATGTCTGGGGAGCCGGGCGTGGGCTGGAGACTTGGGGAGAGACCCAGCCTTCACCCTGAAGGAGCTAGCTCACAGCAGGGATTTCCGCTCTTCTCCAGAAGCCTCTGCAGACTGTGCCCCAGTTGTGGGGCCACATGAGAGGCCCCGAACCCTCATCTAAGGCAATCCCAGGTGAGCACAACTGACTTTGATTTTTATTTACCACTTTAACCACTGGGCAGTTCAGTGGCAGTGAGTCCATCCAGGCTGCTCCACCACCATTGCCACCATTGCTACCATCCATCTCCAGAACCTCGTCATCTTTCCACACTGCAACTCCTAATCTCCCCTCTGCCCAGCCCCAGGCAATCCCCATACAATTTCCTCTTTCAGTGCATTTGGTGACTCCAGGTCCCTCGTGTAAGTGGGATTGTACAGTATCTGTCCTTTTGCATCTGGCTTATTTTATTCATGTTGTAGCAGGTACCAGAATTTTTCTTCCTAAAAGGCTGAGTGATATTCCATGGTATGCAAGGTCCACGTTTTTTGTATCTATTCATCTGAGCTTGGATGGCTTCCTTTTCCTGACAGTTGACCTGGGTTATTGCATTCTGTTTGGATGGAGTTTACATGATTTTTTTCTGAGCCCCCTTTCCCCATGAGATTGAGGGAGAACATATACAAGCATAGCAGGCATTGCTGCGTATAAAAGCAAACAAAAAAACAAACAAACGCTTTATTGTATTAAGTAACTGATGTATCTTATGGTTGGAAATTTGGGAAGTGTGGAAAGTGTCAAAGACAAGTAAAATGGCTTCTAATCCCTGAGATAGAAGGTGATCTATACATACCTGGAGGAAACGGTTATAAGAGGAAAGAGCAGGACAGCAACGAGAGAGAGCTTTCCCTAGAAAGAGCCCAGCTATGCTGCTTTATTTGCAGAGGGTCTGCTTGGAGGAAGGGGGACAGTCCCCTGTGAGGGCTAGAGACCCCGGACCAAGCGGCTCTGCTCACCAGGGTCGGGGAAGCTGCCAATCCCAGGTGGGTGGGTGCTGCACAAACCTTATGTGGCACTCAGGGGACAATTAGCTGGTGAGTACATGAAGCTGCACTCCCAAGGGTACCTGGGCAGCTGTGCCACAGCACCTGGTGTGTGGACAGAGCAGCTCCTGAGGGATCTGAGCCTGGAGCTGTTGTGGGATGCAGCTCCCAAGAACCCCTGTCCCTACCATGTGGAGACCTCTTCTGGGAGAGATCTCCAGAGCAGCCACCTCTGGGAACCATTTGGAGGACTGGAAGGAACCATTCACCTCTAAGAGAGGTAGAATGAAGCAGGAAACCCCAGGGCAGCAGTGGGGTAGTATGGCACCAGGTGAGTAAGGGTGGCTGGTGGTAAGGGGCAGCATTCTCTCAAGGAACAGGGGACAAATGTAAATCTCACTTTCTAGTGAGTCTCTGGGTTGATACCTCCTGGGGAAACTGATGTGGGGAGGCCTTTTGCCCCAAAACACACCCTGGAAGAGCCTGTTGCAATAAATAAGTCCCAGAACTGACGCTCTCCTCAAACCCTTCCCACCCTCTCTTCTCCAGTTGGCATGAACTCTCTCTGTGTGATGCCACTGGGCCCTGGTGCTTTGACAAACCCAGTAACAGCGTGCTCAGCCCAGCCACCGCAGGACTGGGAGCTTCCAGGAGCACAACCATCCTACTCGTTCCCTGCCCCTGTCCTGGAGGTAGGCAGGGCAGGAGAAGGATAAGCCAAAAGCCCATCAGAGCCTAGTGACTTGGCCAGGACCCAGAGCCACATTTGGAAGCTCCAGGCCAGTACTCTTTTTCTGGCAAGAGGGCAGAAGGGAGCAGTGTGACAGGTTTGGGGAGAGGCAGAAGATTATGGGTGATGTCTGGACTCACTGCTGAGATGTTGGGACAAGGAGGGCTGAGAAGGAGAATGTGGCTTTGTGCCTCCATTAATGGTTATTCTAATTTCCTCATGCATGAGGTGGCTTACATTTTTAAAGCACTCTCTTAGCCTTGTTCTTGTTTGTTTGTTTGTTTTTAGAAATTGTGTTTAAAATACACTTAACATAAAATTTACCATTACATCCATCACCACTATCTAGTTCTAGAACATTCTCACCATCCCCAAAGGAGAACCTGCTCCCACAGCTTGTGCAGAAAGCCAATGTTATGTCTGCACCCCATATGCAGAGTGTACCCAAGCAGAGGGCATCTTCTCTCCCATTAAAAACAGCTCTTTAAAAATAAAACTAATTTGAATGGGCCATTTTTTTTGTGTGTGTACATGGACACAACATAATGCCTTTATTTTTATGTGGTGCTGAGGATCAAACCCGAGTCCTGCCCATGCTATGGGAGCACTCTACCACTGAGCCACAATCCCAGCCCATGAATGGGCCCAGTTTTAAAGGCAATACTTAACACATTACCTTAGTGAGAAGTTTTAAGCCACATAGGACATACAATAATATATAGACTTGAAATACTGCATTCCCCAACTCTCGCTGCCATGACAAGTCGAGAAGTTCACCTTTCTTGACACTGCCTCCATTTCATTGCTGTATTCTGCACACACCATCATCCTCATGGCCCAAGAGTGGCTGCTTCTTATTAATCCAGAAGGTGTGTATGTTTTAATGACAGCATTTTCAAGGTATACTTCACATAGCATAGAAGTCCCCCTTTAGAAATGCTCCCAGAATTGTGCAGTCATCACCACCGTGAATTTCCAGAACTTTTTTGTTACCCCAAAAAGAACCCCCCCAGTGATGTTTAAGCAATCCCTCGTCAGCCTCCCTCCCCAGATCCACTTCCTGGTTGTCCTTCTGTCTCTGTGGAGTTTCTTGTCCTCATCCTACAGGGGCTTCTGTGTCTGACCTCTTGGGGTCTGGGCTGTTTCCCAGCTTCCTCCCCATGGTGGCCCCATGTCAGCACCTCATTTCTTGTGGCTGAATCACATTCCATCGCATCCATCCAATGGCTTTTTTCATATGTTTATAAGCTGGTGGATGTTGGACCATTTCCACCTTTAGACTACTGTGACCGGTACCTGTGTTCTTCTGCTGACTAGCTTGTGCAATTATTCCCATTTTACAGATGAGGTGCTGAAGCCAGAGTGATGGGAACGTTGGTGCCCCCTGGTAGGTCAGCCTTGTCTAGGGAGAGCAGCCAGCTGACTCTGGAAAGAGGGAGACGTGGATTCCTCAGTCAAGCTGGGGATAGTCCAGGAGCCCGGTGCTCCTGGAAGGCCTTGCATCCCTCTGTGGAGTGTTGAGGAGACATGACTCAGGAGTCCTTCTTTGGCTTTGATCAGGTTCAGCAGAAGGAGCCGTGCAGAATCCAGTGGCCCCCTGCCATGCCAGCTTGGTGACATCCTGCCAGATTAGACCACAGCAGGGGATGTGCAGGGAAAGCCAGACCCTCCTCTGAGACCACGGGCCCCTCCCATTCAGCACTGCCACCCTGGATGAAGTTTGGCCTGTGGTGGCCCCTTCTGCTCCCAGCAGGTGAGTGGCTGCCTTATCTCTGAGACTGCTGTGTGCTCACGTGCCACGTGGGGGGATATCCTGCAGGTGGGCTCATGGCAGTCCTCAAGGCTGCAAGGATGTTAGAGGTCATAGCCTGGTGCCTGGTTCCACAGGGAGAAGGTGGAGGGGCTGTCAACGCACTGATATTAATAGCTGTGTCACCTTGAATGTCCCCAGCTTCAGTGTTGCTCATCTGCAAAACACAAATAGTACTGTGGACCTCCCAGAGCTATTGTGGGGACAGAAGGAAAGCCTGTGCCTAGCACTTGGGTCACAGCAGGCACCCAGGACACACATGTGGTGGTTATTGTCCTTTCTGGGCTTTCTGTCCCAGCTGGAGCTGCTGCGGTTCTGGGTTTGGAGCAGTAGCTGTCCACTCACTCAGTGGCAGAGCCTTGGTGTGCCAAAGCCATTGGCAGAGTACTGAAACCCCCCCCCCCGAGAGATCCATCAAGAGTGGTTGGCCTAGTTGATGAGAGGCAGCAAGTGCCAGGGGTTTAGGAACAACTCAAGGAGGTGCCCTCAGTGGCGAGGGCTACGGCTGGTACTGCTGGTTCCTCTGACAACTGGGTGGAATTAATGCTGCTCACCACCAGGCTTGCTGTCATGGGGCAAGTCCCCTCCCTGCAACTTAACTGAGACCTGGGCTGGATCTCCCCACTCCCTACTGCAGCACTCTGGCTTTGTTATCTAATATCACACAGGTACTGACGTCCAGTACTGATGACCAACATGAGCGAGTGCACTGTGGCCACGGGGCTGTGCACAGCTCTGATGAACATTATCATAGTGAGTCCTCCACAGGGTTTGAAGTGGGATCTGGATTCACATCCCACTTGACAGATGAGCAAGCTGAAGCTCACACAGATGGCGGCCTCTGCTGTGATGGGAAGACAGATGCCCGCTGCCTCCTTGGCTTCTGGAGACCCCTCCTTTTCTCTCCCATCCCACAGCATTGGCTCAGCGAAGCCCCCACACCCAGGCTGAGGACCGCCTCTTCAAATAACTCTTCAGGGGCTATAACTGCTAGGCACAGCTGGTGCCCAACACCTCAGATGTGGTGATCGTGGGCTTTGGACTGTTCATTGCCCAGCCCATTGATGTGGTGGGCCTGTCTCCCAATCCAGGGCCCCTCAGAATCAGCCTCCAGACTCCAGGCTCTTCCCCAGGGTCCCCCCTGCAGTCCCAGTCTCCCAGCCCATCTCCATTACAGCGGGGACCTCAGCCTGTTCCTCCTGGGCTGCCACAGCCCCTTCCCCTCTCTCGCCCAGATCCCCTTCTGGGGCAGCAGAGGGCAGCAGGAGGGTTTCTTGTGTGACCCTGAAGAATCTGAGTCCAGGGGAGTGTTGGGAGGGACGCTGGGCTTGGGTGCCAAACAGAGGCTCTTCCTGTGGGTGGGGGTCCCGGCAGCCCCTCTCACTCATCCTGTGCTCTGGATTCTGTTGCCCTCTCCCTCTTACCGGCCAGGACAAGAAGAACCAAATGATGACCACCAATGTCTGGCTGAGGCAGGTGAGGATTCTCCCAGCAGGGAGGGGACAGTCATCGCTGGGCCCCGCCCCACCCCTCCCTGTACCTTTCCCTGACAGGGGCAAGCTGCTGCATTCAAGGTTGGTGAACACCTGCCACTTGGGTCATCTGGTTGCAAGTGGCCTCTCCAGAGGACTATGCTTGCATGGCCAAGCTCTGAGTCCACACCCTGGACATGTCACCAGAGAGCGAGAGATGCCTTTCTTAGAAATGGACATTTCATAGTCCTTGCTGCTTGGGACAGGCTGCATTGTCACCAAAACCCCAGGGAGGTCTCATTCTGCCCATTTTACAGCTGAGGAAAATGAGAAGCAGGGCGCAGCTGGGCCAGTAAAGGGGGCACCCAGGTGTGCCTGGCTCTGCTCCTTCTACCAAAGAACGCTGAGTATCCCTGTTTGTGTTGCCTGACAAACCCGAAGCTCGCCAACTAGAGCCGCTTGGATGCTTTGTATATCCGTTTCATGGTCAGGAGTTTGAGTGTTTCCTCTGCTTTGCATGGTAACTACTTGGGAGCATCTGGCTGGTGGCTGTCCCGTACTGAAGGGTTAAGGACAAACTTTACTCACAGCAGGGGTGTTTGGAAAGTTCTGAAAGGGTGGGCCTGGCTGACCTCCTGGCCCTGCCCAGGACCTCTCGGGGTCTTTCCCTGCAGTGTCTCTAGGAGGGAAGTCAGATTCTCACCTGTGGCTCAGGGCTCCCAGAAAGAGGGTCCCCAGACAGAAGCAGAACTTGCTGGTCTCTGATGGCCTGAATGGGCTCAGCATCCATCTTGCCATATTCTGTAGGTCAGGGAAGTACAGGAGTCCAGCTAGATTCAGGGAGGGACCATAGACCCCACCACTCAGTGGAAGGACAGCCAAAGAGCATGTGGCCTTCCTGGATGGGCCACTCCTAGGGCAGACTCATTAGAGCTCAGGTCTCATGAGAACCCCAGTGTGTTCCCTCCCTTCTTACACCTCCTGCTTTGTTCTGCTGCTCTGAAGGCCTCTGACATGGAGGTGGCAGTAGAATTTGAGGAAGAGGAGCTGGTGCCCTGCCCCACCCATACCTGACTGTCCCTGGGCGGAGGTAAACATGCAGAGAGCCACACCCACAAGAATGTTGATTGGCATCTCTGTTTGAGTCCTTTGAATGGGTGCCTGGCCCTTCAGTGCCCTTTCTGTAATTCCTGTCCCCCAGGGGGCCCCAGATGGTGTTGGGGTGTGGTGTTTCAGCTACTTATTTAAATTAGACCTTGGTCCAGAGGCTCTGAGTGGATACTGTTCATCCCAGAGCTGTTGGAGCATCAGGAGGCTCATCTTTACAGATATGCCAACTGGGGACCAGAGCAAGGAAGGTACTGTGTGTGTGGTTGGGGTAGGCCTAGAACTTAGGTCACTGCTGCTGTCCCCATGGTCTGGTCACCTGGGCCAGGGGCTGGGCGGGAGGTGAGGACATACACTGCTGTGGGACCTGGGCCATCAATCCGTCACCACCTCTGGCTACCCTGAGATGCTGAGCATGTTATTCAGCTTCTCTGAGCCTCATTTTCCTCATCTGTAAAATGAATGTGATTCAACCTACTACCACATGCCCGAGGATGGTAATATGCCCCAACTTGATGTGGGTTCCCCAAAATGTTGGTTGGAACTGAAAACATGATGAATGGAATGGAGAGAGAATAAGAACTGATCCGGGGAGAGAAACATAGGTTCACTTGGACATGATTTGGGGGGAGCAGGAGTGAATTCCAGAGCAACTCTTGCTCCCTCCTGGGCCGGCCTCTGGGTAGAGAGTTCTCTGAAACATAGTCTGGAGGTCACAAATAGCTCCGAGCCTCAGCCGCATGCCTCTGGCAGGTGGCTTTTCCCCTCTGTAGTTTTCACTTCCACCTGCTCGGCATTCCCTGGCCGGTTGTCCCTGGAACCTCTTCCTGGATGGAGAATCTAACCACCTCTGTAAACTGTGAAGTGCTGAAAGGCGAATTCAGCTCAGATCCTGCAGTGCCTCACTGGAGTCAGCCAGGGAGGCAAGAGAGGACCAGGGGCATGGCTGGGGACACCACCTGCCTGGGAGTTAGCTACTGAGGTGGGGGCAAAGCGAGGAGGGTGTTTATCTGGGAGGGTGAGCCTGGTTCCTTGGTCAGAGCCCTTTCCTGGCATTGCAGCCTCTCTGTTCTGTGGGACTGGGTGGGGCTCTGGGGGCTCCTGAATCCCTATCTCAGCCTAGGTTGACAGAGGCCCCTCCCTGGCATGGCAGTGATGGACCCCTCCCCTGCACAGGAGTGGAGCTACTACAAGCTGCGCTGGAACCTTGCTGATTTTGGCAACATCACCTCCCTCTGGGTCCCTTCAGAGATGATCTGTATCCCTGACATTGTCCTTTACAACAAGTAGGAAGCCATGGAGCCCTGAGAAGATCACCAGGAGGGACGGTAAAGGGGACTTGGAGGGCTTCATCATTTCCCTCTTAATGCTTAGCAGAGAACACCCTCCTCTGTATTCTTTTATTCCTTTCATTCTGTTCTCTCCCTCCTACCCACCAACATTTACTGGGCACTAAAGATGTATTCATTTGTAGCACGGTGATAGTGGGACAGATTTGCCAACTCTGAGTATCCTTTGGAAAATGTGGTTCAGGCTCTCTAAAAATACCTGAGTTGAAATTTTAGAGGAGGCAATATTGTCTGACCAGGTAAGTGGCATCCTATAGTAGCACCTTTGAAGAACAAACTCACTAGGTATGTTTTTTCTTTAATCATCTTTTCTTATACTTGCCTTGGATTCAAGACCCAGAAGATCAATCTCACCCTAACAACTAGAAGCTAACAGAAGCTGGAGGGGGTGGGTGCAGGGGGAGGAGTCTATAGAGAATCCCAGTGGGCAAAAATCAATGAATTAAGATACTTTTTGATAGGAGGGAATAGAAATCTATATTTTTATTAGTATGTTTGGTATCAGGCAATTCTTCATTGAAAAGTTAAGAAGTTCAAATTTAAAAGAAGGTGTTATAATTGTCTAAAACCATTTTCTAAAGCAGGTTGCTTTAAGATATTAAGATATTAATAGCTATGACAAGGTTCTGTGGTCATGGTTTTGTATCACACTGTATGTCTGTCATCCCCTGCCAAGGGCTTTGGAAGCCAGCAGAGCACAATAGTGTTTTAAATGCTGTTTTAAGTCCTGCAGCAAAGAAACCAGCTTACCCAGCACTTCCCAATCCCTCGGACCCGACCTTGGAAATGATATTTTTTAACAATAAAACATAGAGAGAGAGTCCATTTCTAGACCTCCAGAGAGGTCAGCGTTTCCTTACACCAGTTCCTTACACTGTCTGGTCCTAGGCAGGCCCAGCGCCCTCTCACCTAAGCCGTCTTGGTAAACACACACTTGCCACTGGGTGACCTGGCAGGTCTGACACTGCAGGTACCTGTGTTTGCTGACTCACACCCCCACCCCATTGCTCTGTACCCAGGAGCTGGCACCCAGGAACATTCTAGTTTCTGCTTCCTGAGCATTTGGCAGAGATATGAACAAAGTCCTAGGGTCAGATACAACTTCACATTTCAGGATTGTCAATAAAGCCATGACCACTAACACGATTTTCACAAGAAAAGTCCAGTCAAACTTGCGTAGACATATAAAGAAACATCTGCTCCACCCAGGCACTGCACTCTGGCCAATCAATAGAACTGTTCCTTCCACCAAATGGGTGCATGGTGCCATCTTGTGGCAACTATGTGAAATGACCAAAATGCCTTTAATTTCTTTTTCTTTTTTTCTTTTTGACTTTTTGCCTGATGTATTTATTACTCTCTTTCAAAATTCCTGTTTCCAGCCAGTCTGTCTCTCTACCATGGAACTACTCCATGGGAAATTCCCTTGTATTCTGATGCCCTGGACTTTAGGACAGACCGTAGGAAGCTAAGGGGGAGTTGAAGAAGTCCCATCTGACTGGTCACCATTGTTCCAGTGTCCCCATAGTCCTTGTGGGTCTTTGGATTCTCATTCCCATGAAGTCCCCAACCTCATCTACCACAGTCCCTATGATGCCCACCTGGTGGCCCCAGTGAGCACTGTTAAGGTTTTCCTTGGCCCTACCTATTTCTTGTTCCTGCAGGGCCCTCTGCTGTGGTACTCCCTACCCTCCCTTGGCTGAGTCCTCCCTGAGCACTCCAGCCAGCCTCCTGTGGGTGCCAAGCTGCCTCCTAGGGGGGCCCTAGTGTTTGAGGTTAGATGCATGGACTCCAGGAAGTTTCCTCACTAGCCAAAATCTTAGGTTTCTTGAGCAAAGAACAAAAGATCCAAGTGGAAAAGTCATGATCTTCTACCTAAGAGGCTGCTTGCTCACTGTGTGCTAGGAAAGTACAGTTCAAAATTATCACTCTTAAATATTAAAGGAATAAAACAGGCAATGGAACTGCATACACCCTGTGACCTCAAATATGCAAAACCATCAGAAACATCGTCTGCGTGACAGTAGAATAGACATGTATAATAATATCACAATGTTAATAGTGGGTATTTTAAAAATTCTTGGTACTTTCCAGTGTTCTTCAAAACTCCACCTTTTGCAATTAAAACGATGTTATATGAAAAGAAAACTCAAGTGTATCCATCTTCTGGGGAAATTTTATACCCTTGCTAAAGATGGGACACTTGGCCAGCTGAGAACTGCCTTGTTCAGGTTGCTCTCTGCAGCAGTCTGGGTGGGTCAGGTGGGTGTGCAGAGCCCCCAGCTGGTCTTCTCTCCGCAGTGCAGATGGGGAGTTTGCGGTGACCCACATGACCAAAGCGCACCTCTTCTCCACGGGCACTGTGCACTGGGCGCCCCCCCCCCCATTTACAAGAGCTCCTGCAGCATCAACGTCACCTTCTTCCCCTTCGATCAGCAGAATTGTAAGATGAAGTCTGGCTTCTGGACCTATCACAAGGCCAAGATCGACCTGGAACTGATGGAGCAGACAGTGGACCTGAAGGACTACTGGGAGAGTGGCGAGTGGGCCATCATCAATGCCACGGGCACCTACAACAGCAAGAAGTATGACGGCTGCGCCGAGATCTACCCTGACGTCACCTATGCCTTTGTCATCCGCCGGCTGCAGCTCTTCTACACCATCAACCTCATCATCCCCTGCCTGCTCATCTCCTGCCTCACCGTGCTGGTCTTCTACCTGCCCTCCGACTAAGGCGAGAAGATCACCCTGTGCATCTCCGTGCTGCTCTCGCTGACCATCTTCCTGCTGCTCATCACTGAGATCATCCGGTGCATCTCGCTGGTCATCCCGCTCATCGGCGAGTACCTGCTCTTCACCATGATCTTGGTCACCCTCTCCATCCTCATCACCGTCTTCGTGCTCAACGTGCACCACCGCTCCCCCAGCACCCACAGCATGCCCCGCTGGGTGCGGGTGACCCTGCTGGGACGTGTGCCCGGATGGCTGCCGATGAACCAGCCTCCTTTGGAGCCACACGACTCCCCGGGCCTGAAACTCGGCCCATCTTGTTATTGGTTGGAGACCAACATGAATGCAGAGGAGAGAGAGGAGGCAGAGGAGGAGGAGGAGAAAGACAGATGGGTGTGTGCAGGCCTCCCAGCCCCCTCCATGGGTATCAACTATGGCCACAGACGCCTGCACCCACAGGCCTCAGGGCCCAGGGCCGAGGCTCCCTCTGGGGAGCCTGAGATCTTGCTGTCGCCTTGCATACAGAAAACCTTGGAAGGTGTGAACTATATTTCTGACCACCTGCGGTCTGAGGATGCTGACTCTTCCTGAGTGAGATCTGGGTGAGGGCCTCCCCTGGGTGACCCTACCAGCTTACCAGGGAACCCTCCCACCTCAAGGTGGTAGCTAGACCAAGCTGGTCCCCTCCCTGAGGGCTGGCCTCACTCATTCATGGCTCCAAAGAGTCTGGAATCAATTGTGAGAGAACATTTAGCTGGCTCTTGGGACACTTGATGGCAGTAGGTCAAGCATGTCCCTGCTCATCCTAACTGGGAGACAGCGAGCAGAGAAGGGCATGCTTAGATGTGGACTCTGCAGTGCCATGCTTATGCCACTACCTACAGGAGTTGGCAGGGATGGGAGGTGGAGGGGGCATTAGGAGAGCCTGGTGAGCTAGTCCCCTGTGGCAGTGGCCTTCCTCTTTTATGCTAGATGGTCCCCTCTCCTCTTTGCTCATGAGGCCCTCTGTGAAGCTCATGAGTCAACCACAAACCCTGCAGATTCTTGGTTGTACGAGGCTGGGCCTCTCTGCAGCCTCTGCCTTATCTAGCACTCAGCATCAGCATTCTCTTATCAACTTAGGGAAGGGTGAAAGGCTGGAAAGGATCACTGGATAGCCTTGATGAGTGAATGAGAAAATTAATCATTAATTTGGGAGCAGCTAGGCATCCATCCCTGGCCTGGGCTGGGAGTCCAAGCTGCACAAAGCCCACCCACCCCCTAACCTGCCCTGAGTCACACCTACCCCACCCACTACCTTCTCTGCACTGAAATCACTGCAGCCACTGGGAGTCCATCTCCTTAGATGGTTCCTGCACCTCTCTGTGTCCCTCTAGTCCCTTTGCCCGGAACCTGCTGAGCCCTGGAAGTGTGGAGGGTGAGATAGGTGGGACACAGGAGAGGGTGGTATGGGGCTTGGGCCAGCTCTGTTTCTCCCTCCACCCCATCTCTGCACCTGTGCCAGTTTTAGCTTCCCCTTAGGTCTCAAGGGGCAGTTGTGGTTGTCCCTACAGGAGCTAAGCATGAGAGGAACACTTCTTGAGGCCTGGCCTCTGTCACTGTGAGCCCATTTCTCCTGCAGGTGAGAGAAGTCTGGAAGTGTGTTGCCATGGTCATTGACAGGATCTTCCTCTGGCTCTTTATCATTGTCTGCTTCCTGGGAACCCTGGGGCTCTTTCTGCCTCCGTTCCTGGCTGGAATGATCTGATGTCATGTCCTTTATGTTGGCTCCAAGGCAGTCCTGCCAGCCAGCAATGACCACCATTAACTGCAGCTACCTCTAGAGTGCCCTCTGGGGCCAGCGCCATCTGCCTGTGATTCTTCTGGGGAGAGAGCACCAGCTCTGAAGGTCTTCCTGGAGCACTCACTGTGATGCTACTGCACATGGTACTGGGAATCTGCTGGACAGAAAGCCCAGTTTAGGAAACAGAGGAGCTAGAAAAGAAGGAGGATCCTGCCCTGCAGAGGGGTGGGACTAGCACAAGGAGAAACAATATGGCCTTGAGGGAGGGGCACATGGGGGAAGGGGAGGCTGCCTCAGGGGTGGAGGGTCTATGAGCAATGGTCTAGATTTAAGAATGAGCCCAAAGTTCCCAGGGGAACCCCCAGGCCAGGGTTGGGGAGGCTGGTAGTGCAGGTTGGGCTCTTTAAACCAGGCTGAGAAGTAGTTCAGTGTGAGTTTGCAGGTCTTGGAGGTGTGTGGTGTAGCAGCCAAGGAACAAGGGACTTTACAGAAGGAGCAGGGAGCAAGTGTGGGGCCGCCAGTGGAACGAGGCCTTTCCCTCCATCCAAAGCACCTTCAGCACCCCCTGGGCTTCCCTGAGGCATCATGCTTCCCTCTTCCTTGTAAAGAGGTAGCCAGAACTGAGAGCTGCTGCTGTGGATGCCGTGTGCCCATGAACCTGCAGTGAACAAACCGGGAAGGCCATCCCTGGCTGTTCTTCCACAGTGCCCTGGTCCCTGTAGTCTGTGGTCAGCACACCTCTCTGGAGTTGGGGATCTCTGCTTCAAGCTTCTGCAGTTCTGAACTCCTCCCAGCCAGGGACCCTTTAGTTTCTCCTCTCCCTAGGACCTAGCACAGCACAGGGTGAGGGGCACCGACACTCTATGATGTGTGTGGTGGAGGGGAAACACTGAACATTTTGGGCTCCATGCCTGCTGGGTGATGCCAGTGCCCTTGGGGTGTCCCTCCAGCCTGCTGTTCCTGTCCTCCCCAGAGCCTCACCATGTCTGACCTGCTCTGGGCCATTCTGTGCAGCTTGTTCTTGCTCTGGGGAATGCGGAGCCTGGTGGGTCGAGCCTCTCCTAAGCTCTGTCCAGCCCCTGAGGGCAGTACATCAGTAGCCACCAGAGGTGTACACCAGGCTGTCCAGACAGTGTAGATCCCCAGGCAGGAAGCAGAGTAGGGCAAACTGCTGACTCCCCTCCATCATGGGGTCCTGTCCTTCTGAACCTCCTCCTCCTCAGCACACAACACTCCTTCACACATCTGGAAAGACCTACCTACCTGTGACCCTGGCCCAGGCCCTGCTCCTCAGTTCTCTCCTGAGACCCCCCCCAACTCCATGGCCCTCTGGCCTCATTCCTCCTCATTCTGTAGCCCCTGCCCCTCCACCCCCTGTCCCTCTGCCTCACTGAGGCTCCCAGAGTTGATCTCCTGCTGCAGGGACAGCATGGAGATCTGTGTTGTTCAAGTTTCCTGTCCATCCAACTTGCATGTGAGTAAAGTGGTTAAATAAAGCCAAGTCTGCTGCTCCTTCAGCTGTGTGACCCCCCCCCCCCAGAGCCCAAGTGGTCTGGGTACAGCTGAAAGAGATGCCACATGGACGAAACTGCCCTGGGTCCCTCCTGGAAAGCAGCCCCTGAGTCAGGTACCCTGCTGACCAGTTGGGACAAAGGGCTGGAGCACACCTGGCCCACTGCCAGGTGCTTTCCTTGGCCATGGCCCAGTGTCAATCAGCCCTTCATCTGCACCCAAAAGAACACCATCCATCTCTTGCCTGGCTGTGGTTCATGGCCAGCCTCCTCCCACAAAGGGCACATCAAACCAACACCACAGTCCAACAAACCACAAAGAAAATGGTACGAGTTTAATTCAACCACAAATCTGATAGAAAGAAGGTAAAAGAAGGCTCAACACAAACACTTGAGAAAGGAAGGGATCAGATGAGAAAAGAGGGGTGGGAAGAAGAGGAGGTGTAAGAAAAGGCAGGGAAGGTAAAAGAAGAAAGAGAGGAGGTTGCCAGGGAGAGAGCAGATTGTGGTCCAAAGTCCAGTCCTGGCCGCTGTCTCTCTGCTCCTTCCCCTGATACTTGGTGTGATAACAACACAGTGTCCTGTGCCAGAATTCCCAATCAGTTTGTTCTTGGACTGTGTCCCAGATTCCCCATCAGGAGGGAACCCAGCTGTCAGTCCAGACCAAACTCACATTAAATATATTTGAATATACACTGTACAAGAAAGCCAGCCCATCCCCCAACTTACAAGCCTCCTGACCCCCCCCCCCAAATAAATCCCTTCCCTGGCCCCTCTGTGCATCAGGGGATCCCCAAGGGCTGAAGAGAAAGGAGAAGAAATAGCTTGGCTCCCATATGGGCCAGCTGTGTCCATGCATAAGCTATTTTGGCTGCTAGGGACACTACTGTGACCCCAATGAGGCTCCAGCACCCAGGTTGGGGTGGGAGGGGTAGCTGGCAGCGACAGTGACCTCTGAACCATATGTGTCACACCCACCCTGCATCCATATCCAGAGTCCCCTCCATCCAGCTGCAGCCTGAACAGCACAGTCTGGGGTGGGGTGGGGAAGGGGTCCTGCAAAGTGGTGAGGGAAGGACCCCTCCCCCAGGCCTTCCCTGAGAAGACCATGTGACCAAAGGCAAGGCAGGGGAGGTGCATGATGGGTGGGGGTGGAAGACGCAGGCGGGTGGCCCCTATGCTAGGTCACTCTGCAGGCGGGTGGGCCAGATTGGCCAGGACCTTGGCCTGGTGCATGGACACTATTGAAGAACCTTCATATTGATTTCCACAGTGGTTGTATCAACTTAGGATTGCACTGAGGGTCTTTGTTCCCCTTTCAATCATTCTGCATTGTTATATGCAAATTTATGTCAGGAAATTGTTACTCGATAGTGAATGTTCTTCAATTAATAAGCTTATGCTTTACATTTCAGAAAACCAGAAAAAGTTTAAAATAATAATCCTTGTGATAGAACCATATTATTGAGAACAAAGCAATAACAGTTTTTTCCCTTGTTTTAATTTTTCAAATGACCGTAAGTATGGAATCTCATAATAGATATTTCTATTGAAAAAGTGTCCTGCGTAACAAGGTTATTTTTATACTAATCATTATGAGGTAGTAGTAAAAGGTCTTTGCTTGTATACTTATATTGAGTATTGAACATCATCAATTTCATTTTTGATATTTTTTGTGCTAATTTATGCTTAAATAATAGCTTTGTGTTCTTTTAGCTGTTAAATAATTGCATCCTTTATCTATGCTCTTCTGCAGTCAAGCAGCCACTGAAATTCCATTCAACATTTAGCAACCTTAATAATTTCTGTCTGTAACTGGACACACACAAGCTGCACAAAATGGTCCTGAAGCAAGACCCACAGAAAACAGACACATACAATAAGGAACTGTGTATCTTGGAGCACATTTTTTGAAAAATAGTGATTCAGAGTTTTGGATTTTGTTTTTAATGTGCTGTAGGGAGCTATGTATCTATCTTGTTCTTATAGGTATAAAATTGTCTTCTCTAATATATACTTCCTTGAAAGAATTATAAACTAACAAAATAATTTATTCTGCTATAGCATAAATATAATAGTTTGTGTACTAAGACTGATGACATTCTTACAGGTAACTGATTCACTGTTGACTAATTGTTGCCCTTATTAACCATACAGTGAAAATAGCATATTGATTTTGTGCCTAGATTTGGAGGATAATTAATATGAGCTATATTATTCTATATTGTGGCTAAATGAACATTAACATTAAAGATAATGATTTTGTGATTCTTTATATTATACTTTGAACATATTTTAAAGATCTAAAAACTGGAGAATTAGAATTTAATCAAAATGAAATTAAGTGCGTGTGAATGTTTAGTATTTAGAGTAAATATAATATTGTTTCAATTTCTAGTTTGTTATCATTAAATGTATTTTTTTTCCTAATTTACATGGCTGTGGTATAATGCTAATACTCTAAAAACAGTCGAACTTAAATTACTTTTTTTTCTCTGCAGATTATACATAAATTGTCAAACACCAGACTAGGTACATACTTTTCCCTCTAGAGACATAGAGTTTTCCCTCCTTCACCCTCTAGAGACATAGAGTATTAGTTGTTGCAGCAGTGTAGACCTTGTGAAATAATTGAAGGCCTCTGAGTTCTTATGGTCCATCAGGCCATTGTGATGTAGCTGATTAATAACTTTCACAGGATGGTAGTACTCCAGAAATTCCAACTTCACCTGAACAGTCTTCTGCTGTCCATTTAGTAATAACAAAAATGATTGCAATTCACTTAAATAATGTGCCTTTATCCTTAACATTAATTCAGCCTATAGGCAACCAAGCAAAGGCATCATTAACTCAAAAGAGGGAAATGTAATAATTGATGAAAAGATGAGATAATTACTTGGGAGTACAGTTAGCATCAAGAAATAAGGGACAGATGGAAGCACTTATTTTTTACAAAAAAAAAACTGCTTATAGAGAAAACATACTGGGTTGGAATTAAAAGCTTTTTCTGAATAAAAGTAACATTTTTCATGCAGTACTATTTTCTAAAACAGAAAATGAAGTTTTATTTGTAATATTTTGTTTTCCATTAATTCATTTTGCACACATGCTTTATTTTAATATATTTAGGCTCTTTTCTAGACATTATTGGATTACATCAATTCAGATATATAAATACTTTTCCATTTTCATATTTCTTAATTTAAGGTGCATTTTTAAATTGGTAAATGTTAAATGTAGTTTTTATTTTCTGAAAAACTTTTATTGACTTGAAAGATAGTATTACAATAGATAGCACTTAGAAATTAAGATAGATAGATCTTTCAATAAACTCATTCATTTAACAAATATTTACTGACGTTTCTCTTCTGTGAGAGATAAGACTAGTTGGTAGGAAATCCAGTGCAAGGAGACAAGGTCTTAATCGTCTTAAGAGTTCTTGAGAGTAAAATAAATATGTAAAACCAAAACTTAGTCTATAGTCTAGTAAATTATCACTGCAGAATAATGCAGATACTTTTAAAATGCTATAGGGTGGGTTGGGGTTTTGGCTCAGTGGTACAGTGTTCACCTAGCACGTGAGGGGCACTGGGTTTGATCCTCAGCACCACATAAAAATAAAATAAAGGTATTGTGTTCAACTATAACTAAAACAAAATATTTGAAAGAGAAAATGCTATAGGGTATCCAAAGAGAGTGAGAAAAATTTTGAATGTGTTTTTTTAGAGTAGAAAGAGCTCATCAAGTGGAAGGATACCTGGCAGGGGAAAGAACCTAAGCAAAGGCAGGGAGATGTGACATGTCCGGGTGTACTGGAATGATCAGTGCTCTAGCAGAACACTAGTAAAGGGCAGTTTCTCTCAAACATGAATAACAAACAGAACATTTTAAAAAGAAAAATCAATTTGAAAGATATATAAAAACCTTATTTCACAATAAATTCCAGAAAGTATAAAAAAATCAAGTTGTTATATTGAATGACAGAAGTGAGGTAACTCAAATTATGTTTCTTCCTCTTTATAATAATATAATGTCTGTGTTATATTTAATCTATTATGTTTTTTAAATTCTATTTTATTGTGGTGAGAACACTTAACATAAGATGTATCCCCTAACAAACATTTAAGTGTAGAAGACAGTGTTCTTAAGAAGAACAAATTTGTACAGCAGATGTCTAGAATGTATTCAACTTGCCTTATTGACACTTTATGGCCAGTGAGTAATAGCTCATGTAATCTGTAGTTTTAATACAGAAATAGGTAGTATCACAAGGTCTGGGGATATGAACTCTGCCTGAAGTGGTGCAGAGGATATCAAAAGTTCATGAAAACACTCTTGAATGTGTAATGAAGGTATCTCAATTAACACTCACATTCAATACAGTGTTCCTCCCCTCAATTTAAGGATCAGTAGTAAAAACATGATAATCTGAAACTTGAAAATATAGTATTAAAATTCAACAATAACCAAAGCAATTGTTTAGAGCTTTGACAAAGAATTTTTGAGAGTCAATGTGGTTTTTACTGACATAGGTGATGCTGGTAGAGTGCCTGCATGCTGTCAGAGTATTTCCATTATTCAACCATTTGTATAATTATGAGATAATAATAACAAATTTGAGGTAAATATATTTTATGTCCTAAAAATTCTTTGTATTTACTTCTATTAGTCATGATTTGGTTCAGTGCATGTTCTTTTATGTATTATTTCCCAGTTTTTTAATACATGACAGGGGTCAAAAAAACTGTGGCCTATTGTTCAAATCTGACCTTTTAGCAGTGTTTTTGCGAATAAAGTTCTGTTAGAATATAGCCATGATCATGTACATATTGCCTATGGCTGCTTTTAAGCTTCAATGCAAGAATGTAGTAATTAAAACAGATTAAGTGGACTAAAACTCTAAATTTAAACTACCTTTCCCCACAAAAAAAGTTTACAAATACTGTATCTGTTACACATACAAAAATTTGGATATGATAAAGTTTACTTCATATTGAATTTATGTATTGTATTGTGTTAAAGAGAAACAGGAAAGCAGATAAAATTAATCTAGCTTGGCTAGAATGTATGTGTGGTGTTAGAAAAGCATTACGGAGGTAGCAGTTGTTTTAACATGAATATGAGTTTAACAGAGGAAACAGGTTTATATTTATTAATATTGAAACTAAAATAGCATTTGTAGAAGAAAAATGATTGATGCTTTAGCATCCATACAAGGTAAAGTTACAGAAAATAATTTTTCTCCAGATGATTTATATCTTTTTTATATAGACACAGATGTTTTGTAGTAAAAATATTTCATATCTGGAAATGAGTATTACAAATGCTATTTTTCCCTTCAGCATAAGCTGTATGAACTGCTTCACAAGTTTCAGGGTACAAATATGGTTGAATATTGTACTTTTGCAATTAATGGCATGAGTTCCATACTTTTTACCAAGAAGTCTAATATCAACTGTTTAGGACCCTCACAAATTCCATAATTCCTATTAGTTTGGAGGTTTTCCTCAATCTAAAGAACACACAAATGTAAGATGATGAAGTAAAAATATGCTGCACACAAGTGTCCATGTTTCAATGCTTCTGGCTCCTGTTGCTGTAAGTTACTCTGGAATTTAGAGTCTCTGTAGAGTCTGGGTGTTGACCCCTGAACTCTGTTACTTTTCTTCCCAGCAGGCTCCTTGTCCTTTTTCTACAAACATTTCTACAAAGAAAGGGACTAGTTGTCAGGGAAGCTTCAGTCAAAACACTGAAGGTCAAGTATCTCTGTCCTCTATTCACAAAAGGGTGATTATTATTTT
The DNA here is from genome assembly GCF_045843805.1 of Urocitellus parryii. Classification (NCBI taxonomy): domain Eukaryota; kingdom Metazoa; phylum Chordata; class Mammalia; order Rodentia; family Sciuridae; genus Urocitellus; species Urocitellus parryii. The sequence goes on from NC_135541.1 coordinate 99,363,832, forward strand.
TTTTTGTCACACTGTTGCATAACTGGGAGGACCACTCAGTTGACTTCCTAAAATAATATAATTTCTAAGGTAAAACTGGGCCCAGCTAGAGAAAGATGTGGGCAACAACTTTTTGTTTCTAATATAATATGTACAAACAACTTTACAAGTCATACATTGAAGTATGGAATTAGTAAGAATTATAAATAGTATATGCTGTTAACTGTTTAATATCTTCCAAAGTGTTTTAAGTTATTTTCAGTAATTTGAAGGAAAATACTGACATTGAGCTCAATTACCAAAATAAAAGAAACCATGTAAAGCTGAATAAGATGTACTTAATAATTTAGTCAAAAATACCTTGTGTTGTCACAATTTTAACTTGCTTCTTCTGTCTAATACATTATGCTTGATATTCTATTCAATTGCTCATTCTTAAGCTATATAAACTCTAGTATTTTCATATCAAAAATTAGCATAAAGACTATTTTGTCTCCATCTTATCATCATAATATTAGATGTCTCTAACTACCTATTGGCTATTACTCCTTTTCTCTTCCCCTTGACTTCTGTGTTTGGTTGAAATGATATTCTTTTGGACATTCCTTTTCTAAGTTTCTCAACATCCAAAATTGCTATGTATTTGGAAGATTTCTTTGATCTAAAAAACACAGAGATTTAGTTTGGTAGTCCAGTAGGTAGAGAAATGTTCCTATATTAAATGTCCCTGGCTTTTGTTGTTGCCTCATGTTCCAAGAGCTCTGATATCCAGTTTAGAATCCAGTTAGCAAATAGAAAGACTCTAATGGGGAAACTTTGTCCTAACACCAATATTTATGTTTCAAATTTAAGTTTGAAATTTCATGTATAAAATTCTTAATATTTTAGTATCTGAAGTTTATTGCATGCAGTTGGCAAACATTTATTGTGCATTTACTGTGATAAAGTGCTTGGAATTCAAACATAGAAGACATAAGACCCTCAGGTGGTGTGAGGTACAATTGCATAAAGTGGCAAGCAGAAAAGGAATTTTTGCATGTACTGTATCTGTTGGACAGGAATTAACAGAGTGCCATAGAATCACCTAGAAAGAGGAACTGAGGGAATTGTAAGTACCAGTTATAAGAACATCCCATTGATAGACTCAATTTAGAAAGATAGGTAGGAACCAGTTAGGCAATGACATGGCATGAGGCAGAAATTATAAGTCATTGGAAATGCCATATTAAGGAGTAAGGAGTAAGGGAATGAAATACCTTTTTAAAAAATGAAGGTAGATTTTTCTCTCCAAGTTGAAAAATCTTCTGTGTTATACTAGTTATGCTAATGTTACAATGATTGCAAAGTCTGGGTGGGGACTACAAATGTCCAGTGAATGAAGACACTTAAAAGGCTTAATTATCTCATATCTATAGTCACTCTCCTTGCTATTATTTCTAGAGTAGGATTTTATCAGTTCTTTAACTTGAGTACGCAAACACTGTAGTTCTTATCCAGAGGAGGGCATATACAATTTTTTATTTCTTTATTTCTTACAATTTTCCAATGTTTTACATATTCTACCTTATGTAGTAGCTAAGGCGAGGGAAGATGTGGAATGTCTTTATATCATAATAGACTAGTGTATGCACAAGGATAGGATCTTTTCCACTGATAAATTATGTTCTGTGTCAGTTATTTGCATCCCCTGCATTGCTAGATGGTATCATATATGACACCACATCTACATTCATAGCAGTTGAATTTAAGAAATTTCGAAATATGACTTTATCTGATGTATACATACAAAAGTAATTTTCACTGTACCATTTTTCTTTACTACTTAATTCAACCTCAGACATTTCAGTTTGCTGAAGGAAATTCACCACAGCACCTCTTATGGGACATTTATTTATATTTTAGGGGAGTACAGGAAATTTCAAGGCAGTGGTTGTGGGATTTAAGACCTTTCACTCCAGAACCAGTCTGCCAAAGCTACATCAATCATGATTGACTGTTATTTGTCTCTGTGGGCCATTTAGTGGCCTACATGAAATGACTTAGTGGTGTAAATTTAATTCCATTTTGAAAAGGAGAACAAGAATGGAATGGACCTGTTAACTAAGACTAAATTTCTCTTCTGGACATAGTAAAGTGTACCTTCTGAATTTTAGTTTTAAGTGACCTAAGAGTTTTAAAAAGAGAAAGATATTTCATTCAGTGAATAAATATAGTGAATAAAGCAGGTACAATTTCAGTGTGTACACAAGGGTAATCCTCTTACTAATACTATGCACTTAGAAATGAATATCATGTGTCTGCCTTGATTCTACATATTTGTCTTATTGAACTTTGTTAAGGTGAACTATGTCATAGTATTTATTATCAGGTGACTCAGATAAATTGAATAGAAACTTCCATGATTTCTACTTTATTTTATATGATTTCAGGAGTCTAATGTTTGGTGGACCTTATAATTTATTAGGACAAATTAGAAGAACAATCTCTGGGCATTCTGCAGATACTTTATCAGGCATTTGTTTTCAATATAAATTATAAAGTGTGTCCTGGAAGCTTGTGACTATTCCCCTCAAGGTGGCATTAGTTATGGTGGTGATAAGGCCTTTTGATGTGCATTGTAGTAATTGTTATCTTCGTTAAGTAACTTGGAATACTTTCCTAGAAATACTCCAGATCCCAGAGGAAATAAGTGTGGAAAAAAGGAGAAACTAGTGTCAGTAAATGAATATTTAATAAGTACTTAGCTCAATGGTGGGTGACATAAGTGCCCCCTGGTTATTAAATAGAAATTGTTGTACAACTTTTTAAAGACAGTTTTAATGACTTATAGATAGTCTTTTAAAATTCATAATCTCCTACTTAGAACCATTTCAAGCATTTTCTACAACAGGCATTTAAAAAATGTGATATGAACAAAGAATGAATATACCATTGATTACTGCTTCCACACTTCTGCTGACTACCTATTATCAGCCCAGGAAAAGGGGCTTTTCAACAGGTTGTCATTTCTACTGGATGATGTTGACAGTTACAAACAGAGATAATGGTGTCTCTTAGTTCATGGCTCTCAGACAATAATGGTTCAAACAGTAGCCAGTGTCCTAGAGTTGTGTCTCCTCTTAATGCACAATCCCTGATAGTGTAGATATATTGCCAATCCAAAAATCTTCAATGATTCAGAGGAAGCTTGTTTTTTACTAGTTCCATTTTCCAATACTCTTTCATCTAAATTGGGTACTGACCCCTGATTGACCCATTTCCCTCAGTCAAGTAAGAGAGTCTCATGATTGTTGGTTCTCCTTCTTTATATAACTCAACACAATTTTCTGACTAGGTCATGTTAAGCAATGGAAAGTTATCATAAAGATATATTTATAATCAGCAGCTTTGACAGCTGATTTGCTACTGAAAATTTCATTTTCAGAAGAGAAAGTGTTTAAGTCTATCACATGCACTAAACTTCCTAGAAGTATATTACATTATATACTTATATTATATTGTATTATATTATATTACAGAGAATATGAATGTTCTTTAATCCCTTTGAAGTGAATACTTCTGATTGATACTATAATGTGGTTTTATCTCTTTGAATTTTATTATTGTTATATAAGTATATTTACTCATTGATGCATGAAATATTCCATATATTTCTATTCAGTATAAATTGTTGATTGTATTGTCTAATTGTGTTTTTTTCAATTATTTTAACTTTTTTACAACTGTGTTTTTCTCTCTTTGTAATCAGGTATTGAATTGTTCAGTAATCATTCACACGTACTATTGCAACACCAACTTATTGAAAAGGTAATCTGCAGTTTAAACAAAGCATTCTTTCAACAAACAAAATCCAAATAACTTTTTTTGCATTTCTAAATAATAATGACTGAATATATGCCTGGGAAGCTCTAAGCCCTACTCTATTTTTCCAAAGGTGCAAAGGAGTTTTCCTTTTTCCATTACTGTAACCAGCCTAACTTAACTCTTGAACTTCATTCACCATTACAAATCAAAGCATCTGTTATGATCCATCCATTTCTCCTACTCAACCTAATGAATCTGAAATTTCTCTTAGGGAAGAGCTGGCTGGTGACAAATCTGCTTTGAGCATACTTTTCAAAGAGGTAGTTTCTACCCTGCTGGTGCTAGTTGGAAAATGTTCAATCATTCAGGAACATAGTTGAGCATTGATAAGTAATATTCCCCATCCTGTTTAACCAAAGAATTTCAATGCTGGTACTTGTCATTAATAAATTTTAAGAGTTCATCTCAAGGTATTTTTGTGACCTAAGAAAATTGGAAATAAGACAAATGTGCATCAAGCACACAAAGAATATGATGATGTAACTTTATTAGTATGAATAAATTTAATTTGTGTGTAGTAAGTTATTTAACAACATAATAAAATGGATGTTCAAATAATAAGTAACGATACTTGGTGTGTAGATTGTGATAAAATTTTTGTTTCTAGATTATAACTTAGTTTGTAAGTATTAAAAAAGGATGAAGAAATACCATTTTAATTGCAAAATGTCTTCAGGTTGGGATTATATTTTTTTGTTTCATGTGTATATATGACCCTTCAAATTTTTCAAGTGTGTATATTCCCCAAATTTTTACTTTCAAAAGCTTACATTTGGTTTATTTCAGAAAGCAGTTTAGTGCTCAAGACTTTAATCTTCATCATAATTGTAAATAAGAGGGATAATAACAAATATACTGTGGTGATTTCATCATTACAAATAAATCACATTTTTTTTCACAAAATAGTTCTGCAAATGGATTTTTAAAAATTTTCACAGGTAGGTTTTCTTAAAATCCATTGAAAAGTTTTCACTGGTGTGTTGGATATAAGTCATATTTTTCTAAATTATGGATGCTTTTTGAAGAATAAATTCAACTTTTTATGGCATTTTTTGACTTACTTTTTCAAGATAAGAGGATTAGATACGTTAGTTTGTCTTCTGTTTTCCCTTTTTGTAATTTTACACACACACACACACACACACACACACACACACACATATATATATATAATACAAACATAACATGTTTAAGAAAATTATTCTGTTACATGGAGGTGAATTAAAATTTATTTGGAAAACTACTGTATGTCTGTTGAATTCCTACATCTTTAAGTAATTAATACAAATATTACCTGTTTTAAGAAGGTTTCTGTGATCTTCTCAGCTGGATGTCATCTCACTCCCTTATGTGCATACTCTCTCAGAGATGACAACTTTAGACTTAATTTCTTGCATCTTTTACATCTTAGCATATTTTCTATGTTTCAACTAATATTATGGTCTTTTTTGAATACTTCTTTCAGGATATAATATATATTTTTCTGTATCCCTTTAATTATTATTCGGAATCCTTAAATATGATATGTAATAATAATGTTAGTTGATTCTCTGGAACATCTGGGTATTTTCATTGTTTCTGCTTACTCTTTTTTTTCTGTTGTTTACTCTTTATTTGAGTCTGAGTTCCTCTAATATTTACATTGGAAATTCAGGAACACCAAATCTGGGGTAAGGGTGGAATTTACTGTTAATTTGTATGCTCCACAAAATATTTCCTCTAAAGTGTATTTTAGAGCTGTCTTTAATTTATAATTAATAGATCCTACTGGGATTAAAGGATAAAAATCTCCATTGAATACAAATGAAAAGATTTATTCATTCTAAACACATTCTCTATGATTTTACAGAGGATTCACCATCTCTGCTGATATTTTCAGAATAAAAACCTTAATCTTTTAAATTAGTACTCATATGGAAGCTACTTAAACTTAGTTATAGTTTTTTTTTAAGAGAGTGTGTGGGAGAGAGAGAGAGAGAGAGAGAGAGAGAGAGAGAGAGAGAGAGAATTTTTTAATATTTATTTTTCAGTTCTCGGAGGACACAACATCTTTGTTTGTATGTGGTGCTGAGGATCAAACCCAGGCCGCACACATGCCAGGGGAGCACGCTACCACTTGAGCCTCATCCCCAGCCCTAAACTTAGTTATTGTTGTTCTTAAATATAACTAACACAATCATATGTTTGCTAAGTCTTGAGGACAAAAAATATATCTATTCTCTTTTAGACATAAATATATATATTTTTTTCTGAATGACTGTTTTTTAGGGGGCTGAAACCCTGTTAACCTTTTAGGATACAGCAAGCCCTTAGAAAATGATCTTATTTTAATTAAATAAAATTTAAAAATCAGTTACTTAGCTATAGTAGCTGCATTTCAAAAATCATGCATGATTATTAAATACTTTCTTCATAGTACAGATATAGAATATTCATATCATCACATAAAATTCTTTGGGACAACAGTAGTTTACAGCTTATCTGTTATGGTAGCTTTCATATGGACAATTTAGCTCATCCAACTTTCTGAATTAAAAATAAACTGTTTTTACTGAAAAATATTAATATTTCCCTTGTCATTTGTTTAGTAGTTGCAGCATTTGAGTCTTACTCCCCAGTTTTCAGTCAGAATGTAATCATTTTTCTAATGCCTAACAGCCCCAATTTTTCTCTTTATCACTACTTTTCAATAATTTGATTCTGATCTATCTCGTATGGTTTTATGTGTATTTATTCTGCTTGTATTTATTCATTGAGATTTTAGGAATATAATTTTTGTCATAGTTAGAAGTTTTTTGCATTCTGTTTCTGAACATTTTTCTATTAGCTTCTCTGGGAATATAGAGGCATTTTAAATAGCTTGATATCTTCACTGATCTGTGAGGCTGTTTGCTTTTCATTTACATTTTGGTTATTCTCTATTGGTACAGCTTCATATTTTCTTATCCATTCTGCAAAGCTTTATCATCTGTGTTATCTGTCCAGTGATAAAAAAAAAACTTTTATATATTTAAATTTTCCTCTTTAAAAGTTCCATTTGATTTATTTGTGTATCTTTCATTTCCCTCTTGGTCATGGTCATATTTTCAAATGCCTCAGATGACTAGGAGGTTTTGATCAGATGCCAGAGATGGTGTTTCCTGTTGCTATTTTTAAAAAGAAATATTATGCTTTTCTCTGATAGTCATTTTGATATCTTTCATTTGATCATCAGGTTTTTATGTTTTACTAAGATTCAGCTAGCTATCATTTATCCCAAGAAATTAAGGTCCACTTCTTCTGATGTCTAAATTTGATGTTCTTAGAAATCAGTTTGGACTCTTCACTTTTGCTGATAGAGCCACTATGGATCTTGGGATAAGTAGTTCACAGCTTTCCAATATCTTTTTAAGCAGAGACATGTAATTTTCTCCATTGTATGCATGTTATAGAGATCAGCATTGATTCAAGGGACACCCTGAGGCAGATTTCTGGAGTTTCTTTTCTCTATAGCTCTTTTCTCTCATGAAAACTGCCTCACAGGGCTGAGTATATAGCTCTGTTAATAGAGTGCTTACCTAACATCCCCAAGGCCCTGGGTTCAATCCTCTGTTACACACACACAGAAAAAGCCTCGCAAAGTCCTGCCTTATTAGACACTCTGAGCTCTGGTCTTTAGCTCCTCAACTCAGGTCACAGTCTGTATTTTCGAAACCTCCCCCGTCGCCTCTTCATTTCTCTGTGATCTAAAATATGCTTTCTAGGCATAAAGCTGGGGCTATCCTAGAACTTAATTTGTATTCTCTCAGATCTTTTGGCTTTGTACTGCTTGTGATTTAATGTCTGAAAAACAGTTGCTTCATCTGTTTTGCCTGGTTTTCTAGTTGTTTAAGTCAGGTGGGCTAGTTTAGTCCCTGTTATTTTATCATGACTGAAAGTGGAAATCCTTCCTCAACTTATTGAAAATTCATGTAATACAAATGTATAAGCCAACCAGTAAACTAATAATCGAGTATTAGTACAATAGTAACAGACTTGAGGCTTGATTTTCAGAGAATGTTGAAGTAATAACACACGACACCACAAAAAATCATTCATTCTCATCAATGCTGACAGAAACTGGAAAGTGAGTCTTTGTGAGAGAGATTAGATGCATATAGACTTCAGGGTACTTAGTAGTCATTAATTACAATTACACAGTCTACAGTTGGGAGTTCACCAGGGGTTCATGCTCATATGGTCAAAGGATCTTGTCAAAGATCACATGTTGTCATTTAAAGTGAGAACTCTAGAGACTCTGATATTTAAAAAAAATATTTATCAAATATCTGCAATATAAAGTAATATGATAACCATGGATTATCTTACTGACTTTGACCTCTACTGGTAAGAAATGGAACCTAACACTATGTGACACAGCTAACATTGTTATATACACATACTCTGATTTTTGTTGTGGTTGTTGTCTCAGTTGAATCTTGGATCATTTTTATTGAGGATTACAATTGCTCAAACTCCATTTTTTTAAAAAAATATGACCTTTTCCTTCTGTAGTCCTATCTTGATTAGTTTATGAAGAAGCCAGTTAAATGTAGCTAAATTGAAACAATACAACTCTTTGTTTCTAATGGTGTCTTACTTTTAATTTTTATGTAAATGGCTTAATTTTGTTTAGTAAATTGACCTTCATTATAGACAAACATAATGTTGAGGGGTCTAGTTTGACATAAAGCTTTAATAACCACCAAAATAATAATGGGCAGTTTTATTCAAAACATTTTTATGTTGTTTGCTTTTGATTTGGGAGTTCCTGTTTTAAATGTATAGTGGGTAAGTTTTTCAGGCATATCCAATTTACATGCTTTTAAGACTTCTTCTACCTTAATGCTTAATTTAGAAATGTCATTTAAAATGGTTCTTAAAGATCAAATGCACTTATTAATTTGGTATCTGTGATATTTTAAGAAACCTCATATAAATATGCATTTGTTGCTGATTAAGTATATCAATTCGCCAATCTTCAACATTGATCACCAATGTCAGAGTGTGTGTTTGTCAACATTTCATTTTACCATAAGGATTTCTTTAAATCAGTAGGTACTGTAGAAGATGTCTGGTAGAATATATGTGCTTAAAAAATATAGGAGTTAAATAAGTTTTTAAGACCTTAAAACTAAATCTGTAAGTGCTACAGTAGTTTGAAATAGAAGTTTAATTGAGTTTGACTAAACACAATTAAGTCTTCTCCCAAGCTCATAAAACAAACTTTAAAATATTAGTAGTCCTCAGGCAATATAGAGGCTTCTTATTAAAGGAATAAAATAATGAGGTTGAGAATAAAATTTCAACAGTTACCAAGTCTGTTAATTTGCTGACTATTATGAACACTGACTACATTTTTTTTGTAATTGACCTATGCTATTGGTTTAATTAAATAAAATATACAGAATTAATTCTAATTAAATTTCTTATTCTCAAAATTATGCTTTTTTATGTTAAACTTTCTAACTGAACTTCTGATTTCTTCTGATTTTAATACCTTTTATTTTGCTTCCACAGCCTTTAATGGCATTAACTATTGGTTTCTGATAATAGGGTTTTGATATTGAAATAGATAACATGTATACCTGTTATAGAAAATGGAGAAATAAAAATGCATTTTCTCAAGGAGTAATTGGAGGTTATATTGCTTTGTTCCATGTTTCATCAGACTTTATCTGTTTTTTTTTTTGTTCACAAAAAAGGCAGTTTATTCCTGAAATTCTTTTAGCAAACAAACTTTGCCTTGGCATCCTGATAAAGAGCAATACCTGCCACATTTCTTAGGATACAAGGCATCTTTTGTTTATTAGTAAACCAATGTGGATCTAAAGTGAAGGTATCTATGTTATAGACTGAAGTGGCTCTGAAATGAGATTAAAACTTATGGTAGAAGAAAAATGCTGGAAAAATTGTGTACTCTTAGAAGGAAAAGCCTAGGCAAATTACAGTAGAAGATTTGTAGTAGAGATTTTCTCCTTGCCCATAATGGCTCTTATACTTATCTGTCTGTATATTATTGAATCATTACTTTACCCCTAAATTTATAGAAAGAGGAAACTCTTTGTAAACATTCAAGTTGAAGGAAGACAGTAATAAGTGATTGGCATCATTGACCCTTTCAGGTAGGATTATGTCATACAAATTTCTACTTGAAAACAAAGAGCCTTAAGTATAGCCTAACTTTATAGTAGTATTTTCTTTTCTTTCATTCTTTCTTTTTTACTGTCACATTCTTTTTAAAACTATTTATAAATTTTGTTTATATGAGAGCAAAGTGGAATTCATATTCCACATATAGAGTACAATTTTTAATTTCTCTGGTTGTATAGAAAGTAGAGTCATTCATTTCTCCATTCACTTACTTAGGCTAATGATGTCCATCTCATTCCACCATCTTTATGTTTGACCACCTCTTCAGAATATTAATTACATGACAGCAAATGTAGAAGAAAAACTGGCTATGTTTTCTCAAGCTTTGAAAGACTGTACTGCTTATCTGCAAGTTGTGAGGGTATATATTTTTAGCTGGTAAATATGCACAACAATGGAAGTATTTTTACTACTTTGGAAGAAAAAAGTAAATAAAATAAATGACAATTTCTACATGTAATTTCCAACTATTTCTTATTCTCTATTTATGTCTATTTTACCTACATAGCAATGTATCGTATATTAGGAAACGAGAAGAAAAAAGTTCTATATTAATTTATTTATCAAAGTAAAACAAAAAGCTTGGGTAATTTTTCAAGTGAATTGTCAAGTTGTAAGAATTAGAAATTAGATAATCCTGTACACCTTGCTTTGTGTACTATTCTCCATTTTCTGCATTTAATAATGATTGGAAATTGCAAAAGAAGGTATCACAGAGTTTTATCATTTTCTATCTATGAAAATAATTTAAAGTCAATTAAATATAGCATAAGTAATCAAAGAAATGGACTAGCTGAACAAAGAAAAATAAACATTTAGTCATTATTTAGAAATAAATTTTGAATAAGTGAATCAGGTATTTATGCAAGCTTACATGTTGAGTATTTTTACTACATTGAGCCATGCAATGTCTATCTTTTATCTTACTAAGTTTGGGATTTGAACTTTCCTAAGTATAATTTTGAAAAGCTAAAAAAAAAAAGTGATACCTTTGTATCTACTTGTTCACTTTATGACTGTTATTTTTTTTTGTTTGTTTAAGGATTCAAACTAGGTGAGCTAACCATGGCTGGCAACAAACATGCTAGCAGCATCACCAACAATAATGACCTCACATCCATCAATTCTAGTGTTTTCATTGGCATATTAAACACAGTCATTGTCAAGAAGTTTGACATTGAAGCCATTTTTTAAAAGTATGGGAAAATAGTTGAATGCTCAGTTTAGAGGTTATGCATTTGTACAGTACATGAGTGAGCAGCATGTGAGAGATGCAGTGGCTGGGGATTATGCCAGGATCATCCCGGGTCAACTTTCTGGGTAAGCCATGCTCACTTTCAGATTGCACAGTAGGTGTTCTCTGCACACATCTACATATGGTTTCCTCTCTGAAAACCCAGCACCACCATAATATCTTTCTTTTAACCAATTATGGTGCTTGAGTATTTATAGCTATGTTGTTTGCTTGTTCTCATTGTTTTGCATGGAGGTATCATATTTTCTGTGCAAATTTACAAACTTGAGATCAAGGCTCCTTTGAAATATGTGTTATTTCTACCATTCTTAGCAGAACAGGCAAATAATAAATTTACCTTACATGTAACATTATTTTTTTAAATGGTGTGTATTTTCCAGGAAACAATAGACTAAGTAAAATAACTTTGCATATTATAATATTTGCTCAGAGTAGCTAATTATTTTTTTATCTCCAGTTTTTATTTTTGAAAAGGAAGAAGTAGAATATAGTAAAAGGAAGCAAGCTTTGTAGAACTGGAAAAGGCATGTTGTAACTCATTCATTTCTATATATTTAGAAATCTTATATATCACAAGTGTTCAATCATGTACAATAATCAGATATATGCCTAATGTCCAAGGAATAATATTGTATTTTTTAGAGAGAATAATATAGTCTGAAGTCAAATTCCAAGATGGGAGAAAACATTTCATAAGTAATATAGAGGTAAGAATTAGAAATTAGATAAACCTTAGATGGTTTCCCACATATGGAAAAATAAAATCAACATATCAATGAGTCCCAAACATCTCTTGCTCTCCCGATTCACATTTCAAACTGATGATTACACAACATCTACTCTTGATATCTAACAGGCATCTCAGAACAAAATTCTCAATTTTCTACACCCCCACCCTGTTTTATCCCAAACTCCTCTCTCATTATATTTGGAATCCCTATTACTTCACTGTTGTAATAAAATTCTCATTTTCATCCCTGATTCTTTCCTTCCCCCTTCATTTCAAACATAATCTGTTATTAAGTTTGCTTGCCAATGTATCTCAAATCTAGTCACCTTCTAAGTCTTCATTGCAGGCCAGCTCATGCAGGCTGCATCTTACATCAGTGGACTACAGGGGGAATCGCCTCACGCCTTCCAGAGTCTTCCTACTTCAGTGGCTTTGAACTTGCTAGTTCCTCACTGTTTTTATTGTTTTGTTTTCTACCTGATTTACTGTATGCTGTGCTCAATATTTACCTCTAAAAGAGGCTGTTCTTGACTAGCCTATTGAAATAATGTCTCCGTATGCCCCATTGCTTTCACGCATATGTTGTGATTCAACTTCCCATCCTTTGATCCTTTGTAGCCCTTATTAGTATATGATTATATGCTTTAATGTTTATGTTACCTCTGTCATGTTCACATATATAAAGCCAAAGGGCCATAGGAAACAAACAAAAATATTGAGATATCAAGATTCACGAGTATTACAGAATAATGTGAGCAATATAAAATTTTATTTTTTAATTTTTTTAATTTATTGGTTATTCAAAACATTACAAAGATTGCAGAATCACATCGGTTACACATCCACATTTTTACATAATGCCATAATAGTAACTGTTGTATTCTGCTACCTTTCCTATCCTCTACTATCCCCCTTCCCCTCCCCTCCCATCTTCTCTCTCTACCCCATCTACTGTAATTCATTTCTCTCCTTATTTTTTTCCCATTCCCCTCACAACCTCTTATATGTAATTTTGTATAACACTGAGGGACTCCTTCCATTTCCATGCAATTTCCCTATTCTCTCCCTTTCCCTCCCACTTCATGACTGTTTAATGTTAATCTTTTCCTCCTGCTCTTCCTCCCTGCTCTGTTCTTAGTTGCTCTCATTATATCAAAGAAGACATTTGGCATTTGTTTTTTAGGGATTGGCCAGCTTCACTTACCATAATCTGTTCTAATGCCATCCATTTCCCTGCAAATTCCATGATTTTGTCATTTCTTAGTGCTGCGTAGTACTCCATTGTGTATAAATGCCACATTTTTTTATCCATTCATTTATTGAGGGGCATCGGGGTTGGTTCCACAGTGTAGCTATTGTGAATTGTGCTGCTATGAACATCAATGTGGCAGTATCTCGGTAGTACGCCCTTTTAAGGTCTTCAGTGAATAGTCCAAGAAGGGCAATAGCTGGATCAAATGGTGGTTCCATTCCCAACTTTCTCAGGAATCTCCATACTGCTTTCCATATTGGCTGCACCAATTTGCAGTCCCACCAGCAATGTACAAGAGTACCCTTTTCCCCACATCCTCGCCAGCACTTGTTGGTGTTTGACTTCATAATGGCTGCCAATCTTACTGGAGTGAGATGGTATCTTAGGGTGGTTTTGATTTGCATTTCTCTAACTGCTAGAGATGGTGAGCATTTCTTCATGTACTTGTTGATTGATTGTATGTCCTCCTCTGAGAAGTGTCTGTTCAGGTCTTTGGCCCATTTGTTGATTGGGTTATTTGTTCTCTTATTGTTTAATTTTTTGAGTTCTTTGTATACTCTGGATATTAGGGCTCTATCTGAACTGTAAGGCTCCATGATGTAGGCTCCCTGTTTACCTCTCTTATTGTTTCTCTTGCTGAGAAAAAACTTTTTAGTTTAAGTAAGTCCCATTTGTTGATTCTTGTTATTAACTCTTGTGCTATGGGTGTCCTATTAAGGAATTTGGAGCCCGACCCCACAATATTTAGATAAAATTCTGGTACATCGTATATAAAAACATATCAAAAAGAACGTGCACCATGATCAAGTAGGATTCATCCCTGGGATGCAAGGCTGGTTCAATATATGGAAATCAATAAACGTTATTCACCACATCAATAGACTTAAAGATAAGAACCATATGATCATCTCGATAGATGCAGAAAAAGCATTCGACAAAGTACAGCATCCCTTTATGTTCAAAACGTTAGAAAAACTAGGGATAACAGGAATTTACCTCAAAATTGTAAAAGCTATATATACAAAGCCTCAGGCTAGCATAATTCTAAATAGAAAAAAACTGAAGGCATTCCCTCTAAAATCTGGAACAAGACAGGGATGCCCTCTCTCACCACTTCTATTCAATATAGTTCTTGAAATACCGTCCAGAGCAATTAGACAGACAAAAGAAATTAAAGGCATTAAGATAGGAAAAGAAGAACAAAATTATCACTATTTGTGGATGATATGATCCTATACCTAGAAGACACAAAAAGGTCTACAAAGAAACTACTAGAGTTAAATGAATTCAGCAAAGTGGCAGGATATAAAATCAACATGCATAAATCTAAGGCAATCCTGTATATCAGCAACAAATCTTCTGAACTGGAAATGAGGAAAACCACCCCATTCACAATATACTCAAAAAAAAAAACTTGGAAATCAACCTAACAAAAGAGGTGAAAGATTTATAAAATAAAAACTACAGAACCTTAAAGAGAGAAATAGAAGAAGATCTTAGAAGATGGAAAAATATACCCTGTTCATGGATAGGCAGAACTAACATCATCAAAATGGTGATATTACCAAAAGTTCTCTACAGGTTCAATGCAATGCCAATCAAAATCCCAAAGGCATTTCTTGTAGAAATAGATAAACTAATCATGAAATTCATATGGAAAAATAAAAAACCCAGAATAGCAAAAGCAATTCTAAGCAGGAAGTGTGAATCAGGAGGTGTAGCGATACCAGATTTCAAACTGTACTACAAAGCAATAGTAACAAAAACAGCATGGTACTGGTACTAAAACAGGCGGGTGGACCAATGGTATAGAAGAGAGGACACAGAAACCAATCCACAAAATTACAACTATCTTATATTCGATAAAGGGGCTAAAAGCATGCAATGGAGGAAGGATAGCATCTTCAACAAATGGTGCTGGGAAAACTGGAAATCCATATGCAACAAAATGAAACTGAATCCCCTTCTCTCGCCATGCACAAAAGTCAACTCAAAATGGATCAAGGACCTTGATATCAAATCAGAGACTATGCATGTGATAAAATATAAAATTTTATAACGAACTAAAAAACATTTCTGAAGGCATGGAGTTCATAGAAATGTGCATTAAGTCTACGCAATAAATTTTGAGAAAAAAATCAAAAGATACTTTATATAAGTGGTTGTGATTATAAACACAAAAGTAATTATTGCAGGAATGTTTTTATAGAGAGAGTAAGAGGGAGAGGGAGAGGGAGAGAGAGAGAGAGAGAGAGAGAGAGAGAGAGAGAGAGAGAATTTTTTAATATTTTTTTTTAGTTTTTGGTGGACAAAAAAATTTTATTTTATTTTTATGTGGTGCTGAGGATTGAACCCAGCACCCTGCACATGGGAGGTGAGCGCACTACTGCTTGAGCCACATCAGGAGACCCAGGAATATGTTTTTTATTTACCTTATTCTTGTTCAGTTTTCCATATCTTAAAAAATAATGCTTTTCATTTGTTAGTTTTCCATTTTTCTCTTTGTTTTTCTTAATGTCTCTATTTTGTTTATTTACCTTGATATTCTGATCTTTTTGTATTTTCTATGCTGAAATTTTTATTTCAAAGCCACATTCAAACCAGTTTCAGTAAAATCTCCACTTATTGCCTGTACCCTAATGGTTATCAACTAGCCAGTCCTTTTGATATGCATTTAGCTATTTCTGATTTTTTAAAAAGTAATTATTGCAAATGTAAGGTCAATTAAAATCTGGTTAACTTTTAAATGAAGAATAGGTAAATTTCTAGAGTTTCATTCCTTATACCACTCAACTCGTCATTACCTTTTTCTAGAATAATGCAATGGATAAAGAGAAACATTCAGAGCAAAGAATTCAGTTTCTTAATTCAGTTCCTGAAAAAATGCTAACACCAGATCACTTTGCCTTCAGCAGCACCAAGTTAAAATGCTCTATTAATAAAATGCATTTCTCATGTGCTCTCATTCCTCTTGGATCCTCTTAGTTCTATGCTCAGAACAGTGTCTGGAACGTATGTCTAAATCAGCCATAATCACACTTTGTGTCCAAATGCAAGTTAAATATTTTATTCCTTTTTTGGGGAGGAGTTATTGGAGATTGAATTTAGTTAGGAGCACTCCATTTGCAATGGCCTCTAAAAATATAAAATACTTTGGAATCAATAAAGAGAAAAATGATTCATATAATGAAAATTACAAAAACCAAAGAAATGTATCAAAGATTTAGAAGATAGAAAGATCTATCTTGCTCTTGGATAGGCAGAATTAATATTATCAACATTACCATACGACCAAAAACACTATAAAGATTTAATGCAATTCCAATCAAAACCCCAATAACATTCCTCATAAAAACAGAAAATAGAGTCATGAAATTCATCTGGAAAATTAAGAGACTCAGAATAGCTAAAGCAATCCTCAGCAGGAAGAGTGAAGCAGATAGCATCACTATGCTAGACCTTAAACTATACTACAGAGAAATTGTTCAAAAAAAATGGTATTGGCACCAAAATAGGCTGGTAGACCAATGCTACAGAATAGAGGACACAGAAACTAACCCACAAAATTACAATTTTTATATTAGACAAAGTTGCCAAAAACATGCATTGGAGAAAAGATAGCCTCTTCAACAAATGGTGCTGGGAAAACTGGAAATCTATATATGACAAAATATAATTAAACCCCTATCTCTCACCATGTGCAAAATTCAACTCAAAATGGATCAAGAACGTAGGAATAAAACCAGACACCCTGCATCTAATAGAAGAAACAGTAAAGTAATAAAGAAAAAGTAAAGCTCACATCTCTACTTTTGCTTTTGCTTTGTATCCAGGGTTTCCTGTGTTGCTAAGTTTTTTTATTCCCTAAATTAATTTTGCATCATCTGAAGGAACAAATTGTGTATTTCTCCACAGATTAGTAGCTATGAGTCTCAGCAGTAACTCAATGTTTTTTTTTTTTCCTTCAAACCTTCACATCAGAAAGACTTAGATGGGAAGGAATAATTTGAGTCAAGTCCAGGATGTTCTAGTTGAACTATGAGATTTAAGACTTCATGCCACACCAAGTAAATCTTTGCCATTAATTTTTAAAACCACCTTTGAATTGGGAGATATAATTGGAATGGTCATATAAAAAATTTTAATTCCCACTTTCTGATTCTGTTCCTTCTTTCTTCTTTCCATATTCTTGCTTCTCAGTAGTGGTTTCAACTAGAAATTCTTAAATTATGACTGAATGTGACCTCAGTTCTAAAGCATCTAAAGTTATCACAGATTAAAGCTTTCTCAAGAGCTTTCAGTCTTTCAAATACATGTATGTACAATCTATGTCACTGATGAATACCGAATATTATATTTATTGAATGATGGAGGCCAAATTTTTTTTCTCAATTTTGGCAAATTTCTGACATAAAACTTAGAATGTAAAAGTTGAAAAAATCTATTAGAATAATGTACAGAGTCTGAAAGGGTTTCCAGGTAGCTACATTTTTTTTCTTTTCTAAATATAATGAAAATTTCCTGTAATTTTTACTGAAGAATAATTTGGCTTTCTGATTTTGGTAATTTAAAAAAAAAGATAAAATTGTTAGAGAAGCTGAAATAATTTAATAAAGGACTGAAGGCAGAATATCATGTACTTGATATATTTATGTAAAGTTTCTTCTCTGAGTTCACTCCAGCACCAAGATAAAATAGTCAGGGTCATAGGATTGTGTTCTCTGTGATTCAGGTAGTTTACCTTGACTATCCTCCTGACAACCATTGGACTAATCCTGCCCAGATATCTTGTAAATCTCAATAAAGCAGTAAATGAAAGATGAAAGACAGATCAGAGCCAGTGCAGAGCCATTTCTCCCAATAAAATAGTTCCATTCTATTTTCAAAACAGAAGTAGTATTATGAGTCTCATAATATCTTATGATGCAGTCAGTTATTAATTGTGAAGCAGAAATTCATTCCTGTTTCTCCCTTGGTGAGCAATCACACTACCTACTGTTTATCATCACCTGAATTTTATGCCATGTAAATTGGTTTTACATACTATAATTGCAAATAGTTCAAGAATATCCTATAAGTTTACTGAGATCTGCCTACACCATTTTTTAAATTATCTTAGTATCAATTTTATTCAAGTTGTTACATCAAAATTGTCTTCTTAACCTTCATGAAGTGGCTTAAGCCCAGACTATTTCTTTCTAGATTGCTAATGTCATTAAATAATATACAAAGACACATTGTCAGGACAAGACCAAAAAAAAGAAATATACAAGAATAGATACAGTTCACACTTAATTCTTTTCACATTACTCTAAAAATTTGATGTGTCATAATATTACTTAATTATTTGAACACTGAATCCAATCAATCTTGTCACTTTATCAAGGAAAGAATATAGTGTTAAACAAGGGCTTTGATAAGATCGGTATGGAACATTAAAATAGATTAATTAGTTTGAGGCATGTTTTAATAAAAGTGTTGCTGTGTACTTTTATAGATAAAATATATGTTCACACATAGAAAAATGTTTTGTTGACAAACTGAATTTTCAGTTCCTCAAAAACCAATAATCTTTGCATTCAGTGCATTCTAGTTTGGTGTGAATATTGTGTAGTATATGAGTTCTTCAAAAAAATATGAGAGATCATAAAACTGCCAGAAACCAAATATAGAAAATTCATACTAAATTATACACATTCCTATATAATTCACCTTGTAAACATTAGAAATAATGAAAAGTTAATGTAGCTGTTAACTAAACTACATAAACACATTTTATGGATTTTTTCATGGATGCATATACTGACAACAAACCAAGTTAATAACATGAAAATATTTCAGTGTAAAGTCATCAGTGTCCTTTGATTTTCAAATAAGGATTATTAAAAAAATTCCACTTTACAAGCAATTGGGTTTATATTTTCATTGGACATAAAACAATTAAATAGTAAGACTTCCCCAAAATCTTAAACTAAAGCATTTCTTTTTTATGAAAACAAATGCAAATACATAAAATGGATTTAAAACAACTTGAGTCCTGTGTATCTGCAGTTTCCACATCTATGGCTTTAATCAACTGCAGACCATTTACTATGTATGTAGTTAGGCCTCTCATGAATGCAGTTGTACAGGCTTATCTGTTATTGCATAAACAATATAGTATGTAAACCATTTAGATACCATTTACACTTTATTAGATTTATGCAGAATCTAGAGATGACTGAAAGTACCAGGAAGTATGTGTGTATATTATTATGGAAATACTATATCATGTGATTTAAGGGATTTGAGCATCAGTACACATTACTAAAATTCCAAGAACCATTCTGTACACATCAAGGACAACCATATATAAAATAAAGAAATTATTAAACAATTGTTTTGAATAACTGTATACATAACTAAATCTCATTTTTATGTAATTAATCAAAATTACACTTATATAACTTCCTTTTTGTAGCTATGTTCAGTGTAATGGCTTTCTTACAGATAATGGTTGAAATACTAGGAAAGCATAATAGAGATGTCTTAGTTACTAAATAATAGTTCACTGAGGTGTTGGAAAACTGTAAGTAAAGGATAATGTGTAAAGTAATATGATTTATGTTCTGTTTGTTCTTTCAAATGACAAATAAAGAGTACACTTCCATTTTTAACAACAAAATCTATAAGACAGAATTTGGCTTTAATTCATGTTTGAAAATCAAGTACTCAATATCATATAAAATGTAATGTATTTGTGTATGCATGTATATAATCACACATATGTATAAAGATAGGAACATTGAGTAATCAATGGAAGAAGGACATTGCATGATTACTTCTAACTTAAGAGCCAATTTCCAACAACTTGTTGTATTTTTTCCTGCTCTTATTAGTTTCACCATGTTTTTTTTATGGCTAGAGCCTAAGTTATCCTCTTCAGCTTTAAAGTAACACACTAAATACATGCATTTATTTGAGAAGCATTTCTTTTTGGGAACTATCTTATAGTAGGCTTCATGAGGGTAGAAATTATCAGCTTCACTAACATTTTTTAACTCAGAATCTCTATCTACACTCTTGTATGGATAGATTGAGGATGAGATGTATATCTGTTTTATGCATGGTTGGATGTAGCATATGGGCAGAGATTTCATACTAAGGAACCAGAGAAAGAATGATATCTATTCACAATATATAAAGAATCCTATAATGCACAAAACCTCTTGGATTCTGCAGTGTCTAAAGGGCATTGACTTTTGAAGTATGTAAAAAATCATTGCAATTTATAGAAAAGTTGGAGCCACTCTTGTGTTCTAGGTGGGTGCTGTAGGCCATGCTTGTATCAAACAGGGAGCATTGAGAATCCATCATCCTCAGCTCACTTTTTAGTCAGTGCATCTTCTTTTATGTCCTGCCATGAAAGCAGCAGTACTCTGCCATTATCCTAGGTGGACAAGTTTCTTTCTCTTAGAAGGTAGTTCCCCTGACCTTCTATGATCACTCCATTAGGGCTCTTTGAGAACCACCTGGGACTCTTGGATCCAAACTTTCTTAGTTTAATCATACACTTCATCACACCAGGTTGAAAAAGAGGGAAAGGAGGAAAAGGAGGAAGTGGAAGAAGCCCTGAAGGACTCATTCATGAGGCCTGCAAGACATCCTCCATTTACTGTGAACTGCCTGATATCCACAACATCCCTGCTCCAGTGTTGACCTGTTGGGTGAATATGAAATCACTCCTCTAAATGCAACTTGGGAGTAGTCCATTAAAAATAATTATACTTATATCAGTCATATTTTTGATGGGGTTCAGTGAAAATTCAGGATGGTGAACACAGGAATAACCAGAGTGGTGTGATTGTGGAGACTGCAACAGCCTCTCAGGCACCACTGATACATGTGTGGAGCAGAGATCTGCATGGTCTCTTTCCTTCAAGTTGTAAAATTTGATGTCTCCTATAATATTCTTGCTAATTTTTGATCCTGAGCAGTAAGTCTACTTTGAGGATTGGTGAGTGTACAAATAGTTTAGTACTCTTGATTGTATCATAGGAGATAATTTTTTATGGTCCCTCATGAATGTGTTAGAATTATTCCTGAAGGCCTGGACTGGACCTTGACACACTCCATTCCCTTTAATAGAAATTATTCTGTTTGCTTGGTAGCACACAAGATCTTTCCTCAAGGAAGGTTTATAGATCCCACACATGATTTGAGACCCTGTAAATAATCTCAAATCTACCAAGAAGCACCAGCTTCTGGAGTTAGGTCTGAGTTTTGAAGAAAGTGTTCTAGAAGCCAGTCTTCAAGTTTTATTGATCATTGGGATAATTAATAGTTTAAACTGATCACCAGATTCAGAAAATACAGTATGATGCTATTAATTGACAAAACAAGGGATATCTGACTAGTGATTAAAGAAAGGACACCTTTACATTTCTCAGAAGATACACCCCAAGAGTTACTTAAGTGTACTCCTCAGAGATTCCTTTCATCACATAAAGAATACACTTACTCTGTGAATAAATTGCTACAGGGTTGGTAACAGGGAATAAGGATAATTTCTTGTTGTGATTACTTGTGTCTGAATATATTTGCAGAAACTCAAGGCAATCTGAAGCTAAAGAGCCAGTGGATTCCAGGTAAATGTAAATATCATGGATAATGAGTATAATGGTGACATCTTGAGATTGTAAGTCCCAAGGAAGAGCAAAAGTGCAGAATGTATTTATTCCATCCATTCTGATAACCCAGAATGGGATCCATTGTTTTCCACTGGTGTTTCTTTTCTTGGTTTCTACCTTTCATTAGTTTTTACCTTAGGAACCTAGAGACAGTCTTTCCCATGGTGTTAAAGTCAAGTTTTCTTCACTCACAGTGAACCACTAAGCTCTCCTATGAAAGGTAGTTAGGAGACGCACATCATTTTCTGTGGGTTTGGCCTGAGTTTGTTGGCCTTGTTGAATTCCATAGCAAGAAATGTGACCAAACCACACCAAAGTCATATAAAAATCGAAATATTAAAGAACAAGGGCTGAATGCCCAACATATTTTGGAATCAATAATGTCTCAGGAACTTTAATTTATCAGAACCATTCAAGGAACATGGAGCAAAAGATACTGGGGTTGTACCATCTCTTATGGCTGTCATCATGATATGACATGCCTGAACCACACAGGGAAAGGCAATGTTACCTCACTACTAAGCTGAGCACCTGAAACCCTCTCTCACAGTCCACCCTCCTTCTTAAACTCCCATGAAATTCGTACTGTATGATCAAAGAGGTTTGATTTGATCTTTCCCTTTGGAGGGATAACCACTCTGCTTTCTAAAGCTTGCTTTTTGAAGGTTTTAATCAAGACCAGCTGGGGGCTGGGGATGTGGCTCAAGCAGTAGAGCATTGCCTGGCATGTGTGAGGCCCAGGTTCGATCCTCAGCACCACATACAAAGAAAGATGTTGTGTCTGGAGAAAAACTAAAAATAAATAATAATAATAAAAAAAGACCAGCTGAGTAGTTGTAAAGCCCAATCTTTCAAATTTTAGCATTCTGCTCTCCTTACATACCAGGTCTCAGCATGGAGCTGCAAGTGGAGGAGGATATGAATGAAGTGCTGATGGACTCATTGAATGAGGTACTTTGGGCTCATTGCAGCTGTCATGACTTATCTCACTCTGCTGGCCTCCCAAGCAAGAGTCCAGCCTCCCTCTCTGAGGAACATGTAGTTTACTCTGGATTTGGCAAGTGAGTACACTCCTACATGAAAAAGGTGGCGCAATGGGGCTGTAGCTCAGTGGCAGAGTGCTTCCCTAACATGTGTGAGAAACTGGGTCTGATCCTTAGCACTGCATTAAAAAAACTTAAACAAATAAAGGCATAAAAAATAAACAAATAAAACTGTCCATATACAGTTATTAAAAAAATTAAAAAGAAAGAGGTGGCTCTTGGTGGCTTCCCAGGTAGCCTCCCTATTCTTCAGTTTCAGCCCTCTACATTGGTAGATCGATATCCCTTCTGACAAGTCCCAGAGTTACTCATTGATTTGAGTCAAACACTAGTATCAGCTCTGAATTACAGGCATTTGGTGGGTCAGGTAGCTTTCACTCTTCCTACTTTTAGCCCCACCTGGCAATCCCTGGCAAATGCAAGTTATGGAACATTGTGGACAGGGGTGAGAAGAGTGAATGTATCCAAAGAAACTCTTTCAGTTCTTCAACATGCAGATGCCTCATCATCTATCCAAAAAACTATTTTGCAGTGGGTCCTTTTATCTCTCCTCTACTTGTCCTGTTAAATGTTGATTCTCAAAAGTGTTGTTTGAGCATTTGTGGCTATCCAAGTAGGAAAGCAAAATTGCTTTTATTTTTAGAGATCGTACTATGTTTGCTTGGCTCTAAGCTCTAGTCCCAAATTCTTATTGCCTATATACGGAATTTTCCCTAAAGGGAAGGCTTCACCCTGTAACCAGCAAAATCCATGAATGGCCAAGGATCCTTTGTCCATGGACACCAATAACTCTTTCCCTTTTGAGAGTTTGCTTCTTCCATCTAAATCTACTTTCAGTGTCTTTTCTAATCTGAACCAACATGAAGCAAAGTTTGTCTGCAGAGAGAACTTACCCATGTGTTTCATAAGGCAGCTAGGCACTTTTACCAGAATCTCTGAGGGGAAAAAAAGTGCATGCTTTACTTTTTTTCAGTAGTCCAAGATCTGGGTCAATAATTTATCAGAACAGTACTGCCTAGTCACTTGGTCTCCAAAACAAGGCCAGTTTTTATCATAAGTGCAGGGTACGTACTTTTAAGTTCTCCTTCAGTATTCTTCTCAGGATATCCCAAGTGTATCCAGAGAACATTTATATGCTTGTTTTTGCTACGTGTAAAGCAGGAGTAGTATAATGTGGCTGGTCCAGTCGGGTTTTATTGGCAGAATATAAATAACATAGTAAGGATGAAGGACAAGAGCCAAAAGCCCCCAGGTAATTATGATCATTGAGGGGTGCTAAGCTAACTAATGTGACACGTTGATTGTATATCATCTTCCTTCCAGATCCAGGGAAAAATTGGTCTGCTGTATTTATGCACCCATTGCACTCAGTTTCAAAATGTGTTTTTAAGGATGTCACTTGTTTTCTTCAATACTTCTGTATTAAATGCACAAACTTATTTGTACAAATGCAAAAACTTATTTGTATAAATGCAAAAACGTATTATTTGAACTTAATGAAATAGAGTTCAAGTAAACTATAAATGCTCATGGACTTTGGCATTAAATGGTCAGAATTGCACTGTAGGACTCCCCATGATACCTTCAGAAACACCTATCTCAAATCCATATCCCTTCTCAATACTGCATGTATTCTGATGCATTCTCTTGTACCTGCATCAGAAAATTCTTTGTTCTAAGTCATGCTCAGGCTTGAGAGCTGTCACACAGTTAACCCCAGCAGTTACAGGAAGGGAAAGATGTCTAATTCTCCCTCAGTCAGCATCTCAAGGACTCCTCACCAAGGAAGACTCTGACAGTCCCTGGGGAAGGTCCTCTGAGAGCAACTTGCTGATGGGAGCAGGCTGGCATAGCACTATGTCTCTATGCTCAACCCAGGTGAAAGTACAGAGAGAAATGTGACCATGTACACACAAGCTGCTGATATTTACCAATTCCATTCACCAAAACAACAATGCCATTGCTCACATAAGTTTGTATGTTTTCCTTTTGGTACTTGTAGAGTTACTCTGAATGAATCAGTCTCAGGATTTCCTGTATCCAGGTCCCATCCACCTTCTCATGTAGGGTCTAAAGGCAAGATTAAATTCAGACCTCCTTCCACATACTTCATCTTTTGTAGTAGGGATCTCAAAGCAAGAAATGCACTTATATATACATCTGTACTTACATATGTTTTTTATCTATACATATGTACATGTACATGTGTATACATAAACATATGTATGCTTAAGTGTATAGATATACACACATTTACAGATGTGTCTTTTAATAGTATCAAAATAAAAGTACCAAGAAAGTACATGAAGTACCAATGTTGGTGTTTACTAGTCTGCAGGAGGTAAACTGGCAAATGAAAGATTGTATGAACAATTGCTCAAAAATTACCAGAATATTGGTTTCAAGGCTTCAAAGTGATATTGTCATAGAAATCTCTTTTCAAATCCTACTATCCCATCATTCATTGAGTTCTAGTTATAAATTTCCCCTTGTATCCTATCTTAGGGATTTTAATTATTAGATTGAAATATAGGCACCAGAATTGGCTCACTGAAGGCAGAAGCTGCAGGAAGACGAAAATGCTTCTTTCTTCCTCAAAAAGCCTATCAAGGATCTCCTCACCCAGTATGCCCCGAGGGCCATCGAGAGCAATAGGCTGAATAGCACAAGCTGGAAAAGCACTTTGTAAGGTGCCCAGAGGCCCTGCTAACAGGAAGCTACTCCAAGATGCCCAGTTTGTGAGATATTCCATTAGGCAAGTGATATTGTACCTGCTCTCCTGGCATCTGCATTTTGTTCATAGTCTTGAATGATGAGGACTGCCTCAGTGGGAGGAAGTAGATTCATCCACTATGTATAGGTCATACTATCCCAACACTTTTCCTACCTGAACCAGGCATGCGCCTTTTAAATGGCAGGCAGAAACTACCTAGCATACTTTCAGGAAGCAGAGTGTTACAGGTGCACATTTGTGAAAACTGTGTGAAAAGAGCATGGCCCTAGGAAAAAATCGTTTAAGGTATTTGCAGGCTGATTTAATTGTGGGCCAAAGGATATTTATCCTTTCTAATTTATGTTTTCTCTTCTCAAAATATTGCTTAAAATGCACATTGCATGATAGTTGTAGCATTCAAATAGAGAATGTTATGAGTGTACTTTCTAAAGTCACTCCCAGGGTTTGTTTTAGGGAGTTGAAGTAGTAAAATCTGAGAGTGGGATGTAGGGTACACTGGAATACTTAAGAGGTGACATGGAGGGATTTTCCCTGGTTAAGTGATAGAAACAGGCATGGAGCGTCCTGTGTAGTTCCCAGATGCATGGAGTGTCATGGTACAGGGTCCCTAAAAAGGAATGAATATATTTTATATGAAAGTCATATTAGGAGGTAAATCACTGTGCCTGGGAAACAGCCATGTAACAGGAGGTAGGTACAGCTGGAGCTTCCCAATGTTCACCAGTTATCTCCATTTTCTGTTCATGTGGGGAGGAGAGAAAAAGACATTTTTTTCCTCTGTCCAGTTAAACAACTAGCATGCTGCTAAGGAGATCCATTTTCTGTAGGTCACAATGTTTCATGGATAAGAATGCCTCGACAGGCTATTTCTTGAAAGAAATGAATGATATTTTTTTCTAAATTCACTGATAATTTCTCTGTGCTGTGATAGGCTACTGTGTTTTTAACAGATGAGGTAAAACTGCCTAATATATAAATTTGGTTGTAGGAAATAGTGAAGAGCATCATGGTGAAGAAAAAGCATCACTTGAATCACTGGCCCCCTGGGAATCTTCAGGGAAGGGTAATTATCAGACAAAAAGGAGCACAAAAACAGGCCACAAGAGCTGCAAGGGTAAAACCAATCTGCTGGTGTCAATGGTTTACTTTGCTAAACCAGTCTGTATTGCCTGCTTTCTGTTGAGCATTTTTGTCATTGGTTTAAAGAGTCTAGGGAACTTTTTCCCTTAAAAAAGTCATTTGTTCCTTTGAAAGAACTAAAAGGAGAATGACATGAATAAGTTCTTTCTGCAGTGTTATCCCAAGATCATGGACAGTTCTGCCATAGCAAAAACAGCAGCTACACAAACGACACCAGTATATCATATGATGTGAAAATATTGACAGGAAGAGGACTAGAAGGCACAATTTCTCTGGGACTTTCCACATGCAGGAAGCTATATTCACTTGATAGGAGAGTGTAAAATACAACTTTGGTTATGCATAAGGTTGACCCACTCCTTTGGTTTTCACTGTGAACTCTTTTCTGTTCCCAAAGCTGCTGTTCTGCTCTTCTCTGTAACCACCACACTGAAGCAGATCCAACTTCAGTGTCCAAATATTATGAAAATTATCTTTTAAACACATGCTGCTGTCCCTGAAATCACAGACTTTGTAGGCTGTTATTCCTTCTCTTCCCAGCTTCCTCAGCTCCACTTTCTCTTTCTTCTGGGAGGTATGGTCTTTGTAAATCACTGGCACATGGATGCTTGTCTAACACTTATCTTTTAGAACAAGCATAAGTCAATGCATAAGCCTTTTCTTCAGTCAACTTTTAACTATTATACAAATTAAAAATTTTTAAAAAAAACTGACACAAGCCCTGATTACAAACCCTAGAGTGCAATGTGGATTATAGCTGGGAAACAAATTGTTCTTAGAACAGTTTTCTTTTCTTCACATCTACAGAATTTTGTGCAGGACTCTGTATGTTGCACTTGTGGACTCATTGAAGGGGACACTAACTAGAAGGCTTTAGATGACACTGTAAAGGGACTTCATTCTTATAACAGTGGTATGCAACCACTTTTATGTATTCATTTGAATGTATCCTGCCAGTGACTCAGTGCTTGGGCTTCACCAGAAACTATGAACACAGAGATGGGTAGAATATTATTTTAGCTTTTACAGAACTGTTCCCTCTGGTGAACAGCAAGTGAAAGAATTGATAGTGGGCTAATTGGTGAGTATAGCCAGTGCTGTATCAAAAAATGTTGGTTGTCAAGTTGATCCACCTACTGGTTGTTTCCATTAGGTCCCAGCACAATGATGGATGACCTCTCAGACCAACACCTGCTTTCTAGTTTGGCTCATAGAAATCTATACTCTTAAGGACTGAAGATGATTGTGATGACATCAATAGATACTGAGTATGATCTGGAAAGCTGCAGAAAGAAAGAGGCAAGTTAAGTAAGACATATCCTTTCATCCTTGAGAAAATTATTGTGATGTGTTCTCTAGACCTTGGAATTGTCTATCCACTTCAAAACAAACTAATATTGGTCATTCCTCAAAGTCCAACTCTTTGTTTTTACTCAAACTTCATTTCAAATGTGAGGGAAGAATTGAAGTAATTTTCAGGTTTGCAGTCCAAAGGAAGGAGAGTGGGGCTAAAAGCCTGGCTTTTTGGCATTAAAGTGGATGACA
Source organism: Urocitellus parryii (assembly GCF_045843805.1). NCBI lineage: Eukaryota > Metazoa > Chordata > Mammalia > Rodentia > Sciuridae > Urocitellus > Urocitellus parryii. The sequence goes on from NC_135541.1 coordinate 99,392,214, forward strand.
ATCGAAGACTCTTGTGTTGATAGAAGGAGAATAAACTAACTCTCCTGCTTTGTTCATCAGTTTACCCTATCATGTGTATAAAATGTAAAATCTCCATGTATCTAAAGAACTTACATTAAGTGAGTTAAGCCCAAGGAATGCATTTGTTGAGCTCCTACAGGTAAAGCACTGGGCTCATTTCATTGCAGCATGGTAGGAAGGGTATCCAGTTCTTACTGAAAAGACCTTAACATATCTGCTTCAGATTCAGCCATGGTTCTCAGTAGATGAGAGCATTGATAGCAGACACCAGTAGCCTGACCCAGTGAAGGGAAGATTGCCATGAAGAGCAGAGTCAGCACTGGATGTTATCTGCTTTGGACTTAGTAAGAGGGATCTGGAAAATCTCTTCCAATGAGTGTCCCACAGTTGAGGGTTCAAAAATACTTAGCAATTCTCCTCTCCATATTTCTATTCCCCTTTCATGTTCCTATTGCCTGAGCCAATAGGAACTTTAGTAATAAGTGAGGAATTTATTCAGTCTGACATACTAACATATGTTTCGGTGAGAGAAAAGATGCCACAATAAAAATGGAGTATAACAAAATAGTATTGATAGTGTTTAAAACAATCTCAAACACTCATAGTTTACTTTTTAGTGTTCCAGAGTGCTCTTTGTTCTGATTTTTTAATGGATTTTGAAATAATGGCTGCATATTGAAAGAAAAACATTATGACTATGTTACATTGGCAGTTTTGCATTGTTCCCTTTAGTAAAAGTCTTATAATCCACTTTAATGTTAAGTAAATAATGAGGTGACAACTGGGTAGTCCTGAAGATAATTTTAATTTGTTGAGAAACTATTTTTACTTCAAGGATTCTCAACATATACCTGTAGGAGAAATGTGAAATATGGTAAGTTTGCAGAGGGAGCAAAGAGAAGTGGGTAACACTGGCATGAGGGTACAGAACTACTGAGACTGTCCAATGAGTCATGGTCTATGTCTGTAGTGACCATCTGAAGAAACCAGTGGATCAGTCAGCATGAGGCCATTGGAAGGCAGGGGCTCCCCACATTCCATGACATCTTCTACCTTCTGATTCTGTTAGACCATTACCTAGCACAGTCAGCCCTACCTCCTCATTTCTGCCTTGAGTCCATGCTGTAGACTCAGGTATCAAAATCCTTGTTTGGAAGGTGTAGGAGTTTTAAGTGTTGTGGAGTGCTGAGTACTCATTTCTCAACAGTAAGTTAATCATGACAGCTGCTGTCTTCTCTTAGTCCTGATGAATTCTACTTGGGTTATTTTTTTTTAATATTTGGGTCAGAAGTACTCAACAACTGAGACATATATGCAGCCCTTTTTTGTGTTTTATTAAGAGACAGGGTCTCACTGAGTGGCTTAGCACCTTGTCATTGCTCAAGCTGACTTCTAACTCTAGATCCTTCTGTCTTACCCTCCAAGCCTCTGGGATTATAGGTGTGTGCCACTGAAGCCAGTTCTTGGGTTCACTTGTTTTTAACCCATGCCATGTTTGGGTTTCATGTTTGCAGGCCCTGGCTGTACGTTTACTGTATAAAAACCACCATGGCAGTATCCTTCAGCCCTTCCCCTGATGGAGGGCCTGAAATGAACCTTGAAGGGGGGCCTGAGGTGAACCTTAAAGAAATCATACGGGGACTACAAGCTGAATTACAAGAACACAAACTGAATTTTTGAGATCTGGAAGAAAAATTGATCTTATGTCAATCCACCATGTATGCCCTGGCCAATCAAAAATATTGTAAGTTGCAGATAGGTTTATGGTCACTAAAGTGAAGTATGATTGTCTGTTTCCCCTCTGAGAAAAATATTTTCTTCAAAACTTTTTCTCTTCTTTCATCAAAAGGGAATCCATCATTAGCACATTTCCAGAAGTAAAGATATTGTTATTTTGCCTTCAGTTTACTGACAAGGGAATAATGAAACAAAGACTACAACAACTTCTAGTTTACAGGGAAGTGTAGGGTGGGAAGAGGGTTAATTCACAGTTACTGATTTCTATTGTAGGTATGAAAATGCCTTTTCATCCTCAGAAACAGCTCAAACCATTTTTATTAGGATCCTGTCTACACCGTATCAGATCCATAGACATATAACAGCCATGTTGGTAAAGATCTGGGACTAATAACTCTCCATTAAGTTAAGTTTCCCCCTTGTTTGCAGTGAGTGATGTAGAAACTAATTATTGACTGACTGGACATTTCTGAATTTGATTATAGGGAGCGGTGCAGAGGAGGAGAGTGGAAAAGAACAGAAATTACTGGCTCCCAGGTAACAATGAGTATTAAGAGCCTGGAAGAGAATGGGTTAAATATGAGGAGGGTCCCCAGATGAGCAAACCAATAGGTACAAACTGTCCACACTATTCACATGCAAAGGAAACACAAGCTGCTGGTATGACTGCATTCCTCAACTGTGGAAGAATTCCATCTTTTAATGAGGTGTTTTTCTTTTCTCTGTGGTTCCTGTCTGTATCCAATTAGAAGTAATCAAACTAACTAAAAGTCTTTTTAATTCACAGAATCTACATCTCCTGTCTTATATGGGCCCATTGAGCATGAGATATAAATCTGGTTTCCACACACACACACACACACACACACACACACACACGTAAAATCCATTCTCTATGTATGCTGTGGGGTCATGGTTGTATCACACAGGGAGAGTGGAGTCTTTGTCCTTAGCTGTTTTCTAGTCAGTAGACTGAGCATCTCCTCCTATTTCCTGTCATGAAGACATCTGCAACATGCCCACATCCTAGGATCATTTTCTTGTTCTTTGAAAGGAGTTCCCCTTTTAAACTTCTGTGACCATTCCTTTAGGCCTCTATTTAGACCACCTGGGACTCATATTTAATACTCTGGTTTAATTGTACTCTTTATCACTCCAGTCTGAGACAAGCCACACAGGAGGAGAAACAAATCCTTCAGGAAATATTGGAGGCTGTAACACTTGCCCTGGTCATTCTGAATCATCAGATATGCACCAGCCCCCTGCTTCAGTGCTGATCTCTTGGGTACGCATGAAATCTTCCTTTGTGTAGATGCAGCTCATGACTACCCCATTAAAACACAAATGTACTCCTAGTAGTCATACTTCTGAGGGTCCAGTGACAAGTTTAGGATGTTAAACCTAGAACTAACAAGAGTGGGGAAGTTGTAGATGTTGTAACCTACTCACAGGCACCATTGATGTGTGTGCATATCAGGGCTCTGCATGATCTTATGCTTACAACCTAGGACAACTGATCTCTCCTACAGTGTTCTTTCTCATGTTTGATCCTTTGATTACAGGCACAAGCCTATAATTCCAGCTGCTCAGGATGTTGAGGTAGGAGGATCTCAAGTTTAAAGCCAGACTCAGGGGGCTTGGGATGTGGCTCAAGTGGTAGCGCACTTGCCTAGCATGCATGAGGCACTGGGTTTGGTTCTCAGCACCACATAAAAATAAAAAATAAAGATATTGTGTGTCCACCTAAAACTAAAAATACTTAAAAATTTTTAAAAAGCCAGCCTCAGGAAAAAGCAAGGCAGTAAACAACTCAGACCCTATCCCTAAATAAAATACAAAATAGGCCTGGGGATGTATTGCAGTGCTCATGTGCCCATAAATTCAATCACCCACTAGTACCAAAAACAAAAACAAAAAAATTGAGAACATTGAAGTGGTTAATTTTGCTTCCATTAAAATGCTAGAATCAGGTTGTAGAAATATCAGTTTATACCAGAAAAGTTCTGAAAGATAAATTTCCTTCTAGTACACGGCCAAAGTCAACTTTGAGATCGTTAAAAAAAAATCCCTAGTATTGATAAAAAGTAGGCTCAGGGATTTTAATCCTCTTCATAGAGAATGAAACTGGTTATATTTGAGAATTGTGAGGGGGCACAGAGCCACTAAGTCTTGGAATGTTCTTTGTGGAAGGAAGGAAGCTGCAGTCAGTGAAATCCAGTAGAATCTGGATGAGTATCCAGGGATCAGAAGTCCAAAATGCATTTTGACTTTGTCCAAATACATGAAGAGCATTCCATAATAATGATTCACCCAGTAAGAGACATTGTGCATGATGCATCAGCATAGCATCCAAGACCATTTCTTTAAACTCAATATGTGAGTTATTTCAGGTTAAGTCCCTTAATTGCTCCCTGAATTATGTATACATAAATTATGTCTTCTTCTGAGGGAGGTGTTTGTATTGGAATGAATGAAATGGAGTTATTTAATGACCTCTATATTTCTAAATATATTTACAGAACACCATGACAATGTGGGCAATGATAAAAAAAAAAAAACAGTTACTTTACTTCAGGTAACAATGAAGGAACAGGAGCTAGAAAAAATGTGTGAAAAAAGGGGGTGCATGAATTCTAAAAGTACAGAGCATGAGGTCAAATGTGGTCAAAATTTCTTAAAGGTATAGTAGGAGTGCTGATTGCAGTGAAGTTGTTGATTCAAACCAAGATGATGGAACCCTTTATCAAAGTTCCCTGCTTTCTTTATGGTATTGTAAGAGTGAGTCTGTTCCTTTTGTAAATGTTAAACTCAGGATGAGACCCAAAAATCATTTCCATACTGTTAGCCTGAGCTCATGGACAGGTATTCCATAGCAAGAAAAGTAGATAGAATAAAAATGATATCATGTCAATATGGATGTGCAAAGAAGGGAAAATATCTGAGACTCTTCAATTCAGGAGACTATTGATCAGACACTTGTGTCTACAATTCACCATGCTTTATGCACAAGGTTGGCCCCTGCTATGCTTCTCATTGTGTGATCCTTCTATGATTGTACCTTATAGGTGGAGCTGAGTCTCCTTACTCAACAGCTTGTTATATGGCCAGTATATTGGGCACTGGTGGTCGTTTGTCTCTCCTTTATACCGAGGCACCTAAACTATGTCTTTGAGATGAAAATGATTTTCTGGATAATTTTTGAAGAGAGGCACCTGTTTTGGGCTGCACCCTTCAGCTTTGAATCAGGACTAGCTGGGAAGCTGTAACTTCTAAACCACCATGATTTCATCTTTTGTTCTTCCCTCCCTCAGCTGTCTCAGCAGTCTCAACAGTGAACTACAGGAAGAGGAAGAGAATGACCTCCTGCTGGACGAAAAGTATTTTCTATCCTCTGGTCATCCTGATTCATCTGACACACAAGAACTTGTCAGAAGCTCTGTGTCCGATTATATGAATAGCCTAAACATGAGCCTAAAGTCAGCTCTGCTGTGGATGGAACCAGTGAGTACTTTTATCCTAATTCAGATGAATGCAACTTGTCTCCCTGGTAAATCACAAATTCTCTACACTGAACTATACTGTCTAGGCTGAGACATATGCCTGCAGAGCCAGGAGACCCATTTTGTTTTTGAGCAGGTGTAGAGGTCAGATGGATCTGAAGCTTTGTTATTTTTCTTGCTAGGTCAGTTTTTTTTTTTATCCTTCTTTGCAATGTGCCAGCCATAATTGCAGGTAGGCTGTAGTTAGGAGGAGGGGATTAGAAGCACTTCGCAGACATCACTGCAACTTGTTCCAGGAGGGATTGGTCAGACCTCAGTCTTTAAAGGGGTTAAATCATCCCTTCTGCAGTGTCCTTGGAAATTGCATTTGTTTTCTAATGCTTTCTTCTTTTCATGAGATAGAATATTCATAAAATTATTGTGGAAGTCTCTTATGGTTCTTGACTTACTCTGAGAAGGCTATCCTTCAATTAATCACTCCTGTTTCTGTTCCACCATACATTGCTGTAGTTTTCAACCCAAAGAAGCACTAATGATTCTTTCTATCAGAGATTATGTGTTGAATCATATGTTCATTCTGAGAGCTATCTTCTCATGTACATTGTCAATGACCAATGTACATAATGGGGAACTGACCCAGTTATTCAGACAGCAGAGAGCATTTTTCTCCACAATTTCCAGGAATGTCACTCTTGTTGAACAATAGCCCTGAGTTGTAGTAGCTTTAAAGAGTATGTAGAGGAAAAATAATAATTATTCTTTTCTCTCACTCAAGGTGGAGTTCAACTTTTCCTCAGGTAAACCTTTGAAATTCTTGTGAGTCTTTACTCATTAAATCAATTTTTAGGAAGAGCAGAAGTCTGTGATGTCTCACTGTATCAGAATGTTTTATAGTAAAATTAAATGTTAAATTTATTTTCCAACCCTTGCTTTAGTGAGAGCCTTTTCAGGTGTGACCATCTTTTACTTTTTCCCATTTCCACTGAAGTGCAATGATGCAAAAATTTATTCTCAGTGTCACAGCATTTCAGAAACAGAAATAAAATACATGTTGGGAACCGTGACCACTGCCAAGTGATCTCTGTATACAGACTACTCCATTAAATCCTCAAGAGACACTATCCATAGATTGTGGTGTCTCTACAATAGTACTAAGGCCACTGAGACTCAGCAAGGTCACTGACCCCAAATCTCCACTAGCGTGTGGTGGGAACACAGGGCCCATGACTGCCTGAGTCCTCAGCCCACGTATTTCTACTGCTGTGCAGCCTGATCTTTCAAAGACGAGGCTGGGTTGGGTGTTCACCCATTCCTTATTCTGTATGTTACAAATGGTTTTGAGACAATTTCACACAGAAACAGAGACATTGAAGACAATGCTTCTCTGAAACAAAGAATTCATAAGGCCTCTCACATGGGTTGTTGAGCTATCAACCAATCAGTATACTTTGTCCATGGGAAGAGCCAGTGCCTCATCCATTCCCTCCAAATAGAGCTGGACACATTCACCTTTATACATGAATCTGAAATGAAGAAAAGGAGCATTCTAATTGTACAAATATTTATCATGTGTGGGTTCACTGATCCTAATGTGAATATTGGGAACAGGACACAGCTGTAACTATAGTAGTGGTGCTGACATCTCTGCTCAGACCCATCCTCTGTGTACACAGAAAACCCTGCAGAAACAGTATGAATATAACTAAGCTACTACTTGATATTTTGTTGAGGACTTTCCCAACCTTCCCACTAATGGCATGTAACAATGCTTTTAGAGTTTGATAAATGGCTCCAATAGTTGCAGAGGATCTTCTACAGTGAGCCTTAAAAATATCAGCAGGGTTCCTCCCTGCTAAAAGCAGGCAACAGAAAACATGACACAATTCTAATCCAATTTAAAATATTTATTGCAGATTACCTAGAGGGTCGACCTGGCTCTGTAGTCATTCATGGAAGTGGTAGAGAGAGGGAGTCCACATTGAATTATGGTCACCTCAAGACTTATCGACCCCAATGTCCTTCAGTGTGAGTTCAAGGTAGTTTAAATGGAATATCCTTGTGGGGGGGTGAGACTTTCCCAAGGGGCTTCACAGATTTGGTCACTTTTCATAATAGATACTATATAAAGGAAGGACTAGGGATTTGGACACAGTGAAAATAGACATTGTACACAATGATTGAGGAATCCAGCCTCAAGGAACTGAAAAAAAAGGTAGATTGAAGGGGAGGAGATTTGTTTTTGATATAACGAGACTAAATAGGATTTCATAAAAAGGAATGGGCCAGGATGTCAAGGGTTGGACATATAAAAGGAGTTTTCCTTCCCACCAAAATTATGTAACAACAGAGTGGCTGGTCTTAAGCATGATGTACAAGACATTTGTGAAGAAACTGTCCAAGTTGGCAAGAGTCCATGAAGAGATTCTTGTGTCAGTGGCCATTTTCAATCCTTCCAGGTCTAATCTGCTTTTTTCTCTGTTTCGCCATTGCTTTCAGAAACAAGTATATTGGATTAAGATATTTTTTCCCTTCGGATCAAGAGGATGTCTCACACATCAGACTGATTGTCTTCAGTGACAAATGGTTAATGACATATGAACTGAGATTTGGGAACACACAGTACATGATAGGCAGGGAGCAGCACCAGTAGACAAAGACCTGAAGCTGGAAGACAATTGAAGCAGAGTGAGAGTCAGGGAGGGGTCAGCCTGACAAGGAAGTTTGGCATATGGGAGTGTTCAGATGTGATGTTGGATAACCTTATGGGGCCAGGAATGAGGACTTCAAATGCAAGATGGAGAATTTGAATTATTTAGGGGGATGTAGGAATACCATTTTTACAAGAAGAGTGGGAACATGGTAAGAGAAGGACATTGAGTTAGAAGGCTTGTGAGGCTGGGTTCAGTAGCACAAACACGTGGTCCCATCATCAGGTTCTCTCATGGCCAGGAGTTTGAGCCAGTGTGGGTAACACTGTGCAGCTGAATCTTAACAAAAGTGAACCTGATGAGACAGTTGACCTTTGGGGAACTTCATAACCAGAGAAGGTAGTGAAGAGGAGATGGAAATATCTAGACACCAGTGATGAGAGTCTGATGTTGTGTGCTCTCAGAGTGATGGAGCCAAAGAGTCAGATTGAAGAAATTTTGAGAAAACTGAAGCAGACCATAGTGAGAATGAGAATTTTCAAAAAGAGAGTGTGGAGAACACAGCAATGGGCAGCAGGCTCTGATGTGCCCATTCCTTCCTGGGCCTGACCTGGGTGACATTAGGCTGCTGGAGACCTTTATTCATCTCAATTTCTGAGGACATCTATTCATTTCCCTAGGGACATAGAACTCAATTTTATCAGGAGGAATGTCCAAGCTGCCTCTATAGTATGTGGAAAATATAAGGATTATGGAACCAATATCTCTTCATGTTTACATACAATTTATTTAGAATAAGGAGCCAGCTCCTCTGCTGCACTGGTCTATCTGCTAACAGCCTCCAGATGGCAACAGACTGTATATGTGTATGGATGAGTGGTACATAGGCCACAGAAGTCATAGGCTTCCAAAATGCAGAGAAGTTCCCATAACTAGGAATGTTATACAGCCACTTGACACCCCTTTCCATGGTACCTTAGATTCTTTCCATGATCTTTCCTCTCTGGGGAGAGAGATAAATAAATCTTGTTATTTCAATCACATCATTGAGTCTCAATGGAATGTCCTCTCTACAAAAAGTGATGGAGTTTAATAATACTGGGAAAATATGTAAGTGTCAATATCAGTTATGCCCTAGGTTCAATCACAGCTTTGCTTTTCATTGTATGCTCCTTCTGTGATTATACCTTATAGATAAAGTCAAGCCTCCTTTCTCATCAGCTTGTTATCTGACCAGTAAACTGTACACTGATGACTCTCCCTCTCTTTCTCATATCATGGAACTTCAATTATGTTCATCAGATGAAAATAATTTTCTCGATTACTTTTGAAGGGAGGAAACTGTTTGGGGACTCCACCCTTCATCTTTAAATCAGGACCAACTGGGAGGCTGTAGCTTCTAAATCATCTTGACTTTTTCTGTTATTCTTCCTTGTCTCAGCATTCCCAATGGTGAACTGCAGGAGGAGAAACAGGATGACCTCCTACTGGAAAAAGTTATTTCCTACACTTGGATCATCCTGATTCATCAGACACACAAGAACTTGTCAGAAGCTCTGTTTTCCCATCAGCCGAGCCTAAAGTCAGTTTTGCTGTGGATGAAGCTGGTGAGTACTCCTATCATAATTCAGATGAATCTAACTTGGCTCCCTGGGAAAGCACAAATTCTCTGCACTCAACTCTAATGTGTAGGCTGAGACATGTGCATGCAGAGGCAGGAGACCCATTTTGTTTCAGAGTTTGTACAGAGGTCAGGTGGATCTTAAGCTTTGCTGTTTTCCTATGGCCTGGTCAGGTTTATTACATTGTTCCCTTTGATGTGCTAGCAATATATTTGCATGTAGGTTGCAGTTAAGAGGAAGGGTATAATGAGCACTTCAGAGAATCTGACTGATTCTATCTTTAAAGTATGTATACTGTTCTGGGCATGGGCTCAGGCCTATAATCCCAGTGGCTTAGGAGGCTGAGATAGGAGAATAATGAATTCAAAGCTAGCCTCAGCAACAGTGGGGTGCTAAGAAACTCAGTGAAACCCAATTTGTAAATTAAACACAAAATAGGGCTGGGGATTTGGCTCAGTGGCCAGGTGCCCCTGAGTTAGATCCCTGCTGCCCCCCACCCACCAAAAATATCATGTTCACCATTTCTATTCATGATCTTTTCTGCCTGTGGATCAAGATCAATAAATTCCTTTTTTTATCCCATGCCCTGGTGTCTCTATAGAATGTTCTTCCCAGAAAAAGTGACTAAGATTAATCATATTTGGATAATAAACATGATCTCATTGTTATTTCAAAGCCCTCTTTATCAATTGGATTACTTTATTTTAGGGGCTTTTGTATGGGTATCACACATCCAAAAATATCGAGGCACATGTCCAGAGATAACATGTCCATTGGACACATGATTTCTGTCACTATGCCTGGGTCACTAGGTTGGGTCAATTGGCAGGGACATAAGAAATGGGTTTCCCAGGAGTGATTAGCGAGCGAAGGGAAAACTGGGATTGTTACTGAACCCTCTTCTCCTTTCAACTTCCTCAGAGAAGGCCCAAGAGCCTTTGAGTGGACATGTGAGCCCATACATATCATAGATACAACGTTCCCATGCACAGATGGAGTCAAGAGCCCAAAGGAACAGTTGTCCATCAGATAAATATAGAGACCCCTCTTGTGTGTATTACACATTGTTTATATATGTGCTTTATCATATATAATGGGTATATATGGAGTATATCATTATTATGCATATTTTTTAAATTCCTTAGAATGAGTTTTCCTTTCCTTAATAATGTGTTTGTTTCTCCTTTGATTTTGCTTGATTTTTATTATCTCTTCTTTCCCCAAAGTAAAACCTACCTCCACTGTGATTTACTAGTGTATGGCAAATATATCTGGGTGCTATTGGATTTTACAAATCCTATCTTACTTGCACCTACTTACAGAGCATTTCCTCAATTATGGCACAGGTGTCTGCAAACAAAAGATAATTACAAGAAAAATTCTGATGAGCAAGGGAAAAAAATAGCATGCAGATTCCCTGGCCTTCAAGCTTCAGGTATGGTGGCTCTGGAATGCACTTGGCTCCTTTTAACTCTATCTAAGATTGTAGCTCCTACTTCTGTAGTGATTTCTCTTCACCTGTGCTTGTCTCCAACAGCAGATGGAGCCTCTGTTTGGTCTTTTCCACAGCCTTGTATCCCTGACCTGCCCTTCTATCTACATTTCCTGTTTACATTCTGATCTCTGCTCTGTTCTCATGCCTGCTCTCCTGATATTCTTGATAACTGCAGCAGGGAAGCCCAGTCAGATTAGGTCATAACTCTATGAAGAGCATCTTTCAGACACATGATACCTTCCCTTAAATTCTATACTCTCTAGACTTTTTTTGCCTTCTGTACCTGACTTCCTTGATTTTATTACCTCTTTCTGCTGGGAATGTGTCATTCCGAAGTTACTAGCACATGGATCTCTCTCTGGGGTTTTCATGGGAAACAAGTCTAACTCAAACCTGGATTGTTATATTTTTTTAATTTTTATTTTTAGTTGTAGTTGTACATAATGCCTTTATTTCACTTATTTATTTTTATATGGTGCTAAGAATCGAACCCAGGGTCTTGTTTATGCAAGGCGAGTACTCTACCGCTGAGCCACAAACCCAGCCCCCTGGATTGTTAAATTAGACATGCAAAATAAAGTGCCATTTTTATTACTTCTTTTTAGTTATTCATGATATTATATACAAGCATGGAATATATCTTAATCTAATTAGGACCCCAAGCTTGTGGATGTACATAAAGGTGATATTCTCTGTGTTGTGTTCCTATATGTACATAGCAAAATTATGTCAGGATCAATCCTTTTCTTACCATTAATTTCCTTTCCTTTCCGGTTCCTCTTTTCCCTTAATTTCCCTTTGACTAGTACCTGTAACTTATATTCTTTTCCTCTTCCCTCCTAGTGTAGATTAGCTTTCAAATGTCAGAGAAAATATTTGATATTTGTGTTTGGGGGGATTGACTTATTTCACCTTGCATGGTAGTCTCCAGATACATCCATATACTGGAAAATATCATAAAGTCATTCCTCTTTATGGCTGAGTATATATATATATATATATATATATATATATATATATATATATGTAATATATATAATATATGTAATATTATATTTATATATATAAACCTAGGTGGACTACATAGCTTAGCTATTGTGAATTGTGCTGCTAAAAACATTGATGTGACTGCATCACTGTAGTGTGCTAAGGATAGCCTCTTCAAAAAATGGTGCTGGAAAAATTGGAAATCCATAAGTAGTCAGATGAAATTTAACCTCTATCTCTTAAAATTGAACTGAAAGCATATAAAAGATCTTAGAAGTAGACCAGAAACCCTGAATCTACCAGAAGAATATGTAGGCCCAACACTCTAACATTGAGGCTCAGAAACGGAATTCCTTAAGTACACTCCTAAAATGCAAGAAATAAAATCAAACATCCACAGATGGGATGGCATTAACCTGAAATGTGTTTAAATTGATGAGCAATCATCCTGGATAAAAAGCTGTATTACATGAGCAGAAGATGGTGAGAGAGTGGAAAGCTACATTCCATGTTGGGCCTTGTCTCATGAGCACAGCAGCAGGAAATATCCACTTACTGAGGTTGATGAAAAAAGATTTTCACAAAATATAATAGTGAACTTTAATTGCATCAGGGAATCAGGAAAAGAATACGTTGATGCCAACCCACCTTCCACATGGGTACCAAAAGCAGCAAAGTTTCCCCACAAAGGGAGGGGAGAACACAGAGAAACACAGATTTAGTACAGAAAAACCTGAGATCAGAAAAGCTGCCTGAACTTGGTTAATCCAGAGGTTGCAGTATTTAAAATCTCTAGCACTTAGAGAAAATTTTTGTAAATCAAAACTAAACTGAATCCATCTCACCCTACTCAGAATGGTAAATATTAAAAATAAAAGAGACAATAAATGATGGCAAGGATGTGGAGAAAGGGATTCACTTAATACATTGCTGGTGGAACTGCAAATTGGTGCAACCATTCGGGAAAGCAGTGTGGAGATTTCTCACAAAACTTGGAATAGAATCACTATTTGACCCCATTATCCCACTCCTCACTGTATACCCAAAGGACTTACTTAAAATCAGCATACCGCAGTGACATAGCCACTTCAACATTTAATAGCAGCCTAATTCACAATAGTCAAGCTATGGAACCAACCTAGGTGCCGTACATCAGATGAATAGATAAAAAATTTGGCATACATATCCAATGGAATACTACTCAGCCATAAAAAAGAATGGAATTATATCATTCATCAGTAAATGGATGGAACTGGAGATTATCGTGCTTTGTGAAATAAGCCAGTCCCAAAACCCAAAGGCAGAATGTAGATGCTAACTCACAACAAGGGAGTTAAAGACTAAAGGTTCATTGGACTAGACAAAGGGGGATGAAGAGAAGGGAAGGGGCATGGTAATAGGAAAGACAGGAGAATGATTAAGACACATCTTTCCTATCTTCATCTATAAGTACATGACAAATATAGTTCCTTGTCATATACAACCACAATAATGGGGTATCCTATTTTCAACAAGTTATACTTATTACATGTATGTATAATATGTCAAAATATGCTATTATGTAAAAATAATAATATTTTTAAAAAGAATTTTAAAAAACTGTATTCCTAGAGGTGGGGTTGTAGCTCAGTGGCAGAGCACTTGCTTAGCATGTGTGAGGCACTGATTGTATCCTCAGAACTATGTAATAATAAATAAAGTAAAGGTATTAAACAAAAATAGCCCTACCAAAAGAAAAATACTATATATATATATATAAATTCCTACCACTTTAATTTGGGATGTTAATATCTTAGCCTACATAGTTGTCTCCTACTAACTAATTCTTGAACTAGTTTTCTATTTCAGTTTGTTTTTTACTATTGGTACCATTGTTAAATACAAAATATCAGGTTGTAAGTAATGCTACAGAGCTGTGATAACAAAACAGCATAATATAGTCACAAAAAATAGACCCAACGACCAATAGGACCAAATAGAAGACATAGAAAAATCCACATACTTAGAGCCCTCTAATATTTAACAAAGGTGCAAAATATATATATTGGAGGAAAGAGGCTTTTTAATGAATGGTACTGGGACAACTGGATAACTCTATGTAGAAAAATAGCACTAAAACCCTATTTCTCACCATGCAAAAAACTCAAATGAAAATGGATCAAACACTTAGGAAATAGACCAGAAACATTACACCTGCTAGAAAAGAATGTAGGGCCAACATTCTATCATATAATTGCTGGCACCAGCTTTCTTGACAGGACCCTCAAAAGTACATGAACTGAAACTATGAATAAATAAGTGGGATGCCATAAAACTACAAAACTTCTGCCCAGCAAACAAAAGAAAGAAAAGTGTTAAGAGAGAGCCTACAGATTAGGAAAAAAATATTGGCCAGCTACTCATCTGATAAGGGATTAATACCCCAAATATGTAAATAACTGAAAGCGCTTCACAAAAAATATCCCAAATAACCCAATCGATTAAATGGGCAATAAAAAATGAAATAAAAACTTCCTAATAAAAAAAATTACGAATAGCCAAATAGATGAGGAAAGGTTCAACCTCACTAGCAATTAAGGAAAAGCAAATGAAAGCAACACTAAAATTTCATCTCACTCCAGAATTGCAATGTTCAAGAATACACATAAAAAATATGCAGGCAAAGTTGTGGGGAAAATATACACCTTTATATTGTTAGTGGGACTACAGGCTAGTACAAGTCCAGAAACCACTATGGAGATTCATCAAAAAACTAGAGATGTAAATATCCTATGAGGATCTACCCACTCCTTGGTATTTTGCCAAAATTTCTAAAATCAGCATACTACAGTGACAGCTACCTCAATGTTTATAGCAGCACATTTCACAATAGCTAAATTATGGAATCACTTTAATAGATAAATAAATTTTATAATTCTGACATATATATGATATGTGTGTAAAAACACACACACACACATACACTGGGGTTCTTCAAAGGCATAAAAGAGAATGAAATAATGGCATTTTCAGGTAAATGGATAGGAATGAGAATATCATGCTATGTGAAATAAGACAAACACAAAAACTTGAAACTTGAATGTTTTCTCTCATGCAGAAACTAGAGTAAAGGAAAGGAAATGGGGAGGGCAGGATAGGATATCATACAGATAAAGGAAATAGCAGTAATGGAGAAGTTTGAGAGGCAGAATGCAGAGATGGGTAAGGGGAGGCAATGCAGAATGATTGTTTTGTTGTTGTTGTTATAGATGTGCTATATATATATATATATATATATATATATATATATATATATATATATATATTAACCTGGTGATGAGGATTCAACAAAGGGACTAATGTGTACAAGGCATGTGCTCTCAACTAAGCCACAATCCCAGCCCCAGAATGAATTCTTAAAAAGTTGTTATGTGGACATATAAATATACCACAGGGCACTCCACTTTTATGCATAGGTAGAAAGAAGCAATCAAATGTAAATTAATAGATGAGCAAAAAAGAATGTAGTAGAGTAGATGAAAGAGATTTGGGAAATGTTAGGGGGGATGGGAGAAAAAAGAGAGAGGGAAAGGGGCAAATCATGAACTGAAGTCAAATTGCATGCATGTATGATTTTGTCCAAATGAAACCACTACTATGTATAACTACACACTTCTAATTTTAAAAAAGAAATATATGTAAGAAAATTATTATGAAACCTAAAAAGGCAAAAACAAAAATTCTATGGAAGTTTGGCTACAGGTGGGAGACACATACTTGCCTGGAGCCTGTTTTTTCAAATATCATTTATAGTAGGACAGGTTTTACTATATTTTTATATTTTACACGACCCAACTGGCAAATAGGGGCAA
This sequence comes from Urocitellus parryii, assembly GCF_045843805.1. Classification (NCBI taxonomy): domain Eukaryota; kingdom Metazoa; phylum Chordata; class Mammalia; order Rodentia; family Sciuridae; genus Urocitellus; species Urocitellus parryii. Next base: position 99,408,075 of record NC_135541.1, read on the forward strand.
TGAAGCATTAATAGACAAGCTGAGGTTTCCAGGGCTTAGAGACCAAATCAGGTGCTTGGCCTTTTAGGTGGTCTTCCTTCCACTTCACTAGTCTCCATCTCAGTATCACAGACCTTCCACACTCTCTAGAATGGTTTCCTTTCCTTCACCTAGGGGGACCTCAGTATGTGGCAAATGCTCCTGTCCTTAAGGAAACCAGGGCTGTTGGAAAGTGCTGGGTGGCAGGCACATTTATTCCATGTGGTAGACATCCATTTCTGACCCAGTCTCTTGCCTGCCTCTTCAGATAAGCATGTTTATCAGATTTCTCTGGCTCTCTTCTATATTCAGTCTCTATCTTGCTTCCCTAGTTTTAATTTGAGTGTTAACAGAGGCCCCACTCCCCAGCCTCTTGACACATCATTCCATTCTGTATCTTCTGTTTTGTCTTCTGGGGCACCAATTAATTCACGCTCTCCAATTGCCTCTATGGCCATAACCTCAATCACTTCTGCTCAGGTTTCTCTAAGTCTGAGCCTCAAAATTCTCATGCCAGATGTTCTTGGGTCATGTTAATCCTTATTTTCTCTGATTGTGCTGAGTACTCATCAAGAGTCAGATGAAAGTAGACTATTCCATGGACTTTTTATTGTGGCCTGTAAGTAAGAAATACCTGCAAACTGCTAAGCACAATACTCAGCTGGCAGGAACTGCTAAGAATACTATAGGTTGTTGCCTTTCACTTTCGGCTACATGGTGGGTGTTGTGTTGAGTCTCATCTTCACTTCCTTCTAACAGGGCTTCCCTATTACTGTTTACTGTATTCCCTATTACTGTACCAGCTAAGATGTAGAAGCATGGCTCAGTCCCTGCTCTTCTTTTTCCCAGCTCCCAGAGGCCTGAACTGGAACCTGGCTCTGATCCACTCTCCTCTTACCAAGAACTCTTTTTATTGATAGTTTACATGTTGATCAACTTTTGTAATACAGGGAATTTGAACCTAAGTCCTTCTGTGTGCCAGACCTTCCACACTCTATAGAGTGGCTACTTTTTCTTCATTCTACCACTGAACTGCACCCTAGCCCTTGATAAATATTTTAACATATACATATTTTATATGTATGCATATGTATGTATTTTATATATTATGTGATTTGTGCATATTTAAGTTTCACTATAAGGCATTGTCCTATAAAGCACATAGAAAATTATCCTCAAAGTTATATTATAAAATTGTACCTAACAAGATTTTAATCTGGAAGCTACATTCATTTGGAATATCCATCCATCAAACATTTTTTTCTAAATAATAGAAATTTATCAATCTGTTTACTTTTGCTTTTCTATGTGACATATGTAGGCTAATGATATGAGAGGGAAGTCCTTGCATATGTATTCTAATGATATGAGAGAGAAGTCCTGGTGCCTTAGATTTTGTGTGACGAAGGCTAGACTGTGCATGATTTGGGGTACAGGGTGTCTGTGGTGTCCTAAACAATGGTTGTTTTTACTCCCTAGATTTAGTTATTTCATCTTTATTTGGGGTGTTGGCATGGATTTTCTAACTCTGGTCCTCCACAGCTCTTCTTTCTCTTCTCCTGGCTTAGATACTTTCATTTTCACCAGGACAAATGGTATAAATATGACAACTAAAGGGCTTGCACACAATAAAAAAATATTAATGCAAATAACTGTTGGTCCTCTGTAAGTGTGTCATGTGAATTTAGAAAATTTTCTGTGTGCAACATCCTTTTTCCTGACAGAGAAAGCATGTTCTATGTTCCTTGAATCTTCTGTGGATGCCTTTCTTCTCATTCTTCTTCTTGTCACAGTTGTCCTATTGCTCTCTTTTTGTCATTGCCCTGTACACTTTCTTATTCCCTTGTCTGTACCTTTTCTATCCAGAAAACTTTCATGTTTATGCTATTTGTCCTGAATATCCTACTTGTCAATGAAAACAAAATTTGTCTTCTGGAAAGTTTATCATTATATAATGATGTAAGAAAGATTATAAAAATAAAGAAACCAAAATGTGTCTATGGGCTTGACCCACCCTGCATTTTTGAAGGCTGCCTTTCTTGATCCTGGGCTCTTTCACTCTCTTCATTGGTGGGAACTGAGGATATTATCAAGAATAACAGCAGATCTTTATTATTGTGGTTTTCTTTTTCAGAGCTGGATTCAAATGATCCTCCAGGAATGAAGAACTCTCTGAAGCTAGAGGGTGATAGTAAGGATGTCTCGTTCACCAACAAGCATGGCCAGCACATAATAGGCCATATCCATCACTTTACTGCTCTCAGAGAGCAGATTGGGGAGGGGAAACACCTGGTTCAAAAGATCCAGACTCTCCTTTTTTCTTTTTTATAAGAAAAAAATTGTGTTTTAATAAGAGGGGTAAGTTTAAAAAGTGATTAGTAGAAATAAAAAATTAAGTCATATGCCCTTAGAAAAGTCAAATCTGTATATACTTAAAATGGAAAGACAATGCAAAAATGATGAGAAAACCAGAGTGATGAAGTTTCTGAAATGGGCAGGAGGGTTATATTTAGAAACAGGTTGTTAGAGTTGAGTACTAAGTAAGTTGTTTATGGCAAATTTCTAGGAGTATTTGCCACTTTTAGGGCAGCCCTCTCTTCCAGGATTAAGTAAAGTTTACTTTTATTTTCCCTTTGATGATTGTCCCTGATGTTCAGTTCATCCTAATGCCAGCTTTATAAAATTTCCAGGGTGTGAGGTCTTTGGCAGGACACAGATGTGATTTGTCTGGGCCCTGAGCTCGCAGTGGAATTTTCTGTCAATGTGTTTATCTCCAAAGCACTGAGAAATTCTTAGTGGATTTTAAGGTATCTGTCATACATGTATTTTATTTTAATGTTAATTTAAATACTGGTGACCATGGATTTAAACTATTGTACACTGTTTGGAAGCTCTTTACAAGAACCCTGGATTCATGCTGACGTGTATCTGTCTGTCTCATGATGAAGGCAGGGGCTGGCATGTGGTTCTCCTTGCTGCTTCCTATTGGCACTTCTGGGTGTTGAACTTATCAAAGTTTTAACAGTATCCCTTCACTATTTAACAGATCATAAGTCTGCACCCAGGCTGATGGAGAGACTGGTGAGATAACAATACCATGTTGCAAAAGTCAGAGTTTAGAACATTTCTTCTAAATCCCAGAAAGGCACCAGGATGAATGCTAAAGAATCCTGGACCAACCTTTAGAGCTACTGATGTTTGTTGGTTGTGGAACACCCCTATGGCTTAGAAGTTGAGGTTGACCACATCTCCTTGGAGAACAGGGCTGCAAATGACCTCCATTATCTTTGGAGATGTACTGTATCTCTGGCATTGTGGCATCTTCATACAATGTCTATGGAATCCATAGCTTTACCTATCTTCCCACAAGCCCCTCCCTCATCAGCTGAGGGCCCAGCCAGACAGTGCCAAATGGCCTCTAATTCATGGTTCTCAATACTGGGTATCCTGAGGACCACTTGGGAGCTTGTCAACATTTTCCACCCTTACCCCTAATGCAGATACTGTTGCTGTGTTGGTCTGGGGGAGCTGAACATCAGTGTTTGAGTTCCCAGGAGACAACAGTTCAGCCTGTGTTGAGAACTGCAGCTTCTCCTCTCACTGACTTAGAGGTTGCTCTTCCTGAACACCCATCCTGAGTTCCCACAAAAAGGCTCCAACTTTGTAAGAATGTCTAATTGTCATTGGAACAGCCAATGTTAGGCAGCTTCTTCTCTGGCTGATTTGGCATCTGGCTGCCAGCAGATTGTCCAATAATCCTGCCTGTCAAGCAACATGGGGAATGGGCACTGAAAATGATACAAAGACCCACTCAGACACGCTGTGGCTCTGTTCTGCTACCTGACCAGAAATGCACATTCCTGGTCCTGCCCAGCCCTCTACCTCACCACAACCCATTGTCAGAGTCTCCAGTGATGAAAGGACTATCAATGGTGCAACAGGTGGTTTCTTTATTTCCAGGGTTAATGTGAGGTGTGTGACATGGGGCTTCTCCATCTGTTTGTTCTAGCCTTGTCCAGATGCACGAGATATGCCTGACCAGCATGGGGCATGGCCAACAATACTGTCGGTGCCCACAGAATAGCTCTGAAGATAGGTGCATTTAGAAAATCCATGAAACCAGCAAACTCCAGCCCAAAAGTTTCTTTGAAAGACTTGAAGTTGAGCCTGCCACTTTCCCTGTATGGTGGCAGCAGTCATTATCTGGTGGGCATCGTGAAGTGAAAAGAATGATACATGCTCAGAGAGCTCTGACAGTTCTTAGCTGTGGTGTAGGTTAGGGACAGAAGAACATGACTGAAACCCAAAGGAGCCAAGTGCAGAGAGAGTCAGTGAAGAGCCTTGTGCAATCTGTCCCTCTCTCCAGAATCAAATCAATTCCAGGCTGCCTGGTAAGTCCTTCTCTTTGATGTCCTCAGGTGGGGTCCAAATGGCTTCTGGACTGGTGCCCAGCACTTCTCAGTCTGGCTGTGTGGAAGCATATTTGGTAGCAAAGATGCTATACTTCAAGGACAATGTCTCTTCCCTCTCCCTCTCATAAGGAGGAGGTAATTCCCCTTGTTTTTTAGTCTCTTTGGAGTGGACTGCAGGACAACAGATGAACACTCTGCCCAGGCTTGGGGAGGCAGTGCAAGAGGTCACAAAATAAAGCCTGGATGTTTTTCAGCAATTGGTCTTTGGACTCATTCCTCTCTCAAGTTAGGAATCTGTGAGAGCACAAAGACAGATATCCTCAGTGGAATCCTCCTGCCCATGCTCCTCAGATTAGTAGTGTCCCTATGAGGAAGGTGAGGAAGGCAAGTGGGAGGTCACATGGGCTTGTTATCAGCCCCTAGTTCACCCTGAGGAGGTTGGTGGGGCTCAGGTGGGTCAGTCAGTTCTTAGGCAACATTGTTAGGTTAACCTCTTTCTGAGTATGGGATACACAGAGATGTGATTGTCTGGTCCCTGAGATGGAGAAAACTATCCCCTCATCTCCCTGACAGTCCAGTTGACATCATTTGCATGTGTTTTTATTGCTTTGAACATCTGCATCTAGTTCCAGATGGTCTTTCCTCCATTTATTATCATTTGAGGGGACACATGCTGATGAGTGGTTACCTACCACGGTGTTCTCTCCAGCTTCTACATTCCTTTCCTGAAATCCTCTTCACTTTCTCTTTTCTTCCCCTGTTCTTTTTTCTTCTTGGCCTGTTTTATTCTCCCAATTTGTTTAAACTCCTTGCTCATCTTTGGCACCAGCTCTCCTGAAGTCTAAATAAAGCAGAAAAATGTGGTTCCTAAGAAGCATTATGGTGGCTCTGACACCGTATAGGTCAGGACATCAGAGTCCCCAAGTATGAGTGAGCATCAGGCACCACCAGCTCCTGTGCTGGGGTTCTGCATCTCAGCACCCGACCCTACCCTGCTTTTAGAAAAGGTGGCCTGGTCTACTACTTTCCTAACATGTGACAACACAGAGGGCACAGGCTTGGGGGTCTCTGCTTGCACACAGGATGTTTACTAACTATAAAAGCAAATTTCAAGTGGACACGTATCTTCTCAGGGATTTATATATAAATATAGTTAGAGAAAAGTTGAAGTACAGTTTAATATTTTTTAGAGAATGAGTAAATTATGAGCAAACTGGACAGAAGAAATAGTTCTAAAACATGGTTAATGCTACTGATTTTAAAGTGAGATTCCCAAATCTCACCCTCCAGCAGAGATTTCCTTGGTTATTGGAAATTGGAGGGACTCCAGCAGTGGAAATGGCTGTGGAGTGGATGTGAAGTTGCTTCTGTGTGAGCAGAGGTGGCTATTTGACAACGCAGATGGGTCCTTCTTCATTTGTACCTTTCTACATGGTTACTCCGGGTCTAATGATGGAGGATACACAGTGACACTGATGTTGTTTTACTACATGCTATGTGCTTAAAGTGTCCCACAGTCAGCCCAGCACCAACCAAACAAGATGGAGGAGGGAGAGCATGGAGCTGCTCCTGCCTCTGCTTCCTATAGAGAAATGCACATGAAATATCACTGACATCATGGACAACATAGTATAGCTTCTCAGGTTACTCAAGAAGACTCCTGGCAGCACTAGAGAACTCAGAATATGAAGAATTGCAATGCCATTACCACCTCCACTTTGGGCACTCTTGAGACACCAGGCTCATTTTATGACTTAGGAGAGTTTGTGACAAAATAAGATTTCTGATTTTTTTGTTTTTGTTTTGTCTTTTGTAGTAACCATTTTCACAGGGGTGATGTAGTTTCTCATTGCTTTCCTCACTTGTATTTCACTGATGATTACTGATATTGAACATTCAATATAACTAATGATAATGAATTATATATCTCAAACCAGTTAAAAGACACAACTTTGAATATACTCATCATATATAAATACTGAAAAATTTATGTATATGATGTGCTAATTATCTAAATATATCACTATCCAATGTATACATGAATCAAAACATCAATAGGGACACATACATACCTCAAAAATAGATACAAAAAATACATCAATAAAAATGGAAATTTAAAGTACAGTTTATACTGAATGTGTATTTCTTTTGTAAAATGGTAAAGTAAAAGATTTGTAAGCTGAACCACTATAATTAGAGGACCACTTGATTTCCACCTTTACTGGGTTCTTCCAGATTCCTTCTGGAATTGTTACTGGCTTTTAACCCCAAAACTACAAACACTCAAAGAGTGTGATTCTTCTTACTAACAACCTCATTTGCAAGAAATTATTTTCTATGGTATTCTTGCATTTAATCTCACTGATCAGCATAACAGCCTAGAAATGTAGGGCAAGTAATACTGTCACCATTTTTATAACAGTTAAGGGAAGCTCAGTGAAATTAAGCAACTTATCCAAGGACACACAGATGAATGTAAACACTGCCAACATTTAAAATTGGGCTTTTTGACTTCTAATCCCTTGGTCCTTTAAAAGGTATACTGAATTTTAAAAAGTACACTAAATTAGAATTCTATTTCATGTAGAATTACCTGATAAAGAAAATAAATATACAATCATCACATTAAATTTGAAATTCAGGCAAACAATTAATAGCTTCTCAACACAAAGGTATCCCATGCCATGTGTAATTAGATGTTCAATATTTTATCTGGCAACTCTAAACATGGGTGTAATCAATCAGAACATGTTCACCAGGTCATCTTAAATTATTTTCCTGGTCTTAAATCTCAATAGTGACAATAAATTCATTGAAATAATTTACCATTTAAGTATTTTGCATTTTGTGATTTGTTTATATTTTTATGAATCATTACTTTTCATTTGAGATGATGTTTGCTACTCTGTCTTTCTACTTTATTATTTTTTTTCCCTCCTTGGTGGTTTGACTTTCCAAATTCCATTGTTATTTTTCTCTGTTGCCTTACTGGGATTCAAGTCAGCTTGATGACTCCAGATGAAGGGAATCCATGAGCAGCCTGTCATTCTTACATGAAGGCAGAAGGAGGAAGTTGTGCTGCCCATCAATCTTGGAGGAGTTTCCTGTTCGAGTCTTGCCTTGGTTCTTGGTAATCTCTGAGACCAGACCTAGTTCACATTGGACAGTGCCAACTTTACTTACAACTTTACTTTACATCTTTACTTGATGGTTAGAGAGGTCAAAATCACACAGTGCCACAGGTTTTCCTAATAATCAGTAGTGACCAGAATCAGTAGTTTCTTGGCTCTGGAAAGAATACAGACAAGGGAGGGTGGGGAGAGGGAAGATTCAAACTCCCTATTGTTTCAAATATTCTCACCCAATTTTTCACTCATTAATTAGAAAAACAAAAGATAACAAAAACCACCTGTATGATCAAACAATATTTTAAAATCCATAGGATTTTACCCAACACCTGGTATGTTCCTATTTCCTTCTCAGAAATTATATTCAGAAAGTATTGTTATTTCAAAGCATGTACACAGGTATATGTATACCCAGACATAATTTATATTTATGATCATATGTATGTGTTCCACGTCATATTTTGGTTGTAGTGGTTACCAAGTCTCTTGAAGCCATCAACTCCAGTGAACTGATGGAAGTAATGAAAAACTGTGCTTGTGTTAGAAATCATTGCTCTATAAACACAGTTGTATGTTCTATAGAAATAATCTTTTCTTTATTGATTCTTTAGATAGTTTTCTACTGCAAGTTATCAGAAATGGTTTTACTGGGCATCCACATCAAAATTAATGTGAAACTAGCCTGCCTATTCAAGCACTATATTCTTTAATTTATATTCGAAGCAGTTGAGTGATTCTACCTAGGTTGAGTGGCACTCTGCCACACACGTATTACAGTATGAGGAGATCTTGGAAAGAATCACAGAAGCTAAACATACATTACATGCATGCTGCCCTCATCAGATGGCTCTTCTCACATTGTTATGATTTCATAAGCTACACTGACATTGCCATTAAGTTTAAAAATTTTATTCTGTTCACTTTGCCATCCTTAAAATAGATGCCTCTGAAGGTTTTCTCTTTAACAATAAAATTTTCGCACAAAGAGTATTCTATCACCTGTACTTGTAAATAATTATGTTATTCCACTTTTTCATAATAAGTAATAAAAGAGCCAATTCAGAATAAGAAAACATGCTAAGCAAGAGTGTACAGAAATTGTAAGAATTCTACTACTGAGTTTTCTCTCCTAGAATGTTCAGCAGAAAGCAGCCTCCTTCCTACCTCTCTTTGACTCACTTTTGGAGGCATTGGTTTTATGATGTATGTTAACATATACTACTGAGAATGTAAAATGCCACAAATTGGATAAGCCCAAAGCATTCTATAAATTAAAGTTTATGTTGCTTAGTTATATGTCTGCCTTTGGCTCTGTGGTATCAAGCTACAAATGCTGATCTCAATTTTGATGTTGATAGCTTTCTGTCCTGTGAATAAAACTTAGAAGGCCACCCATGTGACACTGTGACTGCAACAGGAAGCTATTCTTTTCATCCCAATTGACTATCAGGCCATAAGTACTATGGCTATTAAACTACTGACATTTTAGAGTAATTAAAAATTTACTAAAATCTTCAGTGTTTTTATATATGGCCATTATACAGAGGAATTGAATGTTAGGATAATTAAAGGATTCAATGTATTTTTCATTGTTTACATATATCTGGATAAAGTTACTAATTTTTTTAGTAATTTCTATATTTATTCTTGACACGTGATAACTTTCCATCAATTAAAATGTATATTGAAATACCGTATCACTTAAATTCACTTCATGATAATTAAGTTTACTACTAATATCTCACTTTAAATTTTGCTCTCCTGTTCACAATTTTAAGAGTGAAGGTTCCCAGAGAGTTTGTCTGTACTTTTAGTCACCATCAGTTCTCATCTCATCTTCCTTCAAAAATATTTGTTTGACACTGTGAAGGTATTTGGATAATGATTTACGTTCAGGGAGCAGATTGCTTCCCACAGAGAGTAATTTTTTCCTATTGAATTTGGTAAATAGCTAATTCTAAATTTTATAGAAGAAAATTTTCTATTGTATGATGCTATAATCAATCTCATCTATTTATTTTCTGCATTATCTTTCTAGAGTTTACTTTTCTTACTCCTTCTTTCAAGTCACAAATATTCAAACATGTTGAATTCACATTTAACAATGCACTTACCACTTATTATTCTTTATTATTTTGAGTATCTATTAAGAATACTTAAATAGAAAAGAATTTCTTCATCTTTATCTGTATTCATCATTGTATTTCTACTTACTGGTTTAAAATAATAGTAATATATTAAAATGTGTTTATAAAACTCAAGATGTCATAAGAATTTCAAATATTCTCTAGAGGATGAAATTGGTATTATAGTCATGTGATATGATGTAATTTATTTTTTTCCTACTCTCCAATACTTAAAGTGCTTAATTTCTCTTCTATATTAGTAATGAAGTTATAATGATGTTTATAAAATAAGCTGACAGAAGAAATTCTGAAAGTAAATTTATTTTGGACGTCTTTCCTTTTAAATTTATTTTGGGTAAATAAGTTTTTCCTGTCCCAAATCCATGATTTAATCATCACTGTTTAGGAATTTTAAAAAAATGTAGCACTTAAATTTCAAATCAGAACACATCCTGTGTTCAATGTTCAAAATGTCTACTAATATTAAATATGAAATATTCTCCAAAAGCTCAAGTGTGAGATAATGCCAGAAACTTTAGAGCTAAAATGATTGGGTTATGAGACCCTTAAGCTAATCAGTGCATTAATTCACTGGTATGGATTAACTGAGTGGTAACTGAAGGCAGGTAGGGTGTGACTGGAGGAGGTGAATCATTGGGGTGCATGCCTTTTGGTTTATATTTTGTGTCTGGTGTGTTGAGTTCTCTCCACTTCCTGGTGACCATGTTCTGAGTTGCTCCACTAAGACATTCTGCATTATCTCAGGCACAGAGCAATGGAGTTGGCCATCTATGGGCTGAGACCTCTGAAACTGGGGGCCCCCCAAACTTTTCTTCTTCTATGTTGCTCTTGGCAGGTAGGATTTTTGTTTGTTTTGTTAAAACGGAATGAACATGGGTGCTCATGCTCAACCACTAAGCCATATCTCCAGCCCTTTTAATCTTTTTCTATTGAGACAGGATCTCACTAAATTGCTTAGGCCCTTGCTAAGTGTTGCGGCTGGCTTTGAACTCACAATCCTCTTGCCACATCCTCCTGATACACTGGGATTACAGGTGTGCACCACTATGCCTGGCTTCTTATGAGAACTTTTGCTGGGGCCGCTGTGAGCCAATCAGCTGGAAGTTTGCTGGGGCTGCTTTGGCTGTGTCTCTCAACATCTCCCCCTCTCTGTTTAATTAAACAACAAGCATGTGGCTTAGGGACCGTGCCTTTCTTAGGTTGTCCAATACTACATATGGTCCTTACTTTTCATCAGATGAGATGACCTCAAGGTGTCAGCCTCCTGTCTTGGGTTGGTACCATTGGAATTGGATCTTACCCGTCATTGACTACCAGTCCAGCATAAAGCCACACCTGTGGATAGGCCTTTGTACTAGTTCGGGGGTGAATTTCTTTGCCTCACTTTATTGGCACACAAATTTTAGCTGAAAGACTATCACAAGCAGAAGGGAGGAGGATACACCAAGCCAATTGATGGCTCCATTTGGAAAAATTGTACCACTGATGACACCATCAGCAAAAATACCCTGGAACTACCACAAGTTGCTGCACCAACAGATAGTTCACAATGCATACAAGTGATACATAGTCAAGGCAAGTTCTGCAAGGAGTTCAGTGATAGTTTGGTTTGGATGAGGATAATAGAACTCCAAAATAATTAATTGGAAAATTTAATTGTACTTTATCTATTGCTATCTCTAGATCAAATTTTTTAATAAGTTTCTAAGTGTGACATAACATTCTAGCAATGTGTTTTTATCTTTGTATGCTAATAATACATCATCCATATGGTGAAATATTTGTAGTTCAGGATTTTGATTTCTAAGTGGCTGGATTACTTTGTTAACATAAATTTGACACATAGTTGGGATGTTAGTAATCCCTTGAGGGAGTACTTTCTATTCATATGTCTGATCAGGAAGTAAATGATTCAGTGCAGGATAGTAAATGCAAAACGTGGACTATCCTCAGGATGAATTAGAATTGGAAAAAAAAACAATCTTTAATAACTAAAACATACCAGGATTTTGGCAAAGCAGACAATTGGGGAATCCCCGATAGAGCAGGTCCCATAATAACCATCTCACTATTAATGGTTCTTAAATCTTTCAATAATCTGCATTTACCAGATTTCTTTTTGATAACAAAAATGGGAGTATTATGGGGAGATACAGAAGGTTGTCTATGTCCCTCTGCTAATTGTTGTTTGACCAGTTCATGGGATGCTTGTATCTTTTCTTTAGTCAGGGGCCACTGAGGAACCCATACTGGTCTTTCTGATTTCCATGTGACTTTTATTGTCTCAGTGACCCACTCCTGAAAACCCAATCCATGTCTATCTATTTCTTGATCTATTTGTATTGGTGCCAGTATACTTTGTCCTTTTTCTTCCAATCCTTTTTCTTTCCTAAAACCTTGACTAGCCATAATAGTGGACGAATTTGAATTGATGTTATTTGTTAATGTTAGTCCTAATTGATCTAGGACATCTCATCCCCATAAATTTATAGGAAGATGATCCAATACATATGGCTGTATAGTTCCATTCAGGATCCTTCAGGATCCTTCCAATCTAATACCATCACACTTATATGGGGATTATTTGCCACTCCTAGGCCTCGAAGCATTTGAGTGGCGTGTTGTAATGGCCAATGATTTGGCCATTCTTGATGAGAGATGATGCTAAGGTCTGCACCTGTATCCAGTAGCCCATTAAATTCATGTCCTTGAATATTTACTTTTAGCATGGGGTGAGAATCTGAATTTAAAGAAAGCATAGCCCAATCTACACCTGTGGAGCCTAATCCCCTGGAACCTCTTTCTATAGTACGACTGGAAAATTTATCATGTAGGCTGGGTATTATTAATAACTGTGCTATTCTATCTCCTGGTGAAATTACTGATATATCCTTTGGAGAACTGGTTATAATTTTTATTTCACCTTCATAATTGGGATCAATTACCCCAGGATTTATTATAAGTCCTTTTAGAGTAGAAGAATTGCATCCCAATAATAACCCTACTGTTCCTTGGGGAAGAGGCCCTTTTCCCCCTCTGGGAATGATTTGAACTCCCATCTCTGTAGTTAGTACTGTTCTGTCGGTGGCACAGATGTCCAATCCTGCACTTCCTCTGAGGGTGTTTTCAGAACAGCATTCATTAGCCCAATGTCTCCCTGTATGGCATCGTGGGCAAATACCCGGTATTCTACCCCTTTGATACCTAGTTTTGTTAAACCCTCCTCCTATGGGGCAATTCCTTTTAAAATGTCCTGTTTGTTCACAATTGTAGCATGTTTTTTGGTCTGGCATCTAAAGCTGGTTGTACTGTAGCTGCCAAGACTTGCCCTTGTTCATTAATGTCTCTACATAATTTAATATATGTGTTTAAATCTCCATGTTTCCCTGGTCTAATGGCCTCCTTGCACCATCTGTTTGCTTGTTCATAGGCTAGCTGCTTAATTAATGGCATTGCTTGTTCTGTATCCCTCAAAACTCTGGTAGCTCTTTGAATAAGCCTATCTATAAATTCAGTATAAGGTTCATTTGCTCCTTGTATTTACCTTACATAATTGACCTTGCAAATCTCCATGTTCTTATATAGTCTTCCATGCTATAACCACATCTACAGCTATTTGTGAGTATATGGCAGGATCATATCCAATTTGTTGCTGCTGATCCTCATAAGGTACCTTTCCTAACAACACATCTAGATTTCTCTGAGGATAACTGGCTGGTGCATTTTGCCTAGCCTTCTCCGTTCAAAATTCCTCATTGGTAACCTTCCATAACAGGTATTGTCCTCTATTTAGCACAGCTTTACACATACTAGTCCAATCTGCTGGCGTCACGTTCAAGTTGGTAATGGATTCGACCATGCTTACAGTGAAGGGTGCTTGAGGAACACAGGTTGTTACAGCCTCTTTTAGCTGCTTCACTATTTTGAAATCTAAAGCATGGTGAATTGGCTGCCCTCCTGCCTGCTCAAATACAGGGCATGCTAATCTTTGAGGTCCTGTCTCAGGATCCCATCTATCAACTATGGGGATTGGGGGCCTCCCAGCATATGTTGTCTCCATAGGTGGAGCTGTTGGTTGGACACTTACGCCCTCTGGTGATAGAAAGGTGTTAGTAGCAGTCTCCTGTTGTAACTTCTCCTCTGATGGCTTTTTCTGCTCTAAACTTTCTTCCCCTTTCTAACTATCTCAAGAGACCTCCTCTTTTAGTTGACCTAAAATGTCTTCTCCTTGACTAAGTAAACAAGATTGTACCAATGTCTCTAACAGTAATGTGCCAACTGGCAGAGTTCCTGGGCTTTCTTTTTCTCTCCTTTTTAAATCTTCAATGTATGACCGAACTGTTCTTGATATATACTGGGGTGCCTCCTTCCTGTAACAATTTATGTAACAATTTTTGGTTTGTTTTTTACTAATTTTTTAAGGAATATTAGAAATATTTAAAGAATATTAAAAGCTACGAGAGAAAGGAGGCAGATTACATTCAGGGGTAAACCAATTAGTTTAACAACTAATTTTTCATCAGACTTTGAAAGCAAGAAGATCCTGGAATGATGAATTATAAATGCTGAAAAATAATGGATTCCAACCAAGAATACTGTATCCAGCAAAATTAAGCTTCAGATTTGACAATGAAATTAAAATCTTTCACAATGAACAAAAGCTAAAAGAATTCACAGCCAGAAAACCAGCACTGCAAAGCATTTTGGGCAAAATTCTACAAGAAGAGGAATGGAAAAATAGTGCCCAAAACTAACAGTGGGAAGTATCTCGGTAAAGGGGGAAGAAAATAACCAAAAAAGTAAAAACCAGCCAAACTAAAATAAATTAATAAATAAACATGACTGGAAGTACAAATCATATTTCAATTGTAACCTTAAAAGTTAATGGACTAAACTCACCAATCAAGAGACACAAGCTAGTAACCTGGATAAAAAAAAAAAACAAATCCAACAATATGCTGCCTTCAGGAGACTCATATGATAGGAAAAGACATACACAGGCTGAAGGTGAAAGGTTGGGAAAAATCATACCACTCACATGGCCCTCGGAAGCAAGCAGGAATGGCCATACTCATATAGAATAAAATCAACTTCAAAACTAAGTTAATCAAAATGAATAAAGAAGGACACTATATTCTGTTAAAAGGAACCATCCACCAACAAGACATAACAATTATCAATTTGTATGCACCAAACAATGGTGCGGCAATGTTCATAAAACAAACTCTCCTCAAGTTCAAGAGTCAAATAGACCACAACACAATAATTATGGGTGACTTCAACACACCACACTCATCATTACACAGATCCTCCAGACAAAAGCTGAATAAAGAAACTATAGAACTCAATGACACAATCAATAACGTAGACTTAACCGACATATATAGAATATATCAACCATCATCAAGTGGGTACACGTTCTTCCCAGCAGCACATGGATCTTACTCAAAGATAGATCATATATTATGCCATAGGGCAACTCTTAGTAAATATAAAGGTGTGGAAATAATACCATGCACCATATCTGATCATAATGGAATGAAACTGGAAATCAATGATAAAAGAAGGAATGAAAAATCCTGCATCACATGGAAAATAAACAATACGTTACTGAATGATCAATGGGTTACAGAAGACATAAAGAAGGAAATCAAAAAATTCTTAGAGATAAACGACAACTCAGACACAACATACCAGAATCTATGGGACACAATGAGAGCAGTTTTAAGAGGGAAATTTATTTCCTAGAGTTCATTCCTCAAAAAAAAAGAAAAAAACAACAAATAAATGAACTCACGCTACATCTCAAAACCCTAGAAAAGGAAGAGCAAAACAACAGCAAATATATCAGAAGACAAGAAATGATTAAAATCAGAGCAGAAATCAAGGAAATTGAAACAAAAAAAAAAAAACCCATTGAAAAAATTGATAAAACTAAAAGTTGGTTCTTTGAAAAAATAAATAAGATTGACAGACCCGTAGCCAATCTAATGAAGAGAAGAAGAGAGAAAACTCAAATTACTAACATAGGGGATGAAAAAGGCAATATCACAACAGAATACAGAAATACAGAAGATAATTAAAAAGTATTTTGAAACCCTATATTCTAATAAAATAGAAGACAGTGAAGATATCCATAAATTTCTTAAGTCATATGAACTGCCCAGATTGAGTCAGGAAGACTCACACAATTTAAAAAGACCAATAACAAAGGAAGAAATAGAAGAAGCAATCAAAAAACTACCAACCAAGAAAAGCCCTGGAGTGGATGGGTATAGAGCAGAGTTTTACAAAACCTTCAAAGAAGAATTAATACCAATACTTTTCAAGATATTTCAAGAAATAGAAAAAGAAGGAGCTCTTCCAAATTCATTCTATGAGGCCAACATCACCCTGATCCCGAAACCAGACAAAGACACTTCAAAGAAAGAACACTACAGACCAATATCTCTAATGAACATAGATGCAAAAACTCTCAATAAAATCCTGGTGAATCAAATACAAAAGCATACCAAAAAAATTGTGCACCATGATCAAGTAGGATTCATCCCTGGGATGCAAGTTTGGTTCAATATACGGAAATCAATAAATGTTATTCACCACATCAATAGACTTAAAGATAAGAACCATATGATCATTTCGATAGATGGAAAAAAAGCATTCGACAAAGTACAGCATCCTTTAATGTTAAAAACACTAGAAAAACTAGGGATAACAGGAACTTTACCTCAACATTGTAAAAGCTATCTATTGTAAGCCTCAGGCTAGCATCATTCTAAATGGAGAAAAACTGAAGGCATTCCCACTAAAATCTGGAACAAGACAGGGATGCCCTCTCTCACCACTTCTAATTAATTTAGTCCTTGAAATACTAGCCAGAGCAATTTGACAGACAAAAGAAATTAAAGGCATAAAAATAGGAAAAGAAGAACTTAAAATATCACTATTTGCAGACGACATGATCTTATACCTAGAAGACCCAAAAGGGTCTACAAAGAAACTACTAGAACTAATGAATGAATTCAGCAAAGTGGCAGGATATATAATCAACATGCATAATTTTGTTGCATTTCAGCAACAAAATTTCTGAAATGGAAATGAGAAAAACCACCCCAGTCAAAATATCCTCAAAAAAAAAATAAATTACTTGGGAATCAACCTAACAAAAGAGGTGAAAGATTTATACAATGAAAACTAAACTACAGAACCCTAAAGAGAGAGATAGAAGAAGATCTTAGAAGATGGAAAAATGTACCCTGTTCATGGATAGGCAGAACCAACATCATCAAAATGGCGATATTACCCAAAGTTCTCTACAGGTTCAACACAATGCCAATCAAAATTCCAATGGCATTTCTTGTAGAAATAGATAAAGCTATCATGAAATTCATATGGAAAAACAAAAGACCCAGAATAGCAAAAGCAATTCTAAGCAGAAAGTGTGAATCTGGAGGTATAGCTATACCAGATTTCAAACTGTACTACAGAGCAATAGTTACAGAAACAGCATGGTACTGGTACCAAAACAGTCAGGTGGACCAGTGGTAGAGAATAGAGGACACAGAGACCAACCCACAAAATTAAAACTTTCTTATATTTGATAAAGGGGCTAAAAGCATGCAATGGAGAAAGGATAGCATCTTCAACAAATGGTGCTGGGAAAATTGGAAATCCATATGCAACAAAATGAAGCTGAACCCCTTTCTCTCGCCATGCAAAAAAGTTAATTCAAAATGGATCAAAGAACTTGATATCAAATAAGAGACTCTGTGCCTGATAGAAGAAAAAGTTGGCTCAGATCCACATATTGTGGGGTTGGCTCCAAATTCCTTAATAGGATGCCCATAGCCCAAGAGTTAAATACAAGAATAAACAAATGGGACTTACTTAAACTAAAAACTTTTTTTCTGAGCAAGAGAAACAATAAGAGAGGTAAATAGGGAACCTACATTTTGGGAACAATTCTTTACTCCTCACACTTCAGATAGAGCCCTAATATCCAGAATATACAAAGAACTCAAAAAATTAAACAATAAGATAACAAACAACCCTATCAACAAATGGGCCAAGGACCTGAACAGACACTTCGCAGAGGAGGACATACAATCAATCAATAAGTACATGAAAAAATACTCACCATCTCTAGCAGTCAGAGAAATGCAAATCAAAACCACCCTAAGATACCATCTCACTCCAGTAAGATTGGCAGCCAGTATGAAGTCAAACAACAATAAGTGCTTGTGAGGATGTGGGGAAAAGGGTACACTTGTACATTGCTGGTTGGACTGCAAGTTGGTGTGGCCAATATGGAAAGCAGTATGGAGATTCCTGGGAAAGCTGGGAATGGAACCACCATTTGACCCAGCTATTCCCATTCTCGGTCTATTCCCTGAGGACCTTAAAAGAGCATATTATAGGGATACTGCCACATCAATGATCATAGCAGCACAACTCACAATAGCTAGACTCTGGAATCAACCTCGATGCCCTTCAATAGATTAATGTATATTAAAAAAATATATACACAATGGAGTATTATGCAGCACTAAAAAATGAAAAAATCATGGAATTTGCAGGGAAATGGATGGCATTAGAGCAGATTATACTAAGTGAAGCTAGCCAATCCTTAAAAAACAAATGCCAAATGTCTTCTTTGATATAAAGAGAGCAACTAAGAACAGAACAGGGAAGAAGAGCATGAGGAAAAGATTAACATTAAACAGAGACGAGTTGGGTGGGAGAAAGGGAGAGAGAAGGGAAACTGTATGGAAATGGAAGGAGACCCTCATTGTTACACAAAATTACATATAAGAGTTTGTGAGGGGAAAGGGGAAAAAGACAAGGGAGGGAAATGAATTACAGTAGATGGGGTAGAGAGAGAAGATGGGAGGGGAGGGGAGGGGAATAGTATAGGATAGGAAAGGTAGCAGAATACAACAGTTACTAATATGGCATTATGTAAAAATGTGGATGTGTAACCGATGTGATTCTGCAACTTGTATTTTGGGTAAAAATTGGAGTTCATAACCCACTAATTTTTAATTTAATATTTTCATGATGAAGATACACTTCACTAATATAATGGAAAACAAAACCGAGACAAAATGAAACAAAAATGGAACAAAAATTCATTATATCAGCCTTTCTATCCTCCTGAAATGTGCATCCATCCTTTCTCCCTATCTGTTCCTCAGACGTACATAGTTTTTCCTCAGATATGAGCAGTTTTTCTTCCATCTCACCCATCTCCAGGGACAGGCAACTTAAAACAAAATTGAAACAAAACAAAAGAATAATCTTAAAATAGCTACCCATCCTCTCAACCTATTTCAGGGGTGAGAAGTTTACCTTATTATTTACCCTCAGTCATTCCCCATATGGGCCACCAAAATGCCACAGTCTGGCTGGGCACAATTCAGCAGCCACTTGTCAAGCAGAAACCAACTTTATTTTTAGAATGCACGATGCACCAGGCAAGCTCTCCAGGAATTCCCTCAGAGCCCAACTGCCACCACCGGCTCTTCAAGTGAGCCTCTCTTGAGGCCGATTGGCTGGGTCATGTGGTTGGAGCCAAAAGAGTCCCCCAATGAGCAGCTCTGTGGTCTGAAAGGGTGGGAAACCAGCGCAATGAGAGTCACCTCAGAGGAGCCATCAGCTGGAAGTGTGCTGGGGACACAGTGAGCCAATCAGCTGGAAGTTTGCTGGGGACACTGTGAGCTAATAAGCTGGAAGTTTGCTGGGGCCACTTTGGCTGTGGGTCTCAACAGTCTTTAGCTATCTAAAACATGTATTAATCACAGTTCTTCTTGGATTAAATTGGAGGCATTTCTCAACTCTAGCATAAAACTGTTATACTTCCAAGACTAGTTGGGAGGAGAAACTAGTTAAAATTTTTTCATCTAGTGTTTTTACTTATAATTTCTTGAAGATGGAATCATGAGGGTAAGACAATGTGGGAAAGCTGTTCCTTCAATAAAGAATTGCAAAGGTGATTGGAAATTAGTGCTCTCTGGAATAAAACAAGCACTCAAAGATTACTTTCAGGTGATACCTATTGTCTAAAAATGTCAGGCACCCTTTTGGCAGTGCCTCATATTTAGTTCAAAGTGGGACTCTGCTAAAGATAAAAATCTTTCTTTTCTACCACCTTCTTTTCAAATATGCATAGGGACCTAAGAACTTCCATTCTTCTTTTTTGCAGTACTAGAGATTGAACCTTGGGACACTCTTCTACTGACTTATATCCCTCTTCATTTTTAATTTGTTTTTGTTTTGTTTTGATCCAGGGTATCATTAAATTGCCCAGGCTGGCCTCAAATTTGTGATTCACCTGCCTTAACCTCCTAAATTGCTGGATTACAAGTCTGAGCTACCATAATTGGCCTTAATAACTCTCTTTGAAATCTGGCATCTATAATTTTAATGCTTCAATAGAAACTGCAGCAGAAAATATTCCATTTTGAGATCTTGTTCCAAGAATATTTGACTGCATCAACAAGTTTTTCATTTCATTATTGCATTTATTTTATTGAGTGTAACTCCTAAAAAGTGAAGGTGATTTTTCGGAAAGTGAAACTAAATTATTATACACTAGCCATGTTTGAAAGTGAAGTGTGCCTTTCACAAATCTAATCTCCCAACATTTCATTTTTCTTTTTTGGTTCCTAGGACCTGACGCATGCTAAACATGAGTCCTACCACTGAGCTATCCCTCCAGCACCCATTATTATTATTTTGATGATTAAATGAGTTACAAATGGATTTAGCTACATGAATGTAATCACTAACAATACTGAACTTCCTTGAGTGTATTTTTCAGAGGTCTATCTCTTCTTTGGTTTTGTCTAACTCTGCACATTTGTTTACTTGCTGAGATAGTAATTTTGCTTAATGCCATAAATACATTTATGTAAAATAATATATAGCACAGTATAAATAACAGGCATAACATATCATATAATCAATGGCTGTTTAACTATCACTCAACATAAGAACTAAAGAATAACCAAGAATAAATGGAACCACCATTTGTCCCAGCAATCCCACTGCTCATATTATACTCAAATGACTTAAAATCATCATACTACAGTGATGCAGCCACATCAATGTTTATAGCAGCTCACTTACAATAGCCAAGCTATGTAACCAACACAGGTGCCCCTCAACAGATGGATGGATAAAGAAAATGTGATATATATATTTCACATATATATATATATATATATATATATATATATATATATATATATATATATTACTCAGCCATAACGAAGAATAAAATGATGGCATTTGCCACTAAGTGGACACTATCATGCTAAGTGAAATACACCAGTCCCCCCAAAATCAAAGGCCAAATGTTCTCTGTGATATGTACATGCTAACCCACAACAAAAAGAATAGGGAGGGGAATAATAAATATTTCACTGCGTCAGACAAAGATGAATGAAGGGAAGAAAGGACGATGGGAATAGAAAAGACAGTAGAATGAATTGGACATATCCTTCTTTTGCTCATCAATGAATACACTACCAGTGTAACACTAAATTATGTGCAACTACAACAATGGGATCCTAATGGGAATAGGTTGTACTCCATGTATGTACAGTATGCCAAAATATACATATATATAACAAATAAAAAAGAAGAGAAAAATCCAATTCAAACTTCTTAGACAAAAATGTTATTCTTCCATATAACATGTAAGGAAAAGCTCTTGTTGCTTGACTAGTGCTTCCACATCAATATCAACAGACCAGTTACTCTCCACTGCTGCATCTGCTGCCCGGATGGTGATCTCTGTCTTCTTACTTCTAAGTCTGGTTGTAGACAAGATGCCCCTTGCCACAGAATTTCAGGTTACCTTGATCACATTGGGTAGGAAGAAAAGTGAGAACATCTCCTCCCCATCCCTGTTTTTAGTCTAATTGGGTCAAGTTAACTCATATCATGTCTCTCTGAAACAACAATCTGCACTGGAAATCCTTGCACTATTACCATGTAGGGTCCAGACCTGGATTCTAACAGTGAATTTGAGATTACTAATAATTTCTTTCATTAATCAGAACTCAGGATTAAATCAAAGTTTATTACTGCTATAAAGAAGTGACCAACACAGGGAGTATAAGTGTGGTGCATTGCTATGTGCTTCCATAAAATTTAATACACCTTGCTATCTTATATTACAAGTGTCTTTCCATTTATGCTTGTGTTCTCATCTGATAGAAGCAAAGTTCTTTAATGGTTGGAATGATTTCTTATCCAAGGCTTAGCAATATTTTATTAAGAGCTACTTCATAGATATTCATTAACTGAAGCAAATATGTTTCCACATTTTATTTAAGCTATTAATTTAAAAAATATTTGGGAAATAGAACAAGCCACCCCTCCATGTTTTTAAATTGTCATATTTTCATTAGTTTTGTTTATTAGTTAAGTTTCTTTGGGATTAGAAACATTATCTTGGATCCAAAATATGCTTTTAGATGCCCATGTTATGTTAAATTATTTGTAACAATACATGTCCTCTACTTAAATTTTATTTTTGTAGCAACATCTATTTAGATTTTATATCTACTGGAGGAAGTGATGATATATCTACTTTTGTAAGACTAAGATATGCAGTTCAGTTAGGATTTGTTTATAACTATGGCAAGTTGGAACATGTCTAGACTGTAAGAGCATGACAGAGTTAATGAGAAACACATGTTTAGAATTTGTAAATCATTGTGACATATTTTTCAATTAAATAAGCTAAGTATCACCTCATATGTTTCCTTCAGTTTAATTTCTAATATCAATATAATTTTAAAAATAATTACACAGAAATTTTCTTAGAGGTCTATTTTAAATTTTTCAATACATATATTAATTTGGAGACATCCCAATGTACAAAATAATAGGTTAAACACTAGGAATGCAAAGATGAATACAATAGTCTCCATTGAAGGAGTTCAAAGTCTACTAATGAAAATGAAAATAGTGAGATAGTCTAATTCAGTAGAGTACTTATAAATATCTAATTATGCAGAAAACATTGATGAATCATAGAGAAGAATGAACAAATTCTGAGGGAGTTAAGAAAATATTTCTGATGGTGATAAAACCATAGTTGAAACTTACATATGTCAATTTTTCTTCATGATAATTACTCAGTTTTTTAAAAATAACTTGAATATGTATGGCATTTCTGTAAAAAACATGCTGTAAAATATGTTGGTGAAATATTGTTCAATTAGGTTAAAGAGTAAGAAATAAATTAACAGATTTTCATACATTCAAGTGCTCTGGAACAAAATGATTTCTTCATGCTCAAGTTTTACTAAGATATTTAGAAGAATAGTCAGATAAATTAATAAATGTGTGAAGTGTTGGAAATGGCCAGAAATAGAATATGGAAAGGCATGAGAGTTGAAAATAGGGGAAGAAAACAAACAAATGTAAAGGAAAATTATTAGAATTGTTGAACATTTATTTTAAAGACAAAGAATTCTTAAACTGAGGTTGAGATGGAGCAAATTGAGGCTAATAAATGCAAACTAGATAATTTTTTTTAAAGTTCCCTGTTTCAGGAAACAAAATTCTAAATTGATACAATAATGGTTCATATATTAGAGTCATACCAACTTTGCTTCCCTAGTTGAGTGTATTAAATACTGTCTCTTTCGGAATAGTCTGTTTTGTTATTTCTATCCTTTGAGACTAACTCTGTACTAAAATAGTGTTTATCTTCATGTTATTTTGCATTCAGTTTCCTCAAATTCTTATAAACTTAATTTTAAAGGTAATAGATTTATTGTTATCTAAAATGTTTCATGGAGTGAAATCACAGCATTCCTATGTAGTTATGTTTTACTACCGAATTTGACTACTATTACCTTAACATATATTATCTTTAGAATTTGAAGAACACTTTGATGGAAGTTTTCAAATTATACTTCTAAAACCTGCAATTTGCCCAAATGTGGGAACCTTGAGTGCATAATTTGTGGTAGTGGGAGACTGTGTTTGTGCTCTCCCTTGTTAAGAAGAAGAAGAAAAAGAAAATGAAGAAGAAGAAGAAGAAGAAGAAGAAGAAGAAGAAGAAGAAGAAGAAGAAGAAGAAGAAGAGGAGGAGGAGGAGGAGGAGGAGGAGGAGGAGGAGGAGGAGGAGGAGGAGGAGGAGGAGGAGGAGGAGGAGGAGGAGGAGGAGGAGGAGGAGGAGGAGGAAAGAAATGAAATTTCAGATTAATACAGTGATTCATTCACTGCCATATACTCTCCTTTCTATGGACTATATAAGCAGATTTTGACTTCAGGAAACTCAATTGTTTGATTATTTACAGTCATGCTATCAACTAACTACTTATATCACAAGGCACTAGGATACCATATTATTGTTAACTTTCTTCAGTCATTCTCTTTTATGTAGTTCATATGACTCCAAAATGTAACCTTGTTTAGAACTGGGGATGGAAAGACATATAAAAATGTGATCGAAAGAGTAGAGTTAGATGAAAAACTAGTAGCAAGCAATAAGAATATGAACAAAACAATGGAAAGATTAGTCTGGCTGTAAAGTATAAGCTTAGTTTTGTATATTCTGATTTACTATATACCTCTAGTAATAATTCCCATAGAGCATTTCTCAAATATTTTTCTGAGCAATATTGTTTTAATACGATTTTCACATTTCTGAATAACTGTATTAAGTACAGTTCTGAAGGGTATGGACACTTTTGTATTTCATTTAGCTTTATGTTATATTATTATAAAAACTAAAACTTCAATAGTTAAAATTCTTACATATCACCAAAAGTGTCATTAAATCAGACTATGTTATTATGCCAAAATCGTCAACATATGGATGTTCTTGTATTTTTAAATGGACTTCTGATTGAGATTGAAAGATCTGATTCAGTTGATTTTGAAATCAAAATAGAAATTTCTGTTTTTAAATAATTTATACAGCATTAGAGACAAATGTGAAATATTTTAACAATAAAATAATTTTATATAAGATGAGATGAACAGCCTTAAGGGAAACAAAGAGCTGGTGGGCTCTCATATTTTACTATTTTTGATGGAATCTCAAGAAGAATAAAACTATTCTGCACAAGCCCAAGCCTGCTGCTAAACTCTGTTGGCTGTGGAGGCATAAAGGTGAGTCACAAGAGGAAAACACCGAAAACCCATGAGACTATTTCTAATGTAGTCATTGATTAACTAGACTTACTTTTTCAAGATCCCTTCAAGGCAAAGGTGAGACATTGCACAAGAAAAAGACTTCCATAGTTCTGGCAAGGTGTTTCTTCACTGTCCAGTTGTTGTAAAAATAATACAGAAATTATATAAATGATAACTTTTTCTAAAACAGTGTAGATATGGTAATGTATTAAATCAAATTTTAGGCTATTGATTTCTACTAAGTATTATGTGTGTATTTATAGAAAGATTTTATATTTTCATATGGGCAAATCATATCAATAACTGGTTTTGTCTATGCTATTATGAGTTTTATAAGTCACCCATATTAGAAACCTTATAGATAGATGGAAAACTTAAATTTGACTTACAAGCTCAACAACAAACAACTGCTAGAGACTCAAATCCTATTTAAATATGATAATTGCATACTGTTTGAGATTTCTTATTTGTCATGATTTTTGTAAAGTTAAAGGACCTTTCTCTTCTTTATAGTTAGGTAACCTGGAGATCACCTTCATAAGCATTTTAAAAACAATGTTTTTAATAAATATAATAAGAAAATCTTTAAAAATGATGAAATTATAAACATATCAACTCTTAAGATACACTTGTGAGCTAGATTTTGTTCCTTATTATCCCATTTTGAAACAGCATAATAAGTTTGCAAAGGCCATGAGGTGGGAGCATGTCTAGATAATTTCAGGAACTGACTCTGGAGCAGGATGAAGAAATGAGGATGTGAAATAGGAGAGAAAGAAGAATAAGGTAAATTCACATAAGTAATTAATTAGACAGGGACAGGGAACACAGATAACAAAGTGTTCCTGTTTTTTAAAATAAAAATAAGTGCCTATGGCAAGGAAATTTTTTTAAAAAGTAAATTAGATAATCCTATTTATCTCAAAGACCTTAATACTATTCCTAACAAATATATAGACATTAGCCTTATTTAAACTAGTAACTGCACTTAGTATATGTATATGTTTTTATGTGTGATACATATAAAATATATGACATTGTATTAACATGTTTACTTGTATACATACTATTATTATGACATGTATATTTGTAAACAAATTTAAATGGAAAATAATTAAATTATGTATGCATATCAGTAGGTATAAAAACACCAGCTGGATTAAATCAAGAATCACCTAGTGACTTTAGGGCATATTTAGAGAATCATTGGCTAAGGATTTCCAAATATCAGACATGTTTACAAAGAGAATTGGGGTCATAGTATATAGCAGATGTTGATCAATGAACAATAATAAGGTAAATTTTATTTTTTAATGAAAAGGAGTTATCTTTAACAGTGATTTTACAACTGAATGATAGTGATCTCAAAATAATTAGGTTTCACATCACAAGTTGGAGATGAAAAATGGTATTAGTAAGATATAAATGCAAATGGTAGAAAGTGCAATGTTTTTATATATTAAAGAAATGACAAAGGTTAATTGAGATCAAGAACTGAAGAAAACTATTAATGATAATTTGAAAATACTCAGAATATTGCTGAGAAACTACATTGAATTTGAGACAAATGCCTACATTCCCTGAAATTCACATGTAGATCTTTCCCTGAAAAAGAAAAGTTGGGGAGTAATTAATAAGAATTTAATAAGAATATAATATTTACCAACATTGAACTTTTTTGTCTTCAGCAACAATGAGTTTATGAGGGGTCAGAAAGCATTGGTAAGCCTCAGCCAGCCCTCTCTGAGCATTTACCCTAATGTTACCTCTCCAACTCTCCAGAAAACCCATCTTCTGAAAACACACAGTACAACAAAGGTAAGAACTAAAATGCTTTTATATGCAAGAGCAAGTGACATTGTTTCCCTGGGTCAGAATCCACAGTAATTTATTTCATGGCTTTACATTAAAATGCATTGCTTTAAAATTCTTAAATTTAATCTACTTAAATGACCAAAAATTGTATCACTGAAATGATGTACTCTGATAAAAATAAATCTATATTTTATTGATTCACCTACCTAAAATGTGGCCTGATTTCCCTTTGGTATTCTATATTTAACAATTCAACCACAAATAGAATATCCATATTTTTCCCTGTAATTTTATAAGCTTTGTGGCTCAAATAGAAATTGTCAAAAGTGAGCTAGCTTTTATAGTCAAGTAATAGTGTTATTTTTTATTCAGTGGGAAATAATTGATAGGCAATGCCTTCTGAAATATACATACACAGTGTTTTGTGATTTTTAAATATGCTATCAACCTAAGAAATATGATTATAAAGATAAGGTAAATACCATTTTAGTATTAAAATTTTGAACATATTTTTTTATTTGTCTGTAAACATTATTGTAACGTTTATGTGAATTCAAAAAATATACACACCAATTTAATGATTCTGTTCTTTGGTAATATTATATATTAGGATACAAATACAATGTTTTGCTACCAGAATTATTTGTAATGGACCCAAATGGAACCAGTTCATTTGCAAATCCACAATGGTATTGATGCACAATTTTTTAGTAAAAATTGTTTATAAACAATAAGAGTAATAAGTGATGTATCTAATAACACTTGTAAATCTCTCTCTCTCTCTCTCTCTCTCTCTCTCTCTCTCTCTCTCTCTCTCTCTTATTGGGCCAGGGATTGAACCCAGGGGCATTCATCCACTGAGCCACATCCCCATCCCTATTTTTTTTTAATTTTATTTAGAGACAGGGTCTCACTAAGTTGCTTAGCTCCTCGCCATTGCTGAGGCTGGTTGTGAACTTGAGATCCTCCTGTCTCAGCCTCAGAGCTACTGAGATTACAACATATGCCACAGCACCAAGCATGTAAATCTCTATTTTAATGACACTTTTTAATAACATTAATAATAATATTTCTCAAATATAAAATTCATAAAACTTTATAAAAAATAAAAAATGCTTGATTGGATAAATGTGAAGTGTTTTACTTCCCTGTTAAATTCATATGCACTGACATAGATTATATAGGCTTAATGTAATAGTCTATTTCGAAGTTTCATCATTGAATTATGTCATATTTCTGGTAGTACTTGTTACACTTATTGTTTAACTATATTAAGATATTCCATTTGAATTTTCTACTGGCATGAAACTAGTGGATAGAAGAGAATTCTTACAATAGAAAATGCATAATTGTTGAAATTTTTAATCATGTATTGGACAGGATAAAAATCCTGATTTTATTTTATTATTTTAAATTTCTAAATTATTATAAATATGACTCTTCAAATAAGAAACTTATTTTTTACCAGTTGGAACAGGAAATGTAAATGTCCCCAAGATGGTTGCTTTGCCCTGTAACACAACATGGGTAAGTGCACAGTTGTCCTCTAGAAGTTACAACTGTCCTGAGATTTAGCTATTAGACTTTTTTCCTGTGTGGAATGATAATTGGTCTGTGGTTTCTCCAATCACAGGCTAAGTTAAGTGATTCATGAGATGAACATATCATTGGCAGTCTAGATCTTAAATCACTGACTGGGTTCTAGAGACTGGATACGCATAGGCAGATGACTTTAAATATTAGGTTGAAGCTCACAATTTTGCCTTATTACTCTTGTAAATTCCCTGGCCATGAGCAAGCTTTCCTTCTATGCGCATGATAGAACCACTTTAGAATAATCCTAAACTGGATTCCTGTTTATTCTAGTTTTTTCTTAAGTACCTTCACCTCTTTCTTTTAATCCCATTCCTCCATGGTGGGGCTCGAAAAATTACCAAGAACTTTAGGAAAGCATAACCTATCCAGGTGATGAAAAGGACAGTCATTACAGATTCAGGGACAGGTCATTTCTCCTGGAAATAAGTGAAACTAATTATGTAATTTTCCTCTGACTCAATTCTCCAGCCTCTGCCCTATACAGCCTACTTCCCACACACCTCTTTTCCAGATTGGTTGTCAGCAGCATCATTAAAAGTACATTAATATTCTCATGCTGCTAAAAAGTTTTGGCAGATGATCAACTATATGGAATATTGTGAAAAGCTCTGCATTTTATTAAATGATTAGTTGCAATCTCTTTTAAAGACCATTTATCTTTGTACAAATTCTTAATATTTAAAATAAATGCCTACTCTTACATATAAAAGTTGACTCAAAAAAAAGGTGTAAAGAAATGGGGAAAAGCTGATCAATGTGTCCTAAGATACAGTAGGAGAAGAGCAAGAAGTTCTGGTGTGTGATTGCACAGTAGGATGAATATTGATGATAATAATTTACTCTACATATCAGAAACTTATAAGAAACAATTTTGAACAGTTATGTTTTTCAGGAAAAAAGTAACTTACTTCAATTCTGTCATTCATTACATGCACTCAGAGATTGCATTTGTATTTAATTTTTAAAAGGGCAAAAATGCTAATGGAAGGTTTTAAAGTTTTGGGGTTATGCACACTTTCAGTTTATATGGAAACTCTGACTGGATTACAATATAATTTTCAAAAATGGAAGTTCTCCTTAAGTTGTTTATTTTGACAGTAAGTAATAGAGAAAATAATCATTGACAATGATTCCATTGTTCTTATGACAGTTTTGTCATAGAAAGACAAACTATTTTCCTGCATGGCGTTTTGTTTTGTTTTTTTTTGTTTTGTTTTTAGGAAGAAATAAAGGTTGACAAAAAGATTTTAATAAAGATAATTTTAATACAGATATTGATGATTTATATCTCTCTACCTGCAAGCTATTTATTTAAGTACTTCTTTTTAAAGTATAACATAGCATATCCATAAATTCTTTGTCTAAACTGTGGTTGGTAAATCCAGACAGAAGTCCAGCAGGCCTGTCAGTCTGATAGGCTTGGTTCTTTGTGTTTGAGGAAATCTATGGACTTCTGGGAAAGACCTGGTTAAAAGGAAAGAATTAAGATGTATAAGTTGGGATCAGGGTGGATTGGCAATGAAGAGTAACTGGGTACAGCATTATTAGTGCTTTATTTCAGATTATTTGCTCACTTAATTCAATAAACCCACAACTGTGTGCTGTTGCAATATGTGTAGACTACTTAAAGCACTTATGGGATGAACTAAAGTACTTATCTGTAATTTCATGGGCTGTTAAAAACAGAACAATTAGCATCTATATGCTAGGTAGATTTGTCTATCACATCACAAAGGTGTTGAAAGGCAAGATAGCAGACCAGTGATGTTACCGCTGTTTCTTCAGGACTCTGGCACCAAGAACAAAGTACTCTTGACCATGCCTTCTTCCTCTAGGAATAAAATCCTCAAGCTTCCTGCCTACCACAACTGCATCAGATGCAGGATTGCCTTAAGATTTGTGGAGACCATGGATCTCTTCTTAATGAGCCAGGGTGGGAAAAGAGAAAGTGAAAGCCACATGTTATGGTCTGGACTACCACTTCCCTGAACTCAGGTAAGACTCATTTGAAACTAGGATGAATATCCAGATGAATATGGGATAAAGAATATTAAATAATATTTGACTCATTGTTTTATTTGTAATCTACTTGTAGTTACAGGAAACATAGACTAAAGCAGTTTTGTTTCTTTTAGTTGTTTTAATCCTAGGGTAATTACCCCTCCTCTAATATCTCCTGCATTACATGTAGTAAAAATAATCATTCTTAGCTACTCTTAGTCAAAGTGAGGTCCCTAAAATATCCAGCATTAAAATCTTTTCTTTCTCAAAGAGAAATAAAATCTGACAAGGATAGTATCCTATGAGACTTCAACTTTAAAAACCAAATAAAAATAAGGCTTCATTCCTGAGTTTCTACAACAGCAGGTTTGGAAACATTGTAGGTCTTTTTGCAAGAAGAAAATGTAAATAAATTGTACAAAAAGGTTAACTTAAGTGTCCAGCAGAATCAATATTTTCTCTTCTTAATTTTAAAAGTATCATATTAAACTTTCAGAAAAAGAAAGCATGTTTAAACCAAAATTAATTATAAAATATATATTTTATTGTCTTACCACATATTTTAAAAACATGCTGTCATTATTAATATGTTACAAATTAATTTAATATTATTCATAACCAGCTTTTTCTGATTGCTAAACTTATATAATATTCCCACCCTCAGTTTAGGTTCCATGAACTTCATTTTAATATATTTATTAAAATTAAATAGAGTGTACACATGAAACATGCCCTAAACTTATATCCAAGTTTTGCAAAATTAAGTTTAATCCTGATCTTATGCACAAGTTTTGTTAGCTTTATCCTTGTTTTATTTCCATTGCACATTGCTTCCTTGTGCTTTTTTTTTTTTTTTTTTTACCTTGTATCTCTTTAGGTTTAGAGCTGGTATTTATCAGAATGGACTAATTCATTCTGTGACAAGAAAAAAATCCAAAATATCAGGGGTTCAACAAGTTTGTTCTTCCACATACCATACTTTTTGCATGAGTCCTGTGAGATCTTGAGTCCTTAGATTCACTCAGATTCCTACAGAATCGGAACATCCCACATTATGAAATAAGTGAGTTCCTCTGTCTTGAGGGATGAAAAGACAAAATTGGAAAATTACCCACAGGTTTTCTAAAACCAGCATAGTGTTTTGGAACTGATCTTTCATTCCCCTCCATCCCTGCTCAGGTTCCAAACTTTGCTTCTGTATTCTGTCCTGTACGTTTGAAAGGCTCTCTTGATAATCATGGATAAATGTGAAATTTTCTTATTGCCCATTATAAAAATGACTATTCTCCATGAGTGTCTCTAAGCTATTTGAAATATGGAAAAATCTCAGAGCAGACATTTAAAATAATTTTTTAAAATATGACCTTATTCTAAAATTTGGAAAACCTTTTTTTATTACCAACTACTTCCTATTGTCTTTGCCTCAGTCATCAAATAGATATAGATTTAGGAGAACTAGAAAGATCAATCTCCAAACTACAGGTTTCACTAGACTCCCTGGCAGAAATGGTCTTACAAAACAGATGGGGGCAAGATCTTCTTTTTCTAAAGCAAGGAGGACTCTGTATAGCCCTAGGAGAAACCTGTTTTTTTTAATGCAAATCATTCTGGGATAATAAAGGATAGTTAAACATTAGTAAGAAACAGATTAAAGGAAAGAGAAAAAATAGGAGAAACTTCAGGCAATTGGTTCCAAAACCTATTCTCATGGTCCCCTTGGTTGAGTACCATCATTTCAGCCATAGCTGGGCCCCTAGTACTTCTTCTGATTGGGATCTCTGTAGGATCCTGCATTGTAAAAACCCTCCTAAACCATCTACACAAAAGTATAAGCAAAATCTGACTTATGGTTTTGTGAGCTCAATATGGTCCATTAGAAGAATGGGAGGATACTGAGGCATAATGATGTGCAAGATTGACATCAAACCTAATAAAACCAGTGGGGAATGTGATAGTAGGAGCAAATGTGACTCCATTTGGATTTATGACTTCATCCTGTAAAATAACCATGCCAACACTTTGACTAAGGCAAAGTGTTCTTTTCCTCTTACTATAGAAATCTGTGAGAACAGGGAACTACCTAATGGGGTAATGTTTCTGTAACTAGGGTAATGGGGCTCTGTTTCTGTAACTGGGGTGACTGGACTAACAGTGATTTGTTAGGCTTCCCTCCACTTAACTGCACTGTCTCACTTCTGTAACCTGGATTGCTTGCATTGGTTAGACCCCGGAACATCCCTTTTGCATTTTTCAGGCTTATAAGGGACACCCTTGCAATTGTTCAGGGCTGATCAGGGGAACAGCTTTATGTTCTAATCAGTCACCACTAGTGTGCTTCAATAAAGGCTTGATTCAATTATACCTGAGTGGTCTGGAAGTCAGTTTATGAAACCCCAGGATGAAGCTTTAACTATAACAATCCAGCAATCCCATTTCTAGGAATATGTCCAAAGGAAATAAAATCTGGATCTTAAAGAGTTATCTCCATTTTTACTTTTTTGGTACTATTATTCACAATAATAAAGACATAGAAAAAACCTATGTGTCTACATGTCTGCCAGTTATTGTGTGGATTTAAAAAATGTGGTACACACACACACACACACACACACACACAGAGAGAGACAGGGGGGGGAGAGAGAAATATTTCTTGGTTCATAACAAAGGGATTCTACGATTTTTTCTTCTTTTATTTATATATAACAGCGAAATGCATTATAATTCTTATTACATATATAGAACCCAATTTTCCATATCTCTGGTTGTATACATAGTATATTCACATCAATTCATATCTTCATTCATGTACTTTGGATAATAATGATCATCACATTTAATCATCATTAGTTATCCCATGGCCCCTCCCTTCCCCTCCCATGCCTCTGCCCTATCTAGAGTTTATTTATTCCTCCCATGCTTCCCCACCCTATTCCACTATGAATCAGCCTCCTTATATCAAAGAAAACATTCAGATTAGTTTTTTGGTGGGGAGTGGTATTGGCTAACTTCACTTTGTATTACTTTCTCTAACTCCATCCATTTACCTGCAAATGCCATGATTTTATTCTTTTTTATTGCTGAGTAATATTCCATTGTGCATATATGCCACATTTATTTTAATCCATTCATTGCCTGGAGGACATTTTGCTAAGTTTAACAAGCCAGACACAGAAAGTCAAATATTGTACAATCTTATTTATATATGGAATTGAATATAGTCAACTGCACAAAAGTGAAAGTATATAGCAGTTGCTATATACAAGAATGGGAAAGAGGAAATTGGAAAACATCAATTAAGAGTGTAAAATTTTAGTTATGAAAGAATGAGTTCTGAAAGTCAAATACACAGCATAGTGACTACAGTTAACAGAACTATAGTATACACTTGCAGTTTGCCAAGATGGAAGATCCTAGGTGTTATTAACCTCAGAAGAATGAAAGAAGAAAAGAAGGAAGGAAGGAAAGAGGTAAATATGTAAGGTGATGGACATGTTTATTAGCTTGATTATGGTGATTATTTCACAATGGATATATATACCAAATGATCGAATTTGTAAACCACAAATATAAACTATTTGTCAATATATGTCATTAAGGTCAGGGAAAATAGAGTATTTCAAATACGGTTATACTGAAAAAAAGAAACATGAGAGTAAATAAAACCTGCCAAAGAACAAGCAGTTGGGAAATGTAGAATAGACAGCTGAATTTACCCAAATTGTCCTTGTTCACATAGAAAACAATATTATATTATCAATAATGTAAAAGTATAATTGTTTATAGATAATTAATTACTTTGAATAGGCCTTCCATTGTCAGTATTAAATTATTATTTAAGAAAAATTCTTATGAAAAATTCTTTGCAAACCTAAATATTCAAATCCTGTTGATTGAAAGAAAAAAAACAGAAATCATATTTCTTTCAATAATGTAAAATCTGGCTCCAACGAGCACATTTAACTTTGCTAGAAGTGGGATTTACCTGAACAGATGCTCTTATACTTCTATTTGAAGTAGCAAATGAGATCACATATATTTGTAGAGTTAGCACATGTAACAGATGAAAATTGGGTGTTGTGCCCATTTTCACTGTTGTGGGGTTATGCTATGAGACACCCCAGATGTTACACTTTGGCAGACAGTTTTTATTTTTTGTTGGGAGCTCAGAAGATTATTGTATGAATCTGGATATATCCCAAACTTACTCTCCAAGTGTCTGGCCTAATTTAGTGAAGCAGATGATGTAAATGAACTTCTTTACTTACAAGGTTATGTGTAAGATGATAGTTCACCTGGTTTGGGAATCCTTCATGAAAAATGCTGCCTTCTCCATGCAGGGTGATGTTCTTCACTGTTTAATGAATAACAGCTGTTTGTTGAACACAAGTTTCCACATTTGATCTAGAAACAATTTTTTTTCTTTCTTTCTTTCTTTCTTTCTTTCTTTCTTTTTATTCTTTTGTTACTGAGATTTGAACTCAGTGGAGCTTAACCATTGAACCACATCCTTAGTCCCTTTAATTTTTTTGTTTTAAGGCATGGTCTCATTATGTTGTTCAGGGCCTTTCTGAATTGCTGGGGCTGGCTTTGAATTTGTGATTCTCCTGACTCAAGTCACTAGATTTACAGACAGGGGTCACCATGCCAAGTTAAAAGTTTCTTAATCTACACTGTATGTTTTGCCTTCCTGTATGCTCTGGTTGCATTCATTTTGTATAAGATTATAGTAGCTGTTGAAACTCGGGTTGATTTTTACCCAATAATATTATTTGATTAATTTTGTTTCTATTTAAGTATTTATGATGCTACATTTCTTTTTATAAATTCAATGTGTTTTGAAGTGTTATAAAGTTTTTTCATTTATTCATCTAAGATTAAACTGTTCTTTAAAATTTTAGAAGTAAATTAGATTGCATAAGTACATTAATATTCCTTTATACTTTCATTTTTGTTGTATGTATGAAGTTGGATTAGTCTAGCCAAAATATGTCAAATACAGATACTTTCTTTTCTGTCATCACTAATATCATAAGAGATGAGGCGCTCCAGTTCTCATATTCCCATGGCTACTGGATGGATTATTTATTCACATGGATTGAGGGTGGAGGAGATTTCTTCAATTATAGTCACAAAAAAAGAGCAAGAAGTTGTGGTTATCTGTTTCAGTAAAGAAACACAACTAGCATAACATCTACTATTGGAGCCATAATTTAATTAAAATAATATGAGTTAATTTTAATCTATCATAATCATCCTATCTTTTTTGCAGAAGTCATGAAGGCAAAAGTAATATGTTGGAAAAAACTATTTGAAATTCAAGGTTTTAAATGTGACTGTAATCATTGCAATGCCACACTATCTGCGGTATAACTTCTATTACCTGTGAAGAAAGAGCAGTTTCCTGATGCTTCTTTTTCGACCAGTCAAGGAACCAAAATGAAAGTTCTATTAAATTCAAAGTGTATTCATATCAACTATACATTCAAAATGTAGGTACTCAGTCACAGGTTGGAGCTTCATATTCAATGGACTTCCCGTGTGACAACAGAACATTTATCAACTGTGTTTCATGTTTTGCCAATATAATCTGGGGTAACGTTAATTTCATCTTCAAAAGATCTGAGTACTTTTCCCCTAGTGTATACAGTGATTTTAATAAATGAAGTTGGGTACATTTGAAGATGGGTTGGGATAATATTTATTTGTGGTGGTATTACAGGGAGCCTTTATAAGAGAATCAATCTCCATTTCAGTTGATGACCACTGCTCAGAAGTGGCCCAGATTTGAAGACTAGATAAAACTGTCATTCACTAGTTCTTGTTTTTTCCTGTTTATATAAACCTATCCATTCATTATTGGCTATCCTACTACTTTGTATCATGTTCATTAATAGATTCTACTTTCCATTTCAACCTCACTACTTACAATAGTAATTATATGCACCTTGCAATATAATTATATCTCTGACATGTAAATAATATTAGTGCCTTCATTTTTTCTAATACAAAATTCTGTAACTCACATTGAACTAGTGAGATCAGTTCCAAGGTTACATTTCATTTTATCAGCCCTGGATAATAGGGCCCACTCACCACAGAACTCAAGTATACTGCCACTTTAGTTTATTTCTTGCTGATTTTATAAAGTTAGAATACTCCAAGAACACCTGCTGAATACAGTTAACTGGTAGATCCTTTCGTCTCAAATAAAAAAAAATAACAGCACCAATTGTGGTGAGCCGCTTCTGCCACTTCTGCCGACTATGGTCACCATTACAAGATGGCGCTGGCTCCGCTGTGGTTTGTGACAAACAACTCCTTATTTGGGAGAGTTGGCGCATGGTTTTTCAACACCCTATGAGAAAGTGCCACGTGGCAGCTTCGCATTGGGGCTTGAGATGCTTTATTAAGGCTGGGAGGGGCATCCGAGATTCATTAGAAGAAATATCAAGGCCCTGAATAAACTGCTGAAAGAAGATTCCCGAGTTGCGTCTTCCTTGCGGCAAGGGGTCGCGACAACCAATAGCAATTTTAACATTCATATCACACTTAGACTATTGATTGCTTTATAATAAATTATGAATTAAAACTGCCATACAGAAGGTGGTAACTGTGTACCGTGCATCGCCAGGTGATGAGTGATACATTTCTATAACTCCACTGGTATATGTTTTTTTTTTTTTTTAAACAACTCTTTATACTACTCACTTATTGTGATTTCTTTCTGAAAGTAAAAACTGAATAAACTTGTATATAAAGTTTAAAGTATTTGGTGGGTGACTCCAGAAAATTGGAATGACAGAGAAGGGGAAAAAAATTGAAGTTGAAGTCTAAAGAGTATTATAGAGGTACTGCCAGGGTCAATGGGGTCCTAATTCACCACATCTCTGAGAGGTGTTGAGAATGTCTCGCAGAAATGTCTTCTTACAGGGAGAGAGCTGAAACATTTATCCACTGCTCTCATTGCTTTTTGGTTGAGCTTTGCCTGGAGGAGGTATTATTCTTCTGCCCTGTGATCTGTATTTTAATTTTGATTGAAGCATTGAGGAAAGTCTCAGGGAGAAAAGAAAAATATGTGCATGGTCTGGATTTGGGAACCCAATTCTTAGTGCAAATTAAGTTGAGCTTCAAAGAAATTCTTTATTTTACATGAGACTAAAATAAAAAGTATGTTAATTTATGTGAAGATGGGATTTTGTGCAAGACTAAAGAAAGTAAGTTATATTTAATAGAAGGACTCAGAGAATACTGTACTCTGAAGCCATTCCTGAAGAATATTTTATAAGATCAAAAATTTCACACAAACAAGATATACCTGGAGAAACTTCAAGAAAAATACTGCTACTAAGAATTAAATATATACAAGTGCTGTATATCCTTAAAAAATAAAATAATGCAACTCAGTAATGGGAGCCAAAAAAAGTTATTTAAGTATGGGCAACCAAATTGTAGCAGGCAAAGTAAGGAAAAGGGGAACTTGGTACATTATTAAAAGCATAAGTATAAAGGTTAACAACTAGGAAAAAAAACTAGGAACCCCTGCAAAACAATTTAAAAGTGAATCACACAGAAAAAGAATAAGAGTAAATATTAAATAAGATGATATACTTTCCAGCAAACATTGAGCCCTCTCTATTAATCTAAATGTTTACTCATACATTAAAGAGATTCATAGAGTGCCAAAAAGACCAATTTCATTCTGTATTCAACAGACACATAAGAAAAGTTGTTCTGAAAGACTAAGAAGGAATATATTAATTTTATTGTTTATTTTATAATTGATTTGAGAAAAATACATACTTTAGCTTATTTTACTGAAGAAACCTCAAATTCTAAAAGTAAAAATGCTGTAATATAGTAACAGTCATATCAGACATGGTCTTCTTCCTAAATATAATTCTAAACATAATCCTGCACTGAAAGGAATCAGGGATCCTTGGAGACATGGCTGATTCCAGGACACAGACAGGGAAAGAATGTCCCAATATCATGTGAGGGAAACCAAGATCATGCTCAAAAACTGACATGCACATGTCCAAAGCAACTACCATAAAGAGCTTTGACCTGCCAAATTTGTACAATGATAGCCTCAAAAGGAATAAGTAATGAAAATTAACTTTTAGCACTCAAGGATAGTTCATGAGTCCCCAGAAATACTCAAGGTAAGAAGAATACCAGCAGTGAAGTTATAGGAAAGAAGGAACAAATTAATTAAAAAGTAACCAACAGAAAATCTACAAACCAATGTAATAATGTATATTGGTAATAATAATCAATTGATTTTTAAATTATTAGATAAAGTACTTTTGAAGACAATTACATTGATATAGTCTCAAATATAATTCATTGGTTACTCATTAGTGATAAAACAAAAAAAAATGTATCTTACATTTTGGTGCCTACTACCTAAACTGACATTGAATATTTCTGAGTAGAATGTAACGTGAAGTACACATCACAAGACATCATCCATGTGACATTTTTGCAAATAATAATAATAAATTAACCTGAAGTGGATTAGAACTTGATCAACTCAAGAATGAAAGGCAACTGTACTAGATTCTTTAGAAATGTCAATGTCATTATTGTACCATAGGTCATGAAAAATATTGGTGGAACCCTATAAATCAAAATTTAAAAATGAAACATGAAAACCAAATGACGTGAACAATACTAATTAGATACAAAAAGGCAAAAAGAGGATAAAAAGAAATAAAGAATTGGCAAAAGAAAATTTTGACATACATTTCCTATTAGGTAGTGTTATATTAATGTTAAATATTTTCTTTATTTTTTGATTAGGTAGAATATATATTATGTATTATTATCAATTAGAGTCATCTTCATGTTCTTAGGAAACATATGTTGAGGCATCAAGGGATTGAATACCATGGTTTTTGTGACTTAAATGAATTGAATTAAAAAAAAACGTACATACATGCATATGATGCTTACATATGTGTGTGTTGTGTGTGTTCATGTGTGTACAAAGACTGAGAAAAGAGAGAGAGTTATTACACTATTCTATCAAATTTATCATAGGTTTGAAAATTTTATACAACAGTAGGAAAATTTTTCATATCAGGAAATGTATCACTGATTAATTTGATTAACCTACCATGGAAAGAAAACAAATATAGCATTATTGTTGCCATAAGAACTCTCAGCATAGTCATCATATGTGCTGGAGTCCACTTTTATTTATTTTTTTTAAGAGAAAGGAATTGTGAACAATCAATTATAAGACTTCAATAATGTATAAACTGTGCTTTTTATTTAAAGGACTATGAACTACAGTAGAAACCAATAGCATTGATAATAGCAATATCATCAGTGTTATTAGTAAGGTAAAATAAATGGTATATTTGGGCTAGGGATGTGGCTCAAGCAGTAACGCACTCACCTGGCATGCATGGGATTCTGGGTTTCATCCTAAGCACCACATAAAAATAAATAAAGATGTTGTGCCCACAGAAAATTAAAAAATAAATACTAAAACATTCTCTCTTCTCTCTTTCTCTCTTTAAAAAAATAAATGTTATCTTAAATTATTTTGTATTAGTCCTCAAACATTTTATGATATCATTCATATGTTCAGTGATTAAAATATGATTATCTTATTGCTTCATGCAATACTTTGAGGTTTTAACATTTTCTTAGTTTTTAAAGATTTTATTAAATATAATCTGAGCCTATTAACTCATTCTTAAGATCATTATAAGCATGAAACTGATATTACACATACATCCTCTAGAATTAGTCTTTACCATTTATAGCCTTTCTGATTTCCTTCTTAAGGCCTAATTACTTCATTTGTAAAATGAAGAAAATATTACCCATCTTGCATTTGGTGATGAATTTTTGGCAGAGTTCTGAGGAGGTGCAGGTAACAAATGGTAGGAGGTAGAGAGTATATGTGTGGTGTCTATTCTGTGCTCTTCTTATGAAGCCACTGGTATTCAATCATGGTGGCTCTATTCTGAGAACTTTATCTAGTCCTAACCATCTCTCAAAGACCTCACTTTTAAAAATTGCTCAGATAAATATTAATATTTTACCATGGGAACTAAACTCTGACATGAGGTTTAGGTAGACAAACCATATTCAAATCATATCATCCTCAAATCTTGGTTCCTTAAAACTCTCATGGTATTTGTTAACTCTTACTTATTATAACATATGTCTGTTACTAAACAAATATGTGTGATGTCTCATTTGAAAAAAAATTAATTTGAAGTTTATTTGCAAGTTGTCCACCTATTCTCATACTCTCCTTTGTAGTTATTGATCACTCAAGTCAAAGATTACACTAAAATCTCTGTTCAAATCTTGGGTTTTAGAGGGAAGGTTATTGAAATTTTTGAAATATAGTTAATTAAAGCAAAATATTCCCATAAAATTTAAAGTGCTGCTGTTACTTGGCCAATGGCCGAGTAGTTCACATACAAGGGTGTTCTTCACTAATCTTCCTTGACTTTTCCTGACAATTGGGTTCAACCATCACGTGCTGAGAACAATTATAATACTAGCTAGGTACCATGAGGAATCCAAACTGAGCTAAAGTGCTGCTCCTTATAAGTTACTTGCTTCTGGTGTGGTCCCTGTACCTATTAAATACCTGGATGCAAATTTCTTATTTTTTTAAAATCTTCTATCACTCCATCCTTTTATTCTGGATAGTTGATTCATGTATATTGTCTCAATCTGAAGTCTTCTTGTCTACTTTCCAAACAATAAAATCTTGAATTTACATAGGTTAAACTAGAATTTATATGAACATATAAACACATATTTTGTGTATGTCTGTGTTTGTATTTTTGTGTGTGCGTGTGTCTGTGTGTGAAAATATACTTCCCAATACTGAAAAGAACTTGTCTAAATTCATAGAATTATTGGTGGAGAGGAAATTAACGATCCAAGGGTAGGATCTAGGTCTATATCTCTGGTTTACGATCACATCATTTCTCTGTGTAATACATCATAATGCATAGATTAAACACACAACTTTTGACCCATGGGTTTGGCAATTTTTTTAGAAAATAGGAAAAAAGTAAAGTTTGATTGCTTTTCTAGCAAAGGAGAAACATAACGGACTCCAGTACCAAAGGCTGTGACTTTTCAGATCAGGAATGGGTATGGGGGGTTGGGAGCGGGTGTATAAAGAAACTCTTCAAGGATGACATTCCAGGTGTGCTCTGGTAGGAGGTCCCAGGGTGCCCTGATGACTGTTAGGATTCGCTTGTTAATTTAGAAGATATTCACTTCCCAGATCCTTAGTAGGTATCTCCTTCCTGTAGTGGGTGTGTTTAAGGGCAATTAACAAGGGGAACAAAAGATAACACTGTCTTCCTAATCTTGTTAGGGAGGGCGAGAGGGGAGAAGAAAAAAAAAACATTAAAAAAATAAGCCTGAAGGTGAAGGGACCACTGCAACATTTTCTAACTGTCAATTTCCACCTTCCATTCCCATGGAAAAGTGGACAATGACATCTCCAAGCTATTTCATGCTGTGAGAGGGTAAAGTTGGGGGTGGGGAGTGATCTCTGAGGAATCTCAGCTGACTCTTAAGAATAGTTAGGAACAAGGTCAGTTTTGACCAACGTGGTCTTAAACACCTGGCAGGAGAGTATAGCCTGAACATAGTTCTACATGGACATTTAAAAGATAAAAACCATGTTTCTTGTTTCACATAACCTAAGATGTACACTTGTGTCAGCCCTACCAAAAGTAAGTAAAGCTGGAGGCTATAAAGGAAGGGTACTTACTAGAGTGCTTAATATTTAACTATCACAAAGGACTCTAGATACACAAGCTTGTCCTGCATTCCAG
Source organism: Urocitellus parryii (assembly GCF_045843805.1). Taxonomy (NCBI): domain Eukaryota; kingdom Metazoa; phylum Chordata; class Mammalia; order Rodentia; family Sciuridae; genus Urocitellus; species Urocitellus parryii. The sequence continues at coordinate 99,450,182 of NC_135541.1, forward strand.
AAACTGACTGAGATACTAACTGCTTTCACATTTTAAAAAAAGGAATGCTTTGTTGACTTGTTTATTGTTGCCCTAGTATAAACTTTGCCCTATGTATACCTTATCCCTTCACCTGCCAGCTGCCACTATTAACCTCTGGAATGCTGACAGATTTTGAATGAACTATAATTTGAGTGCAAATTATAATCCTAAACTATGTTATAGGGGTTGGATTTAGGGAATATTGGGCCCAAATTTCCATCGAGGCAAGAACTTTGTCTACCATAGAACTTACAGAAGATAATTTAATCATTTATTTAAAATATCCAAGAAAAAGACCCCTCACAAAGGTTACAAATGAGCACACGCATTTGGGGCAACTTCTTCATTAGGGAAAAGTACTATCTTAGTTTGAATTTCTCATAATTTGATGAGTCTACCTTTTATTTTTATATGGCTAATTTACTAAAGTATATGAGAATAAAATAATCTCAAATTATCTATAGTAGTCAGGGTTTTCTAGAGGAACAAAACCAATAGCATGTATACATAATTATAAAGGGGGATTTATTAGATTATATTCCCTGACCAGAGGGTGGATAGTCCTACAATAGCCAACTGCCCACTGGAGAACTGAGGAAAGCAGCAGCTACTTAGTCCAAAATGATGGAGTCTCAGAATAAGAGGGAGCAGTGAAGCAGCCCACTCCAAGGCTGAAGGCTTGGAACCGCCCTGTAGAGTTACTGGTGTGATTTTATATTCAAAGACTGAAGAGACTGGAGTTTGATGTCTGTGGGTAATGGCAGCAGCCAAAACCATATCCACTAAAAAATCAATCTTGCATGCACAGGCAAACATTCAAGGCAGGTCTACTGACCCACAGTTTGCTGACCCACATGCCAATCATCTCTGAAAACACCATTACAAAAACATCCAGAAGTGTGCTTTAACAATTTCCAGTTATTTCAATGTAGTCAAGTTGTTAGCTAAAATTAATTGTCATGGAGTCAATTTTATCTATCACCTATATCTCTATCTAATATATTATCTACTTTATACTTATATATTCAAATTATGTAAGAAAGACAGAAAGACAAAAGAAACCTCAACTATGTAGACTTACTAAGTATACAAAACTCTAAGAACAGTAGAAAAAGATGAAGGAATGTGAATGCTTTAATCACATTTGAAGGAGAAAGTATAATAATCTAGTTTTCCCTCACAGTTGAAATCTGATATACATAAATAGCTATATCCCACCTGTAAATGTTACTATCAAATGAGCAACTCCAGACTTTTACTTCTTTATAAAGATTCTTAACATAGGCTTCCAAGTAATCTAAGCTAGGACTGGGGGTGTAGTTCAGCATCAAACTGCTAGCGTAGCACATGCAAGATCTGGGTTCAATACCTAGTACTGCTAAAAAAAAAAAAAAGTGCCAAGAGCTATTAAAAAATGAAATTTTGGTGTCTTGAAAAATCTGGAAAAAGTTTTTCTGTAAATATTGAGCTATTTTCTGTATTTGCTGAAAAAAACATACAATTGTATATGTATATTTTTCAAGATTTCAAAGACATATGTGTCTCTATTGTTCCCAAACACAATCTTTTATAGTACTTATGTTTATCATTGTTATGGCTGTCAATAGTTTTTGTTTATATTAGATATTAACTACAATTTTTGTACATCATAGACACAACCTTCCTAAAGGGCAAGTATCAGATTAAAAGATGACATTAGTAGAATAAAATAAGGATATTTGTTTTGGTAATGATTTTATATTAAACAGAGAATCTTATATAGTCTTCTATTATGAAAGGTGAGAAATTCCAACTATTTCTTATAAAACATATTTACCTTTTGCTTTGGGTATTATGAGCCTATAGAAATCATTAAATCAATTCCATAAAGATGATGAAAACTACATCAAGTGGGCACACTCATTTTCATGTTTGGGTGTAATAAGCAGAATCCACATTTTCTTCAACATATAAAAGATGTTGTACTTCAAATAGCTGCAAAATGAGGTGAGAAGAAAGGCATTAAGGAGGAAATTACATTTTTCCCATATCATGCTAGAAAAGGCAAATAAGAATACAATGGATTTTTATAACTCATGTCTTCTCCAATGAATGGAACAGGGGATCTGATATATTTTGGTTATACACATTTTGTTTATTTCTTTATTTAAAAATGTCAACATGCACACATTTTCCAGAGTAAAATATCTCCCATTGATACCTAAAATGCTGAATAAGGTGAAGATTTAATATAATACAATAAGTAATGAAAAAAATTTCCCCATGTCACTCTTGCTTCCTACAAAACTATGATAGGTTCTTTTTCAATTGTGTCATTTGCTGAATATATTTCATATTTATAAACAGATGCTTTTAGCATCCCTTGCCCCAAGAAGGTTCATTCACTACTCAATAAAAATTTTATTCTATTTGTTCTATTCATTCATTACTATTTACAATTTGTTTTTTATGATATGAACAAACATATTAGATCAAACAAGACCTCATCTTTTATAAATGATTTTTTCTATTGAAACTTTATTTGCAACATAGCTGAGCAATATTAATTTTTAGAAACAATCAATTCGTTTAATTTATGTAGTTCAACAAATGAGAGATGGAATTAAATTGTATTATTCTCAATTCTTCTAACATTGATCAGATTTTTCTGATTGTTTGTATATTAAGAGGTAAAACATTACCCTGATTTTCAAACTCTCCTTAAAATATCTTATTATAAAGTTTTGATAGATTTTATATAATATACTATGAGTTTATATCATCTAGGAATTTAGCTTTGGATAGAATGTACCCAAAGTATCTAACTTTAATTTTGGAAAAAACAAGACATATCTCAGATTTTTTTTCCAAATTATACTTTTCGCTCAGTGTTTTTGAATGCCACCAGCTTTCCAGGTTTCCATATGTATATTAATCTGTTTATAACATTTAGTTTATGTTATAATTATCAACTAGACATTATTTTATTTAGTTATAGTCTTCACTCCTTCCTCTTCCCAGTTTGTTCTTTGAATGTGTTAATGTTTTCTTTTTATTACCTTTACTTATCCCATACTAAGTTATTAAACTGCTAAAAATTAATTGGATTTATGTAAAATTATTTTAGACTTGTTAGTTGCTATAAGTTGCCATATGGTATAAAAGTATGCTTTTCAGGTATAAATACCTATTTATTCAGATATTATATAATTGGTGATGTTTTGATATTCTTGCCAAAAAAACTCTTGCACTTCATTTTGAGAATATCAAGTTTAGTGAGGTTCAAATTACATCCAGTAAAGTTATTCTTTTGTTGTTGTTTATGAATATATTATGGTTTTCCAGAGAACAAAAATGGTGTGCTTGTGTGTGTGTGTGTGTGTGTGTGTGTGTGTGAGATCGAGAGAGAGAGAGAGAGAGAGAGAGAGAGAGAGAGAGAGAGAGAGTGCCTCACCTTAGTAAGGAGACTGAGAAGTTTCATGATCTGCTTTCTGAAAGCTGGAGACTTCAAGAAAACCAGTGGTACAGTTCCATTTCAAAATCAAAGGCTTGAGAACCAAGGAATAGGATGTTTTAGTCATAATTGTAAGTCTGTGGGCCCAGAAACCAGTAGCTCTGATGTCTGGGGTAGGAGAAGATGGATGTCCCAACTCACATTTGCCCTTCCATACTTTTTTTTGAGGCCCTCAACAGATTATATGATGCACAAAAAAAGCATCTTTATATGAGGGCCATCCTCTATGTTCCAACTATCAATTCAAATGGAAATCTCTTCCAAAAAGTCTTTAATAGACACATTAAGAATTCATGCTTTACCTGCGGATTTGCGTCCCTTTGCCAATAGGGTTGACACATAAAATTGCCCATCTCAAGGTGTATACCTTCTGAAAATAAGTCACAGTCATGTAACCTCAACCATAATTAAGATACAGAACATGCGCATCACCCCCAAGGAGTTTCTTGAAGATCCTTTGCAGTCAATCTCTTTCTCCACATGGAGGCCCTAAGGTCCACAGATTTTTTTTTTTATAAATTTGCTTTTTACACATGTTATATTAATAGATTGATAAAACAGGAATGATTTTAATTTAACTGCTTTAACCTAGCATAAGACTTAGTCACTTGTCATATTAGCAAATATTTTAGTAATTTGTTCTTTTATTTTCCTGAATAATATTATACATTATAAGTGTACTAATGCTTTGCTTAGCCATCTACCAATTGTTGTCTGTCTTATTTCCAATTTCCTTTGGTGATAATGAAAAAGGTCTGCTTTAATGTTGATTTCCAGGTGGTTGTGTAGATATGCAGATTCTTTCTTTTTACTAATTTATTTTTTAAACATGAGTATATTCTGCCATACATACATAGAGTATAAATTTATTCTAATTAACATTCTATTCTTGTTGGTGATGTGGCTCAAGTGGTAGCACTCTCACTGTCATGCTTGGGGTGCTGGGTTCAACCTCAGCACCACATAAAAATAAAATAAAGATGTTGTGACCACCAAAAAATAAATATTAAAAAATTCTCTCTCTCTCTCTCTCTCTCTCTCTCTCTCTCTCTCTCTCTAAAAAAAAAAGATCCTATTCTGTTGGTTGTACATGATATGAAGATTCATTTCTGCTGTGTTCATATATGAACATAGGAAAGTTATGTTGAATTCATTATCCTGTATTTTCTATTCCTATCTTTTTCCCTTACTTTAATTTTATTTTTTTATTATTAGTGGTTCAAAACATTACACATCTCTTGACATATCATGGTTCAGACATTTGATTCAAGTGGGTAATGAACTCCCATTTTTACCCCATATACAGATTGGAGAATCAGATCAGTTACACATCCACGTTTTTACATACTGCCATATTAGTGTCTGTTGTATTCGGCTTCCTTTCCTATCCTCTACTATCCCCCCTCCCCTCCCCTCCCCTCCCATCTTCTCTCTCTACCCTATCTACTGTAATTCATTTCTCTCCCTTGTTTTTTTCCTTTCCCCTCACTTCCTCTTATATATAATTTTGTATAACAATGAAGATCTCCTTCCATTTCCATGCAATTTCCCTTCTCTCTCCCTCTCCCTCCCACCTCTCATCCCTGTTTAATGTTAATCTTCTTCTCATGCTCTTCCTCCCTGCTCTGTTCTTAGTTGCTCTCCTTATATCAGAGAAGACATTTGGCATTTGTTTTTTAGGGATTGGCTAGCTTCACTTAGCATAATCTGCTCTAGTGCCATGCATTTCCCTGCAAATGCCATGATTTTGTCATTTTTTAGTGCTGAGTAATACTCCATTGTGTATAAATGCCACATTTTTTCATCCATTCATCTATTGAAGGGCATCTAGGTTGGTTCCACAATCCAGCTATTGTGAATTTTGCTACTATGAACATTGATGTAGCAGTGTCCTTATAGTATGCTCTTTTAAGGTCTTTAGAAAATAGTCCTAGAATGGGAATAGCTGGGTCAAATGGTGGATCCATTCCCAGCTTTCCAAGGAATCTCCATATTGCTTTCCAAACTGGCCACACCAGTTTGCAGTCCCACCAGCAATGTATAAGTGTACCCTTTTCCCCACATCCTCAACAGCACTTGTTGTTGTTTGACTTAATAATTGCTGCCAATCTTACTGGAGTGAGATAGTATCTTAGGGTGGTTTTGATTTGCATTTCTCTGACTGCTAGAGATTGTGAGCATTTTTTCATGTACTTGTTGATTGATTGTATGTTCTCCACTGAGAAGTGTCTGTTCAGGTCCTTGGCCCATTTGTTGATTGGGTTATTTGTATTCTTATTGTTTAATTTTTTGAGTTCTTTGTATACTCTGGATATTAGGGCTCTATCTGAAGTGTGAGGAGTAAAAATTTGTTCCCAGGATGTAGGCTCCCTATTTACCTCTCTTATTGTTTCTCTTGCTAAGAAAAAACGTTTTAGTTTGAGTAAGTCCCATTTGTTGATTCATGTTTTTAACTCTTGTGCTATGGGTGTCCTATTAAGGAATTTGAAGCCCGACACCACAGTATGTAGATTGGAGCCAACTTTTTCTTCTATCAGGTACAGAGTCTCTCATTTGATATCAAGCTCTTTGATCCATTTTGAGTTAACTTTTGTGCATGGTGAGAGAAAGGGATTCAGATTTATTTTGCTGCATATGGATTTCCAGTTTTCCCAGTACCATTTGTTGAAGATGCTATCCTTCCTCCATTGCATGTTTTTATCACCTTTGTCAAATATAAGATAGTTGTAATTTTGTGGATTGGTCTCTGTGTCCTCTATTCTGTACCATTGGTCCACCCGCCTGTTTTGGTACCAATATCATGCTGTTTTGGGTACTATTGCTCTGTAGTATAGTTTGAAGTCTGGTATAGCTATACCGCCTAATTAAATCTTCCTGCTTAGAATTGCTTTGCTATTCTGAGTCTTTTATTTTTCCAGATTAATTTCATGATTGCTTTATCTATTTCTACAAGAAATGCCATTGGGATTTTGATTGGCATTGCACTAAACCTATAGAGAACTTTTGGTAAAATCGCCATTTTGATGATGTTAGTTCTTCCTATCCATGAGCAGGGTATATTTTTCCATCTTCTAAGATCTTCTTCTTTAGGGTTCTGTAGTTTTCATTGTATAAATCTTTCACCTCTTTTGTTAGGTTGATTCCCAAGTATTTTGTTTTTTTGAGGATATTGTAAATGGGGTGGTAGTCCTCATTTTCATTTCAGAAGATTTGTTGCTGATATACAGGAATGCCTTTGATTTATGCATGTTGATTTTATATCCTGCCACTTTACTGAGTTTATTTATTAGCTCTAATAGTTTCTTTGTATACCCTTTTGGGTCTGATAGGTATAGAATCATGTCTCTGCAAATAGTGATAATTTAAGTTCTTCTTTTCCTATCTTTATGCCTTTAATTTCTTTCGTCTGTCTAATTGCTCTGGCCAGTATTTTGAGAACTATATTGAATACAAGTGGTGAGAGACGACATCCCTGTCTTGTTCCAGATTTAAGAGGGACTGCCTTCAATTTTTCTACATTTAGAATGATGCTAGCCTGAGGCTTAGCATAGATAGCTTTTACAATGTTGAGGTATGTTCCTGTTATCCCTAGTTTTTCTAGTGTTTTGGACATAAAGGGGTGCTGTACTTTGTAGAATGCTTTTTCTTTATCTATTGAGATGATCATACAGTTCTTTTCTTTAAGTCTATTGATGTGGTGAATAACATTTATTGATTTTCATATATTGAACCAGCCTTGCATCCCAGGGATGAATCCTACTTGATCATGGTGCAAAATTTTTTTGATGTGTTTTTGTATCTGATTCGCCAGAATTTTATTGAGGATTTTTGAATCTATGTTCATTAGAGATATTGGTATGTAGTTTTCCTTCTTTGAAGTGTCTTTGTCTGGTTTCGGAATCAGGGTGATGTTGGAAGAGCTCCTTCTTTTTCTATTTCCTGAAATAACTTGAAAAGTATTCGTATTATTTCTTCTTTAAAGGTTTTGTAAAACTCCACTGTATACCCATCCAGTCCAGAACTTTTCTTGGTTGGTAGTCTTTTGATGGCTTCTTCTATTTCCTCCTTTGTTATTGGTCTGTTTAAATTGTGTGTACCTTCCTTACTCGATCTGGGCAAATCATATGACTCATGAAATTTATTGATATCTTCACTATCTTCTATTTTATTGGAATATAGGGTTTTAAAATAATTTCTAATTATCTTCTGTATTTCTGTAGTGTCTGTTGTGATATTGCCTTTTTCATCCCGTATGTTAGTAATTTGAGTTCTTGCTATTCTTCTCTTTGTTAGCATGGCTAAGGGTCTGTTAATCTTATTTATTTTTTAGATGAACCAAGTTTATTTTTGTCAATTTTTTGAATAGTTTGTTTTGTTTCAATTTCATTGATTTCCACTCTGATTTTAATTATTTCTTGCCTTTTGCTACATTTGCTGTTGTTTTGCTCTTCCTTTTCTTGGGTTTTGAGATGAAGTGTGAGCTCATTTATTTGTTCTTTTTTTTTTTCTTTTGAGTAATGAACTCCAGGCAATGAATTTCTCTCTTAAAACTGCTTTCATTGTGTCCCATAGATTCCGATATGTTGTGTTTGTATTAACATTTATCACTAAGAATTTTTTGATTTCTTCCTTTATGTCTTGTGTAAACCACTGATTATTCAGTAATATATTGTTCATTTCCCAGGTGATGCAAGATTTTTCCTTCCTTCTTTTATCATTGATTTCCAGTTTTATTCCATTATGATCAGATAAGATGCATGGTATTATCTCCACACCTTTATATTTACTAAGGGTTGCCCTATGGCATAATATATGGTCTATGGTTGAGAAGGATCCATGTGCTGCTGAGAAAAATGTATAACCTCTTGATGATGGTTGATATATTCTATATATGTCAGTTAATTCTAGGTTATTGATTGTGTTATTGAGTTCTATTGTTTCTTTATTTAACTTTTTGGAGGATCTGTCCAATGGTGAGAGAGGTGTGTTGAAGTCACCCATAATTATTGTGTTGTGGTCTATTAGATTCTTGAACTTGAGGAGATTTTGTTTTATGATATTGCTACACCATTATTTGGTGCATACATATTGATAATTGTTATGTCTTGTTGGTGAATGGTTCCTTTTAACAGTATATAGTGTCCTTTTTTATCTTTTTTGATTAACTTAGGTTTGAAGTTGATTTTATTCTATATGAGTATGGCCACTCCTAATTGCTTCCGAGGACCATGTGAGTGGTGTGATTTTTCCCAACCTTTCACCTTCAGCCTGTGTATGTCTTTTCCTATCATATGAGTCTCCTGAAGGCAGCATATTGTTGGATCTATTTTTTTTTAATACAAGTTACTAACCTATGTCACTTAATTGGTGAGTTTAAGCTATTAACGTTTAGGATTAGTATTGATATATGGTTTGTACATCCATTCATATTTGTTTGTTTGTTTATTTATTTATTTAATTTTAATTTAGCTTGTTTTTCCCCCCTTTTGGGAGTTACCTCCCACTGTTGGTTTTGGGTGCTGTTTTTCATTTCCTCTTCTTGTAGTGTTTTGCTCAAAATGCATTGCAGTGCTGCTTTGCTGGCTGTGAATTCTTTTAACTTTTTTTTATCATGAAATATTTTAATTTCATTGTCAAACCTGAAGCTTAATTTTGCTGGATACAATATTCTTGGATGGAATCCATCATTTTTCAGAGTTTGAAATACGTGTTCCAGGATCTTCTTGCTTTCAATGTCTGTGATGAAAAATCAACCATTAACCTAATTGGTTTACCCCTGAATCTAATCTTCCTCCTTTCTTTTGTAGCTTTTAATATTCTCTCCTTGGTCTGTATGTTGGATATCTTCATAATAATTTGTCTTACACTTGGTCTATTATGGTTTTGTATGTTTGGGGTTCTGTAGGCTTCCAGGATTTGGCAATCCATTCCATCTTTTATGTCTGGAAAGTTTTCTAAGATTATTGCATTCAATAGATTTCTCATTCCTTTGGTTTGGACCTCAATACCTTCCTCTATCCCAATGATTTTTTTTTATGACATCCCATATCTCTTGGATGTTTTGCTCTTGGTTTCTTACCAGCCTTTCTGTGTTGACTATACTGTTTTCGAGTTGATATACTTTGTCTTCATTATCTGATGTTCTAATTTCTATTTGATATAGTCTACTTGTAATATTCTCATTTGAGTTTTTGATTTGGTTTATGGTTTCCTGCATTTCTAGGATTACTGTTTGATTTGTTTTGAAATCTCTATCTCCTGGTACAGTTGATATTTGCTTTTTGAATCTGCTTGTGTAATTCATTTTCAAAATATTCTTTCGTTGTTTGGACTGCTGTCTAATGACTTCTTTAAGATTTCATTCCATCTGAGTCAGGTATTCCTTTCGTTCTTTCTCAGTCCATTTTTTTCTGATTCCTCTAGGTTCTCCTGTAAATTTAAGTTGTCCCGCATTGTTTGTAATCCTGTTTTCCCTTGTTTTTTCATGGTGTTCACGTTACTTTGTGACTCTGTTTGTCTGCTGTGTTTCTGTTTTCTCCTATAATTTTTTTTTTTGGTTTTGTATATCTCTGTGGTCTCTCCTTTGTGGTGGGAGACTATGTCTAGAGATGTTGGGCTTTATTGTATTTTAAAGCTGATTCACTCATTTCATAAAAGGCTTATGGATTCTGTAGGCATATAGTGATCTGTTGTTTGGTCTTAGGACTTTATGTTTGGGTTTGGTGCTATGATGGTATGAAGGTTAGTATGTCTTGGCTACTTTGGAAGATTGCTCTACTGAAGGGGGATATTAACAGGCGAATGGATCAGGGTATTTGGTAGTAACTAGGGACTTAGGAGCCCTATAGACAGCCTGGGAACATTCACCTATTTGCATTTAGAAAATTACACATAATGAAAGTCGTAATGCTTGGGATGAAAGTTAGGGGGAAGGGGAAGGAAGAAGTCCTTAAAGAGAAAGAGGGAGAGAAAAAATAGGTAGAATAAAGGAGAATGGAAAGAACAATAAAAATTGAAAAGGGAAAAGAATAGGAAAAAAAACGATAAATGAAGTCTTAGAGTTCTATTTTCTTCTCTTCCACTAGGTGGAGCTGTTCCCTCGGAGGCGAGCTTCTGCCCTCTACATGCTGGAAAGAATCCCTGTAAGGCAACTCCTCTTCCCCAACTGGGCATCTCTTCAGTCCTGTTAGCGCAGGATCATTTCTCTTCTCCAGCCCCTTCCCCCCCTTTCTCCTGCCAGCCAGCCAGGCCCTGCTCACTGGAGGCATTCTCTACAGATCTAGTTACACTTGCAGCCCCCTGAGTGCCCTGTTCTCCCAAAGGACTGAGCACTCTCTCTGTTTGCCATTCACCCAGACCCCAAAGTTGTGGAGCAGGTGATCTGGGAACCATCAGCTTATTTTGTCTGGACTCCTTCGGTGGCCATGCCCCTGGGAGGTGGTGGCCAAGGCCTTAGCTGTCACTGCTGCTGGTAGTGGGAGTTGGAGGTCAGGAGTCCCCTCTGCTTCCCTCAGCCCCTACAGACACGCCCATGGAGCTCTGGGGAGAGATTTTTGAGGTTTCCCAGCTGTATGTATCTGGTGGGGATGGGAGTCAAACACCATTTGAAGCTGATTTCGCTAGGAAGGGATCCTGTCTGCTGAACTCTGGTGATGTCAGCTCCGCTATGGTGGGCCCCAGACTCCTTGCCAGAGTGTCTGATGGGAGGGGTGGGTCTGGCCTGTCTCTGGACTGTCCCAGTCTTGGTTTCAGTTCTCGGTCTGCTGTTTCATGAAGGCTTGGTTAGCAACCTCTTCAAAGGGTCTCTACAGTGCACATAGTCTCTGGCAGTGCTGAAACGCCTCCGTCTCCAGCTGGTCACCAGACAGTGGCGACCCAGACAGTGGCGACCTGCACCTCTGCACGCTGGGTGGCCAAGATTCACCGGTACCAGGGCAAGCTGTCACCTCCAATAATCCCAAACTCCCCACCTAGGTTTCACTTCAGCGGAAAGGGATATTAAAGAGATTAAATTATCCCTATATGCCTGTTGACATCATCCTATATTTAGAAGACTCAAAAATCTCCAGAAAACTTCTAGAAGTCATAAATAAATTCAGCAAAGTAACAGGATGTAAGATTAACACTCAGAAGGAAAGTCCTCATCAAGAACTCAAACATGCAGGTACTCTGATCTCAGATTTCCAGCTACCCAGTCTGTGGTCATTTGCTATCCCTTTCCCCTCTTCCTTCTCCTCCCTCCCTTTGCCCTATGTAAACTTCCTCCATTTCTCCCACGTTCCCACTCCCATCTCCATTATGAGTCAGTATCCTCATATAAAAGAAAACATTTGGCCTTTGTTTTTTGGGTATTGGCTTACTTCAGTTAACATTATATTCTCAACTCCACTCATTTACCTGAAAATGTCATGATTTTTATTTATTTATTTATTTTATGCCAGGATAGAACCCAGGGGTGGTTGACCACTAAACCATATCCCCCTCCCCTTTTTAAAATTTTTATTTAGAGACAAGGTCTTGCTAAATTGCTTAGGCCTGGCTAAGTTGCTGAGGCTGGCTTTGAACTTGCTATCCTCTTGCCTCAGCCTCCAGAGCTGCTAGGATGACAGATGGGTACCATAGTGCCCAGTTCTTATACATTGTTGGAAGGAATGTAAATTTATGCAGACAATATGAACCACATATAGGTGTCTCAAAAAACTAAAAATAGATTTAGCATATGATCCATCCATTCAAACTATGGGTAGATATACAAAGGAAATGAAATCAGCATACCAAAGAGTTACTTCCATGGCCATGTTTATTTCAGCACTATTCCCATTTGCTGAGATAAGGTATCAGACCAGGTGCTCACCAACCGAGAAGTAGATAAAGAAAATGTGAAACTGGGCATGGTGGCACATGCCTGAAATCCCAGTGGCTCAGAAGGTTGAGACAGGAGGATTGAGAGTTTTTTAACTCAGCCTCAGCAATAGGGAGGCACTAAGAAATTCAGTAAGATCCTGTCTCTAATAAAATATATAAAAGGGCTGGGGAGGTGACTTAGTGGTTGAGTGACCTTAAGTTCAATCCCTGGTCCCCCCAAAAGAAAACGGGTATGTGTGTGTGTGTGTGTGTGTGTGTGTGTGTGTGTGTCTCATATTCAACAACATTTACAAACTCTCTGGTGGTTATTAAGCTTTATATCTCTTGATTTCAATTGACTGGTTGTGTTCCTGTAATCTCACCATTACTCAAGCTAGTTGTGGTAGGTCTTGCACAGACACACTTTATCAGATTGAGAAAGTTCCTATTCCTATTACTTTTTGGCTTATAAAGAGCTTTATTTTTATATAAACACAGAATTTTGCTAATTTTTTTTCACTGATTAAAAAGGATAGTTTTTTTTAAGTCCATACACATAATTATGGATAAATAAGCTTCCTGAGTGGTGACGTAAGATTTTTTTATAATATATTGCTTGGTTATATTTACATTTTATCAGCTTATTGCAAATTATTTTGAAAAAGTATAAAGACATGTATACCAAATTTTATTTCTTTCATCAGTGACTTATGTATGATATATTAAATTTATAGTTTTTATTTTGATCACTCATCCCAATTTTCCTTTTCGAGTTAAGAAATCTTGCTTATTTCTTCCTTCTATTGATATCTTTATATCCATTCATGTATTTATAATATATTTTTTGAGGAAACTAGGGCTAGGGCCTCAAAATCTCCTTTAAGACATGAGCCCAATGACCTAGCTTCTTTTTTTATTTGTTCTTTTTAGTTATACATGAGAGTAGAGCATATTTTGACACACCATAATACATGGAATATAACTTATTTTAATTAAAATCACATTCTTGTGGTTGAACATTATGTGGAGTTACACTTGTCATAGAAAAGTTAGGTCTAATTCATTCTACTGTAGAATGACCTAGCTACTTCACATTAGGCCCCAACTCCTCAATGTTCTACCATCTCCTAAGATTTCCACAGCCTAGAAATCAACTCTTCAGCATATGACCTTGGGTGAACATTAAAAACCCAAACTATACTATCATCGATTCTAATTTGTATGGACTTACTTTCATTATATTGTTTATTCTTTCTTCTTTGAGTATTAGAGAGGTTCTATCGGTTGTGTTTTTCTTTCCTGTTCATTAGTCACCAAAAGAAGGGATGCTTTATCTGTAAGTGTCCCTGAGATTGTGAAGGAACAGTGTTTCTATCTCTCTAGGAAAGTCACATGGAGGATAGGTTTTCCCACAGTAAGAGGAAGCATCCCTGTTCCCCAAGGTTCCACTGGGGTCTGAAGTAGTTTCAGCCATCCTATCTGGCTTTTCTTCAGTGACTTACCTGGTAAATATATTACACTTACAACTGATCAACTTACCATTTGAACCCAGGTGACTATAAAAACACCTAATACAAAATATGCATAGTATATACTATACAGTATATAGTATATACAGATTATAGTATATAGTGTATACTTCACATATTTTCTCACATTTGGATCTAGCAATGAAACCAACAGGTTGTCAATACAGTCAATATTTTACAAAAGATGAAAGAATCAGCCAGTGAAAGTCTATGTATAGCAGAGCAGAGTAATAGTGGTAGGATTTGAACTCAGGCAGTCTGTTTCTCTAAACCCAATAGGTTTTCTCACCATACACAACCCCTTTTTCATAAGAAAAGAGGGTATTAACGAGCGACCACTCAATCATCAGCTATAACTCTTTCTATTCCACCTGCTGAAGTAAGTGTTACTGTATATGAGTAACAGCAAAGTGGCAAGTGTAATGATTGTATGTGGTGTGAGGTGTATGGAGTGTATGAGAGAAATATCCATGATTGTAAATACTTAACTAGTGTTTGTTAATCAAAATCACATGAGGCACAGTTTAACAGTGAGGATGTGTTTGATTAGAACTCACTGATCATGCCTGAGCATCAGAAGAACAGAATTTCAAGAACAGTAGTCTAATTAAAGAAGTGATCTGAAAACTGAAGCATTTATAAATGCTGTGACCTTCTTTTGTGTTTGGTGATTAACAGATTTTTACCTTAAAGATTTGAAGGACTGGGGTTGCGGATGTGGCTCAAGCAGTAAGACACTCGCCTGGCATGCACAGGGCGCTAGGTTCGATTCTCAGCACCACATAAAAATAAAATAAAGATGTTGTGTCCACCGAAAACTGAAAAATAAATATTAAAAAATCTCTCTCTCTCTCTCTCTCTCTCTCTCTCTCTCTCTCTCTCTCAAAAAGGTTTGAAGGACTGGTTCTTGACACTTATTTTCACTTTTTGTTTTATTACCACAATACCAAATCATTCATTATCTCAGAAGACACTTATTCAGAATGATGTTTTATATATGTCTAATCTGATCCTATTAAACTTCACTTTCTGTTAGTCCAAGTCTTTCCACTCTGACCTCTGAAATGCAATGAATTCTTATAATTTCCTCTTCTGTTATGGTGACATCTCACATGATAACATTGTAATGTCAGTACAGTGACAATCACAGAGTATAAAATTATTCAATTCAGATACATGAGTTCATTTTCTTTGTGCATTCTAAAGAAGTCTGTTTAAGGAAGGATTCTACCTCAAAAATAAGAATTCTCAACTGCAAATCCCAGGAAAACAACAATCCATTATTCTTTTTTAGAGATAACAGAGAAATTTCAACAGCTTTTCTTTTTACATACAATTATCATATCAATAGTTTTTGGAGCAAATGTTTTCCAAATAGTTCCTGATACTCAAATTGGTCTATCCTCAATACTCTCTTAAGGGATGGACATTTAAAACATCTTTTTAGTGCATTTAAAATTGTGTTCACATGGACATCTGTACACCTTTTTAACTTTGCATGCACACAAACACACACACACACACACACAAAATAGTCTTTTGCCAATTTCTTCAATTTTCCTCTAGCCTATACATCTATGATAGCATATAGATTATCTTTTCATACTGAATTATTCTATACCTAAAATCCACATCTAAAAGTGTTCTTATCTCTGGTCATTTCACAGTTTCTATTGGTTTTATCTTTATTCCAATGAAACCTGTTATTACAGCACCATGGCTGGACAGCTTCCCTTCTTTAGCTACATACAGTCTTATGTACAATCAATCCAAAGATCTATTCTTAGTTCTCTGGTTTTTACTACTTCACCAAGAAAAAACATCATCCTTGATTGATTTGAGTTTCATCATTTCTACTTTTAAACATGAATCATAATTGCATCAGGGGAAGATTACATGATATTTTTACTTGATGGTATAAAATGTACAATTTTCAACCCCAAAGAGAAAAATAATACATGTATAAAAGCTAACAATTTTGCTGATTGAAGTGATGAATGACTTTTCTCAGTTGCCCATTTATTTTTATGTGAAAAAGGAGTCAAATTATAATATGCTGGAAAACTATAAAGAGTTCATGAAATACGGAAATCAGAAAATGGACACAGGAGTATTGATAGCCACACTCTTATTCCTATAGAAAACAGAAGTTATATTTAACTATTTGCACCTCTCTTTTCAACAAAAAGTTGACTGAGTCTCATATGTACTTTCACTATGTGCTGCCCATTGCTATTTGCAACCTGATATCAGTAGAAGCGTGTGTGTTTTAATGTGTACTTTCAAAAGATATTCAGATAACATTGATATAGAGATTCTCTATGGAGAAAGAGCTGTTCGTTAATGTATAGGGATTATAATAATTATTATTAATCTAACATTGTAATAAATTATTCAGTGGAAATGCAGAATATACATTGTGAACATGAAATATGTTATTGATCTATCCTAATACAAATCTAGGTCATTTCCTAAAATTGATGAGAAAAAGTTATCAAAAGTTATGGAAAATGGTACAGAGAAGCAATATTTTAGTGATAAATTTATCATGTAAGAAAGAAGGTAGTGAAACAGGAAGAAGTTTGTTTATGAATAAGTAAATAAGCAAAAAAATCTGATGAGAATGGTCAGCAAGGAGGGTGTCTTGATGACCTAGTGTGGTTGACAGAAGGCATTTTGTACAGTATCTTTATATCTTTTAAGAATTTAGAATATGGGTTGGGAAGCTATTAAAGACTATAATCATTTGAGTGAAAGGGGAATATCTAGCAATTGGCAGTTATTATTATAGTTAGCAGTTTGCAGTTTTTTCTAGTTGTTCTATGGACAATGGAGAGGACAATATTACACAGGAAGAAAATTGTTAGTTGATATTTTAGTCTGTTTTCATTTGCTAATAATGCAATTCTGCAGACTTGGTAAGTTATGAAGAAAAGAGGTTTACTTTGGCTCACAATTCTGGTCCAAGGTCAAGGGTGCATATCTAGTGACAGCCATCTTTCTGGGATATTTCTAAGGCAGTACAGGGACTCACATGGCAAGAAATTTTGAAAGTGACATAAACCTAGTCACACTTCATTTACAGAAGACCTAATCTCCATGTAACCCATTCACTTATTTATCAGATTATTGATATAAATTAATACCTTCTTGAGGGCCTAGCCCAAATCACCTCTGGAACATTCCAGCTGTTTCCACTTTTTAAATAACTCATAATGGAGATAAAATTTCAACCTGAGTTCTAGAAGGAATAAATCATATTCAAAACCTAGCAGAAGTTATTGAAATATCCACATAAAAACATGTTGGTGAATTATTTCTTAGAGAAAGTGCAGGTAAAGATGACTTTTCTCTTCCCATGTTGTGTATAGATATAGCACCTCACACTTAGCCATCTTGTAATTGGTCTGAGGGTGAAGGCACACTAAGATTTTCAGAGCAAAGAGATAAATAGGTTCTTGATAACAGCACTAAAGCCTTGAATCAACTAAGGTTGGGCTTTCAAAGAGGTCCAATTATGAGGACTGAAACCCAAGACCTAATGGAAACATGTCATGGTACCTATAGTGAGCACTGACCAACAGTAATTTCTCTGAACACTGGATTTCTAGAGGAAAAGATTATATTTAATGTAAGTCAAGACTTTAGAGGTTTATCATTGATGCCTTGAAAGTTTGTGATTTAGAACTAATCTTGTTTAAGTGTTTATAATATTAGAGTTGAGAAACTGATTTATAAATGAAAATTATGCAGGTAATTATAAATAACATAGTTTTGTATTTTGAAAATACAAATAAAACCAATTCTGTCTGAGGCTACTTTATAATGATGTTCTTAAAAGAAAATGGGACATGACAAAATCCATAAGTACCTTATTATGATAATGACATAGTTTATTTTGAATTTTCTCTTGATAAGCCTAGAATTGATATCAGTATACCTTCAATTTTCTTGGATCAATCAAAATAGCAAGATATTCTAAATACTTGTTGTTAAGGGGAATATGCCAAAAGTTGAGTAGCTCTTGCAGATGATCGGAGTACTATAGAAGCATAGACCTAAACTTATTAGAGAAGAATTACCAAAACAAAAAAAGATGAGGTTGAATGAATCAGAAGGAAATGAAGAATCACAAGTATTTGATGACAAACAAGATTTGCAGAGGGATGTGACACTGAATCACCAAGAAATTGACTTGGAAGATGAAGAAACAGATCTCCACAGGGCTATTTATCTCAGTATGCAATGTAGACCCAGAAATAAATTTCAAAATACTCCATAGACATTGGGTACAAATCTTATTTTAAAGGAGTTATACAAGGAAAGGGAAAAGAGACTTGCTTTGGAAATAAAGTACGTAATACAAAGTTAAAATTGCACATCTCATATGTAATATATGTTAATGTGTACACATATTTTATGTTATATAGTATATAAACTCATATATGAACATTATATATTATAATATATGTTTGTATATCAATACATATATATTTACATGATGGTGGTCAGGAATATAAAAGCAGTATTTGGTAACTGGTCAGGAGAAATTGATTGGAAGGAAACATGAGGAGTCTTATTGGGATGATAAAATATTTGCTGGATCACATGGTAGTTATTATGTTAAGAGTATATTTTTATCAAATTTATCAAACTGTAATTAAATTTTATATGATTTAGGATATAACTTGCTGCAGTAAAGAAATATTTTTAAAAAGTTATTGTATGTTATGTATAAAATTTACAATTGTTTGAAAAAATAAGTGAGAAAAATATATTAGATATAACTCAAATTTTTTCCTCATTATTTGTTTTGATCAGCATTTTCAATAAAGACATGTTCAAGTGTTGTAAATTGGAGAACAGGGTATATAATTACTTCAATATTTTACTATTGAGCTTATTTCTGAGGTTATACAGAGAGAGAGAGATGAGGAATTAGATATCAGATAAATCTAATGTTGAGTTATAAACCTGAACTGTCTGAGATATATGATTCAATTGAGAACATGGTGGGAAATGAAGTGTGGCTAGAGATGGAACATAGCAATGAGCAGAGAAGAAAATATAGACTGAAATTTGGAAGGATTTCAACATTTTTGAGTTTTATTAGAAAGAGAGACTAATAAAGCAGAAGCCATAAAGACAAAAGAAAGCAATTTAAACCTCAGCTTTCATTTAAGGGAAAATAATCACATCTATTAAAATCTAATAAAAACTCAGATGTAAAGAAGACTAATGGGTATCCATTAGAGTAAGGAAGTTGGGTGATTTCAAGGACAGTTATCACAGGGATATCTATAATTTTCAATTTGGGAAGTATGGGAGGATGTTTCAGTGGTGATGGCAACATCAGGCAAGGAGATGATAAACCTCACAGAAGAGAAGTGAAGTTGAGGGATTCCCATTACCATGTGATTTAAAGGGGCTAAGGTTCAGAAGATAATTGGAGATGAGCCTGGAAATGACAGTTTTTCATTTCTTTTGGAGGAAATATTAATGTTGAATAAAGATTAAGATAAGTTTGTGGATTTAACCCAATCTTAAGTGTGTTTTAACTTGATCACTATTTTCTACAAGACCATTCTCAGAAACTATGATTAGAGTTGAGCACAGTACAGATGGTCTGGCAGCTCAGAGAGGTAGGAAAGTGAACTGGGTAGAATGTATTGTAGAATTAAAGACCTGTTTGCCTTTTCCAAATAACCTCTTTACATTTTTATAACATATATGTTATATGCACACAAAATTAAATGTAACTATGATTCAAGCATGATTTTTCTTAGCACAATGTGACATTTTAATTACCTATAATTTCTAGGTGGAAGTAGAATGATCTGCCTGTCACACTAAAAATATTTTGCAGATATTGAATATAATGCTGTGTTAAAACACATCTGTAAAATTTTAACTTAAGGAGGTGACAGTACTGACTGAGAGAGATCAATGTCATTGAAAGATAATTTTATTACAATACTTACACATCTCAAGAGATGAGTACATGGGAAAACATAAGATTAGAATATGTAGTTACAGGACCAATAGGAAAGGCTAGGCAAAAGTTTCATGAAACTTATTCAGGAAAGATAAATCAGGGCTGAATAAACAGTTTAGATTTGACTATTCTGAGTAACTTTCCCAGTTTGCAAGGCTATAAAGGTGATCTCTAGTTGCCTGGAAACTGGTCATAGGATGAGTTAGGGAGGCCAATATTGGTTTGGTGTGTGCCAACTAGATGAGGAGGTGGTTGGAGCCATAGACTTAGAATTGGTAGTTTGCATATAAAAGGCAAGTTCCCACCTAGCCAGTCCTTTTGCTATTTGTAATAATTGGATATCCCTGGGAAGCAAAGGCTGTTTTTGTCCTAAGCATTTTAAGATTTCAAAAACATTATAAAATTAGAAATAATTTAGAAAACCATATATGGTTTCCACTTAGATTTTTGCATGAGCTTCCTTTGAAAAATTACTACTGGTTGTCCTAATTAAGGAGATTATTGGTAATTGGTTGGTCCAACATTTGCATTCTCAAGGTTCTCTTAATATAATGAATGAGGAGGGCAAAGAGCAAGGAGTTTGGAATAATTTATATAGACTTGCTTACATCAATAAAAAGTGAAATTTAAGGTGGGTAGTAAAAAACTTGCAGGAAGCAATAGAGAAAACAATGACAGGTGGGTGTCTGCTTATGTCTGAAGAATTAGAGATCATGTTCAGAGAGTGGGCTGTTTGAATTAGTAATTTTGTAGGTGATATTGTTGAATATTGACAGATGTGAAGGTAAAAAAAATAATTGCATTTAAGATAAACAAAGGAGATGAGCCTTTAAAACTGAACAGGTCATCAATGTGTAATATGAAGATATCTAGGATGATGAGAAAAATAAAATTGTGGTAGAAATTTAAAAAACCATCTATAAGCTAGGGCTTTATGGTCTTTGCATAGTGAGAAATAACATGAGTTAAGTAAATGAAAGAAATAAGAATAATAATATAATTTTATATTAATGAGTAGTGGATAAGAGACAGGAGCATTGATATAATTGGAATGCTATTCAGATCAAGAGGTGGATGTATATAGGATGTAAAGGAATGTACTTATAAGAGTGCAAGGTCAATAGAATAAAGATAGTCATCATCTGGGGTTCAGAGATGAAAATAAGATTCAAAGATGGAGAATAAACAAACTTTAAAGCTTATTTATTTATCTTTTTATTTTTTTAATTGAATACTCAGAGGCAGAAGGAAAGATTTAGCCAGGCTGGGGAGGAGATAGAAATATACTGTGTAGGAAGAAAGACTAATTCATGCTAAGCATTGTAGTAGACTCAAATATAACAAGAAGTGAAATTACTGCTTTGGTCATTGACTTGAAAGAGAGATATCAGACTAGTGGTAGATTTCTTCTTGATGTTTTGGTAGGTTTATGTTTATTGTTGACTAGTCTGTATTTGAAGAAGTAAGTCCTGGTATTTGTTATGGAGTGAAGCATATATTTTCTAAAAGACATGTTCTTGAATAGTATTATTAGTAACTCTATTCATTAGAAAAAGCCTGTCAACAGCAGACTACATAATTCATTATGGTATATTAAGATAACAGAATACAACTATGCAAATTTTTTTAGAAAACTGTTAAACTCAACAACACAGATGAATTTCACAAACATAATATTGGTCAAAAGAAGCCAGATAAAAATGAGCATATGTTGCTTCAATCTATTTCCCTAAAGTTCAAACACAGTCAAGACTAAACCATAGCATTGAAAGTCTAATCCTTATTTAAAAACTACTAGAAAGAAGCAGAGGAATGACTTCTAGAATATTAGTAATCTTCTAATTCTTGATATGGATAATGATACCTGGTTAGGCTCAATTTAATAAGAATAAAATCTACTATACTCTTATAAATGTGAATGCTTTATGCATGCATTTTAAACCTACTTCTATTTATATTAAAATAATGAATTCAAAAATTCCAGAGCTTTTTTTACAGTAAGAAAAATGTATAAGAGATTCTAATAGAATTATTCTCCTTTACTGGTCAGAATGGTTTTTAGTAAATATTACTCCCCTTGTCAAGGGAAGAGATTCACCAATATTAGCTTGAACTAATAAAAATTCATCCCCTGGGAATATGGCTAGGATATTAAGGTTTTGTTAACAAGGAAAAATTGCTGCATAGTTTTCAAAACTCTAAATTAATAAATAATTAAACAAAATCCTTATTACATTCATATATAATTTTATTTTAAAACACTTTTAGTTTGCTCTGATGACAGATCATATGTGTACGTTTTCAGAAAATGATCTGGTTTATGATAACTCATCCTTTTACCACTAAAACAAACAGACAAATAAAAACTTCTACATAGCAAAGGAAAAAAATCCACATGATCATAGGGTGATTTAATAGCCACAACAACAGTTTCTGATTATAGAACAGATAAAGGACTAGAAAAGACTTCCCCCCAGGTAGACATACACACAGCCAACAATATGCAAAAATGTTCAAAATTACTGATAATCAAAGAAATGTTAATCAAAACTACAATGAGCTATCATCACCTCATTCCTATCAGGAAGTCTGTTACGAAGGATTAAAAGATAAGTTGATAGGCATGTGAGAATGTGAAGAACTAAAACCTTGAATATCTTGTTAGATATATCAAGTGGTGCATGTTGGGTGCAGAGCAGGCTGAACTGTGTTGTCTGCAGGGCAGGCTGAACAGATGTTGGCTGCAAGATAGCCCATGCACTCATACCCCCCTCTATCTGGTCCTTTATCACCTGTTTGTGTCAAGTCCCACTCAAGGCTGAGCACTCAACCCCCCTTGGGCCAACAAGGCAGCTTGCAGACCCAGAGGCCCCATTAGATTTGGGCTATAAAAACTCCCTCCTGCCAGCCCCCCCCCCCTCTCTCTCTCTCTCTCTATCTTTCTTGCGCGTGCTCTCTGTCTCTTGCGCTTGCTCTCTCCCTCTTTATATCTTCTCTTTTCTCTCTCTTTCCTTCCTTCTTTTCTCTTTGTTGCACTGCTGCAATAAAGATCTTTTGGTTGCTCTAAGTGTTGTGGTCACTTTCCTTTCAGTGCAACTCCTATGAAAAACAGTATAGGGAATCCTCAAAAACTAAACAGAATTATCACATGATCCAGCAATTCTATTTCTGAATCTATATGTAAAAGAATTGAAATCAGGATCCTGAGGAGATATTTGACCTTCTGTGTTTGCTGCCGCAGTACTCACAATACTCAAGCAGAAACCATATGAATATCATTAAATGGACAAATAGATAAAGAAAATATGGTTTATACATGCTGCAGTCTGGCTGGGCACAAATAACCGAGCCGCCAAGAAGCACTTGTAGGTTCAAAACAGCAACTCTTTATTGCTGAACTCTACCAGCACCCCCCACATGCTCCCCAGGAACACTCCTGAATGCCACCCACGTGGCTCCTCCAGGAACACTCCACACACCAACTGGAACTCCCTCCCCAGAACTCCCTCCCCTGGGCTGTGTGCATTCACTCTTGCAACTCAACAGGAACTCCAAAGTAGCAGGCGGGTGCCGAGGCAGCAAGAGCCATACTATTACCAGACAGTAAGGTCTAATATACAATTGAATCAATCCAGCATCATCTTAATGGCTCCCCTCTCAACCATTACTTCTGGAAAAATGCCAGGGGCCATTCCAACTGGGCTGTGGCTCTCAGCATATACATTCAATGGTATATCATCCACAGAACCAGTTTTCACTCAATAGTGGTTAGCAAGTGACTCTTTCAGGTCAGTAATAATCACTCAAAATATTTATATGATCATGAATTAATAAAATACAATTTTAAAACTTTTATATTTTTATCTGTAATATAATTCAGAGCCAATGATATTGTTTTTCAACTTTTCATGTTCTACTCATTTAAAAGGTAGTTATAGACTTTACATTTCAGTGGAAGGAGGTAGATGTTAAAAAATAATAATGTGAAATAAGAACTATTATGTAAATAAATTATATAAATAAATGCTACAGAAAAATGAAAGAGTAGAGTTGGGAATGTTGGGGAGAGAGAAATTGATGGTTTTCCACAGGTTGTTCAGGATAGGCCTCAATAGAAGTATAGCACTTGAAATCAGAATTAAAGAAAATATAGAAAGTGAGATAGGTAACTGAGTGAAGAATGCAGTTGAAGGAAATAACCAAGGTAGATCCTCCTAAATTGGGAGTAATTCTAGTATAGCAAAGGGAGGTTCAATAACCATGTTATTATTTTATGAAGCAAAATAATTAGAGAAAGTGTGGTAAATGAGGTCAGAAGTAAATAGGGTAAGGCAGAGGGATTTCAGACAACTGTTAGAAATTGACTTATATTCTCAGTGAAGCTATTTCCATATTTTGAGCAAAATATGATATAAATTGACCTCCATTTTAAAAGTATTTCTTTATGTGCTGTATTTCATAGAAAATACGAAAAGGACAAAAACAGAAGAACTTGTTAGTAGGCTTTCTAAGTAATCCAGGTCAGGAAGGATAATAGCTCATTTGAGGGTAGGTAGCAAGAGAGGTGATGAGTAATTGTTACCAATTGTGCAGGAGGCATTTTTGAAACAGAAACAGCAGAATGGTGAACTCATTATAACATGTAAGAGTAAGGGAGGCATCAAAAAGGATTGTGTTTTTTTACCCACAAACTAGAAGGATGAAATTAGTGTCAAATGAGATAATGAACATCACTTGAGGAACAGGTTTGGGTAGGAAGATAAAGAAGTTTGACTTAGTAAGTGAGGTGATTAGATTAGTAGACTATCTAGAAGAAGATGTTAAAGCAGTTGGACTGATGTGGTAAGAGTTTGGAAATGAAATATAAGTTGGAAACTAATAGGTACAATAATCACCTTATAGATAACATTCATAAAATGAAAATTAATTAGTTCATCAAGAGGATGGAGAGACCTTAAGAACAGATAAGCACTCATGACTAAACCCCAGGGTCCTGATTATTTAAGAGGTTGGGAAATAGGCCACAAACATACTGAAACTAAACTGGGTAGAAAGAGACCTAACAGAGCATGGTGTCACTGACATTCACCACTGAGTTTGTGTGGTGTACTGAGCATAGGTCTTAGGTACTATTAATCCCAAACACTCTTATTAAAAGACTCACCATTATAGTTTGTATTACCCTATTAAAATAAAACTTTCAAGGATTAGTAAAGCACAAAGAGTATTATTTTATCCTAAAAAAACTTCACTAATTTTTCCAAAATGATCTTTAGCTGATGTATGTGTGAAATCTGGCATAGAAGTGAAATGTTACCTACAGTATAATTCTTCACTAAATCATGCATTGGAATATTATTCTAGAAAACCTGTAATTTAACAAATGAATTTCATATAAGAATGTCACAAAAACTAAGGGAAACATACTCCCATTATTAATATATCATATATTCTCATAAAGAATATTTGTATTTACTTTTTCATGTAGAAAGGATTTTTGAAAAAAAAAGTTTATAAAAAGAAATCTTGGCAGTCACAAATAAGATAGGCATAGAAAATAAAACTTCAGAACAAATGTAATTGCCACAGAAAATATTTGAAAAAGTTATATCTGATAAAGAACTGTCATCCAAAATACACAAACAGCTCTTGGAACTTAGGACCCAGAAACTAACTCAAGTCAAAAAAAAAAAATTGTTCAATAACCTTAACAGAGTCTCAACCAGAAGATATACAAATATCAAACAAAAATATAAAAAGATATTCCCCATCACATACAGTTAGAAAAAAATGCAAACTGAAACAACAATAAGTTTCTCATTATATAACTATTAGAATGATCAAAACCCGGGACACTGGCAGTACAAAGCACTAGCAAGGATTTAGAGCAATGGACACTCTCATTCATTGCTAATAGGAATGTAAAATGATAAATCTCTTTGGAAGACAGTTGGCAATTTCTTATAAAACAGAATTTTAAACATCAGAGAAGAAGTAAATGATTTTGAAAAGCAAAACAATAGGGGATTTCAATAAAATCAAATGCTGATTCTTTAGAACTTCTTTAAAATCAATACAATTCTAATGAGAATAAATAGGACAAAAGGCAGAAATTGCCAATGAGAGAAGTGAACAAGGAGATAGCTCTACTGATGTTCCAGGCATTAATGTCATGGGGGAAAATTATTAAGAGTATCGTGTCCATATGTTTCAAAACTCCTTAAAATATATAAGGATTATCAAGAATCAGTAAACATATGAGTAGTCTTCTGTTTTAATAAAATTGAATTTGTAGTTAAAAACTTTTTAGAAAAAGAAATTGCTACTCTACATAACTTCATTGATAAATTTAGAGAACATTAAAAGAGGAAACTATAAACTATATAAAATGCTTTGGAAAATAGTAGCCTAATACAAAAGTCAGACAAAAAAATAATGCACATGGAAGCTACATATAAATATCTTTTCATTGCTTTGGATGCAAAAATTCTCAACAAAAATATTAGAAAATCATAATTAACAACTGTTAGAAGCATAATTTTTCATGAGCAATTACATTTAATCCTGATTGCTCAGGCTATGTTCAATCAGATAAAAACTGTTACTGGGAAGAGGAAGAGAAAGAAGAAAGATGAAAAGAAAGTCACGAAGAAGAAAAAAATGAAGAAAGCTATGCTTACAGTATATTTAATGGTGAAAGATAAAATGCCTTCCAAAGAATCAGAAACAAGGAGAGGCCATTCATCCTCACAACGTCATACTAGAAGGAATGTCCAATCCAGAAAACAGGAATAAAAATAGAGTTATATCATGTTTACAAGATGGAAAAATCCCTGCTGAGAGATCAGTTATCCACAAATTTATCTATAGATGTAATGCAATTACAACACTACAATCAAAATCCTAATAAGATTTTTATATATAAATTGGCAGGTTCTTGGTAAAATTTGTATAAAAAGATGAAAATAAAGAATATTTTTGGAGGTTGGAGGTCCCCCAGTAAACAACATTCAATATCAGAGATTCTGGGAGAACACAGGGCAGTTGGAGAATAGAGGTTTCTTGGTTTCTTGTTAACAGTAGAATAAGTAATAAGTATGCAGGAAAAAGCCTCCATCTGTCTGGGTAATATTAAAACTTTTGCTCCACCCCAGATTGAACTTCTTAGCTCTAAAGATTTATGAATAATCAACCTATGTCTCAATTATTTCAAAGTATTTCTAATATTTGGTTTTTTTATCCCCCAAATCTTTCCTTTTTAATTTTATCACTGCTAAAATAAGAGTTGCTCAATTTCAAAAGTGGCCTGTATCTTTTCTTCTTCCAATCTCTCCATGACTTTCTCCTTTTTCTCTAATTTTAATTCATCACTTTTATATAAATCCTCAGATTATCTTTTTCATTCATTCAGTCTGTCCTTTTAGATTAGGCATTCATATATTCAATTTTTCATTAAAACCAAACATAACTCTAACCTTCTTCCAGTCTTACTTCTCTCACCTAGGCTCAATTCAAGACTTAATACCTTGAAACTAAGAAACTCTCAGCTTGAGGTTGAAACCTGAGATCCCTGGAGGCACTGGTGCAAGTCCTGGAGTCCAAAGGCAGGAGAACCTGGAACTCTGATTTCCCCAGGAAGAAGAAGAGCTTTCTGACTTGGAAATAGAAAGTGAGAATCCACCCTCCCTCCATCTTTTTGTTCCATCTAGGGCCCCAGGTCATGAAATGGTGCCAGACATTAAGGGTGAATTCACTGTCTCACACACCTGTGTTCTTTATAAGCACACCATGACACACAAGGGGCAATCCAGTCATACTGAACTAAAACCTAACCACCTAGGTTTCCCTTTTAGAAGAAGGGTGTGTGGGTTAAGTATCTACTGAATCATTTCCAACTAAATGAGTATCCCTTAATCAAGTCGTTTATTCAAAAATCAGGAATCACAATAGTCATGTAAATCCACTTTCCATTTAGAGAATTGCATTCAATACCTGGAGAACATTTCCAAGGTTTACTCTCCGTGTGTTTGTTCATGTTCTGTCAACCAAACACACCATAAACTAGGTTTTGTGCCTGTACATTAAACTGATCCTCTTATTTCATTGGATAACCTTAGTTTATACTTTGAGCTACTAGTAAGTTTGCATTATTTGAAAGGGATCCTTTGATTCCTCAATGTAATTTTGATTTATATTGTCCATAACATTTATAGGTTATCTTCTAAGTATTGATTAATGACCTTGAACTTAAATTTCTGCATCTATAAATGGAAAAATACTTCTATAGAGAGGTTGCAATGAAGAACTAAAAGAATATTTATTGAAAAATTTTATAGTTTCCTGTGTGCCATATAATGCTATATCTGATGTTAAGGATAAAAATTGAAATGAAACTCTAAATATTAATTCATGTTACTATTTACACTTTGAAAAATGATTTTATGTAGGAGTTGAAATTGTGCTGGTTCTTAAAGGGAGATTAAGGGGTTTTTTATATAAAATGTTATTAGGTTGAGTATCCAGTAATTAATTAGAAAAATAAGTGCAGCTTATTATAGGGGCAAGATATTTGAGATAAATTTGCCAAAGTTCAGGTTTAAGGAGAAACTAAACCTAAAAAAAGTGATGGAAGTTAATAAAACTATTGAAAGAGAATTTTTACATGAAAAAGGGACAAAAACATAATTAAATATATAACCTAGAAGAAGCACGACAGAAGGTGAAAAGGAATATAAGTTATAATAATTCTGAAACAAAACGGACAAAAGGATGGGAATTATAATATACCACGGATCTCTCGGAATATTGCAGAGAATAAAATTTGCAAAAAAGAAAAACAATAGTATAAAATAATGAAGAATTGTCAAAAAGAGTTTAAAAAACAAACAACAACAACAAAAAAAAACAATGAGTTTTAGCACATAGGGTACAATTGACTTTGAACATACATCATTAGAGAGGCAAGACTAATATGGCAATGGGATTTATAAAGAAATTAGGACTGTAAGCATTGAGGATAGGCATATAACATTTTGACCACAAAAGAGACAATGAAAATGTATGTTAACCTGGGAGGCAGCAAAGTCAAGAGAGGGTATTTTGTTTTTTAAATAAGAAAGAACTCTTCAATTTCATAGACCAAAAAGAGAGTGTATTGTCCAGTGATCAAATTAAATTAATTCACTGGCATTACTGACTTGTTTCTTTAAATCCTGGGGCTTTTCAGTGACCTTTTCAATTTTCATTGCTTAGGACTCGCTTGGTTTTTCTTTTCTTTTTGTTGTTAGTTTTGATTGATCTCTTGTATGATTCTGGAATATGCCATAATTATTTATAGAGTTTGTACATGTTTCATACTTGGAAATTGACTTCAAATTTTTTTTAAATTTGAAATGTCAAATAAAATTAAGTGTAGAAGGCATACATGGTTTATATGAGCACTCGTGGTTAATATTTATAAATAAATAAGGGAAAGATTGATAATATCCTAGAATACAGCTAGAATGTCTGTTATCATATAGATCTTATTCTCAAATAGAAGTCCAAAGTCCTGGAGAACAAATCAAAAATTTTCAACAAAATTTGATCGTTTTTCACTTTATCATTTAATGAATTTTGGACTTTCTATAAGAATATTTGAACTTAAATTCTGAATGCCAAATAAAAGGAAAAACAGTACATGCCAGCAATGCAAATAATGGGTTTGAGCCACTGAGGCAAGGTAACAGGAAGTTGAATTCAAGGAATTATATTACAATAGTATCAATAGAGGGAGATAGATTTGTGTAAAAGTGGTACCAATAAATTAACCATTAACATGTTTCCATGCTGAGAAATATAAATTTTGTGATTATACCTAAAAGAAGATATTGGGAAATTTGGTAAAAAGATTTTGAAAATACTTTTACTTCAGAAAGATTTTTCTGAAGACAGATCAGCTGTCATTGATCAAATAAAAAGAAAAAAAAAGATGAACAGAACCTGGAAGATGGATTCATTGACTGTGAGTTCACACAATTTCTTTAATGAGGAGGAATTGAAAGTTAATGAAATGGCCTTTTATCCTTAATTTTTTACCAAAAAACCCTCCAAGTATCATTACAAGTTTTGCATGCTTGCGTAGGATTGATATTAACTGAATATTACATTAATGGTTTTATTTATGAGAAAGGATGAAGGATGGTAAATATCACATATTACAGAATTAAACTTTAATAAACACTACTTTTTATGAATAGGTATGTTGCTTTACAGTTTCATCTATGGTCCTCAGGATTCAGTTCCTAGATATAATGTGCATTCTTCTGAATTATAATATGATTTTTTAAAAATTGAACCACATGTATTTCTAATACTTGTGTAAAGGGCTAAAGCAGTTGTTCAATATTAAGGAATGTGAGCCAAGAATTCCTAAGGAGCCTAACACAAAGCATTGTTGATGAACTGTGAGCAGTTTCTCCTCCCTCCCATATTTTTCCCTAATTCTGCTCATGGAGGATAGTCTACACAGTACATTAGAATTCTGTATGACTGCTAGGGACTGAATGTTTCATACCAAAATTTATATATTTGAAGGCCCAGGTCCCATTGTGTTTGTAACTGGGGACTGGATCTTTGGAAAATAATCTCCAATTAGGTCATGGGGTTGGGGCCTCATGATGGGATTGACATAAATATAGGAAGAGGAAAAGAGATAGTTCCAGGAGTAAGATCTTCCTCCTTATGAGCACATACTGAGGAAAAAAAAAACATGTGAACACACAGTGAGAAGAGGACTGTCTACATGTTAGGAATGAGACTCTGACCAGATATCAAATCTTTCAGCACCTTGATCTTGAACTCCTCAGATTCTAGTACTGTGAGAGTTACATGTTTATCTGCATAAGCTTTCCAGTCTAAGGAATTTTCTTTTAGCAGACTGAACAGAGTAAGATAATGACATTCTCTGAATCTTTTCATTTTCTTAGTTCTACATAAATGAATGATTTACTTTTATTGCATTTTACAACCAGATGTGTATCAGATGTTTAATGTATATATCAAATTATTGATTTACAATCATACAGAGATTTTTTTCTCAAAAAGTAAAGCAAATATCATGAAACATTATGATACTGGTCAATACCAATAAGTTCAGATTAGAGTCTTGAAGTCATACAGAATATATTTCTATGTACAGAAAAAAGGTGACCTAATTTGAAGTCTAAAATTATACTGGCATTGTACATAAATAACTATTCTTTCTTATTCACCATTTTATCATTAGTGGCTAGAAGGGTACTTGGTAAATCTTAGGTGCACAATAACACTTTGATGAAATAAAACAAGAATGGATGCTTGTATTCCTATTCTTAATAAACCCTTTGGTGATATTATAGCACAAGTCTCACTCTCCATGGGAAGGCAATTACTAAGATGAACATGGATGTCCAAAACTGTTTCTAAGTCTGCCCCCAGTGTAATTATGTCTTTGGCATGGAAAATTAGTTGATATGATAATAAATGATTGGCCATGGACCATTTTAATTACTTTCAAAATATATAAACTATGAAAATTGGTTGATATAGAGAAACTACTAACCTCATCAGATGTAGAATTCTATGTCATCTCCAAATACATTGTGCTCTAGACCATGTTCTTGTCCAGGCCTTGATACCTGTGCAGAGTGAGAATAGTTTTCATAGTGAAAAACAAACAAGTTACCCAAAACTTGGGAACTTTATGTTTGTTTGACAGTTCATACCTCTGTTGCAGCAAGTACTATCTAAATTCAAAATACCAAATATAATTATATGTCCTAAGAAAACCAAAGTAGTCATTTTTTTTGCTTTAGATGAGAATGTAAAGTAAAATAGCTGAAAATTCTCTAGTTCAAATTTTGCCATTTTTTAGTATGATTATAAATCATCTGGAGAATCTTTAAAAATAGTTTTTCTGTTTCAGCAGTTGGGGAAAAGGGCCTGATTATTAGATATTTCTTTCTCATAATCTCTCAGGTGATGATAATGATGTTGATCTGTGTGCCATACTTTGTAAAGAAAAAGGTAAATACATTTTGATTATCTAAGTGCCAGCAATCTTAAAGGTTCAATAGAACTCATATTAAGAGGAGCAAAGTGTAAAGAGCAGTGTGGTTGATTTATTTCTACTCTTTACAGCTCCCCAGCGATTGCCAGACCAACTCTGTAATGTGCTTTGAGATGGAGCAGGGCTGTCTGTGAATTTCAGAAGGTTATATAGCAAGAATGAGAAATCATGGGTTTGTTTTAGCTCAATCTAGTTAATTTCATATAGTTTAAGTCCTATGATACTTTCAATATCTTGTTTGCACGACATTTTTGTCTTTGAAAGACCACTGGTCAAAGTGCTTGTGTGTATGTGTGTGTGTGTGTGTGTGCACACCATATAAATATAAGACAGAATTGAATTAATAATATATTCTAAGAATATTAATGCTTTTAATATCCTCAAGTAAAAAAATATGAATAGGACATAGTTTTGTTCTTAAGAAATTCCAATTTATCTTTAAGGGTATCAAGCAAACTCTTGACACAAGTTGCTAAATTATTATTATTATTATTATTATTATTATTATTTGATAGTGAAGATTGAACTCAGGGGCACTTGACCACTGAGCCACATCCCCAGCCCTATTTAATATTTTATTTAGAGAAAGGTTCACACTGAGTTGCTTAGCACCTTGCTTTTGCTGAGGCTAGCTTTAAACTTGTCATCCTCTGTTTCAGCTTTTTAAGTAAATGATTTTTTCTTATACAAATTATTTACAATGTTATGTTCAATGTTAAACTACTTTTAAATAAAATTATAATTATACCAATATCAAAGTTACATGCTATTACTGCTGCTCACAAAGGACTACTTCATTTAGTTAAAGAAAAATTTTGGAGTACGTATTATTACTTTTATTTTTGGATCAGAAAAATGTAGCTCATGAATCATTTCATTAGATATGCAGCATTGCCAACCATTCCACCTAACTGGTATGAAATAATGACAATTGCTTGTCATTGTCACGATTCTGTGAATGGAATGTGCTAAGATAGCTGGTTGCTAGTTGGAGTATCTGGTGCACTGGAGGCGTGGTTGTTGAAGATGGTACTACACCAAGATTTCCTTCTTATATAGCTATAGCTGTAGCCAGGTGTAGGTGAGGGCTTCAAATGAGCATTCTTGGTTGGAACACACAAACCTGGCCCTTCATTTTGTCTAGACTTCCTCATAATATAGTTGGGGAACTTCCAAGTGTTAACCATCCAAGACTCAGAGCAGTGGGATCCTGTATTGCCCTTAGTGACCTGGGCCTGACATTCTGTGCCACTTCTTCTACTACTACTGCAACCACCACCATCAACACCTCCTCCTTCTACTCTTTGTCTCTAAGGCCATCTCATAATCAAGGTACCAAAGAATTTTTACATATCAATCTGTAAAATCATCTTAAATATTCAGTAATCTTTACAAAAAATCAGCTAGTATAATAAATTTTTGAGCATGACATTCAATTTCATCAGATCCAAAGTGCTTCATATTAACAACCATGCTTCCTGCACTCTTACAACTTACTAAGACCTCTAGTATGAAATATACACTAGATTTTAGACCATTCTTCAATAGTAAAGGTAAGCCGTTGGCAAGCCTTGGCTTCATTCCTCAATAATAAAAAGGGAAAAAGAAATCACTGAAGACAACACACATGGGAGAAAAAAAAATAAAAGTTACCCTGAGTACCACTTTCTCAAGTGATTTTATTCAGTTCCTGATCTTGGTAAAAAACCGTCACAATGATTTCTCCAAATTTAATTCTCTCATTACTGGATTTTCTAAAGCTTTCTCACACCTTTGTACATCTCATCAGGACAACAGAGCACAATCTTTGTCATTAGCTATAGCTAGAAGGTGGGCCTCCACTGTTTCCTTTTGAAGGGTTTTATATTTCATATTCCATAAACCACTACCAATGTAGGCTCTAAATTCCTGATATAAAAATCCCAGAAATATCAGTTATAGTTGCTCCATGGTGCTTTTAGTCCCTTTAATCTTAATGTATTTTCTAAAAGAAATAATTCATGTAAAATGTATAAAACTATGACTAGCATATAATAAATAGTCAATAAGTGGTTGATTAAAAATGTTAGCCATTATTATCAACTAAGGCTTTAGAAATATTCCAAATAATATGTGTTTTATGAAACACATAATGAGATGATGATGATGATGATGATGATGATGATTTTGTATTGGGGATTAGACTCAGGGACCCAACGACTGAGCCACATCCACAGACCCCTTCTGCTTGTTTGTTTGCTTTTGTTTCCTAAATATGAGCTTTATATAAATTGTTAAATTGCAAAATATTCTATGTGAAAGTTTAGGATTAAAAACAATATTGGGTAATTTACATTCATTAAAGGAAGTTCCTTAAAGCAACATATTTGGGTTTATTCACATTGAATAAGTTTAGTCAAAATTTTTTTTTAAAATATACCTTGTAAATCAATAATTTTCTTATGTCATACCACCACGTAAAATGATTTTAAATTGTGCCATTTGATCATTCATTAAGAAAGAAGAATCCTATTACCTGATCTGTGAAGGAAATATATTCAAATTAATTATTATTCATTCTCTACTTTGAAAATCCAGAATTTGTTTAATTTATATTATCTTTTTAATTTTTTAATACATTCTTATTAGATATACATGAGGTAGAGTGTATTTGGATAAATGGTACATACATGGAATATAACTTCCTATTCTTACGGTTGTACATGATATAAAGTTACACTGGTGGTGTATTCACATATGAACATAAGAAAGTTATGTTTCTGGGCTGGGATTGTGGCTCAGCAGTAGAGTGCTCTCCTAGCACAGGTAGGACCTGGGTTCGATTCTCAGCACCACATAAAAATAAAGGCATTGTGTTGTGTCCATCTACAGATTCATTTTTTCTCTCTCTCCTTTTAAAAAAAAAGAAAGTTATGTTTCATTCATTTTAATGTCTATCCTTTTTAAAAAAGCATGTCACCTTAGTATATTTCCAATTATTCCACTCTTTTCTACAAATATAATATAAAATAGATTGTGGTTGAAGGATCAGTTGTACATTATCATAGTTAAGCCATCATTTTTAAAAATTACATTTCATTTATTATAAGACAATATAAGCAATATCATAGCTCTATTTAATTCCAAACTTTGCATTTCTTTTAAAGTATATTTTTTCAATATCCAAAGAAAGTTAAAACTGTTCTAAAATTTTCAGACATAATGCAAAGACATACTTTGTTTTATCTGTACATGTATATCTCATGGTGTTGCAAAATTCCATTTGTTCATTAAGGAAGAAGAGTTTTCAGAAAAACTGACATTTTAGTTCTTGTTAACTCATTATGCTAAAACAACCTTTGGTCTCATATCCAATTATATTGATGATTTGAAATAACTGACCAGAGAGTTTCAACCTGAATAGCAACAGATCATCTAAAATCAGGTTCTGCTGATTTTAGAGATTTATATTAACAGAGCCTTCCATACATTACATACATTATGTTAGCTTTCCTTATTTATGAGTTTAATGAAAGATCTTTCAAATGCATGAAGCAAAACTGATAAAATGGCAGGGATAAATTAATGAATGAAACTGTTATTAGAGTCAGAGTTTTCAACTTTTAAAAAATTGGTAGGTTAAAACTAAGTCTGATAAAAGCAATTATTTATATAGAGACAGAGAAGTTGCACATATTGAGGTTGATGATGTATATTCTCTAAAAATATAATACATATTTATTGACTTCATGCACTGACAAAGTCAAGAATCAATGACCAACTCAGGAACAATAAGCAAATTTCATATGAAGATTGAGTATCCTAAACTCATTTCTTACTTAAAAAAGAAGAAGAAGAAAGCACATCTGTATGACTAAACCCAGATCTGCGATTGGGATTTTATCAGATGAATCAGAATTTAAAAATTACACCAGATCGTATGTAAAAAAAAAAAAAAGATTACATATCTTTATGTGTATTAGATTTTTTTTCTTCATATCCAAGTAGAATATTATGTTATAAATTCAATGGCTTTTTCAGGTTCTTCACCAGAAAAATCACAAAAAGACACAGCTGTGGTGGAGTGAGTAAAATGGAGATTTCAGTCCTCACATGTGAAAATATGTATTTTATAAATATCATGTTTCAGCTGACTTGTAAAGAAGTTCAAAAAGTAAAAAGAAATTATATTATTCTTGGTATTTAGCCTAACTATTCTAGCTTTTATGGTATCTTCTCATTGATATACATTGCTTTCTAAAGTGGTTTCAGAAAAAAAAATACTAATTTGCAGAGTACATATTTGTATTATTTATCATGGTAAAATTGTCCATATTTTTCCTCTCACAGTTGAACACATACTGCACATAGATTCTTGTAGCCCATATTTTTAGCCATTGATCTTTAGACATAAAATCCTCAATGATGTAGTAAAAACACAAGCTTTTCCTGAAATGGAAATTTTGCATTTGATTTGCTGAGTCAGCTGGAAGATGTGTTGAATTAAATTGAACATTATCAATTTTCATTGAGTATTTTTCAAAATATTTTCTGATAGGTCAATTATTCAAACAAGGGCTGCAATAAAGCTTTTACTGTAGTTCCTTGTACACTTGTGTGAAACGTTTGGATACTAATGATGGCATTGCTTAGCTATTGTGTTGGAAAGTTGCTGGCAATGTAGAGATGACCTCACTGTTTTTGCTGTAAGGGATGCCCTTTTTGAAGATGCTACTTATTCTTTTGATAGACAGTTTAAATTCATTTGTAAATCAGAAACAATTTCAGAAACCATGCCCATATGAAGAATATATTAGTAGATTTGATTTCAAATCATTAGTATTATTCTTTTAATTTTCTTCCAATGGCCACCAATGAGGAAATGTATTTCTCCACGTGATTGTGTGCCCAACATTTCACCTCTGGTTACCCCAAAGCCTATTGTGCTACCACTACAGTGTCCATCTCATGTTTGTATGTTGGCTCTGTGGCTAAGTTATATTTCATCACCTTATCTTCTTTTACTCCTCTCTCTCATACAGGCCCAGAAAAGAACTACTCTAGTAGCATGCTCCCTCTTGCTCCCTCAACTTCCAGGCACATTGATAGAGTACCTGCCAAGTAAAGAACTGCACAACATGACTGCTTGGTTTTAGTCAAATGCATCATTTACACTTGTATGTCCTTTTCTCCCTTCCTTCACATATCTCAAAAGTTATTTTGTGAATTTACTAAACTCAGCCATGTGTTTAATCTATAAGAACATTTCTCAAACAGTAGGTAAGTATTAAAATTATCAAGAATTTTAAAAAAAGGACTCTTTTATGATTCTACCCCATGAATAGATTTGAGTAAGTATATGGTGCTATTTGGTATCCATTTAAAAAATATGATTCTAATGTGAAGCCAAAGTTAAGAATCACTTATTTAATATTTTAGATGAAGTTATTTAAGGTGGTATTTTTAATTAATATTACTTTTTAAGATATGCCTTATAAAATATAAGAGAGTTCATGATACAGTCATAAGGGAATAAATATTTTCAAAACATTTTCTTTGCATGATTTTGTATAACAATGAGGGTCTCCCTCCATTACCATGCAATTTCCCTTTTCTCTCCCTTTACCTCCCACCTAGTGTATCTGTTTAATGTTGATCTTTTCTTCCTGCTCTTCCTCCCTGCTCTGTTCTTGGTTGTTCTCATTATAACAAAGAAGACATTTGGTATTTGTTTTTTAGGGATTGGCTAGAAAATCACACATAAGAGGTTGCGAGGGGAATGGGTAAATAAACAAGGAGAGAAATGAAATACAGTAGATGGGGTAGAGAGAGAAGATGGGAGGGGAGGGGCGGGGGGATAGTAGAGGATAGGAAAGGTAACAGAATACAACAGTTACTAATAGGGCATTATGTAAAAATGTGGATGTGTAACAGATGTGATTCTGCAATCTGTATTTGGGGTAAAAATGGGAGTTCATAACCAACTTGATTCTAATGTATGAAACATATGTCAAGAGCTTTGTAATGTTTTGAACAACCAATAAAAAAAAATTAAAAAAAAATTTTCTTTGCAATAGTTAGAACTTCTGGCAATAACTATTGCTGGTGTTATACTTCAGTTTACTGTATTAAGTAATCATAAGATCTCCATAAAATATATAAAATAACTATTTTCAGATATGAACTCTGTATTCATCCTGAGTTCCTTACTCTTCCCAAACTGAGGATGGCAATTTTGCTTGGCTGTGGAAATGGAGATTAGAGTTCAAGACTACCAAAGAACTGGAATTTGAAGGACAGATTACTAGAGAGAAGCACTGCATCAATATATCCCTGACTCCTTCAAAAATTCTAAAGCTGTGTCCATGCAAGGTAAGAATAACTTTCAGATGATGGGGAGAACCAGAATACATCAAGGTCATGCATGATAGGGAAGTGTTAGAGTTCCTACCTAATATAAATTCTGGTGGATATTGCAGAATAGTCAAATTCTTCAAAAAAGTATCACATGGTACTTAGAAATAAATTTGATATACCCCAGTTAGGCCTCAGAATATGTCTCGATATGATCCAAGTGAAACAGGAAATATAGTACTTGACAGAACAACATGGGGTAGAAGTTCAAAGTGATGTCTTGCAGAAATCCAACATTAAATTTAAACAATACCCATGTGAAGAAGCAGGACATTGTGATGCACTTAAAAGGTGATAGTAACAGATACAAAGATAATCTATGTGTTCAGAAGGTAAAACAGAAATCAAAATTAAAATCAACATACTAATAAAATTGAGAAAAATGAACTAAAGGAAAGAAAATAATAATTTCAAGAATTAGAAGCTATTAAATATGTTGATTTTCTATTCTTGAACTTGAAAATACTTAAGCTACTGAAAAACTGGATGGGTTTAACAGCAGACTAGAACTAAGATTAGTAAATCCAGATAGGTCAATAAAAATATCCAAGCTACAGCAAAAAAAAAAAGAGTAGTATAGAAGATGTTGATGCAATTAAAGGGGTTCTAACCTATGAGAAACTGGAATCTAAGAGGAAAAAAGAAAGTGAACAGAAATAATAGTTGAGGAAAATATAATGGCTAGAATTTTCTCTGCTTCATGAAGGCTATTTTTCCTCAAATTCAAACCTCTATAAACTAAAAACAAAGGGGAATTTAAAAAAAATAAATTTAAAGGATAGAAATAGGAAAATATGACTAAACAAGAATGAGAGATCTAAATAAGAATAGTTTTAGTTTTTGTGGTTCTTGTTAAGTAATGAGGTTTCTTGGTTATATTTCAATGTGAAATATTCAAACCTAAATATGGATATGTATGCATATAGATATTATAGGATGAAAATACATGTTAAAATGGCAAATTATCTTTTGGTATTAAATTATCCGTTTTTATGGTATTTCAGTTGTGAGAATTTTTGTGTGTATGTGTGTGTGTACTTCTTTGTGCTTTTTGTATTTTTTTAAGTTTTGTAATCTTTGTGAAATTGACATGTATTGTTTAATCAGATCTGATAGTATTATATATTTAATGACTAGCTGTAGTCATTTTCCCCACTCTGTGACAATTAAGTAGAGAGCAACAAATTAAGCAGAAACACATTCTTGTTAAGGTGAAGCAGAAATATTTTCAATCAGGAAGTATACGTGTCTCTCAAGTTCTTTCATTGAATTCTAACTAACTAACCTGGAAAGTTGCATAGAAATTATAAGCAGTTTGATTCCTTAAATAGTACATTGATATAATTAATCACATCTTAAAATTTTGCACTGACATGCAATTATAAGACACACTATATAATGAAGAAAAATGTAAATATTTAAATATGGGGCAGGTTATAAATGCTCAAAACATTTTAACTGTTATGGTGATTCCTAGAAAGCAAATACTTGGTGGTGTGTTTTCATGAACCACTACTTTACATTTTCCTTGAAGATATTTTCTAGGAGATGCTGCTACTACCTTTCTCTCATAAAGTGAGTCATAAAGCTCACTTCCCCATCTCTACTGTCATAGGGTCATTTCTGAATGTACTACAAAAATCCCTAACCATACTTCAGATGTTTTAAAATAATGACATGCATGATATCATGTAAAGGATAAATAAATATACATTGATTACACTGATAATGTACATTTAGAAAAACAAAAATGGTGATTAGCTTCATTTCTGTATTTGAGGCTCCAATTTTTAACACGAATAAGGTAGTTCCTTCCCCATCTGTATCTCATCCAGCAGAATTTCATAGTTTTATGTTGTCTATGCTATATTCTCAAACTTTTGCATAGTCCATAGCACTGGGTAGAGCATTCAATAAATATTTTAATAGAAAAATAAGAGTTAAATATTTGACATCTGCACATTTGGTTTTCATCAACATTTGCATCATGTGAAGCAGATGGAAAATTCATTATTGAAATAAATAAAAAATTATATATGTGTACATTTGTTTATATGCATATATTCAAATTGCAATACATGCATACACATACACACAGACATAAGTAATCTTATACTTTAAGGAAAACTATGTAATTTGCCTTCTGAAATTATTTTAGCTACTTTATCTTTAAAATTGTGGATGGAATATCTGTGAATTCACAACTGATCTATCAAAATTTTACTAAGATGACAAATTCCTTCTACAGTTGTTGGCAATAAATCCCTCAATGAATGGAGACTGTGTCTAAAAAGATATTACGTGTACAATTGAACTGTTGCAATGATCAAGAATTAAAATAGGTTTTAGTATAAACTACAATACATGCTCCACAAAAAATTTGTCTTCTTCAAATATTTATATATTTAAAATTATTTATTTAGCTGATACTCTCATGGTTTGCAGATCTAGTTATTATAAACTTCTCCTTTTTAATTTTGTGGTTTAAATTTTACAGATATAAAATCATTTTGGTGATATTTCTAGGCCAAATATTTGGGTGATATTTTAATTCACTAATGCATTTTAAAATACCATTGTTCCTCAATATCCTGTTACCTCTTCTTTAGTTTTAGTTATATATTTCAACATATTTTAAAACACAAGAACTTTAGCTATATTCATAGCATAATTTTAAATTTTCTGTTGTATCCTTCACTGGCTAATTGACTTTGAGCAGGCAAATATAAAAATGTAGTGCTTTGGTGAGAATGCGATCTGTCAAATAGTGGGATTGATAAGAGTTGAAAGTTCACAAATGCTCTAGAGCCCAAAAGGATATGTATGGTTAATAACAACTAATGGCACATTTCAAATCTCAGGTAAAGAAGATATTTAAATGAAAAAACAAGGGGAAAAGGAATTACAATCAATGCAGAACAACTTAAATTTACAGGAGAACCTAGAGGCATCAGAAAAATGGACAGAGAAAGAACTCAAGCCATACCTGACTCAGACGGAATGGAATCTTAAAGAAGTCATTAGACAGCAAGTCCAAACAATGAAGAATACTTTGAAAAAGAATTACATAGGCAGATTCAAGAAGCAAAAAATGAACTCTTCCAGGATATAGAGATTTTTTTAAAAAATCATACAGTAATCTTAGAAATGCAGGAAACCATAAACCAAATCAAAAACTCAAATGAGAATATTACAAATAGACTAGATCAAATAAAAGTCAGAACATTGGATAATGAAGACAAAGTTCATCAACTAGAAAAGGATATAGTCAATGCAGAAAGGCTGGAAAGAAATCATGAGCAAAACATCCAAGAGATATGGGATGTGATAAAAAAAAAAACTTAAGAGTCATTGGGATAGAAGAAGGTATAGAGGTCCAAACCAAAGGAATGAGCAACCTGTTGAATGAAATAACCTTAGAAAACTTTCTAGACATAAAAGATGGAATGGATTGTCAAATTCTTGAAGCCTACAGGACCCCAAACATACAAAACCTTAATAGACCAACTCCCTGCCACATTATTATGAAGATATCCAACACACAGAACAAGGAGAGAATATTAAAAGCTACAAGAGAAAGGAGGCAGAATACATTTAGGTGTAAACCAATTAGGTTAACATCTGATTTTTCATCACAGATGTTGAAAGCGAGAAGATCCTGGAAGAACGTATTTCAAATGCTGAAAAATAATGGATTCCAAGCAAGAATATTTTATCCAGCAAAATTAAGCTTCATTTTTGACAATTAAATTGAAATATTTCATAATAAGCAAAAGTTAAAAGAATTTGCAACCAGAAAACCAGAATTATAAAGTATTTTGAGTAAAACACTACAAGAAGAGGAAATAAAAAACAGCACCCAAAACTAACAGTTGGAGGTAACTCAGTAAAAGGGGGGGAAATAACCAAAGAGAAAAAACAAGCCAAATTAAAACAAATAAATAAATAAATAAACAAACAAACAAACAAACATGACTTGAAGTACAAACCATATATCAATAGTAAACCTAAACGTTAATGGCTTAAAATTACCAATCAAGCGACACAGGCTAGTAAATTGGATTGAAAAAACAGATTCAAGAATATGCTGCCTTCAGGACACTCATCTGACAGGAAAAGACATACACAGGCTGAAAGTGAAAGGTTGGGAAAAATCATACCAATCATACGGTCCTCGGAAGCAAGCAGGAGTGGCCGTACTCATATAAAAAAAAAAATCAACTTTAAACTTAAGTTAATCAAAAGGGATAAAAAAGGACACTATATACTGTTAAAAGGAACCATTCACCAACAAAACATAACAATTATCAATATGTATGCACCAAATTATGGTGCTGCAACATTCATAAAACAAACTCTCCTAAAGTTCAAGAATCAAATAGACCACAACACAGTAATTATGGGTGACTTCAATACACTGCTCTCACCATTGGACAGATCCTCTAAACAAAAGTTGAATAAAGAAACTATAGAACTCAATAACACAATCATAACTTAGACTTAACTGACATATATAGAATATATCAACCATCATCAAGAGGTTATACTTTTTTCTCAGCAGCACATGGATCTTTCTCAAAGATAGACCATATATTATGCCATAGGGCAACTCTTAGTAAATATAAAGATGTGGAGATAAAACAATGCATCTTATCTGATCACAATGGAATGAAACTGGAAATAAATGATAAAAGAATGAAGGAAAAATCCTGCATCACCTGGAAAATGAACAATATGCTACTGAATGATCAATGGGTTACAGAAGACATAAAGGAGGAAATCAAAAAATTCTTAGAGATAAATGAAAATACAGACACAACATATCAGAATCTATGAGACACAATGAGAGCAGTTTTAAGAGGGAAATTCATTGCCTGAAGTTCATTCCTCAAAAAAGAAAAAAAAAAAACAAATAAATGAGCTCACACTTCATCTTAAAACCTAGAAAAGGAAAAGCAAAACAACAGCAAATGTAGCAGAAGGCAAGAAATAATTAAAATCAGAGCAGAAATCAACAAAATTGAAACAAAAGTAACCATGGAATAAATTGACAAAACTAAAAGTTGGTTCTTCAAAAAAATAAATAAGATCCACAGACCCATAGCCATGCTAATGAAGAGAAGCAGAGAGAGAACTCAATTTACTAACATACATGGTGAAAAAGGCAATATCACAACAGCCACTACAGAAATACAGAAGATAATTAGAAATTATTTTGAAACCCTATATTCCAATAAAATAGACGATAGTGAAGATATCGATAAATTTCTTAAGTCATATGATTTGCGCAGATTGAGTCAGGAAGATACACACAATTTAAACAGACTAATAACAAAGGAGGAAATAGAAGAAGCTATCAAAGACTTCCAACCAAGAAAAGCCCTGGACCAGATGGGTATAAAGCAGAGTTTTACAAAACATTTAAAAAAGAGTTAATACCAATACTTTTCAAGTTATTTCAGGAAATAGAAAAAGAAGGAGCTCTTGCAAATTCATTCTATGAGGCCAACATCACCCTGATTCTGAAACCAGACAAAGTCACTTCAAAGAAAGAAAATTACAGACCAAAATCTCTAATGAACCTAGATGCAAAAATCCTCAATAAAATTCTGGCAAATCAGATACAAAATAATATCAAAAAAATACTGCACCATGATCAAGTAGGATTCACCCTGGGATTCAAGGCTGGTTCAATATATGGAAATCAATGAACTTTATTCACCACATCAATAGACTTAAAGATAAGAACCATATGATCATCTGCAGAGATGTAGAAAAAGCATTCCACAAAGTACAGCATCCCTTTATGTTCAAAACATTAGAAAAACTAGGGATAACAGGAACATACCTTAACATTGTAAAAGCTCTCTATGCTAAGCCTCAGGCTAGCATCATTCTGAACGGAGAAA
Organism: Urocitellus parryii; assembly: GCF_045843805.1. NCBI lineage: Eukaryota > Metazoa > Chordata > Mammalia > Rodentia > Sciuridae > Urocitellus > Urocitellus parryii. The sequence goes on from NC_135541.1 coordinate 99,494,454, forward strand.
AATTGAAGGCATTCCCTCTGAAATCTGGAACAAGACAAGGATGCCCTCTCTCACCACTTCTATTCAACATAGTTCTCAAAACACTAGCTAGAGCAATTAGAAAAATGAAAGAAATTAAAGGCATAAAGATAGGAAAAGAGGAACTTAAATTATCACTATTTGTGGATGACATGATCCTATTCTTAGCAGATCCAAAAGGTTCTACAAAAAAACTATTAGAGCTAATAAATGAATTCAGCAATGTGGCAGGATATAAAACCAACACTCATAAATCAAAGGCATTCCTGTATATCAGTGACACATCTTCTGAAATGGAAATGAGGACAAACACCCCATTCACAATATCCTCAAAAAATAAAATACTTGAGAATCAACCTAACAATAAAACTACAGAACCCTAAAGAGAGAAATAGAAGAAGATCTTAGAAGATGGAAAAATACACCCTGTTCATTTATAGGAAGAACTAACATCATCAAAATGGCATTGTCAATCAAAACCCCAAAGACATTTCTTGTAGAAATAGATAAAGCAATAATGAAATTCATATGGAAAAATAAAAGACCCAGAATAGCAAAAGCAATTCTAATCAGGAAGAGTTAAAAAGGCTGTATACTGATACCAGACTTCAAACTATATACAGAGCAATAGTAACAAAAACAGCATGGTATTGGCACCAAAACAGGTGGGTGGACCAATCTTACAGAATAGAGGACACAGAAACCAATCCACAAAATTACAACTATCTTATATTTGACAAAGTTTATTAAAGAATACAATGAAGAAAAAAATAGCATCTTCAACAAATGGTGCTAGGAAAACTGGAAATCCATAAGCAACAAAATGAATCTGAATCCCTTTCTCTCGCCATGCACAAAAGGTAACTCAAAATGGATCAAGGAGCTTGATATCAAATCAGAGACTCTGCATCTGATAGAAGAAAAAGTTGGCTCCGATCTACATATTGTGGGGTCTGGCAACAAATTCCTTAATAGGACACCCATAGCACAACAGTTAATAACAAGAATCAACAAATGGGACTTACTCAAACTAAAAAGTGTTTTCTCAGTAAGAGAAAAAATAAGAGAGGTAAATAGGGAGCCTACATACTGGGAACAAATTTTTACTCCTCACACTTCAGATAGAGCCCTAATATCCAGAGTATACAAAGAACTCAAAAAATTAAAGAATAAGATAACAAATAACCCAATCAACAAATGGGCCAAGGACCTGAACAGACACTTCTCAGAGGAGAACATAAAATCAATCAACAAGTACACAACAAAATGCTCACCATCTCTAGCAGTCAGAGAAATGTAAATTAAAACCACCCTAAGATACCATCTCACTCCAGTAAGAAAAGCAGCCATCATGAAGTCAAACAACAAGTGCTGAAAAGGATGTTGGGAAAAGGGTACACTTGTACATTGCTGGTGGGACTACAAATTCATGCGGCCAATTTGAAAAGCAGTATGGAGATTCCTCAGAAAGCTGGGAATGTAACCACCATTTGACCCAGCTATTCCTCTTCTCAGACTATTCCCAAAGAACTTAAAAGAGTCAACTATAGGGATATAGCTACATCCATGTTCATAGCAGAACATTTCACAACAGCTAGGATGTAGAACCAACTTAGATGCCCTTCAATAGATGAATGGACAAAAAATGTGGCATTTATACACAATGGAGTATTACTCAGCACTAAAAAACGACAAATTCATGGCATTTTCAGGTAAATGGAATGGGTGGCATTAGAGCAGATTATGCTAAGTGAAGCTAGCCAATGCCTTAAAAACAAATGCCAAATATCTTCTTTGATATAAGGAGGGCAACAAATAACAGAGCAGGAGGAAGAGCTTGAGAAGAAGATTACCATTAAACAGTGATGAGAGGTGGGAGGGAAAGCTAGAGAGAAGGGAAATTGCATGGAAATGGAAGGAGACCCTCATTGTTATACAAAATTACATAAAAGAGGAATTGAGGGGAAAGGTAAAAAAAGATTGAGAAATGAATTACAGTAGATGGGGTAGAGAGAAAAGATGGGAAGGGAGGGGAGGGGGGTAGTAGAGGATAGGAAGGGCAGCAGAATAAAACATACACTAGTAAAGCAGTATGTGAAAATGTGAATGTGTAACAGATGTGATTCTGCAATCTGTATATGGGGTAAAAATGGGAGTTCATAATCCACTTGAATCAAATGTATAAAATATGATATGTCAAGAGCTTTTTGATGTTTTGAACTACTACTAGTAATAATAAAAAAATGTAAAATGGATTTTCTTAAATTCTGTCAAGGTTAATTTTTTCCCATCCCCAGGTAACTGGGAAAGCATTTCAATGATAAAATTCAATCCTTGAGCTGAACTGTCAACCTAGTTGTTAAAATAAAAACACAGATATTTGAAAAGAAAAAAATACATATATTTGTGAGATTTCAGTGTCAGGATATCGTAGAAGAGTAGAAAAATTGAACAAAAATGTTCCAAGAACTCACATTTTTTTCAATTGTACAACAGGCCTATATTTAAAGGAAACAAATATTAAATAATACGTTTTCTCCAAATTAAAATAATAAATTGACACACCAGGATATTTAAAAGACATGCATGAGCTGCATGTAAAAGTAGAAATTTACATGGCTAATAAATGTATGAACACATTTTAAAGGTCAATGATAAACAAAGAAATAAAAATAAAAATGTTAATGAGCCCCAATCTTTAATGATCAATCATAAAGAATTTTATACATGGTGATATTCAAATGCTGGCAATAACTTAAGAAAATGGTATATCTAATTGCTAACTTGAGGATAACGTAAGATAGCTTCTTGCAATTCAGTTTGACAATAAATACCAAAAGCTTTAAAATATTTTCATACATCAGTTCTCCTTCTGAAAATTAGCCTAATGGAATGAGGAAAAGAAAAAAAATAGAACTTAAATTAAAAATTAGTATAATCATTGGGTTTAAATCACATTTATTCTAATTATCTTAAATGTGCAATCACAGAGTTTAAATCACTTGAATCTCTTAATCTGAGTGATGCAAATTAAACTGCAAGGATTAAAATGGGAGTTCATCATTTTATAATAATGTATTTGCCAATTTGCTAATGTGCCTAAGATATTTTTAAATGAGAAATATCAAAATTTTTTTTTGTTTAAATTAAGCAAATATTGAATGCCAATTGAAAATACCTGTAAACCAGTGTTTGTGTACAATTGGGAGGAAAGTGAAGTGGTAAGTGATAAAATTAATTCTTCCCAATGATCAGAAGTGATCACTGGGTAGATTTAAGGGAAAGAGGAAACAAAGGAGGAGGGAAAGAATCAATTAAAAAGAAGAAGAAGAAGAAGAAGAAGAAGAAGAAGAAGAAGAAGAAGAAGAAGAAGAAGAAGAAGAAGAAGAAGAGGAAGAAAGAAAGGAGTGTAAAATGAACAGGTATTAACCCAATAACCAAAGGAGAGATATAAAACCCACAAAAGCAGTTGACTGATGGAAACACTTAAGCAGAAACAAAGAAGAAACAGAAAAGCAGGTTGTGTGGATGGCCTGTTAATTAGTAACTGACACTAATGATTTTATTTTTTATATTATTAGTTCTTCAAAACAATACAAAGCTCTTGACATATCATATTTCATACATTTGATTCAAGCAGATTATGAACTCCCATTTTTACCCCTTATACATATTGCAGATTCGCATCAGTTCCACATCCACTTTTTTACTAATTTCCATACAAGTGTCTGTTGTATTCTGCTGCCCTTCCTATCCTATACTATCCCCCTTCCCTCCCCTCCCCTCTCCTCCCATCTTCTCTCTCTACCCCAATCTACTGTAATTCATTTCTCTCTCTTGTTTTTCCCCCCTTTCCACTCACTTCCTTTTATATGTAATTTTGTATAACAATGGGGGTCTCCTTCCTTTACCATGCAATTTCCCTTCTCTCTCTCTTTCCCTCCCACCTCTAAACCCTGTTTAATGGTGATCTTTTTATTGTGCTCTTCCTCCCTATTCTGTTCTTAGATGCTGTCCTTATATCAAAGATGACATTTGGCATTTGTTTTTTAGGGAATGTCTAGCTTCACTTAGCATAATCTGCTCTAGTGCCATCCATTTCCCTGCAAATTCCATGATTTTGTCATTTTTTAGTGCAGAGTAATACTCCATTGTGTATAAATGCCTTTTTTTTATCCATTCATCTATTGAAGGGCATCTAGGTTGGTTCCACAATCTAGCTATTGTGAATTGTGCTGCTATGAACATCGATGTAGCAGTATCCCTATAGTAAGCTCTTTTAAGGTCTTCAGGGAATAGTCCGAGAAGGGCAATAGCTGGGTCAAATAGTGGTTCCATTCCCAGCTTTCCCAGGAATCTCCATAACCAATTTGGAAAGCAGTATGGAGCTGCACCAATTTGCAGTCCCACCAACAATATACAAGTGTACCCTTTTCCCCACATCATTGCCAGCACTTGTTGTTGTTTGACTTCATAATGGCTGCCAATCTTACTGGAGTGAGATGGTATCTTAGGGTGGTTTTGATTTGCACCTCTCTGACTGCTAGAGATGGTGAGCATTTTTTCATGTATGTGTTGATTGATTTTATGTTCTCCTCTGAGAAGTGTCTGTTCAGGTCCTTGGCCCATTTGTTGATTGGGTTATTTGTTATCTTATTCTTTAATTTTTTGAGTTCTTTGTATACTCTGGATATTAGGGCTCTATCTGAAGTGTGAGGAGTAAAACTTTGTTCCCAGTATGTAGGCTCCCTATTTACCTCTCTTATTTTTTCTCTTACTGAGAAAACACTTTTTAGTTTGAGTAAGTCCCATTTGTTGATTCTTGTTATTAACTGTTGTGCTATGGGTGTCCTATTAAGAATTTGTTGCCAGACCCCACAATATGTAGATCGGAGCCAACTTTTTCTTCTATCAGATGCAGAGTCTCTGATTTGATATCAAGATCCTTGATCCAGGCGGCGGCTGATCTGGGCCCTGCAGGGCTGAGTCTGTGAACTGCCTCTGGCGGTTCAGCACTAGGATCCACACTCCTACCACCCCACCCCCCTCCAGCCGGTTCGGAGCAACGCGGAGCAGGGACACAATCCCGCCGGCCATGGAGGCGGCTGGACTGGACCCCGCAGGCCTGAGTCTGTGAACTGCCTCTAGCGGTTTGGCGCTAGGACTTTGGCAGCGCTTAGGGCTGAGTTCCAGATTTGAGACAGAGGAGAGAAGCGGTCCAGTTTGGTTCCAGACACTGGTCGGACCACAGAGGAGGACAGCAGCCGCCATTTCGGAGAGATGATGTAATCATCCCCATGTTCTACTGATCTCAGCTCATTCAGCTACGGAACAGGTGATTTCAGGCTGGTAAATTTCAAAACCACAACAGTTGCACCAAGCAGAAAGAAGCGCGTGCAGTATGAAAAGACAAGGAAAGAAAGGATCACAAGCAATGCAGGTCAACTCAACTTTAGAAGAGGTAATAGCTGCAACAGATGGAATATCAGATAAAGAGTTCAGGATATATATGCTTCAGATGATCTGGAGTCTCAAGGAAGACATGAGACAGCAAAATCAGACAATGAAAGATCACATTGACAAACAAATCCAGGAAGTAAAAGATCAATTTCACAGGGAGATAGAGGTAATAAAAAACAAACAAATAGAAATACTAGAAATGCAGGAAACAATAAACCAACTTAAAAACTCAATTAAGAATACTACCAGCAGAGTGGATCACTTAGAAGATAGAACATCAGACAATGAAGACAGAGTATTTCAACTTGAAAAGAACATAGACAGCTCAGCAAGTCTACTAAGAATCCATGAGCAGAACATTCAAGAGCTATGGGATAATATCAAAAGACCAAACTTAAGAGTCATTGGGATACAGGAAGGCACAGAGCTCCAAACCAAAGGATTAAGCAATCTATTCAGTGAAATAATACAAGAAAACTTCCCAGACTTGAAGAATGAGACAGAATCCCAAATCCTAGAAGCCTACAGGACGCCGATTGTGCAAAATCATAAGAGATCCACACCTAGACACATTATAATGAAGATGTCCAACATACAGAATAAGGAGAGAATTTTAAAAGCTGCAAGAGAAAGAAAGCAGATTACATTTAGGGGTAAACCAATCAGGATAACAGCTGATCTCTCAACACAGACTCTGAAAGCTAGAAGATCCTGGAATAACATATTTAAAACACTGAAAGAAAATGGGTTCCAACCAAGAATCGTGTATCCGGCGAAATTAAGCTTCAGGATAGAAGATGAAATTAAAACCTTCCATGATAAACAAAAGTTAAAAGAATTTGCAGCTAGAAAACCATCTCTTCAAAAAATCCTTGGCAAAACATTACAGGAAGAGGAAATGGAAAATAACATTGAAAACCAACAATGGGAGGTAGGACAGTAAAGGGGGGAAAGTAGTCAAAGAGGATAACAAATCAGGTTTAGTAACATCAATAAACAAATATGGCTGGAAGAACAAATCATATCTCAATAATAACCTTAAATGTTAATGGCTTAAACTCACCAATTAAGAGACACAGGCTAGTAGAATGGATCACAAAAGAAGACCCAACAATATGCTGCCTACAGGAGACGCATCTGATAGGAAAAGATATTCATAGACTGAAGGTGAAAGGGTGGGAAAAATCATACCACTCATATGGACTGCGGAAACAAGCAGGAGTGTCCATACTCATATCTAATAAAATAGATTTCAAGCCAAAGTTAATCAAAAGGGATAAACAAGGACACTTCATACTGCTCAAGGGAACCATACACCAACAAGACATAACAATCATAAATATATATGCCCCAAACAACGGTGCTGCTATGTTCATCAAGCAAACGCTCCTCAAGTTCAAGAGTCTAATAGACCACCATACAATAATCATGGGAGACTTTAATACACCTCTCTCACCACTGGACAGATTTTCTAAACAAAAGTTAAATAAGGAAACTATAGAACTCAATAACATAATTAATAACCTAGACTTAATTGACATATATAGACTATACCACCCAACATCAAGTAATTACACTTTTTTCTCAGCAGCACATGGAACCTTCTCAAAAATAGACCATATATTATGTCACAGGGCAACTCTTAGACAATATAAAGGGGTAGAGATAATACCATGCATCTTATCTGATCATAATGGAATGAAACTGAAAATCAATGATAAAAGAAGGAAGGAAAAATCAAGCATCACCTGGAGAATGAACAATAGGTTGCTTAATGATCAATGGGTTCTAGAAGACATTAAGGAGGAAATTAAAAACTTCCTAGAGTCAAATGAAAACACAGACACAACATATCGGAATCTATAGGACACATTGAAAGCAGTTCTAAGAGGAAAATTCATTGCTTGGAGTTCATTCCTCAAAAAAAGAAAAAACCAACAAATAAATGATCTCATACTTCATCTCAAAATCCTAGAAAAAGAAGAGCAAAACAACAGCAAAAGAAGTAGAAGGCAAGAAATAATTAAAATCAGAGCTGAAATTAATGAAATTGAAACAAAAGAAACAATTGAAAAAATCGACAAAACTAAAAGTTGGTTTTTTGAAAAAATAAATAAAATTGACAGACCCTTAGCCATGCTAACGAAGAGAAGAAGAGAGAGAACCCAAATTACTAGCATACGGGATGAAAAAGGCAATATCACAACAGACACTTCAGAAATACAGATGATAATCAGAAATTATTTTGAATCCTTATACTCCAATAAAATAGAAGATAGAGAAGGCATAGATAAATTCCTTAAGTCTTATGATCTGCCCAGATTGAGTCAGGAGGATATAGACAACCTAAACAGACCAATAACAATAGAGGAAATAGAAGAAACCATCAAAAGATTACCAACTAAGAAAAGCCCAGGACCGGATGGGTATACAGCAGAGTTTTACAAAACCTTTAAAGAGGAACTAACACCAATACTTTTCAAGCTATTTCAGGAAATAGAAAAAGAGGGAGAACTTCCAAATTCGTTCTACGAGGCCAACATCACCCTGATTCCGAAACCAGACAAAGACACTTCAAAGAAAGAAAACTACAGACCAATATCTCTAATGAACCTTGACGCAAAAATCCTCAATAAAATTCTGGCGAATCGGATTCAAATACATATCAAAAAAATTATACACCATGATCAAGTAGGATTCATCCCTGGGAGGCAAGGCTGGTTCAATATACGGAAATCAATAAATGTTATTCACCACATCAATAGACTTAAAAATAAGAACCATATGATCATCTCGATAGATGCAGAAAAAGCATTCGACAAAGTACAGCATCCCTTCATGTTCAAAACTCTAGAAAAATTAGGGATAACTGGATCATAACTCAACATTGTAAAAGCCATCTATGATAAGCCACAGGCCAGCATCACTCTGAATGGAGAAAAATTGAAGGCATTCCCACTAAGATCAGGTACAAGACAGGGATGCCCTCTCTCACCACTTCTGTTCAACATAGTCCTCGAAACACTGGCCAGAGAAATTAGACAGACGAAAGAAATTAAAGGCATAAAAATAGGAAAAGAAGAACTTAAATTATCACTGTTTGCAGATGATATGGTTCTATACCTAGCAGACCCAAAAGGGTCTACAAAGAAGCTATTAGAGCTAATAAATGAATTCAGCAAAGTGGCAGGATATAAGATCAACACGCATAAATCAAAGGCATTCCTGTATATCAGCGACAAATCCTCTGAAACGGAAATGAGGACAACTACTCCATTCACAATATCCCCCCAAAAAATAAAATACTTGGGAATCAACCTAACAAAAGAGGTGAAAGATTTATACAATGAAAATTACAGAACCCTAAAGAAAGATATAGAAGAAGACCTTAGAAGATGGAAAAATATACCCTGCTCATGGATAGGCAGAACTAACATCATCAAAATGGCAATATTACCAAAAGTTCTCTATAAGTTCAATGCAATGCCAATCAAAATCCCAACAGCATTTCTTGCAGAAATAGAAAAGAGAATCATGAAATTCATATGGAATAATAAAAGACCCAGAATAGCAAAAACAATGCTAAGCAGGAAGTGTGAATCAGGCGGTATAGCGATACCAGACTTCAAACTATATTACAGAGCAATAGTAACAAAAACAGCATGGTACTGGTACCAAAACAGGTGGGTGGACCAATGGTACAGAATAGAGGATACAGTAACCAATCCACAAAACTACAACTATCTTATATTTGATAAAGGGGCTAAAAGCATGCAATGGAGGAAGGATAGCATCTTCAACAAATGGTGCTGGGAAAACTGGAAATCCATTTGCATCAAAATGAATCTGAATCCCTATCTCTCGCCATCCACAAAAGTTAACTCAAAATGGATCAAGGAGCTTGATATTAAATCAGAGACACGGCATCTGATAGAAGAAAAAGTTGGTTATGATCTACATACGGTGGGATCAGGCTCCAAATTCCTCAATAGGACACCCATAGCGCAAGAGTTAACAACTAGAATCAACAAATGGGACTTACTCAAACTAAAAAGTTTTTTCTCAGCAAAAGAAACAATAAGAGAGATAAACAGGGAGCCTACATCCTGGGAACAAATCTTTACTCCGCACACTTCAGATAGAGCCCTAATAACCAGAATATACAAAGATCTCAAAAAATTAGACAATAAGATAACAAATAACCCAATCAATAAATGGGCCAAGGACCTGAACAGACACTTCTCAGAGGAGGACATACAATCAATCAATAAGTACATGAAAAAATGCTCACCATCACTAGCAGTCAGAGAAATGCAAATCAAAACTACCCTAAGATACCATCTCACTCCAGTAAGATTGGCAGCCATTAGGAAGTCAGACAACAATAAGTGCTGGAGAGGATGCGGGGAAAAGGGCACTCTTGTTCATTGCTGGTGGGACTGCAAATTTGTGCAGCCAATTTGGAAAGCAGTATGGAGATTTCTTGGAAAGCTGGGAATGGAACCACCATTTGACCCAGCTATTCCCCTTCTCGGTCTATTCCCAAAAGACCTAAAAAGAGCATGCTACAGAGACACTGCTACATCGATGTTCATAGCAGCACAATTCACCATAGCAAGATTGTGGAATCAGCCTAGATGCCCTTCAATAGATGAGTGGATAAAAAAAATGTGGCATTTATACACAATGGAGTATTATTCTGCAGTAAAAAATGACAAAATCATAGAATTTGGAGGGAAATGGATGGCATTAGAGCAGATTATGCTAAGTGAAGCCAGTCAATCTTTAAAAAACAAATACCAAATGACTCCTTTGATATAAGGGGAGTAAACAAGGACAGGGTAGGGACAAAGAGCTTGAGAAGAAGATGTACATTAAACAGGGATGAGAGGTGGGTGGGAAAGGGAGTGAGAAGGGAAATCGCATGGAAATGGAAGGCGATCCTCAGGGTTATACAAAATGACATATAAGAGGAAAGGAGGGGTAAGACAAGATAATACAAATGGAAGAAATGATTTACAGTAGAAGGGGTAGAGAGAGAAAAGGGGAGGGGAGGGGATGGGAGGGGAGGGGGGATAGTAGAGAATAGGACAGACAGCAGAATACATCAGACACGAGAAAGGCAATATGTCAATCAATGGAAGGGTAACTGATGTGATACAGCAATCTGTATACGGGGTAAAATTGGGAGTTCATAACCCACCTGAATCAAACTGTGAAATATGATGTATTAAGAACTATGTAATGTTTTGAACAACCAACAATAAATAAAAAAAAAAGATCCTTGATCCATTTTGAGTTAACTTTTGTGCATGGCGAGAGAAGGTGATTCAGTTTCATTTTGTTGCATATGGATTTCCAGTATTCCCAGCACCATTTTTTGAAGATGCTATCCTTCCTCCATTGCATGCTTTTAGCCCCTTCATCAAATATAAGGTAGTTGAAACTTTGTGGATTAGTCTCTGTGTCCTCTATTCTGTACCATTGGTCCACCCGCCTGTTTTGGTACCAGTACTATGCTGTTTTTGTTACTATTGCTCTCTAGTATAGTTTGAAATCTGGTATCGCTATGCCGCCTGATTCACACTTCCTGCTTAGAATTGCTTTTGCTATTCTGGGTCTTTTGTTTTTCCAGATGAATTTCATGATTTCTTTATCTATTTCTACAAGAAATGCCATTGGGATTTTGATTGGCATTGCATTAAACCTATAGAGAACTTTTGGTAATATTGCCATTTTTATGATGTTAGTTCTGCCTATCCATGAACAGTGTATATTTTTCCATCTTCTAAGATCTTCTTCTATTTCTCTCTTTAGGACTCTGTAGTTTTCATTGTATAAATCTTTCACATCTTTTGTTAGGTTGATTCCCAAGTTTTTTTTTTTTTTTGAGGATATTGTCAATGGGGTGTTTTTCCTCATTTCCGTTTCAGAAGTTTTGTGGCTGATATATAGAAATGCCTTTGATTTATGAGTGTTGATTTTATATCCTTCCACTTTACTGAATTCATTTATTAGTTCCAGTAATTTTTTTGTAGACCCTTGTGGGTCTTCTAGGTATAGAATCATGTCACCCGCAAATAGTGATAATTTAAGTCCTTCTTTTCCTATTTTTATTCCTTTAATTTCTTTCTTCTGTCTAATTGCTCTGGCCAAATTATGCAAACTAAATATTTTTTTTAATTCCTTTGGTTCTGGAAAACAAAATTCTAAATCAATGCAAAAATTGTTCCTATATTAGACTCATACCAATTTTGCTTTCCCAGTTAAGTGTGTTAAATACTGTCTCTTTCTGAATAGTATGTTTTGTTATTTTTATGCTTTCAATTAACTCTATACTAAAATAGTGTTTATCTGCATGTTATTTTGCATTCAGTTTCCTCAAAATCTGATAACTTAATTTTAAAGGTAATGCATTTATTGTTATCTAAAATATTCATGGAGTGAAATCACAGTTTTCATATGTAGTTTCATTTAACTGCCAACTTTGACTGCTATTACTTTAACATATTATGTCTTTAGAATTTGAGGAACATTGTGATAGAAGTTTTCAAATTTTACTTCTAAAACCTGCAATTTGCCCAAATGTGGGAAACTTGACTGCATAATTGGTAGTAATGTGGGACTGTATTTGTACTCTACCCTGTTTAACAAAAAGAAAAAGAAAAGAAATTTCAGATAAATATAGCAGTTCATTCATTGCCATATACTATCCTTTGTATGAACTCTATAAGCAGATTTTAACTTCAGGAAACTTAATTATATGACTGATTAGTTATAGTCATGCTATCAACTAACTACTTTTTTATCATAAGGCACTATGCTGTCATATTTTTGTTAACTTTCTTCAGTCATTCTCTTTTATTTAGTTCATATAACTCCAAAATGTAAACTCTATTAGAACTGGGGCTGGAAGGACATATGAAAATGAGATGGAAAGAGTAAAGTCAGATGCAAAACTAGTAGTAAGAAACAGAATATGAAGAAAAAAATTGAAATTTTATTCTGGCTGTATATTATAAGCTTAGTTTTGTTTATTCTGATTTACTGTAGATATCTACTAATAATTCCCATAGAGCATTTCTCATTTTTTCTCAGCAATATTGTTTTAAAAATATTTTCACTCTTCTGAGTAATTGTATTAAGTACAGTTCTGAAGCGGATGGACACTTTTGTATTTCATTTAGCTTTATATTATATTATGATGAAAACTAAAACTTCAATAGTTAAAATTCTTTTATATCGCCAATAGGGTCATTAAAAGACTGACTTATTCTGCCAACATTTTCAACATATGGATGTTCTTGTATTTTTAAATGTATTTCTGATTAGGATTGAAAGACCTGATTAAGTTGATGTTGGATTCAAAATAGAAATTTCTATTTTAATTATATTTACACAGCATTTAATTTAATTTGTACAGCATTAGAGATGAATGTGAAACATTTTAACAATAAATTAATTTTATATAGGATGAGATGAACAGCCTTAAGGGAAACAAACAGCTGGTAGGCTCTCATGTTTTACTATTTTAGATAAAATCTCAAGAAGAATAAACTATTCTGCAAAAGCCAAACCCTGCTGCTAAACTCTGTTGACTGTGCAGGCATAAAGGTGAGTCACAAGAGGAAAACACCAAAAAGCCATGAGACTATTTCTAATCTACTCATTGATCAACCAACTTATTTTTTCATGTTACCCTCAAGGCAACAGTGAGACACTGCACACACAAAAAAAACTTCCACAGTTTTTCAAGGGTTTTCTTCACTGTCCAGTTGTTGTAAAAATAATACATGAATTATATAAAGAATAACTTTGTCTAAATGGTGTAGATATGGTGATGTATTAAATCAAACTTTAGAAAAATTATTTATATTAATTATTATGTGTATATTTATAGAAATATTTTATTTTTGTATGTCAAAATCATCAATAATTGATTTTGTCAATGCTATTATCAGTTTTATAATATACAGCATTAGAAAGCTCATAGATAGAAAAGTTAAATTTGACTTCAAAGCTTAGAAACTCAACACCAAACAACTGCTAGAGACTCAAATCCTATTTACATATCATAATTATATAATGTCTGAGATTTCTTGTCATTATTTTTGTAAAGTTAAAAGACCTTTCTCTTACTGTAAGGAGGTAATCTTGAGATCACCTTTATAAACATTTTAAAAACAATGTTTTTAATGAATATCAATAGGAATATCTTTTAAAATGATGAAATTATAAACATCTCAACTCAATAAGAGACACTTGTGAGCTAGATTTTGTTCCAGATTATTTAATTTTGAAATAGCATAATAAGTGTGCAAAGGCCCTGAAGCCAGAGAATGTCTAGATAATTTCAGGAACTGACTCTAGAGCAGGGTTAGGAAATGAGGATGTGAAGTGTTTTACTTCCTAGTTAAATTCATATGGACTGATATAGATTCTATAGGCTTATCATAATAATCTATTTTGAAATTTCTTCATTGAATCATGTGATATTTCTGGTAATACAACAATAATTCTATCAAGATATTGAATGTGAATTTTCCACTAGCATCAAACTAGTGGATAGAAGAGAATTCTTAAAATAGAAAATGCATAATTGCTGAAATTTTTAATCATGTAAAGGACAGGATAAAATTTCTGATTTTATTTTATTTTTTTAATTTAAAAATGTGTATGAATATGACTCTTCAAAGAAGAAACTTATTTTGTACCAGTTGGCATAGGGAATGAAAATGTTCCCAAGATGGTTTCTTTGCCCTGTAACACAACATTTGTGAGTGCACAGTTGTCCTCTGGAAGTTATAAGTGTCCTGAGATTTAGCTATTATATTTTTTTCCTATGTGAAACAATAATTGGACAGGTTTTCTCAAATCACAGGCTGAGTTAAGTGATTCATGAGATGAACATGTCATTGGCTGTCTAGATCTTAAATCACTGATTGGGTTCAAACCATATTCATATTAATATGATTAGCCTTGGTAAAATCATTTTAGGGACTGGATACACATAGGCAGAGAACTTTAAACATTAGGTGGCAGCTCACGTTTTTTGCCTGTTAATCTTGTCAATTCCCTGTCCATAAGCAACCTTTGCTTCTATGTGCATAAGAGAACCATTTTAGAAAAATCCTAAACTGGATTCCTGTTTAGTTTTTTTCTTTAGTATCTTCACCTATTTATTTTAACCCAATTCCTCCACAGTGGGGATGTAAAAATTACCAAGAAATTTAGAAAAGCATAACCTATTCAGGTGATAAAAAGAACAGTCATTACAGATTCAGAGACAGGTCATTCCTCCTGGAAATAAGTGAAACTAATATAATTTTCTTCTGACTCAATTCTACAGCCTCTACATTATACAACCTACTTCCCACACACCTATTTTCCAGAATGGTTGTCAGAATCATCAATAAAAGTGCATTAATATTCTCAGAACTCATGCTGCTAAAATATTTTGACAGGTGATCAACTATATAGAATATTGTGAAAAGTTCTGCATGTTATTAAGTATTAGTTTCAATCTCGTTTAAAGGCGATTTACCTTTATACAACTTCCTAATATTTAAAATAAATGCCTACTCTTACATATAAAAGTTGATTCATACTTATTTTTCAAGAATTTGAAAATGGGGCTGGGGATGTAGCTCAAGTGGTAGCATGCTCGCCTGGCATGCACAGAGTGCTGGGTTCAACCCTCAGCACCACATAAAAATATAATAAAGGGTTGTGTCACCGAAAAACTAAACAATAAATATTAAAAATATTATCACATTCTCTCTCTCTCTCTCTCTCTCTCTCTCTCTCTCTCTCTCTCTCTCTCTGAAAAAAGAATTTGACAGTTTGCTTTTTATTATACCTATGCCTGGGAAATTCTAAACATCATCTATTAGAAAATATGTCCCTCTAAACACAGTCATAGTTTATTCAAATGACACTGAGTTAGATAGATATTTTTCAAAAGAAGACATAAAATGGCAAAAAAAATAAAATAAAATGCTCAGTGTCTTTAATTATCCAGGAAATGCACCACAAAATTACAATGAAGTATTACCTTATCCTAGTAAGAATGGCTATTATCAAAAGACTGAAGACAACGTGTTTTGGTGAGAGTGTGAAGAAAAGTGAACACTTGCACACCATTTGTAGGAGAGTAAATTAGTACAGTTTGGTGGAAAATAGTATGAAGTTTCCTCATAACATAAAAATTGAATTACCACATGGTCTAACAATCACTGGGTAGATAACAAAAGGAAGTAAAATAGGTATCTGCATTCCCAAGTTTGTTGCAGCAATATTTACAATGCCCAAGACATGGAAGCAATTTAAGTGTCCATAATGGATAAAGAAAACTTGATAAGTATACACGGTATTTAAAAATATTTAATAATAAAGAATGAAATTCTGTAATTTGTAATAACACAAATTCAATTGGAGATCATTGTTAGCAGTAATTTATAGTAAAGCCAAAATTAGCTTTTTATGTCTTTGTTTCTAGATGGCTCCCAATTCTGAGAGGGACTCAGACTGGGTTTATTACATCAAGTGAAATAGGCCACATAGACAAATCAAGTCCACAGGATCTCACTCAGATATGGAGTCATGGAATTTGTGAGTTAGAGTGGTGGTTATCAGAGGCTGGGGAGAAAAATATGTAAAGAAATGTAGGTGTATAAGCTGGGATCAGGGTGGATTGGCAATAAAGAATAATTGAATAGAGCATTTTTAGTGATTTATTTCAGATTATTTACTCACTTAATTCAGTAAACGCACAACTATGTGCTGTTGCAAGGGGATCAGAGTAATGATGTGTAGACTAGTTAAAGCAGTTGGGATGAACTAAAGTACTTATATATAATTTCATAACCTGTTAAAAATAGAACAATTAGTATCTACCTACTTGGTAGAATTGTCTGTCACATCACAATGACATTGTAAAGCAAGGTATCAGACCAGTGATGTCACTGTTGTTTCTTCAAATCTCTGGCACCAAGATCAAAGCACTCTTGACTATGTCTTCTTCCACTAGGAATAAAATCCTCAAGCTGCCTGCCTACAGCAACTGCATCAGACACAGGATTGCCTTAAGATTCATGGAGACCATAGATCTCTTCTCAATGAACCAGGGTGGGAAAAGAGAAAGTAAAAGACATATGTTATGGTCTGGACTTCTACTTCCCTGAACTCAGGTAAGACTCATTTGAAACTAGGATGAATACCGAGATGAATATGGGATAAAGAAGATTAAATAATATTTGAGTCTTTGTTTTCTTGGTGGGTCTACTTATAGTTATAGGAAACAAACTCAAGCCATTTTGTTACTTTTGGTTGTTTTAACCCTGGGCAATTTCCCATCCTCTAATAACTCCTGCATTACATGTAGTAAAAATAATCATTCTTCTCTACTCTTAAACAAAGTGAGCTCCCGAAAATATCCAGCATTCAAATCTTTTCTTTCTCAAAGAGAAATAAAATCTGACAAGGTTAGTATTATATGATACTGCAATTTTTAATAAAAAGAAAATTAAAATAGGGCTTCATTCTGAGTTTCTATGGCAGCAGGTTTGGAAGCATTATAGATCTTTTGCAAGAAGAAAATGTAAATAAACTGTGCAAAAGTTCAACTTAAGTGAGTTCCACCAGAATCAATACTTAATATTTATAATTTTAAGGGTATCAGATTAAACTTTTAGAAAAACAAAGCAGATTTTCTCCAAAAGTCATTATAAAATATATATTTTCTTTTCTTACCACGTTTTAAAAATATGCTGTCATTATTAATATATTATTAGACATTAATTTAATAACACTCATAACCAGTTTTGTTGATTGCTAACCTTACATAATATCCCCACCCTCAGTTTATGTTTTTTTGAAACTCATTTTAATATATTTATTAAAATTATATAGAGTGTAGACATGAAACATGCTCAAAACTTACATCCAAGTTTTGCAAAATTAAGTTTAATCCTGATCTTATACACAAGTTTTGTTAGCTTTATCCTTGTTTTATTTCTAATACACATTGCTGCCTTGTGTGTGTGTGTGTGTGTGTGTGTGTGTGTGTGTGTGTGTGTTTTGGTACCTTGTATCTCTTTAGGTTTGGGGATAGTATTTATCAGAATGGACTAATTTATTCTGTGGCAAGAAACATATCCAAAATATCAGGGGTTCAACAAGTTTGTTCTTCCACATACCATACTTTTTGCATGAGTCCTGTGAGATCTTGGTTCCTTAGATTCCCTCAGATTTCTATGAAATCGGAACACCCCACATTATGAAATGAGTGAGTTCCTCTGTCTTTAGGGATGAAAAGACAAAATTGGAAAATTACCCACAGGTTTTTCAATGCCTTAGCCAGAATGTATCAAATCCTACCTACTGGTATTCCAGTGTCCAGAGTTAGCCACCTGGCTGCAACTCAATTGTCAGGAAGAATAGGAAAGTAAAGGGAGAAAAGGAGAAATCTGATGAACACCAATCTCTTTGTTCCTGCTCCTTTTTACTCCTGTAGCAACTGAACTTCTATGTCTAAGAAAACCAGCACAGTGTTTTGGATACTGATCTCTCATTCCCCTCCATCCCTGCTTAGGTTCCAAACATTGTCTGCTTCTGTATTCTTTCCTGAATTTTTGAAATGCTCTTTTGATAATCATAGATAAATGTGAAATTTTCTTATTGCCTTTTATAAAAACTAACTATTCTCCCTGAGTGTCCCTATCTATTTTCAATATGAAAAAAAATCTCAGAGCAGACATTAAAATAATTTTTTTTAAATGTGACCCTATTCTAAAATTTGGAAAACTATTTTATTACCAACTACTGCCTCTTGTCTTAATGACTCAGAAACTCTTGGAAGATTTTGAAATCCTGTAGCAATAGACTCTGGAAGAGCCATATAATAAGTGAGATTCTGATTAAAATATTTTTCTATCCTTTTATGTAATTTGGTTGTCCACAATCTTTCCTGTCAAGAATGTTATTACCCTATTTATATGAGCTTTTAATGTATTGAGGAGAAATAAAATAAAATAGAGTAACAAACAAAAAATTAGACAGAGTTGTGAAAGTTGTGCTTGATAATTTTCTTTACTTTTCAGGAGATTTGCTCCTGGGATTTTCTTAATACATCATGTAGTGAAGACTCAGAACCAGAGAGACTCTCTTTATAAAGATTTCATTATGAAGAGTAAAAGAGTATGGTCATGTTTTGAAGATTAAAAAAAATAATAGGAGAAATGAGGCTTGATTTCCTGCACCTAAAAGTACTAATCAAATAAAGACCCCTTCTGACATGAGAAAGTGATAAAATAGGGCAGAACAGAACAGCATGTCCTGTGCATCAATACCAAAGAGAAGGTAGAAATAATGTTACCCTGTGTTTTTTTCATTCTTAATCATTTAAGATTTGGCCATTAAAGCTAGGACTAATCTGTGAAGTAGTCAATACCCTTTAAAAACTCCTGTTCTTTATTCATGAGGCCAATTATCTGGAATGAACATGGCTTCCCCTATGTATCATGTGAAAAACAATAGGCCATAGCTTGAAAGATGGAGGGTATGTATTAGCTTAAAGTACTCTGCTGTTAGTGAAAAATAGATTCCTTTATTAAACTTTCTTCTGAAAGTATGACCAGAAAGTTCCTCCTTTGATAAAAATGAAGTACAGAGACTGAACATCCGCAGTAGAAAACAGGATTTCTTAATTTATATTTATTTTATTAACACATGTTAAGTGCATATTAATTGTATATATAAATAAGAATTACTCTGATATTTCCGTACATCTATTCAGCTTGAATTAATAATTTCTTGTTCCCTATCTCCCTCCCTTTGGCACCATTTTTCATCCCTAGAAACCTGCTTTTAGGTTTATTTTTATTTATTTTTAATTTAATTTAATTTATTTAGATTCCACATATTGAGATAACAAATGATACTCATTGTTTTATTTCTGGCTTCTTTTGCTTAGTATGATGTCCTTCAGTTCCATCCATTTTACTTTAAATAACAGGATTTCATTCTCCTTTTTCCAAAACACTGGCCCTTGATCACGGAAGGTTAGAGAGATGAGTATTCATGTGAACACTGTATTTACCCAACTTATTTGAAAAACTTTCCAAACTACTGTGTAGAGTGAAATCTGAGTTGAAGTCTAGCACATTCTCCAAGTTGAGGTGCCAGGGCTGAGAGTCTGGAGAGGCATCTAAATTTCAAAAGATGGAGAGGATATCAGACTGTAATTCTGATTTGTATTTGTTTTATTGTTAATGATGTTTAGCACCATTTTATTCATCTATTGAACATTTATTGTTTGTCTTCTTTAGAAAAATTCTATCAGGCCTTTGACCACTTTTATTCTTATTTTTTTTTTGTCTTAACGAGCAATTATTTTATTACTCCTTAGTTTCATCACATTTCATCTTGAAGTGACAGATTCAGTGGGAATTTATTTTAATGTGATAGGAAGCATTCTCCTTGTTGCCACATAGAAAGATAACAAATTGGGAAAAACTGTCTTTAAATCAAACAATGATGCATAATTCAATCATTGATGTGTAGATCTGGGACATAGCACAGTGGAAGAGTGCTTGGATTTGATACCCAGCATTGAAAAAAAATGATGCATAGTTGCATTATTTGCATAAAATTAAATATACCTTGGTTATACACATTTAATTTTTAATCTTAAACTATATTAGTTAACCCTTTACATTGCTCTGTAGGATATATTTGAAGAAATTGTAATACATGTTCACATTTTATCAACATGTTTCCTAAATCTCTAATTTTTTAACCACAATTAATGTGTTAATCCTATAGTACTAAAACAGCATTGAAATATGAACACTGCAATAGGTGAATATTTTGTTTTCTCTTTCCAGTATAGTAGCCACCAGCAACATACTGCTGATGAACATTTGAAATGTGGTCTGTATGGCAACTTCAATAAAAGTTTTATCCACTTTAGTTTAGTTACTTTATATTTAAATAAACACTTCATCTTGTGACCCCTACATTGAACAACAGAGCTCTAAACTATTTGAAGATAATTCCAGAAATATTACCTTATTCATTGTTTTCATTCCATTTTTGAATTTTATTTGTAAATGTAACATGGTTCTACATAATTACTATGTTCAGAGAATAAATGGTGATTTTTCTTCTTGCTTTATCACTGAATGTCAACATCAACACAAAGTATATCCATCTCATTCCTTAAATGGAATGAGCAAGCTGCTCTTTCTAAAAATCAAAAGAATCAAACTCCTCACCTATACAATTACAATGAAATGATGTCATATAAAATCAATAACAATTATTTCATGCCACAGAACTAACCTTTCTTACATTAAGAAAGCAATTAATGAAGACTTGCTCCACTTAACCCACTCTAATAACTTATGAGCCAAAGGATAAACAGTAAGTTTCATTCAATGGTTTTAATAGAGATTTTATTTCAGAACAATATTTGGGTTCTGCCTTGCTTCCCTAAATTAATAAAATTCACTTTACTTGTATCTTGATGGATATTTTTATATGAGAATGAGTCTTTTCACATTTCCAAATTTTGGAGGGTAATGAATACCTATTCTCTTTTAGAATTTCTTCTCATTTAAGTTTGATAAAAATAAACAACATCTTGATAAATTTTTTAGTTATATTTTATGAATCCATCCTGAAAAAAGAAAATAATTATATTAAAAATATTTATGTATTTACAAAATACACATTTTTTATATTTTGGTGAAAATTATATGTATGTAATATATACATTTGAACAGAATCTTTAGATCTTATCCATTAAAATATCAATGTGAACTATTAAGAGTTTGCAGAATTTAAAAAAAAAAAGAGTTTGCAGAATTTAAAACCTAAATATACATAAAAACATATTTTAATAATTTTTATCACTTGATAAATTTGTAATTAAATTGAATTTTAACTTCAAAGAATATATGTTATTGAATGATAACTTATACTGAATATATCAGTTAGAAACAATAAACAATTTTGCTTTAACTATCTTATTTTACCTAACAATTTTAAACAAATTTTCCTCCAGCTCACAAAGTTAAACATTAATGAAACAATATAATATCCCAGGACATAGATTAGACTCAGCACCATTCTGCTTTGAACTGATGAATTAAATGAAAAATATTCCAGTTGAAATTTGATTATTGATCTGTAATGATGTTATACGAATATTGTGAGTGTACATTTACAAATTTCCCAATATGAGACTTTTACATACAACATTCAAAATATTCTCCCAGACAGGAAAGAAGGGATGGTTTAGTACAGAAATAGGTGAAATCCAACAACATGGCTTCAGTATTAGGAGTAAAGGTAAAAAAACTGAAAAACAGATTAAAATGAACTAGAAATTCAAAGGAAGAGTTCTAAGGGTCAAGTCTCTGGAAGCATTAAAGTTCAGAGTAGCAAGAAACCAATCAACATCAAAGGAATTGAAGTGGAAGCTAGGCAAGAGAAAGCTGAAGTGTTTAGTTGGCAGAACATCAAGAAGTTTCCAGGAACTACAGTAGAAACAGAAAAAGAGCCTAGAGTCTCCTGATTTGGAAAAAGTAACTGTTATAGGCAAGTTTAGAAACCACACATATATGTTGAAAGTATATGCTCTTTTCTAATTCTTTCCACATCTTTTTTTTCTCCGCAGTGTCTATGTTCCCATCTTGAAAACCATTTCCCTATCTCCTCTTAAATGCTATTGTCTTAAATCATTTGTTCTTTATTTTAATTTTTTCTTTGTTTTAATTAGTGATAGTAGAATGCATTTATGTACTTTGATATATCATACATAGATGGGGTATAATTTCTTATTTTTCTGAATGTACATGTTGCAGAATCATATTGGTCATGTACTCACATATGCATACAGTAATAATGTGTTTTATTCTACCGTCTTTCCTAACTCCATATCCCCTATTGTGAATTGAGCTGCTATAAACATTGCTATGGCTGCATCACTACAGTATGCTGATTTTAAGTCCTTTGGGTATAAACCAAGGAGTGGGATAGCTGGGTCAAATGATGGTTCCACTCCCAGTTTTCTGAGGAATCTCCAACTGCTGTCCATAGTGGTTGCACCAATTTGCAGTCCCACCAGCAATGTATGAGTGTACCTTATTTACCACATTCTCACCAACATTTATTGTTGCCTGTATTCTTGATGATTGCCATTCTGACAGGAGGAAGAAAAAATCTTAGAGTAGTTTTGATTTCATTTCTCTAATGGCTAAAGATATTGAACATTTTTTTTCTTTTTTTTAAATGAAAATCATAGTATAAAGTTTTATTTAGTGTTTAAAATATAAAGTATATTATGGAGAAACATGCATATAAACAAACAAGAGTTGCAGAACAAAAAAAATGGTCAAAATAAAAAGTCAGAAACTTCTGGAAAGTAGTTAAATTTCTTCAATATCTCAGGGATAAATTATTTTAATTAACAGATATTATTATTATTATTATTTGGTGGTGCTGGTGATTGAACTCAGAGCCTTGTGCATCGGAGGAAAGCACTCTATCAACTGAGCTATATCCCCAGGCCTGGATTATATGTTTTTAAGAACAGCTTTAGATTTGTTGATCAATTGTGTTTCTTTTCTGTGAAGTGTATGTTCAGTTCCTTAGCCCATTTATTGATCAGTTTATTTGTTTGTTTTTGTTTTTTTAGTTTGTTTTTTAGTGTTACATTTTTTAGTTGTTTATATGTCCTAGAGATTATTGAAAGTGAATGTGGTAAAGATTTTGTCCCAATCTGTAGGTGCTCTCCTCACATTATTAATTGTTTCCTTTGCAAAGCAAAATATTTTTTTATTTGAATCCATCCCATTTATTGATTCTTGATTTTACTTCTTGCACCTTAGGAATCTTGTGAAGGAACTCAAATCCTAGGCCTATGGGGTGCATATTTGGGCCTACTTTTCCTTCCATTAGGTGCAGGGTCTCTGTTATACTGCCTAAGTCTTTGATCCACTTTGAATTGATTTTTGAGCAGGGTGAGAGAGGTTTAATTTCATTTTGCTACAAATGGATTTTCAGTTTACCCAGCACCATTTGTTGAATATCTCTTTTCTTCAGTGTATCTTTTTGGCACTTTTTTCTAGTATGAAATAACCATATTTATGTGTGTTTGTCTCTGTGTCCTCTATTCTGTACCCTTGGTCTACAAGTCTATTCTGGTGCCAATACCATGCTGTTTTTATTACTATAGCTCTGAAGTATAGTTTAAGGTCTGGTATTTTAATGCCTCCTGCTTCACTCTTCTTGCTATGGAATGTTTGGGCTATTCTGGGTCTCTTATTTTTTCAAGTAAATTTCATGATTGCTATTTCTATTTCTATGAAGAATGTCATTGGGATTTTAATAGGAATTACATTAAATCAGTATAAATGTTTTGGTAGTATGGCAATTTTGAAAACATTAATTCTGCCTATCAAGGAGGATGGGAGATCTTTCTGTCTTCAGAAGTTTACTTCAATTTCTTTCTGTAGTTGTTCTATAATTTTCATTGTAGAAGTCTTTCACCTCTTTTTTTAGATTGCATCAAGAATCATATGATCATCTCAATAGATGAAGAAAAAGCATTTGACAAAATACAGACACCTTCATATTCAAAACACTAGTAGGGATAGTAGGAACATACCTCAACATTGTAAATGCTATATGTGCTAAACCCAAGGCCAGCATCATTCTAAATGGAGAAAAATTTAAAGCATTCTCTCTAAAAACTAGAACAAGACAAGGCTGTCCTCTTTCACCATTTCTATTCAACATCACCCTTGAAACTCTAACCAAAGCAATTAGAGGGAAAAAATTAAAGAGGTACAAATAGGTAAAGAAGAACTCAAAAAATCACTATTTGCTGATGACAGGATTCTATATCTAGAAGATCCAAAAATTCCACCAGAAAACTTCTACAACTAATAAATTAATTCAGCAAAATAGCAGGAAATGAAATCAACACCCATAAACAAATGTATTCCTATACATCAGTGATGAATCCACTGAAAGAGAAATTAGGAAAACGACTCCATTTAAAATCACCTCAAAATAAATTATTCATGTTTTTTTGTTTTTGTTGCTGTGCTTCTGACCAAACCAGTCATCCAAAACTAATCAATCAACGAAGCTGAAGTTCAATTTTCAATAATCTTTTTATTCTGGACTTTCCAACAATTCTCATTCTTTGGATTTTTTGAAAAGTTTTGATTTCTTATTTCATATCTCTGTTTGCTTCCTCTCTAGTCTGAGATATCCTTTCTCTTCATAACATTCTGTAGAAAAAATACTCCAGACATCTTTCTTGAAACTCTTGCTATGCATCTGTTAAGCTTCACAATTTCAACAATCATCTTCAGCCTGCTGATTTTCAAATTGTTCAAATCTTTTACCTTATCTTCCAAATTCCAGCATCCTGCTATGGTCTTAGTGTTTTTATCACCCTCTTAGATTGTATGTTGAAATCCTAACTTCCCAAATGATGGAATTAAGAGGTTTGGCCTTGGGCAGAGGATTTGATCATGAGGATGGTGTCCTCATGACTGGGATTGATGCCCTTATAAAAGATATCTTAGATACCTGCCTTGATTCTTTTACCTTCTGAGGAGACTGTGAGAAGTTAGGGTTTATGAGAAACAGAACCTCACTAAACATGTAATCAGTTTTTATTATTTATAAGCTATCCAAATTTATAATATTTTTCCATAGCATAGTGAGCAGAATGAGACATTCTCTATTTGTAAAGGACTGGTAATTCTTACCTTAAATCAGTACTTCTCGGTTTAAGGAAATTTTTGCTGTTAAGAAGATATTTCAGAATGTCTGGAGGCATTTTTATTGTCACAACATTGGGCACTATTGGCATCCCTTGTGTACCAGGCCAGGAATGCAACTAAGCGTCTTCCAGTGCTCACAACCAACCTCCACATTAAGCAATTACCCAGCACAAAATGTCAATAGTACCAAGAATCTCTGCACTCATACTTTCTGGAGGACTCAAAGACAGTATATCTGCATTCATTTTCTTTTGAAAGTACCAGAAATTTAGTAGCTAATTTTTATTTACTACATCACAGTTCTTTAGGTTAGAGATCTACCCAAACATAACTGGCTCTTTGCTCAGGTTATAAAACATTCTAAGTAAATGTAACAGGCAAGCTGAGTTTTCATCAGAAGGCTTCAGAGAATCATCCACTGCAAGTTTGTTCTTATTGTTAACAAAATTCAGTTCTCTGTGGGTACAGTAATCAAAGTCAATTTTCCTTTCTGAATGACACCCACAGAGTGCTTTCAGCTCTCAGAAGCCAACTGCCATCCTTGCCAGGTAGCTTACAGCTCTCAGTCTTCAAGCCAGCAATTCCAACGTTCAGTCCTCCTGATGTGTTGAACATGCTGCTTCCTGTTCTGCCCCTAGCCAGGGAGAATGCTCTCCTTTTAAGGACTCATATGATTAGGTCAGATCCACCAGCATAATCTCCATTTCTTAAAGTCAGCAGTTCATACAACATAATCTAATCACATAGGTATAATCACCACCCTCACAGCCTGTGGGATCATGCACAGTCTGTACTTGAGGAAGACAAAAGCTGTCCTAAATTTTTTGCTATCACAATAAATAGAACTGAATTCATAGTGTTCTTTACCAAATTACATCTTGCATCTGCTTCTATTAAACACATCATATCTTCTCAATCAGCTAGGCTCAAAATTTGTACCCAACCCTCATAAACAATTGACTTAGTTGTTTGAAATAGTGTTTAGCTAATTTCTGGTACCACACAGCTTGTCTACACTGTCTAAATCTACTGTTTACCCACCCTGTTCAAGTCCATTTTATGTACTGCTGCAGCATTAATCCTTTTGAGGCAAATCTGTTATCTGAAATTTTCACTGTATCTTATTTGTGTAAATGATGAAACTCAAATTTTATGAAATTAAGTCTAAATTTTTAAATGTTATTGCCTTTAAATTTCCCTTTCTTTCAGACAAATGAACCCCAATGTTCCTCATGGAGGCCTTATCTTTTTGCTTTGTTTATCATGCAATTTTGCTTGGAATTAAAATCTACCTATCTGGCAACTCAAAACCCAATGGAGTTGTCCTTTTCATGAGAAATCCTTTCCAAATATTTAGAGGTAAAATCTCCTTTTTTTTTCCCTAAATTCTGAAACTATTTTTTAATCACATTTTTCTTATCATGTTATACCTTGCATCAGTTGATATTGTGTATATATTATGTGTTTCCACTATGGAACAACTTCTTTGTGAACATTATCCAATAAGCCATATATTTTGTACATTATAGAACTAAGATAACCAGATTTCCTTGTGCCCAAAATAAAAAGGTAATTGTAATGGGATAAGAGTGAATCTGTGCTTAGAACAGGTTGGCTCTTGAAAGTGTGTATAGATTCTTTAATAAAGAGAAAATGATAGCCACTGAGGAATTAATAGGCATTTAGGAGATCCTGGGAGTGACTGACAATGACCCCTAGCATTCACAATAAATTAGTGAAACCTGTTTGTTGCCTTTATTATCTCTACTTTTTTCAAAAATAACTTTTTTTTCTGGTGACACTCTTTGTAGTTTCCATCAACATACTTTGGATGTTGTAAAACTCTATAATCCTGTTCAGTTATTCATTCTCTTCTACAATGTATAACGATGGATGTTTAGTGTAAAGCAACTACTGAATCCGATAAATAAGTTGTACTATTATAATAATATAAATTAAGTGTGGTACCATTTAAAACTTTCAGACATATCCTTGTAGAAAATTTCCACAGAAGTTACTATTATTATGGTGGGTACTGTAGGGTAGAATAAATCAGATTGGAAAAGTCTGGAAAGTTAGTCTTTCTTCCTTCCTTCCTTCCTTTTTCCTTCCTTCCTTCCTTCCTTTTTATTACATCTAGAAAGCCTTTGAAATGTGTTTTATGTTATCACTGAATTTCCCTTCTCTGGCATTGTTTATATCTAGGCTTACAATGATTTAAAGGAATTGTGTTTTTAAAATATTTATCAGTTTCCTGAGTTATGTATCACTTGACTTATAAAAAACATATATTGTAATCATGATTGAGCAACAATGGGAAAAGAGTAGCTGCTATTGGTTGATTGTATCACCACCCCAAATATTATTCTGAAGTCCTCACCTTCCATACCTCCGAATGTGACAGTATTGGAAATGAAAAGGTCTTTATATAGGTAATTAAGATTAAGTGAGGTAATGTTTGTGGGCCCTAACTCAATATAACAGGTATCATAAGGATGCCAATCTATAACTTGCTCCCATAGATTTTGTGTGGAAAAAAATACTATTTTACCCATATCCTTCATGAATGTTGATTTTCTCTGTAAGAATAAACCCCCAAATAAACTTTTCTAATAATAATTTCCAAATACAAAGAGATTTAATACTTTTATCCTTTAATCAATGTAAAAGTTTCTATTGTAAGATTTATTACAGTACATTATAATAATATCTTTACATGTTAGTATATTTTGAAGACAATAAACTTTTGAAAGCAGTGACCCTTACTATATTCATGTTTTTTCTTAATACCTGGCAGCATATAATTAAATACTCAATAGCATCATTTATACAAATGATGTTATTATTTATACAAATGATGTTATTTTGACCACAAAAGTACAACAGCATTGAGAATCAAGAGTAATTACATTGTAGATTTATGAGGCTTGCCAATAACAAATTACTTAGAAACTCAATTGTCCTATAATTATCTACTTTGTATAGTCAAATATTCTCTCTATGTGATCTTCTGGTCTGTTTGTGATGACATAAGCTGTAAGATTTTTCCCTGAAATTACTTTAATATTCTCAAGTCATAGAAAAGCAGTATGTATTACATCCTATGTAATATTGATATAACCCATAGTTGATTTCTAACTCCTCCAAAAAAATGGTGATGGTATTCCATTGACTAGATTTTGTTCTACAAGTAAAGACTGTGGGGTGTAATCAACTATAAGACTCTTTCTCAGTAGTCGGCAGTGAGAAATTCTGTTGGGCTTGAAGAACAGCTTTGTTTTTTCCTGAGTCGTATATGGAGACAGGCACATGTTATGGTTTGGATATGAAGTGGCCTCCAGAGACTCACATGTTTAAGAAATTGTTTTAGTATTTTTTTCACTGCTCTGACTAGAGGACCCAACAAGTACAATTTTAGAGGAGGAAAAGTCTACTGTGGGCCACACAATTTCAGAAGTCTCCATCCATAGAAAGCTGGCGCCATTCCTAGGGGAATGAGAAGAGATAGAACATCATGATGGAGTATTTGGCAGAGCAAAGCAGCTCACATAATGATTAGGAAGGACAGAGAGAGAGGTATCCACTTGCCAGATACACAATATATACTCCATAGTCAAGTCCTCCATGAACAACTTCTTCCAGTCACACCCCATCTGCCTCCAGTTACCACTCAGTTAATTCCATCAGGAATCAATTCACTGATTAGGTTAAAGATATGACCCAATCATTTTCCTCTGAAGTCTTCTTGCATTGTCTCACCTGTGAGCATTTGGGTAACACCTCATATCCAAACTAAAATAGGTATAAATTACAATGCACCAATGCTCAGAGGTGGGGATTTGGGGATTGATCTTGAGGGCTTTTATAGTATCAATAGATCAGTCCATTGAGAGTGAGTATTAAGAGGTGGTAGAAACTTTGGGAACCTAGTTCAAGGCAATGGGTCATTGGGGCCATGCCCTTGAGTAATATAACTTGTCCCCAGCCTCTTCCTCTCACTTTACTTCTTGGCCACCATGAAGTGAGTGGCTTTGTCCAATCACACCCTCATCATAGAAGTAACATAATGGTCCTTATCACTGTCCCAGAGTGAACAGAGCCAGCTGACCATGGAGAAAAATCTCTGGAATCTTGAACCAAAATAAACCATTCCTACTTTAGGTTGTTTTTTCCTCAGTATTTTTTTCTCACGTTGATGACACTTTGACTTGTACCCCACATATCACGTAATTAATTAAGAGGATCTCGATGATCTGAAGGTGGATGTCAAGAATCTGCCAGTAAGAACTGATGGCACTCAGTCATGCAAGCATAGGAAATTAACTTACAAATAATCCTAATAAGCATGAAAGTTGGTGCACTCCCACCTTGATTGCAGCCGTGTGAGACCCCAAGCAGAAGACCTTGCTGACTTGTTTTAGATCCCATGAAAACTGTTATATATTTAATGTGTGTTGTTTTAAGGTGGTAAATTGTTTTATAGCAAGCACAAATCAATAAAAATTAATTTAAAAATTATATTTAAAACATCACATTAAAAATAAATTACCTTATCTGTATTTGTAGTCTAAGTATTGGTTTGGCAAAAAAATTATTACCTCCCACTCTTTGCTTCTTCCTCCCTGAAATTTTCTGAATAGTCCCATCAATCTCTTTTTCTCTCCCCAAATATGATAAAACTTCCATGCCAGTGAGTGGTAATAAGAAAGATGATATGCCATTTATAATAAGCCAATAGCAAATGTTATACTGAGTGAGGAAAGATGATAACTTTCTCTCCAAGATCCAACATAATACAAGAAGGTCCCCTTCTGCCACTTTTCTTCACTATAGTTTAGGAAGTTCTGGCCATAATAATCAAGCAAGGGAGATAAATAGGCATTCAAACTGTCATAGAGAAAATTGGTTTATTATTATTTGCAAATATCATGATCATATGTATAAAAAAATCCCCAAAACTTCACCAAAATTCATCAGAAGTAATAAATGAATTCAACAAGTTTCAGGATACAGAATCAATATAGAAAAATCAATAGAGTAGGGCTGGAGTTGTGGCTCAGCAGTAGAGCATTTGCCTAGCATGTGGGAGGCCTTGAGTTCAATCCTAAGCACCACATATAAATAAATAAATAATAAAGGTATTGTGTCCAAGTATAAATAAAAATGAGTAATAACAAATATTTTTTTTAAAAAAATCAATAGAGTAACTATATGTTAATAGCAAATTTTCTGGCATACAAATCAGGAAAGCAATCCTACTTATAGTAGCTACATATCATTAAAACATTTAGGAATATATGTATTAAGTAAAAGATCTCTTCAATGAAAATTAAAAAACATTTATAAAAGAAATTGATGAGGATATAAAAGGTGGGGAGGTATGCTGGATTCATGGGTGAAACAATCAAAATTTTCAAAATTGCATACTACCCAAAGTTATTTGCATAATTAGTACAATCCCTATCAAAATGCCAACAGCATTCTTTACATAACTAGATAAAATTATCCCTAAATATATATGTAAATACAATACACACACACACACACACACACACACACACACACACACACACCCCACAGAAAAGAGCCAAATTTATCTTGAGGCAAAATAATAAAGCAAGAGGCATTCCACTTTCTGACTCCAAATATAGTATAAACTGTAGTAATGAAAACAGCATGTTATTGGCATAAAAACAAACACAGAGACTAATGGAACAGAATTTAGAGTCCAGAGGTAAATCCATGATATATAAGCATCAGATCAATTTGAAGCAAATTAAAGACATAAATGTAAGAACTAAAACTATGAAATTACCAGAAGGGAACACAGGCAAAGTACTTCAAAGTTTTGGAATGGGTAAGATTTTTGGGTCAACACACCAAAAGCACAGAAAACAAATGTGAAAAGGAAGAGATAGAATTATCTCAAACTAAAAAGCTTCTTCACAATGAAGGAAGCAGTCAATAAACTGCAGAGACAACTTACACAATTGGAGAGAATATTTGTACACTATACCATGTGGCATTGGTATATAGAGTATATAAGGAACTATATTTTTTAAAAAACTCAATAGCAAAAAAATGATTTTTAAAAAATGGGCAATAGTTCTATATAGACAATTCTCAAGAGAAGGCACACAAATTGACAGCAAATACATTAAAAATACTGAATGTCATCAATTAGGGAAGTAGAAAATGAAACCACAATAAAATAATTCCCGATCCCACTAAGAATGGGTATTTTTGAAGACTAAGGATAACAAGGGCTGGCAAGTTTGTGAGGAAAAAAGAACGTTTGAGCACTGTTGGTGGGCATGTAAATTAATTCAGTCATTCTGGAAAACAGTATGTAGTTTCCTCAAAAATTAACATATTATCATACAACCCCCAAAATCCCACTACTGAGTTTATGTGCAATAAAATGATATCAGTGTGTCAAAGGGGGATGTGCACTCACATTTTATTGCACCCAAATTTATAATATGCAAGAAATGCAAAGCATCTAAGTGTTCATCTATTGATGAATGTATAAAGAAATGCAGTATATATGCACAATTTAGCCACAAGAAAGAATGAAAATTCGGTCATTTGCCAGAAAAATGAAGATCATTTTGTTAAGTGAAATAAGCCAGACAAACCAAAAAGGATCCTGCATAATCTCACTCCTATGTGGAATGTAAAAATGTTGATTTTTATATAAAAAAAAAGTTGAAAGAAGAATGGTGGTAACTAGAGGCCAGGAGAATAAGAGTGGGGTCTGGGGAAAGGTTGATCCTGGGTACCATGTTACACTTAGA
Source organism: Urocitellus parryii (assembly GCF_045843805.1). Lineage (NCBI taxonomy): Eukaryota > Metazoa > Chordata > Mammalia > Rodentia > Sciuridae > Urocitellus > Urocitellus parryii. The sequence goes on from NC_135541.1 coordinate 99,526,534, forward strand.
TAGGAACAAGGAGATCTGGTTTACTCTAGATAAAAACATATATTTCAAAGACCTGGAAGAAATTTTATGAAAGTTTTCACCCAAAATAAATGATAAATGTTTAAAGATATAGAGCTGTCTAACATGATTTAATATACTCCATATATATTCATCAAAACATCACATAGTACACCATTAGTATATACAACTTTTCAGTATCAGTTAAAAATAAATTTCAAAAAAGAGAAGGTGAATTATTGACAAAACAAAACAGAAAACAATTAGATATATGCATTACTAAAAAAAATGATCAGAGACTAGTATAGGCAGAAAACTCACTCTCAAAGATGTCTAATGTTCTAATCTTTCCAAACAAAGATATGGTAAGTAACATAGAAAATGGACGTTTTCAGGTAAGAATGAACTAATGATCCTGAGAAGGTAAGAGTATCCTGGATTATTAGCTGAACTCAATACCACTGTAGCCATCTTCTTAAGCAGAGGTATAAAGCAGAAAAATTTGAATACCTTACCCTGCTGTCTTTCAAGATGGAGGAAGGATCCAGGAGCTAAGAAATGTGAGTAGCCTCTAGACAGAGGCACCAGACAAGGCAAGGATGAGATTCTGCCTTGAAGCCTCCAGAAGGAAGGAACCTCACTGAATCATTTTTACATTTTTGAATTCCAGAAATATAAAGCAATGCATTTTTAATGTTTTAGCTAAGTTTGTGTTGCCTTTTTTGGCATAGATGCAATAAGAAAGTAATACAATCAGCAAATATTGCAGTGGGTCTAAGAAATATATTTGTTGAACTCTACATTACTGTCATAGCAAACATGTCAATGAAGATGCTCTAGCCATGATTTAAGAAATTCTCTTTTTATAAATACATACAGAAGAATAGATTCTTTATCATTACAAGTGCCATTCTGTTTTATTTTATAGCATTTTTCTTAAACATAATGATAATATTTTAAGTCTGCACCTGTCCTTGTGTAGGGGGTTTTATGATGTTCCTCCAAGGCTTCTCATCTACATGGTAAGGGACTTAAACTTTCATTGGAGAAGAAAGTATAATGTGAAAATCTGATCAGCCACAAAAAAAGCATGGTTAAATCCCAACAAACAAAGAGCAAGATAGTCCTTAGCTAAGCCTGCAGTGAAGCTGTTCTGAGAACAACAGTACATCTGGAGAAAACTAGTACTACAGCCAATACCTTTACATAGTGGCTTTCATAAGGCAAAAGATCAGGAAATCTTTGCTGAAGAAAGGAAGACAGATTAAATATTTCCCATTGATAAAATACAAGCCACGTGGTGTATCATTTAGAGATGGAAGTGTGTTTTGCTGGGAGAATGAAAGGATCTAACAAAAAGTTGATGTACTCTTCTCCCATTCGTCTCCAAACTTAAAGCAACCATCACATTTGATTTCAAGTCTTTGGGAAAGAACAGGAATGTGAGATTGCCATCCTTTCAATGGCCACCACAGATAGGAACAAAAGCAATAGTGTAGAAATTTATTACTCTCATATTGAACTTCTTCAAATCTTAGATGTTATTGCTATTTCCAAAAGGGAAAAAAAGCAGAACTGTGGTGAATAATCAAATGAACTTCACTGTTCATATCTGTGAAGTCTTACTTGCTTATAAATAACTGAAAAACTTCCCTAAATTGATCATGGAAGAACTTCTAAGTGATTGAAGAAAATTGATGCTTACTTAAACTGTTGGATGCATAATTTTCCTGTGCTGAAATAGAAATGAATTCACCAGATCAGCCTCTACCTCTTTCAATTTTACATTTAAGCCTGTGATTCAGGTAGCTTCATTGTAGATCTATATTCCAAAGGAGGTTATAAAGCTCAGGCTCTGTGGCTCAGAAACCCAAATAATTCAAGAACTTAATTATATATGATACACACACCAGATAACTTTTCTTTCCAAAATAAAATTTAAAGAAAACAATGCATTCATTAATTATCCAGTGAGACCAACTATTACACCAATGGGAGCTTGATAACAGCTTGCATGAATAAAGATATAGTTGAGATGGATCATGCATATGGAGCTTCTTTTAACAAAGGAACTTCGTTTTTTCAGAAATCCCTGGTATACCAAGAATACCAACACATGTAGAATGACTACACATGAAACTAATAACAAGAAAAGAATGAATTCTGGACAATGTATTCCTGGTAATTGGTCTGGTATCTTTTCAGGTTTACTCTTGAATGAGTAAAACAGTGAGCATTTTCCATTTTGCTATAGCTCTAGGATTGAGTTTGTCTTTGTTAGCATATCAGGGGAATTAGCAATTCAAAAAATTGCCAGCCAAAATAGTTTAATTTAATACTTTTTTATCTCTAAGCCCCAGTTTTGTTTTTCATGTGCAAAATAGGGATGATCACAATATCTATCTCACAGTTATTGTGAAGAATGCAAAAGATTAAGTACATAGAGAACATGTGCTAACATAGAACCTCAATAGCTGTTAGGTTATACTCACATTCTTAGTTGTAATTAAACTCAGATTGTCAACTTATTTCTACCTCCTGTTTTGACTGCTTCTGCCAGGGCAGGATGGCCAGACTGAACATCAGTAGTGCACCTGCTGTCACTTGATTGGTTGCTGAAATTTGCTTCCCCTGGATGCTTTCATTAAAAAAAATTATCCTTATCTCAGTTATTCTCCTCTCCACAGACTCATGGTAAGATATACTGAGAACTCTGTCAGAGAGAAACATTTCCCCAAATGTACCTCTTACCCATTGTTCTTTAATAGTGACGTTAATTGAACATAATTATTTGAAAAAAAATAAAAGGTCCATGTGGCCCCAATGTCACTTGTGTTGTTGTTACTATTATTATTATTGATTTTAGGATGAACTTTGCAAGTTTGGAAAAGGGTTTTTATTCTTTTTTCCTGAAATTTCTCAACAGTAATTGAAAATTTGGATCAGGTGTTCTGTAAAGTTCCATCCAGCTTTCAGAATCTAATTCTATGTTTTCTTTTTGTTTTGGGTTGCCTTCCATTTTACACTTGGCCAGATGCCTTCTTTGACCAAAACACCAAGATCTTCCTCTCAAATCAGTGAGCAAATGAATTGTTAAATAAATGGATACTTTGATGGATTTCCATTAAACAGTCTCCAAGGAACTTTGCCCTTAATCCATTCTAAATATAAGTAAACTTCAACAAAAGAACAATTTTTAAAGTAGTTGTGTGGTAGATGTCCCATTGTACCAAGTGAAACTAATTTGTCTCCACTGATTTGCCAATGGAATAACTATCTCCTCTATGAATGTGTACTCTTCAAATTGGGCATGTCTGGTCTTTAGCATACTGATGACATAGAAAAAGGCAGGCCACTCAGCTGTCTTGTTTATAAAACCTATTATACTGATCATAGACTGTAAGAGTAATTTAAAAAATTATGGGGATTATAAAGTGTTCATGCCTACATTATTCTAAAAATTCAATAATTAAATTTTATGACTCTACCTGTACTTCTGTTCCTCTTTCTCTCTTTTATTCTCCTCTTTCCTCTCCACATTTCTTCTTCTCATTCCCAACCCTCTTTTCTGTCCTGCTCTTTAACTTCTTAACTGCTTTTTGGACAACTTTTAATATCTACTTGTTCCCTGATTAATTAACAAATGAAATAAAAATATTTGAAGCATTAATTTTTATGTTTACTTTGCAGTTATACATAAAGTCTGGAAGAGTTTAAATGGTTTTTTTTTTTTTTTTGATCATCTACTGAGACACTCAGGTGAATCAAACTAATGGGGCCCACTAAACTGCCATTATGAAGAAGTGCATGCACCCCAGATTGGGCACAAGACAGAACAATGGAACTTCAATTCTGCTAATTGTGGGTCTCTCCAGGTTCCTGTTTTAGTCTTTTCAATTGATAATTTCATTTCTGTTTTTGTTTGATTCATGTAGACTGAATATTTACTTTGCAATGGTGAAAACAAATAAAAACTTCAGTCTCATGGTTGGCCATTTTGTACCCTTTGTTAGGTGAAGAATCGAGATCAAGACTATCACATGAAAGATAAGAATCTCCTCTGTATTTTATTTTTCTTTGTGTATTTGCTTATTTCTATATTCAGGAGTTCAAGTGAATTTAGAATATTATGTTGGTTGGCAAGGAGAGCTTTCTTTTGAGGTCTTGGCTGGCTGAAGCTGTAATTCTAAAGCTATTCCTGCTCTTGATGTCTATATGTCCGTAATTGAGACTTTACCTTTTTTCAGGTGAGTGTGAAGTGTTTTTCTCTCTCTAAGGCATATTGATGAATCAGATTATTATATCTTTTAAATTAAATGAATTCTTTTCTGGTTAATTTATAGAGAATATTTATAGAGAAATATAAAATTTTCACAAAAATAAAGAAATCAGAATATTTAATATAAAAAATACTGGGCTAAAACATAAGACCATTCGAAGAGAAATTGCTCTCTTAGAAACACTTAATGATTTCTGATTCACTTAATTAAAATGGATCTTTGGATAAATGAGAATCTTTAATGTCTGCTTTAAGGAAGTTTTTAAAAAGCTGCTTCCTATCTTTTGACTGCTTCACCACTTTTAATATGGTACTAGAGTACATTTTATTTTTATAAAAATAAAGTTTATTTTGTTATCCATTTTGCTACTTAATTTGAATTTTTAAAACGTCTTATGTAGGTTTACTAAAAAATTTAGGTTACTTACTCATTCATGTTCACAAAAGGTAAACAATGATTATTCATCGAACAATCATTTTGAAAAGATGTACAAAGGCTTCACCAAAATTGATCAGAGTGAATATTTTGATAAATATGTTTACAGTAGTGATTATATTTTTTAGTGTTTTAGCTCAAACAATATTTCTAAGATTTTTATATAACCCAAAACCTCGAATAAGTGTTAAACAAAAATATGTTAATATTTCTTGGATATTTGCTTAATTTTTCAATGATATCAAATGCTAACAAATTGATTGGCATATTTTTCTGTTTTCAAGGGATTTACCTTTGAGTCATTTTAAGGTTATGTTGTTTATTTTTAAAAATATAAAAGAAATACATGTGTCAATAAAAATTGTGTTATATAAATTCAAGACTGTTGAGTCTGCTAAGATGCTCACATATGACAGATATTTCTCAATGATTCATCACCAAGGAACCTCTTAAAGTGATATCATTTCTTTCAGCTGAATGCTATATTTAATACACATCATTGAGTTAATACTGGAAGAAAAGTTAATAGAGAAGCTTAACTATTTAGTGTGTTTTTACTTTCATCAATATTCAAATAAGTTAGTCTTGTAGCACCTATATCTATAATGTGAAAGAGGGTCATGAAAAGCAAGATCATTAAAATGTTCACAATGTTATGAAAAGGAGGTTTTTACTTGCCTTGAATTCTATAGTCTTCAAGTACTGGATCTGTAAAGACACAAAGGGTTGTGTAAGTATTTTTTTCCAGAGTTGGCTTAGTTTGAAGTAGTTATTCTAAAAATGCTATGAAGCATGCCAAATATTTGGAATTTTGCTTTCTCATTCTTAAATGATAAACAGTCATTTTTTTTACCTTCTGTGCAATCTGTGCATATATGAGAAAATCTGTGGATTACCAAAATAGTTTTATTTTCTTTGAGATGACTTCATCATATCATTCTTTATTAAAAATAGAACTAAGTTTATTTACAAAAGGAAGAACTAAGCTTCCTTAAAATTGCAGTGCTCAAGTTTTCAGAATCCTATCTTAATCCAATGGCCAAATAATTTATTAAATAATCTAATATTTAACATTAAATATTATCTTAAAAAACAGATGCTCTAATATTAGACCCTCTATTTAGGACAAATAAAACTTATAATAAATATTTCTTTAACCTAAAACAATATTTTATGTTTTTCAGAAGGCCCACAGAAAATCATATAGCTCTGTTCCTTCATTTTGTAAAGAGACACCAGATTTTTTGTTGTGTTCTATATTTTTAAATTAGCTCAGTACAATTGTAAGACTGCTTAGGAATTGTCAAATTAAAAGAGATAACTAAACTACCCTGAGTTAAATTTGTAGTAATAAATAATTTTAATAAAAACATTTTCAGTAATTGTATACTTTATATGAATACCTAGGGAATTTGTTAATGATTCTGCATTCTATAAATATTTTCATCTCCAATGGAAAGAAACATTGGTTATATTCTAAGACATGTGTACATAGTCTACTCCAGTAAATAATTTCACACTTTTTTTTCTGTTATCATTGGTGGCCATAATTAATGTCCACAGTCTTTTAGTTTCATTTTAAAATAAGTTTTTGCTTTTCTGTGATGGTTAAATGAAGCTCTGGTACAAGCAGAAGTCTAGAATTTTGCATTAAAAAAGAACAATTACAGTATATATGGAAAGACTATCTCATGTATTTTGAACTCCTAAAATTAAGAAAATACATTATTGTGTAAGACTTTGATGTTGACTTTTACAGTTGACTGAGTCATCATATCTAGACTTTTATTCAGTCCAGAAATGAACTCCATAAAAACATACTGGTGATCAATTATCCAGAAAAACAAGAATTACCCAGGATTAAGCAATTGAGAGTAGAATTTAAGTATAACTCTTTGAAATACTGTTAATAATATTTTTAAGAATGTATTAAGAAGTTATTATTGCTAATCCTCAATTTGGCAGACTTGGGTTTGGGAAAATGAAATAACAGTTTTTTTTAAAATGTTAACTTTAGTATTGTTGATTCCCCCTTCCTCCCCTAGACCTTACTTAGAATTAGAAAATACAGACACCTTCTCCGTGCTATCTTACATTTTAGGGCAATAAAGTCATTCACATCCTTTCAATATTTTTTTCTTCCTGTTTATCAGCATATAATTGGACAAAGTTATTGTGAAACCAAGGCTGTATCTCAAGAGTCACACTTGAGAATGACTCTCATTTAATTAGGCATAGCAAGCCCACTATGTATGGAGAGTCCTGGTTGACTTAACATCATGGGGTTTGTCCTGTAGCAGATGGAAATGTCACTATCCTGGAGCATGTAAGCCCCTCTGGCTTGAAATCTCCTTTGCAGGGTTCTATTTTCATGACTGGTCCTATATTTATTTCTTATCAGTAAAGGGATATTTCTACATTTGTAAAAATTCAAGAAAAAAGGAATTTACACTAATTTATGAGTGTTAAAGGTGAAATCTGGCTGAGCAAGTTTCTAAACACTGTCCTTTGGGGTTTTTTTTTTAGATTCTTGATAGAAAAGGTAATTTCCAAATGATATCTGAGATTTGGTTTCAAAATTTTCAGGCAGAAGTCAATTCTTTGGTACTTTGCTTGCTCGGTTCTGAAAGTCTAGATTTACAGAGCAATCCCAAGATTCCATGTATAGTTAAGTAATATTCTTCACAATCTGTATACAAAAAGTAGAACAAATCTAAATTCACTAACCTTCTTGTGCTACAGGACAATCTTTGGAGATTGCATTGATCACAAGATGAGAAATTCAAAAATTATTTGAAGTTTAGTTAAAGTTAAAAGATCTTTTTCAATGTTGTACAATAAAAGGGAACTTAAGGGTTATCTAGAGAATAAAGACTTATTTATTATTGATTTAGAGTCAAAGATTTAATAACCTTACATGTTAATTTGCAGAGTTTTCCTCAATGAAGAATCAACATTAACTCCTGTCATGTGGAACAGAAAATTCCAATATTTATCGATTATGGACTTATTGAACATTAAACAGTTCTGAATGTAATGGAGTAATCACAGTCTAACAGTTATTTATTTATTTATTAAAGCACATATATCACTTCTCCTTCATTGTTAACCTAGTTAAACAAAATTTTGACATGAATTCTTTTGTAAAAGAGACCATATTCTAATACTTTTCAAACTATAGCTTAATATAATATTAATATTATACACACATGGAACTAGAAGGAAAAGAAGGACCCATTCACTAAAAGTCTCAAATTATACCAAATCTTTACCACTATTAATCAGGGAGAAGTTATTTTTGGTTTATTAAGCTTTTTGTATCTATTTTACATATAAAGTTAAGATACCTGGGAAAAGATAAATAAATTAAGAAATTTCCCTATTTAAACACCTTCAAGAATAAACAATTTTGGTGGGAATTTTTTTCTGATAAATATCTTCATTCATAATATATGAATTGATACATTTCATATAATTTATATTTAATTTAAAATTTTTGCTTTTGTGTTTGAGAACAATGTTTATTCTCCAGAATTCTTGTTTTGCTTAGATATTTGGGGATATATTTAAAGCTTAAAAACTGGCATGCAATGTAATTTATTGCATTGTCTTATCTTTTCAAGTTGTATGCTAATTTTTTTCATGTTGCTGTGTTCTGTTCATTTTTCTATTACTTGCTAGTCTAGTGGTATTCTACACACTCAGAATTTAGTGACTACAAAGGCCTGTCTATGGCCAGCACTATTTCCAGATACTCAAGAAATGAGTTTTCAACCAATCCCTCAAAAACCTTTAATTAAAGAATGAAAAGAATTCATTCTGTATTTAGTCCTTGAGCTCTTTGATTAACTGCTATAAAAATATCAATCATTTTCTCTTTTACCAGTTTCATCTTTTGTCCTTGTTCTTTTATTTATCTTCTTCATAAATTTTGTCTCTGCCTACAATGATACTATTTCAAATGCCACCAAAAATGCTGATGAGGATAATTATTTTCTTCTTAATGCTACAATATCATTTTTTTCTCTTTCTGAAAAAGGTTATTGAACTTTATTCCTGCGTCACACTTATCAAAAGAAAAACTTAATTTTCCTTGAAGGTACACTTTCACTTAATATGATCAGCACCCCAATGTTTTTTGTAGTAAAAAGGCATTTAAATATGAAACTGGTAAAATGTAGTGTATAAAACTCCATACTGAGCAAAAATAAGTCCAAAAAATTACCATATGTCCACAGAAAGTTCCCATTGTTTGTTTCCTATGTAAATCATATTTGAATGCAATTTTTAGAACCATATTTAAATGTATTTTGCAATTTAAATGCAAGCATCCATACTTTTCTTCTAGCACATAATTTGTTCCTTTAAGTTGGCAACATCTGCTAGGATCCACAGAATGTACCCCCCAAAAAGTTATTACTTAAGGTTTGAAAAATCTGGTCCACATTTACTATAGTTTCCTGAGATTTCTGCTCCACTGAAGTCAAAACCAGGATTTTCTTTTTGGAATCTCTCTAATGTAAGTTTTCTCTGCATTTGGTCTTGTACAGAAAGATCAACTGCATACTCAGATTCTAGAAGAGAAGTCCAACAATTTGCCACAGCTCTATTTGTCTTTGAGAGAACAATAGGAACCATTTTTCTATCCTCCAAAGTTCACATTCCCTCATCAGCTATTGTAGAATCAAAGAGTTTGCCCCCAGGGCTTCTGGCATAGAACTACCCTACTGCGATCCTCAACTGGGGCTGATGTGCTCCAGCCACTGCTGCACCGAGCCACACCTTCAATATCAATTTTGACTTTAATACTGAGCAATAGAAAAACATTATGAATTCATTACACTAATTGTTCACACACTTCATAATTCCAACATCATTTTTTTATTTAAGAAAAGAAAATTAGAGGGTATCTTTTAAAATCCCACAAAAGTAACAGTTCTTATAGTTTCTTTAACATAATCTCCTTTTTGAGTTCAGCTTCAGTTCTTGAAGATGAATCCCTTGAATGTTATAATTTTAGGATATTTCTTTTCTATTCTTTATGAGAAAATGAGACATTTTATTTTAATAATATTTCACTGTAATTGTCAAACATTCAAACTGAGTCATCTGTAAAATTTTTAAAAAAAACAAAACAGAACTTTTTTTTTAGTAATACTGATGATGCACTGCCTGTAAAATATTCTAAAAATTTATGTAATGGGATATTATTACCACATTAATCTAGTGTTATAAGTAGTGTCTAATTAGAATGGAAAATGTTATAGAAAGGTGAGATTTTTTGCAAGTTTTCTCTAAGAAAGACATAATTTGTATTGATAGTAAATATTTTCATGATCATAAGAGGCTACAATAGTTCCATTAGGTTTTACAAGGGCTTTGTCTTCCTGTCTGAATGATGGTTAATTTCAAGTACAATGAAACATGCTATTTTGAGAGTTGTTTTGTAACAACAGTTTTATCAGCCCTATAATTTAATAAAATGTTGTATTTGAACCAATCTGTTAGCAATCAGAGAAGACAGGTAAATCTGCTGATACATGTCAGTGCTCTAACTCAAGGAGCTGGCAACCTTTCACAACTGTGCCAGATGGTGACACCCTAGAACAATCTGACTGGTGCCCAGCCTCTGGCAGCATCTTGACCCCCTCTGTGTTTACTACTGTTTGGAGTCTTTGCCACAGATCCAGGCACCATCAGCATCAATCTTGAATCCCACAAAGTTATCATGGCCTCCAGCTCACTCTACTTTGTTTGTTTTAAACTCCATGAAGCAGCATATAAAGGATGTTATTCAAAGGCAAATGGTATTGAAAGCAATTTTATTCTGTCAATTTTCATAATGTCCAAGGCATGAGAACTTCAAGGTGTCATCTTGCCAAAAGTGACAACAAGCACAGTTGTGAGGAGCACTATGACTATAGCAGTTCCTTCTGTCTTTTTATATACAGTAGGTTGACTGTAGTTAGCATGTAGTACATTTCAAAATAACTAGTTTTAAATATTCAAAATATTCTTGCAAAAAAGAAATGATAAAATTTTTTAGATCATGGATATGCTAAATATCATGTTTTGATCATTGTACAAGAGTAAAAATTATGGAGAGAAAAATGAATAATTAGAAACACATTGTCAATGACCTCTGGTGAAATATAAAATCACATATGTAAATGGAGACTCAGAAGATGATAAAAGGGAAACTAACACAGAAAAAAAAAATCAGAATAAAGACTGAGATGTTCCCAAATTTGAAGGAAAATGTCAGCATACAGATCTAAGGAACTAAAAATATTCCAAGTAGGAAATCTATACTGTCAATTATATCTAGATGCATTACACCAGGACTGTTAAAAGCAAGAATAAGGAGAAAAATCTTGAAAGCAACCAGAGGAACAATGATGCAGTACATATGGGAGCAGCATTGGCTTTTTTCATCAGAAGCAATCCTAGACCAGAATACAAGAGAATTATTTACTTAAAATCTTAAAGAAAATATTCTCCCAACTTAGAATTCTATATCTTTAAAAGTATTTCGCTAATAATAAGGGAGAACAAAGACATGTTCTAAAAATAATATCTGAGGATTTTTTTCCTGTAATTCCTCACTTTAAAAAATTTCACAAGTTGTGTTTCCTTTTAGAACAAACTGAATAAAGTACAGATAGATAATCGAACATTAAGGAAAAAGTTATTCTTTAAAAGTATAATGAATACAACAAAATATGGACCATACAAAAAAATAGAATTTAAGTATCAATTAAAACCAGTAAACATGGCTACCTGTGATAACATGGATTACCTTCACCAATACAGGACAAAGCATAAGGTCTTCGTGAAGAAAACATTTGTTAGTATGCCACAAAATAAAATTTACAATCAGGCAAAATTAATTGATATTGTTACAAGTCAGCACAGTGTTTCTTTTCATTTTTGGAGTGTGTGTGGGCAAAGTAGGGTTAATCAGTGAACAATTATTGGAAAGGTTTAACTTACATGCTGGTAATTTTTTATATTTGCCCGATTTGGCAATAACATTTGCTTTAGTAAAAATTTTAGCTGTGTGCTTTTAGTTTTATGCTTTATACATGTGCATAAGATTTAAATATGAGTTGAAATTATAAAAGTGTACCTGCAGCTTTCCTCTAAAATGATAGTTACTGCTTATTGTATTTATAGTCTTTCATCTTATATGAAATATATCATAAGATTCCTCTCAAGTGCTGGGATTGTAACTCAGTGGTTGAGCACTTTCCTCGAGTTTGTGAGGCACTGGGTTTGATCCTCAGTGTCATGTAAAAACATAAATAAAGATATTGTGTCCAAATAAAAAATGTTAAAAAAAGAGATACCTCTCAATAAAAGATTTTGCCCTGGGTAATATAGATAATAATTCCTATGTGCACACTGGAAAGCCTTCTAAATTGAAAAAGTAGGGGCATATTTTATAATCTTGGTATTGTCATTAATTTATCTGGCATGCCATGGAGACATAAATTAGCAAGTAGTACTAAGGAGTTGGTGGACTTTGGGAGAAAGAATGAAAGGAGCAGTAGGAAGTTCTGAGAGCTGAGGCTAGACACCATACCATGGAATTCCATCAGGTGGTGCTCTGTGAGAAATGTTTAAAAATATGTGATTTACCCAAATATTCATGAATAACAATCAAAATATTTAGAATTTTATATTATAAAAGATACACTCACCAGATAGTAGAAGATAGTTTAGAGTATACCTGAAGGCAGAATACTCATCATACTATGGAAAAAGACCACATAAGGCATTAGTAGTGCAAAGACAGAGAAATGGTGATGATTTGAGGAATATGAAGAGATGTAAACTATTGGACTTGATGGCTATGTATAGCAAGGCAAGACATGAGAAAAATGGATGATTTATAGACTTGCATTTTATAGACTAAATTTTTTTGTGCTTCGCTGATATGGAGAAATACAAGAAGAGTAAGGGCAATGACTCAGAAATATATGACATTTCCCTTAATTAGTTAACTAGTAATTCTAGTTTGATGTTTTACTTGTATTTACCTGAAGTGATGCTCTGATATTTGTTATACTGGTCTGATAGAGTAATCAATTTAGATCTGTAAAGGACTTGTGATGTTGTATCCATGCTTTGCAGGAATCTTCACAAATGGAGAGAGACTTTTAGGAGAACAGAGAAGTTTAAACTAAATGCACTAATTTCACAGCTGATGGCTTCAATAATCTAACCAATCTTTGTATGACAGCCTCTTGTCCTACATTTCAAGGGGATCCTATAGCCTAAAATAAATTTTCTAGAGACAAGCTGTCCATCTTTCAGTTTTGCTTGTCTGTAATCTGTGGTCATTATAGAGAAAGATTGAATGTTAAGATAATTAAAGGATTCAATGTATTTTTCATTTGTTTACATATTTCTGGATAAAGTTACTATGAACTAAATTGTTTAGTAATTTCTGTATTTATCTTTGACACAAAATAACTTTCCATCAATTAAAATGCATATTGAAACATATCATTTAAATTCACTTCATGCTAATTAAGTTTACTACTAATATCTTACTTTTTAAATTTTGCTCTCCTGTTCACATTTTTAAGAGTGACGGGTCCAAGAGAGTTTGTCTGTATGTCTCGTCACCATCAGTTCTCATCTCATCTTCCTTCAAAAATATTTGACACTGTGAAGGCATTTGGATAATGATTTATGTTCAGTGAGCAGATTTCTTCCCACAGAGAGTGATTTTTTTATATTATATATGCTATGGTAAATGCCAATTCTAAATTTTATGGAAGATAATATTCTATGGTATGATGCTGTCATCAATCTCTTCTATTTATTTTCTGCATTATCTTTCTATATTTTACTTTTCTTACTCCTTCTTTCAAGTCACAAGTACTCAAACATGTTGAATTCAAGTTTAATAATGCACTTTCCACTCATTATTCTTTAATTTTGAATATATTTTAAGAATACTGAAATAAAAAAGAACTTCTTTATCTCTATTTATTATTATTTGTCTTTCTACTTATTGGTTTAAAATAATGGTATTAGATTAAAATGTGTTTTTAAAAATCAAGAAATCATAAGAATTTCAAATATTCTCTAAATGATGAAATTGATACTATATTCATGTGATATGATGTAATTTGTTTTTTCCTACTCTCCAATACTTAAAGTGCTCCATTTCTCTTCTATATTAGTAATGAAGTTATAATTATGTCTATTAAATAAACTGTCAGAAGAAATTCTGAAAGTAAATTTATCTTGGACATGTCTTTCCTTTTACATTTATTTTGCATAAATAAGTTTTTTCCTGCCCCAAATCCATGATTTAATCATCACTGTTTGGTAACTTTAAAAAAAAAGTTGCACTTAAATTTCAAACCAGAAAACATACTGTGTTCAATAATCAAAATGTCTACTAATGTTAAATATGAAATGTTCTCCAAAAGCTCAGATGTGAGATAATGTCAGAAAGTTTAGAGCTGAAATGATTGGGTTATGAGAGCCTTAACTTAGTCAGTGCATTAATTCACTGATAGGGATTAACTGAGTGGTAACTGTAGGCAAGTAGGATGTGACTGGAGGAGGTGAGTCACTGGGGTGCATGACTTTTGGTTTAAATTTTTTTGTCTGGTGAGTTGAATTCTCTCCAATTCCTGGTGGACATGTTCTGAGCTGCTCCACTCTGACATTCTGCTTCATCTCAGGCGCAGAGCAATGGAGTTGGCCATCTATGGGCTGAGACCTCTGAAACTGGGGGCCCCAAATAAACTTTTCTTCTTCTATGTTACTCTTGGCAGGTAGGTAGGTTTGTTTGTTTTGTTACAATGGAATGAACATGGGTGTTCATGCTCAACCTCTAAGCCACATCTCCAGCCCTTTTAATTTTTTTCTTTTGAGACAGGGTCTCACTAAGTTGCTTAGGTCCTCACTAAGTGGCTGAGGCTGGCTTTGAACTCACAATCCTCCTTCCCCAGCATCCTGATCCACTGGAATTACAGGTGTGCACCACTATGCCTGGCTTCTTATGAGGTCTTTAGCAGGGAGGAAGAGCATGAGGAAAAGATTAACATTAAACAGAGATATGAGGTGGGAGGGAAAGGGAGAGAAAAGGGAAATTGCATGGAAATGGAAGGACACCCTCATTGTTATACAAAATTACATATAAGAGGTTGTGAGGGGAATGGGAAAAAAACAAGGAGAGAAATGAATTACAATAGATGGAGTAGAGAGAGAAGATGGGAGGGGAGGGAAAGGGGGGATAGTAGAGGATAGGAAAGGTAGCAGAATACAATAGTTATTAATATGGCATTATGTAAAAATGTGGATGTGTAAATGATGTGATTCTGCAATCTGTATTTTGGGGTAAAAATGGGAGTCCATAACCCACTTGAATTTAATGTATGAAATATGATATGTCAAGAGCTTTGTAATGTTTTGAACAACCAATAAAAAAAAAAAAAGAATCTAACCGAATGAACTGTTCCCAACCCACTTGAACCCAGGACTTGGAAACTGAGTCTGATCATTCCACCACTGAGCTAAGGAACACCATTTCCTATTTCAAGTATTTTCTACTTGTATGGAAATAGGACAATAGGTCCAAATAGAAGCAGGTATCCTGGCGAAGGATTTAGTGGCCAGCGGCTTAGAGTCACCTGAGGACAGAGAGGGGTCTTGCAGGGCCAGGGGGCCCATTGACCACGGGGTGGAGACCTCCAGTGCCAGCAAATATGGAGCCCTCAGAGTCACCATGGACAAAATGTCCCAAACTTGGACACACAGATTCCATTTATCCAGTTTCCCAGTGGTCTCGGCTTCAGGCACCGAATTAATGAGGAGCTAGGGACAGCGCTGGGGTACAGGGCTGAGTGGGCAAACAGCAGGGGACCATGGAGGACTCAGGGAGCAGCCACTGTCCTGAGCAGCCTCTTTCGTTGCCCTGCATCCCTCCTGTCCCCTAAAGTAGAACTTGGAGGGGAAACCAAGTCCCACTTAAGGAGTCAGAGAAAATGGACTTTACCCCAACTAGACAAAAGCTTCCACTGACACTTGAACTCTGATTGTTGGACTTAAAGTGTCCAGAGTGCTCATCATTACTGCATGGAACCACAGTAATGAACAAGTCCCAACTCGCGCTAGATTTGCAAGCCTTTTCTCAGGCTCCATCATGCCCCAGTTTTTCTTCCTCAGTTGAGTACAGATATTATTCAGCTATTATTCTGTGGGTCATCTAATGCATAAACACATTATATCACCTAATTTTTTTATGCTCTTAAAACTCTTTGACATTTATACCCTCTAATATGTTTTTTGAAGTATTTCATTTTGGGGAAAGCATTTTAAATGGTATTGATTTTAAAAGTTTGCTTTCTAGTTGAATATTGCTACTAATAGAAATACATTTTATTTTTGTTCATATACATTGCACCATACAATTCAGCTAATACCACTCATTAGTGTTAATATTTTGGTGAGTTTTCCACCCAGAATCTTTGGGATCTTCTATATGGACAATCATATCATTTGTGATAGAAATAGTTTCATCTCTGCCTTTCCCAGAAGGGATTCCTTTTCTTGTTCTGCACTATCTCATTGGTTAGGACTGACATAGAATGTTTATATGAATGGTGAGGGTGGAAACCGTGCCTTGTTACCAGTGTGATTGGGAGAGCTTTTTGGTAGCGTGGTATTAGCTGTTCCATTTTGTAGATATCTTTTATCAGTTTGAGGATTTTTTTCTTCTATTCCTAATATGCTATATTTTTTAATCACCAGTAGATATCCTCACTGAATTGCTTTTGAGCCTTTGTCAATAATCAATTGGCCATACTGATGGGGCTCTATTTGTGTAGGCTAATCTTTTTGTTATTTTCATTTATGTGTTTATCCCTTTGCCCATAGTACAATATCTTTTTAACTGTAGCATTATAGTAAGTCTTAAAATTGGGTAGTGCAATACATATTGTCAAATACAGTTTCTATACCAACTGATATTATTATGTGGTTTTAGTATTTAAACTATCAACATAGTAAATTACAACAATTAATTATTTACAGAGAGCCAGTCAGGCATCCCTGGGGTTAACCCAGCAATTAAGGAGATCCTCCCCCAACAAATAGAACCAATAAGATATATAGATATGAGAGGATACATTACGAGAATTGACTGACAAATGTAAAGGCCAGGAAGTCCCATGACATGCCATCAAAGCTAGAGAACCATATGTAATTCAGTCTGATTCCACAGGCTTAAAAATCAGGGGAGCTTTCACTGCAGAGTTGAAGTGATGACTGTCCCAGCTCCAGAAGACAAAGTGAATTAGTTATTCCACCATCTTGATTATTCTTGATATTTTTATTCTTTGCAGTATTGGAGATTGACCCCAGGGCTTTCTACATACTAGCCAAGCTATCTGCCACAGAGGTACATTCCAGCCATTTTTATTTTATTTTCTGACAGGGTCGTACTGAGTTTTCTAGGCTGGCTTTGAATTTGAGAGCCTCTTGCCTCAGCCTCTCAAGAAGTGGCAGTACAGGAGTGAGCCATCATGCTCAGTTCTCTATCCTTATTTTTTATGAAATCATGGATGCATTGAATAATATGTATCCACATCAGTGAAGATGAATCTTCTTTTCCAGTGCTGAATCAAATACTAATTTTTACACTGGTAGAAAAAAAATGTCTCACCAGTTACTAATGCAGTTGAATTCATATAAGAAAAAAAACACCCTCTTTATTGTACTGTTCATTTTGTATATTGCTGAAATTAATTTGTTAATACTTTATTAAAAACTTGCATGTGTATTCATGAGGGTTAATGATATATAGGTTTTGGCGTTCTCTGGTAGTGTTTTTTTTAGAAAGTGGGGATCTCTTTAGTATTGTATTAAGGTCATGCTAACTTGACAAAATGAATCATGAAGTATTTCCTCCTTTTTCCATTTTCTGAAAAAAATTCTATAGCTTTTATAATGTTTCTTCTTTAGTTAACAGAATTATCTCATTAATCCATAGGAACCTAGAAATTGCTTTTTTTATTAATACAGTTTTAATAATAGAACACTATTAAAGTTATTTGTTTTGAGTTAGTTTAGAAGCTTGGGGTTTTCAAGAAATGGATCCACAGAAATACCAATTTTAATCCAAGATATTTTACAAATCTTCCATTTTGGTGAATTAATTGTACATTTTATTCAACACTCTTGGGGATATAAAATATGCTACTTTTTTCTAATATTAATGCACTAAAGTTCAATCTCCTTATTCTTCTCAAACATTATCCAACTTAAAAATTAATAAGTTTCATTCCCTCTATTTGTGAACCCATCCTCCAGGAATACAAAGATCCTTGGAATCTCACAGAGAGCAGAAACTTCAACCTTTAAAATATCATTCCATATAGGTCAGCGATGATATAGTCACTTCTAAAGGGTAAGGTACCTTGAACTAGTGATTTTGATAATCTCTACTCAATGAGGGGATCCAGAGTAGCCTGGCAGTACTGATTGTGAGGGTTCTCAGGCAGCTCTTGCCCTCTGAGGTCTGTCTACCTTGGCTGTGCCATGTTGAAACAGAATGTGCTGTTTCTACTTATGGTAATGAAGCCTCCTCCATTTCCTATCCCTGTGGAGTATTACTCTTTCCTGTCTAGTTTACCTTCTACCTTACTAGAATAGAACACTTTTCTTGGATACCTTAAAACATTTTATTTTCTAAGATTTATTGGGACTGGACTGAAGAGGATAGAAGGAATGGGTGAAAGAAAGCCCAGAACACTAAATCATTTGTAGGTATAATTGAATTCATCCTTGTAAGAAGAACATTTTTGAGACCAAGGAACATATTTTCTTGGAGCCTCTTTTCAAACACAACATTAAGTAACCACAAGAAAAGATGTTAATAACTGAAATCATGAACATCCTCCTTTCAACAACAACAACAACAACGTCTCATAAACCAGAAATTATATAACGCACCTTTCATATACATCCCCAAATCCTAAAGAAAAGAAAAAAATATAATATTAATAATGAGATAGAGAAGGATCATCTCTAGTACTTCGGCATGCCTATTTACTCATTTGGTTTGTGTGACATTTTCTTTTCCTCAGTCCCCTCTAAGAAATCACCTCAGGCTATGTTAATACCAAAGCCCTCACTAAACATAAAAGACAGCCTTGGTGTACACTGAGAGGATGGAGCTAAAAAAGGGTGGGCCCCAAATGTGGGGTACCAGCATCCAAAGAACTGTGGTGGTGCCACAACTAATTGTGATAGTAGAAGCAAATGTGACTCCATTTTGTTTTATGACTTCATCCTGTAAAACAACCATGCCAAGTAGAAGGATCATGACTGGGGCAAAATGTTCTTTTCCTTTTGCTATAGAAATCTTTAAGAACACAACTTCCTTATGGGCTATTGTTTCTGTAACTAGGGTAAAGGGCTCTGTTTCTGTAACTAGAGTGACTGGGATAAATGTGATTGGCTATACTTTCCTCCACTTGACTGCACTCTTCTGCTTCTGTAACCTAGCTTGCTTGCATTGGCTAGACCCCCAAACAACCTTTTTTTCAGTTTGCACGCTTATGAGGAATGCCCTTGCAATTGTTAGGGTCTGGTCAGGGGAACAGCTGTATGCTCTGGTCAGTCACCACTGCTGTGCTTCAATAAAGGCTTGATTCAATTATTCTTGAGTGGTCTGGAAGTCAGTTTATGAGACCCTGGGATGCAGTTTAACTATAAAACTATGGCTCTGAGAGTCCAGTCAAGCACTCTTGCTGTAAGCTTGAGGTGGGGGATCTTGGGAGAGCTCTCTGAAGGAGGGCAGCTCAGCTGGAATGTTTTCTTGGTTAGTGCTACAGAAGGAAATTCATTAAGGACTAGCCCCAAATTTGGACTGAGGTCTGTTTGTAAACATGGACAGAATGTTAAAGAATAAAAGTGCCAAAGTAAATTTTTTTTTGCATTGTCGGCTCCTGCCATCCACCAACTGGCAACTTCTAAGAAAACTTTATTTCAGGGTGTCTGGTTCTAAGATTTCGTAGTAAGTAAATAAATAAATAAACAAATAAAAACCATGTAAGAGTTTGGCAAGAACATTGTCATATAACAATTCAATCTTATTCTCATTTCTGTGGTGGCAGTAGATACCAATGAAGTGTTCAAAGAAAAAGGAAACATACCTGAACATTTCTTCTGACTCTGTTATCAACTTTCAGATCCATCTTGAGAGGATCTTGGATAGATTTTCTCAGAGGAAAGTGGTGCTTATTTCTTTAGATAATACTAAAAGTTTGCTTTCAAACCTTTGAAAACTTTAGGTGAATCATACATTATTTTTCTCCCAAACAAGGCAAAAACATATTTAGATTTTACTTGCAATTACACAAGAAACACATGAATTTGAATTATAAAGATTTTGTAAAATACCAAAAAAGAAAATATAAAATTAAATAAGTTTACTCTCATTACTTCTACAGAAACTTTATAAATACTTTGGGAAAATATATATAATAGTTTCTTTTATCTTTCTTTATTTCTTTCGTTTTTGTTGTTGTTGTTTTCTTTGAATCTAGGAGTATACTTTAAACTGAACTACATCACAAGCCTTTTATTATTCTAAAGATCAATTTAATCTTTATTTTTCTTTTTTTTTGGAATAGAAACTAGGACCAATAATTATTGTGCTACATACCTAACCTTTTTTAAAAAATATAATTATTTATTTAAATGTTTAAGATACAGTCTATCTAAATTTCTTAGGTCCTCACTAAATTGCAGATGGTGGCTTCAATCTTTTGGTTTTCCTGCCTCAGTCTCCTGAGTGGCTAGGAATACAGGCATGCACCAACACTCCTGCTTGGATTTTCATAGTATATATCATTTTATATACTTTACTGAGGAGAAGACGGTGCTAGAAAGTTTGTTTTAGAACTGTAAATAAAGCCTTTGGGTCAACAATTTTAGGTCCTGAGAGTGTAGCACATTATAATGAAAATGAGAAACATACAGAATTTTAAAAGCCACAAGAGTAAGGAATCAGATTATATATAGGGGGAAATCTACTAGGATAATGCAGATTTTTCCAACACAGACACTGAAAGCTAGAAGATCCTGGGATAACATATTTCAAGTTCTGGAACATAATGGGTGCCAACCAAAAATCTTGTATCCAGCAAAATTAAGCTTTTTTTGAAGAGGAAATAAAACCTCCATGATAAACAAAAGTTAAAAGAATTAATATCTAGAAAAGCAGCATTACAAAACAGCCTTGACAAAATATTTCATGAAGAGGAAATGAAAAGCAACAATGAAAATCAGCAGAGGGAGGTCATAACTAAAGAAAAAAGTAATCAAAGAGGAAAACTGAGTCAACTTAACTAATATGTATAATGCTAATACACTGGCCCTACTGTTCATAATAGTGATAATATTTTCTTGTTTTGAGATGCTTATGTAACCATATAATGGACACTGGCTGAAGTCCTTGCAGCATAGTCATAGTGCATGGAGTATTGCATACATGGCATATGTTAAGGGTGTCTGCATGGCAATCCACTTCCCTCATACTAGGTGCATGAGCAGCAGGTGCTCTCCCTGTAGACATAGCCCTGGGTTTGAGGCCATCTGTTGCTGTCCCTGCCTTGGCTCCACAGCCCTTTCCTTGATTGGTTCCTACAAGGACAGTTAGCAGACATTGCATTGGTGGCTGCCTGTAATCTGCTTAGCTACTGTCTGAGTATATACATGGTGACTGCACAATAAAATCAGACCTGCTTCCTGTTTGGTCTCTGAAGGTCTTGATTAGCAACTCCACAGCCACACTCTCCCCTACCTTGTTCCATGGACCTCCTCACTGGACAAGAGATAGCTCACGCATATATCCTTAGCTTATTTTATTTTAAGATAGGATGTCAAGTAATTTCTAAGGCTTATTTCAAACTTTACTTTCTTATGCCTCAGCATCCCTAGCACCTGATTTTTATGACCAACTATATTTTATCACAGAATGTTTTAGCTGGCAGCCAGACAAAAAACTTATGTTTTCTTTGTATTTTCTAGTCTTTGATTTTCAAATTTTCCTTATGAAAATGCTTAAGTGTCTCTTCTGTGCAACAAATTGCCATTTATAGTTTTATGGTCTGATATCAAATTATCTATTTGCTCACTGGTCAATTTAATCTATTTATATTAAATCTAGTTATTATGAGTTTAATTTTTGAAGCTCATTTTTCTTGTATCATTTTTTTTCTTTTTCTTTTGGTACCAGGTAATGGATCCAGGAGTTCTCTATCTATCCTTAAAATACATACTAAATCATTTCTCTCTCTCTCTCTCTCTCTCTCTCTCTCTCTCTCTCTCTCTCTCTCTCTCTCTCTTGCTTTTTGATTTAGAGCTTGCTAAATGGCTAACTTTGTCTTCTATCTTCCAGAACTTCTGCTTCAGCCTCCTGAATTACTAGGCATACAGGGGTGCACCACATTGCCTGGCCTTTCTTTTTATTATTATTTCCCTCGTGGTAACATCAATCAATAAAATTATGCCTTCATGTCTATTTCCATTTTCAAAGAACAATTATGGGCGTATTTTTAAAATGTACATTTTAGTAAATATATATCTGTTTGTTTTATTTGCTTTAATATTAAAGCTAATAAACTTTAAGGCATTTGATCATTTTTGTTTCACACATTTGTACATACTTTAATTTTGTTTTTATTTTATCCTTCCTAAAAAAAAAAAAAAAAAAAAAAAAAAAAAAAAAAAAAAAAAAAACATTAAAACATCTTTTTGTAGCAAACTTCTGAATCTAGTATACTTGAGAATATATTAACTGTGCCCTCACATTTAAATGTTATTTGGTTAAATTTATGATTCCAGGCTTTATGTTTTGTCTTAGTAATTTAAACACTACTCAGCTTTCCATTGTCAGCCACGGATATTAAGTTAAAGTGTGATGCTAATCTAATTCTCATTCTTTCAAAATCATCTCTCTCTTTTTTTTTACTCTTGAAAGGTTATGTACATTTTTGCTGCCTTTAATATTCTTATATTAAACCACAATATTTTTAACTTTTTTGTTTTGACACCAGGGATTGAAACTGAGGAGTCTTATCCACTGCCCCACAATACCAACCCTTTTTACCTTATGAGACAGGGTCTTGCTAAATAAATAAGTTAATAAATGCACACATAATAAATGGTAGAAGACAGTCACAGATCACACAATTGTAATGTAGACCACAAAAATAAGCCAAAGAAAGGCTTAAATATTTATTGGTGAAGAAAAGTTGTTTTATCACTGAGAAGTTATTAGAATTTAGAAATAGTAAGAATTAACAAGAAAATTTTAAAATTTATTTGTTTTAAATATTTCATTATGATTTTACTATAATTTTTCTAAATTTCTCAAGTAATAATGAAGCATTTGGCCCTTTTGACTCTAAGACTATTATAAAATACAATTAGCATCTAACAACATTGAAATCTCTAGATTTTTCGAGTTTTTCTAGATTATGAAATATTGAAGAACCATTAATGTTGAAAAGCTCATAATGCATGTTTTCAAGAGTTCTCCCAAAAGTAAGAATTTGGACATTTTATTTTTATAAATGCGGGTGGGGAAAGAATTTGTGATGGTAATGCTATCTAGATTTCATGGGATTCCTTTCTTTAACAAACCACATTTAACAATTCAGAATAATCAGATATTTAAAATGAAATAATAGTCTTTAAAATATTTTTAAAGGTTTTTCTTTTTTCCTTTTTTTTTTTTTTTTTTTGCAGTTGTAGGGATTTAACCCAGGGCCTCATTTGTGCCAGGCAACAACTCTACAAACCAGTCCCTCATTTAAAGTTTATCACTTTACCTCCTGCCCTCTACAGAAATATTTAATTGTAGGAAACAATGTGAACTTGCATGTTTGAGGTGAGGCTCAGCAGTTTAGCAAGTATTATTTTTAAAAAATAATAATAACAAAGAGGGCTGGGGAAATAGTTTAGGTGTGAATTGCCTCTGGATTTAGTCTCCAGTAATGAATACATATATATAATCTTCATGGTAAATTTTTAAAATGATTCCCAACAAGTTATTACCATTGAAGTATCTAAAGAGTTTAGTCTTCTAAATATTTTATTTTTCACATTTTTGTCTATGTCGATGTCTATCCATAATTTTAAAATGCTTCCAAAATTAAATCATATTTAAATATTTCTTGTTTGTTTCATTTTGTTGTGCTACTGGGGATTGAACTCAGGAGCATTCTCCCTTTGACATACATTTCCTGCCCTGTTGACTTTCAATTTGGAATCTTTATGCCTCTACCTCCCAGAATAACTTGGATTACAGGCATGCACCCCTCTAATGTGATTTTAGTTACTATTTTGAAAAGCTAAGCGTTTATTCAAACATTTCATTTACTTAGTCTTTCCCAAACAAGAATTCATTATTAGTTATAATCAGTTAATTACTACTTGGTAAATTATTCATATATAAAAATTTTAAGTGGATGAAGTGTATCTTTAAAAACATATTGAAGCTGCCAGGTGTGGTTGACACATGTCTGTACTCCCAGGAACTTGGGAGAGTGATGCAGGGGAATCTCAGGTTTGAGGCAAACTCAGAAACATAGCCAGACACTGTCTCAAGAAAAAAAAAGAAAAAAAAAAAGAGAAAAGTCCTTGTATGAAGCTCAGTGATTAAGTAGGCTAAGTGGCCCTGGTTTCAATCTCTGGTGTTTAAAAAAAAAATCATATGAACAAATAGTCTTTTTTTCACATGTCATTGTTTGAATTGTAACATCTTTTGACCAATTTAAGTTTATAAAAATTGTTTTTTTCAACAAGTTTTTTCCTTTTAAGTGCCTATATCATATTCCTAGATTCCTAAATTGAAAATTAAATAAATCAGGATCCCAGACATTTAGTCTCTTCTTTTACTTTTGTCAAACTATCTACAATAGTCATTGGTATTTCAATTTTCAGTTCTAAAGGCTGGTAGAAATTGGCTAGGAGTGAAAGAAATTAAATGGCCTGGATAAAAGTGAAGATGATAAAAGTTTCTAGGTAATAATGAAGAAAGGGCATAAATTTTTGAGAAAAAAAGTATTTATGTTAAAATATTATATTAAAATACTATCAAATAGGGAAACAGGATTGGAAGAATGTGGTACTATACAAAAATAGAAATAAATTTTCCTGGGAGTATATTTTTAGAAATCAGAGGGAGTAGGAATGTGATTCTGTGGTAGACAGCTTGGCCTGGGTCTCATCCCCAGTGCAAAAGAGAGACAAAGAGAGAAACCAGCACTAAGACAAGATTAAAATGTATTGAGGAGATTAGTAAAGAAGATAATTGGTTCAAGAAATGGTCTTGACCTTTTGTCCTTTATGGTAATACACTGTCCTGCTGAAATCTAATCAGGGTGGTGGACTTTAAGGATCCAAAATAATATTAGAATTTACTGAAGAAAAAATGCATTCTCTTCAGAGGCACTTGAGGTTAACTAGACTTTGGAAACATAAAGAGGTTACAGCTGTTATTCTGAGAGCTCAGAAGACACAGAACCCCTGAGCCACTTGGATGAATTTTCCTGCAAACACTGAAAAGGCCAACTAAAGAGTTTTCAGGTGAGTACCAAGTTCTGGGTAAATAAACTTATAATTTTTCCTTTTATTTTAATTCAGTTTTCAGAGGGCTTTCCAAATAGATGCTGAAGTCTATTAAATAAAAGCCATATAATTATTTCCAGTTCATGACTGAGGTACAGAATTTTAACCTATCATTGTTTTGAAATGTAGAAATCAATATATTTTATTTTATGATCCATGTGTTCCTAAATGGTGAATTTATGGAGTAAAAAAAATTCTTAATGTCTTATACCTTTATTTTGGGAGTGGGATCTAAGCTTAATTGGAAAACATTGAAGAATGTGTAAAATGCTGTTTTCAGGAACTTCAGGTTATGGCTTTGGTCTATGAAGTACCCAATGGCAATCCAGGATATGGTGATGGCTGTGGAAGGATGACATTCATTGGAGAAACAAGGAGGTGCAGAACGTGAGAGTGTTTTTAGTATTCATTCTAGTTTAGAAGTGAAAATTTTGATGACCTCCAGTCATTCATTGTAAAAGCACAGTGTGTTGGATAACACCAGTTGCCATTTAAACATGGGGTTTTCCTATTTCCAAATGTGGATGATTTTTTTATATCATAAGTCTACTATGATTGTTGGTGCCTTGCTCTTACACATTTCTTTAAAATGGTAATTTTACACATCTCTTTTTGAATACAAACAATCAGAATATATTCTATACTATTTTTATTTTTAATAACCATCACTTAAAAATAGCTGGAGGCTTAAAACAAATGTTTTTTTTTTTGCAATGATTTTAGTGTAAGTTTTGATCATAAATACAATATACAGGGTTATTTTTTATTTGTTTTTCAACTTTATTGGATTAATTGTTACTTTTAACTCAGCTATGCTCTCTCTTCTATGATTAAGTTTGTGTTTTTTTTTTCTAAAAATATTGATGAACTAGGTATTACACTAGAAAAGACAAGATTGGTAAGAGAACAGTAGCTACCAGATATGCCATGTGTCTAAGTTCTCTTAGGTAATAGGTGTTCTGGAGTGACTATAGAAGGGGCAAAAGTTTCACTGAGATTTCAATTTAAGAAACAGAAAGCCAAATAAAATTGTGAGTGTTATAATTCTCATGAAAATGGGCTAACTTGACAGGAGTTGTTCTAAGACATATTTGTTTCCATCTGCAAGGTCCAGAAGCATCTGTCAGTCAATGACATCAGGTTCACCTTCCACCTATAGACCACAATTGGAAGCATGTCTGGAGAGTTCATTGGAGTTCATTGGATTATCTTGTTTCATTTTCAGTTTCTTATCTTTAGCATTAGTAACATATCTTTGGGTTGCACATAGAAAGTGGCTTCTCACTTAGGCCACTACAGAGTGAAAGTCCTTTCCCTTTTAGTTAGTTCTCTAGATTTAGATCTTTAACTCTGTATTCAGGGTTTTTATGTTATCTGAAGACTTTTGAATGAATAGACCAACATTTGTATTATTGAGTTCTATTAAAGGGGTCTCTGCTAAGAATTGGCAGAAGCAGCCAAGGCTGGAGAGGTAGAGATTTTAAATATTGCAAGTGCAGAATATAAAAAGCAAGCACATATTCCATTTTATAAGTAGATAATTTTCCATTTACATTGTTAAGTCTAAACTATTCAAGTAACATAATGTTAAGTGAGGTTTGATTTTTTTCATTAACCCCTAATGAAAAAAAAAGTAACTTTCTCTTTCTCTTTAGAAATAAAGTATCATGTATGCTACAGGGCTTCTAGAAATCATTTATCTGCTGAATTGTGAGACTGAATGAATTTGAGCACTTGTTGAGGTGTTTGCACAACTGAGACCTTTTCAGTGGCCCAGGGAGAAATATCAAAATGGCATCCTGTCATAGCTAAGGCCACAGGTCAGACAAAAACATCCTGAGGTTACTGAAATTGGAGAATAGCATCCAATACAATGATAGAGAAACCTTAAAGACTACTCTGTCACATATGGAAAGGGAAAAAAAAGGTTTTAAGCTTTATTCACAGAAATGTGCAAAATCATAAGGGTTACAGTTTTCTTGAGGAAGTTGCATATATTGAAAGAATTATTTCTGGAAACCAAAGAATGTGTTAAAATTCCCATTAAATGCAAAAAAAAATATGAGAAACACCCAGATTTCCCCCCCCCTATACCTCTGACTACCTATATCTACTTTTAGAAGGAGAAGTGGACCCAGTATTGTGCCCCCTGAGCACAACAACCATGAGTGGACCAAGGTCCTGTCTGAGAAAGAAAAGGAGGTCCCCAAACAAATAAAGATGAAATACATTGAAGATTTCCAGAAAGAGAAATGGGAGTTTGAAGAAAAACGGGTTCAATTCAAAAAAAATCTCCCTGTTCTAGCCCAGGAATCTAAGACATCTGATGTCTACATGAGGTGCCAAACCAAGGGCCCAAAGAGAAAAGCTATGGTAAGCCTAAGAACATGACCAGGACAGGAGGTCCATAATCCAAGTATGTAAGAATAGACCAGAGGTTCTCATAAGCTTGGAGTTGCAACAAGGCCTTGGAGAGAAGCAGGGGCGGAAGTCTCAATGGAGGGATTCCCTGGAGATTTCTCAGATGTCACCATCTATCAACCATCATCCCTCACCAAGATCAAAACAGAAAAATGAGGAAAATTTTGAAGAGGAAGAAAGAAATGACTATTTAAATTTGAGCAGTGGAGATGAAGATGCAGATGGTGGATTTTGAGTGTTTAAATTGTTCTTAACTTTAATAATTATTTTCAGAAAATAATGGTGATATTTCCAATTGCTGCACCGCTGCTGCCTTTTTACTACTAAAATTTTTGCATGAATATCCAGAACATTGTTCACCAAAAACACTGATATGACTTTATTCTGATTTTCAAGATAACTATTACTGAATTTTTAATTATGAAAATCATGCTGATATACACTTTAAATAAATTATGACATATGAAGGACATGTCTAAAGTTTTATTATTAATCAGTTTGAATATATAGTTTTTACTAACTTGTCAAATACCCTTTCTCAGAGAGTGACTTTTCCTTATGTAATTGGCAAGGTTTTCCAAAAACAAAACAAAATAAAAGAAACTACAGACAGAGAGATTGCTTAATTATGAGGACCTGGTTCACACAGTCATGGAGATTGAGAAGTCACCTGATCTCCTCTAGGCAAGCTAGAAGCTCTGGAAAACTGTTACTATAATTCAGTCCAATCTGAAGACCTGAAAACCAGTAGATCCAGTAGTATAAATCACAGTCCCAGGTGGAGAGAAATAGATGTCTTAGCTCAGGCAGTTTGGCAGGAAATGATAAAACCTTCCATCATTTGCTTTTTGGTCTATGTAGTACCTCAGTGATGTGGATGATGTTCACTCATTTGGGGTAGGGAAACTCCTCTACAACTCCATTGATTCAAGTTGAAACATAAAACTGTCAAACTTAGAATTATTAGTAAAGAAATTGAGTTTTGACATGCCTACTGTTAGCTCTTTGTCACATTCCAGAAATGAACTACCTTAATTTTAAAATTATGAGTACAGTTTATGCAATTCTTTCACCTTTCTTATGTTGGTAATATTATATTTTGACACTTCTTATGAATATTAAGCCTGACACCTCTTATTTTTTTACATTTTATAATCTAGATTGGTACATTTTGGGTTTATATTTTGTTCCTGGTGAGTGAAGCTCTCTCCCTAATTCCTAATTATCATGACCTGAGCTGCTTTCCTACTCCATGCCCTTCTACCATGATGTTCTATCTCCCTTGGGCCCACCACTATGGCGTTTACTGACCGTGGACTGAACCTCTGAAATCATGAGCCAAAATAAACTTTTCCTTCTCTATGTTTTTATTTTCAGGTCTTTTGGTCACAGTTGATTAAAACAACATGAATCTTTGGGGAAATTCATATCTAAACCGTAACAGTGATCTTTCCCTTAAAGTTCAAAATTTAACTACTTAGATTTATATCCAGTTATTCTGTCAGTTAAATATTTATGGAATGGCCCAATATTATTATTTTGAGACCTATAAAAGAATGCTTTTTTATTTTTGTTTTTACCATGGCATGTAATCTTGTTCTGCTTCCACGAGAGCTCATGGAGATACTACTTATCTTTCTAGAAACATTAGACTGAAGATTTAGGACTTAAGTGGGTGTGAGTGATCTATTAGTCAATGGAATGGCTAATCCCAAATCTGATTGGACCAATATTTCAGGGATGCCTAATTCTTTGAATTTTTTATTAAATTATGTGATTTTTAAAAAATAGCTCATAGAATCTGCTTCAGAGATATTTGGGTATGATCATAGATGCTTCTCTATGACCTCAAATAGTTGTCTTTTTAAATTTGTTTTTGTTTAATATCCCTTCTTTAAAAATAATCAAGCATGTATGGATCTGGGGAGTCCAGAAGAGACAGGAATCAGACCACAGGCAAAGTTTAGATGATTTATGCCACTAGAAGTGGAGGAAAGAGTTCAGGTGTACTGTACTGGTCATTTTCTCTCCAGAATGCTACCCTGAAGGATTTGTTCCTCTTTGGAATTATGACAGATTGACAGATGATAAGTTTGAAATATGAATTTAATAGGTGGAAAAGCTATCTTGTTGTCATTAGTACTGCCATTCCCGTATTTCCTGGATCAACTCAGAGAATACAATGCATCTGGGCCCTCAAAACTTTTTTCCTGTACTTAGCCTTACTCTTATGGTCAGAAGAAGAGGAGCTCAGCCTTCAAGGAGACCACCTATATCACTCCTTCTATCATCAGCTCAGATGGATTATCTGGTGTTTTTTCAAGAACTTGCTGAGAGATCCTGAGACTCTTTTAATTATGCTGTGAAATACCCATGTAGAAGTAACATGGTTTTCATATGATCTACTTCAGGAATTGGTTTATTCTCTTCCATTCATTTATTATCCTTGCTTCATTTGGTATGTAATCATGGCCAATAGAACAACAACAACAACAAAATCACAAGTTTTACTTATGGGAAAGTTTCTTAGTGATTCTTAGATTACCTCACCCAGAATTTTTGTTGATTTAGAAAAATTATAATGGGTAATATTGAGTAGAAAAAAATTTTCTTCAAAGAAAGAAAATAAAGACAGGGTATCTCGGATATGTATGGGTATTGCATAGCTGTCCACTTTCATTTGCAGAGTCATTCACAAGATCATATGCTGCATTTTGGGAACTCACAAAGCAGTACACAAAATGAGTAAAAATAAACATTTCTGTTCTCATGCAATTCATTTGTTATGAGGGTAGAGACATGATAATTGATATATCAGATTGCAGAAAGGTCTGTACAGAAAATTTAAGCACAGATGGAGAGAGAAGAGGGGCGGGAGACAAAAGGCAGTAGGGGCAAGAAGGTTGTTTGGCCCTTGAAATGAGGCAGTGAGAGAACTTGATGTTACTGAATACAGTTGAGGGTTCTCTAGGCTGACCATTGTCTGGGCTGCTCACTGTCTGGTGGAGGATCCTGTATGCAAAGTGCTGTTCCTTATAATTCACCTTTCTTATTGAGAGATTTTTAAACTTTAGAAAGCACTAGATACCTCAAAGAGTTTGCATTTTATGCACAGATAGTAACCAGACTAAACAAGGCTATTCACTGTCAGGTTAACCCTCTTAACTAGGATGATATAATGTTCTTTTCATCTTTGACTAGCTCTGTGGTCATTGTTGATTATCAGTTTTCAAGGTTTTTCTGTTGTTTTTAACTCTGTGTCATACAAAGCTTTTCTAACTTCCAGTTCATTTGTCCATTATTTGTAAGGAAATCAGTTTAGCTGAAATCAGTTTAGCCTAGACCCTGGCGCTTGGTCTGAATCTTAAGGAGGTCTAAGATGAAATGTACATTATCAATCATTGATGTTCAGTTGAGTATTGAACGATGACCTTTGTAGGCTCTAATGAAGTACTACTGACTATTTAACATTAATCATTATAATTTTCATAGGTAATTATTGCCTGCATTATATGTTTTTGAACAATGTGATGTAATCCATTTATTCTTTCATATGATTTATGTATTATGTTTCTTACTTGCTTCTCAAAGTAGTAGTTCTGGACAGAGTATGATTAGGACATAGCTACGTGCAAATACACCAGGATTGTGCATTTGGTCCTAGGTGTCCTTAAGATGCAAACAGAAGCCCAGTGCCTCCAGGCTTGATATTCAGCCTTCTGGTCTCATCAGTGAACTCAGTTCTGCAAAAGGAAGTCCAGCAATATTCAGAGAATAGTAGTCTCTAGAATAAGGGGAGAACTCTTAGAGATCCCTGAGCTTAGTGGAACAAATCTCAACAATTTTTTTTTCCAAAATATATAAAGATTTATTGAAAATCAATAAGAAAATGGCAATAATCAATAGAAAACTAGGGAAGGGTTTTGGACAGGAGTTTGCAGAATGAAAAATACAAATGACCAATAAATATATGAACAGATGTCCAATCTTTAATTCTTTAGTAATCAGGGAAATGCAAATTGAAACCATAAAGAAATAACACTACACACTCATTAAACTGGAAAATAAGTAACAAATCTGAGAAGCACAGGTACTCAGTTGGATTTTGGGAACAGAATAACTTATCTGCTAGGTATGATCATTTTGGAAAACAACAGGGAAGTAACTTGTAGCATTGAAGCAAGGCAGGCCTTTGCTGTCTACTGTAGAGAAACTCACATGCATAGGGAGATGTGAATTAAAGTGTTCTTGGTGGTATTTATAATAAGCACAAAATGGAAACATCACAAATTTTCATCAGCAGGAGAAAGGATAAACACATTTGTTTTTAAATTTTTTTTCAGTTGTAGTTGGACACAATACCTTTACTTATTTATTTGTTTGTCTATTTATTTATTTTTATGTGGTCCTGAGGATCAAACCCAGTGCCTCATGCATGCTAGGCGAGTTCTCTACCCCCTAAGCCACAAACCCAGCCCACTGATAAATACATTTAATATAATATTAGCACAACATTCTACTACTCTGCAGTGGAAATGAATTTTTATCTATTAAAAAAATAAGCAAACATGTAGCGTCAGGTGAAAGATACTACGTTCTTTATATTGACTCATTTACTGAATGAACCAGAGCTGGATTTAGCAACATGGATAAATCCCCAAAGCATCACATTGACAAGATAAGCAAATCACGGGAGTATGCATATAACTTCTCTATGTATGTGAAATTTGAACTATTTAAAATACTACTATATTAGGGTTAAGGAGATATATATATGAATGATCAAAACAGGCTCCCTCAGAAAGTAAGGGTTGGAAGTAAGGAGTCCCCCAGGGGTTACAGCAGGGAGGGGATTGCATTTCTAGTGCTTATTTTTTCTGCCTAACACACAGAAAAGTATATTCCACAATTTTTTAAAGGCCGGAATGTTTGTGTAGGAACAGGCAAA
Organism: Urocitellus parryii; assembly: GCF_045843805.1. NCBI lineage: Eukaryota > Metazoa > Chordata > Mammalia > Rodentia > Sciuridae > Urocitellus > Urocitellus parryii. The sequence continues at coordinate 99,559,285 of NC_135541.1, forward strand.
CCAATTTTTTTGGAAAGTACCAAATAGTTAATATTTTACATTTATCAGGCCCATAGTTGTTTGTGGTCAGAAGAAAAAACAGTGGCTGTCCCCATTTGGCCTGTGGGGCACAGTTTAATGATTCCTGTGGCTCAGGACTCTTAAACTGGACTGTTCTTCCTGCCTAGGTTTTGAAGACAGATTTGTTAAAGTGTTAAGACAGATTTGTCTTATGGCTTCCTTCTTATAAGACCCTGACTGTTGTCTGATAGCTATGCTTGGTTTAAACTAGTTATTTACATGATTCAGATTTGACCCCTATCCAGCAGTTGTATTTAGAAGTTCTTAGAATAAATGAATTATCTATATAAAAATGTTTATTCAATGTGCTAGTTTTCCTGATTAAATTGATTTGGAAGACATTATTATCAATTTGTCTGAGAGTCATTCTTTCTATTAACACATTGAACATTTATGAATTTATTTATTTATTTATTTAGTGAAAGCTATAAACATCTCTCAGAACACATCCTTGAGAAATGTTGGTTCAACATATTTGAACAAAGACTGAGTAACATTTTTGGGGAACTCCTTTTTCATCTTTGTGATTAAAACAATCCAGATGCACAAAGCTTGTATATATGGCCGCTATCACTATGTACTGCATTGTACAATACTTAGTTTTCTTTCTTTTTTTATGTAAGACAGAATAATATGGGTAACCTCATAAAAGCATGGGCTGAATTGGGTGGTTTTGGTTACAGCCATTGTGTGCAGTTCCATGTTGGTTAACCCAACCAGTGAATTAATCTACCATTAGGGATTAACTGAGTAACTGAAGGGAGGAAGGGAGTAGCTGGAGGAGATGGATCATTGGGGGCTTGTCTTTGGAGTCTATATTTTTTATCTGGCACGTGGAGTTTCTCTGCTTTCTGATCATCTTGTGAGCCATCTCTCTCTGCCATGTTCTTCCACCATGCTCTTCTGCCTCACCTGGACCCCTCAGGAATGGAGACAGCTGCCTATGAACTAAAGCCCCTAAACCATAAGCCCCCAAATAAACTTCTAGTTGCAGCAGCAGAAAAGCTGACTAAAACAGATATAATTTAGTTATTTTTTTAAGATGACTCTTAAGGAAAGCATAAAACGTTAGTGTTAGATGAAAAACACCTGGTACCTAAATTAAGGTAACATAATTTAATATTTTTCAGTGGACTAAGAGAATGCACAGATGTTAAGACAGAGTGCAGAGAAAAAAACCTTTAAAGCTATCTTAATTAACTTATATAAAAGTGTTAAAAGTGTCCATTTGTACCAAATCAAAAGACTTAAATTTTTTTTTAAATAATTGTTAAAACAGTTTACATTCATTATTGGTTGAGTATCACAGGTAATATATGCATATTCTTTGTAGGTAGGCTTTAGATATTTACGAAGTGTAAAATATGAATGAGTTAAAAGAGAATGTCTTTATCTTGGCATGCAATAATTCACTCAAACACTTCCTGTGACATCCTGGATCTAGCTTGCTTTTCAGTTTCTATTTTTTTTTTTAAAGAAAGAGTGAAATGAAAAGTCATGCTACCAAGTAACTATGAAGTGTTAACATTTGTGTTAAAAATCATGTGAGTGAGCATGTTCTTCTTTTGAGGCAAAGCACTGTCTTAGATAACTTTATTAATCTGCACTTGTTCTTATTTTTTCATTGAGTAGAAACATGCATATGGATAAATGTAAGGCAATGAAAATAAATATTTTTAATGCTTAAAACTCTAAATGAAAGAAAAGTAAAATAAATTTTCCAAACTCAACATTTTTTCTACTTCTTAGTTTATTTGAAACAAGCAGGAATAAAGTATGAATAAAAGAGGAAGATTTATGAAAATAAAATTTAAATCTTTTCATTATAAACAAAACTGTACATACCAAAAGATGAAGAACAAAAAGAGCACAAAAGTAATATAATAAAGGATCCCAAGTCTTGATTAGCTTCTCTGCAAAGTTGATATCATTCAAAGTGATACAGAATTGGGTAATGGTATAAAAACAAAACACAACATAATACCATAATACAGAAACAAAGAATGTCCAGCAACTGATGCAACATTTCTTAAGGATGATTTCACATTACAGCAAAATGGATGGCTGCTAAATAATAGAAAATCATCAATTCCTTTGGAGAAGTCTTCTCCTTAGATCAGCAATGGAAATGTTCTGTAATAAGAATATGTTTTCATACTATATGTTATTTCCATCTGTTTAATATTAAATATAATTACTACTAAATAACTTACATAGGATTTGGCTCTAACAATCCAAAACATAATCTGGGTGAAATCTAGAAGATCTATATCTCTACCATGGTCACTCTGGGCCTGAAGATAATATCTTTTAAAAGAAAAGATTTCTTAAAGGATGGCCAGAGTTGTATGTGTTCAACAATCCTATATTCTAACATTCATTCAAAGTGAAAGAAAAGTGGCTGGATGTGGTGAGTGCTGGGTCTTAATAAAATCATTTCCATTATTGACTTTTATCAAACACCAAAGTAAATTAGGGGTCCCTATGCACAAAACCCTGTCAACTTCATCATCATGTTATTCCTCTCCTTTCCTAACTACTAATTCCTTTGTAGATGGCACAGAAATCTGATACTGGCTCTTTTTTTTTTTTTGGTTTTGCTTTGTCATATTTTAAAAATTTGGGGAAGAAGCGAGAAAATTTCTATGCACTGCTACATTTCTTCTAGAATGTCTGAAATACTTATTTCCTATAACTCAAAGTTCAAAATGTAGTGCAACATATTAAACCAGAATAAAAATATACACAAATGGCCTTTTAGAGCCTCTCATGTGCAAGGAGCACTAAGAAGACCTTGGCCTTGGAATAGTGTTGGTTTTCTGTGGCTGTTCCACTGTATCTCTTTACTTAAGGGCTACAATGTTTAGCATCAACATTTCAGAATGGATTAACAACTTTGCATTGTTGATAGATGTTTTTGGAAAGGTGACTATTATCTTGAATATTTTTAACACTGTCATAGTGATCAAATAACAACTGTGAAGATTTCTTTATCCTTGAGATGACAGTTGTTATATTTACTGATTATATTTTCCTTCTTAATTTTATTTGTGCTTTCACAAATTCTTGGAAAGTACTGAGATCATCAACCAGATCACCAAAGACAAGGTGCACTAACTGAGCCTAAGCTAAGTAAATAATTAAGTACATGATGAAAAACCCCAAAGAGGCCTTTGGCACACTGACATATATGGTGTGGACTTTTGGCTTATAGTCCTGCTAAAATTCTTGATTTTGAGTAGCTGTATAAGAGGGAAGATATCAACTGATAAATGGATAAACACAATGTGGCACATGCAAACAATGGAATACATGTTCTGCCACAAAAAGTAATGGACTTTGGATATACAGTACAGCACAGACCTTGAAAACATTATGCCAAGGGTAATTGTGTGTCATAAAAGATCAAAACTGTACCCCTGCACTTACATGAAACACTAAGAGTGGTCAAATTCATAAATAAATCAGAAAGTATGTTACCAGGGGCTGAGGTGAAGGCGAGATGGGAAGTCAGTGCTGATGGGCAGAGTTCCACTGTAGGAGGATGATAAAGCTCTGGTAGTGCACAGTGGTGATGGTGGCCCCACACTATGCATGCAGTCCATGCTACTGCACTCCACACATTCAAATGTGAGAATGGCGAGTTTTCAGTTACATATGTTAATCACAATAAGACTAAAAGAGAGAAGAGAGAAAAAGACTTGGTTTTGTTTCTGAACCCAGTACTTCTATTCTCTTTTTCCTAAAGGATTTGATGAATCCCTACTCATGACAGGCACTGTTCTTATTGTTTGGAGGAGGCAGCCAACAGAACGCAGCTGCAGCCTCACGTGGTAACAATTTTCCAGGATGATTAGAATACCTTGAAAATGGGATTGCTTACTTTTACAAGGATTCATGATAGTTTTTCTCAAAAGACAAAAGAGAAAAAAAACTAACAAATAAACACCACAGAATTGTTTTCAGGAAATTCTATTTGTGTATCAGTATCTGCCATATATTTGTTTATTAATTATGTGGATGAAACAATGGTTTAGGTCACTGCTTTGAATCTGCACAGTGACTGAAATGCTGGCCTTCTATACCCATATTTAGGTGGGACTAGGAGCCAGGAGGGACTTACTGTGTCTGAATGGCAAAGCCACCTGGAGCACTGCTCTAGCCAAGGCCCAAGAATGTATGCCCAGGTTGTGCAGTTCACAGCCCTGGATATAGGACACCTGCACAGCTCTGGGGGATGTCAGAAGTGCAGTCAGGATCCCTGCATCAAAGATCTTAATGGTCAAGTTTTGGGAATTGAAACACAGCAACCCAAACTAAGCACAACCACCTAAGGCCTATGATGGGAAAAAAAATATTTTTTTTACTGGTCTCTTATAAAAGGTATTTGTTCACAGTAAAAGAAAAATGTAAGTGTGATGAGAAAATATTATTAGCAAACCCCCAAATAAATAATTTTCCCCAAATCTCATGTATCACGCCAAAGACAAATATGAAGTAGCAAATTTTTCTGTGTGATGATTGTGCTTGAGAGCTCACTGTGAATGCCTATTGAGCTTCAGAAAGGTTTCACCTCACAAATTGGAAAATAAGTGGTACCCAAAATGTACACAATTAAATAAAATTTCAGTTTGTCTCCTGGGAATATTGAGATACAAAATGCTAAGGAAATCAAGGATAATATTTTAGAATAGGGTAGAAAATTTGATGTTCTCCAAACTACCACAATGATCACTTGTGTCCAGACAATTCCAGAAATCCTGAAAAATTATACTTTCTGATTGTAGATGTTCACTGTCTCTTCCACCATGTAGTAAATGATAAGGAGGCAAAAAAAGGAAAAAGAAAAAAAAAACTCACTGTTTTCCAGGAAGGAACCAAAATTGGTGATGTATTAGATGAGCTTTACCAATATAATTAATTGCTAAATTGAACCACACCAAATGTTGCTGGTAATTCAACCAATAACCTGCACTGCAATAAGAGAAACTAAAGCAAAAACAATGCATAGATTGTCCAAAAAGAGTATCTATCTCTTCTTTCCCTGCCTTTATAAGGCAAAAACTACATCCAAAACTACATCCGCTCATTCCAAGTTATCAGCAAGTCATTTTATGAGCTAATACCTTCATACTTGTAGAATCTTGCACCAAAAGAAGAACCAGACTTCTCAAGGCCTCTTTCCCAAAGGATTCCTTCCTTTTCAGGTCCCCATTAAGTCTTCTGGTACATATACTGCTCAAAATATTGTACATTTTTAAAATGAAAACTTCACAAAAAAACTCTAAGGTTTCTTTTGGATGTAAAGATATTTTACAAGGTAGAAAGAAGAAAAAGGAGACACAAACCATGCACTGCAAAAAAATCATCTGGTGGAGAAGAGGGATATATATTTTGCAATAGAAACCAAGTGTCTCGTTCATTCAATCAGTAGACAACTCATGATCGGCACTGAAGTTTGCCACTAGGATGCTCTTCCTCTCCTGGGCAGAGCTTAATGATTCATAAGTTTTTAGTAAATGCATCTTGGCTGAAATAGTAGCATGCATATTTTACATTCACAGGGATGCCACTGATCTTTAGTGCTTTCCTGAAACTGAGGTAAGGATTTTTCTTGCCAAATTCCCATTTTATAGGTGTTATGCTGAGAAAGTTAGGTGATTCATTTAATGGTAGCACCTTCTATTTTCAATCTAGAAATATAATATTTAATTCCATAATTTCAGACATTTAAAAGCCCTGGGCATCACTATTAGGCATCACTATCTCCTCTGGTACTGGAGGGGAGGCCACACTTGAAACCTGAGCTTTCAGCACCCACACAAGCTCCAGCGATGATCAGGGAAGGAGGAACTGTGACAAGTGAGGATTCCTATTCTTGTCAAGTTTCCTGTTCTTTCTATCATACTTGACATGATGGGAGTAGCAATAGGGAGCATGCTGCCTGCCCAGCTTTGACAAAGGCACTGACAGTATGAAACACTCTGTAGAGACTTTTCATGGATCCAGAGCCTATGGAGGGGAAACAGCTGACATGAAAGAATAATAAGTGAAGGCTCAAAATACCAACCAAGTGATTAAGTTCATTACCTTCAATTAACATAAAATGAGAAAGTAATTTGAATGGATTAATACAGAGCTCTGGAAGTATTTTGCCATTGATTTTTTTATTTGTAAAAAGAAATGTTGAAAATTTATTCTAATATTTTCATTGCTGAATATGGTGTAGTAAAAATAATAATTAAATATAAATATTGTAGCCATTAATTAAAGATATATTTCCTTTCTTTTGCTTATTGTGCTTAATATCCAGTATTGAATTTTGATCCTAAAGGTTTCAGGATCTGTTTAGCTTTCATTGCTTCATAAAGGAGATGAAATGAATGGCCTTGGTGTGTACCGCACCTTCTGGACATTCAGGGAAACAATGCCTTGTAGCTTTGAAGAATCTTTTTTTTTTTTTTTAAGGATGATCATTTTAACAGACTTCATTAAACATGAACCCAGTCCTTTTTCTGGGGCAGGTGCTGGGATGTCCCACATGTCATTGAGTGACAGTTCTTCACTTGGCCATGAGTCAGCAACACAATGAATCAGCAACACGATGAGTCTATGTAAGCGGCAGTTAAATGACCCCCTGGTTTGGGGTCAGATGATAGAAACCAGATTTCCAACTTTGCTCCATCCTGAATATATACCACTGAGATTCATGATTGTGGATGTTGGTTATTGGCTCGCTAGTAACTAGCTAAATGGTACCATACTCAATAATTTAACCATCATTAATCATATGGATTCAATAGTAGAGTTTCAACACAGAAAACAACACCTACTAGTAGTATGAGAACAATTAGCAAAATCACATTACTACTGGGAGGTTAACCCTACATCTCTCAATCATTGATGGAGATATTAGAGAAAAATTACCAAGTCATAAGAGTTTGAATTGAATATGGTACTTACTATATGCACATAAAACTGAATGCAGGTTGAATATTCCTAACAATTCTGAAATCTGAAACTGAAAATGTTTGTTTGGTCAATATGATACCACAACTGGAAAATGAAACTTTTTTATGCCCCTAATTTTTTAAAAAAAATATTGTTTAAAATTACATTCAGGTTATGTGTACAATGTGCAAATATCTTAGGTCCATCCCAAAGAAATTTCACCATACCCCAAATCCAAACACTCCTAGTTCCAAATATTTTGAGTAATTTGCATAAAGAATGTTCAATCTTCATTACCAAATTATTACTCACCAGAAGTATTGCCCTACATGAGTCAGAATCTAGAATGTACTGATCATAATACTCTAAAATTATTCAGAGTCAAATGGGCAGGAAAATAGATTTACTCAAAGCCAGCTTTGAAGAAAGATAAAAGAAAACTTTTGTTTTGAATTTACATCTTCAGAAAATTCAAGGGCCAAGAAAGCTTTCATAAGAGGAGAAGGTGTTAAAGTGAGACAAGAGGGAGAAAAATATATATATGAAGGTTTAGCTAGTCTATGTTAGAGAACATGTCAGTGGGGCCTGGCCAGGGCAGGGGTAGTTTCTGTTCTCTACATGAGGAATTTCAGAAGGTGTGACAGTTTGGAGCTTTAATTTCTCTTAATTTTAGATGCATTCCAGTAATTTTGAAGGGAGTCAGTTTCAGATTCTCCTGTTTAGTACAGCCTTTAGTGTTGAGAGAATTGGGGCTCCATCTTATCTGGCTGTCTGTCCATCATTGGATCAGTGTGCAGAACCTGAACATAAGGAGTCAGATTCTTATTCCTAAAGGAGGCAAGTTCTGAATTATTTAATAGCTCCAGCTAGGGGAAGGGCTTTACTGTTGGTTTGTGTAATTGCTCCTTCCATGCCTTCACAGATGTTTATTTTGGTGGAGTTTGACAGGTTGCTTCACGTCTCTGTAGTAACTCAATCATATCACTGAAGAACAAATAATGTTTATCAATGTAGGAGGTTAGGAAGATTTGCAGGTCTATGAGATCAGTATTAGATTAACTCAGGACAAACTCAAAACTCTAGTGTTTTGTGATCATTATTATTAGGCACCCCCACAACACAACCCTTCCTTTATAGCCTTCATCTTTACTTAATTTTGGTAGGGCTGACATGAGTGTACCTCTTAAGTTACATTGGAAAAAAACAACAACATTGCTTTCCTTTTAAATGTCTGTGTAAGACTGTGCTTGGACTGTACCAAGTTGGTCCAAAGCAACCTTGTTCCTATCTACTATTAAGAGTCAGCTGAGATTCCACAGAGATCACTTTTGGGAATCCATGTGAAGCCTCTTGGCCCCTTTAGTTTTCCTCTAACAGTGGTGCCATCTGCCAGGATTGGTCAAAATCTTGCTGATCATACGTGGCTTCTGTTAGAATTTGAGTTCTTCTTTTCGTATGTGCATCCCTTTAATTTCTTTAGTCTGTCTAATTTTTCCAGCCATTGTTTCAAGAACTATGTTAAATAGAAGTTGTGAAAGAGGGCATCCTGTCTTGTTCCAGTTTTTAGAGGGAATGCCTTCATTTTTTTTTTCCACTTAGAATGATGTTGGCCTGGGCTTAGAATACATCGCCTTTATGTTGTTGAGATATGTTCCTGTTATCCCTAATTTTTATAGTGTTTTGAACATGAAGGGGAGCTGTGTTTTGCCAAATGCTTTTTCTGTGTCTATTGAGATGATCACATGATTCTTATCTTTAAGTCTGTTGATGTGAAGAATTACATTTATTGATTTCCATACATTGAACCAACCTTGCATCCCTGGGACGAATCCCACTTGATTATGGTGCATGATCTTTTGATATGCTTTTGTATTCAATTTGCCATAATTTTATTGACAATTTTTGCATCTGTGTTCACTAGAGATATTGATCTGAAGTTTTCTTTTTTTGATTGTCTTTGCCTGGTTTTGGAATCAGAGTGATATTGGCCTCATAGAATGAATTTGTAAGTAAAGTACTACCTTTTTTTGTTTGTTTGTTTGTTTTCCAAAATAAGTTGAAGAGTATTGTAATTTCTTCTTCTTTAAAGGTTTTGCAGAACTTGGCTGTTTATCCATCCAGTCCTGGTCTTTTCTTGGTTGGTAGACTTCTGATGGCATTCTCTTTTCATCACTTGAAATTTATCTGTTTAAATTGTGTATATCATCCTGATTCAATTTTGGCAAATTATATGACTCTAGAAATTTGTCAATGCCTTCTATATTTTCTATTTTATTGGAGTACAAGCTTTCAAAATAATTTCTAATTATCTTCTGTATTTTTGTAGTGTCTGTTGTGATATTTCCTTTTTCATCACATATGTTAATAATTTAAGTTTTCTCTCTCCTTCTCTTTGTTAGCATGGCTAAGGGTTTGTCAATTTTATTTATTTTTTCAAAGAACCAACTTTTTGTTCTATCAATTTTTTTCAATTGTTTCAATTTCTTTGATTTGAATTTCTTTGATTTAAATTATTTCCTGTCTTCTAACACTTTTGGTATTAATTTGTCCTTCCTTTTCTAGGGCTTTGAAATGTAGTGTCAAGTCATTTATTTGTTGACTTTTTCTTCTTTTAAAGAATGAACTCCATGCATTCAACTTTCCTCTTAAAACTGCTTTCATAGTGTCCCAGAGATTTTGATATGTTGTATCTGTGTTCTCATTCACCTCTAAAAGTTTTTTAATCTCCTCCTTGATGTCTTCTGCAACCCATGGTTTATTCAGTAGCATATTATTTAGCCCCCAGGTGTTGGAGTGGATTTGATTTCTTATTTTATCATTAATATTTAATTTCATTCCATTATGATATGAAAGAATGCAGGGTAGTATTTCTACGTTTTTATATTTGCTAAGAGTTGCTTTGTGGTATAGTATAGGGTTTATTTTAGAGAAGGATCCATGTGCTAGAAGAAAGTATATTCTCTCATTGAAAGATGAAATATTCTATTTATGTCAGTTGAGTCTATGTTATTGATTGTATTATTGAGTTCTATAGTTTCTTTGTTAAACTTTTGTTTGGAAGATCTATTTAATGATGAAACAGGTGTGTTAAAGTCTCCCCAAATTATTGTATTGTGGTTTATTTGACTCTTGAGCTTAAGAAGTGTTTGTTTGATGAACATAGTCGCTCCATTGTTTTAGGCATATATATTTATATTTTTAAGTCTTGTTGGTGTATGGTTCCCTTGATTAGTATGTAGTGTCCTTCTTTAATCTTTTTGATTGACTTTAGCTTGATATCTACTTTATTTGATATTAGGATGGAAACCCCTGCTTGATTCCACAGTTTCCATGTGAGTGGTATAATTTTTCCCATTACCTTCAGTCTGTGAATGTCTTTTTCTATGAGATGAGTCTCTTGAAGGAAGAATATTATTGGGCATTTTCTTTATCCAATCTGCTATTCTATATCTTTTGAATGGTGAGTTTATGCCATTAGCATTTAGGGTTATTATTGAGACATGATTTGTATTCCCAGCCATTTTTGTTTATTTTTGGTATTTAATATGACTTGGTTTCTCCTCTGATTAGATTTTCCTTTAGTGTAATCCCTCCCTCTGCTGATTTTCATCATTGTTTTAATTTCCTCATCTTGGAATATTTTGCTGAGGGTGTTCTTTTGTGCAAGCTTTCTAGTTGTGAATTCTTTTAACTTTTGTGTATCATGGAAGGTTTTATTTCATCATCAAATCTAAAGCTTAGTTTTGCTGGATATATGGTTCTTGGTTGGCTTCCATTTTCTTTCAGAGCTTGGTGCATGTTGTTCCATGATCTCCTGGCTTTGAGGGTCTGGGATGAAAAATCTGCTGAGATACAAATTGGTCTCCCCTGATATGTGATCTGATTTCTCTCTCTTGTGACTTTTAAGATTCTATCCTTATTCTATATGCTCGGCATTTTCATTTTAATGTGGCTTGGTGTATATCTGTTGTAATTTTGTAAGTTTGATGTCCTGTAAGTCTCTTGTATTTGGTTTACCAATTTGTTCTTCATGCTTGGGAAATTTTCTGATATTATCTCATTGAAGAGATTGTGCATTTATTTGGATTGAAACTCTGTGCCTTCTTCTATCCCAATAACTCTTAGATTTGGTCTTTTGATGTTGTCTCATTATTCTTGGATGTTCTGTTCCTGGTTTTTTACTGTCTTCACCCTGTGATAAACTTTATTTTCCAGATTGTATACTTTGTATTCATTATCTGACATTCTTTCTTCCAAGTGATGTAGTCTGTTGATTATGCTTTCCATTGAGTGTTTTATTTGATTTCTTATATCCTTTATTCTAAGGATTTCTGACTGTTTTTTTTTTCAGAGTCTTTCTCTCTTGAAGTAATCTTTTGCTACTTGTATTTTTTCCTTATCTCTTTGTTGGAGTGATAAATTTTTGTCTATAATTGCTCATTCAGTTCATTTTTTAATTCACAGATCATTTTAATTATGAACTTTCTAAACTCTTTCTCTGATATTTCAGCATCTTTGCTGTCCATGGATTCTGTTATTATAGTATTCTGGTTTGTTTGTGGCACTTTCCTCTCTTGTTTTTTCGTGTTGTCTATGTGTCTTCCTTTCTTGCAGTGTGGATTTGAGATATTACAGTTTATTCCCTATATTCTTGTAGTACCCATGCATATTGCCTGTACCTAACCTTGATTTTGGGCTTCCAGACCCTGCTGGTGTCCCTCAAAGTATGCTACTGCATCTAAAAGTGGTGGTGGCAATAGCTGAGGTAAGTTGAGATAATAGTTAAGGTGCCCCAAGAGGGAAGTAATGTCTTACACAGATGGGGCTGAAGGTGAGAACCCCACACTCCCTTTGAGATGCCTGCTCAGAGATGCAGCTGCTTCTAGGCCCTGTCCATTGTCAAAAAGGTAGGGGCTACTATGTGGGGAAGGCTATTTTCCAGTTGTGGTGTCATAGTGACCAAACAAACATTCTCAGATTTTCAAGCATTTTCAGATTTCAGATTTGGGGGCTAAATATGCTCAAACTGCATAAAGTTTGATGTACATATAGTAAGTCATGTATTCAATTAAATCCCCTTTTGTCTACTTTCTCCATCAAAGATTGAGAGAGGTAGGGTTAACTTTCCAGTTGCAATGTGATTTTGCTAATTCTTCTCATAAATAGTAGGTATTATTTTATATGTTGGGACTCTATTATTCAATCCATGTGATTCATGGTAGACAAATTATTAAGTATGGTATCATTTATCAATATCAAATAATCTTTCAACAGGCCCCAGGTTCATCTTAAAGTCTCATTTATCAGATGGGTATAATATCAAATAACGACTTTTTAAAACATTTTGTCCCTCCTACAACTTGCAAAGATTTATTTTAAACATTATTTTGAGCATGTTTTCAATTTTGTACAGAAATTTTTTTCATTTTGTAGCATTAATTGGAACTCCTTTTACATTTCTTGCTTTTGTCAAAAGTCAACCATCTTATTTTTTCCTTTTCCAACACTCTCCTATTATTTTCTTTAATTTTTCTCTTCTTAAATATTCTTTATTTGCTCTTATTCTAGTGATTATAATTTATACAATAGATAGGATTCTAAATATCTTGTATTTGTATTTAATATTTGTATGTATATCTTCTCAAGTATATTAAGACTAAAAGTATACCATTATGTTGGAATAACTTTCAGTTTACAGCTAGCAGCTAGCAGCTAGCAGCTATGAGCAGCTCAGAGTGCTTAAAGAATCTACACTCATTTAGGCCTGATAGGAACGCCTGCAGGATGGTATGCTCTGCTCTAGCGAGATGTTAGTGAAATCACATCCTTAGCACTTGTGGTTAGCATTGCCAAGCTGCCAGACCAGGAAACCGATAGCTAGGAGCTTCAAGCATGAAACTCTTAACTTAGAAACCCACTCCCTTAGGGACAAAGACCCTGATGATAGCAATATTTAGAGCATCATCATAGTGTGGTTACATTAGGCATAAGATAACTGGCTTATGAATACTATCTTGCTTATGTATATGATTGATGGGCACACCCCACTCAAACCCTATAAAAATCGCATGCATTCTAAAAATAAATTGAGCTACTGGAAAAAGACTTGAGGTGGGTATCCAGCCAGTTCTCTCACCAGTTCCTAAAGTCTGTGTGTTGATTCCGTGTCTCTACCCCCCATGACTGAGGTAGCCGAGCAACTAATTGACCACATCAGTGATCAGAACCACAGCACCATTAACTATTTTAAACTGATAAACCATGCCTTATAGGCAGCTTTTGAAAGTTTACATACTGTTTGTTCTAGTGTGGTTCATGGAAAATTGGAAATTTAGCATTAGGACATTAGCCAAGCGTCACAATGATTATGTGCTCATAGATATATACATGTTCTTGACCTAATGTATGTTAATTTTCTCTTCTTTCCAGCACTTATTTCAGGTTGTCTTTTTTTTTTATAGCTGTGTTGTTCACAATTCCTTTCATTTAGGGAGGGTGGGTACCACATTCCAAGTGGCACCTTCTATTGAGGAGTGAAAGGAGAAGTGATGGAACCTTCACGTTTTCATCACATTTTACAGTGTGCAAATGTTTTCACATTTCATTAGCCAGGCTTCACAAAAGTCCTAGATATTGTCAGAGGCCACCCTGAACAGGAGCTATGCACACATCTTTTGAGTCTTGAGTAAAGAGGTACTGAACTGGCATTGCACCCACTGTGATGCATGTGGACTTACCTCAGTGAGCCAGGTGAGGTGCAGCTCTGGATTGGGTGTCACCCTATGGGGCTGAGTTACACCCACCTGTTTGTTGTAATATTACCCTTTCCTTTTATTGATGGAACATTCCATCAAATATACCTGCCCCTCCATCAATAAATTGGGCTTCAAAAAGTGCCTTCTCCCTCTCTCCCATCTCCCTCCCCTGATTTTCTCTTGCCTGCCTTGTGGGAGCTTACATCTGAGGTGGAAAAGCCTTTTTGGACCACCCATGAAAAAGGTACTTTTTGTGTGTGTTTGCACGATTATTTTATGCTAACCCAAATTCATCTGAGTGACCCTGGTTTAGTAGCCCATGCTGGATGAGGGCTACACAGTTGGCTCCTGAACAGGACACCTCAACGTGAATTTGGAGGGTTTGGCTTTGGTTAAGTGCACTTAAAATTTCAGAGTAGTGGGTTGGTTTGTAAAAGAAAAGAGGTTGCAGCTAGAAAGAAAGGGGACGATAATCAGTAACATGGGGAATCCTTTCTCTTTGGAAGAGGCACTCCATTTTACAATCCTGTAAACCGTAATGAGAGGTAGAGGGAAAGAAATTAGAAGAGCCCAGCTCACAACGTGTTTGTGTTTGCCTTTATGTGAAAAAAAAAAAAAAAGAGAGACCAAGACAAGGACTTGTTCCAGGTAATTTATAGGCAGTTGATGTTAGAAACCTGTATTAGAAAATGAGATAGAAAAGGAGTAAAGGCCAATTCCCAGGGTCTGTGGAAGTTGACTCTGCAGGCAACCATCTAGATTCCTATTCTGACCACATGAAGGAAAGCATTCCATAATTTCCTGTCTGAAAAACATTGTGCTGGGACATTTCTGCTTGACCTTATTTCTGCTGGTTATGATTTCTCAAGGGGTGTTGTTAGCCTTGAAATTCCTCAACACATTTGCCTGCAAGCTGGGGACCTTACCACATAAAAACAGGACTAAGAGCAGAAACATGGAGAGAGATGTGGTGCAGGGTGGAGAAGTGATGCTGTTGGAATGAGCTCAGCTCACATAGAACTGCCCACCACAGCTTCAACCAAAAGTGGGTGTGCACAGAGATGTGACAGCACAACAGCACCTATGTCAGCCCACCCCTCACACGATGCAGATCCACTTATGTTCACTTTAAGTCCACTTGGACAGCTTGAGGGAGAGGTCACTTGTAGTTTCTAGAAAACACAACATGGAGAAGTGTAGAGGTTCAGTGGAACTAGCTGGATCCCATTGTTGATCATGATCACATTTATCTACATGTGTCTTCCACTATCCTTTCTAGAACTTCCTCATAATTGGCCATTGCTTCAGCTGTACTCTAAGCTGCTTTCTGGTATACTTATCCACACCTTCACTCTGGAGGCCTCAGGGACTTGATTGCAGAGAGACACTGAGTTACTTCTGTGAATTCTCTGCCTATTATATGGCAGTAACCCCAGCCTTCAGGATTACAGGGATGACCAATATTATAACTCCTTTCTCTGCTGCTGTGACACCACTGTGGCAATCCCAAAGTGACTAAGTGGCAGACACTGTTAGATTTCATAGAAAATTGCCTGTATGACCCTGTCTACCTAATCTTCAGGATTCAGGACCTCTAATACATCAGGTCCTAAAAGTGCAGAGACCTAAAGCATAAATTCTGCAAATTAGTTTATGGAAATGTTGCTGAGAGAGGCTGGTGTTGCTTGGTTCATGGACTTGAGTATTCCAACTTTGGGGAACTGTTCCTGTAGGTTTAATGGAGGTTTCTGCAAACTTATATAAAGTGTCAGTAGATAGTTTGGGCTTTGTAGGTGACAATGGTCTTTGTTTCAATGACTTGGCTCTCAAAGGGCAAAAACAGTCACAGCCAATATAAAAGCATCACTCCATGAGGATCTATATCCCAGTGCAGTGGTCCTCAAAGGCATCAAGATAATCATTCAGTTTTTGCATGTCATCATTTTACCACCAAGTTTCTAGCTGACCCAGTCTCCTGGAAGGGCATTACCATACTGAAAGCTCAACATCAGCACCTGCTGCTGCCAGCTCAAGCAACAGAAGTGGCTCTCAGTAAATCTATCTTGGCACCAATCTCAGGAATTGTAGGATTCATTGACAACTTCCAGCCTTCCTGTCCCCTTGACAATTCTCTTGTAAAGCCCATTGAACATACAGTCAGCAAAAGATGTTTCAAAAATCAGTATTATGCTTTTCAAATGTATGTAAATGCATTAGACTCTAATAAATTTGAGATCTAAGGTGCATGAGCATGACTTCAAAGACAGAGAAAGTAGTACATGTACTTCCTCTTTAACATCTCTCCAAATTACCCACTTTTTCCCTTTCTCCCTCCCTCCCCAACATATTGAGGAACCTTCCATAGCAGCAGTCTTCTTGCAGTCTTAAATGGTATCCCAAGGGAAATAACTGGAAAATAAATATCAACTGACATTTCATTTATTTCTGCATAACAGATTGGTTCCCTTCCATTATACATTAGTTATGACATCCAAGGAAATAAAAGTAAATTACATATGTATACATGCATGTTCTTAAGTAAATGTCTATAAACTAATATTTTATTTTTCAGCTTATGAAAAATTAACTCACATTTTGTTAATCTTCCTTCAATTAAAAGGTAACAAGATGATAATTCTATTGTGTGTTTGTTGCCACAATAAAAAGTACATTAAAAGGCAATTATAGTACAAAGAATAAATAAGATATGGTCCACTTTAATGATTAATAATTTTAAAAGAAGATATTGATAATTTGGGCTGTTTTATAAACTGGCAGGTGTACATTGTATATAAATATGGATATGTATTCCTTTCTGTTTAATGAAATGTGTAATATAGAGAACTGTATCATATAGATAGAGGAAAAATTCTACCAAAAATAGAAAAAAATTAATTGACCTTGATATCTACATAATAACCTGGTAAAACAATGTATAAGATGTATTAGTCAAATTTTATAAAAAGAAATAATATTATTTAAAGAAAATATAAACATCAACAGCCATGTCCCTAGATTGACATTGCAGCAGTATGGCAAGGTATTCAGTGGTGACTAAATGATGTTCCAAAACTGGAAATCCATATGCAACAAAATGAAACTGAATCCCTTTCTCTCGCCATGCACAAAAGTTAACTCAAAATGGATAAAAGAGCTTGATATCAAATCAGAGACTCTGTGGCTGATAGAAGAAAAAGTTGGCTCCGATCTACATATTGTGGGGTCAGGCTCCAAATTCCTTAATAGGACACCCATAGCACAAGAGTTAATAACTAGAATCAACAAATGGGACTTACTGAAACTAAAAAGTTTTTTCTCAGCAAGAGAAACAATAAGAGAGGTAAATAGGGAGCCTACATCCTGGGAACAAATTTTTACTCCTCACACTTCAGATAGAGTCCTGATATCCAGAGTATACAAAGAACTCAAAAAATTAAACAATAAGATAACAAATAACCCAATCAACAAATGGGCCAAAGACCTGATCAGACACTTCTCAGAGGAGGACATACAATCAATCAACAAGTACATGAAGAAATGCTCACCATCTCTAGCAGTCAGAGAAATGCAAATCAAAACCACCCTAAGATACCATCTCACTCCAGTAAGATTGGCAGTCATTATTTAGTCAAACAACAACAAGTGCTCGAGGGGTTGTGGGGAAAGGGGTACTCTTGTACATTGCTGGTGGGACTGCAAATTGGTGTGGCCAATTTGGAAAGCAGTGTGGAGATTCCTGGGAAAGCTGGGAATGGAACCACCATTTGACCCAGCTATTGCCCTTCTTGGACTTATTCCCTGAAAATCTTAAAAGAGCGTACTACAGGGATACTGCCACATCTTTGTTCATAGCAGCACAATTCACAATAGGTAGACTGTGGAACCAACCCTGCTGCCCTTCAACAGATAAATGGATAAAAAAAACTGTGGCATTTATACACAATGGAGCATTAGGCAGCACTAAAAAAATGACAAAATGATGGAATTTGCAGGGAAATGGATGGCATTAGAGCAGATTATGCTAAGTGAAGCTAGCCAATCCCTAAGAAACAAATGCCAAATGTCTTCTTTGATATAATGAGAGCAACTAAGAACAGAGCAGGGAGGAAGAGCAAGAGGAAAAGATTAACATTAAACAGAGACATGAGTGGGAGGGAAAAGGAGAGAAAAGGAAAATTGTATGGAAATGGAAGGTGACCCTCATTGTTATACAAAATTACACATAAGAGGTTGTGAGGGGAAAGGAAAAAAAACAAGGGAGAGAATTAAATTGCAGCAGATGGGATAGAGAGAGAAGATGGGAGGGGAGGGGAGGGGGATAGTATAGGATAGGAAAGGTAGCAGAATACAACAGTTACTAATATGGCATTATGTAAAAATGTGGATGTGTAACCAATGTGATTCTGCAATCTGTATACTGGGTAAAAATGGGAGTTCATAACCCACTTGAATCTAAAGTATGTAATATGAGATGTCAAGAGCTATGTAATATTTTGAACAACCAATAAAAAAACTATTATCAGTGATATTTAATTAAATGTTTATAATAAGGGATACAGTGAAAATCAATGGTGAAAGAATCACTAATAATATTTTATAAGACCTTTCAGCAACTGTTAAAATATTATATTCAGAATCTCATTTCACATTACATAAAAATATTAACAACAGGTATATCAGAATTATCCATTAAAAATGAAAATTTCTTGATAGAGTGATGCCCACTTTAGAAGTAAAGGAGAAAAGATAATGAAAGCAGATTTGGGAACATTAAGATGACTCAGAATATGAAAATTGGCACTGAAAGAGAAAAAGAGTTGAAAACTTCTTCAGCAAAATGGAAAAAGTATAACACATATAACATATTTTTGAAAAAAAAAGTAAGAAAATTCAAAAGAATCATTTAGGACATATTAATAATCAAACAAATTGTTCAAAACAAAATCACATGAACATATTGTTAAGTATTTCCATTTACTATTAGTTCAAAAATACAAAGGAAGTTAGTGTATTTTTGTATCGTACTACCAAAGATGTGGATTTTATTTGGACCCGTTGTTATGTTTGGTATAAAGAAAAAAATTCTGATAGCATTGTGAATTATTTTAACCTCTTTGAATAGCCAAAAGAATAAACTATGCAAGGTTCAACAGCCAGCACTGATTTTTATATTTGACTTGTCTTTTTCATTTCATGTTTTTCCCTATGAATATAATCTCAATTTTGGATAAAAAGAAACTACATAGAGAAAGATATGAATTATAAATTATAATGTCAAATAATTAAAACAACATAAATGCTCAACAGGGGAAGAAATTATGGAAAGATAACTACCAATTTGACATTTTATAAACATTAAATTGGATTATTATATACATTATGTTTACAAATAGAATAGCACATTAGTTAAACCAAAAATATAAGAAATTATATAGTTTTATGTTTTACCAAAAAATAATGTAAGGGGAATAAAGAAATTAGTGTAATAATTATATTATATTGATATTACTATGGAGGAAGTTTCTTTATCCTTTATATTTTTCTCTAAGTTTTTTATGCATGAAAAAATTAAGAAATACCTTTTTATGGAGATCTCAAACATCATTTATTCTATCTTTAGATGTTCTACCTTTTTAAAATTGATTTTATTTTTTAAATACATGGCAATGGAATTCATTACAATTATTATTACACATATAGAGACCAGTTTTTTATATCTTTTTTTTTGTATATATTGTATGTTCACACCAATTCATGTCTTTATACATGTACTTTGGATAATCATGTCCATCACGTTCCACCATCATTGCTAACCCCCTGCTCCCTCTCTTCCCCTCCCACACCTCTGCCCTATCTAGAGTTCCTCTATTCCTCCCACGCTCTCCCTCCTTGCCCCACTATGAGTCAGTCACCTTATATCAGAGAAAACATTCACCATTTGTCTTTTTTGAATTGGCTAACTTTACTTAGCATTATCTTCTCCAACTGCATCCATTTACCTGCAAATGCCTTGATTTTTTCTCTTTTATTGCCAAGTAATATTCCATTGTGTATATGTGCCATGTTTTTTATCCATTAATCTACTAAAATGTAGGAGTAACTCTTGGTTTGCAGCTATCATCTACAAGCAGCTCAGAGTGCTTGAGAAACCTACACTCATACAGGTCTGACAGGAACACCTGCAGGATGGGGCTCTACTTTCTTGCAAACAGTCTGAGAAACCACATCCTCAATGATTGAGGTCAGCATTGCCAGGGATCCAAGAGACAGAGGCCTTAGGGCATAATTTCCCCAACTTATATGGCCCCCTTTTCATAGGGACCATGATCCTACCAGTCTGCCTTCCACTGCATAGCAATATTTAGAGCTTCCTCAAAGTGCAGTTACTTTGATTATAAAATGATTATTTTCTAAATGTTATATAACCTGCTTGCTTATGTATGATTGGAGGATATGCCCTATATCAATTGTAATCACTTCTGCATTACATGAGCCTGCTGGAGGTCAGCTGATGTTGCCGCCTGCCAGATCTCACCAGCTCTCAGTGTCTGTGTGTTGACTCCAGATCCCCCACACCCACTGTGCCTGAGATAGCCAAGTGACCCAAAGCAACACTGAAGGACATCTAGGTTGTTTTCACTGTTTAGATATTGTGAATTGTGCTGCTGTAAACATTGATGTGACTGTGTCCCTGTAATATGGTGTTTTACATTGGGTCTAGACTTAGAAGTGGGATAGCTGGTTGAAATGGTGGTTCCACTCCCAGTTTTCCAAGGAATCTTTATACTGCTTTCCACATTGGCTGCACCAATTTGCAATCCCACCAGTAATGTATGAGTACTTTTTTCCCACATCCTTGCCAACACTTATTGTTGTTTTTTATGCATAATAGCTGCCATTATGACTTGAGGGAGATGATATCTTAGAGTAGCTTTGATTTGCATTTCTCCAATTGCTAGAGATGATTAACAATTTTTATGTATTTGTTGATTGTTTGTGTATCCTCTTCTGAGAAGGGTCTGTTCAGGTCCTTAGCACATTTATTGATTGGGTAATTTTTTTTTGATGCTTAGCTTGTTGAGTTCTAGAGATTAGTGCTCTATCTGATGTGTGAGGGGTAAAGATTTGCTCCCAGGATGTGGCTCTCTATTCACCTCACAGATTGTTTCTTTTGCTGAAAAGAAACTTTTTAGTTTTTGTTCATCTGATTTGTTGATTTTTGGTTTAAATTCTTGCCCAAGAGGAGTCTTATTAAGGAAGTTGGGGCCTAACCCCACATGATGAAGATTGGAGCCTATTTTTTCTTCTATTAGATGCAGATTCTTTGGTTTAATTCCTAGGTCCTTGATCCATTTTGAGTTGAGTTTTGTGCATGGTGAGAGATGGGGGTTTAATTTTATTTTCCTGCACATGGATTTCCAGTTTTCCCAGCATCATTTGTGGAAGAGGCTATCTTTTCCTCCAATGCATGTTTTGGCACTTTTGTCTAATATACGATAGTTGTAATTTTTGGTTTTAGTCTTTGTGTCCTCTATTTTCTACTGTTGGTCTACTAATCTGTTTTGATGCCAATACCAAGTTGTTTTTGTTACTATTGCTCTGTAGTGTAATTTTAGGTCTGGTTTAGTGATGCTACCTGCTTCACTCTTCTTGCCAATGATTGCTTTAGGTATTCTGGGTCTCTTATATTTCCAGATACATTTCATGATTGCTTTTTATGGGGTAGATTTTTTTTCTTTAAAACAAAATTGTGTTTACTCCTTCCTCTAACAGACTGCCTGATGTGACTTATATTAGGTTTTCTGAGAGCACTCAGCTTAAACTACTGTATATGCCTTATTCTCTCTATATGATTATTAAGATCTAGTTTGTGTCTTTCTATGATATTTAGGCATCCTGAAGCACCTGTGTTTTTCACAAAATAACAGTAAATATCAAATAGAAAATTAAACTGCATGTTGAGTTTCTCAATTAAAACTTTCAAATATAAAGGGACAGTTCTCATCCTGCTTTTCTTACATCAGTATTTTAGCTCATCAGAAAACATGGGTTTTTGAGTCTTTAGTATCTTCAGGGTTGCATAATAATCAACATTAAAATGTATAATCCTCTTGTCCTCCCTGGAGAGACTGGAATGCTCCAAGAGTGAAAACTTTTCTTAACTGTCATAAACCGAGTATTTGAAGCCCAATGTAGTTTCAAGTTAAACTCAGGTACTGTACAAAGAACTTCTGAAAGCATTTAGTGGAAGGTACAGAATGATAAATTCAGACAGAAAAGTAGACATAGGGAGATAGAGATGCAGATGGAGAAGGAGATGGAAAGAGAGGGAGAAAAGAGAAAGAAATATAGGTGAATAAGAGGAAAGGAGAGAAAGAGGAAAGAAGAATTGAAAAGAAGTGTGTGTTTGTGTGTGGGGGGGTGTGTACTAAATTGTTTACATCCACATAACCTCATGTATTTACACCAATGCTTTCTAAATTAGATTCAGAAACCTGTAACTTCATATTGAAATTATCTTCCATTCTTCTTCGCTCATGTGAGCTGCTAAAAGGTAAAGTTTATGCCTCAATTTTACTATCACAACTACTGAATTCATTATGCTGAATAAGTAATTCTTGAAAAATAGCTCAACTCTAAATTATGGGGTCTTAGTTATATCTATTTGGCTTTTGTCTACATAGTGCAGCCAATATAACAACACTGACTGCCTATTTCACTCTACAGCTTTTCAGTTTCAAACCTGGGAAACTTGATAACCTATTGTTTCTTCTGCATGCCATTCATAAAGTGAAGCTATTGCTGGGTGCAGAAGTGCACAGCTGTAATCCCAGAAACTCTGGAAGTTGAGGCAGAAGGATCACAACTTCAAGACCTGTATCAGTAAATTAGTGAGGCCCTGAACATCTGAGTGAGATCCTGTCTAAAATTTCAAATACAGTAAAATTAAAAGTTAAAAAACTGTGTGGGGATGTGGCTAATTGATTAAGCGTCTCTGGGATCAATCCCCAGTACCAAAAATTAATTAATTAATTAAAGTCAATTAGAAAATTATATTTTTTAAATATATATATATATATATATATATATATATATATATATAGAGAGAGAGAGAGAGAGAGAGAGAGAGAGAGAGAGAATTTTTTAATATTTTTTTTTTAGTTTTGCAGTGGACACAACATCTTTATGTTTTATTTTTATGTGATGCTGAGAATCGAACCTAGTGCCCTGTGCATGACAGGCAAGCACATTATCACTTGAGCCACATCCCCAGCCCAAAAATTACATTTAAAAAAATGAAGTTATTACCCTGTACAACCTTTAATTAAAAAAGGGGAAAGAATCATTATGAACAGGAATTTTTTTTATTTATTGGCTTAATTTGCTTTTAATTTTTAATGTTGTTTTTAATAGTAACAGTGTTTAATAATCACTTACTGTTCTAAATGTTAACATTATTTTAAAGTATGACACAAGTAATATATTGAATTCAAAAATTATTGTTTAATTATTCAAGTCTGTTAGATTAATTTTTATCATATTGAATAATTTTTTATAACAACAAGAACCATACCACCAGCCTCTGGAATGCAAGAGGCTGTGACACTGACGGATCACAGTAGGATTTCCACTACCTTTGAAAGAACAAAAAGTCACCATCTCTTATGCTCATAAAATTATGTCTTTAATAACAAGAAAATATTATGAGTCTTCACTTGAAAAATGTTTATAATTTCCCTGGCACCTTAAAAAAATTAGATTTTTTTTGTTTAAATATTGATATGACTTCCATGAGTAGATAATTAAGATTTCTAAGTTGAAAAAAGTCTTCCCTGCATTTATATTCTTAGATGTATCACTTACCATTTTCAGTTACATAAAAATTACTATCACATGTTTCCATTGGCACATGTCACTGTTTCAATAGGTTCATAAGCCTCAGCAAAACAGAATTTTGCAAGATATCAAAACTATGATAATTACCTTGCTGTTGTTCTTAATTTGCATATTATAGAAATTTTAGATATTTTTGCTGGCTAATAAATGCAGTTTAATCTACCCATACCTATATTAATTTCCTCTTAATAACAATATTATTGAGGATTATGAATGATCAACTGATGTTTCTGAAAAAGCATTCATTGAACTTTTATGGTAACCAGATAAGTCATTCTGTTGATAAGAAAAAAAATATATAACTTTTCATTCTAATATCACTTTTAAAAATGTTGTACATTGTGGAAAAAACATCAAAATTTATTTCTTGCAATGTAATACTATATTTTAAAACATATGTCATAAATAATAAAATTATACTATATTAGCTTTTCAAATAATGTAATATGTGTAATATGATCCTTAAAAATATTTCTTTTTAGCATTTTGTTCTGATTATAAAAAAAATATTTATCTTAGGAAATGTAAAAGCTTCAGGAATACATCACCAGAAAACAAAAATCTCCCCAGTTACAGTCAAATATAAAATCAAGTTTATAATTTTTTATAAAATGATTTTAACCCCTATTCTATTTTTGTTATATATATATATATATATATATATATAAAACAAAAATAAATTTCATAAACATGCGTAATATGTAATGATTATATATTTAATCTTTAAATTTGATATTAAATATTTCCCCCTTACATTTTGGCAAATGTATTTATTTCTGAGAAGGTACCCACTAACCCCCAGGTTGCCCATACTGTGAGTACTGCAGAATGGGTTATGCTATGGAACAGCCAGAAGTGGTGCCATCTTTCCCTGTAGGGACTATCAAAGGGTCAGGTGTTGGGAGAAAAGGCATCATCCAAACCGAGTAACTATTTTGGTAATGATAGCATGGTTGTGCCTCTTTGTTTCTTTACCTTGTTACTTTGCAACTTATCCACTTTCAGTGCTAGCACATGACCTAGCTTAGCCCCTTCAATGAAACAGTCTTCTTCTTAGGCCTTATAAATATCACAAAATGATTTTTATTGGATCTCCATGCATTAGCGTAAGCATTTTAACATAGAATATGACTTTTGAAAGAACAGTAAAACATTGATTGGCTGGTTATAAATGAAACTTTAATAACTACAGCAGTGTTATAATTAGAGGAGCAGTGTGATTTAGTAAAAGTTAATACTTCTTTCCCATGCACATTGAGACATATAGTTTAATTATAGTCAGTTTCCTCTTCTGTAAAATATTCATGTCAACATGTAGAATTCACTTTTAAAAATTAAAAAAAAATGGCCAGGCATGTTTGTTGACAACTATAATCCCTCTAATTTAGGAGGCTGAGGCAGGAGAATAACAAGTTCAAGGCCAACCTCAGCAACTTAGTGAAACTCTAAGCAATTAAATGAGATTTTGACTAAAAATAAAAATAATTAGAAAAATTGTACGTAAATTCTTGCAGAATATTAAGCACAGTCTATACCAGGTCATCAGCTGTTTTTATCATTGTTGCTACTGGTATTAGCTCTGAAGCACATTGAGCTATGTGGGTAAAGTAAAAGTAATCAATACATATTTCATAGACTAGTCTTTGAAGTCTTGAACTTGTATTTTTGCTTGAAAAAGGGATTAATCAAAGTATAAATTTAGGAATATAAGATCCAAGATTGTATGGTGCTCCCTTTTCTTTCTTATATGTCATTTGTGCAGCTAACACCAAAGTATTTTCTTAACAAGCATCCCATCTATGCTTCTATCAGCCACAACAAGTATGCAGGGAAGTCATTCTCAGGAATTTATGATGCTTTGTTTGACATTGAAAGCAAAATGGCCTGGGAAGAAGTAAAGACAGATTTTTCTTTCTGCTTAATAGTGCAAGACACTGCAGGAACTTTGAGACAAGTAGCCTAAGAGAGATCTTTAGATACCCCATGTTGAATTGGGTATATAATTGGTATAATATATCCATAAGTGTATTGAGAAATTAAGAAAAAATAAGTGGAATATTTTGTCTGTGTGTGTGTGTTTGTGTATGTGTGTGTGTGTTTTGCCTTGCTCCTCATTTTTTCTCCCTGTGTATAAACAAAGAAGAAATGAAAGATTTTTATTATATAATTATGCAATTTTGAAATTGAAATTTGAACTGACTATTAAAAGTAAAGACAAAACGTTAATACATTAAAACAACAACTATTATCCAACAGTATGAGGAAATCAAGTATAGTACAGCCCTTTCAGATCTAATCACGTTACTGCACACAGGAAATAGCATCAATTTATTATTGAGCATATGGGAAAAGTGCATGAGGCTGCTCTGCCCCGAAGCCTTGATCTGCTTCTTAGAAGATTCTGATCTAATCATGTTTCTAGTGAAAGTAGTCACTCTGTACCACACAGGACAATTACTTTTGTATTAGTATTATCATATACATATATAAATAATCAAATGAGCATTTGTAAATCCAACAATCTATATTAAGAATCAACCATTTTCAATATTTTAGTAACCCATATTCTGCTGACTGATTGTGTGAAACCTAATCGCTTTTGAAATTTTTATGTTTACCTTTTCTTCCTCTCTCTCTCTCTCTCTCCCTTCCTCTCTCCCTTCCTTGCTCTCCCTTCTTTAGCTCTACTGGGGATTGAAACGTGAACTCAGGGGCACTCTACCTCACTGAGTTACGTTCCTGGTTCTTTTTTATTTTTCAATTTTGGAACAGGTCTCCCTCAGTTTCCCAGGCTTGTGTTTGTTTCTGAGAAATATCTGAATTGAGTACCAGCTCCAAACACTGAAAGCTGAATAAATTGACCATGTATTGCCTTTCATTCTTCTGCTGGTTCCCAAAAGTTGAGAGAATATCTTCTTATCACTATGGACTTTACATTTCCTATAGAACAGACATGACAGAAGATGAAGCAAAAAAGGTCTCATTAAGACTCATTAAGACTAATGACAGTGTCTGAACTCATGTGACTTACTCTGATGATTTTATAACATCATCAGCAGTGACAATATTAGAGATGATTTTTGTCTGATCTGTAACACCAGGGATCACTTTGCTACTCATTGCAGTACACCTGAGGAAGCCCAGTATACGTTGTGCAAAGTGAGAAAGATCTTTGTAGGCAAAAAAGAAATCTCTCATCTGGTGACCCACAATATTCACATCATTTGCACCCTGATCTCCTCATGGAAGAAAATGGCACTGTGCTGACCCTGGAATTCCTGATGTATTCACGACAGAGATACGTCCTGGCTCTTTTGAGATGGATAATGTGAGTGATGCCATCTGACTTGCCAACATTTTGTTATTGACAAGTGCAACTGCCGCGTCTGGCCTCAGGAACCGAGTCCAGCGAGGGACGTCGAGGTTAAAAAATAATAATAAAAAAAAATCACAGGACACCAAGGTTCTTCATCCAGGAGGAGGCATGTGTGCACTTTATTGCCTAATTTGCTCCACTTAAATATCTTTTGTAATAGCTGGGGAAATGACTCAAAAGCAAGGAGGGAAGAGTAATAACTGCGTCCTTGGGTTACTGTCATAGTCCCCTATCAGGAGGCTCGAACAGGTCAAGTTGTTCCGAGAGACACATATGCTCGAGGCAGATAAACAGGAAACCACAATCCTGCATCACTGCCTTGTGAACTGGCCACCTGTGTCAGGGCCTTGTGAGCTGGCCACATTGACATGCAGAACAAGGAATTGGGGGCTGGGCCCCAGGGGCCAGGGAAGGCCTGCTATCAGCAAGTCCCCGTTTTTTGTTTTTTTTGCATGTCAAAGGGAATCATGTAGCCCCTGTCTTAGGTCATCCACCACCCCTGCACTGCTTACCTGTCTCTGGGGAGGCCTCATTCCCCTGGCTTAGGTTGCAGTGCAAGTGTGGAAGTTGCCCGTCACTGGGTACTACAAGATCAGCTCTTGTCCTACGTAAATGGACACTTTTTAGTTAGGATGTCATGGCCAGCAGGACACAACTGCGGATCCCAGTCATCATCTTTGCCAGTGGGATAGCTATGACCAGGGAGCTTTCTGAACATAAGGGTCTGGGATGACGGCACCAAGTCAGCAGGGTAATTAGGGACCTGGGCAAAAGCAGGCATACATAGGAGGGCTCGGGTATTGGCTCCTGTCCAGTTACATCTCATCTCCAGATGGGTCGTAAGTACACCTCATGGGTGGAGTCGTCCATCTCCAGGCGTTGGTAGTGAACCTGTATTGGCTTGGAGGTTAAAATGTTAATCTGGTCCTTAATGAATTGAGTTATCCTATTTGCAACACAAGGTCCCAAGGTTGCAATCAAAAGAAGACTCAGTAAGGGCCCCAGGAGGGGAAGAAGGTAGGGCAGGAACCCATTCATCCCAGTCCAAAGAGGGTTCTCTGCCACAGTCCGGCTGCAGCAAAATAGCCGGGGGGTTGACGAATAAGTTGTGTTCGTTGATACAGCAGGAATGGGAGCCGTTTATTGTAGGACAACAGAGCTATTTATACATTTTGCACAGCTTATCTTAGTTAGCATAAACTAGATATATCAGTCAACCAATAAGGAATCTCCACACTTAATGGCCCACTTTTGTTACTTCTCAAACCACTCCTTCTGGCATTTTGCCAGGCACCATCCAAACTTGTTTACGAACTCTAACATTTCTCTGGCAAAATACCAGGTGTTATTTTGACTTGTCTACAGACCTTAACATATCCCCTTTTTGTTTAATTTAAATAACGACCATAGTGGTTTTTACAGAAACACCATAAATAACCTGCTACAAACAGAAAGGGAGGATACAAAATGTAACAATACCAAGCCACTTGATGGCTCCATGCAAGAAGCCCTTGGAAATATTATACCAGCAATGACACCATTAGCAAAGATATTGAGTTACAATTTGTTGTAGATTACAGTTTGTTGTTTCAGTCTAGGTAAAGCAGTGTCTCAATAGAATAACTCACAGTCCAGGTAAATCACAGTCCAGGTAAGTTCTGCAGGCAGCTAGCTTAAATCACAGTACAGGTAAGTTCTGCAGGCAGCTAGCTTAGATCACAGTCCAGGTAAGTTCTGCAGGCAGCTAGCTTGATCCGAAGTCTCGTCTGTTTGTCAGCCGAAATCTCCTCTGGTTTTCAGCAACACTGGAAATTCTTCCACCTTCGTCTTTACTGGCTCTGGGATGAAGGCAGGAACTCCGGATGGCTAAAGAAAATCTTGTAGCATTCTACTAAGAAAACAACCTTCTGAACAATTTAGTACATTATCTCAAGGTTTTTTACATTTGAAATAAGCCTTAATAGTGCTCATTACTCATTAGCTTCCAGGTGTGGGAGAACCATTGTAGTTCAGTTATTGGCATTGAAAATGACCAAACATCAGGGACGCTGGTAGCGTCTTCTGCCGGCTGTAGCATCCTGGGCAGCCCCAGATGGCCCTGGGGAGTGTTCCGGACTCAAACTGCTACTGGGCACAGGGAGCAAGAGCCTGCAAGACTGTGCCTCCAGGTCAGGTCTAGATTTGGACTCCCGGCAGTGGAAGAGCCGGCTGCCGCTGCCGCTTGCAAAGTACTTGCTGCACCATGACCCGCTTGTGCACGTGGCAGCCGCTGCACAGATTCCGATTTACGCACCCTCCGGTAACGAAAAGTATTCAGTAATAGCCTTTTGCTGCAACTTATTTTTTGATAATCCTTTTTTTTCTGAACTTTCTTTTTCTTTCTGACTAGAGTTCCTGGGCTTTTATCAACACATGCCCTAACTATTCTTGGTTCCACTGGGGTGTTTCCTTCCCTTACTAATTTACTTTTCACCCCTTCCATATTCTCATCACAAAGACAATACAATACACTTAGACAAAACAAGACACAAACATACTGTATCAATCTTCTCCATTTTCTCGAAATGGCCATTTTTCCTCTCGCCCTATCTGCCTAGGGACGAGCAGATTGCTCCCATCCTATCTATGGGCGGGCAGCTTTTTTTCGTCACTTACCCCCGAGTGTCCCGGGGCTCCCCGTATGGGCCACCATCTGCCGCAGTCTGGCTGCAGCAAAATAGCCGGGGGGTTGACGAATAAGTTGTGTTCGTTGATACAGCAGGAATGGGAGCCGTTTATTGTAGGACAACAGAGCTATTTATACATTTTGCACAGCTTATCTTAATTAGCATGAACTAGATATATCAGTCAACCAGAATAGGCCTCGCCTATTCTGAAGGACTACTTCTGCCAAAGAGTCGATTTGGTCTTGTAGGTCCCCAATAATGCCAGATAGGGTCTGCACATCATCTATAAGCTGCTGAGATAGACGGCGATAAGAATGTATCGCTGTACCCAGTCCAGCTGTGCTTGTGCCCACAGCAGCCATTATCCCCAGTGTGGCAAGTAGCGGTAGAGCCTGTATAGCTCCCCTGTGTCTTCTCACTAGAGTCTAGGCTGGGGATGGGCAGGGGCTCATACCCAGGGACAATGGTTATATCAGGGAGGAGCAGGGTGAGAATGCAGACACCTGTCCAATTTTCAGGGAATTGGGGGAAGGCAGAGTTCCCACCACACATAAAAACAGCGCCATTAGGGGGACAGAGGGCTGGAGTGGGTGAGGAATAATTTTTTACTGTTGAGCAATTTCCAAAGGAAGTAACTCCAACATCAACATCATAGATGCTGTTTTGCATCATACTCAGGAGACATTCTGTAAAAGTGCCCATAGGTTGGACCTTGAAAGGCAGCCCGGGCTGGCAGGTCTCATCATCAGATATGGTGGCATTGATAGGAACCGCCACGGGCATGACCACTCCTGTTGTTATGCAGAGCCAGCAGTCACTAGCAAGCGTGGGATCAGAGTTGTTAAGTAAGAAAAGGGTGGTTTTTAAGATATCCCACGTATTGGCATCCAGATCTGGGAGCTGAGACTTAGGCAGCACCAAGGGGTGGTATATGAGGTCAGGGACCTGTGGTTTCAAGAGCTTGATAACTTGAAGATGTTTAACAGAATCAGTAGGTTCCCCCCCCCCCCGTCAGAGATCCCTGTAGGGGCTGCAATAGGCCAACAGGAGGACTTACCAACCTCACCCTGGCACCCAGCCAACCAGAGTTTAGATTCAACTCCCCCTTGGCCAAAAAGAAACGGAGTGAAGTGAAAAGTTACTCCCACCCCCTCCCCCGACCGGGTCTCGGTCAATCTGGCCTCAAAATACTGTTGTCCCTTGTGTACACAAATTGAGGCCGTCTCATAGCAAGAGACATGAACTGCTGAAGTATAAGTGCAAGTTGTGGAGCAATTACTGAGGGTTTTTTTGGGACCAGGGGGGTTAATCTTTGGTTTGTTCATGCATACCCACTTAGGGTGGTGAAATCCCCCAATTTGTTGATGAACTTCAGCCCGGAGGTAGGCTACCTTGGTTACACAATTGGCAGTCTGAATCCAGCTACTGGGGGCCTGATTCCAAATCCCTCCCCTGTACTCACAGAGGGTCCCCAAAAGATGCTGGTAGATATTACCTGGTGGGGGACCCATTCCTGCATCCACAGGCCTGCATACCAGAACTGTTATAAGGAATATCCAACCCGCAAAACTCATTCTATCACTCCTTTGGAGAAGCAAAAATGACCGAACCTGAAGTCCCAGGGTCATCGGTCCTTCCCGAGTTTTCATCCACCAGTCTCGTGCAGCGTTCCGGGACCCAAATGAGTTTTTCCGTCCCTGGAGGGAAGACACATACAGCTCCTCTCACTCTAGCCAAGAGTGGAGCAGGGGGTTGCCACTTTCCTGTAGATAGATCCTTCCACCTTGTCTGTGCCTTTTGCATGGTGGGAGAGGAGAAGTGACACTGCGCCGCTGTACGGCCTTCAGCATCTGTGAGCAAAAAATTTAAAGTGAACAGAGTTATATTTAATAGTGCATGTGGTCTCTGACAACTCTGGTATATCTCTCCCTCTTTTGTTTTTTGCAAATAGGTTTTAAGATGTTGATGGGCCCGTTCTACAATGGCCTGTCCTCGGGGGTTATATGGGATTCCTGTTTTGTGTATAATATCCCACTGTGAGCAAAATTTTTGGAAGGTTTGATTAGTATAAGCTGGGCCATTATCTTTTTTATGCATCGAGGGGTTCCCATAAAGGAAAAGGTTTTTACATAGTGCTGTATCACATCCTTAGCCTTTTCTCCTGAATGTAAAGTAGTGGAGATAAAACCAGAGAACGTGTCTATACTGACATGCACAAAGGACAGTTTTCCAAAACTAGGAATATGAGTTACATCAGTTTGCCAGATGTCATTTGGCTGAAGGCCCCTTGGGTTGACTCCCAGAGAAGGGGAATGAATAAAAGGTGCACAAGTAGGGCACAGGGAGACAATTTTTAAAGCTTGATCCCGGGAACATCCTGAGCGGAAGCGCAAAGTTTGTGCGTTTAGGTGAAATTTATTATGAAGCTGTAGGGCCTTATCATACTCAGTTATTGTATATACATGGTTAGTGGCATGTGTGGCAGCGTCTGCCATGGCGTTGCCTGCCGCCAGAGGGCCTGGAAGCCCGGAATGACTTCTAATGTGACCTATGAAGAGGGGATCTGCCCTAGCCCATGTAAGAAGCTGTACTGTCTGTAGTTGGTCCATGATAGTGGATTGTTTTCCAATATAAGGTGCCGTCTCAATTGCGGAGGCAAGCCTGGAGACATAGAGACTGTCTGTGAAAACATTAAGGGGCACTGAATTGTAGGTCTGTAAGGCCAATATTAAGGCTGCAACCTCTGCTTTTTGGGCCGAACAATCGGCCACTCTCTTTCGGATGACTTGGGTCCCATCTGAAACAACAGCAAACCCATTTTTGGCCCCTTCAGTGAAGACGGTTTGTGCCCCTGAAATAGGGTCCTGTTTCAAGATCTTTGGGAAAATTATGGGACATGTCTTTAGACTTTCAAGGAGCCTGCTTTTAGGGTAGTGATTGTCAACCTGTCCCATGAAACTACAGAAGAAGAGACACCAGAGATCATGTTCCTGTCTTAATTTAGAAAGAATGTCTTGATTATATGGTAATATGAGAACATCAAAGGTTTTCCCAAACAAGGCATCTCCTAGATATTTTGCTTTCCAAACTAATTGTATTACCAGATCATGGAAAGGTATCAAGACCCGAGAGGGGGATGCAGGTAAGTGAACCCAACAAATAGGACCAGTCTGCCAAAAGACTCCAGTCAGGGTGAGTTTTGACGGCAGAACAATGAATAACAAGGACTGGGAGTAGTCCACCTACATTACCTGCATCTCTTGTAAGGCTGTCTCTATCGATCTAAGTGCCTTCAAGGCTTCTGGAGTAGGTGTTCGCAGGGAGGTGGGTGAGGGGTCTCCTCTCAAAAGGTCATACAGGGGTTTAAGTTAGTAGTTCAGTATACTTAATGTTTAATCAACAATGTGAATTTATTTACTAAAATTAATCTTTATCTTAAACAATAAGAATTATTAGGCAATAAGGATCTTTCTTTAAAGAAATAAACTTACATTTTAATAGGTGTTTGTCATGTCAAAATATGGACAAAATTTTAGCTCACATTAGTATAGTTAAATTAGGAAAATAACCTGAAATACCCTTAAATTAATTATAATCAGATTAGTATATATAAATCTCTTTTTTAATTGTTCTAACTTTTTACAACATCTGTTTAGATAACAATATAAAAATATTTTTTTTTACTTAGGAAAATGAATATAAAGACCTTGTTTTACCCAAAGATGATTTCTTTCTTTTTTTTAGGATCCATGTGTGCTTTTTCTTTGTTGAAGCATCTTTTTCTTTAAAATTTTTTTTTTTTTTATACTTTGGAACAATTTCTGAAAACCTTAGAATCTATAAACAAATTATTATACTTTGATAAGAAATATCAATGAAAATATAGTTAAAACCCTTAGATATTTTGTAGAAATAATTATAATAATTTATCATTTTATGAGTTTAAACAGTAACCTTGAGAATTAGAAACTACTTGATTGTATTTTCACTTAAAAGCAAATTTATAGTAAACACATTTATCTCAAATATCTGTAACTGAAAAGGCAGAGTATCTGATAAATGTAAATATAAAACATAAATTATGGGGTTTCTGTTGAAGAAAAACAATTAGGCAAATATATATTAACTAATCAATTAGGCATGTGCTAATTAATTTATAGATTAACAAATATAGGTTATCTAAATATCTAAATATATATATAATATATATATATATATATTAAGAATAAGAACATGACTTATAATTGTATTAACTTTATGTAACCACGTGGTCTTAAAATATTTGGATCCATTTTAATTTATTTTTAACTAGGAGTGCGCTCTTCTATGTGACGTCACTTGATGTAACTGAAATAAGATCCTTGAGTATACATTTTTATTTGTATAGTTAGCAATGAGAATAAGGATTTTTTGGTCATCACAGGAACTTTGCCGGCTTGTTCCTGTGGCCGGCAAATGCATCCTCATAACCTCCAAAATTAAAAGTAAAATATAAAGAAGCATATTTGATATCTCTCATCAATAGAACATTATTTAGTAACACAACTATAAAGAAAAAGTCAGGTTATTTAACTTAGAACTAGCTTAAATTTAGGACTGTAACATAGAAACCTGTGGAATTAAATTTTGTCTGAAAAAGATATCTTTCGTTAGCATTTACAGGTAGGCATTTTTTAAAATACAGGCTCTGAGCAGCTCCGGTAGAAATCTGAAACACTGTAGTACAGGTTAGTGGCTGGAAGGAGGGACTGGAAGTCCTGTCTGAGTGACTGTGGAAGAACCAATCGGAAGCCCGCAAAAGTATGGGAGGTGGGACCAGGAAGCTACTCTTCTGGCCAGGCACCCCATGGTTACCATGGTGATGCAAACAACATGGAGTCCGCTGCCCATTTTCGGGGCAAAAGCTCTCCAAGTTTTCTTAGCCGATTGCATTTTGTTTGATTTTGTCTGCATTTTCCCCCACCTGGCCAAGATCTTACTGCGGTAGCAGCTTGTTCTGTCTCTGCGACCTGCGGTTGCAGCTCGTGTACATCCTACACTTCCTGGCGTTCCCCTGGGGAGTCTACAGATAGAAAGGGGTTGGCCTGAGGAAAGTGATGGAGTCGCCCACTCCCTGGAACATTGCCCTGTCTCTGGACCGCCCATACACTCTGGCTTCTGGGGCCCGAGGTGGGCCCCTGTTCCCGTTTTGAGGGCAGCGGCCAGAACCTGTCGGTAATATGAGCTCCATCAATATCCTTACAAGCTTGAATCATGTCATCAACACTCTTTGCTCTGGTAGATTTAATGGCACTTTGGCAATAGGAATTTGCATTTTCAAGAGCCAATTGCTTAATGACCGGCATGGCTTGTTCCAAGTTAGGGAATATTTTCCCTGCCACCTGCATCAATCGGGCAATGAAGTCAGAATAAGGCTCAGAGGGTCCTTGAGCAATTTTTGAAATTTTTGTTTCAGCATTTGAAATAGGTAGAGCCTTCCAAGCCTGAAGGCTGCTGTAGCTATCTGAGCATAGACCCCAGGATAATAATTAATCTGCTGATTTATGATAGCATATTGTCCCGAGCCTGTTAACATCTCTATGTTAAGCCGTGGGAAGCCGGCGTCCTGATTGACTTGGGCTAGCTCGCGACACCTCTCTTGATTTTCACTTTTCCACAACAAAAAATCCCCTCGGGACAACACAGCCCTGCAAAGCTGTTACCAGTCACTAGGTGTCAGCTGATTGGCAGAGAAAGACTCGAAGAGAGTCAATGTAAAGGGGGCATGGGGTCCTTAATTAGTAACTGCCTCCTTTAGTTGTTTAATATCCTTAAAGGCTAAAGGAACATGCACTCTGGCCGGCTTTCCATCAGCATCCAGGGTTTCAATTACTGGAAAAGTTTGGGCTGTCTTAGGCTGCCACTGAACACACCCCGCCTCCCCCCCCCCCCCCCCCCGGCCTTCTGGGGTTGTCCTCATCCCAATCGGGGTTATAAGGAGGGAGTGCAACAGCGATCGGGGCTGTAGGTGCTTTAAATCTTGACTTCCTCAATCGACCCTCCAGTTCCTCTATCTCCCTTTCCAGTTCCTCCTCCTGCCAGCTGTTATCATGGAGCCCAGTTAGTAACTCCCTTATCTTAGAAATGTAGTCAGCACCGTGAAGTCCAGCTCAAGGCCAGAGGCCTTGTTTACATATCTCTGAAAAACTACTAAGGTGGTGTCTAGCACCTGGAGTGCTGATTTTTCCCAGACAGTAGCCAAATAAAACAGGGCAACATGAAAATAGGAAGTTTATCTACATTGAACTTTTTTGTAGAGATTCTTTTACTGAAAGTCCTAAAATCAGCCATGGTGGATATTCTGGAGAAGGTCAGTTAAGACTTTTCTGTGGGCCTGGTAGGGAGGGGGAAGATGAGAAGGCGGGGTTGAGAGCAGCTAGGGTGGATCTAAGAATGAAGAAGGAGATGTGAAAGAATAATGGGAATGGGGTAAGGACTCTGCCATTTGCTCTTCCTGGACCTGATTAAGGGCCTGTTCGCATTCAGCAAGCTGCTCCTTAATCTTCACTTTATCAGTTAAAAGAGCATCCTTTACCAATCTCCATAGAGAGAAAGTAGCAATCGGGACTCTATCCGGACCCTGGTCCCTCAACAACTTTTGGAGATCCTGCTTTACCAAATCCCAATCACTGTTATTAAGAAAGCCTCCTGTCAGAAACCAAGGACAAGCCTGGGCTATAGCTTCAACGAATTCGGTTGCTGTCTTGGTTTTTATTCCTGTTCCTTGTTTGCTTAACAGTTCTTTAACTTCGTTGGCCAGACGAAGTTTCACTGTTGAGTTACCCATGTTACGTACCCTGTCTCTTTAAATTATCTTTAAACCAATCCTCCCCCTTCTCCCTTAGAAGGTGAGCCTCCTCCGCTTACCCCTGCTTTCCGGACCTTGGTGGGGACCTCCAGATGCCGCGTCCGGCCTCAAGAACTGAGTCCAGTGAGGGATGTCGAGGTTAAAAAATAATAATAAAAAAAAATCACAGGACACCAAGGTTCTTCATCCAGGAGGAGGCATGTGTGCACTTTATTGCCTAATTTGCTCCACTTAAATATCTTTTGTAACAGCTGGGGAAATGACTCAAAAGCGAGGAGGGAAGAGTAATAACTGCGTCCTTGGGTTACTGTCATCGTCCCCTATCAGGAGGCTCGAACAGGTCAAGCTGTTCCGAGAGACACATGCTCAAGGTAGATAAACAGGAAACCGCAAGCCTGCATCACGGCCTTGTGAGCTGGCCACATTGACATGCAGAACAAGGAATTGGGGGCTGGGCCCCAGGGGCCAGGGAAGGCCTGCTACCAGAATGCAACAAACCATAAATTTTTCTACCCTAAGGAACAGCAAACCTTCTGTCCAATCCTAAAGAAAGAGACTGATGTCCAAAGAAAGCATTGGGTAAAATGATTTCTACGTGGAATGTTGGAGAACTTGCAATACTTAAATATAATACAGTATGATTAACTGCAATGATAAATATATATATATATATATATATATATATATATATATATATATATTGCTGAGAAGAAGCCAAAACCATTCTGACCCCAAGCCCAAAGCAAAACTTCATGTATGTGTGTGCGTGTATGTGTGTGTGTGTGTGTGTGTGTGTGAGAGAGAGAGAGAGAGAGAGAGAGAGAGAGAGAGAGAGAGAAACTGTAAAATCACATAGCTTTATAGTAGCTAAAAATTATCATGGTTTTTACTGTCAAGTGGCACCATCACTTAAGGCAAAAATTATAGAAGAAAAACAGAACATTTCACCACACAGCCACCCTAATGCACATATGGAACGTGCTAGCATAGCTTCATTCAAAAATTTTATGCTAATACTCAAAACTCCATAAGTAATAATAAAATAAATATAGATGGTTCTCTGTTAAACTTTAGAACAGAAATTTGAAATAAATTGTCCAAGAAGTTTTATGCTTGTGAAGTTTCCTATTGAATAGTTTGGCATCTGCCAATATTGTCTTTTCTCTACCAAGGACAACTCTGCCACTCCTGAGAACAGTGCCCCATCCAGAGCCAGAGCAACCTATTTTCTTTGTTAGATCAGGTCATAATTCTTTGCCCTTTAGTCCTTTGATTCTCATTTTCCCCTCTGGAAAGTGTATTAGTGAGCAGTCCACCCACACCAAGATCAGTGCTACACTAAACACAGTTTCTCAGAAGGGGAAGTTTCATATCCCTAACCATAAAGGATGACTGTGTTTATTAATTACCACACAGCACCATCTTCAGAGGTCTCTGTTGCCAGAATCAACTAAGAATTGTTGATGGAATTCTTTGTTCATTAATTGATTACATGACTTGTAACACATTTTGGTCAACAAATCAATGGCTTTATAAATGTTTGAGGAGATCATTATTATTTTAATGATAGCTAAACATTAATTAGGGGGGGGCACTTCTTATATGCCAGGTGTTGAGATCCTTGACTTTTTAAGTCCTGAATGCATAACCTTTCCAAGGTTGCTGAGACACTATCTCCTTCCAGTTGACAACAGGCTTCCAGAATCCTCCTTTGCTTATGGAGTTAACTAGGACATTCTTTGTCAGGCTAAAGCTACTGGCCTCAAAGGATTCGTAATTCCTCTTCACCCAAAGGTTGAAAGCTTCTCTAAAATAGCTTAATTACCTATTTGAATGCCATGAATTTTGCCACTGAGAGTCCATTTCTAACCTGCACCGTACCAGCTAACAGGCCAATATTTTTACAAATTAAAGTCTATTCCCAACATTTACCATGCTATTTATGATACTGAGTGCATTAATTTAGTTTTTCTTCAACCAAGACACTGAAAATTGTTCTAAGGGGCTGGGGATATAGCTCACAGGGCTTGGCACCTCCACCTCTTAGCAGTGCTTGCCTAAGTTGAAGGCCTTATTTCCCCATGCAGCATAAGTCTGCACTGCCTGTGTCTCCCCAGTTGCATTGTGCAGGTCATCCCAAAATGTCACACCTCTGGCATACTTAATATGGCTTGTGTAGTGTCAGCCACTTCCTGTGCCACACTATTATTTACCACAGAAAGACAAAATTCCAATTAGCAAATGGTACTGTGTTACCTTGTTGTGATGCACATAGGATTTTTGTTTCATTATTACTTTATTTGTCCCTCATTCTCACTAAAGATTTTTGAATAAGAAGAGCAGAGTTCAACCTCACTCAGGTGTGAAGCAGGATTATTATGACCTCTGCAGCAATCAGAGATCATTCACATCATGGAAAGAGAGAAAGAGAGAGAGAAAGGGATGAAGGGAGGGAGGGAAGGTACAAAAGAAGAAAATAATGTAGATAAGTGTAAGAAGCAGCAATTTATTTTTATTGTTTACCTCTAGCTAACTTGTTTCATGAAATACTAAAAGTTTCTTTACTTTTTTAGAAAACTTTAATTCTGTTATTTTTTAATACTGTTACAAAATGGACATCAATTTGCTATAATATAGGTATTCAGTAGGATCAGCTGTGATTGATACTTTTCCAAACATCAATAAATATATGAAGGGCAATATGTGCACAGTTGAGAAGTTTCTGAAAAGAATGTTCTTGCTTTGCCTTATTTGAGACCCTGATATTAACTTAACCTGAAATTCAGCCTTCTGCTATATAGACATGTTTTCTAGTAAGGGCTTAACACTATTTTGATATGTTCAAAGATCACTTTACTTTCATCTGTTTAGAAATCTATCTGATAGCATTGGGATTGTTCTGCTTATGAAAACTGTGTTTCCTTTTTTGGCGCATATCCATTATTTTGGTCAAAACTTTGTGGTTTCTGAATAATTTATGTTTTGTACAATCCATGATACATTGGAATAGAGAACAAATTAAAAACCACTATGTTATACTCAAAATTCCAAAATTAAAATTTGAACACAAACTTTAAATTGCTACTCTAAAAAGTAAGCATTGAGTCTCTTTATAATCACAGAAGCTAAATATTCTGTTTTTCCTTACTGTGCCTGTGTTCAGATGTACCTAAAATGTGGTCTTAATTTTGCACTCACAATCTTTAGTTAAAAGGTCAATCTTGGTCATTGTAATATGAGTATACAAGGAAAGAAGATACAAATATTATAGAAAATCATATATACATTCCTATCAAATTTTTTAAATTAAAAAATGGGGATGGTTCTTTCAGAAAAACCACTAAAGAAAGAAATTGAGGGCTGAATGCCACAGGACTGTTTCTTACCTCTGAAGCTATTGATATGTGCAGGATTCCAGTGATGTGCCCTAAAATGAGCTCTGGACTCATTACCTGGATCATTTGCATCTGCAACACCTCAGTCTTATAAATATGACAAATATTTCTATTTGGGTTTAATTGGATATACATTTTATTCTACCCTCCTAAGGATATAAAAATTGTTGACATTTTTCTAAATTTAATTTATATGAAAGTCAAATTTTCCCATTCTTCTCTGATATTATCTAGTTTCTAAAATTATTGAATGTCATTCTCTCTCTCTCTCTCTCTCTCTCTCTCTCTCTCTCTCTCTCTCTCTCTCTCTCTTCCTCACTAGACCTTGGGAAATACAAAGATCCTGTGTACCTTAAAGAAAGCAGAATGTTCAGCCTTTGGGACTTTAGTCCACAGAAGTCACCAATGATATAGTCATTGTTTTCTAAAAGGAAATGTTTCTTTGATCAGAGGCTTTGATGTTCTCTGCTCATTGAGAGGATCTAATATAGAATTGAATCCATGATCCCATGGTTTCTCAGGCAAGCTTCTGCTCTGAGTTATGTCTATACCTAGGGTGTGCTGTGATAGAACAAAAAGTTTCTTCTGTCACGTATTATTCTTCATCTCTTAAAGCCTTTGGAGAACAATAGAATATAAATTTCATATGCTGCATGATGGATGAATGCTAATCCCCACCCCTGCAATTTTGGTAGTAGAATCGAACCCAGAGATACTTAACCTCTGAGCCACATCCACAGTGCTTTTTTTTTCTTTTGCATTGGGGATTGAACTCAGGGGTTCTCTATCCCTGAGCCACATCCCCAGGCCTATTTTGTGTTTTGTTTAGAGACAGAGTCTCACTGAGTTCCTTAGCACTTTGCTTATGGCTGAGGACTCCCAATTCTTCTGTCTCAGCTTCCCAAGCCATGGGGATCACAGGTGTGTGCCACTGCACCCAGACTTTATATTTTTTAATATAAAATTATATTTCAAGAAGTCTCTTCTGCTGGTCAGCAAGTAGACTGTTGTTAGATTGATGGAAGTAGTTGGCAGGGGTGGGGGTCACTAAAAGTAGAATAAAATTGCAAAACATACAGTGATAAAAAAAAGTTGCTTAGGGCCCTATTAACTTCTGGCTAATTTTAATATTGGAATCCTCCTGACTCTGTATCTGAAGCAGCTGGGGATTACAGGTTTGTCCCATTGCACCTAGCTTGGATGAATTTCTAAAATTTTTAGAGAAAAGGCTGGGACTGGGGCTCATTGGTAGAGAACTAGTGTAATCTAGGGAGTTCTGGTTTCTAGTGGGACTGAGGTGAATTCATTCCCAGCACCACTATAAAAAAAATTTTAAAAAACCTCATAACATTTCTATGTGAATATGAGTCCTAACTATTGATAGCCTAAGGTTCATTTTACTGGAAGAGTTGATGATAAGAATTAAGGAAATAATTGTATGCTTATAATCCCTAGTAAAACTGTATGTGTGTGTGTGTGTGTGTGTGTGTGTGTGTGTGTGTGTGTTGTATAGAAATAGAGAAATAAAGGAATTTTTTCATAGCATAGAATGGATCCTCCATGAAAAGTAATGGTTTGTTGTAGTTGGAAGCATGACATTTTCTTTATCTAATCATAAATTGGAGATCATGTTTTCATTGTCATCCCCTACAATTTTTTAAATCATTATGAAATTAAATTGTTGACACTGTTTTTTTAATGTTCTTATAAAGCACTCAAAGTGTAGTTTCCATGTGCATTACTTCTGACAATCATAAAGTTCATATAACTTTTTGATCTGTTGGGAAAAGAATTCTGCTTACAGGTAATCCAAAAAACTAAAAATGAGATCAGCATTTTAAAAGTCATGGTATCCAGGTGCCCACTAGTGTTTTGTTACCACAACTGCAAAAGATACTTTTTCAAAATTGCTATTCCATCCTGGGTTCTACAATCAGTCCCCTTTGTGCATATGAATACATTCATATCAGCATTATCACTAAGTTTCTGGTGATCAAATGTGATCATGAAAGGAATGTCCATGACCTACAATTCAGCATATATATCTCCACATATAGAGCACAACTGTGGCTAATTTCAGGACATTCCAAAGGGTGGCCCTGTGTATGCCATCATACTTTAGCTTCCTCTTGGAAGTCTTCTGAAGGCCAAAGGCTCTGTTATATGGGTATTGCCAGATACCATCCACTCTGATGCCCAAGCTGTGCAAGCAAATCAATTTCCTCCTGAATAATACACTTAACTTCTTCAGGGCAACCCTCCAGATATGTTCCTGGTCATCACTCTTTTGCCCCTTGTTTGGATGTCCTGAGCCTCCTCTAGGTGGTCCTCTTGGTACAGAAGCTCAGATTCCTTCTCAATCTTACCCATGCTTCTATTTGTACCTCTATTTTCTGAACAAGGTGCAGGAAAGTCACTTGAATGAGGGGGGCTTCAGAAGTGAAGGGGGGAGTAATATGAGTTGTTGTGGCCTTCTCCTTTCTAAGCAATTGCAATCACATTGAAGTGGTATGTTTCTTCATTGGATGTGGATTTTTAAGAAACACAAAAGTGCACAGATGAACCCAGGTGAGAAGGGGTCATGGATCCAACTCACTGCCACAATAAAAATCTGTGTCAATGCACAGTGCTGGGAAACCCATCTGGGGAACCTTTTTTCACTATTCATATCACACAAGTTGTATAACTGATGAACCCACAACTCATCTCAGGAAGAAGCCTTTAAACATGTGGCCCCTGCAGGGACTTTCAGATCCCACCTCTAGCAGATTGTGAACCTGGAAATCAATCAATTACTTGTCTATTGTTGACATTACTCATTGGTATTTTGTGCCCTTACTTGTTAGCTGCAATTTGGAGAGCATTCTAGTCTATAATAGTGTTTGTTGGTGATAACATTTATTGGTTTATTAATCCTTTCTTTCACTCCATTTGTATCATGTACTATCTTGTAAACATTGCGTTTTATATAAAGGGAATATGCTAGTAAACATGACAAACACTACCTTCTGATCATAAAATTTAGAGTCTAATAGTGATAAATATCTATCATTTGATACGAATTTGTTGGAAATTAGGAGATGGTATAATATGCTTGGAGTGTGTAATAAGAAGAACTGCCATGGTCCAGGGAGGTAGGGATGGCTTCCCTGAAAAACTTTTGAGCTGAGATGTGATGAATGACTAGGAATTGAAGAGATGATAATCTGTTAAATACAAAGATATACCCAGCTACGTCAGACTTCAGAGAAATCCAAGCACCTTTAGGAGCTTTAGGCATAAGTCACTTCATCCTTCTGCAAGTGCTTGCCTCAAATATGTAGATAAAAAATTTAGTTTGCGATGTGGGTGAACATTGACAGTTTTATACTAAATGATACAAAGAAGACATAAACAGTGACAGATATAATTCCATTTTCATGAAGTTTCTAGAACACAAATACATAAAGACCAAAATAGTTAAGAGATTTCAAGGTGATGAGGAGGGGAAATGAATGGGAAGTAAACATAAATAGGTATGGGAATTCTTTGAAGGGACTGAAAAACAAGTTCCAATCCCATAGTGGTACTTTCACAACTCTTTATTAAAATGAAAGGTAATAAACAGAAATATAAATTCAAAGTGGTTTTCACAATTTATGATATTAAAATGACTATATTTCCATAAGTTAAAACAGGCCCACAAATATCTTGTGTGGACTTCTAACCATGAATGAGAAGACCCATAAAAAGGTTTCATTAGACATGTGCATTTACCAATGAATTAGAATTTTCTTTTCTATTCTATTTTATTTTCCAGTACTGAGGAATGAACCCAAAGCCTCAAACATGGTAGGCATGTACTCTACTACTGGGTTACATCCCTTCCTCTTCTTCCCTTTCAAATCTCTTGAAAATGCTCATTCTGGCTTCAAATTTTTTTTGGTTCTCCTGTCTCAGCTTCCTTTGTACCTAAGATTTTATGCATTTGACACCATGCCCAGGGAAACTTAAATTTTATATAGAATCAAAGAAAAAATGGATTCAGAGAGGAAGCTAAGGAGGAAGAAATGAAACTATATATGGGAACCTTGGTAAACATCATAGAAGCTCATGTTTGCAATTGTTATGATCCAGAAGAACCCCCAACCCAACCCTCAGGCCTTTGTACACAATGAGATAAGTGTGAGGAATTGGTGAAAAGACTATAGAGGTTTTTCATCTTCAAGGAAAATAGAAGAAATGCTTCCTCACAATCAAAACTGTCACTTGTGAAATCTTTACAGATGCCAAGAATCCAGTTGGGGATATTTGACACATCTACCTCCCAGTAGTGCCCACCAGAGGTAAAGGCCTCAACAACCCATGCAACATAGCATCCCACTCTCTGGGACTCTTCAGTTGCACTATCATCTCCAAATATTCTATTTCTAACTTCATCAGGAAAGCTCTTATAGTTGTTGGCCCAGCCTTGAATCATTCTACTATCTATTGGACAAAAAAAAATCAAATCAGTAAATGACATTTACATATCTTGGGGCAAAGATTGACTGCCTAAACAATCCCTTCTTTTGTCCTACCTGAAAGGAATGGTGGAGAGCAAAGAGAGTTCAGACTCACTCATATATTAAGAAGGGTTCCTATGCCCTCAATAGCACACAGAAATCTTTAAACTAGAGAGAGAGAGAGAGAGAGAGAGAGAGAGAGAGAGAGAGAGAGCACTCTGAAGTATCATGTACGGTGTTAAGGGGTGATTTAATATCTAATTGTCAATAGAAAAGTAGGGACATGCCCCCAAATCTTTTT
The DNA here is from genome assembly GCF_045843805.1 of Urocitellus parryii. Taxonomy (NCBI): domain Eukaryota; kingdom Metazoa; phylum Chordata; class Mammalia; order Rodentia; family Sciuridae; genus Urocitellus; species Urocitellus parryii. The sequence goes on from NC_135541.1 coordinate 99,604,017, forward strand.
TTTTGTAGAAATCTCTTCTTGAGATATTTTTTATATCATTAATAAATAGGCATCATTTTGCTCTGATTGTGCCTGATCCATTATCAAACATCAAATAATTTGATGAAAAGCAACAATTGCACACTTTACAGAAACTAATCTCTGAATTCCATGATCTGTTGAGACCATGCATTCAGTCTAATTTGGGTTTTGGCCTTCTGCTATCTAGCCCTCTTCTCTACTGGGGCACAAACATGGCTTGTTTATGTTTAGAGATCACTCACCTTTCAGTTGTTTTGAAATCCATCTGATTGTATTAAAATTCTTCTATTTATGGCAAACTTAGTTCCTTTTTTGTTCATTGAAACTTGGATTTTATAAATAATATTTACCATTTTCAAGTGCATAGCATAAAAACACTTGAGATATAGAATAGATTAAAAACCACCAATCAAATTAAAATCTTCGAAATTAGAATGAACTGAAATAACACAAAATATTGATTGCTTCTCTAAGAAGGAATCATTGTATTGCTTAATATCCACAAAACACCAATAGTATTCCTTGTCTTGTACTACCTATATCAGAACTAAAATATGGATCTGAGCTATAAGTTAACAAGGGTGGTCTTGATCATTGTATTATGGCTAGACAGAGAAAGAAGATATAAATGATTCTATGACAGAAAATTAAAAGTGAGAAGACTCTTATTTGAGGAACCTATTAAAAAAATAAATGTGTCTGCCAAAGGCTCACTCTTACCTCTGAACTTATCCAGCATGTCCAGGATTCCAGTAATATGTAATGAAGACAGCTCTGGGTTCACTGGCTGCAGCTTCTGCATCTGCACCAACTCAATCCTGGGAAGAATGAAATCAGTTATACTTTCAAACCAAAGGTTAAACACAAAATCATTACAGAAATACCAATTTTAATCCAAGATATTTTACAAATCTTCCATTTTGGTGAATTAATTGTACATTTTATTCAACACTCTTGGGGATATAAAATATGCTACTTTTTTCTAATATTAATGCACTAAAGTTCAATCTCCTTATTCTTCTCAAACATTATCCAACTTAAAAAATTAATAAGTGTCATTCCCTCTATTTGTGAACCCATCCTCCAGGAGTACAAAGATCCTTGGAATCTCACAGAGAGCAGAAAGTTTAACCTTTGAAATATCAATCCATAGAGGTCAGAAATGATATAGTCACTGATTTCTAAGGGGTAAAGTACCTTGAACCAGTGATTTTGATAATCCCTACCCATTGAGGGGATCCAGTGTAGCCTGGCAGTACTGACTTTGAGGGTTCTAAGGCAGCTCTTGCCCTCTGAGTTCTGTCTACCTGGGCTGTGCCATGATGAAACAGAATGTGCTGTTTCTACTATGGTAATGAAGCCTCCTCCATTTCCTATCCCTGTGGAGTATTACTCTTTCCTGTCTAGTTTACCTTCTACCTTACTAGAATAAAACACTTTTCTGGGATACCTTAAAAATATTTTATTTTCTAAGATTTATTGGGACTGGACTGAAGAGGATAGAAGGAATGGGTGAAAGAAAGCCCAGAACACTAAATCATTTGTAGGTATAATTGAATTCATCCATGTAAGAAGAACATTTTTGAGACCAAGGAACATATTTTCTTGGAGCCTCTTTTCAAACACAACATTAAGTAACCACAAGAAAAGATGTTAATAACTGGACTCATGAACATCCTCATTTCAACAACAACAACAACAACAACAACAACAATGTCTCATAAACCAGAAACTATATAACTCACCTTTCATATACATCCCCAAATCCTAAAAAAAGAAAAAAAAATATATATATATATATAATATTAATAATGAGATAGAGAAGGATCATCTCTAGTACTTCGGCATGCCTATTTATTCATATGGTTTGTGTGACATTTTCTTTTCCTCAGTCCCCTCTAAGAAATCACCTCAGGCTATGTTAATACCAAAGCCCTCACTAGACATAAAAGACAGCCTTGGTGTACCCTGAGAGGATGGAGCTAAAAAGGGGTGGACCCCAAATGTGGGGTACCAGCATCCAAAGAGCTGTGGTGGTGCCACAACTAATTGTGATAGTAGAAGCAAATGTGACTCCATTTTGTTTTATGACTTCATCCTGTAAAACAACCATGCCAAGTAGAAGGGTCATGACTGGGGCAAGATGTTCTTTTCCTTTTGCTATAGAAATCTTTAAGAACACAAAACTACCTTATGGGCTATTGTTTCTGTAACTAGGGTAAAGGGCTCTGTTTCTGTAACTGGAGTGACTGGGATAACTATGATTGGTTAGACTTCCCTCCATTTGACTGCACTCTTCTGCTTCTGTAACCTAGCTTGCTTGCATTGGCTAGACCCCCAAACAACCTTTTTGCAGTTTGCACGCTTATGAGGAGTGCCCTTGCAATTGTTCCAGGCTGAACAGAGGAACAGCTGTATGCTCTGGTCAGTCGCCACTGCTGTGCTTCAATAAAGGCTTGATTCAATTATTCATGAGTGGTCTGGAAGTCAGTTTATGAGACCCTGGGACCCAGCTTTAACTATAACACTATGGCTCTGAGAGTCCAGCCAAGCACTCTCCCTGTAAGCTTGAGGTGGGGGATCATGGGAGGACTCTCTGCAGGAGACCAGCTCAGCTGGAATGTTTTCTTGTGTAGTGCTACAGAAGGAAATTCATTAAGGACTAGCCCCAAATTAGGACTGAGCTCTGTAAACATGCACAGAATGGTAAAAAATAAAATTGCCAAACTAAATTATTTTCCATTGTCGGCTCCTGCCATCCACCAACTATCAACTTCTAAGCAAACTTTATTTCAGGGTTTCTGGTTCTAAGATGTCATAGTAAATAAATAAATAAATAAATAAACAAATAAAAACATGTAAGAGTTTGACAAGAACATTGTCATATAACAATTCAATCTTATTCACATTTCTATGGTGGCAGTAGATACCAATGAAGTGTTCAAAGAAAAAGGAAACATACCTGAACATTTCCTCTGATTCTGTTATCAACATTCAGACCCATCTTGAAAAGATCTTGGATAGATTTTCTCAGGGGAAAGTGGTGCTCATTTCTTTACGTAATACTAAAAGTTTGCTTTCAAACCTTTGAAAACTTTAGGTGAATCATAACATTATTTTTCTCCCAAACAAGGCAAAAACATATTTAGATTTTACTTGCAATTACACAAGAAACACATGAATTTGAATTATATGGATTTTGGAAAATACCAAAAAAAATTATAAAATTAAATAAGTTTACTCTCATTACTTCTACAGAAACTTTATAAATACTTTGGGAAATATATATAATAGTTTCTTTACAGAAACTTTATAAATACTTTGGGAAATATATATAATAGTTTCTTTTATCCTTCTTTATTTCTTTCATTTTTTTTTGTTGTTGTTGTCTTTGAATCTAGGAGGTATACTTTACTCTGAACTACATCCCCAGCCCTTTATTATTCTAAAGATCAATTTAATCTTTATTTTTCTTTTTTTTTTGAATAGAAACTAGGGACAATTAATTATTGTGCTACATACCTAAACTTTTTAAAAAATATATTTATTTATTTAAATAAGACACAGACTATCTAAATTTCTTAGGTCCTCACTAAATTGCAGATGCTGGCTTCAAACTTTTGGTTTTTCTGCCTCAGCCTCCCGAATGGCTAGGAATATAGGCATGCACCAACACTCCTGCTTGGATTTTCTTAGTATATATAATTTTTTTATACTTTACTGAGGAGAAGATGGTGCTAGAAAGTTTGTTTTAGAACTGGAAATAAAGCCTTTGGGTCAACAATTTTAGGTCCTGAGAGTGTAGCACATTATAATGAAAATGAGAAACATACAGAATTTTAAAAGCCACAAAAGAAAGGAATCAGATTATATATAGGGGAAAATCAATTAGGATAATGGCAGATTTTTCAACATGGACACTGAAAGCTAGAAGATCCTGGAATAACATATTTCAAGTTCTGGAATGTAATGGGTGCCAAGAATCTTGTATCCAGCAAAATTAGCTTTTTTTTGAAGATGAAATAAAAACCTTCCATGATAAACAAAAGTTAAAAGAATTTATATCTAGAAAACCAGCATTACAAAACTGCCTTGACAAAATATTTCATGAAGAGGAAATGAAAAAACAACAATGAAAATCAGCAGAGGGAGGTCATAACTAAAGAAAAAACTAATCAAAGAGGAAAACTGAGTCAACTTAACTAATACTTATAATGCTATTACCCTGGCCCTACTGTTCATAGTAGTGATAATATTTTCTTGTTTTCAGATGCTTATGTAACCATACAAAGGACACTGGCTGAAGTCCTTGCACCATAGCCCGAAAGGGATGATGTGGGTACAAGTGCATGGAGTATTGCATACATGGCATATGTTAAGGGTGTCTGCATGGCAATCCACTCCACTCATAGTAGGTAGATGAGCAGCAGGCTGCTCTCCCTGTAGACACAGCCCTGGGTGTGAGGCCATCTGTTGCTGTCCCTGCCTTGGCTCCACAGCACTCTCTTTGATTGGTTGCTACAAGGACAGTTAGCAGACATTGCATTGGTGGCTGCCTGTAATCTGCTTAGCTACTGCCTGAGTATATATATACAGGGTAACTGCACAATAAAATCAGACCTGCTTCCTGTTTGGTCTCTGAAGGTCTTGATTAGCAACTCCACAGCCACACTCTCCTCTACCTTGTTCCATGGACCTCCTCACTGGACAAGAGATAGCTCACACATATACCCTTATTTTATTTTATTTTATTTTATTTTTTAATATGTTATTTTTTATTGGTTGTTCACAACATTACAAAGCTCTTGACATATCATATTTCATACATTAGATTGAAGTGGGTTATGAACTCCCAATTTTACCTCAAATGCAGATTGGAGAATCACGTCGGTTACACATCCACAGTTTTACATAATACCCTATTAGTAATTGTTGTATTCTGCTACATTTCCTATCCCCTACTATCCCCCCTCCCCTTCCCTCACATCTTCTCTCTCTACCCCAACTACTGTAATTCATTTCTCTCCTTGTTTATTTTCCCATTCCCCTCACAACCTCTTATATGTAATTTTGTATAGCAATGATGGTCTCTCTTCATTTCCATGCAATTTCCCTTTTCTCTCCCTTTCCCTTCCATCTCATGTCTCTGTTTAATGTTAATCTTTTCTTCCTGCTCTTCCTCCCTGCTCTGTTCATAGTTGCTCTCATTATATCAAAGAAGACATTTGGTATTTGTTTTTTAGGGATTGGCTAGCTTCACTAAGCATAATCTGCTCTAGTGCCATCCATTTCCCTGCAAATTCCATGATTTTGTCATTTTTTAGTGCTGCGTAATATTCCATGGTGTATAAATGCCACATTTTTTTTTATCCATTCATCTATTGAAGGGCATCTGGGTTGGTTCCACAGTCTAGCTATTGTGAATTGTGCTGCTATGAACATCGGTGTGGCAGTATCCCTGTAGCATGCTCTTGCGGTAACATCAATCAATAAAATTATGCCTTCATGTCTATTTCCATTTTCAAAGAACAATTATGCGTGCATTTTTAAAATGTACATTTTAGTAAATATATATCTATTTGTTTTATTTGCTTTAATATTTAAGCTAATAAACTTTAAGGCATTTGATCATTTTTGTTTCACACATTTGTACATGCTTTAATTTTGTTTTTATTTGATCCTTCCTAAAAAAAAACATTAAAACATCTTTTTGTAGCAAACTTCTGAATCTAGTATACTTGAGAATATATTAACTGTGCCCTCACATTTAAATGTTATTTGGTTAAATTTATGATTCCAGGCTTTATGTTTTGTCTTAGTAATTCAAACACTACTCAGATTTCCATTGGCAGCCACAAATATTAGGTCAAAGTTTGATGCTAATCTAATTCTCATTCTTTCAAAATAATCTCTGTTTTTACTCTTGAAAGGTTATGTACATTTTTGCTGCCTTTAATATTCTTATATTAGACCACAATATATTTAACTTTTTTGTTTTGACACCAGGGATTGAAACTGAGGAGGCTTATCCACTGCCCCACAACACCAACCCTTTTTACCTTAAGAGACAGGGTCTTGCTAAATAAATAAATAAATAAGTGCACACATAATAAATGGTAGAAGACAGTCACAGATCACACAATTGTAATGTAGACCACAAAAATATGTCAAAGAAAGGCTAAAATATTTATTGGTGAAGGAAAGTTGTTTTTTCACTGAGAAGTTATTAGAATTTAGAAATAGTAAGAATTAACAAAAAATTTTTAAAACTTATTTGTTTTAAATATTTCATTATGATTTTACTATAATTTTTCTAAATTTCTCAAGTAATAATGAAGCATTTGGCCCTTTTGAAAAAATCTCTAAGACTATGTATTATAAAATACAATTAGCATCTAACAATATTGAAATCTCTAGATTTTTCGAGTTTTTCTAGATTATGAAATATTGAAGAACCATTACAGTTGAAAATCTCATAATGCATGTTTTCAAGAGTTCTCCCAAATCTAAGAATTTGGACATTTTATTTTTATAAATGTGGGTGGGGAAAGAATTTGTGATGGTAATGCTATCTAAATTTCATGGGATTCCTTTCTTTAACAAACCACATTTAACAATTCAGAATAATCAGATATTTAAAATGAAATAATAATCTTTAAAATATTTTTTAAAGGTTTCTTTTTTTTTTTTTCAGTTGTGCCAGGCAACAACTCTAAAACCAGTCCCTCATTTAAAGTTTATCACTTTACCTCCTGCCCTCTACAGAAATATTTAATTGTATGAAATAATGTGAACCTGCACTAATTTGTTTTACTTATTGCAGTTTTCCATTTGCAATTAACATATTGCCTGGCACATGCCTGTAATCCTAGCAGCTTGAGAGGCTGAGGCAAGAGAATGGTGAGTTCAAATCCAGCTTCAGCAATTAACATATTGACATACTGGTAATAGCTACATGTGCATCCCAAGTACTTTGCTAAACCACACACCTAGCCCAGCTCACACACAGGTAACTAATGTATTCTTTGACAGATCTGGAGGAGGGAATTTCTGAAATTCAAAGTATGGGCTGGAGCTAGGCATGGTGATGCACACCTATAACCCCAGTTACTGCAAGCCTGTACCATGAAGATCACATGTTTGAGGTGAGGCTCAGCAGTTTAGCAAGTATTATTTTTAAAAAAATAACAAAAAGGGCTGGGGAAATAGTTTAGGTGTGAATTGCCTCTGGATTTAGTCTCCAGTAATGAATACATATATATAATCTTAATGGTGAATTTTTAAAAATTATTCCCAACAAGTTATTACCATTGAAGTATCTAAAGAGTTGTATTCTAAATATTTTATTTTTAACATTTTTGTCTATGCCTATGTCTATGTCTATCCATAATTTTAAAATGCTTCCAAAATTAAATCATATTTAAATATTTCTTGTTTGTTTCATTTTGTTGTGCTACTGGGGATTGAACTCAGGAGCATTCTCCCTTTGACATACATTTCCTGCCCTGTTGACTTTCAATTTGGAATCTTTATGCCTCTACCTCCCAGAATAACTTGGATTACAGGCATGCACCCCTCTAATGTGATTTTAGTTACTATTTTGAAAAGCTAACCATTTATTCAACTATTTCATTTACTTAGTCTTTCCCAAACAAGAATTCATTATTAGTTACAATCAGTTAATTACTACTTGCTAAATTATTTATATATAAAAATTTTAAGTGGATGAAATGTATCTTTAAAAACATGTTGAAGCTGCCAGGTGTGGTTGACACATGTCTGTACCCCCAGGGACTTGGGAGAATGATGCAGGAGAATCTCAGGTTTGAGGCAAACTCAGAAACATAGCCAGACACTGTCTCAAGAAAAAAAAAAAGAGAGAGAGAGAGAGAGAGAAAAGTCCTTGTATGCAGCTCAGTGATTAAGTAGTCTAAGTGGCCCTGGTTTCAATCTCTGGTGTTTAAAAAAAAATCATATGAAGAAATAGTCTTTTTTTCACATGTCATTGTTTGAATTGTAACATCTTTTGACCAATTTAAATTTACCAAAATTGTTTTTTTCAACAAGATTTTTTTTTCTTTTAAGTGCCTATTTCATATTCCTAGATTCCTAAATTCAAAATCAAATCAATCAGGATACCAGACATTTAGTCTCTTCTTTTACTTTTGTCAAACTATCTACAATAGTCATTGGTATTTCAATTTTCAGTTCTAAAGGCTGGTAGAAATTGGCCAGGAGTGAAAGAAATTAAATGGCCAGGATGAAAGTGAAGATGATAAAAGATTCTAGGTAATAATGAAGAAAGGGCATAAATTTTTGAGAAAGAAAAATATTTATGTTAAAATATTATATTAAAATATTATCAAATAGGGAAACAGGATTGGAAGAATGTGGTACTATACAAAAATAGAAATAAATTTTCCTGGGAGTATATTTTTAGAAATCAGAGGGAGTGGGAATGTGATTCAGTGGTAGACAGCTTGGCCTGGGTCTCATCCCCAGTGCCAAAGAGAGACAAAGAGAGAAACCAGCACTAAGACAAGATTAAAATGTATTGAGGAGATTAGTAAAGGAGATAATTGGTTCAAAAAATGGTCTTGACCTTTGCCATTTATGCTAATACACTGTCCTGCTGAAATCTAATCAGGGTGGTGGACTTTAAGGATCCAAAATAATATTAGAGTTTACTGAAGAAAAACTGTGTTCTCTTCAGAGGCACTTGAGGTTAACTAGACTTTGGAAACATAAAGAGGTTACAGCTGTCATTCTGAGAGCTCAGAAGACACAGAACCCCTGAGCCACTTGGATGAATTTTCCTGCAAGCACTGAAACGACCAATTAAAGAGTTTTCAGGTGAGTACCAAGTTCTGGGTAAATAAACTTATAATTTTTCCTTTTATTTTAATTCAGTTTTCAGAGGGATTTCCAAATAGATGCTGAAGTCTATTAAATAAAAGCCATATAATTATTTCCAGTTCATGATTGAGCTACAGAATTTTAAACTATCATTGTTTTGAGATGTAGAAATCAATATATTTTATTTTATGATCCATGTGTACCTAAATTGTGAATTTATGGAGTAAAAGAATTCTTGATGTCTTATACCTTCCTAAATTCAAAATCAAATCAATCAGGATACCAGACAATTAGTGTCTTCTTTTACTTTTGTCAAACTATCTACAATAGTCATTGGTATTTCAATTTTCAGTTCTAAAGGGAGTAGGATGTAAGCTTAATTGGAAAACATTGAAGAATGTGGAAAATGCTGTTTTCAGGAACTCCAGGTTATGGCTTTGGTCTATGAAGTACCCAATGGCAATCCAGGATATGGTGATGGCTGTGGAAGGATGACATTCATGGGTGAAACAAGGAGGTGCAGAACGTGAGAGTGTTTTCAGTATTCATTCTAGTTTAGAAGTGGAAATTTTGATGACCTCCAGTCATTCATTGTAAAAGCACAGTGTGTTGGATAACACCAGTTGCCATTTAAACATGGGGTTTTCCTATTTCCAAATGTGGATGATTTTTTTATATCATAAGTCTACTATGATTGTTGGTGCCTTGCTCTTACACATTTCTTTAAAATGGTAATTTTACACATCTCTTTTTGAATACAAACAATCAGAATATATTCTATACTATTTTTATTTTTAATAACCATCACTTAAAAATAGCTGGAGGCTTAAAACAAATGTTTTTTTTTTTTTTTGCAATGATTTTAGTGTAAGTTTTGACCATAAATACAATATACAGGGTTATTTTTTATTTGTTTTTAGACTTTATTGGGTCAATGTTTACTTTTAACTCAGCTATACTCTCTCTTCTATGATTAAGTTTGGTTTTTTTTCTAAATATATTGATGAAGTAGGTATTACACTAGAAAAGACAAGATTGGTCAGAGAACAGTAGCTATGAGATATGCCATGTGTCTAAGTTCTCTTAGGTAATAGGTGTTCTGGAGTGACTATAGAAGGGGCAAAAGTTTCACTGAGATTTCAATTTAAGAATCAGAAAGCCAAATAAAATTGTGAGTGTTATAATTCTCATGAAAATGGGCTAACTTGACAGGAGTTTTTCTAGAAAATATTTGTTTCCATCTGCAAGGTCCAGAAGCATCTGTCAGTCAATGACATCAGGTTCACCTTCCATCCATAGACCACAGATGGAAGCATGTCTGGAGAGTTCATTGGAGTTCATTGGATTATCTTGTTTCATTTTCAGTTTCTTATCTTTAGCATTAGTGATATATCTTTGGGCTGCACATAGAAAGTGGCTTCTCACTTAGGCCACTACAGAGTGAAAGTCCTTTCCCTTTTAGTCAGTTCTCTAGATTTAGTTCTTTTACTCTGTATTCAGGGTCTTTATGTTATCTAAAGATTTTTGAATGGATACACCAAAATTTGTATCATTGAGTTCTATTAAAGGGGTCTCTGCTAAGAATTGGCAGAAGCAGCCAAGGCTGGAGAGGTAGAGATTTTAAATATTGCAAGTGCAGAATATAAAAAGCAAGCACATATTCCATTTTAGAAGTAGATAATTTTCCACTTACATTGTTAAGTCTAAACTACTCAAGTAACATAATGTAAGTGAGGTTTGATTTTTTTCATTAACCCCTAATGAAAAAAAGTAACTTTCTCTTTCTCTTTAGAAATAAAGTATCATACATGCTGCAGGGCTTCTAGAAATCATTTATCTGCTGAATTGTGAGACTGACTGAATTTGAGCACTTGTTGAGGTGTTTGCACAACTGAGACCTTTTCAGTGGCCCAGGGAGAAATATCAAAATGGCATCCTGTCATAGCTAAGGCCACAGGTCAGACAAAAACATCCTGAGGTTACTGAAATTGGAGAATAGCATCCAATACAATGATAGAGAAACCTTCAAGATTACCCTGTCACATATGGAAAGGGAAAAAAAAGCTTTTAAGCTTTATTCACAGAAATGTGCAAAAGCATAAGGGTTAGAGTTTTCTTGAGGAAGTTGCATATATTGAAAGAATTAGTTGAAACATCCAGATTTTCCCCCCTAAACCTCTGAATACCTATATCTAATTTTAGAAGGAGAAGTGGACCCAGTATTGTGCCCCCTGAGCACAACAACCATGAGTGGACCAAGGTCCTGTCTGAGAAAGAAAGAGGTCCCCAAACAAATAAATATGAAATATATTGAAGATTTCCAGAAAGAGAAATGGGAATTTGAAGAAAAATGGGTCCAATTAAAAAAAAAAAATCTCCCTGATCTAGCCTAGGAATCTAAGACATCTGATGTCTACAAGAGGTGCCAAACCAAGGGCCCAAAGAGAAAAGCTATGGTAAGCCTAAGAACATGACCAGGACAGGAGGTCCATAATCCAAGTAGATAAGAATAGATCAGAGGTTCTCATAAGCTTGGAGTCTGCAACAAGGCCTTGGAGAGAAGCAGGGGCTGAAGTCAATGGAGGGATTCCCTGGAGATTTCTCAGATGTCACCATCTATCAACCATCATCCCTCACCAAGATCAAAACAGAAAAATGAGAAAAAATTTGAAGAGGAAGAAAGAAATGACTATTTAAATTTGAGCAGTGGAGATGAAGATGCAGATGGTGGATTTTGAGTGTTTAAATTGTTCTTAACTTTAATAATTATTTTCAGAAAATAATGGTGATATTTCCAATTGCTGCACCGCTGCTGCCTTTTTAGTACTAAAATTTTTTCATGAATATCCAGAACATTGTTCACCAAAAACACTGATATGACTTTATTCTGATTTTCAAGATAACTATTACTGAATTTTTAACTATGAAAATCATGCTGATATACACTTTAAATAAATTATGACATATGAAGGACATGTCTAAAGTTTTATTATTAATCAGTTTGAATATATAGTTTTTACTAACTTGTCAAATACCCTTTCTCAGAGAGTGACTTTTCTTTATGAAATAGGCATGGTTTTACAAAAACAAAAGAAAAGAAAAGAAACTACAGACAGAGATATTGCTTAATTTTGAGGACCTAGTTCACACAGTCATGGAGATGGAGAAGTCACCTGATCTCCTCTAGGCAAGCTAGAAGCTCTGGAAAGTTGTTACTATAATTCAGTCCAATCTGAAGACCTGAAAACCAGTAGAGCCAGTAGTATAAATCACAGTCCCAGGTGGAGAGAAATAGATGTCTTAGCTCAGGCAGTTTGGCAGGAAATGATAAAACCTTCCATCATTTGCTTTTTGGTCTAAGTAGTACCTCAGTGATGTGGATGATGTTCACTCATTTTGGGGTAGGGAAACTCCTCTACTAACTTCATTGATTCAATTTGAAACATAAAACTGTCACACTTAGTATTATTAGTAAAGAAATTGAGTTTTGACATGCCTACTGTTAGCTCTTTTTCACATTCCAGAGATGAACCCCCTTAATTTTAAAATTATGAGTACAGTTTATGCAATTCTTTCACCTTTCTTATGTTGATAATATTATATTTTGACACTTCTTATGAATATTAAGCTTGACACCTCTTATTTTTTACATTTTATAATCTAGATTGGTATTGATGCCCACCCCCAGTAATAAGATTTAAGGGGTATGAAAAATCTGACACGTACTAAATATTTACCTAAATCCCAAAGATGTCTCTCACTCTCTACCCTAGAAAATTAAAAGAAAGTGTAAAAGGAAAAAGGGAGAAAATTCTCTCACCAGCTGTTCCATACTCAGAGTCTGAATACTTCTTTTACTTTGAAGGAAGTGGGATAAAGAACTGAATGACAAATATACATGGGTTCCCTTTGGTGCTCTATGTTCACAACACTTAAAATACCAGAGGAGGGCAAGTTCTCCTTCTTCCAGTGATGATTGAGCTAAGGCTTAAGGAACTGGTAAATTCAAGAGGATAAAGAGAATACAGAGTTATTTTGGCTCATATAATTTATTCCTTGGCAATGATAACACACACACACACACACACACACACACACAGTCCACATCCTTTCAATTCTACATTCAGTTTTATCTCCTCTCCTCTTCTCCATCATCACAGTGAATGTGACCTGCTCTCTCAATACACAATCATAAAATGGACCCCAGGAAGGGAATCATAATGCTGACAAACTGCAGTAAAATTTCTTCTCCCTTTTCTAAATGTTCTTTAGTATCCACTTAAACAGCAGAGGGCACAAGCAGAAACAAAACTTTATTTATTTTTCACATTGAAAGAAATGAGGATTCTGAATGTTATCTGCATTACAGACCAATTTTCCCATTATCTCTTCTTTTGCATGAACACTGTGGTTCCAACATCAATTTAAAATGGTCATAAAGACAGGTAAAAGATCTATCTAACTCCTGGTGCGATTTGCAACCACATATACTTAAAATGTAAGGAGATAAACACCCCTAACACATTAAACCCACCAATTAACAAAACATCTCAAGATATATACACAGGGTAGAGGTAAAGGCTTTAATACAGCATAGCAGCCCACTCCATCTGTATAAGAGATTGAATAAAAATCATTGCTCTCTCAAATATTGTACTGCTTAGTTTTCACAAAAATCAAGTTTTTACAGGGTTTTCTGATTTACAATAAAATGTATTAACTTAAAAAATATCCATAGTTAAACTATCATATCTAATTTTTTTTGCCTATGTGCAAACTGAAAACTGTGTGTTTTTAATCCCTAGAAATGTTATGTAGTATGTATATTTTAACTGTATGTGTTAGGAATAAATGACTTATAGTGCATGAAAAAAAAATGAAAAAAAATGTCTATTAAAATGCATTTTTTTCATTGAGAAAAATAAACATATGGGTCTATGCAAAGCAAACATTTACTTTTGTAGATTTCATTGTAGGACAGTGCATCACAAACATATTTGCCATTTTTCCTCCAGAACTGCTTAACTTTCAAATTACAAATTACAATATTCAAATGTCAAGAATTTTAAAAATCTTTTTAAGTGTGATTTTATTATTTCAACATTTGTTTTTCATTTGACATTTGATCTTCAAGCAAGCCCTGAGCACTTAAAGCTGTGACTAGTCATTGGGAGCTTAGTTAGCATTATCTGCAAAACCTGTTGTGGAAGAGTTTGCTGTTAACGCAGACAGCGAGTGAGGTGGCGGTTCACACACAACAAGTACATTTGTCAGATGGTCCACAGCTTCCTCAAGTTCGCCTTGAGCTAGTGACTCTTCACCAAGCTGTATTTCTTCAAGGAAGACTTTCTGAACAGCTTCAGTATCTTTAAGATCCTGTAACTTGGAAAACGCACTCTCCTGGGCAAACTTATGCTTTTCTCTTTGTTCTCCAAGTGTACTCTTGAAGTTGGTGTTGCTCCACCTCTTGCAATTGAAGTAAATGCTATAGCAGATGATGGGCCCCACATACACTTGTGGTCACTGCACTGCTTGGGCTGACCTCTTCCTCAGGTGCAGGTAGTGCCACTGCCCTCCCTGCAGATTGGTGGCTATGTGAAGAGAGAGTGAAATATTAATATATTTTCTTTATGGTAAAGTTTATGTGCTGATTGCTTTTCACTCATCAGGCTTTGGTCTGCTTTAAATACTATAACCTGTAGTTTGCTGACATGCATTCTTAGTCTCCTTTGCTGCTTTCCCTTTCATTCAGTTGTGTGTATTTTCTTAGTCCTTAACTCACTGTATCTGGTGCTTTGATGTATCATTATTACATTAAGTCCAAAATATTATCAAGATGTGTCAAAAACTCAGAATTCATCTTACTTCTAAATCCTGCTAATTTTTTTAGCATGTTGTGTTTTTCCTTGTAAATTATCCACCTAACAGCCAACATTTTTCCCCTTCTTATTTAGTGTATTTCCCTTGCTTTTTCTCCATGAATCAAATGTGATGCCCAGGAAGAATGATATTGGACTGCAAGCCTCTGATAAATTTAGTAAATTTTCTTTATAGTTGAACTTTCTTTAGGCTTTGTTTGTTGTTTCACACAAAAGATGTAGAGATGATAGACTAGTGGAGGAGAAAAATAGAAGTTGCCAACTGATGGCCTCCATTTTCTCAAAAGAAATTAGATGTTTTTTTTAGACAAAGGTTTTTGAAAGATTCTTCTTGTATATAATTGCATATTTATATTATGCATTTTACATTGTGGAAATGCTTCATATCATTTTTATTAAAACAAAAATTTATCAAATATTCTTTCGAAGTTTCATCTAATAAAGAAAGATGGAAATAATGCACAAGGCTTTTGGAACTCAAAAACTACTTGTATTTTCTATAGAGTCTTGTAGGCAATTTCAGCAGTATGTTTTGTTTAAATATATGCTTTTGCTTTCTTAACACCCTTTGGGAATTTAGACTATTCTATATAAATTCTAGATGGCTAACATGTTGAATTTATTTGAAAAAAACTTTTGCGCTGAGGATGTGGCTCAAGTGGTCACATGCTCGCCTGCATGCTGGGGGTTCTCGGTTCGATCCTCAGCACCACATAAAAGTAAAATAAAGATGTTGTGTCAACCTAAAACTAAAAAAATAAATATTAAAAATTCTCTCTCTCTCTCTCTTAAAAAAAAGCTGTTGCAGATTATGTCCATTATTTCCATTCTGGACACTAAATTTGAAAAATCAAAATTAAAGAGCCCTAGTTGGGGATATAATTCAGTAGTTTAGCACCTGCATAGTGTGTGTGAGGTTTTAGACTTGTAACATGCACTCGAAAAAATAAAAATAAAAATAAAAAATCTGATTTTTATTCATATTTATTTGTTTTCTGATTGCTTGACTCCTCTCTGCTGAAGCTCTACCTCAGGGCCTCATGCTTGCAAGGCAGGCACTCTATCACAGAGCTGCACCCTCAGACAAAGACCTGACACTTTTTACTTTCTTTTGAGTATTCAGAAGATCTCTGATGGTTTTATCACATACATGCATAAGAGAAACAGTCATGCTAAGGTGTTCTCAATGTTAAACAGCATTTCTTTAAAAAAAAAGCCAAATTATATGTAATAAGTGAAAATATTGATATTCTGTGTTGTGAAGTGGGGGGGTGGAGTATGTGGTATTTGTATTTTCAATTAATATAGAAGTTTACCATGGTTGTGAGGACAGATTATGCAAACTTATTTGTGTGTGTGTGTGTGTGTGTGTGTGTGTGTGTGTGTGTGTGTGTGTGTGTGGTATTGGTGATTGAATCAAGTATTATGCATATGAGGGAAACCTTTAAATTTGGAACATTTCATAAGTCACATTTGCCCCCAGATGGCAATATGGCTGATAGCACAGGTTAAAATGCGAGATGTATGACTTCAACTAGAGCTCTATGTGGCTAAATTTACATGGACAATATTAAATAGAAGTGGTCAAAGCGTCCATTTGTGTATAATGGGTTAAACACTGTCTCCTAGAAAATATTTTTAATCTTCTCCATTTAGAATGATGTTGACCTTGGGTTTAGCATACATAGCTTTTATAATCTTAGAGTGTTATATTTCTACTATCCCTAGTTTTTCTAGAGTTTTGAACATGAAGGGTTACTGTGTTTTGTCAAATGCTTTCTCTGCATCTATTTATATGGTCACATGATTCTTGTATTTAAATCTATTGATATGATGAATTATGTTTACTGGATTCTGTAGGTTGAACCAAACTTGCATCTCTGAGACAAGCCCCCACTGATCCACAATCTGATGGATCTGATCTTCAGATTCCCCAAGATCTTCCACACAGCAGTCCCAAGGTCTCAATGCCATTCCAGCTTGCAAACAGAGAGACCACCAAAATGCAAAAATGCAGCAAGATGGCAGCTACTAGCACACCCAGCACAAAACCTCACATACAAACAAACCTGCAGGCACACCAACACTGAAACTACAGGTCCTGGCCAGTGTCACCAGAGGCAGTATCATGCAACCAAACATTCAGGAACACTGACACTGGACCTTCAGGCCCTAGCTGATGACTGGCAAGCAGCAGTATCAGAGAAACCCCCCCTTTTTTTTTTTTACCTCTAGAATCTTGAGTCATGGAAATACAAGGAATGCAGCCTCCGTCTAATCTGCCAACGTTATTGATGCAATATGCTGAGACTTTCCTCCTCCTCTTCCTCCTCCTCCTCCTCCTCCTCCTCCTCCTCCTCCTCCTCCTTCTCCTCCTCCTCCTCCTTCTTCTTCTTCTTCTTTTACTGGAACTTGAACACAGGGGCACTTAACCACTGAGGAACGTCTCAAGCAAATTTTATTTTTTAGTTTGAGACAGGTTCTCATTAGTACCTCTCTATGTTGCTGAGGCTGTCCTTGAACTTGCAATTCTCCTGTTTCAGGCTCTGGAGTCACTGGGATTGCAGGTGTGTGCTATCATGTTTAACATTTGCTGAATCTTGATAGAGAAGGCCTTTGTTAACAAAGCTCCTGCTAAGTGCACACATGCCTCAAGCCTTCTAAAAGGCCCAGAGACCTAAATAGCATCACCAAATTGCCAAGAATCCTGGGTGGAAGAGGACATTTTTCAGTTTGTTTGAATGCATGTAGAATAACTTCACACCAATGACAGCCATCACTTCACAGTAACAGAATCCACCTAGGCAATTGTAGCTCTTTAAGTTTTTCTGGGGAAATATACAAACTTACATTGTTAGAGATTCTCAAGAGTTGAAAAAACACTACTCTGAAAGAATTGGTCTTAGAATCCAAGAAAAATGTTAATGCTAAAAAAAAAGTCAGAAACTTGAATTTCTCAAAGCAACTCAGGAATAATTATTTCCCAGAACTCTGAACTAAGCAACTTGGACATGACCCAAATCCCCGGGAGGAGGGTTCAGAGCAAATGAAACTAAAGTAAATTCAAGATTTACAAGAGAAACAGTACTTTGAGAGAAAATTTACCAACCAAGTGAAGACTATCCAATGTAGTTCAGTACACCAAGAAACCTGATTTCTCCCAAGAGGCACTGAACCAATCAGAAGAAGATTTAAGAAATGTGGAAAAAGTGAGATATCCACAAACTATTATTTTTTTCAAGAAGATGACATTGCAGGGATAGCCAAAGAGCCTGCACATGAAAAGACACCACAAGTTTTTATTTATTTATCTGTTTGTTTGTTTGATTTGCTGGTGCTAAAAGCAAACCCATTACCCCATTTGTGCCAGGCAAGTGCTCTACCAGTTAACCACATCCTTGACCTCAGGACACCAGAAGTTCTATCGGGATTTGTATTTGAGTAAGCATCTGCAACAGGTACCGCTGATGGATTGATTCCATGATAGAGCTGGCATCACATCTCACAGCACCTGAGGAAACAGTGTGAGAGACAGGCTGTGGAATTGCAGAAATTTAACAGAGTAAACCTAAATCTATGGATTGAGATTGCTGCCTTGGAATTAACTGATAGGCAAGCTGTTGTACACACAAGAAGCTGACCATGACAGGAGGCCAGAGTGCCAAGTTCAGATGAAAATACCTATAATCCTCCTCAGTGAAAAGCCTAAAAGAGAGGGTTGAAGAGTGTTTGCACAGTGTGCAGGAAGTAGGGAGTTATTTTACTATTCTGAAAAAACAAGACAAAACAAAACAAAACACCGACTTCTCATCTCCAATTTTAAAAGTTCCAATGGTATGTAGTGAAATGGAAATACATTTGTGTTTTTGTTTTTACTGTTATGTGGTGTTTTGATGTCAGGAATTTTTATAAACTATAATGGGTTAAACATTGTCTCCTTGAGAGATCTGGGACCTGGGACCTGGTAGTTGTAAATGTGAACTTATTTGGAAATATGAGCTTTGCAATGTAATTTATTTAAAGACCTCCAGATAAGATGACCCAGGATTTATGATGGTACCTACATTCAATGATTAGTGTCCTTCTAAGAGAAAGAATATTTGAGACATGGACAGAGGAGAGCCATTTGAAGAGAGAGGTAGAGACTGAGAAATGCTGCCATAATCCAATGAGAGCCAAGCTTGCCATTGGCCACCAGGAACCAGGAGAGAGGCATAGTACAGGAATTCTTCACAGCTGCCAGAGAGAGTCAACCCAGTCAGCACCATGATTTTCAATTTTAGCATTCAGAACTATGGGAGTTGCCTAGTTTCTGAGGCTGGCGGTGGGGTGGATGCTCAGAAACTGGGAAAATTGTTCTGGATGCTGGGTTGTGGAAGAAGATGAAAGACTCAGTTGGGATAACAGATATGCTTTATTTAGAGGGGGCAGTAGTCCCCAGCTTTAAATAGCAGTTCCATTTTCCCCAGCCAGTTCCATCTAGACCCTGAGTGGCTTCATATGCCATTTTTTTGAGGCAATGCAAAGAAAAACATTTTCAATAAATTATATAAGTGGGTGCAAGTTCAGAAGCAAATGTTTACGACCTTGAGTGCATATGCAGAATCAGGATATTCCAGACCTTGGCTACATACTGAAAACATAACCAACTAGAAGCCTTGACCAGAGAGCCTAACTACTGCCACTTGGGGCCTGCCCAACATTGACCTCAAACTTGTGATTCTCTTGCCTCAGCCTCAAAGGTAGCTGGGATTACAGATATGTTCCACTACACCTGCCTGAAATGCATAGAATTCTAAAGACACAAACCAAAGAAGTCAAGAAGCCAGCAGAATGGAAAGGACAAGAAAGGACTTCCCCACACAGCCTTTGGAGGGTATTTGACCTTTTTAATCACTTGAATTCAGACTTCTGGCCTCCAGAGGCCTGAAAATAAATTGTTTAAAGGCACCTACTCTGTGAATTTTTTATGACAGGCCTAGATCACACCCCAATATACATGGAGGGTCACACTGAGAGAGTCCAAAACTTAATTGTCTTCATTTTATTTTATGTGCCTCCAATTACTACACTCAGCACCCAAAGTGGAGATATCAAGGCTAAGAGACTTGTGAGACTGAAAGTAATGAGAAAAGTAGTAACTGACACTGATTATTGAAGTGCATGATCATATATCATGTGCATTATACTGGCTAGTAGGAAAAATGAAAAAAAAAGAGAAATATAACTAAAAGGATAAAATTTTTGGATCCAGTATAACTGACACTAGATTACTCCTTGAACAAATAAGATAAAACAGCAGTACAAAAATCCAAGATTTTGCCTTGATTGTCACTCTGTGGAACGTTTCCCCTGTGAAACTAACACTCAAAGTATAGTTGATGATTATGGGGTCCTACATTTGCACCTATTTTGATCCCCATAATTTTATTTGGATTCTTTAATAAAATAGTTTTTGATTTCTGAAATACAGAATAATATATAAGCTTGTTCTTAAATTTATTTTCCTAAACTTTAATCAAGAGATTGTAGCCATGCTTTTTATAAATGGTTTATTTAGAGTCATAGAATCTGGTCTTTTATATTCAAATATTCATTGTGTATGTAAAATGTAAATATTATTCATCTGTTGAGAAACTACAAAATGACACTACTTAAAAAAATTTACCATGAACAGCAGTTGGGCCTCGTCATATTTTTAATAACACATTTATTTTTAGAGCTATTTTTCATCCACAGGAAATTGAGTAGAAAGTTGAGTTCCTATATGTTCTCTTCCATCCTACACACACATCCCTGGCCACTATTCAAGTTCTGCCCTGGAGAAGTATGTTTGTTACCATGAATGAAAAAAAAACTCTTATCATTCAAGCCATTGCCATTTTGTCATTTACATATGGCTACAGTTGGATTCATCCATTTCTGAGCAGTGATAGCACTCATTTCTTCATATCAACTATTCATACCCATAAACCTGCATGGCCTATTAGTCCCTGAAGATAATTCAATATGAAATTTTAGATACATTAAGTTGTTTCTCTTTCCTTAAAGAGCATTGACCAAGTTTTATGTTTGTCAGGCCACCATGGGCACAATCATTCCTCTGAGGATTTCACGGTGAGGAGCAAGGTCTGAAAGTGTGTTTTCATCAATATCTGTCATCAAATTGTCACAAAGTACCATCAACGTCAAGCATAAAATGCTTCACTTAAACTGGCAACCACAACTGCTATTGCAACTGAGAAATAGGACAAACAGCAGAACTTAGAAGGAAAGTGGTCCAAACTCTGCATATTCAGAGGATCACTACTGCACAGGGCTTCACACTTCGGCCACTGGCCAAATTTCATGGATGAAGCATCAGTGTAAGTGAACATTTTTCAAAAACTTAATTGCATGACACGTTCTTCTAAAACTTGCCTTGTTCACAACATAAGCATGTCATGGAGCATGGACATATAGATATTTGTCCTAAAACTTTTCAAATTTAACTTGAAAACATTTTATATTTAAAGAGATGTTAAAAATGTGATGGAATGACTTACCTTGTATTTCCATGCCCAGTTTGTTTCTCCCCTAAAATGATCACACATTTCCATGGCACAATTTGCAAAAATTGGAAGCCTATTTTGGGAGGTTATCACAAACTGAAGTCAGACATTTTTCAGATTTCACGAGCTTCTATATGAACATCCCATGTTCTATTCCACGATCCAACCTAGAATGGAGCATTGAATTCACTCTCACATCTCCTTTGGTTGGAGTTGAAAGATCTTCTTTTTTACTTTTTATGACCTTCACAATTTTGAGGAATCCTACATAGGTCTTTTGTAAAATGATCTTCAGTTTTGGTTCGCAGCTATTTTTCTCATAGATAGACTAGAGATATAGTTTTAGAAAGAAAGAACACACACACACACAAAAAAAACCTTCTTTCCTCATTATATGATATTAAAAGTATGTGATATCCACATAGTCTGTGTATTAAAATAAGTTCACTGGTTTTAACAAATGTATCATTCTGACTAGGGATGTTGGAAAAGAGTGAAGCTACCCAGTTGTATTTAGAAAGAGGGGGCAGTTAATACATGTATTTTTTTTTATTTCCTCTCAGTTTTGCTGTTAACATAAAACTCCTTTAAAATAGTTTAGGGAATATAAGGGAAAGAGGAAGGTCCAACTTTACTGGCTTCAATGAAAAATGAGTCCTTGTCCTGAGTGTGAGAAAGAACTTCATTTGTTTTTATTTCCCAAGGAAAAATAAATTATATTTTCTTAGATCAATAGAAAGATGAAAACATCAAAATAATGTTTATTGCAGACAATGATATAAAATTCATCCTACAAAATGTCATTCAGCTTAAATCATAAAATTATGCAATCTTAAATCTGACAAATTCACAAAACATGTAAGCAGGCACAGCATGTAGTGTATCTGGAACACATGGTTTTTATCATGTTATGTTCCACAAAAGATGACCGACCATCATTAAAAGGAAAGAAAAATCGAGTCAACACAATTTGGCAATTTACGCCGTCTTTATATTTAAAAAGAAAGTTACAGTCAACAAATTGCCATTTTAACTTTTTCATTGGGTATTAAACCCAGGGGTATTCTACCAAAGAACTACATTGCCAGCCCCCCCCCCCTTTTTTTTCATCTTCTTCTTATTATTTTTAATTATTTTGAGACAGGGTCTTGCTAAGTTTCCCAGGCTGGCCTCAAACTTGAAGTCCTTCTACATCAGACTCCCAAATTAACCAAATTGTGTGAATTAATAGGCATGTGCCACCATGTCTGGATCAAGTACAAATTACTTAAAAAGCACTAAAGTACAGTATTGTAAACTTCAACTAGGAAGGGCTGCCCGGAATGTAAATTCCCCAGGCATAGAGTTCCTGACTTACCCCTGTTCACTTGTGGCCAGTGTGAACAAAAGGCCTGACTGGGAAATTCAAAGAGCCAGAAGGGTACCGCCATATGAGAGAACACTTGGCGACGTTCACGAAACTCACACTTTCACTCTCAAAATCAACAAACACACCAACCCGGCCCTGAGGCTTCTCTACATAGTGAGAAAGCATTGGGGAGGTTGTCAAGAGACTATGGCCATCATCTTGCTTCACACAAAGGAGAAGAAACACGTCTTCGGATTCAGTCACTGTGCCATTCCTTCTTATCCAGGAATCCTTACAGACTCCTACAGCCCAGTCCAAAGGGTCCTTCATATCTAATTCCCAGTACAATTTCCCAGAGTTGAAACTCTCTGTTCCCCATGCAGCAAAATAGTTAATTCCATCAGAATTCAAAGACGAGTCTGGAAGGGCGTGCCCAATTCTCAAACGCCTCACGTCATCAAATAGCTTGAGGTTATCACTGGACACCGTATTTTCAAAGGATATCTCCACTGTAGAATGAAGAGAATATTCAAATCAAAACCAACTTTTAAATTGCTGTTAGATGAGAAGGTCTACCCGAGTCTTAATGGGGGGGGGATGGGGTGGCAGAAGAAGAGGGGTAATTGTGGCTGAAGTGCATTGCACTCACAGGTTTCTAGAATACTGCAGAAGAAACAATAGTCCAACCACAATGAAAACACTGCTAAATATATGGACACTGGAATAAAAGGGTGAGCATGTCTACTTCCAGCTTGTTACTTTTCATTTCATCTGAGAAATTGGAGGTCTGCTTTCCCATTCAATCCAAAGCAATAATTTGTTGCTATGGTTCCTATTTAGTTCTACCATGGAAATCTAAAAACTGCTTCATCATATACCAACTTGTCTTTTTTTGATGCTTGTGAAATATTGCTCTGTGCACTCAGTTATTTTATGTTTGTTCATACATGCTATTATATTAAATTTAACGCACTTAGTATATTACGTTTCATAAAATACGTATCACACATTCAATTTCCAAGACATTTTAAGGGTAATGTTTAAATAACCTTCATCACTCAGTGCAATTAATTTAAAATGGGAACATATTGAACTAATTTATAGTTGTCTTATTGATTGAAATGGTTTTGTATGTATAGCCCAAATCACATTTATTATTATACCAGTGATCACTTATTTTTTTCCTTATTTAATCATGGTGATCAGATTACTAAATATAATTATAAATACCAATTGGCAGACCATTCCCTTTGGGTAAATTAAAGGTTAATAAATGGAAGGGTTTCCCATAGAAAATCATCATTGAAAGTCATTACACTATGCTCCCATCACTGGGCTGACACTCACCTTGGAAACACTTGAGCCTGTCTATCAGTCCAGTGATGGTCTGGGCAGGAAGTGCTGGATTTATAGGCTGAGGCAAGTGCAGCTGCACTGATTCACTCCTGAAAGCAGGAAGAGGACATGAATCTTCTGGTGACAAAAATGACATCACAGTTTTTAAGGAACTAAACAACAATTCTGCTGAAAATGTTTCTTGAAACCGTTTTCTCATGAATGTACCTCTGTGAACATGAGAAGGGACTGTCTCTAGGAATCTTTCTTACTTAATTTGCAAGTTAACAACCCATTTCTCAGAGGTACCCATGTTTCTCATTAGCTAACTAGGATAGGAAAAACTGCCCCCATGCACCTCAATGTTTCTGATTTACAATGTCAAATCATACATGGTTGCATTTATCTTATTTATTTATTTTTGAAAAGAAAGAGTGAGAGAGAGAGAGAATTTATATATATATATATATATATATATATATATATATATATATATATATATATATAGTAGTTTTTGGCTTACACAGCATCTTTGCTTTGTATGTGGTGCTGAGGATGAAACCCGGGCCGCACGCATGCCAGGCGAGCATGCTACTGCTTGAGCCACATCCCCAGCCCCACATGGTTGCATTTATGAACGTCAACATTCAGCCCAGGATGACATATCCCTCAACCAACAGGGGAAATAGAGGCTGACTTCTCATTAAGGGGAACAGAAAATCATATTCAAACAAACACATGAACACACAGTTGATTACTCTCTACATAAACTATGCCTTCACTTTGTTAGAAACTTAAACACTTTCATAGCTCTCAATGGTTCCCCAGATTACACTAAAGTCAAAATTTACCTGGTCAATAGATCTCCCATGTCCTGCAAAGAAAACAAAAACAAAAAAAGCTTATTTTTTTAAGAAACTGAATTGTATTTTGTTTTTGGAAAGATCATGTAGTATCAAATATCATCACACCCACACCAATGCTTCTTATGAATTCATTTTCATCTCTCAGAACAGTACCAGTAAAGCATATTTAAAGATTCTGGATTTGTGATTAAATCAGAATGCAGAGGGTCTAAAAAGTGTGAGAATGAAGGATATCAGTAATACGCAGTGTTCACTGTCCCCAATTCCATAACTTTTAAACAGAAGAAAGAGAACATAAGGTTTTCCAAGATGTCTGCATATTGTCAAATGGCAGGCAAAAAATGAAATCTTCATGAATAAATTGTTATTTTTCTGGATCTTAGAGAAGCAAAAGACAACAGAAAAATTTAAAAAAAAAATTCTAAGAGAGCTACTCACAAAGTTTCATAAATCTTGCTTATTTATAGTCAGGATAGAAGGTAAACTTTAAGTAGATTATACCCAAAGAGGAAAGAACCCCATAATTGATGCAGGAAATATAAAAATTACCAAATAATGTGGTCAAAATTGATAACCCCAAATCATACAAAATACTTTCATGCACAACTCAGTTCTTACCTGGAGCAGCTCCACATATGGTTTATGGGACATTTTCACCAGCTCCTCATATATTTCTCTTAGGTCTTTCTTCTTTTGAACCATATTGGCTTCACTTTTTTTGAGTTCTTCTAAAATTCTTTTGCTGTCCTTTCTAAGAATGTCTAGATGTCGATTTTCCTCCTCATGAAGAACTGGATGTAGTTTCCTGTACTCAGCCCTGATCAGCTCTTCCCTGAGATACACATAGTACTGTAGGGATAGATTGTCTAGATCACAATTCCAGTATGATTTTATCCTCCTCCACCTAAACCTCTCTCTTTGACCATTGTCTTTTTACCAGTATGTTACATATGCCATAATTTTATATTTATCCACATTGCAGAAATTAGAAATTCACTCTTCTTTTATCTTCATTCTTTCCCTAGTTTTTCATAACAATGGCAAGGAACCAAACCCATCCTTCCCTCCAACCACTTTTATCTGCTTCATGAATGCCTGAAATATCTTAAGAAAAGGTTTTGATTGACAATTTATCCTTCAAATATAAATTTCTATATGCATGCAATTAGAATTTATAGCTGTCACATAAATAACTATATGCAATATTCTGATCTCTGGTTAGAAAATTACTTTTCATCTCGAACCTCCCTATGACACTGCCTGGTCATTTGTTTGATCAACAAGGTCAAATTTTACTTTTAGGATTCAAAGCCACTGGAAATGATGTACCTAATATCCTTACAGCATGATGCTATAGTGAATAATGGATGGATTTCTAGTATGTCTGTTTCAAGCTGAGTCTCAAGGAAATAGACTCATACTTACGATCCATGGACTGATTATTTTCTTCTCTTCATTTATATTTCTTTGATTTACTTGGATCTTTTCCCATAATGATCTTATTTGCTTTAGGAGCTTCTCCTGTAAAAGAAATATAAACTCAAACAATAGAGAAGCATGCGCATTTGGTTTCAATCTCACAATGATAGAGAATAAAAAAATAAGAGATAAGTACTTTAGTGAGAAAAAAAAATCATATTGCTTTCCTTTTGCTATTGATGATTGTGAATTTTAGGAGATTTCAGACTGCAAAAGTGCATAGTGTAGCCATGTGCCTAGGGATAGTGATAAAGATGAGTAGTTTTTAGACAGTGTGGCAACTGGCTTCAGAATTTTGTTTTCTGATGCTCTACCCTGCTAATTCCCCAAAGCCTTTTATCTTATTTATTCCCTAGTGTTAGTAAATATTCATGCTGTATAGAAATGTATTGCATTTGTCATTTTGGTAGCCAGTAACTCTTTTCAAAATGAGCAGTTTCTAATGCCTTAACCATGAATGAAAATTAAAATTAAAGTGACCAACTACTTTATCACTACCTCTGTGGAATCAAGCTCCACAAAGGCAGGCATGCTTGCATATTTTATTTATTGTTTACATCTTTGGTTCTTAGCTTCTTCCTTGGTGCTTATAAAATTACCTAGCATACAGAAAAGAGTAGGGCAATCATCATCATCCAGATCCTCAGCTCTTTTGAAATCTCTTAGCTCTGCGGCTCAGCCTTCACAGTGTTCTCACTGGTGTCACTTACCTGGTATTCCTCAGCAGCCCTTTCCACTGAAGGGTGGTTGTGAGCCCTGTGCTCCTGAGGGTTGCAGCAGAGCCAACAGAGCAGGTTCTTGTTCTCCTCACAGAAGATCTTCTTTGTCTGCTGGTGAGTCACACATATATTCTTCTCAGAGTTCAGGAATTGCCTGAGATGAGCCCGCCTTGCCATAGATGTAAGATTCTTCAGAAGAATATTGTTTTTGACATCTCCCTGCTGTGATGGCTCCCTGCACACAGGGCAACAGGCAAGAATTTGGGCTTGTCCCCAGGGAAGGAAGAAACAGGGCCAACAAAAGCTGTGCCCACAGCCTATGGTGACTGGGTATATAAGGTACTTCAGGCAGACAGAGCAAGTGAGTTCTTTCTGGAACACTTGTGGTATTTCTGAATCCATTATTCTGAGGGAAGAAAACCATAAGGATTTAATCATCTACGTAGCCTTAAAGAGATAAAGACCTGAACCAATTTTTACTCATATTCTCATTGAATAGCACACTACTGTCTAGGGAATAATAAACTTGCTTTTGTACATGACAAAACAGAACAAACTGAGTAAATAAAGAATGCAAATAAATCAAATATTTAAGCGAGTAGCTCTCTATACAAGTCTGAACTATTACCAAGCACCTTTCACACTGTGAAAAATAAATGTGATTATTTTGATCTGCTCCAGAAAACAAAGAATACTTTACAGTTTTTATTTAGCTAAAAATCTGGGTTCTCATTTCTACTATACTTGAACTTCTAAGAATGGAAGAGATAAAATATTCCTAAAAATATTTTTGGATCTACAGGTAAAAAATTATACATTATCAGAGGACTAGTTTCAGAGTGCTTATAAAGTATGTAGGAGCACTGGGCATGGTAGCACACACCTGAGACAGAAGCAGTGCAAGTTCCTCACAGGCCTCAGCAAAAGCAAGACTCTAAGCAACTCAGTGAGACCCTGTCTCTAAATAGAATCCAAAAATAGAAATGGGGATGTGGCCCAGTGGTCCAGTGCCTCCGAATTCAGTCTCCAGTACAATAAATAAATAAATAAATAAATAGAGATAAAAAGAAAAGAAAAAAAAGTTTAAACTATGAAATTACATTTGATTTTGTTTGGGAAAGTAGTAGCTACAGCTCATGTGGCAATTGCATACATACCTTAAGAATTACTCTATGGTTTCAGCAGTTCTTGCTGCAGAATTGAAAATACGAATTAAGCTTCAGGATCAGGCACTCAAGGTGTGGAGGAGGTCGATTTTGATGTCATTCAGCCAGGTGAGCTTCAAACTCTACTCTGGAGAAGTATGAGCTGGTCTCCTGGAGTGCACTTTTATTGAGTCCCTGAAGAACACACCCACTTCTTCCTTGATTGCGTTTAGGGTGTTTCCAATCAGTGTTAGGTAATTAGTGTAGGTAATCAGATTAGCATGGGCGATTAGATTGGTGGGAGTGGTTTGGATGTGTGCATAAGTAGTTTTCAGGTATGAGCTTTGCAATGTAATATATTTAAAGACCTAGGAGAAATTGCAGGACATCGAAGAGTGAGAAACAGAGTGACTGTTACCCCTGGGAGTTTGCTCACCAGAGGAATGCTTCCTTGTATATTTCCATGGTCAGAATCTCTGCATTAGGCTGAGAATCTAGTGGTTCCTTCAGCTTTCCAGCCTGCAGACAGCCATTGTGGGAATATACAACTTCTAGTCCTGTAAGGGTATCTAATAAATCCCCTTTTATAAATATATATATACTGTTGATTCTGTTACTCTAGAGAACCTAATGCTATAAAGCAATTAGATTGCCATGGAGTCCCTATTTCTTCCTCAGATTTTCAGAGTTCTAGATAAAGGAAGCATCTCATTTCCAGGGACCTCAAATGTTCACATTTAATAAGTTCTTCCCAAAAGTGGAAATCAAGAATATAAAACCTCTCAGACCCTGGGATGGGCAGCAGTATTTTCCTCTGGAAGATGCAGTGTAGTCACAATGATTTCTGACACCTAGGATAAAACAGTTACATGAGGTCTATCTCAGACAAAAATTTTGAGACAGCTCCTTTTATTCAGCCTAATGCCTTTTTAGCCTCAGAAATCTCAGGGCAGTGATTTCTCCTAAACATTTCCCTTAATAGCCCAGGATTCTTATATTAGAAACCAAAACACATGCTTCCATACCATACCATCCAATATGGTATTTTTTGAAGTCTTCTTGTTTTTACATCCCAAAATCATAGTAACTACTGGATAAAATCATCTTTGATACTAATCTGTGTAAAAGGGAACTTCTAGCAAAGTCTACCAAAGCAAGACTGAATCTAATACAGAGGCATTATATTTGATAAACAAAGAAACAAACAAAAAATACAACCTGTAAAAAAGTTAATTTTTGAAAGACAATATCACAAAACAGAATATACATATATGTATATATAGTCAAATATAAAAAATATATTCACTTTTATGAGTCACTATATTAAAACAAACTTGAACCACATATTAAACTGCTAGACCTCCATAAGAATAAACAAAATTTAAAAATCAATATGGACTGATAAAAATATAATAAATGAAGTTTACTCAAAGCTGGAGAAAGAAAAAAATGCATAATTACACAAAGCATTTCCCAGTGCCTAGGTATTCCAGTAGAAATAAACAAGTTCTTGCTAAATTGCTCATCCTGGTATCAAATTTGTGATCCTCCTTCCTGAGACTCCTGAATAGCTAGGATTATAGGATTATGCCACCATGCTGGCAAAGAAAATGAAATTTTATAGAATGTTTTATAAATAGATTAGATTTATTATTTTCTACACATCACTCATTTGTTTTTAGTATTTCAAATCTGGTAAAGTCTTACACTTATTATTCTGTTTAATTTTAAAAAGACAAATTTTAAAAGTTAAGCAAGTGATGTAAACTTTTAAAAGTATAAAATCATGGGGATGAAACACAAAGGATAAAGTGTTCCAAAGGTTCATGCTGTTGGCTACATGTGACAGGATTAACAATGTCTGACCTGGCTGCCTGTGCAGAAAGTGGAGGTCTTCAATAAGCACCACTCCTCCACCTGCAAAAGAGATAAAAACAGTATCTCAGAAGTTAGGTATCTTGACTTCACAGACCCCCAGAGAATTGAGCCTGCTATTTGGCAGGTTTATGTCTTTGCCCACTTCTACCCTCCAAACACTCCAACAGAGAGTGGTGAAAGTTTCACTGGGTCGCTGGTGAAAGTCAAGCCCATGGCTAACATTTTAGCAGGATTAACACTGTCTCAACTCCACACCTTTTTTTTAGATAGTGGTGCTCAGTTTTCCAGTCTATCCTTAAATTTCTTATTCTTCCAAGTAGCCTCAGCCTCCTGAGTAGGTGGGATCATTGACATGAACCACTGCGCACAGCAGCTGTCTCAAAATTTTTGCCTGAGCTAGACCTTAAGTAACTGCATTATTTTATGTGTCAGAAATCACCATGACCAAATTGCATCTTTGAGAGGGAAAATATTGCTGCCTCACATAGGGTCTGAGAAGTTGTATCTTCTTGATCTCTGCTTTTGGCAAGAAGTTTAGCAAATGTGAACATTGAGGTCCCTGAAAATGAGGGACTTCCTCATCTAGCACTCTGAAAATCTGAGGAAGAAATAAGACATCCTAGGCAGCCTAATGTCTTTGTAGCTCTGGAAATCTCAGGGCAGTGACTTCTGCTAAACATTTTCTTTTATAGCCCAGGATTCTTTATTAGAAACCAAAACTCATGCTTCCATACCATACCACCCAATATATTATTTTTTGAAGTATTTTTGTTTTTACATCCTAAAATCTTAATTAGTAACCACAGAACAAAATTATCTTTGATACTAATCTGTGTAAAAGGGAG
Source organism: Urocitellus parryii (assembly GCF_045843805.1). Taxonomy (NCBI): domain Eukaryota; kingdom Metazoa; phylum Chordata; class Mammalia; order Rodentia; family Sciuridae; genus Urocitellus; species Urocitellus parryii. The sequence goes on from NC_135541.1 coordinate 99,634,939, forward strand.
TTTCTAGGGAAATCTACCAAAGCTAGAAAGAGTCAATAGAGGCTTCAGGGTCAAAAAACTTCACTGCCATAAAGGATGGGGAGTGGGGAATGTGGCCATCTTTGTTCTTGCAGTTCATGTTTTTTTTTTCCTTTTTTTAAATTGGTTGTTCACAACATTACAAAGCTCTTGACATATCATATTTCATACATTAGATTGAAGTGGGTCATGAACTCCCAATTTTTACCCCAAATGCAGATTGCAGAATCATGTCTGTTACACATCCACAATTTTACATAATGCCCTATTAGCATTACTTAAGAAGTAGCCCCATGTAAGGGTCCCGGTCTCTTTTGGAAAAGCATGAGATCAAGGTGACAAAAATAAAATCAAAACTATTACTCTTTCTCTCTCTCTCTCTTTCTTTCTTTCTTTCTTTCTTTCTTTCTTTCTTTCTTTTCTTTCTCTTTTTTTTAACAGAAATTAAACCCAGGGACACTTTACCACTGAACCAGTCCTTTTTAATATTTTAATATTTTAATTAGAAATAGAGTCTTTCTCAGTTGCTTAGGGCCTCACTAAATTGCTGAGGATGGGTTTGGACTTTTTATATTCTTGCCTCAGCCTCAGGAACTGGGATTATAGGTGTGGGCCACCTCAGCTGGTGAGGAAAACAAAATTTCTAAACTAAATCCCTCTTCACATGGGAGAATAAAACTAAAGCTAAAGTCAGAAAAAAATGTTTATAAATGTTAAAAAACACTTACTAAAAAAATCACATATGATGACACCCTCTTTCTGTTCTTAAAAGTGAAAAATAAAAGAACACAACTGAAAATCTTTAGATATAATCTGAACTTGGGTACTCTTTTTTTTTAAGTCAGTAACTGTTGGCAAGACTCTGGATGTTTGTTTATGAAGATTAGAGAAGAGATTACATCAAATTTTTCTACCTGAAAACTAATTACTCACACATCCAAACCAATCACACTAATATATTCACCCATACTAATCCAATTATCCATACTAACACTGATTGGAAGCATCCTGAAATGCAATCAGGAAGAAGTGGGTGTGTTCTTCAGGGACTCAATAAAAGTGAACTCGAGGAGACCAGCTCATTCTTCTCCAGAGTAGAGTTTGAAACTTACCTGGCTGAATGACATCAAAATTGACCCTCTCCACACCTTGAGTGCATGATACTGAAATGTAATTCATATTTTCACTTCTGTAGCAAGAACTGCTGAAACCATAGAGTCATTCTTAAGGTAAGTATACAATTGCCACATGAGCTCTAGCTACTACTTTCCCAAAAAATCAAATGTAATTTTGTAGTTTATACCTTTTTTCTTTTTTTTCAATTTTTTTTTTGTACTGGAGACTGAATTCAGAGGCACTGGGCCACTGAGCTCAGAAATTTAGCAAACAATGTTTTAAAAAATTAAAAGTGTCGGGGGCACTGTTTAATGGTAAAGTGCCTCTGGATTCAATGTGCATTGCTGAAGAAAAATCATGTACAGCTATAACAATGAAAAGTTTTTAAAAGGATTCTCAACAAGTTACTTCTATTGAAATATCTAAGGAGATTAGTCTTCTGAATATTGTATCATACACACATTGTTTCTATGTCTATGTATATCAATGATTGTAAAATGTTTACTGATTTCTCTTTTGTTTTGTTGTGCTAGTGGGATTGAACCCATGAACATTTTACTTCTGAGGTACATGTCCTGCCCTAGTTATGTTATTTTTAGAAGGATTTCCTTCACTGACCTTGAATTTGGAATCCTTGTGCCTAAATCTCCCTAAATAATGTGGATAGTTTATAACCAGGTTGTTAGCTACTATTTTGTAAAACTAACCATTTACTCAAACATTTCATTAACCTAGTGTTTTCTAAATAATAACCCATTATTTCTAATATTCAGTTAATTACTACTAACTTATTTAGATATAAACATTTGAAGTGGATGAAATGTTTCTTTAAAAACATGTTGAAGCAGCCAGGGGCAGTCGCTCATGCTTATATTTCCAGTGACTGAGGAAGGAGGATCCCAACATTGAGGCCAGCCTCAGAAACTTAGTGACATTCAGTCTCAAAAAAAAAAAAAAAGTAAAAGTGTGTGCTTGGATGTGGCTCAGTGGTTCAGCAGTCTGTGTCCCTGGGTTCAATCTCTAGTACTTAAAAACAATCTGATATGGCCAAAGAGTTTGGTATATCTGGTATCCTGACTGATTTGATTTTCAATGTAGAAATATGAGAGGGAGGGAGGGAGGGAGGGAGAGAGAGAGAGAGAGAGAGAGAGAGAGAGAGAGAGAATATCAAACACTTAGAGGTCTTTGTTTGTAATGTATTCAGGATATAGAAAAGAAGTCAATTGGATCAAGAATGCACTTGACCTTTTGCCCTTAGGCTAGTAATCTATTCTGCAGAAATCTAATCAGGGTGGGGCTTTAAGGATCACAACTAATATAAAAGCTTCTCAAAGAAGAAATATGTTCTCTTTACAGGCACTTGGAGTTGGCTAGAATGTGGAAGCCTCAATAGGTTGGTTACTCCTGTCATACAGAAATCCTGAGCCAGCTGAATGAATATTTGTGCAAGTGCTGACAAGACAAAGTAAAGAGTCTTCAGGTGAGTACTGAGTTCTGAGTAAATGAACTCATACTTTCTCTCTAATTTTTTTTAACTCAGTTTTCAGAAGGCTTCCCAAAATAGATGCTGAAATCTGTTTAATAACAATCATGTAATTATTTTTAATTCACACATTGTTTTAAAATATAGAAGTTAATGTATTTTATTTTACATTCCTTGTGTATCCAAATTATAAATTTATGGAGAAAAAAAATCCTTGGTGTTATGTAGCTTTATTTGGGAATGGGATCTGAGCTTCACTAGAAAGCACTGAAGAATGTGCAACATTCTATTTTCAGGAACTTCAGGTTTTAGCTTTGGTCTATAAAGTTTCCAATGGCAAGCCAGAATCTACTGATAGCTGTGGAAGGATGACATTGGTGAATCAATGAGGTACCAGAAATGAGACAGTTTTCAATATTTATTCCGATTTAGAAATGAGAATTTTGTTGACCTACAGTCATTCATTTATTTTGTTTTGTTTTTAGTTGGATCTGGACACAATACCTTTATTTTATTTATTTTTATCTGGTACTGAGGATCAAACCCAGCACCTGCCACATGGTATGCTAGTGCTCTACCACTGAGCCCCAACCCCAGACCCTCCAGTCATTCATTCAAAAGCAAACTATATTTGAAAACACTAGCTGTCATTTAAACTTGGAGTTTTTGTATTTCCAAAGGTGGATTACGTTGTGAATAGTGAGTTTGATATGACTGTGGGGTGCATTGCTCTTACACGCTTCTTTTCCAATGTTAATTTTATACATCTCTTTTTGAATATAAAAGCTCAAAATATATTGTGTCCTATTATTATTTTTAACAATTGCCACTTACAAAATAGTTGGGGGTTTAAGACAAATTATGTTTCTTCTTTCCAAACATTTCAGAATAAGTTGTGACCATAAACGCAGAGTATGGAATTATTTTTGCATTTATTTTGCAACTTTGTTGGGTAATTGTCACTTTTATCCCAGTTACTGTCTCTGTTCTATGATTAAATTTGTTTTTATTTTCATTTATCTAACCACATTGATGATGAAGTATTACATTATAAAAGACAAGATTGGAAAGAAAATAGATCTACCAGATCTGCCATATGTTGAAATTCTTTTAGGTAACAGATTTCTGAAGAGACTATAGAAGAGGCAGTACTTTCATTGAGACTACAATATAAGAAATAGAAAGCCAGAAAAAGCTGTAAGTGTTATAATTCTCCTGAAACATTGCCATTTGAAGGGAGAGATAGTATGATTTTCTAGAAAAGTTTTGTTTGTGACTGCCAGGGTCTTGAAGCATCTGTTCATCAGTCACAGATGGCAGAACCACCTTCCACCCATAGACCATGATTGAGGCGGTTTTGAGGGGTTCACTGGAGTTCATTGGATTATGTTGTATTGTTTCCAACTCCTTAGCTTCACCTTTACTGATACCTATTTGGACTGCCTTTAGAAGTGCCTCACTTAGGGCACAACAGAATGGAATACATTTCCTTTTAAGCCAGTTCTCTTCATTGTGTCTTTTTACTTGGTCTTCAGGGTCTTTGGGTTATTTGAAGCTTTTGGAGTGAGTAGACTGCATTTGTGTTATTGTGTTCTATCTCAAGGAGGCTCTGCCAAGATTTTGGAAGCAGCCTGCCTGGAGAGGTAGAGATTTCAAATATTGCACATGCAGCATATAAAAGGCAAGCATAAATTTCATTTTAGATGTAAATATTCTTCCATTTACATTGTTAACTTTAAACTACTCAAGCAACATATTCAAGTGAGGTTTGATTATTTTCATTATCCACGAATGAAAGAGAGTAACCCTCTTTCTCTTTCTGTTTAGAAATACAATATCACACATACTACAGAATAATTATTATTATTATTCCAGGAATAATTTATCTGCTGAGTTGTGAGACTAGAGGAGTTTGAGCTCCTGTTGAGACTTCTTCAACAACTGAGACTTTTTCAGTGGCCCAGAGAGAAATCTCAAAATGGCATCATACCACAGCCAAGGATGCTGGTCAGACAAAAACATTCTGAGGTTACTGGAAAATATAGAGAATAATGTCCAATGCAATTATAATGAAACATTCAAGACAACCCTTTCAAATATGGACTGGGAAAAAATAGCTTTTAAGCATTTCTCTGCAGAAATGTGCAAAGGCAAGTGGTTAGAGATTTCTCGTAAATTGAGGAAGTTACGTACATTGAAAGAATTAGTTCTGGAAGCCAAAGAATGTGTTAAAATTCCCACAAAATGCAAAAAAATTGAGAAACATCCAGACTTCCCCAAAAAACCCCTGACTGCTTACATCCGCTTCTACAAGGAGAATTGGGCCCAGTATTCCCAAGAGCACCCTGAGCTGAACAACAAGGAGTTGACCAAGATCCTGACTGAGAAATACAAGCAGCTTCCAGAAGAAATAAAGCAGAAATATATTGAGGATTTTCAGAAGGAGAAACGGGAATTTGAAGCAAACCTGGCTTGTTTCAAAGAAAATCACCCTGATCTAGCTCAGATCTCCAAAACATCTGATGTCTATAAGAGGTGCCAAACTAAAGCCAGAAAGAAGTTACAAGGAAATGTAAAAAATGTGGGATCTCCAACAGAAATTGATGGATTTTCTGAGAAGGTGAAATTTCATGGAGAGCCCAAGAAGCCTCCCATGAATGGATATCACAAATTTCATCAAGATTCATGGTCTAGTAGGGAGCTGCAACATTTGCCCCTGAGGGAGCGCATGGTAGAGATTGGGAGGCGCTGGCAGCATGTCCCACAGAGCATGAAGGAACAATATAAAAGACAGGCTGAGGAGTTGCAGAAACAGTACAGGGTGGACCTGGACCTCTGGCTCATGAGTTTGTCACCAAAGGAGTATGCCACCTACAAAGAGAGTAGCTATGGGAAGCGTAAAAACATAACCAATGCAGGAGGCCCAAACTCCAAGTTCAGACGAATAGACCAACAGTCCCCATCAGCTGAAAGTCTTCAAGAAGGCCTTGAAAAGAAGCAGGGACTGAAGTCTCCAGGGAGGGACTCACCGGACACTGCTCAGATGGAAATCAACTAATAAGGATCATCCCTCACAAGGATCAGCAAAGAACAAGTAGAAAGAGGATGAAGGAAGTGACTCCATAGACTCTAGGAGTGGAGATGAAACTGGATGTGGTGGGTCTGAGGGCAGTGGCTCTAGCTCATCTCCCTGGGGCAATCCTTAGACTTAGACTTCATCTTTGTTCATACTCTATGTTGTTATGTTGAGGGAACTATCAACAAAAAAGAGTTCAGGAAAGAAAGGAATGTGGATCACTAGTATCTATGGCAGTTTTGTAAACTGGGAAAGGAAGATGTTGAGAGCCATGCACCCTGGTAACAAGGGCCACTCCAGGACTCCTGAGTCCTCCTCCATGTCCCTGCCTTCCCTCTGGTAGCCCGCCCTGTCTCCACCTCCCTCCACAGCCCCATGTGACCAGGGGGTTTCAGACAGGAGGGCCTCTTTGGCGGAGGCTGGCAGACGCCAGGGGTCAGGTCGGGAAGAGACCATTTTGGCTCTTGCTCCCAGAAGTCGTTGCTCTGCAGGCCTCCAGGTGCACCCTCTCCCCTCCCGCAGGTGCAGACACAGGTGCCCTGGCCAGGGTCTATCGGGAAGATGGCGACCCTGGGCATGAGCTGGCAGCAGCACTATTAAATTAGGCAGTACCAGTGGATTTATGGGATTTGTTGAATTCATGGGACTTGCACCTCTTTGTCCTTTAGGGTTAACCCATGAAGAATAAATTAGGGTTTACTTTCTCAGTTTCACAATGGTGCATGATTTTACTGTTGCTCCCAGGCATCTGCCAGTGTTGAGAGCCGCAGCCCAGTCAGGATGGCGCCTGGCATTTTGCCAGGGTGGAGTTCCGTGGAGTTCCCATGGAGCTCTAGTGGAATTCCTAGAAAGTTCGTGTGGGTGGAGTTGGCGGGTACAGTTCCGGTTGAGTGCTCACAGAAGTGCTAGAGGTGGCCATTGAGCTCTCAGGGGAATTCCTGGAGAGCTCCAATGGTGCAGGCATGCTTTGTGGGTGCTAAAAATAAAGTTCCTTCCTGCTTGACCAGTGGCTCCTGAATTGTGCCCAGCCAGACTGAGGCAGGAAAACCCATCTAGAAGAATGGAAGGGGGTGGTGGAGGGGGGGGCGGTGGTGGAGGGGGGGCGGGGGTGGCGGGGGCAGGGCTGACCTCTGGTTCCTTCTTCCTCTGCACATGGCTGGCGGCAGCAGAGAAATTCAGTTTGGGCTCTCTTCACCTGCCATTTCTCTTTCTGGCCCGCTTTGCCTCACCTGAGCCATGTCATTCCTGGACACCAACCCAGCAGCTTCCTCTTTGCCCAAAGGTGACTGCGGCCTTCCCATGGCAAGGCCCTGAGGGAACCCAGTGACCTTAGTGCTCATGGTGCAGCGGGAAGAAGAGGGCAAAAGAAAGGTGATGGATCTGCTGGCGCAGGATGCTTACTTGGATGTCTTATGCTGCTGCCAAATGAGGTGATGTGGCTGTAAAGGAAGCCAGGGGATGGGGCTCTAAATTAGGAAGCCAGGTGGGGAGCTCAGGCCCAGAACCCGGATCCACTGGCCCAATTGAAATGTCACCTTGAGAATCTCTCCTTTTGCTTGTGCTGCAGAGATGTGGAGAAATGGCCGGAGGTCAGGGCCCCTGACTTGGACACATTGGGTTGCTTTGTAGGAAAATATGGGTGGATGGGGAGTCTGAGAGATGCGTGATGCCTGAGGAGTTTCTGTTTTCTGTTCAGGAACCAGTGCTAAGCCTCAGGACTGGGTTGGGGGAGAGGTAGGATAAGGTCGGAATTTGAGAAGGCACCCCCAAGACCTGTTCTGGCCTCCATGTGGGGACCCCTTGAGAACCCGGAGCGGCTGCAGAACCTACCCATCACCCATCACTCACCCACCCTGGGCAGCCAAGTGGGAGTGATTATTCCGAAATGCCCTGAAATCCAGACTCAATACTGCCCCACCTGCAGGCCCCAGGCATGAAGAGGTTTGCCTCTTCTGATGTACTTTGTTGACATCAGAACCCACCAGGGGTCATTGGGACTGTTAAAGTATCCTGGCTTTGTTTATTTATTTATTTATTTTTTTACCCCGTACACCATTAATTAATATTAAGGGGAGATTTTTTTTTTTTTTTTTTTTTTTTTTGCTCACTGGTTCTAAAGGAAGGAATCCCTGCTCTAGTAAAAGAGACTGAGGCAAGTATATACATGGATGTCAAATCGGATATTTAGAAATATCTAAGTTGTTACCATTACATAGAAAGTTCACTTTTGGGAAGTGTAGTGGTTGTGTACTTCCTATGAGGAGACTCGTGGTTTTCAGGGTGAGTTTCTTCCTATTTGCTATTTGCTTTGAAGCAGCCTAGAGGCAAGGCTTTTGTAAAGGCTCTTAGATAACCTTCAGGTTCAAAATTCCAAATAGATGAGCAATCTCCACGTTCAAAACCAAATGTAGTATTTGAAGTTAACTGCAGTTTACATAGGTTACAACAATAGCTCTTGACCTTAAATGCACAATGCAATGATGCCATGGTGTAGGTTTTCTAATAAGTTAGTATTGGGCCTACTTGACTGGAATTTTTCTGCCTAAAGTTGAATATGACTTGTGCATTCAGAAACAAATTACAGATATGTAAAAAAGCTAAATGTAATTTAAAAATGATAAAAGTCATGCTGATGTACATATTTAAATATAAATTTTGACACATTAATAAAACATATAATTCTTATTATTGGTTTTAATATACTGTGTTTAATAATGTATCCATTTCCTTTTCTCTTATATTAAGGTGAGTTTTCTTAGGTGTATTAGGCAGGTTTATGCACAGAAATAGAACTTGCATACAGGCATAGAGAGATTGCTTCATTGTGAGGAAATGGTTCACACCGTTATGAGGTTGAGAAGTCACATGATCTTTTATTTGCAAAATGGACATTATGAAAATGTGGTGCTATACTTCAGCCTGAGTTTGAAAACCTGAAAACCAGAGGAGTCAGTAATGGAAACCATAGTCCAAGGTAAAGAGAACTATAATGAGGTGTCTCAGCTTTGGCAAGTAAGCAAGAAAAGGTAAAGCCAACCTCCCATCATTTGCTTTTTGTTCTATGCAGTCTGTCAGTTGGGTGGATAATTCTCCTTCATTTTGAGAAGGGAAATCTACGTTACTGACTCCGCTGAGTGAAGCTGACACATAAAGAAATCTTAGTATCATTAGTAAAGGAAACAATTAATGACACACCTCAGATTATTCCCTTGTCAGATTCCAGAAATAAATCCCCTGATTATGCTTTTTTATAATTATGACTAGATTTTATGCAATTCTTTTAGCTCTTCTTTTGGTGGTAATATTATCAGTAAAGAAAATGTAGAATTGTCTCTTGCATATAAGTTTTCCTTGGCAATGATACCACAAAATACCCAAACATCCACATCAAACTTACTCAGAGTTAAGATTAATTAAACATGTACTTTTTGCCTACCATGTACAGTATAAGAGGTTTTATATACTTCACTAAAATATAAACATTTCCAGTGATCCATTCATAGAAGCACTCCCATCCACAGGATGGTCTATACTTTCTATGCTCTTTTACAAATAAGAGATCTTTGTCCAAATAAGTGTATGACACACCCTGATACATGTTTTTATTTCCAAAGATTCCATACAAGTGTGCAATGTCAGTGTATAGCATTCAAGCTGATGTTTCTCTACTTAAATTTGGGATGACTTTATTCTCATTCCCTGAGTATCATTTATTCCAATATCAGGGCTTCCTGGTTCCATCATTAAATAAACTACACAATTTGAATGGATAGTGCTCAGTAATCGTGTTTCTAGGGGGAAGACAACTGATTTTTTGTTTTAAACAGAGATAGCTTTCAAAAGTAGCTGGTAGTTAGCCAGCATGGTGGTAAGTGATTATTATCCCAGCACCTTAGCAGGCTGAGGCACGATGGTGAAGATCACAAGTTCAAAGCCAGCCTTTGGGCTTAGCAAGACCCTATGCAATTTAGTGAGATCCTGTTAACAAAAGGGTAGAAATGGGGTAGAAATGTGGTTTAGTGGTTAAGTGACCCTTGGATTCAATCCCTGTGACAATAAATAAATAAATACTTAATTAAACAAATAAATTCCATGGCAGTTATTTTAAAGCCCCAAACCTCTCATTTAAATTTTAAAAAAAATGGCCTTGATCACTCACTGCCATTTTTATTTCTGTAGTGAAGGCAACTGTCTCCAGAGAGCCCAGTGATACCAAGCTCACAGAACAGTACCTCTCAGGTGGTGAATTTAAGATGCTTCTTATCTCTCCAGCCAACCCTCATTTCTCTGGGCCCATTCTATTCCTGATTGGCTACAAGCTCCTCCCCTCTTATAGCTCTATTCTGCCTCTGACCCTCTGTCTACTTTGAGTTTGACCAGAGAATTCTTTCTTGGCTGTGTTCAATCTCTGGTCATTCAACACCACACTGCTTTTGATTTGGCATACTATCAGTAAAAGTCACTAACCAGCCTGTTAGCACAGGTATCACCCCTCAATAGCATACTTTGTCACCAACAGGAAACAGTGTTTAAGAGTTCAGGATAACAAAATTAGTAAATACCTGAGAAATAAGCCTAAATATATATAATCTCCTAAGAATATCAGATGCGACTTCAGTGATATGGAAGTAATTGCCTGAGGCTGTGCAGCTAGTCAGAGACAGAATCTGGAGTCAAATTCAAAATCATATACACGACAAACACAAGGTAAAAGGTAAGAAAATTTTATAAGTAAATCAAAATACAGTCTGGTGCACAGCAGATATTTTTGGTTCTCTCCACAGAATTGTAGACAGAATACAGGCAGCCTGGATAAATGTTGCTTGGTGTAACAGAGGCTATTATGTACCAAGGATCTTTATTCTCAGTTCTGAAACTAAGTCTGTGGCTTCAAACAATATGCTACTATTTCAGAGTAAAAGGTCCCACCAGCTCCAGCTCCATTCTTTTATTTATTTATTAATTTTTGCTACAAGGGATTGAACACAGAGGTGCTTAAATGCTAGAGTCCCCTTGGCCACATCCCAGAACTTTATACTTTTTTGTTCCCAGACAGGTTTTCACTGAGTTGCTTAGGACCTCTCTGATTATAACTTTCTACTTGAAGTCTCCTTGCCTGTCAGCTAGGATGACAGAGTGGGCACCATCACACTGCCAATCTTTTCAAGAAATTAGTCGCAAGAATAGATCCCACTCATTCCATGAGATAAAGTAATAAAGCTGAAGAAGAATTAGGGAAATACATGAGGTGGAAAGCAAAGGTGAAACAAAGGATTTTACAAGATAATTGAGTTAACTAAGTATGAAGTTTCAGATTGACTCACAGAATAGTGACAGAACTATTCTGTTCAGTATTGTATCATCATTAAAAATGCTGAAGTAAGCATGCAGAATTCAGAATATTTAAAAATGCAAGGCTCGATTGCCCGAATACATTCAAGTGAAAGTGATTTGGAAGATGCTAAATAAAACAAATGAATTAAAACCTGAAAGGATACTTCAGAGATGAGCACCCACTGCTTTTCTAAATGAGGAAAGTGAGCAGACAGAAACTAATGAAACACACGGGGAGAGAGCAGTGTGCACATTGATGTATCTACTGCTATTTGCAACCACATATACTAAGAATACAAGGAGATAACTATCGAGAGTACATTAAACCCACTAATTTCAACAAGACATTTGGAGTTGATTGACATACATGGAGAAGGTAAAGGTATTAACAGTGCACAGCAGCACACTGTGGGCTCTCTTGGTCCTGCCAACACCCACCAAACAGCTGAGAAGGGTATGCCAACAGAGGTGAAAGAAGACGTCTGGACACCAGTTTGGAGAACTCAATCTAATTTATTATTACATAGGCAAATTTTTTAGGTATATCGTGCTACTGGGCAGATTCATCTGAGGGTCATATAACTCTATGAGCTAGCAACATGCTTACCAGTGGTGGCCAATGGGCTAAAAGTTCAATGGCAGGAAAGGAACATGCTGAGCACACAAGAAAGAAAAGGTTATCAAGGTGATGGACCCAGTGGATTAGTGTGCCAACTGCTATATCCTGGTTCAGTGTGCTGAAACCTGAGAGTTCCTCATATAGGCAACATATGCTGCTTCCCAACTTATGGGCCCTACAGCACACCTCACATATTTAAGAGACTAATTAAAACTAAATGATCGCTCAAAGATTTTACTGCTTGGTTTTTAAGAATGAATGTTTTTATCAAATTTTCAGATTTACAGTAAAATGTACTAACTTAAAAATGCACATTTTTCTGTTCTACAATTTTTTTTTTGCCTTTACTTAAACTGAGAAGTGGGTGTTTTTAACCTAAGAAAGGTTATGTTGTATGTACAGTTAATTGCATTTCTTAGTTAATTTATTGCATTGGAAGAGCACATTTTCAGGGTGGAAAATGGTCACTGGGTATAAGAGGGGGGTCTGTGTTTTATAGGTTATAATGAGGGTGACTTAATCATCAGAGACAAACAGAACTTGGTGGTTTGGATAGTCAAGAAACTAGTAATAAAAGTCTGAAACCCATTATTACCAGGATGGGATGAAAATCCAGAGCCTGGAACTTACTATTTACTTTTTCCCTCTGGGACTTATTGTTACTGAGAGCTCACTATTTGCTTTCTCCATCAAGGACCCATACTCACTGGAAAATTGTTTAAAGTCTAGAGTCCAGGTCAGTATTTACCTCATCCCCTCAGGATCCATTGTCCACCTTTTTCTTTGGGGACTGTTATTTTTCATAAACTTTATTTATCAAAATACATTTTCACTGGGAAAAATAAACAAATGGATCCATGCAATGTGAACATTAATTTTGGTAGATGTCAGTGTAGGATAGCCTATAAAAAACATATTTGCCCTTATTCCCCCAGAGCTGCTTAAATTTCAATTTAAGAAATTTAAAAATTAAGACGTTAAAAAATTATGAGATTTTATTATGTCAACATTTTTTTTCCCATTCCACATGCTTATCAACAAAGCTCCAGCACTTAACGTTCTCTGACTAGCCATCGGGAGCTTAGTCTGCACCATCTGGAACACCTGGGGTGGATGAATTTGCTGTTAACATCAGCAGCAACTGTTACAGCTGTCCACACACAGCAATTGCATTTGTCACATGGTCTGCACCTTTCTCATGTTCACTTTGAGCTAGTAACTCTTTACCAAAAGATATTTCTTAATGGAAAAATTTCTGAACAACTTCAGCATCTTAGATTCTGTTTCTTAGAAAACCCACTGTCTCCTTGAAAAACTTGTGCTCCTTTCTTCCTTCACAAAGTGTCATCTATAAGTTTGGGTTACTCCACCTCTTGCAATTGAAGTAAATGCAGTAGTGGTTGATGAGCCCTACATACCCCTGCACAGGTGCAGCTTGGGCTCACCTTTTCCCTAGGGGCCACCTGTCCATGGAGCAGAGGTTGGCGGTGCCTAGAGAGAGTGAAATTTTAATAAATTTTCTTTACAATAAAGTTTCTTTCTGGTGCTTTGATCCATCTTTAGTATATCGAGTCAAAAAATTTTATCTACATGTGACAAAAACTGAAAATTCATCATGCTTCTAAAACCTGGTCATTTTTTGTGCATGTTGTATTCTTCCTTGTTAACTCGGTACCAAACAGCCCAAGTCCTTCCCCTTCTTAATCACTATGTATCCCTTGCATCTTCTCCATCAATACAAAATCTTAAATTAGGGGCCCAGGAAGAGTGTGAGAGTGCTGCAAAGCTCTACTAGACTTTTAATAAATTTTCTATACAGTTAAACTTTTTCTTTAGGCTTTTCATTTTGTTAAACATGAAATAAATTGGGATAATAGACTCATCAGGAGGAGAAAATAAAATCCCCCAATAATAGTAGTTGTTAATACTAACATTTTTCTCTGAAAAAATACTACCTTTTTTAAAATTCATTTTATCTTTCATTCCACTTGTATTGTGTATTATCTTTTAAGCATTGCATTCCACATAATCAGAATATAGTAGTAACAGTGACAAATACTGCCCTTCTGTTGTTAAATTTAGAGTTGAGTATAATTAACCATGAATTTGGTGAGAGTTTGTTGAATATAAGGAGATGACATAATATGCTTGGAGTATGTAAAAAGAGGAACTACCTTGGTCTATAGAGGCAGGGATGGCTTCCCTGAAAATCTTTTGAGCTGAGATGTAATGAATGAGTAGTCGGAAAAAAGATAATTCTTTAGATACCTTGGTCTGATACCAGAGACATAATGTGTAGAGTTTTATTTTGACATGGAAAGGTCCCAGGAACACAGTTTCTTCAGACATGGGTATTCACCAATTAATTCTCATTTAAACAAATACTTCTCTTTTTTCTCTCATTTTATTTCTCTCTTTTTAATTTTTAACTTTTTTTTTCTTTTTTTCACCTCTATTTTTCAGTACTGTGGAATGAACCCAGGTCCTCACACATGCTAGGCAAGTTTTCTACTACTGGGCTACACCCCTTCCATTCCCTTTTAAAATCTTGTCAAAGTGCCCACACTAGCCTGAAAATATGTAGTCCTCCAGGAAAACCTCATTTTCATTTGGGATCTTAGGAAGAGAATAGTCTTCAGAGGGAAACTGAAGGAGGAAGAAAAGAATATATGTGAGGGAACCTTGGTAAACATATAAGCTCATATTTGTTCTCATATCCAAAAGTACCTCACTCTGACCCTGAGGTCTTTGCACATAATGAGTTAAGGGTGGGGAGTTATGTAAAGACTACAGTGGTTGTTTATATTCAAGAGAAATAGTAGAAAACTTTGCTCACTGTCAAAACTGTGACTTGTGGTGGAATGTTTACAGACCCCCAGCTCTGCTGCAGGCCGGCTGCAGTAAAATAACCAGGGGGTGACGAACAACTTGTGTAGATTGATACAGCAGGAGTGGAAGCCATTTATTGTAGGACCGGAGCGGTATTTATACATTCCACACAGCTTATCTTAATTAACATAAACTAGATACAGCAGTCAACCAATAAAGAATCTCCACACTTAATGGCTCGCTGGCATTACTTCACAAACCACTCCGTCAGGCAATATGCCAGGTGCCATCCAGACTTGTTTACAGACTCTAACATTTGCCAGGCACCATCCTGACTTGTTTACAGACTCTAACACAGCTCTTAGTTGGAGGCATTTGCCACATCCCCCTCCCAGTAATGCCTACCAGAAGAGAATACCTGAACACCCCAGGCAGCATAACCTTCCACACTCTGGGGCTCCTCATTTGTGCCATTATCTCCAAATATCCTATTTCTAAGTTTGTCATAAAAGCTCATATAGTGATTAGCCCATCCTTGTATCATTTCATTATTCACTGCACAAAACAACAACAACAAAAAAACCCATAAGGTCAAAAATTACATTTGCATGCCTTGGGCAAAGGCTGTTTCCCCAATGGATCTGTTCATTTCTCCATCCTCTAAGGAATGATAGAGAGCAGAGAAAGTTCACACAAACTGATGTATGGAGAATGGTGATTATGTCCTCTGTAACACCAAGACCTTTTCAAAGTATAGTGCAAAATAAGAAAACTGAAGGTATCATGTACTGTGTGTTTAAATATCTACTTTGTCTAGTTTGTTTCAGGACACAGTCAAATGTCTTTAGTAGAAAACTCTTTTTGATTTGGTTGTTTTTCACACCACTAATAAATAGGCAGCACATTACTATGATTGTGCCTGTTTTATTATGAAACATCAAATAATTTGATAGAAAGTAATGTCTGCACACTTTACTGAAAAGAATCTCTGACTTACATTATCTTCTGAGACCATGTATTCAATCTAACTTGGGTTTCAGCCTCCTGCTATCTAAACCTCTTCTCTAGTGGGGAACTAACTTGGCTGAGTCATGTTCACAGATCACTGACCTTTCATTTGTTTGGAAATCTATCTATTGGCATTAAAATAATTCTATTTAAGGCAAACTTAGTCATTTTTGGTACATTAAAATTTTTATTACATACATAGTAGTTTTAATTTGCCCATTGCATATTATAAGTACACTTGGAATATAGAATAGATTAAGAATCAATAATATTTTAATCTTCAAAATTAGAATAAACTAGAAATTAGGAATTAGAAATTAGAAATCACCAAACTATTGATTTCTGCTGTGTGAAGTGCATTGTATTGCTTAATAACCACCAGACACCAATCCTCTTTCTTGAATTATGTGCTAGATTTTATTTTCTATTTTCTAGAGTGATACAAGCTGTTTTGTATTTTTTTAATTTGGTATACTTTACCATTTTCAATCTACTACTGAAGTTTCATTTCTGATCCTTTTAAAAACTTATGATCCCTTTCATTCTATGAATGTTTCTTTTAAGAATTTCTAGCAATTTTTTTATACAGATAAGTTCTAGCATTTCCATCCCTTTGGCACCTGACATATGCTCTCTCAGTTTCCTTGACTTTCTCATCTGTGAAGTGAGGAAATACTAGCAAACACACCAGGCAGAGCTGTAAAGATTATCATGGGAAAATGAGTGTAAAGCCCTGGGGAGGATGCTTGGGTCATGAAAGTGCCACAAGGGAACAACACCACACTTCTGTGGCTCCAGACACATCCAAACACTGTAGAAAACTGGAAGAAGAACAGTTCTTCCTCATTGGAGGCATATTGCAAATCTTCCACATCACATTTTGAAAGTAAATTATATAATATTTATAATTAATCTTAGATTATGTCTGTTATTTATTTTTAGTCATAAAAAAATGAAAAATTTTGGAGGTTTAAGACTAAGACTGAGAACTTTTCTTCTACTTTGATTTAAGGTCATCCTCCATAGTAAACAAATAGTTTTATTTATTAATCTTGTCCCGTTTTTTTTTCCATATGAGAAAAACTTCTGTCTCAATTATTGACTCTATAGCATTTTTTTCACATTTGTCAAAGTGTTTATTGTAAATGTTTCATTTTTATTAAAGGCATACATTTTGGACAAAATCTGTTCAGTGTTCACTACCAGTATGAGTTTTCAGATGTTCAATGAATTTAAAATTTGAATAAGCTTTGGAAATATTATTTAACTTTATAGGGTTTATGGGCACAATGAATTCTCCAAAATTAAGTAGTGTTTAAGAAACATGTGGATATGAAAGTTTTTTTATTTTATTTTTTACCTTTTAGTATTCTCTCTAATCATTATGTATTTTCAGGTGCTGAGTATTGGTGAGTAAATTTTGGAGACATGTCACATAGTCAGTTTTCACATTTCAAAAATTTCTCTCTGCTATGATTATTGTGGGGAGCATCAATTGTTGACCTTTTCTTAAAGGAATGATACAATGGTCTCATTTTTAGAGCTTCTCTCCAGTGTGTTTTCTCTGATGTCTAGTAATGTATGATATATAATTTAAAATGTTTCTACATTCTCTACATTTGAAGGTATTATTTCCAGAATAAATTGCCTAGTGGTGAAAAAGTTTTGATCTCTCATTAAAAGGTTTGCTACACTGTCTCCATTTGTAGGGGTCCTTTTCTGTATCAATTCTGTTATTAATAAGATTTAAATTTTCTTTAAAAGTATTATCACTTTATTCACATCTTGAGGCTTTCTTACCAGGGTGACTTCTGCTGTGGTGAATAAAGTTTTATTTTTGATTAAAAGCTATGCCACATTATTCACATTTGTAGGGCTAGTCTCCAGGGTGAATTCTGATGTGGCCAATAAGGGTTAATATTTGAGTAAAAACTTTGTCACATATTTTGCATTTGTGGGGCTTCTCTCCATTGTGAGTTCTGCTGTGGCAAATAAGGTGTGGTTTTTCGACTAAAAGCTTTGCCACATCTTTACATTTGTAGGACTTCTCTCTAGTGTGCATTCTACTGTGGCAAATGAGGCCTGATTTTGATTGAAAGCTTTGCCACGTTCTTTACATTTGTAAGGCTTCTCTCCAATGTGAGTTCCTCTGTGGCAAATAAGGTCTATTTTTTTTTTTAAACTAAAAGATTTGTCACAATCTTTACATTTGCAAGGCTTCTCTCCAGTGTGAGTACTGCTGTGGCAAATAAGGTCTGCTTTTTGACTTAAAGATTTGCCACATTCTTTTCATCTGCAGGGCTTCTTTCCAGTGTGAGTTCTACTGTGGCAAATTAGGTGTGTTTTCGACTAAAAGCTTTGCCACATTCTTTACACTTGTAGGGCTTCTCTCCACTGTGAGTTCTATTGTGGTGAATAAGGTGTGTTTTTCAATTTAAAGCTTTGCCACATTCTTTACAATTCTCAGGTTTCTCTCCAGTGTGAGTTGTTCTGTGGCTAATAAGGTCTGTGTTTTGACTAAACGTTTTGCCACAATCTTTTCATTTGTAGGGCTTCTCTCCAGTGTGAGTTCTGCTGTGGCAAAGAAAGGTTGATATTTGAGTAAAAACTTTGTCACATACTTTACATTTGTAGGGCTTCTCTCCAATATGAATTCTGCTGTAACAAAATGGCCTGATTTTCAATGGAAAGCTTTGCCACATTCTTTTTTAATTTGTTTTAATTAGTTACACATGACAGTACAATGATCTTGACATATCATACATTTGAATCAAATGGAGTATAATTACTCATTATTCCAAGTGTACAGGTTGCAGAATCACATTGGTCGTACAGTCACGTATATACATACAGCAATACTAGTGTCTATTTTATACTGCTGCCCCTCTTATTCCCCTTCTCTTCCCCTCTCTTCCCATCACTTCTCTCTACCCAATATAAGGTGACACCCTTCTTTCCCCACCCCTCATATCATCATACAGGTAATTTGTATAACAATGAGGGTCTCCTTCCTTCTTCCATGCAGTTCCCCTTCTCCCTCCCTTTTCCTCCCACCTCTCTTTCCTACTTAGTGGTAATCTACTTCTCATGCTCTTCCTACCTATCCCATTTTGAGTCACTCCCCTTATATCAGAGAAGACATTCAGCCTTTGATTTTTTAGGGAATGTCTAACTTCACTTAGTATGTTCTGCTCTAATGCCATTCATTTCCCTCCAAATGCCATGATCTTGTTATTTTTTAGTGCTGCATAATATTCCATTGTGTATAAATGCCACATTTTTTCCCATCCAACCATTGAAGGGCATCTAGGTTGCTTGCGCAGTCTAGCTATTGTGAATTGTGCTGCTATAAACATTGATGTGTCTGTGTGCATGAGTGTACTTTTTTCCCCGAATCCTCGCCAGCACTGTTGTTGTTTGTGTTCATAATGGCTGTGATTCTTACTGAAATGAGATGACATTTTAGAGTAGTTTTAATTTGCATTTCTCTGATTGCTAGAGATGTTCAGCATTTTTTTTTTTTTGTGTATTTGTTGATCAATTGTATATTCTCTTCTGAGAAGAAGTGTCTGTTCAGGTTCTTGGCCATCTGCTGATTGGGTTATTTATTTATTTATTTTGTAGTTTAACCTTTTGAGTTCTTTGTAAACTCTAGAGATTAGAGCTCTATTTGATGTGTGAGAGGTAAAAATTTGTTCCCAGGATGTAGTCTCCCTGTTTACCTCACATATTATTTTTCTTGATGTAAAAAAAAAAAAAAAAAAAAAAAAAACTTTCCATTTATTGATTATTGGTTTTAACTCTTGTGTTCTAGGTGTCTTATTAAGGAATTTGGGGCCTGACCCCACACGATGGAGATTAGGGCCAACTTTTTATTCTATTAGATGCAGAGTCTCTGGTTTGATTCCTACCTCCTTGATCCATTTTGAGTTAAGTTTTGTGCATGGTGAGAGAAAGGGATTTAATTTCATTTTGTTGTATATGAATTTCCAGATCTCCCAGCACCATTTGTTGAAGATGCTCTCCTTTCTCCATTGCATTCTTTTAGCATCTTTGTCTAATATAAGGTAGTTGTAATTTTGTGACTTGGTCTCTGTGTCCTCTATTTTATACCATTGGTCTACCCTCCTGTTTTGGTAACAGTACCATGTTATTTTTTATTATTATTGCTCTGTAATATAGTTTAAGATCTGGTATAGTGATACCACCTGTTTCACTCTTCCTGCTTAGAATTGCTTTAGCTATTGTGGGTCTCTTATTTTTCCAGATGAATTTCATGATTGCTCTTTCTATTTCTGCAAGGAATGCCATTGGGATTTTGATCAGAACTGCATTGAATCTGTAAAGTGCTTTTGGTAATATGGCCATTTTAATAATATTAATTCTGCCATTCCATGATCAAGGTATATATCTTTTCATCTTCTAAGGTCTTCTTATATTTCTCTCTTTAGGGTTCTGTAGTTTTCATTGTATAGATCTTTTACTATTTTGTTAGGTTGATTCTCAAGTATGTTTTTTTTTTGAGGATATTGTGAATGGGGTAGTTTTCCTCATTTCAATTTCAGGATTTGTCACTGATATACAGGAATGCTTTGATTTATAGGTGTTGATTTTATATCCTGCCATTTTGCTGAATTCATTTACTAGTTCTAGAAGTTTCTTGGTAGAACCTTTTGAGTCTGCTAGGTATAGGATTATGTCATCAGCAAATAGTGCTAATTTAAGTTCTTCTTTTCCTATAGTAATTTCTTTAATTTCTTTTGCCTGTCTAATTGCTCTGGCTAGTGCTTCCAGAACTATGTTGAATAGAAGTGGTGAGAGAGGGCATCCCTGTCTTGTTCCAGATTTTAGAGGGAATACCTTCAATTTTTCTCCATTTAGAATGATGCTGGCCTGAGGATTAGCATAGATAGCTTTTACAATGCTGAGGAGAGTTCCTGTTATCCCTAATTTTTCTAGTGTTTTGAACATAAAGGGATGCTGTATTTTGTTGAATGCTTTTTCTCCATCTATCAAGATGATCATGTCGTTTTTATCTTTAAGTCTATTGATGGGGTGAATTACATTTATTGATTTCTGTATATTGAACCAGCCTTGCATCCTGGGGGTGAATCCCACTTGATCATGCTGCACTATCTTTTTGATATGTTTTTGTATCCAATTTACCAGAATTTTATTGAGGATTTTTGCATCTATATTCATTAGAGATATTGGTCTGCAGTCTTCGTTCTTTGAAGTGTCTTTGTCTGGTTTAGGAATCAGGATGATGTTGGCCTTGTAGAATGAATTTGGAAGTACTCCCTCTTTTTCTGTTTCCTGAAATAGATTGAAGAGTATTTGTATTAGTTCTTCTTTAAATTCTTAGAGATAAATGAAAACACAGACAAAATATATTGAAATCTATGGGACACTATGAAAGAAGTACTAAGAGGAAAATTCATCGCATAGAGTTCATTCCTCAAAAAAAGAAAAAGCAAAAAAAAAATGATCTCATACTACATCTCAGAACTCTAGAAAAAGAAGAGCAAATCAACAGCAAAAGCAGCAGAAGGCAAGAAATAATTAAAATCAGAGCTGAAATCAAAATAAAAGAAACAATTCCAAAAATTAACAAAACTAAAAGTTGTCTCTTTGAAAAAATAAATAAGATCAACAGACCCTTAGCCATGCTAATGAAGAGAGGAAGAGAGAGAATCCAAATTACTAGCATATGGGGTGAAAAAGGCAATATCACAGCAGACACTACAGAAATACAGAAGAAAATTAGAAATTATTTTGCAACCTTATACTCCAATAAAATAGAAGATAGTGAAGACATTAATAAATTTCTTAAGTCATAGGATCTGCCCAGATTGAGTCAGGAGGCTATACACAACATAAACAGACCAATATCAAGTGAAGAAACAGAAGAAGCCATCAAAAGATTACCAACCAAGAAAAGCCCAGGACTGGACTGATATACAGCAGAGTTTTTGCCACATTCTTTACATTTGTAGGGCTTCTATCCAGCATGAATTCTTCTTTGGTAAATAAGGTTTAATTTTTGACTAAAAACTTTGCCATACTCTTCACATTTGTAGGGCTTTTTCAGTGTGAATTCTGCTTTGCTTAATAAAGATAGATTTTTCTTTAAAAACTTTATCACATTCTGCCCATTGGTAGGGAATCTCTCCTGTGTGTGTTCTTCTGTGGTAAATAAGATTTTTTTTTAACTAAAGGCTTTTCCACATTGTTTATATTTGTAGGGCTTATCTCCAGCATAATTTCTTTGGTGCTAAACAAGGCCTGATTATTTTATATGATTTCTGGTGTTTACTCTCACCTGTAGCTTTCCATATTTTCTTTTGTTGTAAATAGTCAAGACAACAATTTCTATATTTTTCACTTATCACTTTGTGAAATATATGTTCTATGCCCTTTTCTGTTAAATATTCTTGGATATGACTAGGAGTCATGACCAGGAAAGCCAAATTTCTATAGTTCTCTAACATCACATTTCTATATATATTTTTTTTCTGATCAAGCTAAAGGCATCCCAACTCCTCTTCAGTCAAATCAATGGCTACATCCCTGAATGATAACAATTCCATTTCTTTCTTTTGGGGGTTCTGTAGGTTTGCCCCTGATACTTTTCAGCACCTGTGTGGCACAGAAACCTGGGGCTTGTGTTCTAGGAGAAGAAGCGTAGAAAAAGAGTCAACAATCTCTATTTCATTATTGAGCTTCATTTTCCTTTTCTGAGGGCAGAAAAAAATGCTTTTTAAACAAAAATTTTAAATTAAAACTTCAATTACTTTGAAGTTTTTTTTCTCTTTTCAGAAAAATCTTCATATTTTAATAATTTTAATTTTCATTCATCATTTTTTATCTTTTATTATTAAGAATTCTTTTTAAACTTAATTTGGGGGGATTGTTACTGGACCACATAACCAATGAGCCACATCACATCCTTTTTAAATTTTTTATTTAGAGACAGGAGCTCACTAAGTTACTTAAGACCTTACTAAATCCTAAGGCTGGTCTTGAACTTGTAAACCTTCTGCCTCATCCTCGTGAGTTGCTGTTTATTACAGGCATTTGCAACAGCATCCAGATTTTTTAATCTTCTTTACACCAGGCATGGTGGTACACACCTGTAATTCCAGTGACTTAGAAGTCTGATATAAAGGGATTATAAGTTCAAGTTCAGCCTTGGCAACTTAGTGAGATCTTTTCTCAAAATTTTAAAATAAATAAATAAAAACTTTAAAAAAGACTGGGTATTTGCTCAGTGTGAGAAAGCATGCCTACCATTTGTGAGAAATTATTTTAAGTCTTAATACAAGAAATGAAAACTTATTTTTCTGAACAATAAATATTTTATTATTAAATATGTTGTTCTCCAAAAGAGTATGAGTAAACAATATTTTTAAAAACCTTTATATAATGGTGTATATTATCATGAATGGTAATTCTTTTCATTCCACCGCACATGTGGAATTCAATTTTGCTCTTAAACACTTAGAACATATTTATTTATTTTTCTTATTTTCTTTGTATGTTTCAAGAATCCTTATCTTGTGTCTAATCAAGAAAAGTCATAATTTTGCGACTGTACATATGTTAACTGCATCTTTCTTCCTGCAAAATGAATTAATGCACCTGTGTGTAGCCCAATGTGTGAATCCAGAACTCAGATCAGGGCCAATCATGAGACTAATTGACAGGCTCAAATGCTTCTGAGGTAAGGGTTAGTCCATTGGCAGTATTCTTATAATCTATTATTTGTTGTTAGGACCATGTGGGTACTGTTTTCTTTTTTTAAAATATTTTTAATAAATAATTTTCAGAAACCAATAAATAATGAATGCAAATCTTTGATACACCTCTATAGTCAGACTTACAGCATGAAAAAAGTGAAAGATAAAAAACTTAAAAATAACCCAGGTTCATATTTATGTAGGTATATATAACACAAGTGATGTAAAAAATTGAAATTTTTAATAAATGGATCTAAACTCAGATTTAAGCTTCATTATTCAATTTTACAAACAAAATGATGCATTTGCTTAATATGTTCAATACTGAAAAAAATTAATACTGTCATTTTAACCAGGGGCCGCCAACATATTAGGCAAGCACCCCGCTACTGAGCCAAATGAGCAAAGCCCAGTTTTTTCAAAACAAGTTCTCAATAATTTGTGCAAGCTGGCCTTGAACTGCTTGTCTCAGTCTTTCAAATATCTGAGATAACAGGCATGGGCCACCTTACTCCTGTATAAATATTAATTGTTGAGAGAAGCTTTCAGAGGTAAATAGTTTACTAGGACTTTATGTTGTTTTTACCAAGGGTATATTTAATTTATATAACATAAATTTTTGAATTGATGTATAAAAATAAGAGAAGAAACCAGATTTATCACCAAGAAGAAATAATAAAAAACATCAATTTTGGTTTGCTCAATATTAAAAGCTACATGTTAAATCTCAAAAATGCAGGGCAGTGCAGAGAATGCACAAGTATCAGGGATAATGAGGAGTTTTGCATAAATAAATTTTAAATTACTCTTTCTAAAATGTATAAATTGTTTTATCCAGTTGTATTGAGAAGCTGAAAAGAGAGGAAATCTCCACATCATTCAAATTAATGACATCATTTTTTAGAAATGGGAATTTTATTTTGATACTAATATTTTTGATGCCTGAAGAGAGTTAAGGGCATAATTTCTGTAGCTATTTTGAAATAAAATTAAATTCAAAGATATTGGTCTTATATTTGACTCAGTATTTAATTTTTCACATTTTCAACAATTTTCCATATCTGTGGCAAATAAATAATGAAATAAATAAATAACAAATAAATAAAAATAAATAAATAAATAAATAAATAAATAAATAAATAAATAATTGTTCTGAAGATTAACTCTTTATGCCCACAAAATCATCATGGCTGCTGCAACTTCACAATTTCCAGTAACCTCAGTTCTTCACAGAATGACTTTTCTTAGAACTTTAACTTCTTATTCTGTTTACATACAGGTCTATAGTTTTTTTCTTACTCTGTGTCTGAAAGATTCAACTGCCACATCTTCCTGAATTGAGAGTTGAGAAGTGTGAATGTTGGATGTGATCTTCAAGATGCCTCCTGGATCACTCCAACATCAGAATGCTTTCTTGCCTAGGGTATTCAGACTTTTACCACAGGCAGATATTACTGGCAGATGGAAGTGGGAGACTCTTGGACCAGGGCTTATGGAGTCTGTAATGATTATTGGAAAGGGAACAAAGATGGCAAGATGGATGAGGTGAAGGGCTCTTCCTCTTTGGATGTGTTAAGGAGGGTTCCCATTACACTCTGTTTACCAACTCCCCACTTGTATTTCAATAAGTACTAAGGCCATTGGCTGAATAAGAGTATTCCTAGATTGTGAAGGTAGAACTGTGATCTCTACTAATGTTTCACAAAGTTTTTTGATATACAGTGTTTCGTCCTATTCTTTCTCTCCCCATATCAAAGCTTTTTTCTGCTGTAATCACTTCCTACCAGACATACAAAAGGACTGTGCCGCTAATACTATGGAAAATTCAATATCTAAAGAAGCCCTCTCCCTTGGGTCTTATGAAACATGTCAAACAGAATATATCTTTTTAAGTCTAGGTTACCTCAAATTTTGTAAAAACCTACTTAATCTGTTATTAATTGTGGTGATAATATTAAAATCACATAAAGTTTTAAAATTTATGCATTTTTTAATTAATTTATTTTGGGATATAATCACCTATGATACATGAAGTAGGACATATATTCTGGTTTTATTTGTGAAATGTAACAAAATGAAGCAATAGATAATTTTTGATTTAATAAAGGTAATATTCAATGTAAGAGAATGTGTCTCTTTTCTGTGTTAGTCCATTTTCTGTTCTTTTAATAAAATACCTGAATCTGGGTAAATTATAAAGAAAATGTTCATTTATCTCACAGTTCTGAAGACAGGTAAGTTCTAGGTTATGATGCCTGAATTTTTGGTGAGGGTTTCACGCTGAATCTGCTCATAGCAGAGAAGCAGTAGGAGAAATTGTCCAGTGAAGAAAGTCTGAACACATGTGTGACACCCTTCATAACAACCCACCTTCTCAAAAATGACTCATTTTCCAAGGGCCCAGAATTTACTCCTTCATTCAGGCTCAGTCCAAGTAGAAAGGCACTAATTCTTTTTAATGACTTAAAGACCTCATCTCAAAATACTACTGCTCTATGGAATAATATTTCAACTTGAGTTTTGTTGGGGAAAATCCACATTTCAACCATAGTACTATATAGCCACTCTGTCCATAATTCAGAGTCTGAGAGGTTGTATCTACTTGATTTCTTCTTTTGGGAAGAAAATTAGCAAATGTGAACATTTGAGGTCCCTGGAAATGAGGTGCTTCCCTCATCTATCACTCTGATAATCTGAGGAAGAAATAGGGCCTCCTTGACAGCCTAATGCCTTTGTAGCAGAGGAAATCTCAGGGCAGTGACTTCTATACATTTTTCTTTATAGCCCAGGATTCTTGTATTATAAACCAAAACTCATGCTTTCATACCATACCATCCAATATGTTATTTTTTGAAGTCTCATTGTTTTTACATCCTAAAAGCATAATTAGTTATCTATTGGATAAAATCATCTTTAAAACTAATCTGTGTAAAAGGGAGGTTCCAGGAAAGTCTACCAAAGCTAGAAAGAATTAATAGAGGCTTCAGGGTGACTAATTTTCACTGCTACACAGGATGGAGTGTGGGGAATGTGGCCACCTTTGCTCTTGCAGTTCATGCTGTGTATGTGGCATTAGTTAAGAAGCAGCCCCAAGGAAGAGTCCTGGGTCTCTTTTGGGAAAGCATTAGATTGGTGTGACAAAAATAAAAACAAAACTATTTTTCTTTCTTTCTTTCTTTCTTTCTTTCTTTCTTTCTTTCTTTCTTTCTTTCTATATCCTTTTTTTAAAAAAACAGAAATGGAATGCAGGGACACTTTACCACTGAACCATATCTTCAGCCCTTTTAAATATTTTAATCAGAGATAGAGTCTTTCTGTATTTCTTAGGGCCTCACTAAATTGCAGAGGCTGGGTTTGGACTTCTGATACTCTTGCCTCAGCCTCAGGAACTGGGATTATAGGTGTGGGCCACCTCAGCTGGTGAGGAAAACAAAATTTCTAAACTAAATCCCTCTCCACATGGGAGAATAAAACTAAAGCAAAAGTCAGAAAGAAAAATGTTCATAAGTGTTCAAAAACACATACTAAAATAATCACATATGATGTCACTCTCTTTCTGTTCTTAAAGGTGAAAAATAAAAGAACACAACTGAAAATCTTTAGATATAATCTGAATTTGGGGATTCAATTTTTTTAAGTCAGTAACTGTGGGCAAGACTATAAATGTTTGTTTATGAAGAATAGAGAAGGGATTACATCAAAATTTTCTACCTGAAAACTAATTATGCACACATCCAAACCACTCCCACCAATCTAATCGCCCATGCTAATCTGATTACCTACACTAATTACCTAACACTGATTGGAAACACCCTAAACGCAATCAAGGAAGAAGTGGGTGTGTTCTTCAGGGACTCAATAAAAGTGCACTCCAGGAGACCAGCTCATACTTCTCCAGAGTAGAGTTTGAAGCTCACCTGGCTGAATGACATCAAAATCGACCTCCTCCACACCTTGAGTGCCTGATCCTGAAGCTTAATTCGTATTTTCAATTCTGCAGCAAGAACTGCTGAAACCATAGAGTAATTCTTAAGGTATGTATGCAATTGCCACATGAGCTGTAGCTACTACTTTCCCAAACAAAATCAAATGTAATTTCATAGTTTAAACTTTTTTTTCTTTTCTTTTTATCTCTATTTATTTATTTATTTATTTATTGTACTGGAGACTGAATTCGGAGGCACTGGACCACTGGGCCACATCCCCATTTCTATTTTTGGATTCTATTTAGAGACAGGGTCTCACTGAGTTGCTTAGAGTCTTGCTTTTGCTGAGGCCTGTGAGGAACTTGCACTGCTTCTGTCTCAGGTGTGTGCTACCATGCCCAGTGCTCCTACATACTTTATAAGCACTCTGAAACTAGTCCTCTGATAATGTATAATTTTTTACCTGTAGATCCAAAAATATTTTTAGGAATATTTTATCTCTTCCATTCTTAGAAGTTCAAGTATAGTAGAAATGAGAACCCAGATTTTTAGCTAAATAAAAACTGTAAAGTATTCTTTGTTTTCTGGAGCAGATCAAAATAATCACATTTATTTTTCACAGTGTGAAAGGTGCTTGGTAATAGTTCAGACTTGTATAGAGAGCTACTCGCTTAAATATTTGATTTATTTGCATTCTTTATTTACTCAGTTTGTTCTGTTTTGTCATGTACAAAAGCAAGTTTATTATTCCCTAGACAGTAGTGTGCTATTCAATGAGAATATGAGTAAAAATTGGTTCAGGTCTTTATCTCTTTAAGGCTACGTAGATGATTAAATCCTTATGGTTTTCTTCCCTCAGAATAATGGATTCAGAAATACCACAAGTGTTCCAGAAAGAACTCACTTGCTCTGTCTGCCTGAAGTACCTTATATACCCAGTCACCATAGGCTGTGGGCACAGCTTTTGTTGGCCCTGTTTCTTCCTTCCCTGGGGACAAGCCCAAATTCTTGCCTGTTGCCCTGTGTGCAGGGAGCCATCACAGCAGGGAGATGTCAAAAACAATATTCTTCTGAAGAATCTTACATCTATGGCAAGGCGGGCTCATCTCAGGCAATTCCTGAACTCTGAGAAGAATATATGTGTGACTCACCAGCAGACAAAGAAGATCTTCTGTGAGGAGAACAAGAACCTGCTCTGTTGGCTCTGCTGCAACCCTCAGGAGCACAGGGCTCACAACCACCCTTCAGTGGAAAGGGCTGCTGAGGAATACCAGGTAAGTGACACCAGTGAGAACACTGTGAAGGCTGAGCCGCAGAGCTAAGAGATTTCAAAAGAGCTGAGGATCTGGATGATGATGATTGCCCTACTCTTTTCTGTATGCTAGGTAATTTTATAAGCACCAAGGAAGAAGCTAAGAACCAAAGATGTAAACAATAAATAAAATATGCAAGCATGCCTGCCTTTGTGGAGCTTGATTCCACAGAGGTAGTGATAAAGTAGTTGGTCACTTTAATTTTAATTTTCATTCATGGTTAAGGCATTAGAAACTGCTCATTTTGAAAAGAGTTACTGGCTACCAAAATGACAAATGCAATACATTTCTATACAGCATGAATATTTACTAACACTAGGGAATAAATAAGATAAAAGGCTTTGGGGAATTAGCAGGGTAGAGCATCAGAAAACAAAATTCTGAAGCCAGTTGCCACACTGTCTAAAAACTACTCATCTTTATCACTATCCCTAGGCACATGGCTACACTATGCACTTTTGCAGTCTGAAATCTCCTAAAATTCACAATCATCAATAGCAAAAGGAAAGCAATATGATTTTTTTTTCTCACTAAAGTACTTATCTCTTATTTTTTTATTCTCTATCATTGTGAGATTGAAACCAAATGCGCATGCTTCTCTATTGTTTGAGTTTATATTTCTTTTACAGGAGAAGCTCCTAAAGCAAATAAGATCATTATGGGAAAAGATCCAAGTAAATCAAAGAAATATAAATGAAGAGAAGAAAATAATCAGTCCATGGATCGTAAGTATGAGTCTATTTCCTTGAGACTCAGCTTGAAACAGACATACTAGAAATCCATCCATTATTCACTATAGCATCATGCTGTAAGGATATTAGGTACATCATTTCCAGTGGCTTTGAATCCTAAAAGTAAAATTTGACCTTGTTGATCAAACAAATGACCAGGCAGTGTCATAGGGAGGTTCGAGATGAAAAGTAATTTTCTAACCAGAGATCAGAATATTGCATATAGTTATTTATGTGACAGCTATAAATTCTAATTGCATGCATATAGAAATTTATATTTGAAGGATAAATTGTCAATCAAAACCTTTTCTTAAGATATTTCAGGCATTCATGAAGCAGATAAAAGTGGTTGGAGGGAAGGATGGGTTTGGTTCCTTGCCATTGTTATGAAAAACTAGGGAAAGAATGAAGATAAAAGAAGAGTGAATTTCTAATTTCTGCAATGTGGATAAATATAAAATTATGGCATATGTAACATACTGGTAAAAAGACAATGGTCAAAGAGAGAGGTTTAGGTGGAGGAGGATAAAATCATACTGGAATTGTGATCTAGACAATCTATCCCTACAGTACTATGTGTATCTCAGGGAAGAGCTGATCAGGGCTGAGTACAGGAAACTACATCCAGTTCTTCATGAGGAGGAAAATCGACATCTAGACATTCTTAGAAAGGACAGCAAAAGAATTTTAGAAGAACTCAAAAAAAGTGAAGCCAATATGGTTCAAAAGAAGAAAGACCTAAGAGAA
Source organism: Urocitellus parryii (assembly GCF_045843805.1). NCBI lineage: Eukaryota > Metazoa > Chordata > Mammalia > Rodentia > Sciuridae > Urocitellus > Urocitellus parryii. The sequence goes on from NC_135541.1 coordinate 99,664,878, forward strand.
ATATATGAGGAGCTGGTGAAAATGTCCCATAAACCATATGTGGAGCTGCTCCAGGTAAGAACTGAGTTGTGCATGAAAGTATTTTGTATGATTTGGGGTTATCAATTTTGACCACATTATTTGGTAATTTTTATATTTCCTGCATCAATTATGGGGTTCTTTCCTCTTTGGGTATAATCTACTTAAAGTTTACCTTCTATCCTGACTATAAATAAGCAAGATTTATGAAACTTTGTGAGTAGCTCTCTTAGAATTTTTTTTTTAAATTTTTCTGTTGTCTTTTGCTTCTCTAAGATCCAGAAAAATAACAATTTATTCATGAAGATTTCATTTTTTGCCTGCCATTTGACAATATGCAGACATCTTGGAAAACCTTATGTTCTCTTTCTTCTGTTTAAAAGTTATGGAATTGGGGACAGTGAACACTGCGTATTACTGATATCCTTCATTCTCACACTTTTTAGACCCTCTGCATTCTGATTTAATCACAAATCCAGAATCTTTAAATATGCTTTACTGGTACTGTTCTGAGAGATGAAAATGAATTCATAAGAAGCATTGGTGTGGGTGTGATGATATTTGATACTACATGATCTTTCCAAAAACAAAATACAATTCAGTTTCTTAAAAAAATAAGCTTTTTTTGTTTTTGTTTTCTTTGCAGGACATGGGAGATCTATTGACCAGGTAAATTTTGACTTTAGTGTAATCTGGGGAACCATTGAGAGCTATGAAAGTGTTTAAGTTTCTAACAAAGTGAAGGCATAGTTTATGTAGAGAGTAATCAACTGTGTGTTCATGTGTTTGTTTGAATATGATTTTCTGTTCCCCTTAATGAGAAGTCAGCCTCTATTTCCCCTGTTGGTTGAGGGATATGTCATCCTGGGCTGAATGTTGACGTTCATAAATGCAACCATGTGGGGCTGGGGATGTGGCTCAAGCAGTAGCATGCTCGCCTGGCATGCGTGCGGCCCGGGTTTCATCCTCAGCACCACATACAAAGCAAAGATGCTGTGTAAGCCAAAAACTACTATATATATATATATATATATATATATATAAATATATATATATAAATTCTCTCTCTCTCTCACTCTTTCTTTTCAAAAATAAATAAATAAGATAAATGCAACCATGTATGATTTGACATTGTAAATCAGAAACATTGAGGTGCATGGGGGCAGTTTTTCCTATCCTAGTTAGCTAATGAGAAACATGGGTACCTCTGAGAAATGGGTTGTTAACTTGCAAATTAAGTAAGAAAGATTCCTAGAGACAGTCCCTTCTCATGTTCACAGAGGTACATTCATGAGAAAACGGTTTCAAGAAACATTTTCAGCAGAATTGTTGTTTAGTTCCTTAAAAACTGTGATGTCATTTTTGTCACCAGAAGATTCATGTCCTCTTCCTGCTTTCAGGAGTGAATCAGTGCAGCTGCACTTGCCTCAGCCTATAAATCCAGCACTTCCTGCCCAGACCATCACTGGACTGATAGACAGGCTCAAGTGTTTCCAAGGTGAGTGTCAGCCCAGTGATGGGAGCATAGTGTAATGACTTTCAATGATGATTTTCTATGGGAAACCCTTCCATTTATTAACCTTTAATTTACCCAAAGGGAATGGTCTGCCAATTGGTATTTATAATTATATTTAGTAATCTGATCACCATGATTAAATAAGGAAAAAAATAAGTGATCACTGGTATAATAATAAATGTGATTTGGGCTATACATACAAAACCATTTCAATCAATAAGACAACTATAAATTAGTTCAATATGTTCCCATTTTAAATTAATTGCACTGAGTGATGAAGGTTATTTAAACATTACCCTTAAAATGTCTTGGAAATTGAATGTGTGATACGTATTTTATGAAACGTAATATACTAAGTGCGTTAAATTTAATATAATAGCATGTATGAACAAACATAAAATAACTGAGTGCACAGAGCAATATTTCACAAGCATCAAAAAAAGACAAGTTGGTATATGATGAAGCAGTTTTTAGATTTCCATGGTAGAACTAAATAGGAACCATAGCAACAAATTATTGCTTTGGATTGAATGGGAAAGCAGACCTCCAATTTCTCAGATGAAATGAAAAGTAACAAGCTGGAAGTAGACATGCTCACCCTTTTATTCCAGTGTCCATATATTTAGCAGTGTTTTCATTGTGGTTGGACTATTGTTTCTTCTGCAGTATTCTAGAAACCTGTGAGTGCAATGCACTTCAGCCACAATTACCCCTCTTCTTCTGCCACCCCATCCCCCCCCCATTAAGACTCGGGTAGACCTTCTCATCTAACAGCAATTTAAAAGTTGGTTTTGATTTGAATATTCTCTTCATTCTACAGTGGAGATATCCTTTGAAAATACGGTGTCCAGTGATAACCTCAAGCTATTTGATGACGTGAGGCGTTTGAGAATTGGGCACGCCCTTCCAGACTCGTCTTTGAATTCTGATGGAATTAACTATTTTGCTGCATGGGGAACAGAGAGTTTCAACTCTGGGAAATTGTACTGGGAATTAGATATGAAGGACCCTTTGGACTGGGCTGTAGGAGTCTGTAAGGATTCCTGGATAAGAAGGAATGGCACAGTGACTGAATCCGAAGACGTGTTTCTTCTCCTTTGTGTGAAGCAAGATGATGGCCATAGTCTCTTGACAACCTCCCCAATGCTTTCTCACTATGTAGAGAAGCCTCAGGGCCGGGTTGGTGTGTTTGTTGATTTTGAGAGTGAAAGTGTGAGTTTCGTGAACGTCGCCAAGTGTTCTCTCATATGGCGGTACCCTTCTGGCTCTTTGAATTTCCCAGTCAGGCCTTTTGTTCACACTGGCCACAAGTGAACAGGGGTAAGTCAGGAACTCTATGCCTGGGGAATTTACATTCCGGGCAGCCCTTCCTAGTTGAAGTTTACAATACTGTACTTTAGTGCTTTTTAAGTAATTTGTACTTGATCCAGACATGGTGGCACATGCCTATTAATTCACACAATTTGGTTAATTTGGGAGTCTGATGTAGAAGGACTTCAAGTTTGAGGCCAGCCTGGGAAACTTAGCAAGACCCTGTCTCAAAATAATTAAAAATAATAAGAAGAAGATGAAAAAAAGGGGGGGGGGCTGGCAATGTAGTTCTTTGGTAGAATACCCCTGGGTTTAATACCCAATGAAAAAGTTAAAATGGCAATTTGTTGACTGTAACTTTCTTTTTAAATATAAAGACGGCGTAAATTGCCAAATTGTGTTGACTCGATTTTTCTTTCCTTTTAATGATGGTCGGTCATCTTTTGTGGAACATAACATGATAAAAACCATGTGTTCCAGATACACTACATGCTGTGCCTGCTTACATGTTTTGTGAATTTGTCAGATTTAAGATTGCATAATTTTATGATTTAAGCTGAATGACATTTTGTAGGATGAATTTTATATCATTGTCTGCAATAAACATTATTTTGATGTTTTCATCTTTCTATTGATCTAAGAAAATATAATTTATTTTTCCTTGGGAAATAAAAACAAATGAAGTTCTTTCTCACACTCAGGACAAGGACTCATTTTTCATTGAAGCCAGTAAAGTTGGACCTTCCTCTTTCCCTTATATTCCCTAAACTATTTTAAAGGAGTTTTATGTTAACAGCAAAACTGAGAGGAAATAAAAAAAAAATACATGTATTAACTGCCCCCTCTTTCTAAATACAACTGGGTAGCTTCACTCTTTTCCAACATCCCTAGTCAGAATGATACATTTGTTAAAACCAGTGAACTTATTTTAATACACAGACTATGTGGATATCACATACTTTTAATATCATATAATGAGGAAAGAAGGTTTTTTTTTTGTGTGTGTGTGTGTTCTTTCTTTCTAAAACTATATCTCTAGTCTATCTATGAGAAAAATAGCTGCGAACCAAAACTGAAGATCATTTTACAAAAGACCTATGTAGGATTCCTCAAAATTGTGAAGGTCATAAAAAGTAAAAAAGAAGATCTTTCAACTCCAACCAAAGGAGATGTGAGAGTGAATTCAATGCTCCATTCTAGGTTGGATCGTGGAATAGAACATGGGATGTTCATATAGAAGCTCGTGAAATCTGAAAAATGTCTGACTTCAGTTTGTGATAACCTCCCAAAATAGGCTTCCAATTTTTGCAAATTGTGCCATGGAAATGTGTGATCATTTTAGGGGAGAAACAAACTGGGCATGGAAATACAAGGTAAGTCATTCCATCACATTTTTAACATCTCTTTAAATATAAAATGTTTTCAAGTTAAATTTGAAAAGTTTTAGGACAAATATCTATATGTCCATGCTCCATGACATGCTTATGTTGTGAACAAGGCAAGTTTTAGAAGAACGTGTCATGCAATTAAGTTTTTGAAAAATGTTCACTTACACTGATGCTTCATCCATGAAATTTGGCCAGTGGCCGAAGTGTGAAGCCCTGTGCAGTAGTGATCCTCTGAATATGCAGAGTTTGGACCACTTTCCTTCTAAGTTCTGCTGTTTGTCCTATTTCTCAGTTGCAATAGCAGTTGTGGTTGCCAGTTTAAGTGAAGCATTTTATGCTTGACGTTGATGGTACTTTGTGACAATTTGATGACAGATATTGATGAAAACACACTTTCAGACCTTGCTCCTCACCGTGAAATCCTCAGAGGAATGATTGTGCCCATGGTGGCCTGACAAACATAAAACTTGGTCAATGCTCTTTAAGGAAAGAGAAACAACTTAATGTATCTAAAATTTCATATTGAATTATCTTCAGGGACTAATAGGCCATGCAGGTTTATGGGTATGAATAGTTGATATGAAGAAATGAGTGCTATCACTGCTCAGAAATGGATGAATCCAACTGTAGCCATATGTAAATGACAAAATGGCAATGGCTTGAATGATAAGAGTTTTTTTTTCATTCATGGTAACAAACATACTTCTCCAGGGCAGAACTTGAATAGTGGCCAGGGATGTGTGTGTAGGATGGAAGAGAACATATAGGAACTCAACTTTCTACTCAATTTCCTGTGGATGAAAAATAGCTCTAAAAATAAATGTGTTATTAAAAATATGACGAGGCCCAACTGCTGTTCATGGTAAATTTTTTTAAGTAGTGTCATTTTGTAGTTTCTCAACAGATGAATAATATTTACATTTTACATACACAATGAATATTTGAATATAAAAGACCAGATTCTATGACTCTAAATAAACCATTTATAAAAAGCATGGCTACAATCTCTTGATTAAAGTTTAGGAAAATAAATTTAAGAACAAGCTTATATATTATTCTGTATTTCAGAAATCAAAAACTATTTTATTAAAGAATCCAAATAAAATTATGGGGATCAAAATAGGTGCAAATGTAGGACCCCATAATCATCAACTATACTTTGAGTGTTAGTTTCACAGGGGAAACGTTCCACAGAGTGACAATCAAGGCAAAATCTTGGATTTTTGTACTGCTGTTTTATCTTATTTGTTCAAGGAGTAATCTAGTGTCAGTTATACTGGATCCAAAAATTTTATCCTTTTAGTTATATTTCTCTTTTTTTTTTCATTTTTCCTACTAGCCAGTATAATGCACATGATATATGATCATGCACTTCAATAATCAGTGTCAGTTACTACTTTTCTCATTACTTTCAGTCTCACAAGTCTCTTAGCCTTGATATCTCCACTTTGGGTGCTGAGTGTAGTAATTGGAGGCACATAAAATAAAATGAAGACAATTAAGTTTTGGACTCTCTCAGTGTGACCCTCCATGTATATTGGGGTGTGATCTAGGCCTGTCATAAAAAATTCACAGAGTAGGTGCCTTTAAACAATTTATTTTCAGGCCTCTGGAGGCCAGAAGTCTGAATTCAAGTGATTAAAAAGGTCAAATACCCTCCAAAGGCTGTGTGGGGAAGTCCTTTCTTGTCCTTTCCATTCTGCTGGCTTCTTGACTTCTTTGGTTTGTGTCTTTAGAATTCTATGCATTTCAGGCAGGTGTAGTGGAACATATCTGTAATCCCAGCTACCTTTGAGGCTGAGGCAAGAGAATCACAAGTTTGAGGTCAATGTTGGGCAGGCCCCAAGTGGCAGTAGTTAGGCTCTCTGGTCAAGGCTTCTAGTTGGTTATGTTTTCAGTATGTAGCCAAGGTCTGGAATATCCTGATTCTGCATATGCACTCAAGGTCGTAAACATTTGCTTCTGAACTTGCACCCACTTATATAATTTATTGAAAATGTTTTTCTTTGCATTGCCTCAAAAAATGGCATATGAAGCCACTCAGGGTCTAGATGGAACTGGCTGGGGAAAATGGAACTGCTATTTAAAGCTGGGGACTACTGCCCCCTCTAAATAAAGCATATCTGTTATCCCAACTGAGTCTTTCATCTTCTTCCACAACCCAGCATCCAGAACAATTTTCCCAGTTTCTGAGCATCCACCCCACCGCCAGCCTCAGAAACTAGGCAACTCCCATAGTTCTGAATGCTAAAATTGAAAATCATGGTGCTGACTGGGTTGACTCTCTCTGGCAGCTGTGAAGAATTCCTGTACTATGCCTCTCTCCTGGTTCCTGGTGGCCAATGGCAAGCTTGGCTCTCATTGGATTATGGCAGCATTTCTCAGTCTCTACCTCTCTCTTCAAATGGCTCTCCTCTGTCCATGTCTCAAATATTCTTTCTCTTAGAAGGACACTAATCATTGAATGTAGGTACCATCATAAATCCTGGGTCATCTTATCTGGAGGTCTTTAAATATATTACATTGCAAAGCTCATACCTGAAAACTACTTATGCACACATCCAAACCACTCCCACCAATCTAATCGCCCATGCTAATCTGATTACCTACACTAATTACCTAACACTGATTGGAAACACCCTAAACGCAATCAAGGAAGAAGTGGGTGTGTTCTTCAGGGACTCAATAAAAGTGCACTCCAGGAGACCAGCTCATACTTCTCCAGAGTAGAGTTTGAAGCTCACCTGGCTGAATGACATCAAAATCGACCTCCTCCACACCTTGAGTGCCTGATCCTGAAGCTTAATTCGTATTTTCAATTCTGCAGCAAGAACTGCTGAAACCATAGAGTAATTCTTAAGGTATGTATGCAATTGCCACATGAGCTGTAGCTACTACTTTCCCAAACAAAATCAAATGTAATTTCATAGTTTAAACTTTTTTTTCTTTTCTTTTTATCTCTATTTATTTATTTATTTATTTATTGTACTGGAGACTGAATTCGGAGGCACTGGACCACTGGGCCACATCCCCATTTCTATTTTTGGATTCTATTTAGAGACAGGGTCTCACTGAGTTGCTTAGAGTCTTGCTTTTGCTGAGGCCTGTGAGGAACTTGCACTGCTTCTGTCTCAGGTGTGTGCTACCATGCCCAGTGCTCCTACATACTTTATAAGCACTCTGAAACTAGTCCTCTGATAATGTATAATTTTTTACCTGTAGATCCAAAAATATTTTTAGGAATATTTTATCTCTTCCATTCTTAGAAGTTCAAGTATAGTAGAAATGAGAACCCAGATTTTTAGCTAAATAAAAACTGTAAAGTATTCTTTGTTTTCTGGAGCAGATCAAAATAATCACATTTATTTTTCACAGTGTGAAAGGTGCTTGGTAATAGTTCAGACTTGTATAGAGAGCTACTCGCTTAAATATTTGATTTATTTGCATTCTTTATTTACTCAGTTTGTTCTGTTTTGTCATGTACAAAAGCAAGCCTCTCTTTTAGGCTTTTCACTGAGGAGGATTATAGGTATTTTCATCTGAACTTGGCACTCTGGCCTCCTGTCATGGTCAGCTTCTTGTGTGTACAACAGCTTGCCTATCAGTTAATTCCAAGGCAGCAATCTCAATCCATAGATTTAGGTTTACTCTGTTAAATTTCTGCAATTCCACAGCCTGTCTCTCACACTGTTTCCTCAGGTGCTGTGAGATGTGATGCCAGCTCTATCATGGAATCAATCCATCAGCGGTACCTGTTGCAGATGCTTACTCAAATACAAATCCCGATAGAACTTCTGGTGTCCTGAGGTCAAGGATGTGGTTAACTGGTAGAGCACTTGCCTGGCACAAATGGGGTAATGGGTTTGCTTTTAGCACCAGCAAATCAAACAAACAAACAGATAAATAAATAAAAACTTGTGGTGTCTTTTCATGTGCAGGCTCTTTGGCTATCCCTGCAATGTCATCTTCTTGAAAAAAATAATAGTTTGTGGATATCTCACTTTTTCCACATTTCTTAAATCTTCTTCTGATTGGTTCAGTGCCTCTTGGGAGAAATCAGGTTTCTTGGTGTACTGAACTACATTGGATAGTCTTCACTTGGTTGGTAAATTTTCTCTCAAAGTACTGTTTCTCTTGTAAATCTTGAATTTACTTTAGTTTCATTTGCTCTGAACCCTCCTCCCGGGGATTTGGGTCATGTCCAAGTTGCTTAGTTCAGAGTTCTGGGAAATAATTATTCCTGAGTTGCTTTGAGAAATTCAAGTTTCTGACTTTTTTTTTAGCATTAACATTTTTCTTGGATTCTAAGACCAATTCTTTCAGAGTAGTGTTTTTTCAACTCTTGAGAATCTCTAACAATGTAAGTTTGTATATTTCCCCAGAAAAACTTAAAGAGCTACAATTGCCTAGGTGGATTCTGTTACTGTGAAGTGATGGCTGTCATTGGTGTGAAGTTATTCTACATGCATTCAAACAAACTGAAAAATGTCCTCTTCCACCCAGGATTCTTGGCAATTTGGTGATGCTATTTAGGTCTCTGGGCCTTTTAGAAGGCTTGAGGCATGTGTGCACTTAGCAGGAGCTTTGTTAACAAAGGCCTTCTCTATCAAGATTCAGCAAATGTTAAACATGATAGCACACACCTGCAATCCCAGTGACTCCAGAGCCTGAAACAGGAGAATTGCAAGTTCAAGGACAGCCTCAGCAACATAGAGAGGTACTAATGAGAACCTGTCTCAAACTAAAAAATAAAATTTGCTTGAGACGTTCCTCAGTGGTTAAGTGCCCCTGTGTTCAAGTTCCAGTAAAAGAAGAAGAAGAAGAAGGAGGAGGAGGAGGAGAAGGAGGAGGAGGAGGAGGAGGAGGAGGAGGAGGAGGAGGAGGAAGAGGAGGAGGAAAGTCTCAGCATATTGCATCAATAACGTTGGCAGATTAGACGGAGGCTGCATTCCTTGTATTTCCATGACTCAAGATTCTAGAGGTAAAAAAAAAAAGGGGGGGTTTCTCTGATACTGCTGCTTGCCAGTCATCAGCTAGGGCCTGAAGGTCCAGTGTCAGTGTTCCTGAATGTTTGGTTGCATGATACTGCCTCTGGTGACACTGGCCAGGACCTGTAGTTTCAGTGTTGGTGTGCCTGCAGGTTTGTTTGTATGTGAGGTTTTGTGCTGGGTGTGCTAGTAGCTGCCATCTTGCTGCATTTTTGCATTTTGGTGGTCTCTCTGTTTGCAAGCTGGAATGGCATTGAGACCTTGGGACTGCTGTGTGGAAGATCTTGGGGAATCTGAAGATCAGATCCATCAGATTGTGGATCAGTGGGGGCTTGTCTCAGAGATGCAAGTTTGGTTCAACCTACAGAATCCAGTAAACATAATTCATCATATCAATAGATTTAAATACAAGAATCATGTGACCATATAAATAGATGCAGAGAAAGCATTTGACAAAACACAGTAACCCTTCATGTTCAAAACTCTAGAAAAACTAGGGATAGTAGAAATATAACACTCTAAGATTATAAAAGCTATGTATGCTAAACCCAAGGTCAACATCATTCTAAATGGAGAAGATTAAAAATATTTTCTAGGAGACAGTGTTTAACCCATTATACACAAATGGACGCTTTGACCACTTCTATTTAATATTGTCCATGTAAATTTAGCCACATAGAGCTCTAGTTGAAGTCATACATCTCGCATTTTAACCTGTGCTATCAGCCATATTGCCATCTGGGGGCAAATGTGACTTATGAAATGTTCCAAATTTAAAGGTTTCCCTCATATGCATAATACTTGATTCAATCACCAATAACACACACACACACACACACACACACACACACACACAAATAAGTTTGCATAATCTGTCCTCACAACCATGGTAAACTTCTATATTAATTGAAAATACAAATACCACATACTCCACCCCCCCACTTCACAACACAGAATATCAATATTTTCACTTATTACATATAATTTGGCTTTTTTTTTAAAGAAATGCTGTTTAACATTGAGAACACCTTAGCATGACTGTTTCTCTTATGCATGTATGTGATAAAACCATCAGAGATCTTCTGAATACTCAAAAGAAAGTAAAAAGTGTCAGGTCTTTGTCTGAGGGTGCAGCTCTGTGATAGAGTGCCTGCCTTGCAAGCATGAGGCCCTGAGGTAGAGCTTCAGCAGAGAGGAGTCAAGCAATCAGAAAACAAATAAATATGAATAAAAATCAGATTTTTTATTTTTATTTTTATTTTTTCGAGTGCATGTTACAAGTCTAAAACCTCACACACACTATGCAGGTGCTAAACTACTGAATTATATCCCCAACTAGGGCTCTTTAATTTTGATTTTTCAAATTTAGTGTCCAGAATGGAAATAATGGACATAATCTGCAACAGCTTTTTTTTAAGAGAGAGAGAGAGAGAATTTTTAATATTTATTTTTTTAGTTTTAGGTTGACACAACATCTTTATTTTACTTTTATGTGGTGCTGAGGATCGAACCGAGAACCCCCAGCATGCAGGCGAGCATGTGACCACTTGAGCCACATCCTCAGCGCAAAAGTTTTTTTCAAATAAATTCAACATGTTAGCCATCTAGAATTTATATAGAATAGTCTAAATTCCCAAAGGGTGTTAAGAAAGCAAAAGCATATATTTAAACAAAACATACTGCTGAAATTGCCTACAAGACTCTATAGAAAATACAAGTAGTTTTTGAGTTCCAAAAGCCTTGTGCATTATTTCCATCTTTCTTTATTAGATGAAACTTCGAAAGAATATTTGATAAATTTTTGTTTTAATAAAAATGATATGAAGCATTTCCACAATGTAAAATGCATAATATAAATATGCAATTATATACAAGAAGAATCTTTCAAAAACCTTTGTCTAAAAAAAACATCTAATTTCTTTTGAGAAAATGGAGGCCATCAGTTGGCAACTTCTATTTTTCTCCTCCACTAGTCTATCATCTCTACATCTTTTGTGTGAAACAACAAACAAAGCCTAAAGAAAGTTCAACTATAAAGAAAATTTACTAAATTTATCAGAGGCTTGCAGTCCAATATCATTCTTCCTGGGCATCACATTTGATTCATGGAGAAAAAGCAAGGGAAATACACTAAATAAGAAGGGGAAAAATGTTGGCTGTTAGGTGGATAATTTACAAGGAAAAACACAACATGCTAAAAAAATTAGCAGGATTTAGAAGTAAGATGAATTCTGAGTTTTTGACACATCTTGATAATATTTTGGACTTAATGTAATAATGATACATCAAAGCACCAGATACAGTGAGTTAAGGACTAAGAAAATACACACAACTGAATGAAAGGGAAAGCAGCAAAGGAGACTAAGAATGCATGTCAGCAAACTACAGGTTATAGTATTTAAAGCAGACCAAAGCCTGATGAGTGAAAAGCAATCAGCACATAAACTTTACCATAAAGAAAATATATTAATATTTCACTCTCTCTTCACATAGCCACCAATCTGCAGGGAGGGCAGTGGCACTACCTGCACCTGAGGAAGAGGTCAGCCCAAGCAGTGCAGTGACCACAAGTGTATGTGGGGCCCATCATCTGCTATAGCATTTACTTCAATTGCAAGAGGTGGAGCAACACCAACTTCAAGAGTACACTTGGAGAACAAAGAGAAAAGCATAAGTTTGCCCAGGAGAGTGCGTTTTCCAAGTTACAGGATCTTAAAGATACTGAAGCTGTTCAGAAAGTCTTCCTTGAAGAAATACAGCTTGGTGAAGAGTCACTAGCTCAAGGCGAACTTGAGGAAGCTGTGGACCATCTGACAAATGTACTTGTTGTGTGTGAACCGCCACCTCACTCGCTGTCTGCGTTAACAGCAAACTCTTCCACAACAGGTTTTGCAGATAATGCTAACTAAGCTCCCAATGACTAGTCACAGCTTTAAGTGCTCAGGGCTTGCTTGAAGATCAAATGTCAAATGAAAAACAAATGTTGAAATAATAAAATCACACTTAAAAAGATTTTTAAAATTCTTGACATTTGAATATTGTAATTTGTAATTTGAAAGTTAAGCAGTTCTGGAGGAAAAATGGCAAATATGTTTGTGATGCACTGTCCTACAATGAAATCTACAAAAGTAAATGTTTGCTTTGCATAGACCCATATGTTTATTTTTCTCAATGAAAAAAATGCATTTTAATAGACATTTTTTTTCATTTTTTTTTCATGCACTATAAGTCATTTATTCCTAACACATACAGTTAAAATATACATACTACATAACATTTCTAGGGATTAAAAACACACAGTTTTCAGTTTGCACATAGGCAAAAAAAATTAGATATGATAGTTTAACTATGGATATTTTTTAAGTTAATACATTTTATTGTAAATCAGAAAACCCTGTAAAAACTTGATTTTTGTGAAAACTAAGCAGTACAATATTTGAGAGAGCAATGATTTTTATTCAATCTCTTATACAGATGGAGTGGGCTGCTATGCTGTATTAAAGCCTTTACCTCTACCCTGTGTATATATCTTGAGATGTTTTGTTAATTGGTGGGTTTAATGTGTTAGGGGTGTTTATCTCCTTACATTTTAAGTATATGTGGTTGCAAATCGCACCAGGAGTTAGATAGATCTTTTACCTGTCTTTATGACCATTTTAAATTGATGTTGGAACCACAGTGTTCATGCAAAAGAAGAGATAATGGGAAAATTGGTCTGTAATGCAGATAACATTCAGAATCCTCATTTCTTTCAATGTGAAAAATAAATAAAGTTTTGTTTCTGCTTGTGCCCTCTGCTGTTTAAGTGGATACTAAAGAACATTTAGAAAAGGGAGAAGAAATTTTACTGCAGTTTGTCAGCATTATGATTCCCTTCCTGGGGTCCATTTTATGATTGTGTATTGAGAGAGCAGGTCACATTCACTGTGATGATGGAGAAGAGGAGAGGAGATAAAACTGAATGTAGAATTGAAAGGATGTGGACTGTGTGTGTGTGTGTGTGTGTGTGTGTGTGTGTGTGTGTTATCATTGCCAAGGAATAAATTATATGAGCCAAAATAACTCTGTATTCTCTTTATCCTCTTGAATTTACCAGTTCCTTAAGCCTTAGCTCAATCATCACTGGAAGAAGGAGAACTTGCCCTCCTCTGGTATTTTAAGTGTTGTGAACATAGAGCACCAAAGGGAACCCATGTATATTTGTCATTCAGTTCTTTATCCCACTTCCTTCAAAGTAAAAGAAGTATTCAGACTCTGAGTATGGAACAGCTGGTGAGAGAATTTTCTCCCTTTTTCCTTTTACACTTTCTTTTAATTTTCTAGGGTAGAGAGTGAGAGACATCTTTGGGATTTAGGTAAATATTTAGTACGTGTCAGATTTTTCATACCCCTTAAATCTTATTACTGGGGGTGGGCATCAATACCAATCTAGATTATAAAATGTAAAAAATAAGAGGTGTCAAGCTTAATATTCATAAGAAGTGTCAAAATATAATATTATCAACATAAGAAAGGTGAAAGAATTGCATAAACTGTACTCATAATTTTAAAATTAAGGGGGTTCATCTCTGGAATGTGAAAAAGAGCTAACAGTAGGCATGTCAAAACTCAATTTCTTTACTAATAATACTAAGTGTGACAGTTTTATGTTTCAAATTGAATCAATGAAGTTAGTAGAGGAGTTTCCCTACCCCAAAATGAGTGAACATCATCCACATCACTGAGGTACTACTTAGACCAAAAAGCAAATGATGGAAGGTTTTATCATTTCCTGCCAAACTGCCTGAGCTAAGACATCTATTTCTCTCCACCTGGGACTGTGATTTATACTACTGGCTCTACTGGTTTTCAGGTCTTCAGATTGGACTGAATTATAGTAACAACTTTCCAGAGCTTCTAGCTTGCCTAGAGGAGATCAGGTGACTTCTCCATCTCCATGACTGTGTGAACTAGGTCCTCAAAATTAAGCAATATCTCTGTCTGTAGTTTCTTTTCTTTTCTTTTGTTTTTGTAAAACCATGCCTATTTCATAAAGAAAAGTCACTCTCTGAGAAAGGGTATTTGACAAGTTAGTAAAAACTATATATTCAAACTGATTAATAATAAAACTTTAGACATGTCCTTCATATGTCATAATTTATTTAAAGTGTATATCAGCATGATTTTCATAGTTAAAAATTCAGTAATAGTTATCTTGAAAATCAGAATAAAGTCATATCAGTGTTTTTGGTGAACAATGTTCTGGATATTCATGAAAAAATTTTAGTACTAAAAAGGCAGCAGCGGTGCAGCAATTGGAAATATCACCATTATTTTCTGAAAATAATTATTAAAGTTAAGAACAATTTAAACACTCAAAATCCACCATCTGCATCTTCATCTCCACTGCTCAAATTTAAATAGTCATTTCTTTCTTCCTCTTCAAATTTTTTCTCATTTTTCTGTTTTGATCTTGGTGAGGGATGATGGTTGATAGATGGTGACATCTGAGAAATCTCCAGGGAATCCCTCCATTGACTTCAGCCCCTGCTTCTCTCCAAGGCCTTGTTGCAGACTCCAAGCTTATGAGAACCTCTGATCTATTCTTATCTACTTGGATTATGGACCTCCTGTCCTGGTCATGTTCTTAGGCTTACCATAGCTTTTCTCTTTGGGCCCTTGGTTTGGCACCTCTTGTAGACATCAGATGTCTTAGATTCCTAGGCTAGATCAGGGAGATTTTTTTTTTTTAATTGGACCCATTTTTCTTCAAATTCCCATTTCTCTTTCTGGAAATCTTCAATATATTTCATATTTATTTGTTTGGGGACCTCTTTCTTTCTCAGACAGGACCTTGGTCCACTCATGGTTGTTGTGCTCAGGGGGCACAATACTGGGTCCACTTCTCCTTCTAAAATTAGATATAGGTATTCAGAGGTTTAGGGGGGAAAATCTGGATGTTTCAACTAATTCTTTCAATATATGCAACTTCCTCAAGAAAACTCTAACCCTTATGCTTTTGCACATTTCTGTGAATAAAGCTTAAAAGCTTTTTTTTCCCTTTCCATATGTGACAGGGTAATCTTAAAGGTTTCTCTATCATTGTATTGGATGCTATTCTCCAATTTCAGTAACCTCAGGATGTTTTTGTCTGACCTGTGGCCTTAGCTATGACAGGATGCCATTTTGATATTTCTCCCTGGGCCACTGAAAAGGTCTCAGTTGTGCAAACACCTCAACAAGTGCTCAAATTCAGTCAGTCTCACAATTCAGCAGATAAATGATTTCTAGAAGCCCTGCAGCATGTATGATACTTTATTTCTAAAGAGAAAGAGAAAGTTACTTTTTTTCATTAGGGGTTAATGAAAAAAATCAAACCTCACTTACATTATGTTACTTGAGTAGTTTAGACTTAACAATGTAAGTGGAAAATTATCTACTTCTAAAATGGAATATGTGCTTGCTTTTTATATTCTGCACTTGCAATATTTAAAATCTCTACCTCTCCAGCCTTGGCTGCTTCTGCCAATTCTTAGCAGAGACCCCTTTAATAGAACTCAATGATACAAATTTTGGTGTATCCATTCAAAAATCTTTAGATAACATAAAGACCCTGAATACAGAGTAAAAGAACTAAATCTAGAGAACTGACTAAAAGGGAAAGGACTTTCACTCTGTAGTGGCCTAAGTGAGAAGCCACTTTCTATGTGCAGCCCAAAGATATATCACTAATGCTAAAGATAAGAAACTGAAAATGAAACAAGATAATCCAATGAACTCCAATGAACTCTCCAGACATGCTTCCATCTGTGGTCTATGGATGGAAGGTGAACCTGATGTCATTGACTGACAGATGCTTCTGGACCTTGCAGATGGAAACAAATATTTTCTAGAAAAACTCCTGTCAAGTTAGCCCATTTTCATGAGAATTATAACACTCACAATTTTATTTGGCTTTCTGATTCTTAAATTGAAATCTCAGTGAAACTTTTGCCCCTTCTATAGTCACTCCAGAACACCTATTACCTAAGAGAACTTAGACACATGGCATATCTCATAGCTACTGTTCTCTGACCAATCTTGTCTTTTCTAGTGTAATACCTACTTCATCAATATATTTAGAAAAAAAACCAAACTTAATCATAGAAGAGAGAGTATAGCTGAGTTAAAAGTAAACATTGACCCAATAAAGTCTAAAAACAAATAAAAAATAACCCTGTATATTGTATTTATGGTCAAAACTTACACTAAAATCATTGCAAAAAAAAAAAACATTTGTTTTAAGCCTCCAGCTATTTTTAAGTGATGGTTATTAAAAATAAAAATAGTATAGAATATATTCTGATTGTTTGTATTCAAAAAGAGATGTGTAAAATTACCATTTTAAAGAAATGTGTAAGAGCAAGGCACCAACAATCATAGTAGACTTATGATATAAAAAAATCATCCACATTTGGAAATAGGAAAACCCCATGTTTAAATGGCAACTGGTGTTATCCAACACACTGTGCTTTTACAATGAATGACTGGAGGTCATCAAAATTTCCACTTCTAAACTAGAATGAATACTGAAAACACTCTCACGTTCTGCACCTCCTTGTTTCACCCATGAATGTCATCCATCCACAGCCATCACCATATCCTGCATTGCCATTGGGTACTTCATAGACCAAAGCCATAACCTGGAGTTCCTGAAAACAGCATTTTCCACATTCTTCAATGTTTTCCAATTAAGCTTACATCCTACTCCCTTTAGAACTGAAAATTGAAATACCAATGACTATTGTAGATAGTTTGACAAAAGTAAAAGAAGACACTAATTGTCTGGTATCCTGATTGATTTGATTTTGAATTTAGGAAGGTATAAGACATCAAGAATTCTTTTACTCCATAAATTCACAATTTAGGTACACATGGATCATAAAATAAAATATATTGATTTCTACATCTCAAAACAATGATAGTTTAAAATTCTGTAGCTCAATCATGAACTGGAAATAATTATATGGCTTTTATTTAATAGACTTCAGCATCTATTTGGAAATCCCTCTGAAAACTGAATTAAAATAAAAGGAAAAATTATAAGTTTATTTACCCAGAACTTGGTACTCACCTGAAAACTCTTTAATTGGTCGTTTCAGTGCTTGCAGGAAAATTCATCCAAGTGGCTCAGGGGTTCTGTGTCTTCTGAGCTCTCAGAATGACAGCTGTAACCTCTTTATGTTTCCAAAGTCTAGTTAACCTCAAGTGCCTCTGAAGAGAACACAGTTTTTCTTCAGTAAACTCTAATATTATTTTGGATCCTTAAAGTCCACCACCCTGATTAGATTTCAGCAGGACAGTGTATTAGCATGAATGGCAAAGGTCAAGACCATTTTTTGAACCAATTATCTCCTTTACTAATCTCCTCAATACATTTTAATCTTGTCTTAGTGCTGGTTTCTCTCTTTGTCTCTCTTTGGCACTGGGGATGAGACCCAGGCCAAGCTGTCTACCACTGAATCACATTCCCACTCCCTCTGATTTCTAAAAATATACTCCCAGGAAAATTTATTTCTATTTTTGTATAGTACCACATTCTTCCAATCCTGTTTCCCTATTTGATAATATTTTAATATAATATTTTAACATAAATATTTTTCTTTCTCAAAAATTTATGCCCTTTCTTCATTATTACCTAGAATCTTTTATCATCTTCACTTTCATCCTGGCCATTTAATTTCTTTCACTCCTGGCCAATTTCTACCAGCCTTTAGAACTGAAAATTGAAATACCAATGACTATTGTAGATAGTTTGACAAAAGTAAAAGAAGAGACTAAATGTCTGGTATCCTGATTGATTTGATTTTGAATTTAGGAATCTAGGAATATGAAATAGGCACTTAAAAGAAAAAAAAATCTTGTTGAAAAAAACAATTTTGGTAAATTTAAATTGGTCAAAAGATGTTACAATTCAAACAATGACATGTGAAAAAAAGACTATTTCTTCATATGATTTTTTTTTAAACACCAGAGATTGAAACCAGGGCCACTTAGACTACTTAATCACTGAGCTGCATACAAGGACTTTTCTCTCTCTCTCTCTCTCTCTTTTTTTTTTTCTTGAGACAGTGTCTGGCTATGTTTCTGAGTTTGCCTCAAACCTGAGATTCTCCTGCATCATTCTCCCAAGTCCCTGGGGGTACAGACATGTGTCAACCACACCTGGCAGCTTCAACATGTTTTTAAAGATACATTTCATCCACTTAAAATTTTTATATATAAATAATTTAGCAAGTAGTAATTAACTGATTGTAACTAATAATGAATTCTTGTTTGGGAAAGACTAAGTAAATGAAATAGTTGAATAAATGGTTAGCTTTTCAAAATAGTAACTAAAATCACATTAGAGGGGTGCATGCCTGTAATCCAAGTTATTCTGGGAGGTAGAGGCATAAAGATTCCAAATTGAAAGTCAACAGGGCAGGAAATGTATGTCAAAGGGAGAATGCTCCTGAGTTCAATCCCCAGTAGCACAACAAAATGAAACAAACAAGAAATATTTAAATATGATTTAATTTTGGAAGCATTTTAAAATTATGGATAGACATAGACATAGGCGTAGACAAAAATGTTAAAAATAAAATATTTAGAATACAACTCTTTAGATACTTCAATGGTAATAACTTGTTGGGAATAATTTTTAAAAATTCACCATTAAGATTATATATATGTATTCATTACTGGAGACTAAATCCAGAGGCAATTCACACCTAAACTATTTCCCCAGCCCTTTTTGTTATTTTTTTAAAAATAATACTTGCTAAACTGCTGAGCCTCACCTCAAACATGTGATCTTCATGGTACAGGCTTGCAGTAACTGGGGTTATAGGTGTGCATCACCATGCCTAGCTCCAGCCCATACTTTGAATTTCAGAAATTCCCTCCTCCAGATCTGTCAAAGAATACATTAGTTACCTGTGTGTGAGCTGGGCTAGGTGTGTGGTTTAGCAAAGTACTTGGGATGCACATGTAGCTATTACCAGTATGTCAATATGTTAATTGCTGAAGCTGGATTTGAACTCACCATTCTCTTGCCTCAGCCTCTCAAGCTGCTAGGATTACAGGCATGTGCCAGGCAATATGTTAATTGCAAATGGAAAACTGCAATAAGTAAAACAAATTAGTGCAGGTTCACATTATTTCATACAATTAAATATTTCTGTAGAGGGCAGGAGGTAAAGTGATAAACTTTAAATGAGGGACTGGTTTTAGAGTTGTTGCCTGGCACAACTGAAAAAAAAAAAAGAAACCTTTAAAAAATATTTTAAAGATTATTATTTCATTTTAAATATCTGATTATTCTGAATTGTTAAATGTGGTTTGTTAAAGAAAGGAATCCCATGAAATTTAGATAGCATTACCATCACAAATTCTTTCCCCACCCACATTTATAAAAATAAAATGTCCAAATTCTTAGATTTGGGAGAACTCTTGAAAACATGCATTATGAGATTTTCAACTGTAATGGTTCTTCAATATTTCATAATCTAGAAAAACTCGAAAAATCTAGAGATTTCAATATTGTTAGATGCTAATTGTATTTTATAATACATAGTCTTAGAGATTTTTTCAAAAGGGCCAAATGCTTCATTATTACTTGAGAAATTTAGAAAAATTATAGTAAAATCATAATGAAATATTTAAAACAAATAAGTTTTAAAAATTTTTTGTTAATTCTTACTATTTCTAAATTCTAATAACTTCTCAGTGAAAAAACAACTTTCCTTCACCAATAAATATTTTAGCCTTTCTTTGACATATTTTTGTGGTCTACATTACAATTGTGTGATCTGTGACTGTCTTCTACCATTTATTATGTGTGCACTTATTTATTTATTTATTTAGCAAGACCCTGTCTCTTAAGGTAAAAAGGGTTGGTGTTGTGGGGCAGTGGATAAGCCTCCTCAGTTTCAATCCCTGGTGTCAAAACAAAAAAGTTAAATATATTGTGGTCTAATATAAGAATATTAAAGGCAGCAAAAATGTACATAACCTTTCAAGAGTAAAAACAGAGATTATTTTGAAAGAATGAGAATTAGATTAGCATCAAACTTTGACCTAATATTTGTGGCTGCCAATGGAAATCTGAGTAGTGTTTGAATTACTAAGACAAAACATAAAGCCTGGAATCATAAATTTAACCAAATAACATTTAAATGTGAGGGCACAGTTAATATATTCTCAAGTATACTAGATTCAGAAGTTTGCTACAAAAAGATGTTTTAATGTTTTTTTTTAGGAAGGATCAAATAAAAACAAAATTAAAGCATGTACAAATGTGTGAAACAAAAATGATCAAATGCCTTAAAGTTTATTAGCTTAAATATTAAAGCAAATAAAACAAATAGATATATATTTACTAAAATGTACATTTTAAAAATGCACGCATAATTGTTCTTTGAAAATGGAAATAGACATGAAGGCATAATTTTATTGATTGATGTTACCGCAAGAGCATGCTACAGGGATACTGCCACACCGATGTTCATAGCAGCACAATTCACAATAGCTAGACTGTGGAACCAACCCAGATGCCCTTCAATAGATGAATGGATAAAAAAAAATGTGGCATTTATACACCATGGAATATTACGCAGCACTAAAAAATGACAAAATCATGGAATTTGCAGGGAAATGGATGGCACTAGAGCAGATTATGCTTAGTGAAGCTAGCCAATCCCTAAAAAACAAATACCAAATGTCTTCTTTGATATAATGAGAGCAACTATGAACAGAGCAGGGAGGAAGAGCAGGAAGAAAAGATTAACATTAAACAGAGACATGAGATGGAAGGGAAAGGGAGAGAAAAGGGAAATTGCATGGAAATGAAGAGAGACCATCATTGCTATACAAAATTACATATAAGAGGTTGTGAGGGGAATGGGAAAATAAACAAGGAGAGAAATGAATTACAGTAGTTGGGGTAGAGAGAGAAGATGTGAGGGAAGGGGAGGGGGGATAGTAGGGGATAGGAAATGTAGCAGAATACAACAATTACTAATAGGGTATTATGTAAAACTGTGGATGTGTAACCGACGTGATTCTCCAATCTGCATTTGAGGTAAAATTGGGAGTTCATAACCCACTTCAATCTAATGTATGAAATATGATATGTCAAGAGCTTTGTAATGTTGTGAACAACCAATAAAAAATAACATATTAAAAAATAAAATAAAATAAAATAAAATAAGGGTATATGTGTGAGCTATCTCTTGTCCAGTGAGGAGGTCCATGGAACAAGGTAGAGGAGAGTGTGGCTGTGGAGTTGCTAATCAAGACCTTCAGAGACCAAACAGGAAGCAGGTCTGATTTTATTGTGCAGTTACCCTGTATATATATACTCAGGCAGTAGCTAAGCAGATTACAGGCAGCCACCAATGCAATGTCTGCTAACTGTCCTTGTAGCAACCAATCAAAGAGAGTGCTGTGGAGCCAAGGCAGGGACAGCAACAGATGGCCTCACACCCAGGGCTGTGTCTACAGGGAGAGCAGCCTGCTGCTCATCTACCTACTATGAGTGGAGTGGATTGCCATGCAGACACCCTTAACATATGCCATGTATGCAATACTCCATGCACTTGTACCCACATCATCCCTTTCGGGCTATGGTGCAAGGACTTCAGCCAGTGTCCTTTGTATGGTTACATAAGCATCTGAAAACAAGAAAATATTATCACTACTATGAACAGTAGGGCCAGGGTAATAGCATTATAAGTATTAGTTAAGTTGACTCAGTTTTCCTCTTTGATTAGTTTTTTCTTTAGTTATGACCTCCCTCTGCTGATTTTCATTGTTGTTTTTTCATTTCCTCTTCATGAAATATTTTGTCAAGGCAGTTTTGTAATGCTGGTTTTCTAGATATAAATTCTTTTAACTTTTGTTTATCATGGAAGGTTTTTATTTCATCTTCAAAAAAAAGCTAATTTTGCTGGATACAAGATTCTTGGCACCCATTACATTCCAGAACTTGAAATATGTTATTCCAGGATCTTCTAGCTTTCAGTGTCCATGTTGAAAAATCTGCCATTATCCTAATTGATTTTCCCCTATATATAATCTGATTCCTTTCTTTTGTGGCTTTTAAAATTCTGTATGTTTCTCATTTTCATTATAATGTGCTACACTCTCAGGACCTAAAATTGTTGACCCAAAGGCTTTATTTCCAGTTCTAAAACAAACTTTCTAGCACCATCTTCTCCTCAGTAAAGTATAAAAAAATTATATATACTAAGAAAATCCAAGCAGGAGTGTTGGTGCATGCCTATATTCCTAGCCATTCGGGAGGCTGAGGCAGAAAAACCAAAAGTTTGAAGCCAGCATCTGCAATTTAGTGAGGACCTAAGAAATTTAGATAGTCTGTGTCTTATTTAAATAAATAAATATATTTTTTAAAAAGTTTAGGTATGTAGCACAATAATTAATTGTCCCTAGTTTCTATTCAAAAAAAAAAAAGAAAAATAAAGATTAAATTGATCTTTAGAATAATAAAGGGCTGGGGATGTAGTTCAGAGTAAAGTATACCTCCTAGATTCAAAGACAACAACAACAAAAAAAAATGAAAGAAATAAAGAAGGATAAAAGAAACTATTATATATATTTCCCAAAGTATTTATAAAGTTTCTGTAAAGAAACTATTATATATATTTCCCAAAGTATTTATAAAGTTTCTGTAGAAGTAATGAGAGTAAACTTATTTAATTTTATAATTTTTTTTGGTATTTTCCAAAATCCATATAATTCAAATTCATGTGTTTCTTGTGTAATTGCAAGTAAAATCTAAATATGTTTTTGCCTTGTTTGGGAGAAAAATAATGTTATGATTCACCTAAAGTTTTCAAAGGTTTGAAAGCAAACTTTTAGTATTACGTAAAGAAATGAGCACCACTTTCCCCTGAGAAAATCTATCCAAGATCTTTTCAAGATGGGTCTGAATGTTGATAACAGAATCAGAGGAAATGTTCAGGTATGTTTCCTTTTTCTTTGAACACTTCATTGGTATCTACTGCCACCATAGAAATGTGAATAAGATTGAATTGTTATATGACAATGTTCTTGTCAAACTCTTACATGTTTTTATTTGTTTATTTATTTATTTATTTATTTACTATGACATCTTAGAACCAGAAACCCTGAAATAAAGTTTGCTTAGAAGTTGATAGTTGGTGGATGGCAGGAGCCGACAATGGAAAATAATTTAGTTTGGCAATTTTATTTTTTACCATTCTGTGCATGTTTACAGAGCTCAGTCCTAATTTGGGGCTAGTCCTTAATGAATTTCCTTCTGTAGCACTACACAAGAAAACATTCCAGCTGAGCTGGTCTCCTGCAGAGAGTCCTCCCATGATCCCCCACCTCAAGCTTACAGGGAGAGTGCTTGGCTGGACTCTCAGAGCCATAGTGTTATAGTTAAAGCTGGGTCCCAGGGTCTCATAAACTGACTTCCAGACCACTCATGAATAATTGAATCAAGCCTTTATTGAAGCACAGCAGTGGCGACTGACCAGAGCATACAGCTGTTCCTCTGTTCAGCCTGGAACAATTGCAAGGGCACTCCTCATAAGCGTGCAAACTGCAAAAAGGTTGTTTGGGGGTCTAGCCAATGCAAGCAAGCTAGGTTACAGAAGCAGAAGAGTGCAGTCAAATGGAGGGAAGTCTAACCAATCATAGTTATCCCAGTCACTCCAGTTACAGAAACAGAGCCCTTTACCCTAGTTACAGAAACAATAGCCCATAAGGTAGTTTTGTGTTCTTAAAGATTTCTATAGCAAAAGGAAAAGAACATCTTGCCCCAGTCATGACCCTTCTACTTGGCATGGTTGTTTTACAGGATGAAGTCATAAAACAAAATGGAGTCACATTTGCTTCTACTATCACAATTAGTTGTGGCACCACCACAGCTCTTTGGATGCTGGTACCCCACATTTGGGGTCCACCCCTTTTTAGCTCCATCCTCTCAGGGTACACCAAGGCTGTCTTTTATGTCTAGTGAGGGCTTTGGTATTAACATAGCCTGAGGTGATTTCTTAGAGGGGACTGAGGAAAAGAAAATGTCACACAAACCATATGAATAAATAGGCATGCCGAAGTACTAGAGATGATCCTTCTCTATCTCATTATTAATATTATATATATATATTTTTTTTTCTTTTTTTAGGATTTGGGGATGTATATGAAAGGTGAGTTATATAGTTTCTGGTTTATGAGACATTGTTGTTGTTGTTGTTGTTGTTGTTGAAATGAGGATGTTCATGAGTCCAGTTATTAACATCTTTTCTTGTGGTTACTTAATGTTGTGTTTGAAAAGAGGCTCCAAGAAAATATGTTCCTTGGTCTCAAAAATGTTCTTCTTACATGGATGAATTCAATTATACCTACAAATGATTTAGTGTTCTGGGCTTTCTTTCACCCATTCCTTCTATCCTCTTCAGTCCAGTCCCAATAAATCTTAGAAAATAAAATATTTTTAAGGTATCCCAGAAAAGTGTTTTATTCTAGTAAGGTAGAAGGTAAACTAGACAGGAAAGAGTAATACTCCACAGGGATAGGAAATGGAGGAGGCTTCATTACCATAGTAGAAACAGCACATTCTGTTTCATCATGGCACAGCCCAGGTAGACAGAACTCAGAGGGCAAGAGCTGCCTTAGAACCCTCAAAGTCAGTACTGCCAGGCTACACTGGATCCCCTCAATGGGTAGGGATTATCAAAATCACTGGTTCAAGGTACTTTACCCCTTAGAAATCAGTGACTATATCATTTCTGACCTCTATGGATTGATATTTCAAAGGTTAAACTTTCTGCTCTCTGTGAGATTCCAAGGATCTTTGTACTCCTGGAGGATGGGTTCACAAATAGAGGGAATGACACTTATTAATTTTTTAAGTTGGATAATGTTTGAGAAGAATAAGGAGATTGAACTTTAGTGCATTAATATTAGAAAAAAGTAGCATATTTTATATCCCCAAGAGTGTTGAATAAAATGTACAATTAATTCACCAAAATGGAAGATTTGTAAAATATCTTGGATTAAAATTGGTATTTCTGTAATGATTTTGTGTTTAACCTTTGGTTTGAAAGTATAACTGATTTCATTCTTCCCAGGATTGAGTTGGTGCAGATGCAGAAGCCGCAGCCAGTGAACCCAGAGCTGTCTTCATTACATATTACTGGAATCCTGGACATGCTGGATAAGTTCAGAGGTAAGAGTGAGCCTTTGGCAGACACATTTATTTTTTTAATAGGTTCCTCAAATAAGAGTCTTCTCACTTTTAATTTTCTGTCATAGAATCATTTATATCTTCTTTCTCTGTCTAGCCATAATACAATGATCAAGACCACCCTTGTTAACTTATAGCTCAGATCCATATTTTAGTTCTGATATAGGTAGTACAAGACAAGGAATACTATTGGTGTTTTGTGGATATTAAGCAATACAATGATTCCTTCTTAGAGAAGCAATCAATATTTTGTGTTATTTCAGTTCATTCTAATTTCGAAGATTTTAATTTGATTGGTGGTTTTTAATCTATTCTATATCTCAAGTGTTTTTATGCTATGCACTTGAAAATGGTAAATATTATTTATAAAATCCAAGTTTCAATGAACAAAAAAGGAACTAAGTTTGCCATAAATAGAAGAATTTTAATACAATCAGATGGATTTCAAAACAACTGAAAGGTGAGTGATCTCTAAACATAAACAAGCCATGTTTGTGCCCCAGTAGAGAAGAGGGCTAGATAGCAGAAGGCCAAAACCCAAATTAGACTGAATGCATGGTCTTAACAGATCATGGAATTCAGAGATTAGTTTCTGTAAAGTGTGCAATTGTTGCTTTTCATCAAATTATTTGATGTTTGATAATGGATCAGGCACAATCAGAGCAAAATGATGCCTATTTATTAATGATATAAAAAATATCTCAAGAAGAGATTTCTACAAAAAAAAAAGATTTGGGGGCATGTCCCTACTTTTCTATTGACAATTAGATATTAAATCACCCCTTAACACCGTACATGATACTTCAGAGTGCTCTCTCTCTCTCTCTCTCTCTCTCTCTCTCTCTCTCTCTCTAGTTTAAAGATTTCTGTGTGCTATTGAGGGCATAGGAACCCTTCTTAATATATGAGTGAGTCTGAACTCTCTTTGCTCTCCACCATTCCTTTCAGGTAGGACAAAAGAAGGGATTGTTTAGGCAGTCAATCTTTGCCCCAAGATATGTAAATGTCATTTACTGATTTGATTTTTTTTTGTCCAATAGATAGTAGAATGATTCAAGGCTGGGCCAACAACTATAAGAGCTTTCCTGACGAAGTTAGAAATAGAATATTTGGAGATGATAGTGCAACTGAAGAGTCCCAGAGAGTGGGATGCTATGTTGCATGGGTTGTTGAGGCCTTTACCTCTGGTGGGCACTACTGGGAGGTAGATGTGTCAAATATCCCCAACTGGATTCTTGGCATCTGTAAAGATTTCACAAGTGACAGTTTTGATTGTGAGGAAGCATTTCTTCTATTTTCCTTGAAGATGAAAAACCTCTATAGTCTTTTCACCAATTCCTCACACTTATCTCATTGTGTACAAAGGCCTGAGGGTTGGGTTGGGGGTTCTTCTGGATCATAACAATTGCAAACATGAGCTTCTATGATGTTTACCAAGGTTCCCATATATAGTTTCATTTCTTCCTCCTTAGCTTCCTCTCTGAATCCATTTTTTCTTTGATTCTATATAAAATTTAAGTTTCCCTGGGCATGGTGTCAAATGCATAAAATCTTAGGTACAAAGGAAGCTGAGACAGGAGAACCAAAAAAAATTTGAAGCCAGAATGAGCATTTTCAAGAGATTTGAAAGGGAAGAAGAGGAAGGGATGTAACCCAGTAGTAGAGTACATGCCTACCATGTTTGAGGCTTTGGGTTCATTCCTCAGTACTGGAAAATAAAATAGAATAGAAAAGAAAATTCTAATTCATTGGTAAATGCACATGTCTAATGAAACCTTTTTATGGGTCTTCTCATTCATGGTTAGAAGTCCACACAAGATATTTGTGGGCCTGTTTTAACTTATGGAAATATAGTCATTTTAATATCATAAATTGTGAAAACCACTTTGAATTTATATTTCTGTTTATTACCTTTCATTTTAATAAAGAGTTGTGAAAGTACCACTATGGGATTGGAACTTGTTTTTCAGTCCCTTCAAAGAATTCCCATACCTATTTATGTTTACTTCCCATTCATTTCCCCTCCTCATCACCTTGAAATCTCTTAACTATTTTGGTCTTTATGTATTTGTGTTCTAGAAACTTCATGAAAATGGAATTATATCTGTCACTGTTTATGTCTTCTTTGTATCATTTAGTATAAAACTGTCAATGTTCACCCACATCGCAAACTAAATTTTTTATCTACATATTTGAGGCAAGCACTTGCAGAAGGATGAAGTGACTTATGCCTAAAGCTCCTAAAGGTGCTTGGATTTCTCTGAAGTCTGACGTAGCTGGGTATATCTTTGTATTTAACAGATTATCATCTCTTCAATTCCTAGTCATTCATCACATCTCAGCTCAAAAGTTTTTCAGGGAAGCCATCCCTACCTCCCTGGACCATGGCAGTTCTTCTTATTACACACTCCAAGCATATTATACCATCTCCTAATTTCCAACAAATTCGTATCAAATGATAGATATTTATCACTATTAGACTCTAAATTTTATGATCAGAAGGTAGTGTTTGTCATGTTTACTAGCATATTCCCTTTATATAAAACGCAATGTTTACAAGATAGTACATGATACAAATGGAGTGAAAGAAAGGATTAATAAACCAATAAATGTTATCACCAACAAACACTATTATAGACTAGAATGCTCTCCAAATTGCAGCTAACAAGTAAGGGCACAAAATACCAATGAGTAATGTCAACAATAGACAAGTAATTGATTGATTTCCAGGTTCACAATCTGCTAGAGGTGGGATCTGAAAGTCCCTGCAGGGGCCACATGTTTAAAGGCTTCTTCCTGAGATGAGTTGTGGGTTCATCAGTTATACAACTTGTGTGATATGAATAGTGAAAAAAGGTTCCCCAGATGGGTTTCCCAGCACTGTGCATTGACACAGATTTTTATTGTGGCAGTGAGTTGGATCCATGACCCCTTCTCACCTGGGTTCATCTGTGCACTTTTGTGTTTCTTAAAAATCCACATCCAATGAAGAAACATACCACTTCAATGTGATTGCAATTGCTTAGAAAGGAGAAGGCCACAACAACTCATATTACTCCCCCCTTCACTTCTGAAGCCCCCCTCATTCAAGTGACTTTCCTGCACCTTGTTCAGAAAATAGAGGTACAAATAGAAGCATGGGTAAGATTGAGAAGGAATCTGAGCTTCTGTACCAAGAGGACCACCTAGAGGAGGCTCAGGACATCCAAACAAGGGGCAAAAGAGTGATGACCAGGAACATATCTGGAGGGTTGCCCTGAAGAAGTTAAGTGTATTATTCAGGAGGAAATTGATTTGCTTGCACAGCTTGGGCATCAGAGTGGATGGTATCTGGCAATACCCATATAACAGAGCCTTTGGCCTTCAGAAGACTTCCAAGAGGAAGCTAAAGTATGATGGCATACACAGGGCCACCCTTTGGAATGTCCTGAAATTAGCCACAGTTGTGCTCTATATGTGGAGATATATATGCTGAATTGTAGGTCATGGACATTCCTTTCATGATCACATTTGATCACCAGAAACTTAGTGATAATGCTGATATGAATGTATTCATATGCACAAAGGGGACTGATTGTAGAACCCAGGATGGAATAGCAATTTTGAAAAAGTATCTTTTGCAGTTGTGGTAACAAAACACTAGTGGGCACCTGGATACCATGACTTTTAAAATGCTGATCTCATTTTTAGTTTTTTGGATTACCTGTAAGCAGAATTCTTTTCCCAACAGATCAAAAAGTTATATGAACTTTATGATTGTCAGAAGTAATGCACATGGAAACTACACTTTGAGTGCTTTATAAGAACATTAAAAAAACAGTGTCAACAATTTAATTTCATAATGATTTAAAAAATTGTAGGGGATGACAATGAAAACATGATCTCCAATTTATGATTAGATAAAGAAAATGTCATGCTTCCAACTACAACAAACCATTACTTTTCATGGAGGATCCATTCTATGCTATGAAAAAATTCCTTTATTTCTCTATTTCTATACAACACACACACACACACACACACACACACACACACACACACACACATACAGTTTTACTAGGGATTATAAGCATACAATTATTTCCTTAATTCTTATCATCAACTCTTCCAGTAAAATGAACCTTAGGCTATCAATAGTTAGGACTCATATTCACATAGAAATGTTATGAGGTTTTTTAAAATTTTTTTTATAGTGGTGCTGGGAATGAATTCACCTCAGTCCCACTAGAAACCAGAACTCCCTAGATTACACTAGTTCTCTACCAATGAGCCCCAGTCCCAGCCTTTTCTCTAAAAATTTTAGAAATTCATCCAAGCTAGGTGCAATGGGACAAACCTGTAATCCCCAGCTGCTTCAGATACAGAGTCAGGAGGATTCCAATATTAAAATTAGCCAGAAGTTAATAGGGCCCTAAGCAACTTTTTTTTATCACTGTATGTTTTGCAATTTTATTCTACTTTTAGTGACCCCCACCCCTGCCAACTACTTCCATCAATCTAACAACAGTCTACTTGCTGACCAGCAGAAGAGACTTCTTGAAATATAATTTTATATTAAAAAATATAAAGTCTGGGTGCAGTGGCACACACCTGTGATCCCCATGGCTTGGGAAGCTGAGACAGAAGAATTGGGAGTCCTCAGCCATAAGCAAAGTGCTAAGGAACTCAGTGAGACTCTGTCTCTAAACAAAACACAAAATAGGCCTGGGGATGTGGCTCAGGGATAGAGAACCCCTGAGTTCAATCCCCAATGCAAAAGAAAAAAAAAGCACTGTGGATGTGGCTCAGAGGTTAAGTATCTCTGGGTTCGATTCTACTACCAAAATTGCAGGGGTGGGGATTAGCATTCATCCATCATGCAGCATATGAAATTTATATTCTATTGTTCTCCAAAGGCTTTAAGAGATGAAGAATAATACGTGACAGAAGAAACTTTTTGTTCTATCACAGCACACCCTAGGTATAGACATAACTCAGAGCAGAAGCTTGCCTGAGAAACCATGGGATCATGGATTCAATTCTATATTAGATCCTCTCAATGAGCAGAGAACATCAAAGCCTCTGATCAAAGAAACATTTCCTTTTAGAAAACAATGACTATATCATTGGTGACTTCTGTGGACTAAAGTCCCAAAGGCTGAACATTCTGCTTTCTTTAAGGTACACAGGATCTTTGTATTTCCCAAGGTCTAGTGAGGAAGAGAGAGAGAGAGAGAGAGAGAGAGAGAGAGAGAGAGAGAGAGAGAGAGAGAATGACATTCAATAATTTTAGAAACTAGATAATATCAGAGAAGAATGGGAAAATTTGACTTTCATATAAATTAAATTTAGAAAAATGTCAACAATTTTTATATCCTTAGGAGGGTAGAATAAAATGTATATCCAATTAAACCCAAATAGAAATATTTGTCATATTTATAAGACTGAGGTGTTGCAGATGCAAATGATCCAGGTAATGAGTCCAGAGCTCATTTTAGGGCACATCACTGGAATCCTGCACATATCAATAGCTTCAGAGGTAAGAAACAGTCCTGTGGCATTCAGCCCTCAATTTCTTTCTTTAGTGGTTTTTCTGAAAGAACCATCCCCATTTTTTAATTTAAAAAATTTGATAGGAATGTATATATGATTTTCTATAATATTTGTATCTTCTTTCCTTGTATACTCATATTACAATGACCAAGATTGACCTTTTAACTAAAGATTGTGAGTGCAAAATTAAGACCACATTTTAGGTACATCTGAACACAGGCACAGTAAGGAAAAACAGAATATTTAGCTTCTGTGATTATAAAGAGACTCAATGCTTACTTTTTAGAGTAGCAATTTAAAGTTTGTGTTCAAATTTTAATTTTGGAATTTTGAGTATAACATAGTGGTTTTTAATTTGTTCTCTATTCCAATGTATCATGGATTGTACAAAACATAAATTATTCAGAAACCACAAAGTTTTGACCAAAATAATGGATATGCGCCAAAAAAGGAAACACAGTTTTCATAAGCAGAACAATCCCAATGCTATCAGATAGATTTCTAAACAGATGAAAGTAAAGTGATCTTTGAACATATCAAAATAGTGTTAAGCCCTTACTAGAAAACATGTCTATATAGCAGAAGGCTGAATTTCAGGTTAAGTTAATATCAGGGTCTCAAATAAGGCAAAGCAAGAACATTCTTTTCAGAAACTTCTCAACTGTGCACATATTGCCCTTCATATATTTATTGATGTTTGGAAAAGTATCAATCACAGCTGATCCTACTGAATACCTATATTATAGCAAATTGATGTCCATTTTGTAACAGTATTAAAAAATAACAGAATTAAAGTTTTCTAAAAAAGTAAAGAAACTTTTAGTATTTCATGAAACAAGTTAGCTAGAGGTAAACAATAAAAATAAATTGCTGCTTCTTACACTTATCTACATTATTTTCTTCTTTTGTACCTTCCCTCCCTCCCTTCATCCCTTTCTCTCTCTCTTTCTCTCTTTCCATGATGTGAATGATCTCTGATTGCTGCAGAGGTCATAATAATCCTGCTTCACACCTGAGTGAGGTTGAACTCTGCTCTTCTTATTCAAAAATCTTTAGTGAGAATGCGGGACAAATAAAGTAATAATGAAACAAAAATCCTATGTGCATCACAACAAGGTAACACAGTACCATTTGCTAATTGGAATTTTGTCTTTCTGTGGTAAATAATAGTGTGGCACAGGAAGTGGCTGACACTACACAAGCCATATTAAGTATGCCAGAGGTGTGACATTTTGGGATGACCTGCACAATGCAACTGGGGAGACACAGGCAGTGCAGACTTATGCTGCATGGGGAAATAAGGCCTTCAACTTAGGCAAGCACTGCTAAGAGGTGGAGGTGCCAAGCCCTGTGAGCTATATCCCCAGCCCCTTAGAACAATTTTCAGTGTCTTGGTTGAAGAAAAACTAAATTAATGCACTCAGTATCATAAATAGCATGGTAAATGTTGGGAATAGACTTTAATTTGTAAAAATATTGGCCTGTTAGCTGGTACGGTGCAGGTTAGAAATGGACTCTCAGTGGCAAAATTCATGGCATTCAAATAGGTAATTAAGCTATTTTAGAGAAGCTTTCAACCTTTGGGTGAAGAGGAATTACGAATCCTTTGAGGCCAGTAGCTTTAGCCTGACAAAGAATGTCCTAGTTAACTCCATAAGCAAAGGAGGATTCTGGAAGCCTGTTGTCAACTGGAAGGAGATAGTGTCTCAGCAACCTTGGAAAGGTTATGCATTCAGGACTTAAAAAGTCAAGGATCTCAACACCTGGCATATAAGAAGTGCCCCCCCTAATTAATGTTTAGCTATTATTAAAATAATAATGATCTCCTCAAACATTTATAAAGCCATTGATTTGTTGACCAAAATGTGTTACAAGTCATGTAATCAATTAATGAACAAAGAATTCCATCAACAATTCTTAGTTGATTCTGGCAACAGAGACCTCTGAAGATGGTGCTGTGTGGTAATTAATAAACACAGTCATCCTTTATGGTTAGGGATATGAAACTTCCCCTTCCGAGAAACTGTGTTTAGTGTAGCACTGATCTTGGTGTGGGTGGACTGCTCACTAATACACTTTCCAGAGGGGAAAATGAGAATCAAAGGACTCAAGG
This sequence comes from Urocitellus parryii, assembly GCF_045843805.1. Classification (NCBI taxonomy): domain Eukaryota; kingdom Metazoa; phylum Chordata; class Mammalia; order Rodentia; family Sciuridae; genus Urocitellus; species Urocitellus parryii. The sequence continues at coordinate 99,697,981 of NC_135541.1, forward strand.
GCAAAGAATTATGACCTGATCTAACAAAGAAAATAGGTTGCTCTGGCTCTGGATGGGGCACTGTTCTCAGGAGTGGCAGAGTTGTCCTTGGTAGAGAAAAGACAATATTGGCAGATGCCAAACTATTCAATAGGAAACTTCACAAGCATAAAACTTCTTGGACAATTTATTTCAAATTTCTGTTCTAAAGTTTAATAGAGAACCATCTATATTTATTTTATTATTACTTATGGAGTTTTGAGTATTAGCATAAAATTTTTGAATGAAGCTATGCTAGCACGTTCCATATGTGCATTAGGGTGGCTGTGTGGTGAAATGTTCTGTTTTTCTTCTATAATTTTTGCCTTAAGTGATGGTGCCACTTGACAGTAAAAACCATGATAATTTTTAGCTACTATAAAGCTATGTGATTTTACAGTTTCTCTCTCTCTCTCTCTCTCTCTCTCTCACACACACACACACACACACACATACACGCACACACATACATGAAGTTTTGCTTTGGGCTTGGGGTCAGAATGGTTTTGGCTTCTTCTCAGCAATATATATATATATATATATATATATATTTATCATTGCAGTTAATCATACTGTATTATATTTAAGTATTGCAAGTTCTCCAACATTCCACGTAGAAATCATTTTACCCAAAGCTTTCTTTGGACATCAGTCTCTTTCTTTAGGATTGGACAGAAGGTTTGCTGTTCCTTAGGGTAGAAAAATTGATGGTTTGTTGCATTCTGGTAGCAGGCCTTCCCTGGCCCCTGGGGCCCAGCCCCCAATTCCTTGTTCTGCATGTCAATGTGGCCAGCTCACAAGGCCATGATGCAGGCTTGTGGTTTCCTGTTTATCTACCTTGAGCATGTGTCTCTCGGAACAGCTTGACCTGTTCGAGCCTCCTGATAGGGGAAGATGATGGTAACCCAAGGACGCAGTTATTACTCTTCCCTCCTCGCTTTTGAGTCATTTCCCCAGCTGTTACAAAAGATATTTAAGTGGAGCAAATTAGGCAATAAAGTGCACACATGCCTCCTCCTGGATGAAGAACCTTGGTGTCCTGTGATTTTTTTTTATTATTATTTTTTAACCTCGACATCCCTCACTGGACTCAGTTCTTGAGGCCGGACGCGGCATCTGGAGGTCCCCACCAAGGTCCGGAAAGCAGGGGTAAGCGGAGGAGGCTCACCTTCTAAGGGAGAAGGGGGAGGATTGGTTTAAAGATAATTTAAAGAGACAGGGTACGTAACATGGGTAACTCAACAGTGAAACTTCGTCTGGCCAACAAAGTTAAAGAACTGTTAAGCAAACAAGGAACAGGAATAAAAACCAAGACAGCAACCGAATTCGTTGAAGCTATAGCCCAGGCTTGTCCTTGGTTTCTGACAGGAGGCTTTCTTAATAACAGTGACTGGGATTTGGTAAAGCAGGATCTCCAAAAGTTGTTGAGGGACCAGGGTCCGGATAGAGTCCCGATTGCTACTTTCTCTCTATGGAGATTGGTAAAGGATGCTCTTTTAACTGATAAAGTGAAGATTAAGGAGCAGCTTGCTGAATGCGAACAGGCCCTTAATCAGGTCCAGGAAGAGCAAATGGCAGAGTCCTTACCCCATTCCCATTATTCTTTCACATCTCCTTCTTCATTCTTAGATCCACCCTAGCTGCTCTCAACCCCGCCTTCTCATCTTCCCCCTCCCTACCAGGCCCACAGAAAAGTCTTAACTGACCTTCTCCAGAATATCCACCATGGCTGATTTTAGGACTTTCAGTAAAAGAATCTCTACAAAAAAGTTCAATGTAGATAAACTTCCTATTTTCATGTTGCCCTGTTTTATTTGGCTACTGTCTGGGAAAAATCAGCACTCCAGGTGCTAGACACCACCTTAGTAGTTTTTCACAAGATATGTAAACAAGGCCTCTGGCCTTGAGCTGGACTTCATGGTGCTGACTACATTTCCAAGATAAGGGAGTTACTAACTGGGCTCCATGATAACAGCTGGCAGGAGGAGGAACTGGAAAGGGAGATAGAGGAACTGGAGGGTCGATTGAGGAAGTCAAGATTTAAAGCCCCTACAGCCCCGATCGCTGTTGCACTCCCTCCTTATAACCCCGATTGGGATGAGGACAACCCCAGAAGGCCAGGGGGGGGGGCGGGGTGTGTTCAGTGGCAGCCTAAGACAGCCCAAACTTTTCCAGTAATTGAAAACCTGGATGCTGATGGAAAGCTGGCCAGAGTGCATGTTCCTTTAGCCTTTAAGGATATTAAACAACTAAAGGAGGCAGTTACTAATTAAGGACCCCATGCCCCCTTTACATTGACTCTCTTCGAGTCTTTCTCTGCCAATCAGCTGACACCTAGTGACTGGTAACAGCTTTGCAGGGCTGTGTTGTCCCGAGGGGATTTTTTGTTGTGGAAAAGTGAAAATCAAGAGAGGTGTCGCGAGCTAGCCCAAGTCAATCAGGACGCCGGCTTCCCACGGCATAACATAGAGATGTTAACAGGCTCGGGACAATATGCTATCATAAATCAGCAGATTAATTATTATCCTGGGGTCTATGCTCAGATAGCTACAGCAGCCTTCAGGCTTGGAAGGCTCTACCTATTTCAAATGCTGAAACAAAAATTTCAAAAATTGCTCAAGGACCCTCTGAGCCTTATTCTGACTTCATTGCCCGATTGATGCAGGTGGCAGGGAAAATATTCCCTAACTTGGAACAAGCCATGCCGGTCATTAAGCAATTGGCTCTTGAAAATGCAAATTCCTATTGCCAAAGTGCCATTAAATCTACCAAAGCAAAGAGTGTTGATGACATGATTCAAGCTTGTAAGGATATTGATGGAGCTCATATTACCGACAGGTTCTGGCCGCTGCCCTCAAAACGGGAACAGGGGCCCTCCTCGGGCCCCGGAAGCCAGAGTGTATGGGCGGTCCAGAGACAGGGCAATGTTCCAGGGAGTGGGCGACTCCATCACTTTCCTCAGGCCAACCCCTTTCTATCTGTAGACTCCCCAGGGGAACGCCAGGAAGTGTAGGATGTACACGAGCTGCAACCGCAGGTCGCAGAGACAGAACAAGCTGCTACCGCAGTAAGATCTTGGCCAGGTGGGGGAAAATCCAGACAAAATCAAACAAAATGCAATCGGCTAAGAAAACTTGGAGAGCTTTTGCCCCGAAAATGGGCAGCGGACTCCATGTTGTTTGCATCACCATGGTAACCATGGGGTGCCTGGCCAGAAGAGTAGCTTCCTGGTCCCACCTCCCACACTTTTGCGGGCTTCCGATTGGTTCTTCCACAGTCACTCAGACAGGACTTCCAGTCCCTCCTTCCAGCCACTAACCTGTACTACAGTGTTTCAGATTTCTACCGGAGCTGCTCAGAGCCTGTATTTTAAAAAATGCCTACCTGTAAATGCTAACGAAAGATATCTTTTTCAGACAAAATTTAATTCCACAGGTTTCTATGTTACAGTCCTAAATTTAAGCTAGTTCTAAGTTAAATAACCTGACTTTTTCTTTATAGTTGTGTTACTAAATAATGTTCTATTGATGAGAGATATCAAATATGCTTCTTTATATTTTACTTTTAATTTTGGAGGTTATGAGGATGCATTTGCCGGCCACAGGAACAAGCCGGCAAAGTTCCTGTGATGACCAAAAAATCCTTATTCTCATTGCTAACTATACAAATAAAAATGTATACTCAAGGATCTTATTTCAGTTACATCAAGTGACGTCACATAGAAGAGTGCACTCCTAGTTAAAAATAAATTAAAATGGATCCAAATATTTTAAGACCACGTGGTTACATAAAGTTAATACAATTATAAGTCATGTTCTTATTCTTAATATATATATATATTATATATATATATATTTAGATATTTAGATAACCTATATTTGTTAATCTATAAATTAATTAGCACATGCCTAATTGATTAGTTAATATATATTTGCCTAATTGTTTTTCTTCAACAGAAACCCCATAATTTATGTTTTATATTTACATTTATCAGATACTCTGCCTTTTCAGTTACAGATATTTGAGATAAATGTGTTTACTATAAATTTGCTTTTAAGTGAAAATACAATCAAGTAGTTTCTAATTCTCAAGGTTACTGTTTAAACTCATAAAATGATAAATTATTATAATTATTTCTACAAAATATCTAAGGGTTTTAACTATATTTTCATTGATATTTCTTATCAAAGTATAATAATTTGTTTATAGATTCTAAGGTTTTCAGAAATTGTTCCAAAGTATAAAAAAAATTTTTTTTTAAAGAAAAAGATGCTTCAACAAAGAAAAAGCACACATGGATCCTAAAAAAAAGAAAGAAATCATCTTTGGGTAAAACAAGGTCTTTATATTCATTTTCCTAAGTAAAAAAAAATATTTTTATATTGTTATCTAAACAGATGTTGTAAAAAGTTAGAACAATTAAAAAAGAGATTTATATATACTAATCTGATTATAATTAATTTAAGGGTATTTCAGGTTATTTTCCTAATTTAACTATACTAATGTGAGCTAAAATTTTGTCCATATTTTGACATGACAAACACCTATTAAAATGTAAGTTTATTTCTTTAAAGAAAGATCCTTATTGCCTAATAATTCTTATTGTTTAAGATAAAGATTAATTTTAGTAAATAAATTCACATTGTTGATTAAACATTAAGTATACTGAACTACTAACTTAAACCCCTGTATGACCTTTTGAGAGGAGACCCCTCACCCACCTCCCTGCGAACACCTACTCCAGAAGCCTTGAAGGCACTTAGATCGATAGAGACAGCCTTACAAGAGATGCAGGTAATGCAGGTGGACTACTCCCAGTCCTTGTTATTCATTGTTCTGCCGTCAAAACTCACCCCGACTGGAGTCTTTTGGCAGACTGGTCCTATTTGTTGGGTTCACTTACCTGCATCCCCCTCTCGGGTCTTGATACCTTTCCATGATCTGGTAATACAATTAGTTTGGAAAGCAAAATATCTAGGAGATGCCTTGTTTGGGAAAACCTTTGATGTTCTCATATTACCATATAATCAAGACATTCTTTCTAAATTAAGACAGGAACATGATCTCTGGTGTCTCTTCTTCTGTAGTTTCATGGGACAGGTTGACAATCACTACCCTAAAAGCAGGCTCCTTGAAAGTCTAAAGACATGTCCCATAATTTTCCCAAAGATCTTGAAACAGGACCCTATTTCAGGGGCACAAACCGTCTTCACTGAAGGGGCCAAAAATGGGTTTGCTGTTGTTTCAGATGGGACCCAAGTCATCCGAAAGAGAGTGGCCGATTGTTCGGCCCAAAAAGCAGAGGTTGCAGCCTTAATATTGGCCTTACAGACCTACAATTCAGTGCCCCTTAATGTTTTCACAGACAGTCTCTATGTCGCCAGGCTTGCCTCCGCAATTGAGATGGCACCTTATATTGGAAAACAATCCACTATCATGGACCAACTACAGACAGTACAGCTTCTTACTTGGGCTAGGGCAGATCCCCTCTTCATAGGTCACATTAGAAGTCATTCCGGGCTTCCAGGCCCTCTGGCGGTGGGCAACGCCATGGCAGACGCTGCCACACATGCCACTAACCATGTATATACAATAACTGAGTATGATAAGGCCCTACAGCTTCATAATAAATTTCACCTAAACGCACAAACTTTGCGCTTCCGCTCAGGATGTTCCCGGGATCAAGCTTTAAAAATTGTCTCCCTGTGCCCTACTTGTGCACCTTTTATTCATTCCCCTTCTCTGGGAGTCAACCCAAGGGGCCTTCAGCCAAATGACATCTGGCAAACTGATGTAACTCATATTCCTAGTTTTGGAAAACTGTCCTTTGTGCATGTCAGTATAGACACGTTCTCTGGTTTTATCTCCACTACTTTACATTCAGGAGAAAAGGCTAAGGATGTGATACAGCACTATGTAAAAACCTTTTCCTTTATGGGAACCTCTTGATGCATAAAACAGATAATGGCCCAGCTTATACTAATTAAACCTTCCAAAAATTTTGCTCACAGTGGGATATTATACACAAAACAGGAATCCCATATAACCCCCAAGGACAGGCCATTGTAGAACGGGCCCATCAACATCTTAAAACCTATTTGCAAAAAACAAAAGAGGGAGAGATATACCAGAGTTGTCAGAGACCACATGCACTATTAAATATAACTCTGTTCACTTTAAATTTTTTGCTCACAGATGCTGAAGGCCGTACAGCGGCGCAGTGTCACTTCTCCTCTCCCACCATGCAAAAGGCACAGACAAGGTGGAAGGATCTATCTACAGGAAAGTGGCAACCCCCTGCTCCACTCTTGGCTAGAGTGAGAGGAGCTGTATGTGTCTTCCCTCCAGGGACGGAAAAACTCATTTGGGTCCCGGAACGCTGCACGAGACCGGTGGATGAAAACTCGGGAAGGACCGATGACCCTGGGACTTCAGGTTCGGTCATTTTTGCTTCTCCAAAGGAGTGATAGAATGAGTTTTGCGGGTTGGATATTCCTTATAACAGTTCTGGTATGCAGGCCTGTGGATGCAGGAATGGGTCCCCCACCAGGTAATATCTACCAGCATCTTTTGGGGACCCTCTGTGAGTACAGGGGAGGGATTTGGAATCAGGCCCCCAGTAGCTGGATTCAGACTGCCAATTGTGTAACCAAGGTAGCCTACCTCCAGGCTGAAGTTCATCAACAAATTGGGGGATTTCACCACCCTAAGTGGGTATGCATGAACAAACCAAAGATTAACCCCCCTGGTCCCAAAAAAAACCCTCAGTAATTGCTCCACAACTTGCACTTATACTTCAGCAGTTCATGTCTCTTGCTATGAGACGGTCTCAATTTGTGTACACAAGGGACAACAGTATTTTGAGGCCAGATTGACCGAGACCCGGTCGGGGGAGGGGGTGGGAGTAACTTTTCACTTCACTCCATTTCTTTTTGGCCAAGGGGGAGTTGAATCTAAACTCTGGTTGGCTGGGTGCCAGGGTGAGGTTGGTAAGTCCTCCTGTTGGCCTATTGCAGCCCCTACAGGGATCTCTGACGGGGGGGGGGAACCTACTGATTCTGTTAAACATCTTCAAGTTATCAAGCTCTTGAAACCACAGGTCCCTGACCTCATATACCACCCCTTGGTGCTGCCTAAGTCTCAGCTCCCAGATCTGGATGCCAATACGTGGGATATCTTAAAAACCACCCTTTTCTTACTTAACAACTCTGATCCCACGCTTGCTAGTGACTGCTGGCTCTGCATAACAACAGGAGTGGTCATGCCCGTGGCGGTTCCTATCAATGCCACCATATCTGATGATGAGACCTGCCAGCCCGGGCTGCCTTTCAAGGTCCAACCTATGGGCACTTTTACAGAATGTCTCCTGAGTATGATGCAAAACAGCATCTATGATGTTGATGTTGGAGTTACTTCCTTTGGAAATTGCTCAACAGTAAAAAATTATTCCTCACCCACTCCAGCCCTCTGTCCCCCTAATGGCACTGTTTTTATGTGTGGTGGGAACTCTGCCTTCCCCCAATTCCCTGCAAATTGGACAGGTGTCTGCATTCTCACCCTGCTCCTCCCTGATATAACCATTGTCCCTGGGTATGAGTCCCTGCCCATCCCCAGCCTAGACTCTAGTGAGAAGACACAGGTGAGCTATACAGGCTCTACCGCTACTTGCCACACTGGGGATAATGGCTGCTGTGGGCACAAGCACAGCTGGACTGGGTACAGCGATACATTCTTATCGCCGTCTATCTCAGCAGCTTATAGATGATGTGCAGACCCTATCTGGCATTATTGGGGACCTACAAGACCAAATCGACTCTTTGGCAGAAGTAGTCCTTCAGAATAGGCGAGGCCTATTCTGGTTGACTGATATATCTAGTTTATGCTAATTAAGATAAGCTGTGCAAAATGTATAAATAGCTCTGTTGTCCTACAATAAACGGCTCCCATTCCTGCTGTATCAACGAACACAACTTATTCGTCAACCCCCCGGCTATTTTGCTGCAGCCGGACTGTGGCAGAGAACCCTCTTTGGACTGGGATGAATGGGTTCCTGCCCTACCTTCTTCCCCTCCTGGGGCCCTTACTGAGTCTTCTTTTGATTGCAACCTTGGGACCTTGTGTTGCAAATAGGATAACTCAATTCATTAAGGACCAGATTAACATTTTAACCTCCAAGCCAATACAGGTTCACTACCAACGCCTGGAGATGGACGACTCCACCCATGAGGTGTACTTACGACCCATCTGGAGATGAGATGTAACTGGACAGGAGCCAATACCCGAGCCCTCCTATGTATGCCTGCTTTTGCCCAGGTCCCTAATTACCCTGTTGACTTGGTGCCGTCATCCCAGACCCTTATGTTCAGAAAGCTCCCTGGTCATAGCTATCCCACTGGCAAAGATGATGACTGGGATCCGCAGTTGTGTCCTGCTGGCCATGACATCCTAACTAAAAAGTGTCCGTTTACGTAGGACAAGAGCTGATCTTGTAGTACCCAGTGACGGGCAACTTCCACACTTGCACTGCAACCTAAGCCAGGGGAATGAGGCCTCCCCAGAGACAGGTAAGCAGTGCAGGGGTGGTGGATGACCTAAGACAGGGGCTACATGATTCCCTTTGACATGCAAAAAAACAAAAAACGGGGACTTGCTGATAGCAGGCCTTCCCTGGCCCCTGGGGCCCAGCCCCCAATTCCTTGTTCTGCATGTCAATGTGGCCAGCTCACAAGGCCCTGACACAGGTGGCCAGTTCACAAGGCAGTGATGCAGGCTTGTGGTTTCCTGTTTATCTGCCTCGAGCATATGTGTCTCTCGGAACAACTTGACCTGTTCGAGCCTCCTGATAGGGGACTATGACAGTAACCCAAGGACGCAGTTATTACTCTTCCCTCCTTGCTTTTGAGTCATTTCCCCAGCTATTACAAAAGATATTTAAGTGGAGCAAATTAGGCAATAAAGTGCACACATGCCTCCTCCTGGATGAAGAACCTTGGTGTCCTGTGATTTTTTTTTATTATTATTTTTTAACCTCGACGTCCCTCGCTGGACTCGGTTCCTGAGGCCAGACGCGGCAGTTGCACTTGTCAATAACAAAATGTTGGCAAGTCAGATGGCATCACTCACATTATCCATCTCAAAAGAGCCAGGACGTATCTCTGTCGTGAATACATCAGGAATTCCAGGGTCAGCACAGTGCCATTTTCTTCCATGAGGAGATCAGGGTGCAAATGATGTGAATATTGTGGGTCACCAGATGAGAGATTTCTTTTTTGCCTACAAAGATCTTTCTCACTTTGCACAACATATACTGGGCTTCCTCAGGTGTACTGCAATGAGTAGCAAAGTGATCCCTGGTGTTACAGATCAGACAAAAATCATCTCTAATATTGTCACTGCTGATGATGTTATAAAATCATCAGAGTAAGTCACATGAGTTCAGACACTGTCATTAGTCTTAATGACTCTTAATGAGACCTTTTTTGCTTCATCTTCTGTCATGTCTGTTCTATAGGAAATGTAAAGTCCATAGTGATAAGAAGATATTCTCTCAACTTTTGGGAACCAGCAAAAGAATGAAAGGCAAATACATGGTCAATTTATTCAGCTTTCAGTGTTTGGAGCTGGTACTCAATTCAGATATTTCTCAGAAACAAACACAAGCCTGGGAAACTGAGGGAGACCTGTTCCAAAATTGAAAAATAAAAAAGAACCAGGAACATAACTCAGTGAGGTAGAGTTCCCCTGAGTTCACGTTTCAATCCCCAGTAGAGCTAAAGAAGGGAGAGCAAGGAAGGGAGAGAGGAAGGGAGAGAGAGAGAGAGAGGAAGAAAAGGTAAACATAAAAATTTCAAAAGCGATTAGGTTTCACACAATCAGTCAGCAGAATATGGGTTACTAAAATATTGAAAATGGTTGATTCTTAATATAGATTGTTGGATTTACAAATGCTCATTTGATTATTTATATATGTATATGATAATACTAATACAAAAGTAATTGTCCTGTGTGGTACAGAGTGACTACTTTCACTAGAAACATGATTAGATCAGAATCTTCTAAGAAGCAGATCAAGGCTTCGGGGCAGAGCAGCCTCATGCACTTTTCCCATATGCTCAATAATAAACTGATGCTATTTCCTGTGTGCAGTAACGTGATTAGATCTGAAAGGGCTGTACTATACTTGATTTCCTCATACTGTTGGATAATAGTTGTTGTTTTAATGTATTAACGTTTTGTCTTTACTTTTAATAGTCAGTTCAAATTTCAATTTCAAAATTGCATAATTATATAATAAAAATCTTTCATTTCTTCTTTGTTTATACACAGGGAGAAAAAATGAGGAGCAAGGCAAAACACACACACACACATACACAAACACACACACAGACAAAATATTCCACTTATTTTTTCTTAATTTCTCAATACACTTATGGATATATTATACCAATTATATACCCAATTCAACATGGGGTATCTAAAGATCTCTCTTAGGCTACTTGTCTCAAAGTTCCTGCAGTGTCTTGCACTATTAAGCAGAAAGAAAAATCTGTCTTTACTTCTTCCCAGGCCATTTTGCTTTCAATGTCAAACAAAGCATCATAAATTCCTGAGAATGACTTCCCTGCATACTTGTTGTGGCTGATAGAAGCATAGATGGGATGCTTGTTAAGAAAATACTTTGGTGTTAGCTGCACAAATGACATATAAGAAAGAAAAGGGAGCACCATACAATCTTGGATCTTATATTCCTAAATTTATACTTTGATTAATCCCTTTTTCAAGCAAAAATACAAGTTCAAGACCTCAAAGACTAGTCTATGAAATATGTATTGATTACTTTTACTTTACCCACATAGCTCAATGTGCTTCAGAGCTAATATCAGTAGCAACAATGATAAAAACAGCTGATGACCTGGTATAGACTGTGCTTAATATTCTGCAAGAATTTACGTACAATTTTTCTAATTATTTTTATTTTTATTTTTATTTTTAGTCAAAATCTCATTTAATTGCTTAGAGTTTCACTAAGTTGCTGAGGTTGGCCTTGAACTTGTTATTCTCCTGCCTCAGCCTCCTAAATTAGAGGGATTATAGTTGTCAATAAACATGCCTGGCCATTTTTTTTTTAATTTTTAAAAGTGAATTCTACATGTTGACATGAATATTTTACAGAAGAGGAAACTGACTATAATTAAACTATATGTCTCAATGTGCATGGGAAAGAAGTATTAACTTTTACTAAATCACACTGCTCCTCTAATTATAACACTGCTGTAGTTATTAAAGTTTCATTTATAACCAGCCAACCAATGTTTTACTGTTCTTTCAAAAGTCATATTCTATGTTAAAATGCTTACGCTAATGCATGGAGATCCAATAAAAATCATTTTGTGATATTTATAAGGCCTAAGAAGAAGACTGTTTCATTGAAGGGGCTAAGCTAGGTCATGTGCTAGCACTGAAAGTGGATAAGTTGCAAAGTAACAAGGTAAAGAAACAAAGAGGCACAACCATGCTATCATTACCAAAATAGTTACTCGGTTTGGATGATGCCTTTTCTCCCAACACCTGACCCTTTGATAGTCCCTACAGGGAAAGATGGCACCACTTCTGGCTGTTCCATAACATAACCCATTCTGCAGTACTCACAGTATGGGCAACCTGGGGGTTAGTGGGTACCTTCTCAGAAATAAATACATTTGCCAAAATGTAAGGGGTAAATATTTAATATCAAATTTAAAGATTAAATATATAATCATTACATATTACGAATGTTTATGAAATTTATTTTTGTTATATATATATATATATATATATATAAAACAAAAATAGAATTGAAATTTATTTTTGTTATATATATATATATATATATAACAAAAATAGAATAGGGGTTAAAATCATTTTATAAAAAATTATAAACTTGATTTTATATTTGACTGTAACTGGGGAGATTTTTGTTTTCTGGTGATGTATTCCTGAAGCTTTTACATTTCCTAAGATAAATATTTTTTTTATAATCAGAACAAAATGCTAAAAAGAAATATTTTTAAGGATCATATTACACATATTACATTATTTGAAAAGCTGATATAGTATAATTTTATTATTTATGACATATGTTTTAAAATATAGTATTACATTGCAAGAAATCAATTTTGATGTTTTTTCCACAATGTACAACATTTTTAAAAGTGATATTAGAATGAAAAGTTATATATTTTTTTTCTTATCAACAGAATGACTTATCTGGTTACCATAAAAGTTCAATGAATGCTTTTTCAGAAACATCAGTTGATCATTCATAATCCTCAATAATATTGTTATTAAGAGGAAATTAATATACGTATGGGTAGATTAAACTGCATTTATTAGCCAGCAAAAATATCTAAAATTTCTATAATATGCAAATTAAGAACAACAGCAAGGTAATTATCATAGTTTTGATATCTTGCAAAATTCTGTTTTGCTGAGGCTTATGAACCTATTGAAACAGTGACATGTGCCAATGGAAACATGTGATAGTAATTTTTATGTAACTGAAAATGGTAAGTGATACATCTAAGAATATAAATGCAGGGAAGACTTTTTTCAACTTAGAAATCTTAATTATCTACTCATGGAAGTCATATCAATATTTAAACCAAAAAAATCTAATTTTTTTAAGGTGCCAGGGAAATTATAAACATTTTTCAAGTGAAGGCTCATAATATTTTCTTGTTATTAAAGACATAATTTTATGAGCATAAGAGATGGTGACTTTTTGTTCTTTCAAAGGTAGTGGAAATCCTACTGTGATCCATCAGTGTCACAGCCTCTTGCATTCCAGAGGCTGGTGGTATGGTTCTTGTTGTTATAAAAAATTATTCAATATGATAAAAATTAATCTAACAGACTTGAATAATTAAACAATAATTTTTGAATTCAATATATTACTTGTGTCATACTTTAAAATAATGTTAGCATTTAGAACAGTAAGTGATTATTAAACACTGTTACTATTAAAAACAACATTAAAAATTAAAAGCAAATTAAGCCAATAAATAAAAAAAAATTCCTGTTCATAATGATTCTTTCCCCTTTTTTAATTAAAGGTTGTACAGGGTAATAACTTCATTTTTTTAAATGTAATTTTTGGGCTGGGGATGTGGCTCAAGTGATAATGTGCTTGCCTTTCATGCACAGGGCACTAGGTTCGATTCTCAGCATCACATAAAAATAAAACATAAAGATGTTGTGTCCACTGCAAAACTAAAAAAAAAAAATATTAAAAAATTCTCTCTCTCTCTCTCTCTCTCTATATATATATATATATATTTAAAAAATATAATTTTCTAATTGACTTTAATTAATTAATTAATTTTTGGTACTGGGGATTGATCCCAGAGACGCTTAATCAATTAGCCACATCCCCACACAGTTTTTTAACTTTTAATTTTACTGTATTTGAAATTTTAGACAGGATCTCACTCAGATGTTCAGGGCCTCACTAATTTACTGATACAAGTCTTGAAGTTGTGATCCTTCTGCCTCAACTTCCAGAGTTTCTGTGATTACAGCTGTGCACTTCTGCACCCAGCAATAGCTTCACTTTATGAATGGCATGCAGAAGAAACAATAGGTTATCAAGTTTCCCAGGTTTGAAACTGAAAAGCTGTAGAGTGAAATAGGCAGTCAGTGTTGTTATATTGGCTGCACTATGTAGACAAAAGCCAAATAGATATAACTAAGACCCTATAATTTAGAGTTGAGCTATTTTTCAAGAATTACTTATTCAGCATAATGAATTCAGTAGTTGTGATAGTAAAATTGAGGCATAAACTTTACCTTTTAGCAGCTCACATGAGCGAAGAAGAATGGAAGATAATTTCAATATGAAGTTACAGGTTTCTGAATCTAATTTAGAAAGCATTGGTGTAAATACATGAGGTTATGTGGATGTAAACAATTTAGTACACACCCCCCCACACACAAACACACACTTCTTTTCAATTCTTCTTTTCTCTTTCTCTCCTTTCCTCTTATTCACCTATATTTCTTTCTCTTTTCTCCCTCTCTTTCCATCTCCTTCTCCATCTGCATCTCTATCTCCCTATGTCTACTTTTCTGTCTGAATTTATCATTCTGTACCTTCCACTAAATGCTTTCAGAAGTTCTTTGTACAGTACCTGAGTTTAACTTGAAACTACATTGGGCTTCAAATACTCGGTTTATGACAGTTAAGAAAAGTTTTCACTCTTGGAGCATTCCAGTCTCTCCAGGGAGGACAAGAGGATTATACATTTTAATGTTGATTATTATGCAACCCTGAAGATACTAAAGACTCAAAAACCCATGTTTTCTGATGAGCTAAAATACTGATGTAAGAAAAGCAGGATGAGAACTGTCCCTTTATATTTGAAAGTTTTAATTGAGAAACTCAACATGCAGTTTAATTTTCTATTTGATATTTACTGTTATTTTGTGAAAAACACAGGTGCTTCAGGATGCCTAAATATCATAGAAAGACACAAACTAGATCTTAATAATCATATAGAGAGAATAAGGCATATACAGTAGTTTAAGCTGAGTGCTCTCAGAAAACCTAATATAAGTCACATCAGGCAGTCTGTTAGAGGAAGGAGTAAACACAATTTTGTTTTAAAGAAAAAAAATCTACCCCATAAAAAGCAATCATGAAATGTATCTGGAAATATAAGAGACCCAGAATACCTAAAGCAATCATTGGCAAGAAGAGTGAAGCAGGTAGCATCACTAAACCAGACCTAAAATTACACTACAGAGCAATAGTAACAAAAACAACTTGGTATTGGCATCAAAACAGATTAGTAGACCAACAGTAGAAAATAGAGGACACAAAGACTAAAACCAAAAATTACAACTATCGTATATTAGACAAAAGTGCCAAAACATGCATTGGAGGAAAAGATAGCCTCTTCCACAAATGATGCTGGGAAAACTGGAAATCCATGTGCAGGAAAATAAAATTAAACCCCTATCTCTCACCATGCACAAAACTCAACTCAAAATGGATCAAGGACCTAGGAATTAAACCAAAGAATCTGCATCTAATAGAAGAAAAAATAGGCTCCAATCTTCATCATGTGGGGTTAGGCCCCAACTTCCTTAATAAGACTCCTCTTGGGCAAGAATTTAAACCAAAAATCAACAAATCAGATGAACAAAAACTAAAAAGTTTCTTTTCAGCAAAAGAAACAATCTGTGAGGTGAATAGAGAGCCACATCCTGGGAGCAAATCTTTACCCCTCACACATCAGATAGAGCACTAATCTCTAGAACTCAACAAGCTAAGCATCAAAAAAAATTACCCAATCAATAAATGTGCTAAGGACCTGAACAGACCCTTCTCAGAAGAGGATACACAAACAATCAACAAATACATAAAAATTGTTAATCATCTCTAGCAATTGGAGAAATGCAAATCAAAGCTACTCTAAGATATCATCTCCCTCAAGTCATAATGGCAGCTATTATGCATAAAAAACAACAATAAGTGTTGGCAAGGATGTGGGAAAAAAGTACTCATACATTACTGGTGGGATTGCAAATTGGTGCAGCCAATGTGGAAAGCAGTATAAAGATTCCTTGGAAAACTGGGAGTGGAACCACCATTTCAACCAGCTATCCCACTTCTAAGTCTAGACCCAATGTAAAACACCATATTACAGGGACACAGTCACATCAATGTTTACAGCAGCACAATTCACAATATCTAAACAGTGAAAACAACCTAGATGTCCTTCAGTGTTGCTTTGGGTCACTTGGCTATCTCAGGCACAGTGGGTGTGGGGGATCTGGAGTCAACACACAGACACTGAGAGCTGGTGAGATCTGGCAGGCGGCAACATCAGCTGACCTCCAGCAGGCTCATGTAATGCAGAAGTGATTACAATTGATATAGGGCATATCCTCCAATCATACATAAGCAAGCAGGTTATATAACATTTAGAAAATAATCATTTTATAATCAAAGTAACTGCACTTTGAGGAAGCTCTAAATATTGCTATGAAGTGGAAGGCAGACTGGTAGGATCATGGTCCCTATGAAAAGGGGGCCATATAAGTTGGGGAAATTATGCCCTGAGGCCTCTGTCTCTTGGATCCCTGGCAATGCTGACCTCAATCATTGAGGATGTGGTTTCTCAGACTGTTTGCAAGAAAGTAGAGCCCCATCCTGCAGGTGTTCCTGTCAGACCTGTATGAGTGTAGGTTTCTCAAGCACTCTGAGCTGCTTGTAGATGATAGCTGCAAACCAAGAGTTACTCCTACATTTTAGTAGATTAATGGATAAAAAACATGGCACATATACACAATGGAATATTACTTGGCAATAAAAGAGAAAAAATCAAGGCATTTGCAGGTAAATGGATGCAGTTGGAGAAGATAATGCTAAGTAAAGTTAGCCAATTCAAAAAAGACAAATGGTGAATGTTTTCTCTGATATAAGGTGACTGACTCATAGTGGGGCAAGGAGGGAGAGCGTGGGAGGAATAGAGGAACTCTAGATAGGGCAGAGGTGTGGGAGGGGAAGAGAGGGAGCAGGGGGTTAGCAATGATGGTGGAACGTGATGGACATGATTATCCAAAGTACATGTATAAAGACATGAATTGGTGTGAACATACAATATATACAAAAAAAAGATATAAAAAACTGGTCTCTATATGTGTAATAATAATTGTAATGAATTCCATTGCCATGTATTTAAAAAATAAAATCAATTTTAAAAAGGTAGAACATCTAAAGATAGAATAAATGATGTTTGAGATCTCCATAAAAAGGTATTTCTTAATTTTTTCATGCATAAAAAACTTAGAGAAAAATATAAAGGATAAAGAAACTTCCTCCATAGTAATATCAATATAATATAATTATTACACTAATTTCTTTATTCCCCTTACATTATTTTTTGGTAAAACATAAAACTATATAATTTCTTATATTTTTGGTTTAACTAATGTGCTATTCTATTTGTAAACATAATGTATATAATAATCCAATTTAATGTTTATAAAATGTCAAATTGGTAGTTATCTTTCCATAATTTCTTCCCCTGTTGAGCATTTATGTTGTTTTAATTATTTGACATTATAATTTATAATTCATATCTTTCTCTATGTAGTTTCTTTTTATCCAAAATTGAGATTATATTCATAGGGAAAAACATGAAATGAAAAAGACAAGTCAAATATAAAAATCAGTGCTGGCTGTTGAACCTTGCATAGTTTATTCTTTTGGCTATTCAAAGAGGTTAAAATAATTCACAATGCTATCAGAATTTTTTTCTTTATACCAAACATAACAACGGGTCCAAATAAAATCCACATCTTTGGTAGTACGATACAAAAATACACTAACTTCCTTTGTATTTTTGAACTAATAGTAAATGGAAATACTTAACAATATGTTCATGTGATTTTGTTTTGAACAATTTGTTTGATTATTAATATGTCCTAAATGATTCTTTTGAATTTTCTTACTTTTTTTTTCAAAAATATGTTATATGTGTTATACTTTTTCCATTTTACTGAAGAAGTTTTCAACTCTTTTTCTCTTTCAGTGCCAATTTTCATATTCTGAGTCATCTTAATGTTCCCAAATCTGCTTTCATTATCTTTTCTCCTTTACTTCTAAAGTGGGCATCACTCTATCAAGAAATTTTCATTTTTAATGGATAATTCTGATATACCTGTTGTTAATATTTTCATGTAATGTGAAATGAGATTCTGAATATAATATTTTAACAGTTGCTGAAAGGTCTTATAAAATATTATTAGTGATTCTTTCACCATTGATTTTCACTGTATCCCTTATTATAAACATTTAATTAAATATCACTGATAATAGTTTTTTTATTGGTTGTTCAAAATATTACATAGCTCTTGACATCTCATATTACATACTTTAGATTCAAGTGGGTTATGAACTCCCATTTTTACCCAGTATACAGATTGCAGAATCACATTGGTTACACATCCACATTTTTACATAATGCCATATTAGTAACTGTTGTATTCTGCTACCTTTCCTATCCTATACTATCCCCCTCCCCTCCCCTCCCATCTTCTCTCTCTATCCCATCTGCTGCAATTTAATTCTCTCCCTTGTTTTTTTTTCATTTCCCCTCACAACCTCTTATGTGTAATTTTGTGTAACAATGAGGGTCACCTTCCATTTCCATACAATTTTCCTTTTCTCTCCTTTTCCCTCCCACTCATGTCTCTGTTTAATGTTAATCTTTTCCTCTTGCTCTTCCTCCCTGCTCTGTTCTTAGTTGCTCTCATTATATCAAAGAAGACATTTGGCATTTGTTTCTTAGGGATTGGCTAGCTTCACTTAGCATAATCTGCTCTAATGCCATCCATTTCCCTGCAAATTCCATCATTTTGTCATTTTTTTAGTGCTGCGTAATGCTCCATTGTGTATAAATGCCACATTTTTTTTATCCATTTATCTGTTGAAGGGCAGCAGGGTTGGTTCCACAGTCTACCTATTGTGAATTGTGCTGCTATGAACAAAGATGTGGCAGTATCCCTGTAGTACGCTCTTTTAAGATTTTCAGGGAATAAGTCCAAGAAGGGCAATAGCTGGGTCAAATGGTGGTTCCATTCCCAGCTTTCCCAGGAATCTCCACACTGCTTTCCAAATTGGCCACACCAATTTGCAGTCCCACCAGCAATGTACAAGAGTACCCCTTTCCCCACAACCCCTCGAGCACTTGTTGTTGTTTGACTAAATAATGACTGCCAATCTTACTGGAGTGAGATGGTATCTTAGGGTGGTTTTGATTTGCATTTCTCTGACTGCTAGAGATGGTGAGCATTTCTTCATGTACTTGTTGATTGATTGTATGTCCTCCTCTGAGAAGTGTCTGATCAGGTCTTTGGCCCATTTGTTGATTGGGTTATTTGTTATCTTATTGTTTAATTTTTTGAGTTCTTTGTATACTCTGGATATCAGGACTCTATCTGAAGTGTGAGGAGTAAAAATTTGTTCCCAGGATGTAGGCTCCCTATTTACCTCTCTTATTGTTTCTCTTGCTGAGAAAAAAACTTTTTAGTTTCAGTAAGTCCCATTTGTTGATTCTAGTTATTAACTCTTGTGCTATGGGTGTCCTATTAAGGAATTTGGAGCCTGACCCCACAATATGTAGATCGGAGCCAACTTTTTCTTCTATCAGGCACAGAGTCTCTGATTTGATATCAAGCTCTTTTATCCATTTTGAGTTAACTTTTGTGCATGGCGAGAGAAAGGGATTCAGTTTCATTTTGTTGCATATGGATTTCCAGTTTTGGAACATCATTTAGTCACCACTGAATACCTTGCCATACTGCTGCAATGTCAATCTAGGGACATGGCTGTTGATGTTTATATTTTCTTTAAATAATATTATTTCTTTTTATAAAATTTGACTAATGCATCTTATACATTGTTTTACCAGGTTATTATGTAGATATCAAGGTCAATTAATTTTTTTCTATTTTTGGTAGAATTTTTCCTCTATCTATATGATACAGTTCTCTATATTACACATTTCATTAAACAGAAAGGAATACATATCCATATTTATATACAATGTACACCTGCCAGTTTATAAAACAGCCCAAATTATCAATATCTTCTTTTAAAATTATTAATCATTAAAGTGGACCATATCTTATTTATTCTTTGTACTATAATTGCCTTTTAATGTACTTTTTATTGTGGCAACAAACACACAATAGAATTATCATCTTGTTACCTTTTAATTGAAGGAAGATTAACAAAATGTGAGTTAATTTTTCATAAGCTGAAAAATAAAATATTAGTTTATAGACATTTACTTAAGAACATGCATGTATACATATGTAATTTACTTTTATTTCCTTGGATGTCATAACTAATGTATAATGGAAGGGAACCAATCTGTTATGCAGAAATAAATGAAATGTCAGTTGATATTTATTTTCCAGTTATTTCCCTTGGGATACCATTTAAGACTGCAAGAAGACTGCTGCTATGGAAGGTTCCTCAATATGTTGGGGAGGGAGGGAGAAAGGGAAAAAGTGGGTAATTTGGAGAGATGTTAAAGAGGAAGTACATGTACTACTTTCTCTGTCTTTGAAGTCATGCTCATGCACCTTAGATCTCAAATTTATTAGAGTCTAATGCATTTACATACATTTGAAAAGCATAATACTGATTTTTGAAACATCTTTTGCTGACTGTATGTTCAATGGGCTTTACAAGAGAATTGTCAAGGGGACAGGAAGGCTGGAAGTTGTCAATGAATCCTACAATTCCTGAGATTGGTGCCAAGATAGATTTACTGAGAGCCACTTCTGTTGCTTGAGCTGGCAGCAGCAGGTGCTGATGTTGAGCTTTCAGTATGGTAATGCCCTTCCAGGAGACTGGGTCAGCTAGAAACTTGGTGGTAAAATGATGACATGCAAAAACTGAATGATTATCTTGATGTCTTTGAGGACCACTGCACTGGGATATAGATCCTCATGGAGTGATGCTTTTATATTGGCTGTGACTGTTTTTGCCCTTTGAGAGCCAAGTCATTGAAACAAAGACCATTGTCACCTACAAAGCCCAAAGTATCTACTGACACTTTATATAAGTTTGCAGAAACCTCCATTAAACCTACAGGAACAGTTCCCCAAAGTTGGAATACTCAAGTCCATGAACCAAGCAATACCAGCCTCTCTCAGCAACATTTCCATAAACTAATTTGCAGAATTTATGCTTTAGGTCTCTGCACTTTTAGGACCTGATGTATTAGAGGTCCTGAATCCTGAAGATTAGGTAGACAGGGTCATACAGGCAATTTTCTATGAAATCTAACAGTGTCTGCCACTTAGTCACTTTGGGATTGCCACAGTGGTGTCACAGCAGCAGAGAAAGGAGTTATAATATTGGTCATCCCTGTAATCCTGAAGGCTGGGGTTACTGCCATATAATAGGCAGAGAATTCACAGAAGTAACTCAGTGTCTCTCTGCAATCAAGTCCCTGAGGCCTCCAGAGTGAAGGTGTGGATAAGTATACCAGAAAGCAGCTTAGAGTACAGCTGAAGCAATGGCCAATTATGAGGAAGTTCTAGAAAGGATAGTGGAAGACACATGTAGATAAATGTGATCATGATCAACAATGGGATCCAGCTAGTTCCACTGAACCTCTACACTTCTCCATGTTGTGTTTTCTAGAAACTACAAGTGACCTCTCCCTCAAGCTGTCCAAGTGGACTTAAAGTGAACATAAGTGGATCTGCATCGTGTGAGGGGTGGGCTGACATAGGTGCTGTTGTGCTGTCACATCTCTGTGCACATCCACTTTTGGTTGAAGCTGTGGTGGGCAGTTCTATGTGAGCTGAGCTCATTCCAACAGCATCACTTCTCCACCCTGCACCACATCTCTCTCCATGTTTCTGCTCTTAGTCCTGTTTTTATGTGGTAAGGTCCCCAGCTTGCAGGCAAATGTGTTGAGGAATTTCAAGGCTAACAACACCCCTTGAGAAATCATAACCAGCAGAAATAAGGTCAAGCAGAAATGTCCCAGCACAATGTTTTTCAGACAGGAAATTATGGAATGCTTTCCTTCATGTGGTCAGAATAGGAATCTAGATGGTTGCCTGCAGAGTCAACTTCCACAGACCCTGGGAATTGGCCTTTACTCCTTTTCTATCTCATTTTCTAATACAGGTTTCTAACATCAACTGCCTATAAATTACCTGGAACAAGTCCTTGTCTTGGTCTCTTTTTTTTTTTTTCACATAAACGCAAACACAAACACGTTGTGAGCTGGGCTCTTCTAATTTCTTTCCCTCTACCTCTCATTACGGTTTACAGGATTGTAAAATGGAGTGCCTCTTCCAAAGAGAAAGGATTCCCCATGTTACTGATTATCGTCCCCTTTCTTTCTAGCTGCAACCTCTTTTCTTTTACAAACCAACCCACTACTCTGAAATTTTAAGTGCACTTAACCAAAGCCATACCCTCCAAATTCACGTTGAGGTGTCCTGTTCAGGAGCCAACTGTGTAGCCCTCATCCAGCATGGGCTACTAAACCAGGGTCACTCAGATGAATTTGGGTTAGCATAAAATAATCGTGCAAACACACACAAAAAGTACCTTTTTCATGGGTGGTCCAAAAAGGCTTTTCCACCTCAGATGTAAGCTCCCACAAGGCAGGCAAGAGAAAATCAGGGGAGGGAGATGGGAGAGAGGGAGAAGGCACTTTTTGAAGCCCAATTTATTGATGGAGGGGCAGGTATATTTGATGGAATGTTCCATCAATAAAAGGAAAGGGTAATATTACAACAAACAGGTGGGTGTAACTCAGCCCCATAGGGTGACACCCAATCCAGAGCTGCACCTCACCTGGCTCACTGAGGTAAGTCCACATGCATCACAGTGGGTGCAATGCCAGTTCAGTACCTCTTTACTCAAGACTCAAAAGATGTGTGCATAGCTCCTGTTCAGGGTGGCCTCTGACAATATCTAGGACTTTTGTGAAGCCTGGCTAATGAAATGTGAAAACATTTGCACACTGTAAAATGTGATGAAAACGTGAAGGTTCCATCACTTCTCCTTTCACTCCTCAATAGAAGGTGCCACTTGGAATGTGGTACCCACCCTCCCTAAATGAAAGGAATTGTGAACAACACAGCTATCAAAAAAAAAAAGACAACCTGAAATAAGTGCTGGAAAGAAGAGAAAATTAACATACATTAGGTCAAGAACATGTATATATCTATGAGCACATAATCATTGTGACGCTTGGCTAATGTCCTAATGCTAAATTTCCAATTTTCCATGAACCACACTAGAACAAACAGTATGTAAACTTTCAAAAGCTGCCTATAAGGCATGGTTTATCAGTTTAAAATAGTTTATCAGTTTAAAATGGTGCTATGGTTCTGATCACTGATGTGGTCAATTAGTTGCTCGGCTACCTCAGTCATGGGGGGTAGAGACACGGAATCAACACACAGACTTTAGGAACTGGTGAGAGAACTGGCTGGATACCCACCTCAAGTCTTTTTCCAGTAGCTCAATTTATTTTTAGAATGCATGCGATTTTTATAGGGTTTGAGTGGGGTGTGCCCATCAATCATATACATAAGCAAGATAGTATTCATAAGCCAATTATCTTATGCCTAATGTAACCACACTATGATGATGCTCTAAATATTGCTATCATCAGGGTCTTTGTCCCTAAGGGAGTGGGTTTCTAAGTTAAGAGTTTCATGCTTGAAGCTCCTAGCTATCGGTTTCCTGGTCTGGCAGCTTGGCAATGCTAACCACAAGTGCTAAGGATGTGATTTCACTAACGTCTCGCTAGAGCAGAGCATACCATCCTGCAGGCGTTCCTATCAGGCCTAAATGAGTGTAGATTCTTTAAGCACTCTGAGCTGCTCATAGCTGCTAGCTGCTAGCTGCTAGCTGTAAACTGAAAGTTATTCCAACATAATGGTATACTTTTAGTCTTAATATACTTGAGAAGATATACATACAAATATTAAATACAAATACAAGATATTTAGAATCCTATCTATTGTATAAATTATAATCACTAGAATAAGAGCAAATAAAGAATATTTAAGAAGAGAAAAATTAAAGAAAATAATAGGAGAGTGTTGGAAAAGGAAAAAATAAGATGGTTGACTTTTGACAAAAGCAAGAAATGTAAAAGGAGTTCCAATTAATGCTACAAAATGAAAAAAATTTCTGTACAAATTTGAAAACATGCTCAAAATAATGTTTAAAATAAATCTTTGCAAGTTGTAGGAGGGACAAAATGTTTTAAAAAGTCGTTATTTGATATTATACCCATCTGATAAATGAGACTTTAAGATGAACCTGGGGCCTGTTGAAAGATTATTTGATATTGATAAATGATACCATACTTAATAATTTGTCTACCATGAATCACATGGATTGAATAATAGAGTCCCAACATATAAAATAATACCTACTATTTATGAGAAGAATTAGCAAAATCACATTGCAACTGGAAAGTTAACCCTACCTCTCTCAATCTTTGATGGAGAAAGTAGACAAAAGGGGATTTAATTGAATACATGACTTACTATATGTACATCAAACTTTATGCAGTTTGAGCATATTTAGCCCCCAAATCTGAAATCTGAAAATGCTTGAAAATCTGAGAATGTTTGTTTGGTCACTATGACACCACAACTGGAAAATAGCCTTCCCCACATAGTACCCCCTACCTTTTTGACAATGGACAGGGCCTAGAAGCAGCTGCATCTCTGAGCAGGCATCTCAAAGGGAGTGTGGGGTTCTCACCTTAAGCCCCATCTGTGTAAGACATTACTTCCCTCTTGGGGCACCTTAACTATTATCTCAACTTACCTCAGCTATTGCCACCACCACTTTTAGATGCAGTAGCATACTTTGAGGGACACCAGCAGGGTCTGGAAGCCCAAAATCAAGGTTAGGTACAGGCAATATGCATGGGTACTACAAGAATATAGGGAATAAACTGTAATATCTGAAATCCACACTGCAAGAAAGGAAGACACATAGACAACACGAAAAAACAAGAGAGGAAAGTGCCACAAACAAACCAGAATACTATAATAACAGAATCCATGGACAGCAAAGATGCTGAAATATCAGAGAAAGAGTTTAGAAAGTTCATAATTAAAATGATCTGTGAATTAAAAAATGAACTGAATGAGCAATTATAGACAAAAATTTATCACTCCAACAAAGAGATAAGGAAAAAATACAAGTAGCAAAAGATTACTTCAAGAGAGAAAGACTCTGAAAAAAAAACAGTCAGAAATCCTTAGAATAAAGGATATAAGAAATCAAATAAAACACTCAATGGAAAGCATAATCAACAGACTACATCACTTGGAAGAAAGAATGTCAGATAATGAATACAAAGTATACAATCTGGAAAATAAAGTTTATCACAGGGTGAAGACAGTAAAAAACCAGGAACAGAACATCCAAGAATAATGAGACAACATCAAAAGACCAAATCTAAGAGTTATTGGGATAGAAGAAGGCACAGAGTTTCAATCCAAATAAATGCACAATCTCTTCAATGAGATAATATCAGAAAATTTCCCAAGCATGAAGAACAAATTGGTAAACCAAATACAAGAGACTTACAGGACATCAAACTTACAAAATTACAACAGATATACACCAAGCCACATTAAAATGAAAATGCCGAGCATATAGAATAAGGATAGAATCTTAAAAGTCACAAGAGAGAGAAATCAGATCACATATCAGGGGAGACCAATTTGTATCTCAGCAGATTTTTCATCCCAGACCCTCAAAGCCAGGAGATCATGGAACAACATGCACCAAGCTCTGAAAGAAAATGGAAGCCAACCAAGAACCATATATCCAGCAAAACTAAGCTTTAGATTTGATGATGAAATAAAACCTTCCATGATACACAAAAGTTAAAAGAATTCACAACTAGAAAGCTTGCACAAAAGAACACCCTCAGCAAAATATTCCAAGATGAGGAAATTAAAACAATGATGAAAATCAGCAGAGGGAGGGATTACACTAAAGGAAAATCTAATCAGAGGAGAAACCAAGTCATATTAAATACCAAAAATAAACAAAAATGGCTGGGAATACAAATCATGTCTCAATAATAACCCTAAATGCTAATGGCATAAACTCACCATTCAAAAGATATAGAATAGCAGATTGGATAAAGAAAATGCCCAATAATATTCTTCCTTCAAGAGACTCATCTCATAGAAAAAGACATTCACAGACTGAAGGTAATGGGAAAAATTATACCACTCACATGGAAACTGTGGAATCAAGCAGGGGTTTCCATCCTCATATCAAATAAAGTAGATATCAAGCTAAAGTCAATCAAAAAGATTAAAGAAGGACACTACATACTAATCAAGGGAACCATACACCAACAAGACTTAAAAATATAAATATATATGCCTAAAACAATGGAGCGACTATGTTCATCAAACAAACACTTCTTAAGTTCAAGAGTCAAATAAACCACAATACAATAATTTGGGGAGACTTTAACACACCTGTTTCATCATTAAATAGATCTTCCAAACAAAAGTTTAACAAAGAAACTATAGAACTCAATAATACAATCAATAACATAGACTCAACTGACATAAATAGAATATTTCATCCTTCAATGAGAGAATATACTTTCTTCCAGCACATGGATCCTTCTCTAAAATAAACCCTATACTATACCACAAAGCAACTCTTAGCAAATATAAAAACGTAGAAATACTACCCTACATTCTTTCATATCATAATGGAATGAAATTAAATATTAATGATAAAATAAGAAATCAAATCCACTCCAACACCTGGGGGCTAAATAATATGCTACTGAATAAACAATGGGTTGCAGAAGACATCAAGGAGGAGATTAAAAACTTTTAGAGGTGAATGAGAACACAGATACAACATATCAAAATCTCTGGGACACTATGAAAGCAGTTTTAAGAGGAAAGTTGAATGCATGGAGTTCATTCTTTAAAAGAAGAAAAAGTCAACAAATAAATGACTTGACACTACATTTCAAAGCCCTAGAAAAGGAAGGACAAATTAATACCAAAAGTGTTAGAAGACAGGAAATAATTTAAATCAAAGAAATTGAAACAATTGAAAAAAATTGATAGAACAAAAAGTTGGTTCTTTGAAAAAATAAATAAAATTGACAAACCCTTAGCCATGCTAACAAAGAGAAGGAGAGAGAAAACTTAAATTATTAACATATGTGATGAAAAAGGAAATATCACAACAGACACTACAAAAATACAGAAGATAATTAGAAATTATTTTGAAAGCTTGTACTCCAATAAAATAGAAAATATAGAAGGCATTGACAAATTTCTAGAGTCATATAATTTGCCAAAATTGAATCAGGATGATATACACAATTTAAACAGATAAATTTCAAGTGATGAAAAGAGAATGCCATCAGAAGTCTACCAACCAAGAAAAGACCAGGACTGGATGGATAAACAGCCAAGTTCTGCAAAACCTTTAAAGAAGAACAAATTCCAATACTCTTCAACTTATTTTGGAAAACAAACAAACAAAAAAAGGGAGTACTTACAAATTCATTCTATGAGGCCAATATCACTCTGATTCCAAAACCAGGCAAAGACAATCAAAAAAAGAAAACTTCAGATCAATATCTCTAATGAACACAGATGCAAAAATTGTCAATAAAAATATGGCAAATTGAATACAAAAGCATATCAAAAGATCATGCACCATAATCAAGTGGGATTCATCCCAGGGATGCAAGGTTGGTTCAATGTATGGAAATCAATAAATGTAATTCTTCACATCAACAGACTTAAAGATAAGAATCATGTGATCGTCTCAATAGACACAGAAAAAGCATTTGGCAAAACACAGCTCCCCTTCATGTTCAAAACACTATAAAAATTAGGGATAACAGGAACATATCTCAACAACATAAAGGCTATGTATTCTAAGCCCAGGCCAACATCATTCTAAGTGGAAAAAAAAAATTGAAGGCATTCCCTCTAAAAACTGGAACAAGACAGGATGCCCTCTTTCACAACTTCTATTTAACATAGTTCTTGAAACAATGGCTGGAGAAATTAGACAGACTAAAGAAATTAATGGGATACACACATGAAAAGAAGAACTCAAATTCTAACAGAAGCCACATATGATCAGCAAGATTTTGACCAATCCTGGCAGATGGCACCACTGTTAGAGGAAAACTAAAGGGGCCAAGAGGCTTCACATGGATTCCCAAAAGTGATCTCTGTGGAATCTCAGCTGACTCTTAATAGTAGACAGGAACAAGGTTGCTTTGGACCAGCTTGGTTTTAAACACCTGGCAGGAGAGTACAGTCCAAGCACAGTCTTACACAGACATTTAAAAGGAAAGCAATGTTGTTGTTTTTTTCCAATGTAACTTAAGAGGTACACTCATGTCAGCCCTACCAAAATTAAGTAAAGATGAAGGCTATAAAGGAAGGGTTGTGGTGTGGGAGTGCCTAATAATAATGATCACAAAACACTAGAGTTTTGAGTTTGTCCTGAGTTAATCTAATACTGATCTCATAGACCTGCAAATCTTCCTAACCTCCTACATTGATAAACATTATTTGTTCTTCACTGATATGATTGAGTTACTACAAAGACGTGAAGCAACCTGTCAAACCCCACCAAAATAAACATCTGTGAAGGCATGGAAGGAGCA
Source organism: Urocitellus parryii (assembly GCF_045843805.1). NCBI lineage: Eukaryota > Metazoa > Chordata > Mammalia > Rodentia > Sciuridae > Urocitellus > Urocitellus parryii. The sequence continues at coordinate 99,726,237 of NC_135541.1, forward strand.
ATTACACAAACTAACAGTAAAGCCCTTCCCCTAGCTGGAGCTATTAAATAATTCAGAACTTGCCTCCTTTAGGAATAAGAATCTGACTCTTTATGTTCAGGTTCTGCACACTGATCCAATGATGGACAGACAGCCAGATAAGATTCTCTCAACACTAAAGGCTGTACTAAACAGGAGAATCTGAAACTGACTCCCTTCAAAATTACTGGAATGCATCTAAAATTAAGAGAAATTAAAGCTCCAAACTGTCACACCTTCTGAAATTCCTCATGTAGAGAACAGAAACTACCCCTGCCCTGGCCAGGCCCCACTGACATGTTCTCTAACATAGACTAGCTAAACCTTCATATATATATTTTTCTCCCTCTTGTCTCACTTTAACACCTTCTCCTCTTATGAAAGCTTTCTTGGCCCTTGAATTTTCTGAAGATGTAAATTCAAAACAAAAGTTTTCTTTTATCTTTCTTCAAAGCTGGCTTTGAGTAAATCTATTTTCCTGCCCATTTGACTCTGAATAATTTTAGAGTATTATGATCAGTACATTCTAGATTCTGACTCATGTAGGGCAATACTTCTGGTGAGGAATAATTTGGTAGTGAAGATTAAACATCCTTTATGCAAATTACTCAAAATATTTGGAACTAGGAGTGTTTGGATTTGGGGTATGGTGAAATTTCTTTGGGATGGACCTAAGATATTTGCACATTGTACACATAACCTGATTGTAATTTTAAACAATATTTTTTTTAATTGGGGGCATACAAAAGTTTCATTTTCCAGTTGTGGTATCATATTGACCAAACAAACATTTTCAGTTTCAGATTTCAGAATTGTTAGGAATATTCAACCTGCATGCAGTTTTATGTGCATATAGTAAGTGCTATATTCAATTCAAACTCTTATGACTTGGTAATTTTTCTCTAATATCTCCATCAAAGATTGAGAGATGTAGGGTTAACCTCCCAGTAGTAATGTGATTTTGCTAATTGTTCTCATACTACTAGTAGGTGTTGTTTTCTGTGTTGAAACTCTACTATTGAATCCATATGATTAATTATGGTTAAATTATTGAGTATTGTACCATTTAGCTAGTTACTAGCTAGCCAATAACCAACATCCACAATCATGAATCTCAGTGGTATATATTCAGGATGGAGCAAAGTTGGAAATCTGGTTTCTATCATCTGACCCCAAACCAGGGGGTCATTTAACTGCCGCTTACATAGACTCATTGTGTTGCTGATTCATTGTGTTGCTGACTCATGGCCAAGTGAAGAACTGTCATTCAATGACATGTGGGACATCCCAGCGCCTGCCCCAGAAAAAGGACTGGGTTCATGTTTAATGAAGTCTGTTAAAATGATCATCCTTAAAAAAAAATTCTTCAAAGCTACAAGGCATTGTTTCCCTGAATGTCCAGAAGGTGGCGGTACACACCAAGGCCATTCATTTCATCTCCTTTATGAAGCAATGAAAGCTAAACAGATCCTGAAACCTTCAGGATCAAAATTCAATACTGGATATTAAGCACAATAGGCAAAAGAAAGGAAATATATCTTTAATTAATGGCTGCAATATTTATATTTAATTATTATTTTTACTACACCATATTCAGCAATGAAAATATTAGAATAATTTTTCAACATTTCTTTTTACAAATAAAAAAAATCAATGGCAAAGTACTTCCAGAGCTCTGTATTAATCCATTCAAATTACTTTCTCATTTTATGTTAATTGAAGGTAATCAACTTAATCACTTGGTTGGTATTTTGAGCCTTCACTTATTATTCTTTCATGTCAGCTGTTTCCCCTCCATAGGCTCTGGATCCATGAAAAGTCTCTACAGAGTGTTTCATACTGTCAGTGCCTTTGTCAGAGCTGGGCAGGCAGCATGCTCCCTATTGCTACTCCCATCATGTCAAGTATGATAGAAAGAACACGAAACTTGACAAGAATAGGAATCCTCACTTGTCACAGTTCCTCCTTCCCTGATCATCGCTGGAGCTTGTGTGGGTGCTGAAAGCTCAGGTTTCAGGTGTGGCCTCCCCTCCAGTACGAGAGGAGATAGTGATGCCTAATAGTGATGCCCAGGGCTTTTAAATGTCTGAAATTATGGAAGTAAACATTATATTTCTAGATTGAAAATAGAAGGTGCTACCATTAAATGAATCACCTAACTTTCTCAGCATGACACCTATGAAATGGGAATTTGGCAAGAAAAATCCTTACCTCAGTTTCAGGAAAGCACTAAAGATCAGTGGTGTCCCTGTGAATGTAAAATATGCTTGCTACTATTTCAGCCAAGATGCATTTACTGAAAACTTATGAATCATTAAGCTCTGCCCAGGAGAGGAAGAGCATCCTAGTGGCAAACTTCAGTGCCAATCATGAGTTGTCTACTGATTGAATGAATGAGACACTTGGTTTCTATTGCAAAATATATATCCCTCTTCTCCACTAGATGATTTTTTTTTTGCAGTGCATGGTTTGTGTCTCCTTTTTCTTCTTTCTACTTTGTAAAATATCTTTACATCCAAAAGAAACCTTAGAGTTTTTTTTGTGAAGTTTTCATTTTAAAAATGTAGAATATTTTGAGCAGCATATGTACCAGAAGACTTAATGGGGACCTGAAAAGGAAGGAATCCTTTGGAAAAGAGGACTTGAGAAGTCTGGTTCTTCTTTTGGTGCAAGATTCTACAAGTATGAAGGTATTAGCTCATAAAATGACTTGCTGATAACTTGGAATGAGCGGATGTAGTTTTGGATGTAGTTTTTGCCTTATAAAGGCAGGGAAAGAAGAGATAGATACTCTTTTTGGACAATCTATGCATTGTTTTTGCTTTAGTTTCTCTTATTGCAGTGCAGGTTATTGGTTGAATTACCAGCAACATTTGGTGTGGTTCAATTTAGCAATTAATTATATTGGTAAAGCTCATATAATACATCACCAATTTTGGTTCCTTCCTGGAAAACAGTGAGTTTTTTTTTCTTTTTCTTTTTCCTTTTTTTGCCTCCTTATCATTTACTACATGGTGGAAGAGACAGTGAACATCTACAATCAGAAAGTATAATTTTTCAGGATTTCTGGAATTGTCTGGACACAAGTGATCATTGTGGTAGTTTGGAGAACATCAAATTTTCTACCCTATTCTAAAATATTATCCTTGATTTCCTTAGCATTTTGTATCTCAATATTCCCGGGAGACAAACTGAAATTTTATTTGATTGTGTACACTTTGGGGTACCACTTATTTTCCAATTTGTGAGGTGAAACCTCTCTGAAGCTCAATAGGCATTCACAGTGAGCTCTCAAGCACAATCATCACACAGAAAATTTGCTACTTCATATTTGTCTTTGGCGTGATACATGAGATTTGGGGAAAATTATTTATTTGGGGGTTTTGCTATAATATTTTCTCATCACACTTACATTTTTCTTTTACTGTGAACAAATACCTTTTATAAGAGATGAGTAAGAAAAATATTTTTTTCCCCATCATAGACCTTAGGTGGTTGTGCTTAGTTTGGGTTGCTGTGTTTCAATTCCCAAAACTTGATCATTAAGATATTTGATGCAGGGATCCTGACTGCACTTCTGACATCCCCCAGAGCTGTGCAGGTGTCCTATATCCAGGGCTGTGAACTGCACAACCTGGGCAGACATTCTTGGGCCTTGGCTAGAGCAGTGCTCCAGGTGGCTTTGCCATTCAGACACAGTAAGTCCCTCCTGGCTCCTAGTCCCACCTAAATATGGGTATAGAAGGCCAGCATTTCAGTCACTGTGCAGATTCAAAGCAGTGACCTAAACCATTGTTTCATCCACATAATTAATAAACAAATATATGGCAGATACTAATACACAAATAGAATTTCCTGAAAACAATTTTGTGGTGTTTATTTGTTAGTTTTTTTCTCTTTTACCTTTTGAGAAAAACTATCATGAATCCTTGTAAAAGTAAGCAAGCCCATTTTCAAGGTATTCTAATCATCCTGGAAAATTGTTACCACATGAGGCTGCAGCTGCGTTCTGTTGCCTGCTTCCTCCAAGCAATAAGAACAGTGCCTGTCATGAGTAGGGATTCAACAAATCCTTTAGGAAAAAGACAATAGAAGTACTGGGTTCAGAAACAAAACCAAGTATTTTTCTCTCTTCTCTCTTTTAGTCTTATTGTGATTAACATACATAACTGAAAACTCGCCATTCTCACATTTGAATGTGTGGAGCGCAGTAGCATGGACTGCATGCATAGTGTGGGGCCACCATCACCACTGTGCACTACCAGAGCTTTATCATCCTCCTACAGTGGAACTCTGCCCATCAGCACTGACTTCCCATCTCGCCTTCACCTCAGCCCCTGGTAACATACTTTCTGATTTATTTATGAATTTGACCACTCTGAGTGTTTCATGTAAGTGCAGGGGTACAGTTTTGATCTTTTATGACACACAATTACCCTTGGCATAATGTTTTCAAGGTCTGTGCTGTACTGTATACCCAAAGTCCATTACTTTTTGTGGCAGAACATGTATTCCATTGTTTGCATGTGCCACATTGTGTTTATCCATTTATCAGTTGATATCTTCCCTCTTATACAGCTACTCAAAATCAAGAATTTTAGCAGGACTATAAGCCAAAAGTCCACACCATATATGTCAGTGTGCCAAAGGCCTCTTTGGGGTTTTTCATCATGTACTTAATTATTTACTTAGCTTAGGCTCAGTTAGTGCACCTTGTCTTTGGTGATCTGGTTGATGATCTCAGTACTTTCCAAGAATTTGTGAAAGCACAAATAAAATTAAGAAGGAAAATATAATCAGTAAATATAACAACTGTCATCTCAAGGATAAAGAAATCTTCACAGTTGTTATTTGATCACTATGACAGTGTTAAAAATATTCAAGATAATAGTCACCTTTTCAAAAACATCTATCAACAATGCAAAGTTGTTAATCCATTCTGAAATGTTGATGCTAAACATTGTAGCCCTTAAGTAAAGAGATACAGTGGAACAGCAACAGAGAACCAACACTATTTCAAGGCCAAGGTCTTCTTAGTGCTCCTTGCACATGAGAGGCTCTAAAAGGCCATTTGTGTATATTTTTATTCTGGTTTAATATGTTGCACTACATTTTGAACTTTGAGTTATAGGAAATAAGTATTTCAGACATTCTAGAAGAAATGTAGCAGTGCATAGAAATTTTCTCGCTTCTTCCCCAAATTTTTAAAATATGACAAAGCAAAACCAAAAAAAAAAGAGCCAGTATCAGATTTCTGTGCCATCTACAAAGGAATTAGTAGTTAGGAAAGGAGAGGAATAACATGATGATGAAGTTGACAGGGTTTTGTGCATAGGGACCCCTAATTTACTTTGGTGTTTGATAAAAGTCAATAATGGAAATGATTTTATTAAGACCCAGCACTCACAACATCCAGCCACTTTTCTTTCACTTTGAATGAATGTGAGAATATAGGATTGTTGAACACATACAACTCTGGCCATCCTTTAAGAAATATTTTCTTTTAAAAGATATTATCTTCAGGCCCAGAGTGACCATGGTAGAGATATAGATCTTCTAGACTTCACCCAGATTATGTTTTGGATTGTTAGAGCCAAATCCTATGTAAGTTATTTAGTAGTAATTATATTTAATATTAAACAGATGGAAATAACATATAGTATGAAAACATATTCTTATTACAGAACATTTCCATTGCTGATCTAAGGAGAAGACTTCTCCAAAGGAATTGATGATTTTCTATTATTTGGCAGCCATCCATTTTGCTGTAATGTGAAATCATCCTTAAGAAATGTTGCATCAGTTGCTGGACATTCTTTGTTTCTGTATTATGGTATTATGTTGTGTTTTGTTTTTATACCATTACCCAATTCTGTATCACTTTGAATGATATCAACTTTGCAGAGAAGCTAATCAAGACTTGGGATCCTTTATTATATTACTTTTGTGCTCTTTTTGTTCTTCATCTTTTGGTATGTACAGTTTTGTTTATAATGAAAAGATTTAAATTTTATTTTCATAAATCTTCCTCTTTTATTCATACTTTATTCCTGCTTGTTTCAAATAAACTAAGAAGTAGAAAAAATGTTGAGTTTGGAAAATTTATTTTACTTTTCTTTCATTTAGAGTTTTAAGCATTAAAAATATTTATTTTCATTGCCTTACATTTATCCATATGCATGTTTCTACTCAATGAAAAAATAAGAACAAGTGCAGATTAATAAAGTTATCTAAGACAGTGCTTTGCCTCAAAAGAAGAACATGCTCACTCACATGATTTTTAACACAAATGTTAACACTTCATAGTTACTTGGTAGCATGACTTTTCATTTCACTCTTTCTTTAAAAAAAATAGAAACTGAAAAGCAAGCTAGATCCAGGATGTCACAGGAAGTGTTTGAGTGAATTATTGCATGCCAAGATAAAGACATTCTCTTTTAACTCATTCATATTTTACACTTCGTAAATATCTAAAGCCTACCTACAAAGAATATGCATATATTACCTGTGATACTCAACCAATAATGAATGTAAACTGTTTTAACAATTATTTAAAAAAAATTTTAAGTCTTTTGATTTGGTACAAATGGACACTTTTAACACTTTTATATAAGTTAATTAAGATAGCTTTAAAGGTTTTTTTCTCTGCACTCTGTCTTAACATCTGTGCATTCTCTTAGTCCACTGAAAAATATTAAATTATGTTACCTTAATTTAGGTACCAGGTGTTTTTCATCTAACACTAACGTTTTATGCTTTCCTTAAGAGTCATCTTAAAAAAATAACTAAATTATATCTGTTTTAGTCAGCTTTTCTGCTGCTGCAACTAGAAGTTTATTTGGGGGCTTATGGTTTAGGGGCTTTAGTTCATAGGCAGCTGTCTCCATTCCTGAGGGGTCCAGGTGAGGCAGAAGAGCATGGTGGAAGAACATGGCAGAGAGAGATGGCTCACAAGATGATCAGAAAGCAGAGAAACTCCACGTGCCAGATAAAAAATATAGACTCCAAAGACAAGCCCCCAATGATCCATCTCCTCCAGCTACTCCCTTCCTCCCTTCAGTTACTCAGTTAATCCCTAATGGTAGATTAATTCACTGGTTGGGTTAACCAACATGGAACTGCACACAATGGCTGTAACCAAAACCACCCAATTCAGCCCATGCTTTTATGAGGTTACCCATATTATTCTGTCTTACATAAAAAAAGAAAGAAAACTAAGTATTGTACAATGCAGTACATAGTGATAGCGGCCATATATACAAGCTTTGTGCATCTGGATTGTTTTAATCACAAAGATGAAAAAGGAGTTCCCCAAAAATGTTACTCAGTCTTTGTTCAAATATGTTGAACCAACATTTCTCAAGGATGTGTTCTGAGAGATGTTTATAGCTTTCACTAAATAAATAAATTCATAAATGTTCAATGTGTTAATAGAAAGAATGACTCTCAGACAAATTGATAATAATGTCTTCCAAATCAATTTAATCAGGAAAACTAGCACATTGAATAAACATTTTTATATAGATAATTCATTTATTCTAAGAACTTCTAAATACAACTGCTGGATAGGGGTCAAATCTGAATCATGTAAATAACTAGTTTAAACCAAGCATAGCTATCAGACAACAGTCAGGGTCTTATAAGAAGGAAGCCATAAGACAAATCTGTCTTAACACTTTAACAAATCTGTCTTCAAAACCTAGGCAGGAAGAACAGTCCAGTTTAAGAGTCCTGAGCCACAGGAATCATTAAACTGTGCCCCACAGGCCAAATGGGGACAGCCACTGTTTTTTCTTCTGACCACAAACAACTATGGGCCTGATAAATGTAAAATATTAACTATTTGGTACTTTCCAAAAAAATTGGTTTGCCTGTTCCTACACAAACATTCCGGCCTTTAAAAAATTGTGGAATATACTTTTCTGTGTGTTAGGCAGAAAAAATAAGCACTAGAAATGCAATCCCCTCCCGGCTGTAACCCCTGGGGGACTCCTTACTTCCTACCCTTACTTTCTGAGGGAGCCTGTTTTGATCATTCATATATATATCTCCTTAACCCTAATATAGTAGTATTTTAAATAGTTCAAATTTCACATACATAGAGAAGTTATATGCATACTCCCGTGATTTGCTTATCTTGTCAATGTGATGCTTTGGGGATTTATCCATGTTGCTAAATCCAGCTCTGGTTCATTCAGTAAATGAGTCAATATAAAGAACGTAGTATCTTTCACCTGACGCTACATGTTTGCTTATTTTTTTAATAGATAAAAATTCATTTCCACTGCAGAGTAGTAGAATGTTGTGCTAATATTATATTAAATGTATTTATCAGTGGGCTGTGTTTGTGGCTTAGGGGTAGAGAACTCGCCTAGCATGCATGAGGCACTGGGTTTGATCCTCAGGACCACATAAAAATAAATAAATAGACAAACAAATAAATAAGTAAAGGTATTGTGTCCAACTACAACTGAAAAAAAATTTAAAAACAAATGTGTTTATCCTTTCTCCTGCTGATGAAAATTTGTGATGTTTCCATTTTGTGCTTATTATAAATACCACCAAGAACACTTTAATTCACATCTCCCTATGCATGTGAGTTTCTCTACAGTAGACAGCAAAGGCCTGCCTTGCTTCAATGCTACAAGTTACTTCCCTGTTGTTTTCCAAAATGATCATACCTAGCAGATAAGTTATTCTGCTCCCAACATCCAACTGAGCACCTGTGCTTCTCAGATTTGTTACTTATTTTCCAGTTTAATGAGTGTGTAGTGTTATTTCTTTATGGTTTCAATTTGCATTTCCCTGATTACTAAAGAATTAAAGATTGGACATCTGTTCATATATTTATTGGTCATTTGTATTTTTCATTCTGCAAACTCCCGTCCAAAACCCTTCCCTAGTTTTCTATTGATTATTGCCATTTTCTTATTGATTTTCAATAAATCTTTATATATTTTGGAAAAAAAAATTGTTGAGATTTGTTCCACTAAGCTCAGGGATCTCTAAGAGTTCTCCCCTTATTCTAGAGACTACTATTCTCTGAATATTGCTGGACTTCCTTTTGCAGAACTGAGTTCACTGATGAGACCAGAAGACTGAACACCAAGCCTGGAGGCACTGGGCTTCTGTTTGCATCTTAAGGACACCTAGGACCAAATGCACAATCCTGGTGTATTTGCATGTAGCTATGTCCTAATCATACTCTGTCCAGAACTACTACTTTGAGTAACAAGTAAGAAACATAATACATAAATCATATGAAAGAATAAATGGATTACATCACATTGTTCAAAAATATATAATGCAGGCAACAATTACCTATGAAAATTATGATGATTAATGTTAAATAGTCAGTAGTACTTCATTAGAGCCTACAAAAGTCATCGTTCAATACTCAACTGAAAATCAATGATTGATAATGTACATTTCATCCTAGACCTCCTTAAGATGCAGACCGAGCACCAGGGTCTAGGCTAAACTGATTTCAGCTAAACTGATTTCCTTACAAATGATGGACAAATGAACTGGAAGTTAGAAAAGCTTTGTATGACACAGAGTTAAAAACAACAGAAAAACCTTGAAAATTGATAATCAACAATGACCACAGAGCTAGTCAAAGATGAAAAGAACATTATATCATCCTAGTTAAGAGGGTTAACCTGACAGTGAATAGCCTTGTTTAGTCTGGTTACTATCTGTGCATAAAATGCAAACTCTTTGAGGTATCTAGTGCTTTCTAAAGTTTAAAATCTCTCAATAAGGAAGGTGAATTATAAGGAACAGCACTTTGCATACAGGATCCTCCACCAGACAGTGGGCAGCCCAGACAATGGTCAGCCTAGAGAACCCTCAACTGTATTCAGTAACATCAAGTTCTCTCACTGCCTCATTTCAAGGGCAAAACAACCCTCTTGTCCCTACTGCCTTTTGTCTCCCACCTCTCTTCTCCCTCCATCTGTGCTTAAATTTTCTGTACAGACCTTTCTGCAATCTGATATATCAATTATCATGTCTCTACCCTCATAACAAATGAATTGCATGAGAACAGAAATGTTTATTTTTACTCATTTTGTGTACTGCTTTCTGAGTTCCCAAAATGCAGCATATGATCTTGTGAATGACTCTGCAAATGAAAGTAGACAGCTATGCAATATCCATACATATCTGAGATACACTGTCTTTATTTTCTTTTTTTGAACAAAATTTTTTCTACTCAATAATACCCATTATAATTTTTCTAAATCAACAAAAATTCTGGGTGAAGTAACCTAAGAATCACTAAGAAACTTTCCCATAAGTAAAACTTGTGATTTTGTTGTTGTTGTTGTTCTATTGGCCATGATTACATACCAAATGAAGCAAGGATAATAAATGAATGGAAGAGAATAAACCAATTCCTGAAGTAGATCATATCAAAACCATGTTACTTCTACATGGGTATTTCACAGCATAATTAAAAGAGTCTCAGGTCACCTGAAATATGTTTTCCTCAGGATCTCTCAGCAAGTTCTTGAAAAAACACCAGATAATCCATCTGAGCTGATGATAGAAGGAGTGATATAGGTGGTCTCCTTGAAGGCTGAGCTCCTCTTCTTCTGACCACCTTAGAGTTGGTCTAACTCAGCTTTCATTTCTCTGTAGACGGAGGAGTTGAGGTAAAATTCAACTAATGTTTCTATGACTAGTATTTTCCCCTTGGAGAGCTCTTCAGTCTCGCTGACTTTCAAAGAAAAAATTAATAAAGAACAAAAACACTACTATTAGACAATAAGTTATTTAACCCATTTTTCTTTGACTCCTTTCTTCAATAACAATTTGATTTTAGAGCTTGAATATAAAAATTACTAGCTTTATCGCCGCTTTTCACATTAGAAAAACACAGCTGAATGAGCTGGCTACTACTATGATTGTAATTACAGATAACATCAAACTCACTGACCTTTTCCTCCCAACGTGGAACCTAACTATTAAAATAAATATCTTCATACAGAGTTATAATGTTAATATAAAAATCTGGTCCTTTTATTTTACATGTTAATGCATAAAAACCTGTTTTTCATTTTTAAATACTATAACAATGAGCATATTTTTTTAAGAGAGAGAATTTTTTAATATTTAATATGTTTTCCTCAGGCTCACTCAGCAAGTTCTTGAAAAAACGCCAGACAATCCATCTGAGCTGATGATAGAAGGAGTGATACAGGTGTTCTTTTTTTTTTTTTTTTTTTTGGTGGACACAACATCTTATTTTTTATTTTTATGTGGTGCTGAGGATTGAACCCAGTGCCCCGCGCATGCCAGGTGAGCGTGCTACCGCTTGAGCCACATTCCCAGCCCAAGCATATTTATTTTTAAATGGAAACCCCCCATAAAATCAAAAGTAGCATATAAATGCTCACTCATAAATGAAACAAATAAACAAACAAAAAACCATAGCACTCTCAGGTAATAAAGCCTATCTGCTGACTGGTATCAGAACACAACATTAATGCAAATTCACAAAGCCCTGTTAGAATATCTTTCCATATCACAAAACCTCAGCCAAATTGATGAGGCAAAAACTGTGAATCTGAGATTGATGCACCTTCATGCCCTTCTTTCTCTCTGTTAAATATCATAGCAGAAAATTCTCCCTTAATAATTTCCAGAAAGAAGACTACAGGGCTGTTGTACAGCTTACAGGGATAACCTGCAAAAGAAGGCACTCCAACAACTCAACCCAATGGTCTTCAAAAGTAAAGAGGACTCACACAGTGTGAGACAGGTGAGACTAGGGAAGGCAGAATTATCATCTTCTCCCTCATTTTCATACATACATGCATACGTACATATCCAACCAAATCTGGACTCTTTACAACATATTAAATTAGTTATTATCTACAATAAGTAGTAAAGTTCAATAAGCTATCTAAATTTCCTGGAGTTTATCAATACTCCTTCATAAGACTAAGGCTAAGTACAGGAAGGAAGTTTTGAAGGCCCAGATGCATTGTATTCTCTGAGTTGATCCAGGAAATACTGGAATGGCAGTACTAATGACAACAAGATAGCTTTTCCACCTATTAAATTCATATTTCAAACTTATCATCTGTCAATCTGTCATAATTCCAAAGAGGAACAAATCCTTCAGGGTAGCATTCTGGAGAGAAAATGACCAGTACAGTACACCTGAACTCTTTCCTCCACTTCTAGTGGCATAAATCATCTAAACTTTGCCTGTGGTCTGATTCCTGTCTCCTCTGGACTCCCCAGATCCATACATGCTTGATTATTTTTAAAGGAGAGATATTAAACAAAAACAAATTTAAAAAGACAACTATTTGAGGTCATAGAGAAGCATCTACGATCATACCCAAATATCTCTGAAGCAGATTCTATGAGCTATTTTTTAAAAAATCACATAATTTAATAAAAAATTCAAAGAATCAGGCATCCCTGAAATATTGGTCCAATCAGATTTGGGATTAGCCATTCCATTGACTAATAGATCACTCACACCCACTTAAGTCCTAAATCTTTAGTCTAATGTTTCTAGAAAGTTAAGTAGTATCTCCATGAGCTCTCGTGGAAGCAGAACAAGATTACATGCCATGGTAAAAACAAAAATAAAAAAGCATTCTTTTATAGGTCTCAAAATAATAATATTGGGCCATTCCATAAATATTTAACTGACAGAATAACTGGATATAAATCTAAGTAGTTAAATTTTGAACTTTAAGGGAAAGATCACTGTTACGGTTTAGATATGAATTTCCCCAAAGATTCATGTTGTTTTAATCAACTGTGACCAGAAGACCTGAAAATAAAAACATAGAGAAGGAAAAGTTTATTTTGGCTCATGATTTCAGAGGTTCAGTCCACGGTCAGTCAACGCCATAGTGGTGGGCCCAGGGGAGATAGAACATCATGGTAGAAGGACATGGAGTAGGAAAGCAGCTCAGGTCATGATAATTAGGAATTAGGGAGAGAGCTTCACTCACCAGGAACAAAATATAAACCCAAAATGTATGTCCTCAGTGACCTACTTCCTCCAGCCACATTCTATTTGCCTGTAGTTATGATCCAGTTAATCTATAGCAGTGGATAATCCATTGATTAGGTTATACCTCTCAAAGTCTGATCAATTCACCTCTGAATATTCTTATGCCATCTCACACATGACCTACTGGAGGAAACCTCATATCTAAACCACAACACATGTGTTTAAGGCATGGTACACAATATAGCAATCTCATAAATTAATAACTTGAATGGACTACTGTGTGGTAGGAGGAATTAGGTCACTGGAAGTATGCACTGGAAGAATTTATCATGCTCCTGATCCACTTTTCTCTCTCTCACACACACACACACACACTCTGTCTCTCTCTCCCTCCCTCCCTCCCTCCCTCCATCCCTCTCTCTCTCCCTCCTTCCTCGCTGGAAAGAGTTGAACAGTTTCCACCACTACAACTTTCTGCCATGATGTTCTCACCAAAGGCCAAAGAAATGAAGCTTAGTTCTCACCTAAGGCCCAAAGCAATGCATATAGCTGTATTGGAGTGAAATCTCCAAAACCATGAGCCAAAATAAATCTTTCCTCCTCTAAGTTACTGTTCTTAATTATTGATCACAACAATAAAGAGTTAATTAACAAGAAGTGGGGTCATTGCTGTGACTATACCTGACCATGTGCTTCAGAAGCCTTTGAAAATGATTTGTGGGAGGAATTTGGAAAATGTGGAGATACAAGATAAAGAAGCTTTGGAATTTTGTAAGCAGAGGTTAATGGACAATTATGGTGTGACCTCAAGAGACCAGAATGTCAACAAGAATGTGGACAGTATAGATTGTGTTCATGAAATTTCAGATTGTAATGAGGACTGTTTTAGAAACTGGACTAAAGTCCATAAGTGGTATATTCTGACAAGGAACTTGTTTCCATTTTATTCATGTACCAACACTCTCTGAGACTGAATTTAAAGGTGATGGACTAATTAATCTATTGGAGGAAATGTCAAGGCAACAAATCATTGGGACTGTGGCATAGTTATTGCTGGTAGCTTTTAGCCATATTTTTAGTGAGAAATGGCAACAAGAAGCAGAACAGAAACATTTAAAAATTTTCTGTTTGGCCAGAAAAACACTTGTAAAACTGAAAATAAGGAAGGTGTGGTTGCTGAATAAATCAGAGCCTTTAAAAAGAAACCAATGTTTCATGGAGAAAAAAGGAAAGATGTTTAAAGGTGTAAAAATGATAACTAGTTTGAAAGACTCTGCTTTAAGAAGAGAGTCCTGGGTTATATTGCAGGCACAGGGCCACCTAGAAACTTGTCCTGCCAGGACTCATTTCACTGTCCAAGCACTCAGTAGCTGCTACAGCTATTGTTTGAGCAGACCCAGCTACTGTTCCTACAGGCAGTGGGCCTTGGTGTCATCTGTGTTGTGCCAGTTTTAAATAATGCAGAATTCTGAAGTAGGGGGTTCATGAAAGTTTTTACCCAGATTTCAAAGGAAGGCCTTGGAGATAAGACTTTGTGTAAAGGTTGCAGTCTCTGCTGGCCGCCCCGAGAGGGTGATGTGAGATTCTGTGAGAGGAAGCTAAATCAGTAATGGAGTTGCCAGGACTAAGAGATGCCATCAACCATGGAATGTCTGCTGAGGAAGGATATATGCAATGAACAAGGCTTTTTTTGGAGGCTGTTTATTCCCTTTTGGAATGGAAATGTCTACTCTGTTCCATTGTAATACTAGAAACATGTAACTTATCTATTATTATGTATATGGGCCCACAATTAAGGTGTTACCATGTGTCTCACAGAATACTTTGGATTTAGAGTTTTGAGAAATGTTGGAATTGTTAAAGACTAGAGGAAATTGTAGGACTGAATGCATTTTGCATTATGAGATGGACATGAGCCTTTTGGGGTTGGGGCAGAATATTATGGTTTGGATATAAAGTATACACTTTAAATACTTAAATACTAAAGAATTTAAGACTCGGTCTCCAATGTACAGAAATGGAGCTTTTAAGAAATTATTTGATTATGAGGGCTCTAACTTCCTCAGGAAACTAATTCATTTCATGGGATAATAATTAGAATAGATTACTTAGAAGTGGGACCTAATTTGAAAAAATAGGTTACTGGGTTCATGCCCTAGAAGGATTTATTTTGTCCCTAACCCATTTCCTCTCCTTTCCTCTCCCCTCCCCACCTTTCCTTCTCATTCTCTCCCTCCTCTTTCTCCCCTTCTTCTTTTTCTTCTCTCTCTCTCTCTCTCCCTATCCTTCCCTCCCTCTTTTCCTTCCTCCCTCCCCCTCCCTCCCTCACTCCCTTCCCCCCTTCCCTCCACCACACCCTTACACCATTTTTCTGCCTCACCTCAGGCCCAAAGAAATGAAGCCAGTAGACTTTGGACTGAAACATCTAAAACTTGAAGCCAAAAACCATCATACTTTTTGTAATTAGTTTTTCTCAGATATGTGTTATAGGAATGAAGAGCTAACCCACACAGTCACTGGGAAGCAGAACAGCCACAGGACCAGTACAAATACTCTCACACACATATGCTGCCATATGAAAAAAATGTTTGGCAACAAAGTGACCAAGGATGTTTTAGAGTGGTAGAACCTGAGGTAAATTTATACAAAGATCAAACAGTACTCCCATCAATACCTTTGTTCTCTCCCAGAATTCCAAGAATGAAGGATCTGGTGCATGAAAAAGTCAACCAAACCTGCTGATGCAAAGTACTCTCACACACATATGCTGCCATATGAAAAAAAATGTTTGGCAACAAAGTGACCAAGGATGTTTTAGAGTGGTAGAACCTGAGGTAAATTTATACAAAGATCAAACAGTACTCCCAT
This sequence comes from Urocitellus parryii, assembly GCF_045843805.1. Classification (NCBI taxonomy): domain Eukaryota; kingdom Metazoa; phylum Chordata; class Mammalia; order Rodentia; family Sciuridae; genus Urocitellus; species Urocitellus parryii. The sequence goes on from NC_135541.1 coordinate 99,742,108, forward strand.
CAATACCTCTGTTCTCTCCCAGAATTCCAAGAATGAAGGATCTAGTGCATGAAAAAGTCAACCAAACCTGCTGATGCAAAGTATTCCAAAGCCTTCTGTGCAGGACCTTGGTACAATAGTTTTCCTGAGGCCAATAAGGTGAGGCTGTCAAACAACTTGAAGATGGAATACCGAGGGTGATTAATCGTAAAGATGATTGTTGGTCCCTGCTCAGAAATCCTAACGTAAAAGAGGGAAGATAATGAATCATTACACATCTGAATCTCACCCTTCCTAATAAAACAGTTTATTCTTACCACTAAAACAAGAGTTCGAAGTTCAACTTCATTTTCTCTTATAGTCTTATCACCTAATCTTATGTTACCTATATGACACCTGGGGAATCTAAATTCAATATTTTTTTTATATTTTTCTACTTGTAGTTGGACACCATACTTTTATTTATGTATCTTTTGGGTTTCTTTTTTTAGTTGTTGATAGACCTTTATTTTTTAATACATGGTGCTGATGATTTAACCCAGTGTCTCAATTATGCCAGGCAAGTGTGCTATCGCTGAACCACAACCTCATTCCTAATTCAATGTTTTTATTAGTACTAAATTGTTAGAAATTCACTTTAATATGCAATTTAAAAATTAAACATGTTATCATTTTTTATTATTTCAACAACACTGCAACTCAAAAAAAATTCATGATGGGTTGGAGATATAGCTCATCAAAAGTGCTTTCCTAGCATATGTAAGACCCTGGGTTTCATACGCAGATATGCAAAAAAAAAAAAATCAAGATTTTTGTGCACCTTAGTAATTATTATGAAAAAGTAGTAATTATTATGGGCTTTGTATCTTTAATAATAACAACTAAGGGAATTGTTTTATTTGCTTGTTTTGAAAGAATTGTTCATATACATTATTAATATTCTTTGTGTTCTAAACAGGATTTAACTTGGCAGCATTTATAGTCATTTTTTTCCTTGGAAGAATTTTTCAGTGTTTATAAGTACCATAACAGCAATTAAAATACATAATCAAGATAAATAAAAAAGATGATTATTACCAAGAAAAATAAAAAATAAAAACATTAGGCTTCTGAAAAGATGGTACATCAACAGTCTAGAATCTACTATAGGGCTTATTAAAAATACAGATGGCTGGGCATTCCTCCTAGACGCTGAATTAGAATTTCTGAGGATGATACAGGGAGTCCATATAATTAACAAGCTGTCCAGGCAACCTACAAGTATAATCAAGTTTGAGAAGTAGTAATAGAGTAAATATTAAGACAACAGTCTGGGCTGGGGATGTGGCTCAAGCAGTAGGTAACACGCTTGCCTGGTATGTGCGGGGCTCTGGGTTCGATCCTCAGCACCATATAAAAACAAAATATAGATGTTGTGTTCACCGAAAACAGAAAAATAAATACTAAAAAATTCTCTCTTTCTCTTCTCTCTCTCTTTAAAAAAAAAAGACAATAGTCATACAAATAATTCTCATTGATGATTTGTCTTCTATCACTTTATGAGTAGTTTTCCTTTTTTCTACCTTGATAAAACAATGAACATTCTGAAGTATGTACTATGAGATTGCTAAATGCTTTAGAAATTACTTCATTTGAATTTTCACACTATTGTAATAAGGTAGTTTCAATATTATAATTTCATAAGTTTTAACAGGAAAAGCTTAAAAGTTAAGCGAATACCCACTAAGTCACAATTATGAAGAAGTAAGGCTATGATTCTATCTCTGGTTTAATTTGTGGTAGAAATAGTGTTAAAAGGCCATTTCACATGAGTTATTACTATGGATGCAAAAAATAAAGGTAAAAATGTTCAAAGTAGATATTTAAAATATTTATGAGCCAGGTGTGGTGGTATGTGACTGTAATCTCAGCTAGGCAGGAGGTTGAGGCAGGAAGATTTCAAGTCTGAAGTTAGCCTAAGCCACTTGGTGTACCTCTATCCCAAAATAAGAAGTAAGAAGGTCACAGGATCAGTGATAGAGCACACTGAGGTTCAATCCTGAGAGCAACAAAACAAAAAAAACTTTAGAAGACCCACTTCAATCTACAAATTTGATTAGTTCCTAGTATAGTTTAGTGCCCAAGGGTGCTCTGCCTCAAAAGAGATTTGGGCAAGAAGACCAAAAATTTCAATAGAATGTGGAAAAGATATAGCTAAGGGTTCCTTGTAAAGGCTAACAACCTAGGCTAAAGATGATACAAGTGGAACATCAAAATTACCAACAGGATTCAGGTAAGAAAAGGATACTCCTGGTCAAAGAAACTCAGTGTTACAAAGCAAGAGGTGTGTGTGTGTGTGTATATATATATATATATATATATATATATATATATATATATATCTGAGAGACAGTGACTTGGTATTAAATGAATAAGGTAACTAAAGAGACTACAAAAAGAGAATGACAAGCCTAAGATTGGCCCTTCTCTCAGAAACTGGAACTGTATTCAGTAGACATCATTGAGCTGGTAGACAACTAGAAGCAGGAAACAGAATTGTACGAGAGCCCTGCTACTCAAAGTGAGATTGGATGGGCAGTGGCATTAGTATCAGTATCTCCTCTTAGAGTCCCCTAGGGAAAATCCTGGGCTCCACCTCAGACTTAAAGAAACAGAATCTACATTTTAATCAGACCCCAAGTGATGACTGTGCATAGCAGGGCTTGATCTCTGCAAGAGGCAGGATGCTTGAATGGTACCCAGTAAAAAAAACATAAAGGAAATAGTTACAATATTCTGTATCAATTCATCATTGTCTAATGAACACTGTCAGCAGAGCTGTAGATAATAAAAACTTTCCTGGGTATGTTCTATAAAGGTACCCAAACTCCAGGCCCATAACCTGGCATCTTCATTTATACGTATGTTGACATCTAGAGCATAAGATATTTAAACAAACAGCCATCTTTGCATCATCTTGTTTTTTCTCTCCTATCAGAAACTTTCTTATGAGTGTATGGCCATCAGAGAAAGCAAGGTAAGTACTAGGGGAAGCCATGAAGGTGGTGTGTCAGGCACCTTAAAGTATGAAGTAGAGGGGTTTCCAGAGAAAGGAGACAAAGATATAGCCCAGAGCAAGTGGCAGACTGGTTGCATTGAACAATTAAATCATAGATCAAGTAAGTGAATATATTAAAATAAAAGGAGTCACATCTCTCATGGTCTGAAGTGACTTGCAAAGGCTGAAAGGGAAAGAACTAAAAATGACACAGAGTTATTGGACTGGAAATAAAAATAATAATATGAACTCATGGGTATCTAAATATATACTCATAAATAGCAATAATTACAGAATGTTTACAGAGAGACAGAGAGAGAGACACAGAGAGAGAGACACAGAGAGAGAGAGAGAAAGAAGGACTGAAAACATTGCTCGGGTGTAGAGTAAGTGCTTAGCAAATATGAGGCCATGGGTAGGAACCCTGCCACACACACAATAAAAACCCACTACACACATACACACACACACACACAGACACACACACACACACACACACACACACACACACACATCTGTACACACACATATAAAATTCATGCAGGGCCAATGTTTCCAAATAAAATAGAATATATTTCCATATTTTATATAAACACATACAGTAGGCCTAGGTACGCCTCTTGAAGATCTAAAAGCAATACCACTCCAATAGCAGTGAGCACAATAGCAACCACATTTTGGTTTCTTAATATTAATTAAACCAGAACAAACCACATCCATCCACAAATAACTAACTCAGGAAAAGTGCAACATAAACATGGAACATCACAGTGACTACAAAGTAAAGAAATGATGGAAGAATGATCAGGGAGAGGTCAAAAGAACACACAGACCATTGAAAAGCCATCCCCTAGTCAAATCAGGATCAATTTAATCATTAAAACAGTGAAGAAAAGCAGATTCCAACCCATTGCATCACACAGAAAATGAACAGGGGAAAAACTCTTCCTTAGATAAAATGTCAACAATTACCTGTTAGGCAACTACCACAAGAACAGGATTATTAGCTTACGCTAAAATTGGTGGGTGAGACTTGAGGAGGAACACAATCTTGGTATAATAGGCAATTATCTTCCCAGAAAAAAAAATACTAATCTACTCTAAAGAAGAAAAGTACTTTCCCAGCAGAGAAGCCCAGCAGACCCCAACATGATCAAATGAGGGAAATTCACACCACCTATGAGACCGGAATCTGCTCATGGAACATAGGGATGGATCCAGTAGAGGGTCACCCCATGAAATCCACCAAGACTTGCAAGGGCATGACGGACAGGAAAGGACTGTGGAACTCACACAGATTATCAAAACCAACCAAAACAGGAAAGCCAGAAAAGACATGTTTCAGTGAAGAATCCCAAGGCACTGCAGGAAACAGACACTGCAGGGGAAGCTGGTGACATGTGACTAGAGTCTAAGCACTGGATGGTTGTGAAGCCACCACTGTCAACTTCCTTACCTTAAGGCTGGTGTAGTGGAATGTCCTTGCCTCTTGGAATTTACAATGGGGAGAATTTACCAGAGATGGAGCATGAGATCAGAAAAAAACTTAACACAGGTGGAACACAGATGGAGGAAGAGGAGAGCAAATGCAGTAAAATAGAAGTTAGGGAATCCAGGTGAGGAAACTGGGATTTTTTTTTCTTTAAACTTTTCTTGGAACTTTCCTGTCAGTTTGAAATAATTTTTTATAATTTTAAAGAAGATGTTCAAAAACTAATCTAAAAAATTTCTCCTCTTACATTCCTGCCAGTCTCCTTTCTTGATAGAAATGAATGACTTTTTTTCCCATTGTTCTACTTTTCCAGGCCCCTACTTAGGATTCATAACAGGTCAAGTCCATTTCCTAAGCTGATCCAGTTGGTTCCACCTTCAAAAAACACCCAGAACCCATGCTTTTCTTACCACCTGACCACCAGCATCCTAGTAGTACAGGGCCTACTTCAGCAGCTATTTCTTGGTGTCCTTCATTCACCTTGGCCTCATTGTGCAGTCAATGCTGACACTCTCAAAATATCCCTGGACCTTAGCAGCACAAAATATGCCTCACAGAGGCCAATGAGGTCTATATAATCTGACCCAAGCCCAACTTTACTTTATATCATTTCTAATTGGCTGAATTGTGGCCTCTCCAAAACTGGTATGTTAAAGTCCTAACACCCAGCACCTCAGAATGTGGCTACCTCTGGAGAGTCTTTAAAGAGGTCACTAAGATTAAAGAAGGTCATTAAGTGGTGACTCATCTGACTGTGTCTATTGAAGGATCCAAGAAGAAACAACTTGTAGACACCTTGATCTCAAATTCCAGCTTTTAGAGCTGGAAGAAAAGTAGTATCTGTTATTCACCCCCAGCCTGTGGTCTTGTTACAAGTGTCTAGCAGCCAACCTGCACTGGGTTCTGTCCCTCTGGCCTCTCTGATGCTCCACACACATCAAGCATCAAGCATGCTGTGCCTCAGGGCCACTGGCTGCTCCTTCCAACCAAAACTCTCTGCTGACAGAAAGAGCAGGACTCACTCTGTCACAGGTCTCTCGTCACATACTTGTGGTCCTCCATGACTATCCTGTTTTTTAAAACAATTGCTCACTCCCTTTGTGGCCTTTCTTCCCCAAGTTCTTCATTCATTTTTCTTAATAACACTTCTTTGCTCCTTGATTATTTCTCTTTAAGAAGAAAGGAAAGAATTTTGCTCTTCACTTCTGAAACCCTGGAACCCTGAACCCCTGGTACATAGAAGTGGTCCAATTGTAAATAAATAAAAGAACAATGTTCCTACAGTATTTACCTTTTCAGGAGCAAAAGTACAGTATTTGCTGTGCTTATATGTAAACCACTTGTTGGTCGATCCAAGAACAAGATGGGAGGATCAGCAAGCAGCTCCATTGCTATACTGGTCCTTTTTTTCTCTCCTCTAGAAAAAACCTAAAACACAGATTATTACATTATCAACAAGAACCACTATGGTCACCACCACAGTGAATTAACTTCATTTTGTGGATTAACTTCAGTCCTACAAGATACTCTTTCTCTATTACCCTCATTATTCTGAACAAGAAATAAATGGACACCTGAAAGAAGAAGGAGGTCTCTATTTGAACAGATAACTACCTGGAGGCTAAGGGCAGAGGATCCAAGTGGCTGGACCTGATATGAAGTTCATACTTTAACATTCTGTATATTCCTCACCAAGTCAAAGATTTAAAGACAGTGACTAACAAAACTAAAAGATATGGATCTGACACAGTGAAACCACAGTCTAAAACAGGAGATAAATCTAGGAGATGAAAAATGAAAATACCTTGAGTATTCTATTAGTCTTCTAACAACAACCCCCCTTCCCCCCCCCCACACACTTCATTGCTTCTGACAAAAGTCCCTGAGTGGACTTACAAGAAAATGGTACACTTGAAGCCAGGAGAGCTCACGTTCTGCTATACCACATAAGCACTTTTTAATTCCCATAAGATTTCCTAAATTGATACCATCTACACCCTAACTCAATACAGAATTCCCAATTAATCATTTCAGATAAAAGCAGGAGGTGGGATAGTCTGCAGGTACCTGGTTCAAACTTTTCAACCAGTCAATATCATTGTGTGTGCTGAGAGGACTAGAATAGTTCTGGGGAGAAAGGCAGTAGGGAACAATTCTCAAATGAAGAGTCTCCAAGAGAAATAATCAAACGCAACTCATAGCCCTTGATTGAGAACTTTTAATAACTGAGCTTTAAAAAGACATCTGAAGACAATTTGGGAAATGTGGATGAATATGGTTTGACATAGTTGGTGATATGAGGATATGATGTTACTCTTCATTTTGTTAGTTGGTAATGGCTTTGTGGTAAGGTAGGCAAACGTCCTTTTTTCCCAATGCATATAAGTATTTTGGGGTGAAATATCATACAAATTTGTATAAAATAGTTCCATAAGACAGAGTTATAATAATTATGAGAGATGTTAACAATTGAGAAATCAAGGTGAACAGTACTAGTAATTATATTAATTTCCATATAATTAACATAATAATAGATACATACTAAACATAATGTATAATATATAAATAATACAATGTACATATAATATATAACTATTATACTAATTACCCCAAATCACATCATTATAGTAATCAAACCATCTTCTCTAGATTTCTGTTATGTTCAAAATATCATAAAAAACTAAAACTATATAAAATTATTTGATACTATTAGATTATGTTAATTATAAGAAATCAAAAACAGCCTTTACATATGTTCCCCAGAAATCCAAGAAAGTAACTAAGGACAATGAGTGCTTAATGGTAAAGAACAGAGTTAAAAAAAAAAAAAAGTACCAAACTGGAATGAGAAGATCAAATAAATAAAGAGAGCCAAGGAAAAGAAAATCAATACTCAGTAATAAAAATAAGTAGATCACAGGACTATTTTTATAAGTAAAACACTTCACATAAAGCCTATCAGCAAGTATAATAGGAAGCAGTAGCCAAGAGGATGCTCCACCCACATTCTTCATTTTTTTAGGAGAGAAGATCAGGGGCTTCATTCAAAGGCACTACATTCTAAAAAACTCATTATCACATACAGCTACAAATATCTGCTCAGCAAACCCTCCACGTGGAGTGGTAAACTGTAAAGTTCAATCATTGTCTCCATGATCCTGCAAACCCACAAAAGGTTGAGTTACTTAGTCCATTCTATTACTCTTGCCCACAAATGTACTTCTCAAACCTAAGAGAATGGTAGATGAGTCTGGAAATAAATATTGGCAGAAAAAAAATGGGAATGAGGAGAGGATAAGAAAAAAAACTGCCAAAGATAAGCTATAGAAAAAATTAGTAGCAACGCAAATTAGAAGTCAGTCCTACTGTGATCAAATATAATTCTGGAAGTCAAATTACAGACAAGTTATAGATACAAAGAAATAATACCTGGAACTTGTCATTTATCAATTCCAGAAATATGCCTCAAAAAAGCCATGAAACAAAGGTCCTAGGAAGAAGAGAAAGAAAAGAGCAGTGAAAGTCATGAAGAGAAAAACAGGAAGAAGAAAAGTTAGAGCAAAGACATCAAATGAGCCCTGACTACAGCAATGAGACCACACTCCACTCCAGGGATTCCACCATCTTTGAGATTGTTTCTCCAGCTTCATTTCCACCTTCACAATAGCTATGTAGTCATTTTTCTGATCATTACAGAAAACAGCCACACATGTCATAAGAAACTTCTGATTAAGGTCACACTGTCCACACAGGGAGGTCCGCTTTCTTGGCTACAATTCTACCAGTTTTTTTCACATTACCTTGGAATCAGCCACTTCACTTAGATCTAAATCCTCAATGACCTTGTTGATCCTCTCATATTTTCATGATTTGTCATAGTTGTTGGAAGCCGAAGAGCTGCTGAGAACTGCAAATTTTCTCTCACTGTCAGGGTGTTCATCAGGACATTATTCTGAAGGAAAATACAATTTTCATGAGACACACTGAGTCTTTTCTTAGACTATTCCTCTAGTATATGTAACTCAATAGATGAAAATAACAAACCCAAGGAAATGCTGTAGTTAATGCTGTGTTTTCAACTCTGCTAACTACAGAGACTCCATATACAGACAGTTGCAGAGCCCAGGGAGGTATTTCGACACCCATCTGAACATCCAAGTGGAGCACAGGGAAGTATGATATGACTATTGGCAGACACATTCAAGTGTGTTCTCAGGAAGGAAAAGAGGCAGGAGGGCAAAAACAGATATCAGTAGACCCTTCTGAAAATGATACAAGTAGAATTGATATCCATGCCCTACAGAGGTCATATTCCAGGTCCTCTCTGCCTTTCCATTTAACTCCACCCTCTTTCTAATAGGAAATTTTCAGAAACAGATGTAAGAAAAGTTGATTCTATGAGTATGTCACATAATCAACTGGAAGCACAATAAACTGCAAACCAAGGCACTTGCCTATATAGAAACACATGAATCCTAAAAGTAAACCAACTAATGCTTACTTGAACCACATAACCTGAATGATATTTGAAATTGGCAGGTCTAGGTTCTCCATTGATCAAAACTTCTCCAGATAATCCACTTGGGTCTTTCCTTACAGCTAAAATGTTTAACAACCTTCAAAAAAGACAAACATGGTGAGGTTTTTTTTTCCCCTTCAATACAGGCCACCTCTCTCAGCTACTGTTAGTTCAAATTCTGTTCAAGCTATAAAATTAACTAATCAAGAGATATATGACTTAACTAAAACTTAGTACATGTGTGTTAGTGTGCTTCTGTGTGTGTGTGTCTGTGTATGTGTATGTGTGTTTACATTCAAATCCTCGCCTTCCTTTTCATTTGTGATATAAGAAAGCACAGAAATGTAGAAGCAAGGCAAATTTGGCTTATCCTGCATAGACCTCCCAAAGGACACTCCTGTCCATCTGACATTGGTGGATCCAACCCAGGAAATGTGCTCTTTTATCTAAATGTGTCTTCAATTATTCCTATGTTCCATCTCCCCACATTTAATATTATTCCCTTCTTATTCTTCCTCATTAGCTCATAATAGGTTCGACAGGTGTACCTCAACCACTTTATGATGCTGTATTAGTAAGACTTATAAAAGTTATTTCTAAAAGCACACTGAAACTACAAAAAGAAATCTGACTTATAATTTCTGTTATACTCACAAAGACTTGTTTTGACCTTTGGGTACCATAATGGCATTGAGACCAGGTTTCATGATTCCACTGAAACCCAAAAGCAAAAATGAGTAATTATTCCATTTTAAACAAAGTTCTATTAAATTAGGATCTATGTCAAATACACTTAAGAAAATTTCATGAAATTGCATCAGATTCTCATTAACATCACTTAATTATTTTTTTAAAAAGAAGCAGGAAATTACTTACTGAAAATAGATATATTCTGACTGAACAGAACTTAGTTACATTCCTACCTGTGATTTTATGCTCACATAGTGTGTCAGTCATTTATATTAGACTTGCCCTTCCCCTTCCTTTCTTAAAAGAGGAATATGATGGATGTCCTGGGAGTAGGGCAAAAGACACCAGCATCTGGGAATACAGGATGGGAAGCAGTGAGAGAGTAGAGGGGAAAAGTTGTAGGCTGTGAAGAAGCTTATATGAGGAAATAAAAGAACTGAACAAATCAGTAATTACATTAAGACTATGAGGAGGCATTTTTTCACTGTTTTTAAATAGACTTTTAAAAAAATACATTTTTAAACATGGAAAATGTGTGAAGAATCTACAGTGCTAGATGGGAATTGGTGCATTAATTAGAAGTAATAGGTTTTAATCTACACAATAGTTATAGAAGAGTATAGATGGAAGGGTGCTGAGGAACCATCTGCCATCCACCACTCCACTTACCCCTCCTGGACAGAATCACAACCTCATGCACTTGCATAAGGGATTCAGTTTTATTTTTTTAAACAAAGTTTATATATATATATATATATATATATATATATATATATATATATATATACACACACACACACACACACCACACACACACACATGTTCATGCATACATATATTCTCTAGGCATGTCCACTGAGGTGGTTTAATTCCAATGACACATGAATAGCAATGAGCATTCTAAACACTCAGATGATGGTTTATAAATACCATTCTCCACAATTCCACAGAATGAACATCAGCTGATTCTGGCCTAGGGTCAGTGCACAGTTTGGATTTTTTTTTTGTAATAGGATTAAACCTAGGGACTCATACATGATAAACAAGCACTCTATAATTGAGCTACAGCTTCAGCCTTTTAAAAATTTTACTTTGATACAGAGTCTTTCTAAATTGTCCAGTCTGGACTTGAATTGTGATTCTCCTGTTTTGGTGTTCTGAATAACTAGGATTACAGGTATATGCCTCAGCCTCAAAAGAGTATGGAACTTCTAGCTATAACAAGAAAATACTCAAAGAATGAAAGAATAAGTCAAAACAGTGAAAGAGGAAGGGAACTCAAATTGAAAGGTCTCCCACTGACTAAGTTCAGACCAACAGAAGTATCAAGATAAATAACAATAATAATACATTACCACTAAGTGTTATTGAAAGAGGAATCCTTGACTGTTGTCAATAGAGAAAATTAAAGAGGAAATAGTAAACTGAAGCTTTTTCCTCTTAGTTTCATGCAAATTATGAGATAATGGAAATAAATCACCCTTTGGTAACTATCATATTTTCTGATCTAGACAGGAGTCATGAATGGGAGCTGAAGCTGGTGAGTTGGAATATAATAAAGAGCAAGATTCTGTATTAATGTCAGAGCACCACCCTTCACAATAGTAATGAAGTGCAAAGAGAAAAATTGTGACACTGTGGTGAAATTTGGCAGACAGATGCATGACCAGGTGATCAATTTTAACATCACTGGAGTGGGATGGAATTAGAAGGTACCAGTCTGGATGAGCCTGAAGAAACATGATGTGGTGAGGAGCACAGTGATGGGCAGCCCTCAGAACCACTCCTGCCTTCATTCTGAGGATACCTGTCTCCTCAGCTGCTGCCAGACAACAACTGAGTGATTACACAGGAGAGGGTCCTTCTTTCTAGAAAGTAAGGCTGAAAGAGCTAGGGATAGAAAATGATCATGTGAACAGTATGCTCTCAAATGATTCCCAAAATACACTAGTAAAAGTGAATGAAAAAGGAGACACAGTAGGGCCAGGTACAGTGGCATGTGCCTGTTATCCCAGTGGCTTGGGAGGTGGAGGCTGGAGAATGTCAAGTTCAAAGCCAGTTTCGGCAATTTAGTGAGGCACTAAGCAATTCAGTGAGACTCTGTCTCTAATAAAATGCAACATAAGGCTAGGGATGTGGCTCAATGGTCAAGTGCCCCTGAGTTCATTCCCCAGTACCCCCCCTCCCAAGAAAGAGACACAGTGATGGGAGTAAACAGTGGAATGTAAACAGGTAAGGAGTCTAGTGAAAGGATTATGTTCATGCAGGATTATGTTTGAAATCATTTAAAAAATAATCATTAATCTGAAAATTTCCCAAAGAGAAGAATGAATTTTCCTCACCATTATAGAATATTCATAAATCTTCAGGAATGGATAATTTTTCCCATAGTTATTAAACATTGGTAATGAAAAGTTCAAGTGTTGTGTATAAAGACAAACTAAGCTTAAGGGAAAGTTTTTCATGAGGTATGAAAATCTTTTCAATTCTCAAGGTCAAATTTGGTTTAACTTCTTACAAAAGGAAAGCAAAAAAGCATCCAAAGGAAAATCGAGATTCTCACCACATTTCTTGGAATATACTTACTGTTTTGAATGGTGACTTGTGCTATCAAATAAAAATAAAAAATAATATGAGTAAGTCTTCCTCCATCCTATAGCCTACTAACCTGAAGTGAGCAGACAGGAGAAAGATCTGAAACACAACAACCAAAAATGGGTGTCCTTTCCCACAGATACTTACACCAGAAACAGGAGAAACAACAGTCCCTGAAATTGTAAAAATTGAAAGAACTTCAAGATTTTACTGCACTTTTATTAGCCTAAGAGCACAAAACCATGACCCTCAGTAAACATGGTTTACTGAGAGGCACAACACTTAGCCTTAAGCACAACAAGAAGTCTTGAGCAGAGGTGACACTTAGGGTATCCCATCACTAGTCTACTTGGAGGAAAAGATAATCTAGAGGTGTTTGGGAGTGTGGCTCAGTGGTATCAAGATGGCTCACTGTGCACAAGGCCAAGGGCTTGATTCCCAACACCAAAATGGGCAGGGGCAGGTAAATGTACCCTCACATAAAGAATGTACTTTATATGTATTTAGTCTACACATATTCAAATCAAATTACATTTTACCTCTTTCAACACAAAATCTGAAAGTACCAACATTTTTTTGATTATCTCACAAAATTCTTGTCAGCTTTTCATAAGTCAATTCTATCTGATCATTAACAAAGGATAAAAGCTTTAGATCCACTATTCCTCTTCTTATTCACCTGGTCAGGATTTCTTAACCAACACAAGAGAGACAAGAAGCAGGCATGACAGCAGGTATTGCCAGAGAAGAGTTCTAATCCTGCATAGAGCCCTTGAGCTCAGCCCATGAACCCTCAGATCCTCAGCATTTTTCTCTCAGGCACACCCCAAAACTGTCTACCCAACCCTGTCACTTCCTTGTCTTCTGAAAGATGTTAGGCACTACTGACAGTAAAGACCACAGATGCATACAAAATGTCAAGAAAGCAGGTCAAACACCTGATTTTATATAGAGCTACAACCATACCAGGACTCTTATAACCACTTTCCCAGCCTTGGAGAGTCAGAAAAAGTTGTTTGCTTACACTAGGAGTAATTATTTCCTCTAGTAAAAAACAAAACAAAACAACAACAACAAAAAAAAAAACAAGAAACAAGTGTTGCCAGGGAAAATCCAAATTCATTTCCCCTCATGATTATCTCACAAAACTCTTGACAGCTTTTTATTAGTCAATTCTATCTAATCATTAGAGGGAAGCACAGTTCTCTAGCAATCAGACAAACATTAACAACCCTAATGGCCAGCATCTGTGAGCTCATATAGATACAAGTAGCCAGAGGTTCCAAACTCACTGCCACTTTAATAATTAAATGACACATTAATTGCACAGTCATAAAAACAAACAAAACATGATGCAGTTCATAAATTCTCTTCAAAGTTTAAACTACCTGATAACTGATCCAATCATATTAGTCCTTGTTTAGCCTAAAGGAAAGAAAGCATGCATCTATATGTCTCTACAAAACTTGTACTCAAATGCTCACAGCAGTCTATTGGTAGTAAGCTGTAGAGAATCAGATGTGACTGTGTTACTATTACTGTCCTTGATGGAGTCTGCCTGCAAACGGGATATTCTGTCAAGGTATAGATAAGTAGCAGCGGACATGCTTGAAAACGAGATGTTTGCTGTCCCTGGGAGAGTCTGCTCGCAAACGAGAGGCTTCTTCAAGGTTTAGATAGGTAACAACAGACATGCTTGAAAAGGAGATGTCTGCTGACCTTGGGAGAACTTGCCTGCAAACGGGATGTTCTGCCAAGTGGGATAAGAGGGTGCTGAGAAAATTTTTTTATCTGTTCAAAACAAAGAGCAGAGCTCAGCATACTCCAGGCCGAAAGTAGATTAGCCATGAGAAGCGGGTCACTTCTGATTAGAAAGTAAAACTTCTGTGTGCTATGTTTAATTAGCTGAAAGACCTGATTTATTGATGTTGGAAGGCTGCCTTCTTTGTTCATAATACTATAAAAAGATTGCTTGTACACAATAAAGGACTTTTTTTCTGCTGCTGCTTTGCTTGCTCTGCTTCTTCTTTTTCTTTGTTTTCCCATGCTGACCTGCAAGTGAATTACTGCAACAGTAAGCAAAGCCAATAGGTCAATAAAGTGAACTTTTAAAAAATTCATGCACATACCTGATATTTGATAGTATTTCTTTCTCAACCATTCTTTGTTGGAGCAGACAGCCACTCTTCACTTGTACTTGATAGCATATATTATGAAAACTCAACACAGCTCCTTGGGTAATTGTCTCCTGGTCACCAGTGATCATCTCAGGGAGGTCATTGGTGTGTCTTTGTAGCATTGGGATAACAACCTGGTCACTACTGGAAGACATCTTCAGAAGTTTTGCCTTTCTGTGGAGGGAAAAGTAATAGTAAGTTGATATTCCACATAAATGAGATTGTAAACTCTAGATACCAATTCATTGAAAACAAGATGGTTTTAAACTGTGCTGCAGTGAGTAAATTCTTTTCCAATGAACAAACAGCCTGCATCACTATGATAAGAATAACCTTAGAACCTAAAATGGGAGACAGATGAAACTTTAAATGCTTGTACTCAAATTAGATGTCAGATAAATTACAATAAGCAAAATAGTTGAGTATGAAAATTACCAACAACTCATAAAGGAGAAAAAAGACAAGTGATCCAGGTACATTAGCACATGCACACCTGTAAGCCCAGTGAATCTGAAGGCTGAGGCAGGAGGATTGCAATCTCAGAGGTCAACCTGGGCAACTTAGCAAGACCCTGTCTCAAAAGAAATATAAATGTATCAGTGGTACAGAACCCTTGGGTTCAATTCCCAGTACTTAAAAAAAAAGGTAAGGACTGCTCCTGACTTCAAAAAGCATATTATGATACAGCTTCAGTTCTGGGACAGCCTACATGAGCATCATAATATCCCCTGTACTTTTTTTAATGTTGGAAGTGTTCATAGTGTTGTTACCAAAAAGGGCTTAGACAAGCAGACAGGGACAGGAGAATTCTCTGAATTTAGAGTCCAGACTTCACATATCTGGTTATTACATACTTTCAGTCAAGTAAGAAGGTAAACTCCAATATCGTTTACAATGCAACAGATTTCATTACTAGGAAAACATTTAAATTCTAGGAAGATATCAAATTAAGTATAAAAATTATTAAGTTAATTAAACCAATAGTTAAGCAGATCAAGACTTGAAAACAAAAACTGAAAAAAAGAAATCAAAATTAAGAATTCAAGCCATAAGTGGTTGTGCATACCTACAGTCCTAGCTATATGATTAGGCTGAGGCAGGATCATCATGAATTCCAGGTAGCACTGGTAGTACAGTGAGACTCTGTCTCTTATAAGAAAAATAAGGGACTGTGGGGGTGTAGCATAGTGGTAGAATGCATGTTTGAGACCATGAGTTTGACCCCAGTACAGGGGGAAAAAAAACATTAAACATTCAATAGTTGAGTTTAGCTACAGTTTAAACATGACAATGGAAGAGAATTAGTATAGTTTACTGAATTGAAGAGAATTAATAAACTTTAGTTTTCTGAATTGAAGAGAATTACATAAAAGAGGATAAGGAACACAGGGCATGATAGGAAGAGTCTGATCTACATGTAACTAGAGATGTGGGAGAGGAGGGAAAATGAAGCAGCATCAGTCATTAAAGAAATACTGGCCATAGTTTGGAGGTTGAAGCAGGCAGACTGCATGTAAGGGCAAGACCACAATTTTAAAAGTTAATATGTTGGAGGCAACAGCAACTTCAGAATCCATATGAAAGATCTTTGTCATTCCCATCCCTTGACCTTCTCTCCTCTAATGATCTTGTCCTCCTGACTCTGCTTCACTATGTCTATTTCTGGTCCCCCTTATCTAAACAATATCACATCAGTACCACTAAACAAAGAACTGGTAACTCTGGTCCCCTTTGTTTTCCAGTATAGTTATATTGATTAAAATTCCTTTACTGCTTTTTGACATTACTTTTTCTTGCGGTTTTTAGAGGCTAGTGGCTGGAACTAAGTTTCTGGGACTCCACCACATTGGACCTCTGGCCTAGGACTTCAGAAACAACACTTAAAGCAAGCAAAATTACAACTATGATAGTTACAACTAAAATAAGCCATTTCAAGACGTACAATTAGAACATGCACTGTTGCATGCATTATGGAAACACTGAGAGGGCTCTTCCATTGCCAATCCTCAGTCTCCTCTGCATCCTTGTGTGACACACATGAAAGACACAGCCCTCAAAAGTAAATGCCAGGTAAAGCTCCTCTGAAGAGACACAATGTTATCCCCTTTATTGTCACTAAACTGTGTGACAGACCATTCTATTTTCATTATGGCCTCCTTGGTGTAACTTTATTAAGTGCAGAGGGCCCTGGGGTCAGCCAATGTCCATTGTAATGTGCTCCCTCATGGCGGCTTTCTACTCTAGGTTGTATATGATTTTGTAAACATCATATTTATGCTCACTTCAAATGCTTCAAGGATGCTTAATGACAATAAATGCAGAAACAGATTTTGGATGCTTGTGTAATTTAATACACCTTGTTTCAAAAAGAATGTGTTTCCTAAGAAAATTCCTGTATAATACCCAGGACCTGGAATAAAGATGCCCAATATACATTTGTTACTATGAATCTCTATACATTTCTTTTTTATTTATTTATTTTTTTTATTTTTTTTATTGGTCGTTCATAACATTACATAGTTCTTAATACATCATATTACACTGTTGATTCACGTGGATTATGAACTCCCGCTTTTACCCCGTATACAAATTGCTGTATCACATCAGTTTCCCTTCCATTGATTGACATATTGCCTTTCTAGTGTCTGATGTATTCTGCTGTCTGTCCTATTCTCTACTATCCCCCCTCCCCTCCCCTCCCCTCCCCTCCCCTTTTCTCTCTCTACCCCTTCTACTGTAAATCATTTCTTCCATTTGTATTATCTTCTCTTGCCCCTCCTTTCCTCTTATATGACATTTTGTATAACCCTGAGGATCGCCTTCCATTTCCATGCAATTTCCCTTCTCACTCCCTTTCCCTCCCACCTCTCATCCCTGTTTAAAGTAAATCTTCTTCTCAAGCTCTTCGTCCCTACCCTGTCCTTGTTTACTCCCCTTATATCAAAGGTGTCATTTGGTATTTGTTTTTTAAAGATTGACTAGCTTCACTTAGCATAATCTGCTCTAATGCCATCCATTTCCCTCCAAATTCTATGATTTTGTCATTTTTTAATGCAGAGTAATACTCCATAGTATATAAATGCCACATTTTTTTATCCATTCATCTATTGAAGGGCATCTAGGCTGGTTCCACAGTCTTGCTATCATGAATTGAGCTGCTATGAACATCGATGTAGCAGTGTCCCTGTAGCATGCTCTTGTTAGGGCTTTAGGGAATAGACCCAGAAGGGGAATAGCTGGGTCAAATGGTGGTTCCATTCCCAGCTTTCCAAGAAATCTCCATACTGCTTTCCAAATTGGCTGCACCAATTTGCAGTCCCACCAGCAATGAACAAGAGTGCCCTTTTCCCCGAATCCTCTCCAGCACTTATTGTTGTTTGACTTCCTAATGGCTGCCAGTCTTACTGGAGTGAGATGGTATCTTAGGGTAGTTTTGATTTGCATTTCTCTGACTGCTAGCGATGGTGAGCATTTTTTCATGTACTTGTTGATTGATTGTATGTCCTCCTCTGAGAAGTGTCTGTTCAGGTCCTTGGCCCATTTATTGATTGGGTTATTTGTTATCTTATTGTCTAATTTTTTGAGTTCTTTGTATATTCTGGTTATTAGGGCTCTATCTGAAGTGTGTGGAGTAAAGATTTGTTCCCAGGATGTAGGCTCCCTGTTTATCTCTCTTATTGTTTCTTTTGCTGAGAAAAAACTTTTTAGTTTGAGTAAGTCCCATTTGTTGATTCTAGTTGTTAACTCTAGCGCTATGGGTGTCCTATTGAGGAATTTGGAGCCCGATCCCACAGCGTGTAGATCATAACCAACTTTTTCTTCTATCAGATGCCATGTCTCTGATTTAATATCAAGCTCCTTGATCCATTTTGAGTTAACTTTTGTGCACGGCGAGAGATAGGGATTCAGATTCATTTTGGTGCAAATGGATTTCCAGTTTTCCCAGCACCATTTGTTGAAGATGCTATCCTTCCTCCATTGCATGCTTTTAGCCCCTTTATCAAAAATAAGATAGTTGTAGTTTTGTGGATTGGTTACTGTGTCCTCTATTCTGTACCATTGGTCCACCCGCCTGTTTTGGTACCAGTACCATGCTGTTTTTGTTACTATTGCTCTGTAGTATAGTTTGAAGTCTGGTATCGCTATACCGCCTGATTCACACTTCCTGCTTAGTATTGTTTTTGCTATTCTGGGTCTTTTATTATTCCATATGAATTTCATGATTCTTTTATCAATTTCTACAAGATATGCTGTTGGGATTTTGATTGGCATTGCATTGAATTTATATAGGACTTTTGGTAATATCGCCATTTTGATGATGTTAGTTCTGCCTATCCATGAGCAGGGTATATTTTTCCATATTCTAAGGTCTTCTTCTATGTCTTTCTTTAGGGTTCTGTAATTTTCATTGTATAAATCTTTCACCTCTTTTGTTAGGTTGATTCCCAAGTATTTTATTTTTTGGGGGGATATTGTGAATGGAGTAGTTGTCCTCATTTCCGTTTCAGAGGATTTGTCGCTGATATACAGGAATGCCTTTGATTTATGCGTGTTGATCTTATATCCTGCCACTTTGCTGAATTCATTTATTAGCTCTAATAGCTTCTTTGTAGACCCTTTTGGGTCTGCTAGGTATAGAATCATATCATCTGCAAATAGTGATAATTTAAGTTCTTCTTTTCCTATTTTTATGCCTTTAATTTCTTTCGTCTGCCTAATTGCTCTGGCCAGTGTTTCGAGGACTATGTTGAACAGAAGTGGTGAGAGAGGGCATCCCTGTCTTGTACCAGATCTTAGAGGGAATGCCTTCAATTTTTCTCCATTCAGAATGATGCTGGCCTGTGGCTTATCATAGATTGCTTTTACAATGTTGAGGTATGATCCAGTTATCCCTAATTTTTCTAGAGTTTTGAACATAAAGGGATGCTGTACTTTGTCGAAAGCTTTTTCTGCATCTATCGAGATGATCATATGGTTCTTATTTTTAAGTCTATTGATGTGGTGGATAACATTTATTGATTTCCGTATATTGAACCAACCTTGCATACCAGGGATGAATCCTACTTGATCATGGTGTATAATTTTTTTGATATGTATTTGAATCCGATTCGCCAGAATTTTATTGAGGATTTTTGCATCAAGGTTCATTAGAGATATTGGTCTGTAGTTTTCTTTCTTTGAAGTGTCTTTGTCTGGTTTCAGAATCAGGGTGATGTTGGCCTCGTAGAACGAATTTGGAAGTTCTCCCTCTTTTTCTATTTCCTGAAATACCTTGAAAAGTATTGGTGTTAGTTCCTCTTTAAAGGTTTTGTAAAACTCTGCTGTATACCCATCCGGTCCTGGGCTTTTCTTAGTTGGTAGTCTTTTGATGGTTTCTTCTATTTCCTCTATTGTTATTGGTTTGTTTAGGTTGTCTATATCCTCCTGGCTCAATCTGGGCAGATCATAAGACTCAAGGAATTTATCTATGCCTTCACTATCTTCTATTTTATTGGAGTATAAGGATTCAAAGTAATTTCTGATTATCTTCTGTATTTCTGAAGTGTCTGTTGCCTTTTTCATCCCGTATGCTAGTAATTTGGGTTCTCTCTCTTCTTCTCTTCGTTAGCATGGCTAAGGGTCTGTCAATTTTATTTATTTTTTCAAAGAACCAGCTTTTAGTTTTGTCAATTTTTTCAATTGTTTCTTTTGTTTCAATTTCATTAATTTCAGCTCTGATTTTAATTATTTCTTGCCTTCTACTTCTTTTGCTGTTGTTTTGCTCTTCTTTTTCTAGGATTTTGAGATGAAGTATGAGATCATTTATTTGTTGGTTTTTTCTTTTTTTGAGGAATGAACTCCAAGCAATGAATTTTCCTCTTAGAACTGCTTTCAGTGTGTCCCATAGATTCCGATATGTTGTGTCTGTGTTTTCATTTAACTCTAGGAATTTTTTAATTTCCTCCTTGATGTCTTCTAAAACCCATTGATCACTCAGCAACCTATTGTTCATTCTCCAGGTGATGTTTGATTTTTCCTTTCTTCTTTTATCATTGATTTTCAGTTTCATTCCATTATGATCAGACAAGATGCATGGTATTATCTCTACCTCTTTGTATTGTCTAGGAGTTGCCCTGTGACATAGTATATGGTCTATTTTTGAGAAGGTTCCATGTGCTGCTGAGAAAAAAGTGTAGCTACTTGATGTTGGGTGGTATAGTCTATATATGTCAATTAGGTCTAGGTTGTTAATTGTGTTATTGAGTTCTATAGTTTCCTTATTTAACTTTTGTTTGGAAGATCTGTCCAGTGGTGAGAGAGGTGTGTTGAAGTCTCCCATGATTACTGTATGGTGGTCTATTAGACTCTTGAACTTGAGAAGAGTTTGCTTGATGAACACGGCTGCACCATTATTTGGGGCATATATATTTATGATTGTTATGTCTTGTTGGTGTATGGTTCCCTTGAGCAGTATGAAGTGTCCTTCTTTATCCCTTTTGATTAGCTTTGGCTTGAAATCTATTTTATTAGATATGAGTATGGACACTCCTGCTTGTTTCCGTGGTCCATATGAGTGATATGATTTTTCCCAACCTTTCACCTTCAGTCTATGTACATCCTTTCCTATCAAATGCGTCTCCTGTAGACAGCATATTGTTGGGTCTTGTTTTGTGATCCATTCTACTAGCCTGTGTCTCTTAATTGGTGAGTTTAAGCCATTAACATTTAGGGTTATTATTGAGATATGGTTTGTTCTTCTATCCATATTTGTTTATTGATGTTACTAAACCTGATTTGTTATCCTCTTTGACTACTTTCCCCCCTTTACTGTCCTACCTCCCATTGTTGGTTTTCAATGTTATTTTCCATTTCCTCTTCCTGTAATGTTTTGCCAAGGATTTTTTGAAGAGATGGTTTTCTAGCTGCGAATTCTTTTAACTTTTGTTTATCGTGGAAGGTTTTAATTTCATCTTCTAACCTGAAGCTTAATTTCGCCGGATACAAGATTCTTGGTTGGAATTCATTTTCTTTAAGCGTTTGAAATATGTTATTCCAAGATCTTCTAGCTTTTAGAGTCTGTGTTGAGAGATCAGCTGTTATTCTGATTGGTTTACCCCTAAGTGTAATCTGCTTCCTTTCCCTTGTAGCTTTTAAAATTCTCTCCTTATTCTGTATGTTGGACATCTTCATTATAATGTGTCTAGGTGTGGATCTCTTATGATTTTGCACATTCGGCGTCCTGTAGGCTTCTAGGATTTGGGATTCTGTCTCATTCTTCAAGTCTGGGAAGTTTTCTTGTATTATTTCACTGAATAGATTGGTTAATCCTTTGGTTTGGAGCTCTGTGCCTTCCTGTATCCCAATGACTCTTAAGTTTGGTCTTTTGATATTATCCCATAGCTCTTGAATGTTCTGCTCATGGTTTCTTAGTAGACTTGCTGAGCTATCTATGTTCTTTTCAAGTTGAAATACTCTGTCTTCATTGTCTGATGTTCTATCTTCTAAGTGATCCACTCTGCTGGTAGTATTCTCAATTGAGTTTTTAAGTTGGTTTATTGTTTCCTGCATTTCTAGTATTTCTATTTGTTTGTTTTTTATTACCTCTATCTCCCTGTGAAATTGATCTTTTACTTCCTGGATTTGTTTGTCAATGTGATCTTTCATTGTCTGATTTTGCTGTCTCATGTCTTCCTTGAGACTCCAGATCATCTGAAGCATGTATGTCCTGAGCTCTCTATCTGACATTCCATCTGTTGCAGCTATTACCTCTTCTAAAGTTGAGTTCACCTGCATTGCCTGTGGCCCTTTCTTTCCTTGTCGTTTCATACTGCTGGCGTTTCTTTCTGCTTGGTGAAATTGTTGTGTCTTTGATATTTTCCCCCTCTATTTATTTATATTGCTCTTGTATAGTTGAAAAATCACCCTTGCAGGGCAGGTAGTGGCTGTGATCCTCCTCCAATTAGTGTGATCCGTCTACCATGCTGGCAGGCCCTAGGTCTGCTTTGCTGGTTGGTCAAAGGTCCACCTACCCAGCAGGCGCCAGGGGCACCTGTGTCACTCCATAGGTTGCTGGGCCTAACCTCCCGATGGGTTGCAGGTTCGCCTAGCTTGCAGGCACTGGGGGAGGGGCCGGTTCCGCCCCTCAGCAGGCTTTGGGCCAGCTCTGCTCCTGTTCACAGTCCCGCCTACCTGCAGACACTGGGGGAGGGGACAGGCCTAGCCCTCAGCCGTCCGCCGCCGGACCTGTCCTAGTGGGTCCGGTCAGCGTTCCCCGCCGGCGCGTGTAGCTGCAGTCACTTGGCTGGTTGCTGGGCCTGACCCGCCCGCCCGTGGCTTGCAGGTTGGCCTAGCTTGCAGGCACTAGGGGAGGGGCCGGTTCCGCCCCTCAGCAGGCTTTGGGCCCGCTCTGCTGGTGTTCACAGTCCCGCCTACCTGCAGACACTGGGGGAGGGGACGGGCCTAGCCCTCAGCCGTCCGCCGGACCTGTCCTAGTGGGTCCGGTCCGCGTTCCCCGCCGGCGCGTGTAGCTGCAGTCACTTGGCTGGTTGCTGGGCCTGACCTGCCGCCTGTGGCTTGCAGGTTGGCCTAGCTTGCAGGCACTGGGGGAGGGGACGGTTCCGCCCCTCAGCAGGCTTTGGGCCCGCTCTGCTGGTGTTCACAGTCCCGCCTACCTGCAGACACTGGGGGAGGGGACGGGCCTAGCCCTCAGCTGTCCGCCGGACCTGTCCTAGTGGGTCCGGTCCGCGTTCCCCGCAGGCGCGTGTAGCTGCAGTCACTTGGCTGGTTGCTGGGCCTGACCCGCCGCCCGTGGCTTGCAGGTTGGCCTAGCTTGCAGGCACTGGGGGAGGGGACGGTTCCGCCCCTCAGCAGGCTTTGGGCCCGCTCTGCTGGTGTTCACAGTCCCGCCTACCTGCAGACACTGGGGGAGGGGACGGGCCTAGCCCTCAGCCGTCCGCCGGACCTGTCCTAGTGGGTCCGGTCCACGTTCCCCGCCGGCGCGTGTAGCTGCTGTCACTTGGTTGGTTGCTGGGCCTGACCCGCCCGCCCGTGGCTTGCAGGTTCGCCTAGCTTGCAGGTACTCTCTATACATTTCTGAAAAATAATCAGCAATTACATTTCCATTATTAGGTAGGAAAATAAAACAAGGTACTATTATAGATACACACACAAGCTGATATATTTACAACTTAATTTTTTTGTCATATATTTGAACATTTTTAGCATTATTTTTATATGTATTGTAAAATGCTGGTTAATTTTTAAAGTTAATTATTAAAACTTAACCACTCACAGAAAAATTACAAAAGGAAATTCAATAATTCTTTAACAAACCACCCAAACTTGGAGTTAAACTTCATTTCCTGTGAATTAAAAAAAGACCCAATATATTAGTTAATGCCTTTAAAATATGTATGTGAACAAAATTCTCCTACACCTTTAGGAACTCCTATGCTCAGTAAATTTATGTCCATTCAATATCAATTCCATTTATCTTCACACACTTGGAGACAGGTAAGGATTTTACCTTAACCAACCTGCAAAAACCCACTATAATCAACTGCTCCACCACATCATTTTCTGAAAATCCATTCTGAATTGTCAGTTTGTATTTCATAGTCATTTTCAAATGAAACTGCCAGGTTCAGCACATATAATAAGGACTTAAGACTCTCCACTTGAGCCTACGAATATCCAGTTGGCAAGTAAAAGAAGGATTAAAATCTTGGAATCTCTGGTTCCATGTTACATCTGTCTCCTTTACTCTCAGTCACCTTGGATTCTGGAAATGACAGACCTGACCATTAAACCCCTTGTGATGAGTGGAAACTACCCCCTACCCCCGCACACACCACACAAAACACACATACACATACAACTAGGAAATACCAGCTTTCTTATCTCCAACAGGTTCCCACCAGACCAATTGTGAGAATGATCATTCATGCCATAGTTTGACAAAAGCTGCCTGACTATGGATACTTCTATGTAGTTCCCCTTGTCTTAATAATCTAGACGTTCATATCAATGCCCCCAAATACAGGGTCTGGAAACACTGGTCTACTTCCCAGTATACCTATACTGATTAAACTTCCTTTCTGCTTTTCATCATTACTCTTTCATTTGATTTTGAGACAAGGGACAGAACTGATTTGCTAACTGCCCCCCACACCACCCCCATTTCATCAGGCCTCTGGACTATGACTGAACTTGTTAACAAAAACTCCCATCATCTCACTTGAGCAGCATGCTTGCTATTTTTTAACAAATCACAGTATAAACCAACTTTCCTGCCAAACAAATTTGCCCAAGTTGTGTGTGCTCCGAGGCAGGGCAGTTAACAGGTCTTGACTCAAACATTGAGAGGAGTCAGCTGGATCTTTCAAACAGGTCCAAAGAAACAGCTTCTTCTTAATATGATGCCAATCATTTTCTGTTGTGCTGCTGAATTCCTGAAGAGCTTTCCCCAAATACCCCTGGCTCCTTTCCAGGCTGCCTCCTTCCTGCAGTCTGGGACTACCATGAAAAATATGACCCCTTAAAATTAAGAGCATAGAAATTCTGAGTGGAGAAATGAGACTGGCCCACCTCCCCTTAAAAGAGGGTCAAATGCTCCTCAGCAACAGGTACAAGAGAATAAACACAGAGACACTTTCTTTTTTTTCAAGGAACCAGCCTAACACTTCCTCAGAGCCATGTCTCCCTCTGGCTCCCCAAACAGCCTCCCTAAGTATTCACTTGGGGTTTTACCAGTGTAAAGTTCAGTGGGGGTTTGCGGGGGCTCCCCATCCCCCAGCTTTCTGGGGAAGTGGTCTGTGCAGATCCTGGACCACGTCCACAGCCACCACAGAGACCTTCACAGGACCTGGTAGTCCCCAGTGAATCTGCTATCTTGGGGTCCAACACTTACCACTAGAGGCGCCTGGGAAGGTGTGGGTGGCCCAGCTCAGTCCTGTGGGTGGCAAGGAAGTGGCGTGGACGCAGCTTCCCCATAATGGGATCCGGCTTCAGGGCTGGGGCGCCAGTGGCTGCCTCCCAAGAGGTGGCTCCCCAAGGCCCAGACAGTAAAAAGAAAGAGGAAGGGGTGGTGCGGCTACCAGGAAGCAGTAAGTAAGCATCAGGGGGCCCAAGAGCCCAGGTTCTGGGAGAGTGTCCCAAGATAAGAAGATAAGAAGATAAGAAGCCCTGCTGGTTGAAATAAGCCCTCACAGGGAGGGAGGAAGGGGTGCTGTCATGCACGCTGCAGGGCTGACACTTGCTGTTGGCAACATGGAACACCCCCCTCTTCTTCACCAGTACTTCTCATTGACTAATGTACAGAACTTTTCCTGCAAGTTGGTGAGGAATACATCAAATTATTAGTTTAAACCTACTAATCCTTTGATTTATGTGTGAAACTTCAGTTTTACAGAGTTCCTGCTAATATTTGTCCTATTTTCCTTATTTTTTTTTTCTTTTGAGGCAATAAGGATCGAACTCGGGGCTTTGAGAATCCTAGGCAAGCTGTCTAGCTCTGAGCAACATTTTCAGCCCTCTTTAAATTTTATTTTGAGATAGGAACTTGCTAAGTTGCCTACACAGGCCTAGAATTGCAATCCTACCTCAGCCTCCTGGCTAGTTGTGATCATTGGTAAGGGCCATGGTGGCCAGCTCAGTGTGTCCTTATTTTATGTCCACCATAGACTTGTTAGAATACATTCCAGCACAGAGGAAGCAAGGAATTTATGTTTCCTGTGCAAAGTGACAGCTTTATTAAGGCCTGATACTTGACCAAATACATCTTGGTTCTACTATCTACATCTGGTATAGTGACATGTTATAGCAATTTCATCTCCTTATTGGTCCATAGGTAATCAATCATGGGAAAAAAGTTAATTTCTAATGGCTTAAGTTTATATGTTATGCTTGTTTATCCTTTTGTTAATTAATTTTCAGAATTTATGGTTTTAAACTGCTTCTTGGTTATGTTATTTGTGGTTTGTTTTCTATTTGGGGGGATATACTCATTTTTTTTCTTTTTCTTTCATTCTTATTTTTGTTTGTTTTAAATTTAGAGCAACAGAAATTAATTGTCTTGAAGTTCTGGAACTAGAAATCCAAATAAAGTGAAGGTAGGGTTATGTTCCCTCTAAAACTGTAGGGATCCTTCCTTGCCTCCATGTCACTCCCAGTGATGCTAGCAACTCTTGGTCTCTTTGGTATGGAGCTGTATCACTCAAATTCTCTGTCTTCATGTAGAACTCTTCCTGTCTCTGTCTTCACTAGGTGCTCTCCCTGCCTCTGTCTTTAAGTGGACCACCTATTATAAGCACATCTGTCCAGCTAATTTTTTAATTTTATGGATATACTGTTTTTCTCTTCATGGCTTAGCATAGTAAATATTCCAGAGATACCTAAAGAAGAAACTAAGTGATCTCTTTTGATAGTATAGACTGAATATCCCTTATTAGAAATACCTGAGACTAGAAGTGTTTCAGACTTTGGACTTTTTTAGATGTTGGTCTGTTTGCATACATATCCTGTGATATTTGGGGGATGTGACCCAAGTTCATATAATCTTTGCATGGATGTAATTTATACAATATCAATGTACAACATAGTATGTCACATGTTCATTTCAAACCCTTCATATGTATAGGTCATTTTTGTCTACTTTCTCTGTCAAAGATTGAGATATGTAGGGTTAAGTTTCCAACTACAATGTAATTTTCCTATTGCTCTTCATATGCAATCTGGTATTGTTTTATATATCTTAAAGCTCTGTTATTCCATATATAAAATTCATGATAATTAAATCATGTGTGTGAACCATTTATCCATATGAAATAACTTTTGTTAGATTCCATAGTCAACCTATTGAGTATAAGACTCCTTTGCCCCTTTTAAGAAGCATTTCCTTCTCATATATTTTCTCAAAATCCCATTTGTCTTTAACTTTACTTTGAGGGGTCTTATACAAATTCTAAGGTGATTTTTTATTTTTAACCAATATTTGGAAACTCTGTCATCAGTAAAAGTTTAAATCATTTTTATTTATACTTTAGCCAAATTTCTATCACCTTAGTTCTTTTTTATACTTTTACATAATTTTTTATTAATTTATTTTCTTAATTTTAATTCTTTTCTTAATTTCTTTTCATTGCTCTTTCATTCATGCAATGCAATTTAGACAGAGATATGTTTTTAATATTTGTATCACCATTTCCCCAACAATATTAAGAATACAATAGTATCTATTAACTATTTTGAAATAATACACCATGTTTTAAAGGCAGCTTTTGGTAGTTTATATGCTGGTAGTTTGATGCTCTGTGTCTTATGTTTTGTTCTGGCTTAGTTTTTGGAAAATTAGGAGTTGGTACAGGATTGCAGTAACAGAAGAAAATATGTGCACATGGATACATATGTGTCCTTTAGCTGATGTATTGTAATATTCACTTTTCCTTTCTGGTCCTCACTTCAGGTTCTCTGTTCCATGTGGCAGCTGTGTCCTTCACAATTCATTTCATTTAGTGAGAGTGAGTGCCACCTTCCCAGTCTTTTGAATATGCTGATTTCTCCATTGGTAATGAAAGGAGAAGTGATGCAACTGTCACATCCCAGTTGCATTTTAAGGTGTTCAAATGCTTTCATATACATTTCTTTAGCTGGGCTTCACAAAACCCCTAGATAATATTATGCTCATTTTCTTGAAAATAGAAATCAAACCCAGGAGAGTTAATAGCTGTCCAAAATCCCAAGACACCAAGCCTCAGAATCATGAATCCCAGAGTCAGACAGGATGGAGCAAAGATGAAACACTGACTCAAATTGTCTGACACTAAATCCAGGGGTCATTTACATTCCAGTTACATAGAATTATGATGTAGCTGACTTCTGGAGTGTGTAGAATTGGCACTCAAATACAGCTGAGACAGCCCAGGATTTAGGGAAGGTGAGAAACTAAGTTCATGTTTGCTCCTTAAAGATGTTTCAATAATCATTGAAAGCTGAAAGGCTTTGTTTCTATGGCTGTCCAGCAGGGGGTGCTGTACAACCAAGGAGATCTGTTGCTTAACTTTTACTGAACAAAACCAATATAAAGTTTCCAAGAATTTCAAAAGTGAAAGTCAATATTGGGTTTGGAACGCAACAGAAAAATAAAGGAGATATATTTTTTAAATTAGTAGCTAAGATACCTATATTTACTTATTATGCATAACTATACCATTATTTAGAATTCAAATATTTTAAGTAATTTTTCAAAATTCCTAAAGATAAACTACAAACCCACAGGTGAGAAAATAGCAGAATGCTCTATATTAATCTATCCAAAGCACCTTCTACTTTCATATTAGTTGAAAGCAATTAACTTGTTTAGGTGTTTTAGGAAACTTCACTCCCTATACTTTCATGTCAGCTTTGTCCCATCAATTGGCTCAGAATCCACTGAAGGCCTCTGCAGACTGTATCATATCTGTGTCCATCTCTATATTGGAACTGCTCAGACAGCTTGTTCCCTGGGGACATTATGAGCTCCTTTTCTGGAAGGATAAGTAGGCTCTTGTTAATCTTCATGTTCAATACCTGTTCCATGAATACGAATGTTAGAATTCTACACCCTTAACTAGGGTCCAGTACTGTTCTAGGTATGGCAGGTCATGTAGCTCTAGAAGATGACCTTTCTTGTCCTACCAACTTTGATTTATAGAATAACAGGTGAGGGCATCTTACTAGGGTATCTGAAAATTATTCCTAGTCCTCCTGATATATTACACAAGTGGCATATAAGATAGATAGATAGATAGATAGATGATAGATAGATAGATAGATAGATAGATAGATATTGCTATTAACAAATGTGGGTTTTGGATGTCTTGGTCACCAAGAAAAGGATCTATGTGACCTGATGTAATAATTTCAGCAAAGCTTAGAAGGTGATTCTCCCTTCCATGCCCTACCAGGGTCAACAATATCAAGAGGACCACCTTGAGACTCATCGAGAGCTTGTTTTACTATACTTATATATCATGTTTTCACCCTCCATGAATCAGTTGATGCACTATGGTTAATACTATATTTTGGCTATTTTGAATAGTGTTGCAATAAACATGGGAGTGCAGAGATCTTTTGATTTCATTTCCTTATACATTTTAGTGAGGTTGCTAGCACATATGGTATTTCCACTTTTAATTTGTTAGGGAATCTCCAAATAAAGTATTGTTACATAAAGTTTGAATTGGAGAGGCAAATTTTTTCTGGTTTAAAATCCCTATTTCTCAAATGTATTTTTGTGATTTTAAATTTATATTGACACATATGCATATTTAAAGGATTTCTCTGGTTTTTTTGTGTGTGTGCTCTTTGGTAAATATACCTCCAATGTCTAGTATATTAAGAAATAATTATTATCCAAAGTACATGTATGAAGACACAAATTGGTGTGAATATATTTGTATACAACCAGAGATGTGAAAAATTGTGCTCTATATGTGTAATAAGAATTGTAATGCATTCCGCTGTGGCATATAGATTTTTAAAATCAATAAAACAAAATAAAGAATGCTTGTTCCTTTTTAGATTGTGACAGTAGCACCAGGGCACTGAAGCAGGGAAGGATAATACAAATGAAGCAAGAGAGAAACACAGTAGACCAATTGGCATAGGAACATCTGTAGAACAGAAAGGCAGTTTGAGCTTAGCTGATTTAGAGGTGGCACAGTGAGCAGTATGTGAAATGTTGTCCATGTTTCTCAACTTGTGAGCAGAAAGCTGAAGCAGGGAGCAGTCTTGTGGGGCTCATGCTGGATCATGCTCTGGGAAACCTGGGAGATCATAGCAAATATTGTCTCAGTGTGCCAGCTAGCACATACTATGTGGCCTGAATGTAATTAAAACAGAGATGATTGCATACAGGGGAATTCAGGTCAGGGATTCAGAGGGGAGTGAAACTCTCTTTCCCTTTATGGCTGGTGCTTGCACAACCATCTGGAGAGGGTTGGGAACTGAACAGGTGGACATGACTACATTCAGGGATACTTAGATATTTATGGGTGGTAAAATGTACAAGACCTGCCTTTCCTCTTTCAATCAAGGAAATTGGTTAGCCCACAGTACGTGTTGAAATTTTGGGAAGCCCCTGAGTTTCAGATAACCAGCAGAAATCAACCTGTGCCCACCCCTAGAGATGTGTTGATCTAATCTCTATGGAGTAGAAAACAGCCAAGAAAGTTCCACAGATCCTAGAAGTCAGTCACTGGAACTTCCTATTTAGGTCTAACTCTGCATCACCCCTGCCCTACAATTGTAATCAATCTAATATGTCCAGACAGAACTCCAATAGAGAGTACTTCCCATTGTATCCTACCTCATGCTGGTAAACAATGAAGCTGACAGCCATTTCAGTCAATTTCTGTTCCCAACACTCCTGCCAGCCACTTGGTAAGCAACACAAAAGAAGGAAGGGTTTAATATCCCAAGCACTTGCCAACTCTAAGGGGTGAATAGCCCAAGAAGAAATAGATCATATCAGAATCTCTGGGACACTATGAAGACAATTCTAATAGGAAAGTTTATAGCCATGTGTGTCCACATAAAATAATCATAAATGTCCCAAATAAACAACCTAATAATGCATCACAAGATATAGAAAACCAAGAACAAATTATAAAATGAGTAGAATTAATAAAATAATTAACATCAGAGTCAAAATTAATATAATAGAGAATAAAGAAGATACAAAGAATCAATGAAATGAATGGTTAATTTTCTGAAAAGATAAACCAGACTAATAAACCCTTAATCAAACTAACCAAAAGAAAGACAAGACCCAAATTTATAAAATGAAAGAAAAGGGATATCACTCAGGCATCTTGGAAATCCAGAAGATTGTTAAGCAATATTTTGAAAATCTTTAAATCAATAAATTGGAAAATGTAGAAAAAAATAGGTATATTTGTAGTTATATGCCGCCCCCAAAAAACTGCACTTAGAGGATATAAAAAATGCAGACAGAACAAAAGCAAGTAATGTAATTGAAACAGTAACATAAAGACTTCCAACACAGAGAAGGCCAGATGACAGGAATTCTCTGAAAATTCCACCAGTATTTTAAGGAAGTACTACTCCCAATACTCCTCAAACTATTACATGAAATAGAAGGGGTGCAACACTTCCAAATTCATTCTAGTATCACCCTGATTTATAAACCACAGGACATATCCAGGAAGGAAATCTACAAACCAATGTCCTTGGAGAAAACTGATGCAAAATCTAATCAAATAATATAAATTGCATTGAACAGCACATTAAGAAGATTTTACATTAAGACAAAGTTGGTTTCATTCCAATGATTCAAAGATGGTTTAACTTATGCAAATCAATAAATTTAATTCATCACAAAAACTTAATTAAGCAGCTGGAGTTGTGCTTCAGTGGTAGAACGCTTGCCTGGCTGATGTGAGGCTCTGGGTTTGATCCTCAGCACTGCATATAAGTAAATAGATAGAAAAAAAGCATATAAAGAAAAATATTTTTAAAATATGTATATAATTAAGGACAAAATCACATAATCATCTCAATATGTGCTTTGGGTTTCTCATGCAAAAGTTTTATGATGTTGAGCTAAGTTATTTCTATCCCTAGTTTCTTCAGATTTCTTAACAGAAATGCATAACTACATTTAGTTAGTCTTTTTATACATTTATTGAGATTATCATATTACTTTTTGTCCTTAATTCTACTTATTTGATAAATTGTATTTATTGATTTTCACATGTTGAACAATACTTGCATCCCTAAGGTGAAACCCACTTGATTATGGTGTAGTATCTTTTGAATATGTTTCTGAAAATAGTTTGCTAATATTGTATTAAAGGTTTTTGGTATCAATGTTCAATAGGGATATTAATCTGTACTTTCCTTGTAACATCTTTACCTATTTTTGGCATCAGGTGATATGGCTTCAAAGAGTGAATTTAGGGGTCTTCTTTATCTTTCTATTTTATGGAATCATTCAAGAAGAATTGACATGAGTTCTTTAAAAGACTGGTAGAATTTAGCTAAGAATTCATCTGGTCCTGGGCTTTTCTATTACTACTTCAATAGTTTTGCTTGAGATTGTTCTGTTTAGGTTTTTTTTATATCCTCCTAGTAGGGTACAAAAATTGTGGTAGGTCCTATATGTCTAGGAATTTATCAATATCTTCTAGATTCTCCAATTTAGTGTAGTATGTGTTTCCAAAATACTATTTAATAATCCTCTGAATTTCAGAGATATCTGTGGTAATATCTCAGTTTTCTTCTCTCAATTTATTAATTTGGATATTCTCTTTCCTTGTTTTGATTAATTTGGTTAATCAAAACAAGGAAACAGATAACCAGGCTGCCAACTAGAGCAGCCTGGAACTGAAGCTGTTTGAAATAGTTCTTAGCTTCCCTTCTCTCCAGTATAAATCAGAATAGAATGTGAAGTACTGTCCACAGGGGTTTAGTCCAGACAGACTAGATTGATGTACACCTAGGGTGGAGCTGATGCAAATTTCTAAGTGGTAATTTCCAACAGTTAGGGTTAAGCTCTGATCAGACCTTTGAAATTTTGTCAGGTGCTATCTCCTAGGACCAAGCAGATTTCTATCTCTGCTGAGTGTCTCAATCTCAGAGGCCTCTTGAGAACTCCACTCACAAGATGAGATAACCAAATTTCTACAACTCTTACAGACTTCACCACCCATAAACATGGCCTTCTCAGGCTCAGATCCTATTGTAATCATGCCTTCCTGTTTAGCTTCCCAACTCTCTTCAGCTGGTTACATAAACCAGCCGGATTCAGAGGGAAAATGAGCCACATTCCCCTCCATATCCCTAACCTGAGTCCCCTTGGGAACAATCTTCTCTAGGCCAGTTTCAATCCCACTCTAATGGACACACCCTAGGCCACACTGTAGGTCCTTGCCAGCACAGTATTGCAATATTTGCTATGACCTGGGTTCCTGTGGCAGCATGCTGCAACATGACATCTTCAAGATGGCTGCCTGCCTCAGCTCTTCCAGTTGAGAAAGACAGAGCACTTTTAAACACCAGCTCTGGGAGTTTGGCTAAGTTCAGATTGCTTTTGTGTTCCACAGGTTTTCTCATGCTGAATTTGTGTGCCTCACTTCTGTCTTTCTGTTTGTGTTTTCCCTCCACTCTGTGGGGAACTCGCGCTGCTGCCACCACTGCCTTGGCTCTAATGCACGTTTTCTTGTCCTCTGTTACAAGAAACCAAACTTCTGGATTTTTATGATTCTCTGACTTTCCAGTATCAAATTTCAGTGAATTCCTTTTGTCACAGAGCTTTGTGAGAAGCAGAACTCCTGCTTCTTGAAGCCCAAGCTATGGAGCAACTAAAAAGTGCAACCCTCTTCTAATCCACCATCTTTGATCTCTCTCTGGCATGATTCCAGACTCATGCTTATATTAAAATTTCACTCCTTTTTCTGCCTGAAAAATATGCCATTATATGTCTATACCACTGGGTTTTTCCAATCTTTTTTTTTATGTCTTCCCTCTTTACAGTTCTTCAAATTCCAATTTTAACATGACTATGAGTCTGCCATGACTGTCTAGAAGTGGCAAAGATATGTCCAGTTAATATTCCACACCTTCTATGCTCAGGTTGCTGACTTCAGTGTTTATATAATTAAGAAGAAAATATTTAATGTGAGATCATGTCCTTTTCAAGGATGAAGAAATATTCATGGTTGCCACTTGGTCATTATGAAATGTTAAAAATTGTCACTCAAAAAGGGACCCACAAACACAAAGAAGTCAATCCATTATTAAATGTTGATGTCTATGCTACCTGCCCTTGTACATTGAGATATAATGAAACAGGGGCTGGGGAATGTGGCTCAAGCGGTAGCGCGCTCCCCTGGCTCCAACAGGGGGTCTCAGGAGACGAACGGATGGTGAGGAGTCGGCGAAAGAGGGGGTGGAGAAACAACACAGACACCAAAGTGAAGGTGTTGATCCCAATCTTTACTTGTGAAGTTGATCATATATACTTTTCATTTTGGCAGGCTTACAGTATTTTGTGGTTACAAAACAGTAATCATTATTCAAAGAAACAAAATATTACGTAGTTACAATTAGAATAGAAGAATGTATTTTGACTTATGCATAAGCAAACATTTGTACTTTCAGTTGAGTTTTGCTTTGAGCTGTTTCTGCTTAGTTAACTTTTAATAATAGTTACAAATGTCCCAAACTATTGGCCTATACCTTGACTATTGTTTCTTGACTTACTGACTGGAACCGGTGCCATGGTTACGGCAAGTGGTTGACTTGTTATTACTTTTAATCAAACAAAAGTAAGAGCACAAACCATTGTGCACAGGAACAAGAACAAGTTGCCCAGTACTAAGCACTAATCTATCTTCTCTAGATTTTAATTTAATTTCTCAAAAACTTCCTTGACAGGAATACAGGGAGTTTTTCATTAGACATTAACAATTTACACTCCACAGCTGAATCATTGCATTTAAAGCAAACAGATCTATGCTTTAGAAGTAGTTGCATTAATTGGGAAAGTCATGATTTTTCCTTCATACTTAATGGTCATATGAGAAATCACAACTATACTTATTAAAGGAATACAAAAACAAATCAGCCCATTCCCAGAAACATACTGCGTTCCTCCAGAGGATGGACGCCTTGCGCCATCCACCTCAGTAGGGCCTTGCCATTGCCTGAGTCAGGGGAGGGGCGCAGCATTTCCCCCTTTTTTATTTTTTAATTTGAGGTGTTCGATTTGGACGGAGATGCTTCTGATTGATTTCCAGACAAGTCTGAAGAGGACTGGAAGAATGAGACAAACAAGAACAATGAATAAAAAGCCAAAACCAATATTAATCATATATGACCACCAAGTACTATTGGAAATAGTTTTTTGTACATTTTTGTATAAGTCTGCTGCAAGGTCAGCTGTAGAGTCAGTAGATAAGTAAGCCTTACTTATATATTTTACTTGTTGTTGTAAATCTTGTATATTGGGGCCTATTTCAGTTTTATTCCAAATCCCTAATAAATGAGTTTGTACTTGATTCCATCCATATTTAGTTTGATTATATTTTAAGGGAGTAACACAGATCCATTTGAAATTAGGATGACATTTGGTTGTCATTTGAGTTTTTATATTTTGAATCTGGTTTCCTACATATAATAAAGCTTCCTCTAAGGCATTAACTCGAGCCTCCAATTTTTTATCTATTTTTTCTTGAATAGCCAATGCTAATGAAACATTATGAGATAAATCATTAACATGATGAGCAGTATGAATTTCTTTAACTAAAGCTGTAGTAGATAAAGCTAAAGAAGTAATAATTCCTATCAATGCTGTAATTCCTAAAATTAATGTTGCAACAAATCGCTTAGGTCTAATTAATTCATTAAATTTTTTAAGAATTTGTGACCCTTCATCATCATACCAATCATCATTAAGAAGGACAGGAATCATTACATAGGAAGGCTGATGTATAATTATAAAAGTAGTATAGTTTTTCGGAAGATTAGCATGTATACAATTAGTTAACATACATTGATCACAGGAAATAGAATAAACACTATTATTACGATTAATTGTCAAGGTATTATTATTACCTACTAAGATAGCATGAGGAGCATTAATGCAAGCACGAATATTGAAAGGTTCTGGAGTTTTACCAGGTCTGGTTAAAAGAACCATATTCGTAGCTGCAATTAATCTAAAGAGATCTGGGAAGTATGAAACCTTTCCATTAGGGAGCTCACTCTGAAATATGGGAGTGACCCAACCAGGTGAGAACCATCTATGAATAGGAGAACTTGTATACATTCCTTCAGTATGATTAAATTTTTGAAACTCAGTCTTAAAATAATTTTTATAATCAAAATGAGGGGCAGAAG
Source organism: Urocitellus parryii (assembly GCF_045843805.1). Lineage (NCBI taxonomy): Eukaryota > Metazoa > Chordata > Mammalia > Rodentia > Sciuridae > Urocitellus > Urocitellus parryii. The sequence goes on from NC_135541.1 coordinate 99,778,476, forward strand.
CAGACCAATCATAGATCTTAACATCTGAAGACTTAGGCTGAAAGACTTGTGCCCTTTGCATAAATCCGCATTGAAACCAATGAGGAAATTCTTCCCAAGGATCAATCATATTATTCCAATAAAAATCTTTTTTGTTATTCTTTAATCCACATGGATCAATGGCTTCAGGTAATGTCTTATTAACATAGGTTTCATTAACTATATAATATCCTAAAGAAACCATTTCAAGGAGCCAAAGGCTCCTCTTTTTATTATCCATGTCTGGGAAGCCAGGAGGGCAATCAGTAAAATATTGTCTATAATTAATAGGCATACATCCTTGAGGGATGAATTTATTATCAGTAGCAAAGCAAATAGGAGTTTCTTCTATTAAACCCTTGAAATTAATATTATAGGACATCTTATGAGGAATAAGGGAATCAGAAATCCCTCCTAACAAATCAGGATTATCAGTAAACACCTTAATATTAAGTTTTCCCCAATCAGTAACTCTTAAAAGAGGAGGATCAGGAAAATAAGCCCAATAAGATTGATTAGCAGAAATCAGTGATACCTGACAGGATAAGAGTGCTAGCATAGCAAGAAACACTTTTTCAGGAGAGGCAGAGGCACCTTGGCTAACAACCAAGTTTTGTGCCTGACTGGTCAGATGTTTTATTTGACCCCAGGAAGGTAATTTTGATGTCAATGTTGTTCGTGCCTGTCGAGGGGAATGAAGGTGAAGATTAGTCATGTTCTCGGCAAGTTCTTCATCCTGGGTCGATGGCATCCTTGGGTATGGCTTGGGGAGGAACCTCCACCTGCGATATGGGTGAGTCATAATGTCTGATGAGTCGATCTGGAATCCACAAAGGTGAAGTAGCGTCCTGTGGAAACACACAAGCATATCCTCTCCCTGATGTTAAGAGAATATCAGGTCCTTTCCACTGTCCAGTAAGAAGATCTTTCCATTTAACTAAAGGTTTTTGAGTTACTTTTTGCTCAGACCAATGACGTTGCATTGGAGTTAATTTAGAATCATTTACATTTAAATGATTAATGACAAATAGAGCATGTTGAAGAATTTGATGAGGAGAGCTATAATGTAGTTCCCCCTCTTTTAATTTATTAATTTGAGATTTTAAGGTCTGATGAGCTCTTTCCACTATGGCTTGTCCTTGTGGGTTATAGGGGATGCCTGTGGAATGAACTATGTTAAGTGTCTGACACAGGTTTTTAAAGGTTTTTGAAATATAAGCAGGAGCATTGTCTGTCTTAATATGAAGAGGTAATCCCATATATGCAAAGGAGGCAAAAAGATGTTGGGCAATATCCTTATAAGCTTCTCCAGTACGGGCTGTAGCAAAAATAACATGTGAGAAAGTATCCACACAAACATGAACAAAAGATAACTTTCCAAACTCTTGAATATGAGTAACATCCATCTGCCACAATTTGTTGGGTAATAAACCCCTAGGGTTGACACCCATCTGTGGAGAAGGAAAGTGAGTAGGACAGATTTGACATTGTTTAACAATTTGTCTAGCTTGTTCTTTAGTTATATGAAACTGTGCTCTAAGAGCAGCAGAATTTTGATGATGTAATTGATGATCTTTAGTAGCTTGTTCAATAACGTTATAAACAGTCCTAGTTAATAAATCAGCTTTAGCATTTCCTGCCACTAAAGGTCCAGGTAAGTTAGAATGTCCTCTAATATGTCCAATAAAAAATTTATAGGATCTCTGTAATATTAATTTTTGTAACTTTTGTAATATATTAACAATTGATGAATGAGAGGACAAAGAAGATGTTTCTATGGCTGGAAAGAGATTAACTATATATTGGGAATCAGTATAAAGATTAAAAGGCTGTGTAACCTTTTCAAAAGCAGTTATAGTAGCAATTAATTCCGTCCTTTGAGCAGAGGTTTCAGTTGTTTGTTGGACTATTGGCTCTTGGTCATCTATAATAGTAACAGCTATTCCATTAGAGGATCCATCTGTAAAAATTAGAGAAGCCTGATCAAGGGGCACATGAGAAAAGTTTTTAGGAAAAATAGTATTTACCTTAGTCATAAAATGTAGTAATGGGTGGTTAGGCAAATGAAACAATATTTCTCCATAGAATCCCTGTAATGCTATAGGCCATTCATCATTAACATTTAATAAGAAATCTAATTGTTCCCTTTTATATGGAATAATAATGGAGGATGGATCTCGTCCAAAGAGCTCTCTACTTCGAAGTCTACCTTTACAAATTAATGATGACACCTGGGTGGGATATGAAATATTAATCTTTTTTGGAGTAGAAGGCAAATGAACCCATTCTAAAGGATCATCCTGCCATAGGCATCCAGTAGGAGTGTGTGAGGTCTGTAAGATTATTAACATCCAGGGCTTATTATAGTCTATTTGTTGTAAATAATGATCTGAAATAGCCTTCTCTACCTTAAATAAAGCCTTCTTTCCCTCAGGAGATAATTGTCTAGGTGAATTTGGATTTGAATCTCCCTGTAAAATTTCAAATAAAGGTTTAAGGTCAGCAGTGGTTAATTTTAAGTAAGGCCTAATCCAATTAATATCCCCAAGAAGTTTTTGAAAATCATTTAAAGTACGTAAAGAATCAACCCTAATCTGTATTTTTTGAGAAGTTATATTGTTGGAATTAATTAATCTTCCTAGGTAAGAAAAAGGAGCCTGAGTTTGAATTTTATCAGGAGCAATTTTTAAACCCCAGTCTTGTAAACTTGTAATCTCAAAATTAAGCATTTGCTGGAGTATCAAATAATCAGCATGAGCTAATAAAATATCATCCATATAATGAATTATATATCCAGATGGAAACTTATTTCTCGTGGAGACTAAGGCTGCATCAACAAACTTTTGACATAAGGTGGGGCTATTTTTCATTCCCTGAGGCAAAACTTTCCATTGAAATCTTTGAAAAGGTCTTTGTAAATTTGGGGAAGGCAGACTAAAAGCAAAATGTTTACAATCCTGTTTGGATAAAGGAACTGTAAAGAAGCAATCTTATAAGTCTATCACCACTAATGTTACAATCTTTAGGTATAGCAGTAGGAGATGGGAGACCCAGGTGTAAGGCTCCCATAGTTTTCATAGTTTTATTTAAAGCTCTAAGGAGGCTCTGGAGACACAGAAACTAACAAATTGGGTGGCCAATCAGAGATATGATATCGAGCTGCAGCCTCCTCTAAGTCCTCCTGATCTTGAGGAGAAAGTTGTTCATCCTCCTCTTCATCCCCTTGTTCATCATCAGATTGAGACTGTTTTTGAAGGGATGTAGTTTTATAAAATCTAGTTGTAGCAGCAGCCCCAATTAAGGGGGTTTGTTCAGACTTAGTCACTTGATGAGCCAAACAAACTGCCTCATGGGTCGGATCCAAAGCATCTTTAAAAACATTCCATAATGCAAAAGCATCTACAGGAATCTTTTCTGGCCCATGATGATCATAATAAACCTTCATCTCTTTACCTAGTTTTTTCCATGTTTCTAAATTCAAGGTTCCTTCCTCAGGGAACCAAGGAGAGCATTCTTGAATAAAATGAAAAAAATGTCTTAACTGCTTAGAAGAAACTGAAATGCCCCGTTTTTGGAGCATATGCTTAGCTATATCAATAAAGAGTCCTCTTTCTTTAGACTCTTTATGGCCCATGACTTCTCAAAATAAGTTCTCTGATTACTTACCCTTCACTTACTTAGCACCTTGCTAAGGGGTCTGCAGTACCCTAGGTAAGATCCTATCCTCACCCGAAAACTTCTCAATGAAATGAATGCATCAGACTTACGGATTACCGATCGTCCCTGTTCGGGGGGCGCCAGATGTCGGAGACCAGCTCCAACAGGGGGTCTCAGGAGACGAACGGATGGTGAGGAGTCGGCGAAAGAGGGGGTGGAGAAACAACACAGACACCAAAGTGAAGGTGTTGATCCCAATCTTTACTTGTGAAGTTGATCATATATACTTTTCATTTTGGCAGGCTTACAGTATTTTGTGGTTACAAAACAGTAATCATTATTCAAAGAAACAAAATATTACGTAGTTACAATTAGAATAGAAGAATGTATTTTGACTTATGCATAAGCAAACATTTGTACTTTCAGTTGAGTTTTGCTTTGAGCTGTTTCTGCTTAGTTAACTTTTAATAATAGTTACAAATGTCCCAAACTATTGGCCTATACCTTGACTATTGTTTCTTGACTTACTGACTGGAACCGGTGCCATGGTTACGGCAAGTGGTTGACTTGTTATTACTTTTAATCAAACAAAAGTAAGAGCACAAACCATTGTGCACAGGAACAAGAACAAGTTGCCCAGTACTAAGCACTAATCTATCTTCTCTAGATTTTAATTTAATTTCTCAAAAACTTCCTTGACAGGAATACAGGGAGTTTTTCATTAGACATTAACAATTTACACTCCACAGCTGAATCATTGCATTTAAAGCAAACAGATCTATGCTTTAGAAGTAGTTGCATTAATTGGGAAAGTCATGATTTTTCCTTCATACTTAATGGTCATATGAGAAATCACAACTATACTTATTAAAGGAATACAAAAACAAATCAGCCCATTCCCAGAAACATACTGCGTTCCTCCAGAGGATGGACGCCTTGCGCCATCCACCTCAGTAGGGCCTTGCCATTGCCTGAGTCAGGGGAGGGGCGCAGCAGAAATGTTAAAAATTGTCACTCAAAAAGGGACCCACAAACACAAAGAAGTCAATCCATTATTAAATGTTGATGTCTATGCTACCTGCCCTTGCACATTGAGATATAATGAAACAGGGGCTGGGGAATGTGGCTCAAGCGGTAGCGCACTCCCCTGGCATGCGTGCAGCCCGGGTTCGAGCCTCAGCACCACATACCAACAAAGATGTTGTGTCAGCCGAGAACTAAAAAATAAATATTAAAAATTCTCTCTATCTCTCTCTCTCCTCTCTCACTCTCTCTCTAAAAAAAAAGAGAGATATAATGAAACAGTTATAGAAAAACAGCACTATTCCATAGACCAAGGTCTTTTTAGCACCTAGTTTAGACTGGAGTCTCTGAAAAGACATCCCTGTATAGGTTCATTCCTGTTGAAAATTGTTGTCATATACTTAGAAATTAAACTTATTTAATAAGAGAAAAGATGTTTCTAATATTTTAGACAAAATTTAGAACTTCTTTTATCTTTTTTTCTAAGTTCCCATACATGCAAAAAACAAAATAGAACAAAAGAAAACTAGCCAGCATCAGATTTCTGTCTCCTGTATGAAGGAGTTAGTAGTTAGTAAAGGAGAGGACTCCTATGATAATTGATTGATAGGGCTTTTTGTGTATGTGGGCAGAGTTATCTCTAGTTAATTACTGTTTGATAAAATCAGAAATTGAAATGATTTATGAAAACCTGACCCTGGAAATACAAATCCACTTTTATCTCACTTTGAGTGATGAAAATATTAGATTATTGAACATATGCAATTCTGGTAATTCTTTAAAAATTTTTGTTTTTCTTTTAAGAAATTTAAATTTTCAGATCCAGAATAACCAATGTAAAAAAATGAGTTATCATGGTTTTCCCAGATTGTACATGGATTCACAGAGCCACATCAATTAATAATAATTATTTTTCATATTAATCAAAGGGAATTAACAGGTAGAATGAAAACATATTATCCTTCCAGAAGACTTCAATTGCTGAAATAAGTAGCAAGACTTTTTCAATGATATTGACATTTTTATTATTTGGCAGCTCTCCACAACTGCCACAACTTCCTGAAATGTGAAATCATCTTTAAGAAATGTTACATTAACAGCTAGGTATTCTTCAGTATTGTATTCTGATGTTTTGCTTTGTTTTTATATCTTCTCTCAGTTCTGCTTCATTTTGGTATATCAACTTGGCAGAGTTTAGGAAGTTAATAAAGTTTCAGAACCACTGTATTTTACTACATCTGTACTTCATTCTTTAGTATGTACACTATTGTTTATAGTGTGGTGATATAGGTTCCATGTTTATAAATGAGCATCTGTTTTTCTCACACTTTACTTCCCATCATGGCAAAGAGCAGACAAAATTGATTTTAGAAAATTCATGTTATTTTCCATTGCAGACCTTAATCAAATATCATCTTTATGGTCTTTAATTTATCCATTTAAGTGTGTTTAATCAAAAAAATTAGAGCAAGTACAAATTTATAATTACCCCAAATAGTACTTTATCTCAATAATAGAATATTCTCACATGCTTTTTTTTTAACTTTAATGTTAGCACCTTCACAGTCACTCAGTAGCATAAAACTTTGTGTATTTTCTCTGTACTGGGGATTGGACCCTTAGGCACTCTACCTCCAAGCCACAACCCCTACCTTATTTATATATTTATTTGACAGGATCTTGCTAAATTTCTCATGCTTTCCTCAAACTTTTGATCCTCTTTCCTTAGCTTCCTGAGTATCTGGGATTATATGCATGTGCCAACAAGCCTATCTATAGCTAATTTTTAACCCTCTGAAATGTCCTCTCACTTTTACATTTTAAAGAAACACTAGGGGAAGTTTAATTCTTTGTTACCCTGTAACATTGGTAGTATTAGGACTTGGGGACACCGGAATGTATCCTAAAGAGCCACAATCCAGGAACTGAGAGTCCTTCAGTGGATCCTTCAGTTGACCCTGGCCTTCTAGTTTTCAGTTTATCAGTCACCTACATGAGGAACATAACTATGGTGACTTGAACTGCTCAAATGAGGTCTCATTTGAATGTTGTGTCTTAATAGGCAGAACCTTCCAGGTTATTCAATTCATTTTATCAGATCAAATATCACAACATGAAAATAAAACCTTGTTTTTTATATTAAAATAATTTTATACTACTGCACAAGAAGAGATTGCTTTTCTTGAAGTCCTCACATAAAGATAGATGACAGATATATAATTGATAGATGGATAGATGAATGATAGATAATAGATAATATATAGAGGCTACTTTCAACACAAAAATCATTTTTTAGCCAGTGAGAAGCAAACTGTAGGGTGCATTCATCCCATCCTCCATTTAAAAATAACCCACAGAGGTGTGAAATGCCTGAGATGGAAATGACTACCACCACACACAGAAGGAAAGACCTCCTAGTACAGAGACACTTATGTAACACTTGCATTATTGAATGTGGAGTAAGTAGGCAAGCTTCATCTTGCTACCATTTTGAAATCCCGTCTCAGCCCGTTTGCTATTAAAAGCCTGCTCAGATGACCCACCCTTTAACCATTTCAGCACAGACATGGGTATGCATCAATTAGCAATTTAAAAACCAATCTAGAATGTTAGATGCCTCTTTTGGGAAAGAGAAGTTGGACAACATTCCAACTGAAATTATCAGTATTGAAAATGGAGCCTTTGGCCAGGAACTTATATGTATTCTATGTTCTGTTCTCATATCTGCTATAGAATATTAAGATTCTCCCTTAATTGATAAAGATTTATTAGTCTTTCAGAATAAGATAGCCCTAATGTTCAAATAGATACTCTACCATTATATCTCCATAAATATTTTATATTGTGTATACTATATATTATAATATATAATGTATACTATACTTATATCATACAGTGTGAGACGTGGTAGATGCTGAGGATACCATGGCAAATAAAGCAGATCCTAACCCCACTGTGATGATGATTCTATGAACTTGTGGAGAAATGTCACTAAATACACCACTCTATAGTTATAAGGCACAATTACATGTCATTGGGGTAATTATTGGTCAGTGCCTAGGAAGGCTTGTTGTTCATGATGGTGAGATAAAAAGAGCTTCAAAGAATGTGATTATTTGGGTAAAGGGGACTGAAACTGGCCACTTCCCTTGTCTCCAATCTGTAGGTGGGAATCTTCATTATATAGTAAAGAAATGTACTCATAAAACATCTGAAGAAACTCATCTGCCACATAGTGGGAATGCAGTCTCTCATATATATCACACAAATGATAGCTAATCTAGGAGAGATAGAAAGATTGTAGCAGAAAATGGAGTCCCATAAAATCCATCTAAAATTGGGAAGGACTACTTCAGTTCTTCTGTGAACAGATGTGGGTAGAATTAATACAAACAAGAGTGGAGGAAAAAAAATAGATAAGCAACCCAATGCCACTATGGTACAATTTGGAAGCAACTACCATTATCTTCCAAGAAGGAAAAGAAAGAGGAAATAGTCATGAATAAAAAATTAACTCCTGCTCCCAAAAGAGGCAAAGACAAATTCCTGCTATTAAGAGGTATAATAGGGGCTGGGGATGTGGCTGAAGCAGTAGCACGCTCGCCGGGCATGCGTGGGTCACTGGGTTCAATCCTCAGCACCACATAAAGATAAAGATGTTATGTCCACAGAAAACTAAAAAATAAATATTAAAAGTTCTCTCTCTCTCTCTCTCTCTCTCTCTCTCTCTCTCTCTCTCTCTTTTAAAAAAATAATACAATTAAGAAAGAGGTATAATAAAAGCACCATGAACTTGCCTGATGAATTTTTGGCTGTTTGCTTAAAGGATGAGTAAGTTGGGGGTCAAGGTTCAGGCATCTGAATTGTGTATCTGGACTGGAGGCCATATATAAAATTAGCAGTACATTGGTCTTCAAAAATATTGAAATTAACAATATTGGTGGATATGGAAGCTGAATATGCATTGGCATATTGTATTCCTGACAAAGTCTCAGGCAAGTTAACTGCTATTGATGGGTGTGATGGGAAAAACAGTAAGGGTTCAAGCTGTCAACACTTAAGCTTCAGTTTAGACACCTGCTGCCTATCCACTACCTGGTGTTTATAGCTCCCATTTTTTAATATGTAATTGATATCCTTATCTTATGGGTAGATTTCCATAAAACATAGTAAGGGAGTTTCATTTTATTGTCAAGAGATTAAACATGTGAACTGTAAAGCCAATATTAAGGAGGCATGCTAAACACTCAACCATTGATTTTCCTTAGCTTCTCTGTATAGTCACCACTAAACAGTGCCAGCTCACAAATTGTTATCAAGAGATAAGGGACACCAAACATGAATTGACTAAAATAAACTGTGCTCAACCCACAGTCCTTTTAACTACCCTATGTGGCCAATAAGAAATCTGGACAGGACTTGGTGCATCTCAATTGGTCTCTAGAAGGAAAACAAATCCTCTGATTAAAACATAATGTATTTTGCCAGTGTAATAAGTCAAAATGGCCTCAATTTTGCAATTCCTAAAGGATTGTTATATGAATCATCTATAGGTTTTTTTCTTTTATGAACTGATTTTTTTAATGATTCTAGGGATTTAACCCAGGTCCTTGAGCATCCTGTGTAAATACTCTACATCTAAGCTTCATTCCCAGCTCAACTGCTGGTTCTTGTACTAACTAAAGGATATATTAACCACTTCATAACCCACTTCAATCTAATGTATGAAATATGATATGTCATGAGCTTTGTAATGTTGTGAACAACCAATAAAAAAATAATAAAAAAATATATCCAATTAAAAAAGAAATATTAAGAAAAGAAATTGAGTATAAATAAAACATTTTTTTCTCTTAAAAAAAAAGGGTTCGCTTATAAGAAAAGCATCAATAGCCTCAAGACACGGTTCAGAGTTTGAAAGGATAAACCATCATCTGGACAAGATTCAATGATTCATATATATGCACACACACACGTACACAAACACCCACCAATCAATCACGATGAAAGAAAAAAAAAGGATATATTAATATTATTGGGGCACAGATACACCCAAGATGTAATTAAGGTGACTATTAGAATTTTATTACACAATATTAGCACTACAAAGACAAGGGCATTTCATTGAAATATTGGTATTAGCCACTTGTGCTGTATGCATTCAGAGGATGAAAAAAGGGAATATATGCCACATTTCACTATGAACCAACAAATGCCATAATGATTGGGACTCAGTAAGTTACCCAGAAAATTAAAGGATTATGGTTAAGAGTTGTTATCAAAAATAAGCTATGTACCCTTTGTAAGTTACATTTAAAAACTTTCAAGTGGTTTAGAAAACTAAAAAGCTTTGAGAAATGCAATGTACATTAACCATTGGAGGCAGTAAGTGTTCCCAGAAAATCTAATGCCTATGAACTTCAACTCTAAAGAGATGTAGTGAATGAATTAATGCTATGAATATAAATTTACTACTAATCCTAGTCACTCTTGTAGTTAAATATAAGCATACTGCAGAATAGAATGTGCAACTGCAAATAAAGTTGTTATTTTTGTCTATTATCTTAGTCCAGACTTTTTTAGAAAAAAAATAATTTAGAAAGACATTTGAAATAACATGTTCTAATGGCTCTTCTTTACCTGAAGAAAACACATTTGTTTTCCACTAGATCAAAGTATAAGATTATAAAGGTTTGAAAAGCAAATTTCCATGTCTCAATTTGAATCGCAACTAAATATACCTATTTTATCTTGATAGTTTATTAGTTTACTTGCATATGACCAAGCAAATTTGTCCAAAGTCTTTAAGTAAACTAAACAGTTTCTTGGTCAGTTACTCTGTTTTCTACCTCTAAGATTTCTAGTAAAATGCATCCTGTGCATTAACAACAACAAAAAAAAATTCTCTACTGGATATTGAGCCCTCATTTAGTCTAGGGAAGTGCTCTACAATTGAGTTCATCCTCAGCCTTTTTTTAAGACAGGTTTAAGATAGGTTTCCCAGTTGGCCCTGGAAATTGTAATCCTCTTGCTTGTCTTCCCAATAACTGTGATTACAGTTGTGCACCCCATGCCTGGCTAATGATTTCGATTTTTTGTTGGATGTTGTGTCATGTGTTTCTCATATCAACCCAATAAATATTTTAGCCATTTTATCTTATGCACCGCTATTATATTTTCCTCTCCATTTGTATACTGTTCCATTACTGTCATTTCTCCCAAAATGGGCCCTTCTGATGATTTTGGATATGTAGAAAAATGTTTTGTTTATGTGTTATAATTAAAGAGGTTTTACTAGTATAATTAAGTGAATGTATACTATAATATAGGATCTTGCCTTTGTTTATACATTACTAATGTAGTATTCATGTCCTAATTATTACAGTATATTCCTTCTGTATTATGTAAATCCAGTAAATTGTTCTGATATTTGTGTAGTATTTATTAGTATGAAGCCACCATATTTTACTTATGCATTCCTATAGTGAATGTTTGGTTCTATTGCCATCATTTCAAAATCTTTGCATGAACATAATTCCCTTGTTAACTTTTCATGTGTTCCTCTTTGGATGTATGATATGGGTTCGAGTGTAAGAGTGAAGTGAATAAATATTTTACCCAGGACTATCAGGCTGCCCACCAGAATGACTGCCCAGGATAATCTAATTATGTACGCTAGGACTCCAGTTTAAGCCACAACCTCACCAGCACTGGTACCATATACTTCCTGATAGAATGATTTGAGATTGAGCCCTTTTTTTCCCTGATTCCTGGTAACATTGAATATATACTCTAGAGTTGTTACATAATTGAGTTTCCCTTTCTGTATATTTCTGATTCAAACCTTTAAAATTTTATATTTTGACTTAATGGGAAATGAGTATGTTTTGTTCATTGCCTGTTTTATCAGTTATATTTATTACAGTTTTGCACCCCATACCTGGCTAAAAGATGTATTTGAATGAATTAATGCTATGAATATAAATTTTATTATTAATCCTAGTCAGTCTTGTAGTTAGAGATAAGCATACTGGATGCTCTGTTGGCTTAATGTAGATATTTGCAAAGTTATATAAAGGAATAGATAGTGTTATGTTTTGTATGAGAGGTGTACCCCCCCACCCCAACCAAGCTCACATTTGAGACAATGCAAGAAGTTTCAGAGGAGAAAGGATTGGGTTGTAAGAGTCTTAAGGCAATCAGTAATTTAATCCACTGATAGGGATAAACTGAGTGGTAACTGAAGAGTTAGGAGTGTGACTGGAGGAGGTGGGAATTGGGGTGTGGCTTTGGGTGTATATTTGTATCTTGTGAGTAGAGTCTTTTTCTTGGCCTCCTGGTCACTGGGATGTGAGCAGCCTTCCTCCACTATCCTTTCCCATCATGATGTTCAGGCTTAGGTTGAGCCTTGAGGAATGGAGCCAGCCTTCTATGGACTAAGAGCTCTGAAAATGTGAGCCCTCAAATAAACTTTTTCTCCTCCACAATTGTTCTAGTCAAATCCATTACAAACTCTGGAACCAAACTAGATGCTGTTCAAGAGATGAATTAATAAAGATAATGTGGTACATATACATAATGGAATATTACTCATCCTTGAAGAATGAAATTATGACATTTATCAGTAAATGGATGAAGCTAGAGAATGTTATGCTAAGCAAAATAAGCCAATCCCAAAGAACAAAATGACTAATGTTTTCTCTGATATGTGGAGGCTAATTCACAATTAGGAAGTGGGGTACGGAATAATAGAGATACTTTGGATTAGACAAAGGGAAGTGAAAGGGGAGAGGGTATGGGGGCAGGAAGGAGAGTAGAATAAATTGGACTTTATAATCCTATATGCATATATTGTAAAGGAGAAAAATAAATAAATTTTGGCTTCCTCGTCATTCTACTTCAGAAAGGCCAACTCTTCAGTCAGGTTCTCAGTCTGCATCTCCAGGTCAGCTCTGGCTAGGGTCAGCTCATCTGACACATTTTGCAGGCCATTGATGTCAGCTTACACAGTCTGGCATAGAGCCAGGTCATTCTCCTACCTGAAAAGTAGTTTAGGGATGCAACACACTAATTTGGACAAGGTCACTGTCATCTCCAGGGCTATCTTTTTTATTGTGTTCAAATATATTGCCTTTTTTGTTGTTTTTCTAATTAGTTACATATGAGAGTAGAGTGGATTTTGGCACTTCATGTATCATAGAGTATAACTTCTCATTCTTCTGACTGTATATGACATAAAATTACAGTGGTTGTGTTTTCATATTTACACATGAGGTAATAATGTGTGATTTATTCTCCTAACCCACCTACTTCTATACCCCCTCCTCCTTTCATTCCCCTATATCTAATTTAAAGTGTCTCTACGCTTCCCTAGACACCTTCCCTTACTGTGAATTTGAATCTACATATCAGAGAAAATGTTTGGCCTTTGGTTCTTTGGGATTGGCTTATTTCACTTAGCATAGTATTCTCCAGCTGTATCCATTTACCAGCAAATTCCATCATTTCATTCTTTATGGTTCAGTAATATTCCATAACATATATATATATATATATATATATATATATATATATATATCACATTTTCTTTATCCATTCATCTGTTAAAGGCACTTAGTTTGGTTCCATAGTTTAGATATTGCGAATTGAATGGCTGTAAACTTTGATGTTGCTGTGTTACTTTGGATATAAACCGAGAAGTGAGATAACTGGGTCAAAAGGTGGTTCCATTCCATTTTTTTTCTGAAGAATATTTATACTGCTTTCCATATGGTTGCACCAATTTCCAGCCCCACATGCCCTGTCTGAGTGTACCTTTTTCCCCACATCCTCAACAAAATTTATTGTTCCTGATATCCTTGATAGTTGCCAGTCTGACTGGGGTGAGATAAAATCTTAGAGGAATTTTGATTTGCATTTCTCTAATCTCTAGAGATGTTGAACATTTTTTCATATATTTGTTGATTATATTTATTCTTCTCTGACATGTCTGTTCATTTCCTTTGCCCATATATTGACTGGATTATTTGGTTTTTAGGTGTAAAGATTTTTGAGTTCTTTATATATCCTGGAGATTATGCATATGATAACTATTTTGTCACATTCTGTAGACTCTCTCTTCATCTTAATGATTGTTTCCTTTGCTATTAAGAAACCTTTTAGTTTAATTCCATCCCATTTATTTATTATTGATTTTACTTCTCATGCTTTAGAAATCTTTTATTAAGATTAAGGAAGTCAGCTCCTAAGCCAAAGTGGTGAAGAATTGAGCCTACTTTTTCTTCTACTAGGCACAGGTTCTCTCTTCTAGTGTGTAACTTCTTGGTTAACTTTGAGCTGAGTTTCTCACGGGGTGAGAAACATGTTTAATTTCATTTTGCTACATATAGATTTCCATTTCCTCAGCACCATTTGTTGAAGATGCTATCTTTTCTCCAATATATGTTTTTGGCAACTTAGTCTAGTATGAGATAACTGAATTTATGTGGGTTTGTCTTTGTGCCATCTATTCTGTACCATTAATCTATATGTCTGTATTGGTGCCAATACCATGTTGTTTTTGTTACTTGTAGTATAATTTAAGGTTTATTGATTTCCTATAAACATCATTTTTTTAAACCAGGGATTAAACTCAGGGGCACTCAACCACTGAGCCACATCTTCTGCCCTATTTTGTATTTTTATTTAGAGACAGGATCTCACTGAGTTGTTTAGTGTCTTATAATTTCTGAGGCTGGCTTTAAACTCACCATCCTCCTGCCTCAGCTTCTATAGCCACTGGGATTATAGATGTTTGCCATTATGCCCAGCTAAATATCACTTCTTTAGGGATCCCTTTTCTGCTTTTCTCAGTGATGGCTCTCACAGGCCCCCAGACTGCTCTGCAGCATTCATCACATGAATCTGTCTTCTCATACCTGTCCTCTCCAAAAGGACAAGTATTCTGACCTTGTATACCTAATGAGGGGCCTGACAAGGAGATGGAGTTCAAATCATTATATAACTGATATATTCATACATAGTCAGCTTTAAGTAAGTGAGTAAATTCACACTAAAATACCACTCTGGAGATTCCTTTAATCATGGATGCTGGTGTGCTTGCTTCACCAGAGCCAATCCTTTATAAGAAACAGAACTTGGTCAGAAAATGCCACTCTAGGCAGGCCTGACAGAGTCAGGAAGTCAGGTTCCCAGGTCAACACAACAGAACACAGGGGGTATGGAGCAAATGTATGGCAGTGCAGAGGGCAGGAGGAAACCCCAGGGGAAAGAATGAAAGTAGTATTAGAAGGTTCCTTGGCTCAGGGCCACCTGAGTTGTTTGTCCTCTGGCCCTGGAAGCTCCCCACCCTGTCTTCCCCACTAAGACCATCTGAGCAAGACATGAGGGGGCCAGTGCCCTGAGAAGACCAACACAGGCCTAAAGGTTGGGTGGCTTATTTTTGTGTGATCTTTGTGAAATAAAATGCATATGCAAAGTACATGAAATGTATCTGTGGAGATTGATGAATTATAACATGAGTGGGCTGACACCCACCTCCCCAGTCAGGACCTACAGCATCCCCAGCACCATAGAATCATACACATATTATTCCTGACCTACTTGCTACATCCCTAAGGTGGCCTTGGCCCTGGATTTTGTCATTACCATGTCCTCACTCCCCAAAGAGTAATTGTATGTCTCCTGGTTTTGAAGGTCTTAAGGATGGGAACATAGAGCACATTTTGTTCTTTCCACTCAGTATTTTGTGAGTCATCTTCTAGTTGTATGTAACCTGTTTACTCACTGTTCCTGCATTAAATTTTGTGCCTGAGAGTCTCATAAGCTATGCATCCTGATTCTGTTGATGGACAGTTGTGTTATGTCCGGCTTGTGTGCACTCTGTGTCTTAATATGAGGCTATCCTTCTGGATGACTTGTAACATTGTGGGAAGTTTGGAGGGGAAGGGAAGGGAGGAGACACAGGAAGCATCTATTTTCATGGGGACAGGGCAGGTGTGAGAGGCCTGGCTACAGAAGTGAGAGTGGGCCTATGGGCACCATGAAGAAAAGGCACTGCAAATCTCCTTTGATGTTTACTCCTGTCCGAGACTGGACTGATATCCTTCTCCTAAAAAGATTTGGTTGTTATGGGCACCACACAATCCTCTTGACTGGGATACCTGACCCCTGCAACCCTCTGGGGTATAAACTAGTCCTATATGCATAGAGAAGCCAGGAAAGACAGTCTATTGCAAAACACTGTCCATGAGGGACAAAAGAAACACCATCAACTGGCCAACAACTGTGTCTCTTTTCCCAAGATGGACATATCTCAAGAGGTTTCTGTTTGGGAGATTCAGGGATTCACTGTCACACATCCAGGGGCTGGCCTGCTTAGAGATAAGGTAGCCAGAACCCTGGAGTGAAGATGCTTACACAGCTGGCCCTTACCCACACCTCAGCTGTGCTGGGAACCAGGCTGCTCAGTGGAACCCAACTCTTGGAGACTACGGAGAGGTCAGGGAAGAGCTCCCCACCTTTTCAAGAAAACCTATCTTGGCATCACCTCAAATCTCCTATTTCCTACTGGGGACTGTCATGGCCAAAGATGGCCAGGAGTCTCTCCTTTCATAGGAGACTGGGGGGGGTGTGGCGGCTAAAGCTCCAAACCCCAGTTCTTCTGTTCTGAAGAAATAAGACTTTGAGTCAGTCACTGAAAACCAGAAAAGAGAATTTTATTAGTAGTAAAACTAAATTAAGACTCAAACAAAGAGCACTCCCAAGATGGTAGGTCATCTCCCAGCAATGAACAACAGGAAACAGTGCTATCTCTGAATATTTTGGTGTTTTGTGGTTGCCTTGAGAACTGGGTCTACCTTCAGCACCCTTTGCCAATATGGTGTTCACCTCCTTCGTGTTGGGTGGTTGAGTTTTGACCTTAGTTGGTCCTCTCCAGAACTGTCATGGTGGCCTTCTTGTTCAGAGGACTTCATATACAAGTCAGTTTTCTATTAATATGAATATTCAGGTTAATGACAAGGCAGAATTCACCTTACAACCCCTGCATGACTGAGAAAATTTTTCTTCTGATATATATTGCAACAACTATGGCCATAATTTCTAGCTTTACAATGACCCCAATTGACCCTGTCAAGAGTTAGAATAGCCCCCATTAATCTTCCTTTCTGGATATATATCTTGATTGGCCCTCTTTTACCTGTTTATTCTTTAAGGTTTCCACACCTGTTGTTTTTCTGTAAGTTATCTGTTTACCCATTTGCCTTAAAAGTAATGTAAAGAAAACCATAAAAGTAACTTTAAAGGAAACCCATGACCTTGCCATGTTATTGGTTTGCATTTCACTGGTCACTACTAACTGCTACCTAATACTCCCTGCCAAGGTTCAAGACCCTAAATCATATCTGGGACAAGGGTGACTAATACCTACTTTCTGCTGATAAGGGTAGGTATCTCCCATACTTGCTGACAGTGAAATGCTCTTGATTATGAGTTAAGCTCTATCCAGGGGGCCTCAATATCTGAAATAGAGGAAATCATTTAGAGGCAAATGCCCTATGAGAAAAACAACAAGATACAACTATCACCATAAAATTGATATACCAAGAGACAGAGAAATATTAGATACATTGAGCTGTTCCAAAAACCAGAAATTTCCTCCACCAAAAAGTGCTAGAAAACCCCTAACTAAAAATTTCTCTCCATGGCAAGGGTGTTGAGGACAGAGCATCTTTTGGGGAATGCAAATCTGGTTTTTAATGGTAGGGGTTACCAGAGACTGAAGTCAGGGGAAACTCACCACTAAGCAACATCCCCAACCATTTTTATATTTTATTCAAAGACAGGGTCTTCCTGAATTGCTTGGGGCCTTGCTACTTTGCTGAGGCTGGCTTTGTACTTACAATCTTCCTGCCTGAGCTTCCACAGCCACTGGGGTTCAGGCATGTGCTTCACTTTCCAGTGGCTTCTTCTGCCACATACAGGGCAAGAAGTCTTTGGAAGCCTGCCCTTAATTGGGCAGATTTTCTTCTAGTTCCCTCACTTTCTGTAATGATGACAGACACCTACAGAGACTCAAGGCTTCTGTGGGGAAGAAAAGAGGGTGGGCATGAAGAGCTGCAGTCAATAATTGTATTGGTCTCTTGGCCCTCTTTTCTCCTTTCTTAGGACCCTTCATGTTTCCTCCTGGTTTGATCATAAAAGACCTGCATGGCTAACTTTAAGGGAAGTCCCAGGGTCTGCTACCAATTTTGTAATTTCTAAAATCTGGGGCAAATTGAAGAATAAATTTATCTTTTAAAATAAGTTGCCTTTCAAGAGATGCAGGATCTAAGAATGTATATTTTACTAAGCCTTCCTTCAATATTTCTACAAAAGTTCTGGGATTTCACCCCAACCCCTGATCAATTGATACCAATGTCATAGAATAGGTTTCATCCTATTATTTTTAAGTGCTGCCTTGAGACAAGTGATCAGGTGATCTCTGTATCACCTTCAGAGTGATTCATCATAACTCCAATTAGGATGCTCAGTTTGAACAGCAGAAGGGAACACAAGGTATAAAGTGTTAGGAAAATATAAATCATCCTCCAAACCTTAGCAAACTGAGGTCTCAGTTAGAGTTTGACTCAAAATTATTGTTATATCTCTCCAGATTACCTCAAGGCCTGAGTTTGAATCCCTCTATATATTTATCAGGGTCATCAGCAAATCTTCCTAAATCCTGTTGGGCCTGTTTTAGATCTTGCATAGATAAAGGTACCTGCATTCTTACCAGTCAGTATTCTCCATTTTCCTCTTGTAATGTGTATAAACTGGTAGTAGGATAAGTAGGGACAGACTCATGATGAGGGAAACCAGGTTGTGGGAATGGGGGTGGGTACAGAAAAGAGTGGGAAAATTTGATATTGACAGATGAATGTTAGGTACATTGTTGAGAGGAAGGAAGGTGTGGTTTGGGGGTCCCTAGGCCAGTAATGTTTTGACTCATTGCTAGAAAGGCCTCATCAGAATAGGATGGGCATGATATTGAAAAGTGGGTGAGGGGAGCAAGAGTTTTTGTGTCACTCTATTGGAAACATATATAGTCCAAAAATAACATCAGGATTACTGACATAGAAAAGAGCAAGAATCATTATATTCCTTGGCTTTCCTTTGAAATAATAAATGTGAGGGGACATGGGGTCCATGCAAAGGCACTATAGAATAAGGACCATAACTATCACTTTGGTGAAGAAAAGATACCAACTGAGAATATATTTCTTAGCTATGAGGGATCTTCAACTAGTGCCCCATGAGAAGATTTGTAAGTAGATAAAGGTGGTTAACTCATTGCCCTCAAGATTCTGGAAGTAACCTATAAAAATTGTGGTGTGATGCCCATTACTGAAGAGAGACAGGGGGACACCATAAGGCAACAGCCATAACAGTGGAGCCTCATTGCCGCTCTGATGGCCTTGCTCAAAAGAATGCCACAAAAAGCAAGAGAAAGTGTACATCTATATGTCATCAGGAAAAAAAAGTCACTGTTATAAAGAAGGAAAAAAAGATGAATAGTGACAACATAAATGACATTAGACAAAGCATGGGTGTGACATATGGAAGAGGTTTCAGCAGAGGAAAGTGTAGACAGAGAAACTAAAGCAAACTGTAAGATATCAGAGGCTAAGATAGACATAATCTCAACAAAAGCTGGGAGAGGAATAAGGTGAAGTTTAAATTCCTTCCTGTAGATGGCTGTCAATCTGATTCAAGGCACTTGATTAGATATCGCGGGAGAGTGGGGAGTTGAAACTCCAAACCTCAGGTCTTGTGTACCAAAGAAAGAAAATTTGAAGGCAGAAACCAAAGATAATGCAAGATAACTTTTTCTTAAAGTAAAAATAAAGTAAGGCTCAAACAAAGAGCATTCTCCAAACAATGGTTCACTCCCAGCAGAGAACAATGAAGGAAAGAGTGCTGTCTCCAAATTCATTGGTATTTTATGGTTTCCCTGAGAACTGGGTCCACATTCACCACTTTTTGACAATCAGGTGTTCAACTTCTTCATGTCAAGGGGTAGAGTTTTTACTTAGTTGTTCTCCAGAACTGTCATATTGGTCATCATATTAAGTGGGGGGCTTCATTTACAAGTAAATACTATGTTACTGTGAGTATTGGGGTCAATGACCAGAAAGAACTTAACTTTTTTCTCCTGTAATGCTAAGAAAATGTCTCTTCTGAAATTTATTGAGACACTTGTGAGCATAAATTCTAGCTTCACAATGACCCCAAATGATCCTGACAAGAGTTAGTAATAGCCCCATTAATCTTTCTTGGTGTATGTCTTAATTGACTCTCTTTGTTCTGATTATTTGTGTACCTGTTGTTTTTCTGCATTATCTGTCTACCCACTTGCCTTAAAAGTAATTTAAAGAAAGCCTTAAGAGCAACATAAAGAAAACCCATGACATTGGCTGTTATTTGTCTTGGAGCTGGCAGGCCACATGGCAGATGAACAAAACCCCCCTGCCTTCCACAAAGAAAATGAAGGAAAGCAGGTAGAGGGTGGGGGTCAGTCACAGAGCTACCTTTGTTAGGATGTTCCTCCTAACACTGTGCAGCAACCAGGCTTCCTAAAACTTGGTGAAGTTCTTCACTGATCTTCAACAGCCCCATGGGCAGATTGGACACAGGTCCTCACAGAGAAGAAATTAAAGCAGAGTACAGCTGTCCAAGTGGCCCAAACATAAGCACAAAAAGGGTTGGAATTCAGGTCCCACCACCCTTGTTCAGGGCTCATATCTATTGGGTGGCAAAGAGCCAGGCACACATGGGCACTGGCCTGGGCAGGCACCAAGATGTGGTTTCACCAGACTGAGGTTCTCATGGACTTGGTGTTTGGTGCAAAACTTTAATTCAACTGCTAGCTCTATAAACAGGAAAGCATATTTCTAATCAATAAAATTTTCCCTTTTTGACAATATTATGGTACAAAATTCTGATATCTTTTTCAGATTTAAAAATGTAATAATAAAATATAATATATAACAGCATAATATTTAAAACAACACAAAATGCAAGCATGGCTTTAGATTTCTCACAAAACATATTTTCCCCCAGAGTAAATTTTTATTCAAATATATCATTTATATATCTTTATGGGGTATATAATGGCAACTCAATAGACGTATACAAGTTTTATCATGCAACTTTGATATTACATCCAGGAAGTCCCTATAATGAAACCTGAAATTAGTTTCATTGTGATGAATTACTTTTCCTAGAATTCATACTGTGACAGAGTCTGAAAGACTGTCTCTTCAGGCCCTTCAAGAATTAGGACATTCTAGCATTTCAAGCAGGCATTGATGCAGGAAAGATGAGTCTGGACACCTGAGGAATTTGGAGGAAGCAGATTTATTCAAGCTGCAGCAACCCAGAGGGACTAACACCAAACAAGCTCTGGACCCCAGGTCTGGAAATTCTCTAACATTGCAGTGGGTGGTTACACAGAATAATGTTTAATATAACTTAACTTTGTTTCACATTCATAGGTTGGACAGAGGTTTCACAATTTTTTACACAGAAAACAGAAATTTTCGCACATCAAAAAACTTGATTGGAGACTATTATTTTTTAGGATGTAGATGAGCACAATACCTTTATTTTTATGTGGTGCTGAGAATTGAACAAGGGGCCTCACATGTGCGAGGCAAGTGCTCTATCACTGAGCCACAACCCCAGCCCTGCAGGCCTAACTCTTACAAGAAAGAGAAACCTGGCCTTTACAACAAAAAGGAGCTCAAAGCACAATGAGTGCTCTGGAAATTTTGTTGACTTCTTAAAATAATCTCTTCTTGATTAGGAGAGAGACTTGTGTGTTACAATTAAGGTGGGAGTCTTTTGGAAACTACAGCATTACCCCCTTTGATGCTCATTATTTAATACTCTAAGTCAAAGGGCATTATTATCTTCTTGGCTTAAAGCTTTATATAATGTAATATCATAGTTGTTGTTTCTCTTTTTTTAAAAAGAAAACCTGCTTCTATTGTAGAACCACTAGTTTTAATGAAAAGAGGAAACAAACATGGAAGCAATACACAAGTTCATAGCACAATCCATGCTATGTCAATTAAGCTTTGAATCCACCAAGAAAAGGAAACCATCCTCCAAATAGTGAGCTTGGATCTCAACTGCAATGCCCTTTCAGGATTGAACTGGTACATGTGTGTGTTTTCTGATATTATTAACTATGTGTTTGATTGTTATCAGTCCTAGAGTCAAGACAAAACAAAGGACTCTGTATATGACAGAAGTAAGGGGTGGCAATGACAGTATAAAAGCTGTCTTAAAGAGTGAAACAGTCCATTTTCCTTTGGGTTAGTATATCTTTCACCTTGTACATCCAACCCAGAGTGGCTGAAGCAGGGATGATGTTTCCTCAAGCTTTGGGCACATTCAGGCTAGTCAGCTTCCAGAGTGACTTGAGCAGGGCTGGTGTCCTTCGGATCTTTGAGTTTCTCTGGTGTTTCCTTCTTCCTGATGCTCAGCTTAAGGGGTACAAATTAAGGAGGGAAAGCTGCAAAAGAATGTACTTAAGAATAAGAGATTTTATTTTCAGGAGGTTCCAAAGCAGGCTAAAAGGGACAAAGTATTACATAATGTATATCTCTGCATATGTACATACACACATTGACATATTTGGTGACACTCTAAAAATTAGAGTAAGGGATTGTAGATAGTGCTCTATGTGGGGGTGTGACAAGAGGTGGGGGATATCCCAGGAGGCTTGAACTATGTAGATTTAACTCAATGTAACTTTAAACAAATTTGAAAACAGCCTATAATTTCACAAGCCTGACCCAACATTGGCTTATGATCTTCCATATATTATTATTTCATCTAAAAAATGAAGTAAATTCAACCGCCTGCTCACAGGTCAGTTGCCTTCCAAAGGTGCACCTCTAAGTGGGTTGACTTTAATCTCAGAATATATTTATGCATGGAAATCATGTCAAATGCCTTCCTGGCTCCCAAAGTTTAGGTACTGCTCAACAGCTTAATTTGACCCCTGGCTTATCCTCCTCACCAACTTTACTTTACCAGATACAAACCCAAGGTTGTACCTAGTTCTGCACCCTGGCCAAGGTCACCCAGTTAAGAGGGATTTAAATCCAGCTCTACCCAATCTGAAGTCTTTACTTCTCCTCACACTACCACTTAGCCAGACAAACTTGCTTACTTATATTTTTCCTTTCTTGATAATCTCTTGGAAGAAGCCAGTGTTAGGCTAAATTTGGTAGATCTAGGAGGGTATTTTCCCAATAGGCTATTTTTCCTACAAGTCCAGGTATGGCCAATCTGGCTGTCCCCAGCCTGCTGCAATGTACTGGGGCCTCACACCACTGCCCAGAGACCCTGTGCCCAGATGACCCTATGTCCAGGACACAGAGTCTCCTCAGGGAAGAGTGGAGGAGTAGGAGAAGGAGACACCATGGAAAGTTCAGGAGAAAGGACCAGAAGGTTCTTCCAGGGCTAGACTCCCAGAGCAGCCAAAGATCCCTCTCTATCTTGCCCTACAGGATCAGGTCTAGACCTGGCCAGCAGCTCCCAGGCTCTAACCCCACCCTCTCACCAGTGAGCTGGACCCACCTAGTCCCACCCACTGCCTCCTGTGAGGACTGCAGCCTTTATTTAGAGTGCTCACTTGTTTATTTAGATGAGTTCCCTGAGTTAGAGCCACAACTCCTCAAGGGTCCTGAGGACTGGTGTCTGGTCCTGGGGTGACAAAAGGCAGGCAGCATGCAGTGGAACTTGGTGAGGTGACTGTAATGGAGAATGATCAGTTTCCCAGCTCTTATACATCTTGAGCAGAGAAGCATCCTTGGGGTCAATTCACTGCAATGGCACCATCATGAAATGGTGGCATATGGTGGCAAGAGCAGCATCCATCTGTTTTGGGCACAGGGCATCAGGCGTCAAAAGTCAGGAGTTGAGTATTGGTGTGAGGTGAGGGCGACTGTGGCGTTGTCAGCATGCAGCTGTGATTTGGGAGTTCCTTGCTTCCTACTCATGGTGGCCGTGACAGTGGAAGAATCCAGAAACAGTGGTTGTAACAACAGATGCATCCAGCCATGAGTGTTTTCATCTGCCATAGTGACAAGGGTCTGGCTGCAGTTGCAATGAAGTTGGCCCCAGTACTGAGTGTCACTGTCTAGTATCCATGTTAAAGTCTGGTGGCAGCAGGGTGGAGCTCCAGAGTCTGGCAGGGGCGGGAGCAACATACAGCAGCATCAGGGGTCCAGCCTCAGTATAGAGGTCGGGCACCAGGTGTGGGGTAAAGTACAATTACATTGGGGCCTTGGTGGGCAGTGTTGGAGTCCATCTGGAGTTTGGAAGTTTCAGTGCTGCATAATGGTAGTGGCACCATAAGAGTTCAGAAGCAGGGGCAGCAACAACAGGCAGTGTCCAGCAGTGAGAAGCTTCATCGTGCAGAAGTAACTGGGTGAAGTGAAGGTGGCATCCATTGGCCATGTGGGGAGTCTAGTTGGCTGCAGCGAAGAGCTCCAGACTGGCATGGCAGCAAGGGCATGGGATAGTGGGTGTCAGAGTGATAAGGTAACCAGTAGCTGGGATGTCCTCTGTGGTGGAGGCTCCAGGCCCTGGTCTTGCGCCTGGTCGACTGGCCTGCTCAGGAAGAAGATTGCAGGAGGCAGTGGTACCCAGGCAGCTGCCCAGGACCTTATGCTTCCCACAGCTGCCATGTCTTGCTCTAGCCATGAGCCCACTGTGTGTCTGCTCACCCCATCGCCTGATATAGCCTCTCTACTGATTAACTAGACTGTCTGCTAGGTTGTGGCAGTCTTGGGAGAAAACCTCACCATCCCCAGCCACTTCCTGCGTGGACTGTGGGTGCAGAAAGCAGAGGTCCTAGGACATCTTCACCCCCAAAGTGCATTTCTTTCGCTGGGAGTGGCAGAAGACCAAGGCAGAGAACTCGTTGCGCTTAGACTCCCACTTCCACCTATGTGCTCCACCCTTGTCCCACCCCAGGGATGCATTTGGAGGGTGAGGATTTTCTAGGCCCCCCCACTCCCACCTCTGCACTCTGCTACCACAGCCCAGGGGAGATATAGCTGGGGAGGGTGGGTGCCTTCTCCCAAGGCTGCCCCAGCTGGCAGCAGGCCTACTCATCCCTCAGAGGCTGCAACTCAGGGTGGGGCAGGGTGAACTCAAGGATTAGGTGAGCAGCCTGGTAAACTCAAGGCCAATGCCAGGCATTGCTGAAATGGGCAGCATGAGGTCCTCAGCAGGTGTCTGGGAACCACCGGCTCCTGCGCCCTGCTTTGTGGGCAGGCAGGCCCTACCAGGAGCAATACCAGTTGCCTGGAGGAGCCACTGCAGAGGCCATCACAGCCTCCAGTCACCCTCTGACTCTGAGGCCTGCTGTCCCAAGCTGTCACCATCACCGCTAACAGAGCTCCACAGTGAAGCCATTGGAGTCCCCACAGGGCCACCAGTGATGCCTCAGCCACCATCACTGCACTGGGACCAGACTCCTGCCACTGCCAGAGGATGACAATGCAACTCTCTGGATGCCTGGCTTGACGTTGCCACCTACAGACTCCTCAGTTGCCTTTGCCACCACTGCCATAGCTGAACTTCAGACACCAATACCTCCACAGATTCCAAACGCCAAGGCTTCACTGCCCAGGCTCCTGCCCATGGCTGTCCTCCAAGCCTGAGGCCAATTCTCCATCCTGCTACTGATACATCTGGGCTCCTCAAACTGCCTTAAGACACCTAGGCTTGCTATTTGACATTCTCCCCACAGATGGATGCCCCTGCTACAGGATTCTGACACTGCTCCTGGTCACTGGCAACGTCCGACGGAAATCCTGCTGTGGAACGCGGAGTTTGGCTTCTATATGCTTCAGTCCTAGAAACCAGACTTCTTTCACTAGATTCCTTTCTAGGTGCCACCTATACCTCCAGGCTTGGGAAGGGTCCAGCACATGCCCTTCCATGCCTGCTTCCTGTTCATATCTGTCAGGGGAATTAACCATTGATTGGGTTAAAGCTCTCAGAACTGAATCATTTCACTGATAATTCTTGTATTGGCTCACCCAGGAGCTTCTGGGGACACATACTACCTAAAGCACAACACATCTTCATCGAATAGCTTAGCAAGACCTTGTAGATGACTTGCAAGAGCTTCTACATCGGCACTTGTTTCTTTGCCTTGCACTTTTATTTTATGGAGAGGGGCTTCTTGGCAAAAACATAATGGACCAAACTCTGGCACCTTCAGAATTCTTGTGCAGCTTTCTCACTTCTCTTGTCAGTATAACAATCTAAAGTGATGGCCTTATCTGGATTTGGCTTCATCTTCATAGAACGTGGGGTGTTCTTCTTTTATTCAGAATATAAAAAGTTTTTCCAGATCAGGAATAAGGCATTTTTTGCCTCTAGTCATTTACATATGCCTTGGAGCTGCACTTTAAATTCCTTCTTGAACATTTCCTTTGCATTCTCAGTGTGACAAAGTAGTGTAAGATGTACAGCTTTTTATTTGAAGTGAAAAACGTAAGACTCTTCTTTTTATTTAAACAGTACAGACCATTAATGAGTCATTAACGGTTCTAACTTCAATATTGTGTCTTGAAGAATAAGAGGATGGTGAGCCATGATCTGTGGAGCAATAAGAATGTACATATTAAGGTTTTTATCTTATATGAGTGGGATTTGTAGTGCCACATGACAGTTAAAATAGTTCATAGTATGAGTTATCATGGCCTAAAATTTTCAACACTCATTAGTCAGTCACTTCTGCTCCATAACTGGGGCATCTATCTCACCTCCTTCTGGATGGCCTGTTTGTATCCTCTCTCACAGCACCTATGAGTTCTATATGGGCTCCATCAACAGCTACGCAGTACTGGTGGTGGCACAGCCTGGTGAATGGATTAAGCACTTTTAGGTCAACATAAAAGAATGCCACTAAAAATACTTACAATGCCATAAGAATTAGCATCACAAAAAATAAAATAGAAAAGGCGAAAGATTTATGCGATCTGAAGAGAAATAAAATAGATGGTGCGGCCAATTTGGAAAGCACTATGGAGATTCCTTGGAATGCTGGGAATGGAACCACCATTTGACCCAGCTATTCCCCTTCTCAGTCTATTCCCTAAAGACCTAAAAAGAGCATACTACAGGGACACTGCTACATCGATGTTCATAGCAGCACAATTCACAATAGCAAGACTGTGGAACCAACCCAGATGCCCTTCAATAGATGAATGGATTAAAAAAATGTGGCATTTATACACAATGGAATATTACTCTGCATTAAAAAATGACAAAAATCATAGAATTTGCAGGGAAATGGATGGCATTAGAGCAGATTATGCTAAGTGAAGCAAACCAATCCCTGAAAAACAAATGCCAAATGTCTTCTTTGATATAAGGAGAGTAACCAAGAACAGAGTAGGGACGAAGAGCATGAGAAGAAGATTAACACTGAACAGGGATGAGAGGTGGGAGGGAAAGGGAGAGAGAAGGGAAATTGCATGGAAATGGAAGGAGACCCTCACGGTTATACAAAATTACATACAAGAGGAAGTGAGGGGAAAGGGAAAAAATACAAAGAGGGGAAATGAATTACAATAGGGGGGTAGAGAGAGAGGAGGGGAGGCGAGAGGAGGGGAGGGAGGATAGTAGAGGATAGGAAAGGCAGCAGAATACAACAGACACTAGTATGGCAATATGTAAATCAATGGATGTGTAACCAATGTGATTCTGCAATCTGTATACGGGGTAAGAATGGGAGTTCATAACCCACTTGAATCAAAGTGTGAAGTATGATATATCAAGAACTATGTAATGTTTTGAACAACCAGCAATAAAAATTTAAAAAATAAAATAAAATAGATAATCTCAGGGGGGAGGGAAAGGATAGCTGTGCTGGGGGTTCTGGCACTGGGTAATGCTCAGGGGCTCACATGTTGGAGATGCCTTTGAAAAGTTTAGAACTAGGGAAGTGAGGATACATTCTAGGAGATGTGGAGGGCTATGGCCTAATAGTTTCTTGACCTCCTGCCTCTATTGTTTTGGACCCTGAATTTATATTGCTGCCAGGAAAGGTGGTTCTCTTTCAGAGGATGGGATGGCAGCTTGGAGCACCATATGTACCATACATATATACCAAGTGGAAGATAATGTTCAATATCCACTGACTTGCTTATTGGCAGCTAAGCTTCCTCCTCTTCTTGAAGGTTCAGTGGCCACTGGTGGCTCCATATCTTCCTGTGTGGTTAATGCTGGTGTAGGACCAACCTCTGATTTTGAGGGCTATTTCTCCTCCTTCACAGGGAATGTGATGATATGCTCCCCCAAATGTAAGCAAGTAAGTTGGGCCACAGCTGCTGGAGGCTATTGTATCACTTGATATGGTGCTAGAGCTGCAGGAGAAAACACCCAACATGACTGACTTTCCTTGGGCCTTTCCCAATTCACACTAGAACACTGCCTCTGAGAATAGTCCTGGCCCTCCTCCACAATTCGCCATCTTTCCAGACTAGGTTCCACCAGCTGAAGGATGTCAGAGTTGTGTGTCTTGGGAACATATGACAGATCCCAGGGGCACCAGCTGAGATTCCTCTGCACACACCTTCAGTCATCCACCCCAGACCCCATCATCAGAGAGCTCAGACTTACAGGATCTGTGTTCTTCAGCTGGGGAAGCACATGGAAGTTCCCCTCTGATTCAGGCATAATGATCAACAGGAAGGTCCTGAGAAGCTTCAGGTTGTCCAAGTCTTGGGACCTCAAAAATATTCTGGATAGAGGTACAGCTGCATTTTGATGATGGAGCAGAGGGTGCTGTGGAATGTGGAGTGAAACAGGGAGTCATGATGGACAGGGCCTCTCTTTTAACTGGAACCACCCAAGGTCCCTGCATCATGGGTTCCCAAAGAGTAGCCGGGCAAGTCCATGCACCAGATCAAAAGGGCAACCTGTGAGGCACATGTGTGGGTAAGGGGCTCCCCACACTTGCTGTCCGGTCTCTGTACAGAAAAGTAGTGGCAACCTGGGTTTGGATTGGCTGTGTTGGAAAGGGATCCACACAGGGCTTGGCTCTGAGGCCCCAACCACTACTCTGTTCCTTTGGTGCCCAGAATCCAATGCAGAACAATATGTTCTTTCTACAGGGTAAACCCCAGTGTTGAGTCCTCTGTGGGAAATCACACAGGGTGGAAATTGGGATTTGCCCAGCCATCATTTATAAGAGCTTCCCATGAAACAGGAGCCCTCCTGACTGGCCCAAAGAACACTCCCTTCTTTCCTTGAAGCTACTCCTCACAAACATCTGGCTGCAGGTTTCTATACCTAGAGATGGTGAGGAGGCTGACACCTCTAACATCCTGTGCCCCTCATCTGCCAAGATGGCTGGTGGGCTTGACTAACTTCCTGACAATCCTGGAACTCCAGGAGGACTAGAAGTTTTGTCTGCATTGATTCCTAAATAATAGGCCAAATGATGGCCCATGGTGGTGCTACACATACATTTGAGTGATGACTGAGCCAAACCACCTACTGCCTAGCTATTCAGGGCCAGAACCCTATTCGTTTCTCCCCAGGTGTCCCTATTCTGGCTACATGCAGGTTGGAATGCTCCCAGATGCAATCCACAGACTTCTTCCTAAATGTGGAAATTGTTTTTCCTGAAGCCTCAGAGTAGCGAGGCCTGAGGCAGAGAACTTTCTCACAGGGAGGGGATATGCCCACAGGGTAAGGCCAGAGCTATAGGCTGCCTAGAGTTACACAGAACCAGACCTGAGGCAGACACTCTTGGGGCTCATCCTACTCGGTTTTCTAAACATCCAGGCAGGATGCTCCTCTGAAAACACTACTTTCCCCAGAGCTGACTGAGTTCCCAGAATTCCCAGCACCAAGCAGGAGATGGCCATGTGCCAGGGCTTGGAAGCAATACACATCTTTTACACAGCAGCTCCAGCACCTTCTGAGGAATGTCCAAATTTTGGGAGGAATGCAGTACCTTTCAAGAATTGAAGACAGTAGCTGCTGCATAGTAAGTGTGCATACATTTGTTTTAGTAGCACCACCTACCACTGTGTTTCTGGCCCATGCTCATGGATATTGTTTCTTCAACTCTTCATGGTAACTCAATGTGATGGGTATATCCCCCCTCTAGAGGTGAGAAAACTGAGTCATGGTCAGATGAAATGACTTGCCACAGAATACTAGCTACAAGTGCCAGGGGGGGGATACAAATCCAGGCTGTCCCACACCAAGTCTGGAAGAGAGTACCGTTATTCACTCATTCAACAAACCCCTATGGGTGCCTCCTGGAAGTGAGTGCTTCCTGTGTAAGCCCAAAGATTCATAGCACCCATGCAATGTAGGTGTCACTTTTACCATTCCCAAGTTTCCAATAAGGCTGCTGACCTAGAAAGGCAAGGCCCATCAGGCCTGTGAAGAGACTGCTGCACTTTGCATCAGTGAAGCTCCACATGGATTCAGGTTGCTCTGTCCTGATGGCTAACGTACCTGCTTCCTCAGATCACAGCCAGTAAACATCATGGTCATGGCCAAAGATGGGTTCATGTCATTCTACAACTGTCCATTCCCACAGAATGTGCATCATCAAGAGGAAAGATTAAGGTTAGCTCCAGACTGTAGGTGACAATGATGTGGGTTTCTGAACTGGAACAAATGTGCCTCTCTGGTGGGTAGTGATGGTGACAGAGGCAGAGGCTGAGGCTGGGCAGGGATGGGAGCATTTGGGAAATCTCTGTTCTTCCCTTCAATTTTGAGCTTAAAAATTCTCTAAAAAGTTATCAAGTAAAAAACAAGAGGAGGAAGAAGTGTGCTTTGTCACTCTGCACTGGGAGAGGCTGAGGGCAGGCAACCAGAGCTTGGGGCAAACAGACCCAGCACCTCCTTCCCAACCTGCCTCTCTCCAAGCTCAGCACAGCATGGTCTTCAGGAGGCTTTGGGGTCTTTATAGAGAAGCTGTCTGATGGTGACAGCTCAGAAACCCTGCCTGACACCTCCTCAGAAGGCCTTAGGGGAGACTCAGATTTAGGGTGGCCCACCTCTCCCTCTTTGTCACTGGGCTGTTCCTACTTATCTCTATTCCACCCCTGCCCCCTTCGGAGGCTGCCAGCTGCTTGCTGCCTGAGCACATTTGAGCTGCCCTTCCCACTTCTTGGCCCAGCAGCTCCTGTCCATCAATAAGCTCTCAGCGCTCATGACACTTCCTCTGAGAAGCCCATTCTGACTGCCACCTAGGAACACCCTGACCCTCTGTCTCCTCTGTTTCCTCAACCATTTCTGAATTCATCCTATTTCTTCATCAGTTTACTTGTCCTTGCTCAGTCTCTCCTTCTAGACTGTGGGCTCCAAGAGGGTGGGGTCCTTCCTTGTGCTCACTGTTGTCTCCACAGCTCCCCCGGGATTGGAAAGGAGGGCTTGGAAGCTGTGGAAAAGTCATAGGGTGAGGATATAATGAGAAGTGGGTCAGCTGCAACCTGAGGGAGGGCCCTCACCATACGCTGCCATCCTGGCCCCCTGATCTTGGCCTGCCAGCCTTCAGATCTGTGAGAAATCAGTTTCTGATGTTTCAAAGCCACACAGTTGATGGTCATAGTTACAACTGCCTCCACTGATTAAGACCTGGGCAATCGGAGCCAGGCTTGGGTACTGCACTCTGGACACTTGGAGGTACCCAGGAAAGCTGAGGATGCTCTCTCCATGCAGCCAGTTGGTGTCTGTTTGTACAATATCAGGGTCTGCTCACATGATCCAGTGGACACCCGGCAAATAGTAAGCCTGCAGGCAGCACTTAAGACCAAAGACAGGCACAGGGGCAAAATCAGCCACCTCTACTGCAAGGGGCTGTGTTCTAAATGCAGCTGCTCTCACCCCTTCAGTGGGGACATCTGTGGCTTGCCTGCTTGGCTTTCATCTCCCTGTCTCATCATTTACCCTTGAATATTTTGGGTGACTCTTTCTTTCTCTCACACAATGATTCAGCCCCTCCAGGCTTCACCACTGAGATCAATCCATCCCACCATGATGGGCAGATAGAACCATGACCCAGGCTAGCCCATGACTTTCACTATCATCATTAGGACACTGTCTTTTCCTCCAATGCCAAACTAGAAGATTGTGTCTTTAAAGCTGCTTGGCAACATGCCACCACCCCCAGAGACAGGGTGGGCAAAGAAGGCAGTGTCAGGAGATGCAGAGAGGCAGTGTCCTGATGATGACACTGCAACCTCTGGATAAAGCTATGCCTGAATCTGTTGTGTTCAGCCCACAATTCCCAAACATGTGAACCAAAGCAATCCACTTGTCAGCCTTTCTTTCTTCTGTAAACTTATGCTTGTTTACTTATTGATCTAGCTAACATTGTTAAGGTTTATCCAATTTGAAAGGTGGACCGCTTTGCTGCTTCATAGCTGTCTGGCCTTGGCTCAAGTCCTTAAACCCTCAGAGCTTCAACTTCCTTGCTAATAAAGAGGAGTTGCTACTTTCACCTACACAAGAGGAAGTCAGCCTTGTAGATTATATGAGACAAGGCAAAGCACTTAGGATCGATGTGTGATGAACTGAAGATTCTATAATTCTAGTCTACTAATTAAGCATAATTGACTGAAGAATAACTACAGGGAATGCTTTCAAAGACCCAAGTATCACTGAGTGTCTGACTCCTAGGGCCTCAGCTATCTGATTTTTCAATGTGGCCTTGGTATGGCAGCAACTGTTGCATTCCATAGAACACCCACAATCTGAGCTCCTAAAATATCAGGAACAGAAAAAGCATAAAAATATGAATCTTCCATCTTCTCATATCACTAAAAGAAAAACACAGTGACCCATCTGAATTTCCAACTCTGAAACCCCTCACCCAAGGGCTCAGGACAACTCCATGGCAGGATCAGGAGGCTCCCCCCAAAGAGCTTGTCCCTTTGGACATCAAGAAATACCCCTTGCATTCAACATATAGCACAGCTCTGGGGCCTGCAGCACCCCTACCATGGGCTTATCCAGGTGATCAAGCTCATGCTCTGAGAGCATCTGCAAAGTCATCTGTAAGCAGAGGGCAGAAACTGACCCCCTGCAGCTGAGTCCATCTTGCTCCCACTGGAGTGAGTGAAGCAGTCCTTCCTGCATACAGATGGCACCACGAGAACAGGTCAGCAACACTGCTGCACAAGGGAAAAGAGACTGTCATTCCAGACGTTCAGGTGCTACTAAATGGGCAGGACCACAATTTGAACCCAGGACTGTCTGATTCCAAACTCTGGCCTTTTGCCAACTCCAACTCACACTCCCTGCATAGGTCACAACCACCTGTGGGCTGTTGGTTGCAGCTGCAGAGCAATGTAAAGCATGGTTTGCAGCCAGATCCCTGGATGAACCACTCACTAGCTCTGTGACCTTAGGCAAGATACCTGCCATGTCCTTGTCCCAGTTTTCTAATGCACCAGTGAAGGTGTGTTGTTCACTCCACAGAGCATGGGGGTGGTTAAATGAGATTGTCTATTGAACAGCTAGGTATCATATGGTAATTTTTTGTTTTGTTTGTTTGTTTTTATGCCTTTATTTACTCAGGATGTCTTTAACTGAATCCTGGGCTTCCTGGAGGGGAGCAAGCCTTATCAGCTGCTGTTTATTATATCTTAAGTACAGCCTTGGCTAATTCCAGGGAGGACTGGTCACAGAGCGTCGTGCCAGCTGGTGGCTAGAACCTAGGGCTCACCAGAGGTGGTGGTCAGCTCTAGAACCTTCTGTGCTTAGAAAGCAGGAGCAGGGGGATGTGAGCAGGGACTTTTTAGGAATCACATGGTTGTTAGGGACAGAGGCCTGGGAACAAGGCTCAGGCCGTGTCCTGTTGCATCAGGTGCCTGAAGCCTTAGCAATTTTGCAGGCCCCTGGGGGTGACAAAAGTGCCCTTTCCTACTTGTTAACCCATGACAACATCCTCCCCCAAGCTACTACAGCACCTCATGAGGCTTCTGCAGGGAGACCCAACAGCATGGCACAGGAGACACAAGCAAACAAGAAAGCCAGGCCCCTCTTGCCACTCTCACTATTGGTAACCAGGAAGATCAAGGCTGCCAGACACCCAGCACTATGCAAAGCTCCCAGGAGCTGTGCTGCCAGAGTCCTGAAACAGCCTCAAAACTCATCATATGGGTGGGACTGCATTATTCATGAGAAGTTCTGCCCCCATGAGCCTACACACAGGCTCAACTGAGTCAATCCTACAGGACTCAAGGGACCCAGAAATGTCCTTCTTGGAAGTTCTGTGCCCATTCAATGAACAAGGATTCTGCCAGCCCTACTCTGAATGCTGAAAAGTGGAGGCTGAGCCTAAGGTTCCCAGCCCAGAGGCAAAATTCTGCAAAGAATAGGCCGAAGTTTCCTCTTTGGCCTGACACCCTAGTGACCTTGCTTCCTTCCTACTGGTCCCTGATACTTCCATGTTCCTCGTCTGGTCCAAACTCCCCCAGGGCTCCCATCTTACCCAGGGTAAGGGCCAAACACCTCAGCAGCCACGAGACTCTGCAAGGTGGACCCTGTTCTTTCTCTGACCTCATCATCACTCTCCTTCATTCGCTCTGGTTTCATTGGCCACCTTGCTACTCTGTCTTTCCAGCTCAAGATCTCGCAGGTGTTGATAATTCTGCCAGGAACACCCTTCCTGAACAAGTGTATGTCCTCCCTTCCTTCAACGCTCTGCTCAATCATTATCCCCTCAGCGAGGCCAAGCTGACCACCACCTCTGGTGAGCCCTTTCCCTGTCTTTCTGACCTTTATTTCTGCCATGGAACTTACTATTTATCTACCTGTCCTCAGACTGGATTGTGCTCTCAATGAAAGCATGTAAGTAATTGCTCAATTTGCATCTGCACGGGGAGAGGAGCCTCAGTGGTGATCAGTTCGTCTACCACATGATGCCACCCCTAACACACACACACACACACACACACACACACACACACACACACAGAGACCAGGCTGACCCAAAATGTCTACACCATGCAAGATCTCGAGCTGACATCTCAAAAGATGCAAACATGGCTGCAAAGGGGTGCCAGGCTGAGCAATGGTGGGGGTGTGACAAGAGAAGGGCAAATCTCACACACACATACACACACACACACACACACACAAATCATAGCCTTATTTATTCATATATACTCATGCATTACACTAAACAAACTCACAAAAACAGTTCACACCGATTCACATGCAATGTCTGGAAACACACTTGGACATCTGCAGACAGATGCACATACATTCTCTTACTCACACACTGCAGCCCAAAATTCCACACATATGCACACCACACACACACATACACACACATACACACACACACACACACACACACACACACAGAGCCATGTGTGTACCCATGCACACTCAGCCCAGACCTGCAGATGCCATCCTTAGCCCCGCCACTCTAAATGTTCCCTACCTCTACAGGGACCTCAGAGGTGACTAGCTATAAATCCAGAGGCTGGACTAATCTCCACCATGGCCCAAGGGACAGTAAATGGGCAGCAGAGAAGCAGAAGTCTGTTTGTACTTCTCCTGTGTAAGGTGGTTAAGATGATGGGACGCTGCCTGCCAATGGAGCATTCCACAGACCTGAGACCCCCAAGAAGTGGCCTCTGTCTCCTGGTGGTGGTGGCTCTGGGTACTGCGAATGTGTGCGTGCAGGAGGGAGTCGTTTTGTCCCCAAACTGAACCTCTTCTTTGCTGAATGCTGGGCCCTCTTTGGCAGGCCCAATCAACATGGTCCTCCCCAAACAGTCCTACCTGTCCCCAGGAGCTTGTCTCTCCTTTAAGGCCCCCTCACTGAGACCCACACAACTGTTCCTGCACAACAGGGGGTCCCAACCAGACACCTCAAGGTATGCCCCCAACCTGGAGGATCTTCACACTGCATCCACCCCTGCACACAGCTTAAAGACACCACAGGTACCTCATACCTCCAGCCCCAGAACCCTAAACACATGGGTTACCCCTCCAGCCCTCCAGAGGTAGATGCTCATCCTGGGTGAGCCTCCCTACCATGTGGCAGCTCCTGTCACCAGGGAGCACCCCTCCAAGAACCATTGGCCCCCACCCAAGTTGGCTGTGCCTTCCCAGATGTGCGGCCTGCACCTACCTTCTTCCTCAAGGTCAGCAGCAGCTTCAATACTCTGCAGCAGCTTCTGCCTTATGCCAGGTCTTCATCTCTAGGGGACAAGCCGGTGGGCATGGGTGACCACATGGTAGGAGCATCCAGGGCTGTCCACTCCCCAGCCCACCTTGACCTTCCTTACCTGAGGGAGCAGCAGCCATGGCTCTCACAGCGTCCTCTGAGCAGAAAGGGATGGGGGACCCTTGGGAATATGTGCCTGGTAAGGGCAGTGTGTTTGGTGCTACAACTCAGGTGGGCATGGGTAGAGCCAGGGACTGCCAAGTTCTGAACTCAAGGTCAGGTGCCTCCCGCTACAGTTGGACCCTTCACTAGGAGGGCACCATCACCTAAGATCAGCTTGGAAAGTGTTGGGAAATTTTCCTGGAGACCAAAGCCTTCCTCAGGATCTGAGGATCTCCTCACCTGATCCACGCTGCCCTCACATGGACTCATACCAGCATCACAGAGCAATGGTACAGTAGCTTAACCACAAGAGGCCTCTGCTTCCTGCGGTGTCACTTCAGCGCCCTCTACTGAGGAAGCATGCACTGTGTAAATGGGAAATGGTGCAAAAGCCAGGCTATGGTGGAGGAGCAAACACTGAAGGAAGGAAGGAAATAAAATCGGAGCCAACATTAATGAACTTGACAACAAACATAACAACACTAAGGACCAATGAAACAGTTGTTTCTTTAAAAAGGTAAACAAGATTGAAAAGCCCCCATGCTAAAATAACCAAGAAAAAAAGCAGAGAAAAGCCAAGTTTATAAAATTAGAGATTAAAAAGGTGAAATCACCATAGATATCACAGAAATCCAGCGGATCATTAGACACTATTTTGAAAACTTGTACTCCAATACATTGGAAAACCTAGGAGAAATGAATACATTTCTAGATAAATAGGATCTCCCAAAACTGAATCCAGATCAAAAGAAAACCCAAACATACCAATGACTTGTAATGAGATGGAAGGCTTTTCATTACTGTCTCTAAAAAAGAAAAACTCAGGGCTGGATGGACTCCCAGCTGAGGTCTACCAAAAATCTTTGAAGAAGAAGTGATGCCAAAACTCCCCAAATTACTCCATGAAATACAAAGGGATGGAACACATTCCAAATTTATAAAGCCAGCATTGCACACATACCCAAACCAGATAAGGACACATCAAGGAAAAAAAAAACCTACACATCAACATCCCCAAAGAACTTAGATGCACAAATATTGGATGTACATTTTCTCTGATATGCAAAAAATAAAGAACAAAAAGGAAAAGGAATGTGGGAAAGATGAGTAGAGAAAAGGGACCAAGCGGTAGGGGTAGGGGAACTGAGCCATATTGCATCAGTAAAAATATGGGGAAAATGATACAGATTTCCAGGAAGTCTTGATACTAACCCCAACAACTGAGACAACCAGTCATTAAGGCAATGGAACAGCTCTCAAAAACTGAGAGGTATCTCATTTCACATAAAGCCACTGTTTCCTTGTTTTGGGGGGTGGGGAGAGAGGAGACTTGTCAATTAACCTACCCTTTAATATAGAAAAAATGCCACAAGATATTTGTTTGATGACATCGGAGGAAGCCCTAAAAGAAACTCCAACACAAGTCTTCACAGGTGTCAGCTTTCTGAGGCAGGCAACATGGCTCTCAGTAAATTAAGTGTCCTGGTAGAAATGTGAAGTGATCCAAATCAAGCTAAAGGAGAGCTGGAATCCTAGAGGTGATGACCCAACCAAGAGCTGCTCCTGGATACTACATTCCCCCACCCCCACTTTGGGTAGTAGTTATGACCGTTTAATTTTTTCTCATGAAATTTATAAAATAGGTGCAGAATAACCATCTTAGTGTGTTCTACTGTGATTGGGTTTTTTGTTCACACAGAAAACACTCTACTACCATCCCAATTCCAGAAAGTGGGAAGATGTACTCAGGGGGCACTCTTCCTCTGTCAAAGCAGAATGACACCAATGCCTCAAGAATATGTTACACCCTTGAATTAATTTTTCCCTAGGTTCAAAAAAAAAGTGAGTTTTCTTTTCTTGTTCTTCCTGGCCCAGGTGTTCTGATGCCAGGCCTGCACTCTCTTTTAAGATGTTTGTGATGGTGATTGGCCCAAGACTCACAAACTGCACAAAGGATCAAAACGAAGAGGCCACTTCAGAAAGGGAAAAGTGTGGGCAGTGGGGCCCCTAGTGGATGTGACAGATGATTCAGACCCTTCAAGACCAAGGAAGTGGGTGACAGGTGGCAGCTCGTACAGCAAGTGTGAGTCTTCCCTTTGCACTTACAGTGGGGGCAAGAGATCAGGGGCCAGCATCCCTTCAACTCAAGAAATATTTTGAATAGGCCAGAAAAGGGGATGCTTTATTTTGCAAGAATGCATCTATAGGCCAAGCCACACCGTCTCCTTTGGGGTGATGGTTGCATTCCACATCTTTAGGGAGCCCAATCTACTCGGTGGAGAGTCCCACATAAGTCATGTAGGGCACCAATACATGAGGTGGATCTCTCACCCATTCAGCTTCTCCTGCCAGTAGCCATCTGGCTCCATTACCTACTCCATTGCCTTTGTCTGGAGTGGTGTTGAATCCTTCTCTTTCTAGAAGAGACATATTTTCTCTTCTCAGCCTTGATTTTTAACATCTCAGGACTCTCCTGGTTAGAAGGAGGAAGGAGGCATTTTTGGTTGAACATGGCAGCATTCCCCCCTGATCTGAGTCAGTTAGGAGACTGCTGCCAGGTACTTTGAATGGCTGCCTGAATTTTCCAAGTTAGTCAGTGTCCAGCAGAGGGAGCTCTCTGAAGTCCCAGCCATCTACCTGATGATGGAGATCAGAAACTGAAAGCCCAATCGGTAAGCAGGTGGAAAGGAATCTGACCTGGATTGAGGGAGGGATAGAGAAGGTCAAGAGGAACAGTAAATGAACACATGAAAGCTTGGTATGTTCCATCTGGGGCTTGTCTCCTGAACAGACATGTGAGATTTGTAGAGGGGTTGTCAGCTAACCAGGGACTGTGGATTCCCAGGACGAGCAGGACAATCATCTTCTGGTGGTGTCCTTCCTCTTCAGATGTGGTGAAGGAGGGTTAGAAATGTGTGAGTGCGTGGTTAGGAGAAATTCATGAGGGCCTGTCCACTTATCCATGAGTTGCACTTCTGATCTCTGGCTTTTCTATGTCTTAAGGAGGATTGAGTCTCCTGCCTAGAATGTATGAGAAGGGTCCTGAGGAGAGGGTGTTGTCCTAGAAAAAGGAAATTCCTGCATGGAGGTCAGAATTAGTTTCGGCAGCTGTAAAGAATATTGAGTGTTGTGTTCATATTTTCAAAATGGAGAATGCATTCTTCTTAGTGAGGTCTGAATGATCTCATAAGGGTTCAACTACAGCCCCATTCTGGGGACAGACAGGATGTGGAGCTGGGCAGTAGGTAATATCATTTCCCCTATCAATCTAGTTTCCTGACATAATTAGTCTTCAGTTATTTTGTGACACACACCATGGAATT
The DNA here is from genome assembly GCF_045843805.1 of Urocitellus parryii. NCBI lineage: Eukaryota > Metazoa > Chordata > Mammalia > Rodentia > Sciuridae > Urocitellus > Urocitellus parryii. The sequence continues at coordinate 99,817,890 of NC_135541.1, forward strand.
GACTGCGTTCTTTGCCTTGCTCATCCATTGAAGGAATTTCACAGACACAAATAGTGAAAGTGTGAGGGCAAAGTGTCAGATTATACAAAAACAATATAAAGAAAGCAGAACTCCTGCATGGGTGGGGTCCCAAGAGAGGGTTGCCAATGAGTGGCAATTGTCTCAGGTTTTATAAGGATCTAAGGGTTAAGAAAATAAGCCTCCAGCCCACTCTTGGTAAGGCATTCAGGGACAATGTGCACTTCATGTGCCATTTCTTCCCCTCATGTTAAGGTCACTGTGTTGAAGTTTATCCCTTTTTAACAGATGTCTCACCCTTTGTTTGAAGCTCAGCCTTGCATCTGTGGTCTTTGTATTCTGTTCCACTGTCGTCTTTCTGTTAGGAGAAACTTGACCTTTGTGAGTGCAAGTCTCCTATCTGCCTACCCAGCTCTTTCCCTACCCACGTTTTAGGGTGTGAGTCATATTTTGTGTGTTCCATGTTGATTGAGACTTCAGGCATCATATAGTCTCTAAAGAACTCCTCAAGATTTGCTCAACTGGTGAATTACTTTGGAGACAAAGGTGAGAACATAATTACATTGAACGAGTCACCTATACTCTCCCTGGGTAAGCTGTCTCCCAATAGTCACCTTCAAGGTACTTCTGAGCCACTTTCCATTCAATTTTCTACCAGTCTTGGACATTTAGGTGAAGTTCATTGCCAATATTCAAAACAATATGGCCCTCAAATTGGGCCCACTATTTTGGGCAGCTCTTTCATTTTCAGTCTCTTTTGGACACAGAATTGGCATCTGAGTCACATCTTTTTTCTGTAATAAGCATTCCAATTCCTCAGAAGAGCTGTCTGGATAATTGCATACACATATCTGTTCCAAAATGAGATTTTAAGGGACAAAACCCATGTCCATCAGTGCTCAAGAAAACCTCTTCTAGTGGTAGGCACTTCCCTACCAACTACAGGAGGAAGTAGAGAGGCATGACCCAAAGACCCTTCTGTCTACATCACACCACAGGAACACCAGAGGCTCCCCACTCTCTTAACAAACAGAGAACTCCACTCCTTCACACTGTGGAACTCAATGCCCAGGGTCAGTCCTCACTAGTCACAGCTAGAGATGCAACAAGGAATAGAGGCAATGGAGTGCCTCTGGAGTGAAACTCAACACCACACACCAAACCATCCTTAGCCAACTGCACCAGGAGAAGGCAGATGATAAGAATGGATCCAAAACAAATGTGAGACTCAACTGGGCATGGCAGTGCCTGCCTTTAATCCCAGAAGATGGGAGGCTGAGGTAGGAGGATTGAAATTTCAAATCCAGCCTCTGTAACATAGTGATGACCTATTCAAATTAGTGATAGCTTCTCTCAAAATGAAAATGAAGAAAAGTGGCTGGCTCAGTGCTTAAGCTCCTCTGTGTTCCATCCTAGATTAAAAATATATAAATAAATAAATAAATAGCAGAGACACATCCATCTCATCTGCAGGGCAAATTTAGCACAAATACAAGAAATTTCACAATACAAGGAAACCTGACACCTCCTACATTCTATAACTTTCTTGGCACTGATGCCAAATATTTGAACTTGCCAGACAAACTATGCAAAACATTAATCTTTTAAAAATATCAATGGAATCTGAGAGAATTCAGCTGAAAGATTGAAGGGGTTTAAGGCAGAATATGAACCCAGAGAGAGAATGTTTGAAAAAGGATCAGACTTAAACAATGAGTCACAATGGCCACCAGAAAGAACTTTGATTTGAAACCCTCACTGAATTGGACAATTTTTGTTGCTGGACAGGAAAGTGGGCAAAAACATTCAGGCTTTTTGAGATATGATCCTGTCCTTCCCTCTACTCTCTGCTCTGTCCTCCTCTCTGTTCTATCTGTTCTCCTGATCCAGTCTTCCTTGCTAGGAAAATCCCAAACTCCTTCCCATTGTTCTTCAACCTCTCTTTCCACATCCTCAGAACCACCCGAGCTGCTCTCAGCCCTACCTTACCTGTCTTCCCCCTCCCAATACACACCAATCTGTACCTGCCACCCCTCTTACCCCTCCACCCCTCCTCCTGCCACCACAGCTCCTCCTCCCTCGCTCCATACAACTCCCTCTTCTCCTGCAGCCAAGGCTCCTCTGCCCACCTCTTCTACTGACACAACCTTTCCCCTCCCCCTCCATCCCTCTCACCCCCCTCCTTCATCCTCTCCTGAAGCCATGATTACCTCCACCCACTCACCCCTCTTTTTTCCTCTCAGTGCCCACACCCACTCCCACCAGACCCTCTTACCAGATAACCCAAAGTTCTTTGTCCCTTCAGGGAAGTGGCTCATGCTGAAGGGATTGTCCAAGTACATGTCCCATTCTCACTTCAAGATCTTTCCCAGATTGAAGAGCACCTTGGGTCCTTCTCTGCTGACATTTCTACTTATATTTCAAAATGCCAATACCTCTCCCAGACTTATGATCTTATCTGGCATGACATCTCTGTTGTTCTGTCCTCCATCCTTACCCCCATGAGTGAGCCCGCATCTAGCAGACTCAGTCAACCTATGATATCAGAAAAAAGCTCAAACAAGCTGAGGAGGGCCCTCAGAACCCTATCCAATATCTGGTGAAAATTGCCTTTAAAGTTTATAATGTCCGGGATGAGTCAGCTGAACTAGCTAGGTAGGCTCAATTACAGAAAAAGGTAACACTTCAAACCCAGGCCTTACCAGAGCCCTGAGGCCTACAGCTCAAGCAAGAGCTCCATGGAGGTTCCATCATTCCTCTACACCAGGTACTTGCTTCAAATGTGGATGCAAAGGTCACTGAAATCACCAATGCCCAAAGCCACACCCTCCTTCCAGGCCATGCCCTATCTGTAAGCACACAGAACATTTGAAGAGTGATTGCCCCATGGTTGGCCCTTCCTTGTTGCCTCTACATCGGAGTATGACCAGCTAGGTGGTATTTTCTCTTAAACTATTGGGGGTTCACAGAAGACTAAACAAGCCCAGACTTGAGGACCTCCATTACACTCACGGAGCCCAGGATAACAGTTCAGGTAGTTGTTAAGTCCACAACCATCCTTGTGGACACAGGGGCTACCTATCCGGTCTTGCCTGCCCACTCTGGGCCTGTGTTTTCTTCCAAGGACTCAGTTATGGAGTTGAAGGCAAACCCTCCTCCCCAAACTGAACTGCTCAGCTGACGTGTGCCCTGAAGGGACACCCATTCACAAACTCTTTTCTAGTCATTCCATCCTGTCCAATTCCTCTCCTAGGCAGAGATGTTCTCAAATTACTAAGAGCCACGGTCCAAAATACATCCAGAGAATACTACCACCCATGTCCTTCTGCCTCTAATCTTTACCTCTCTAATAACCAGACAGTATCTACTGTGCCATCGTCCCCTGATCTAGTCGATCTCCAGGATTGGGACATCTTCAAGCCGGTCATAGCCTCCCACCACAAGCCAGTACATATTTAGCTGAAACTGCAAACTAAACTTCCTTTATGTCCCCATTTTCACATCTCCAAAACCTATAGGGAGCAATTTAAACCCATTATAGACTGCTTACTTGCCCAGGGTCCCCGCTTTCCTACTGACTCCCCCTGCAACACTCCCATATTGCCAGGATGCAAACCCTCAGGAGCCTATCACTTAGTCCAGAATCTTTGCCTAATGAATGAGACAGTTATTCCCATCCACCTGGTGGTTCCCAACCCTGACACTCTTCTTTCTCATGTTCCCCCCTTTGAGCACTCACTTTATGTCCTGGATCTTAAAGATGCCTTCTTTATACTGTCCCTCCATCCTGACTCTTATTAGCTCTTTGCATTCACATGGGAAGGTAGCATCAGCTGACATGGACAGTCCTACCCCAAGGCTTCAGGGACAGTCTCTATCTCTTTGGGCAAGGCTTGGCATGGGATCTAACTGCTTGTGACTTAGGGGGCAGCACACTCTTACAATAAGTGAATGACCTTCTATGCGGTTCATCATTCAAGGCCTGTGAACTCACACTGCTCAGCCCCTCAATTTCCTGGGGTCCCTGCACTATTGGGCCTCTCCAGCCAAAGCCCAGCTTACTACCTCTTCAGTTCATTATTTAGGTACACTTCTCACTTCAACCTCTAAAAGCCTCACATCAGACAGAATTCAAGCTCTCCATGACCTACAACCACCCAAAACAGTGGAATACATCCTCTCTTTCCTGGGTCTGGCAGACTTTTTCAGGCATTGGGTTCCCCACTTTGCACTTCTTACCAACCCCTTATACAAGGCCACTAAGGAGACCCCTCATTGGACCCTCACCTCACCTAAGCCAGTAGCCAATTCCTTTTAAAAGCTCAGGAATGCTCTTACATATTCTTACACACTCTCTCTCTCTCTTCCTAACCCTAAACACCCTTTCCACCTTGTCATGGATGAAAGACAGGGTATCACCACTGGCCTGCTCGCTCAGCCAACTGCACCCTCCTATAAGCCAATGGGATACTTCTTCAAGCAGCTTCACTCTATGGTTCATGATGACTACCGAGAAATGTTATAAAATTTTATGTTCTCCTGAGAAGTCAACTTAAATATATCTCTAAAAGACAACAAAGAGAGCCTAACTTATTTAAAGTTTAAAAATGTTTTGCCTCTTTCCCTTAAGAGGAAATTAAAGGCTCTCTTACCTTGTCTGTTTCATGTTTCATATATAATGATAAATTATGTTCACTAGTTAATATTAATTTAAAAATTATGTATTTTTTTTATAAAATAATATTCAAGTAAAAAATTAAGATTAGTTTCAAAATCAAAACATCTTGCCTAAGATTGAGCAAGTGGCCACCACACCTAAGTTAAAATTCTTTCATATCATTCCAAGTTAAGACAATTATTCAAGTTTATTTAAAATTAAATTCAGAAGATAGGCTTTTGTTATAAAGATTACTCTATTCCTAAAGTAAACAAAAACACTATATATAAATAAGTAAATGTTTCAAATTATAAAAATTATATTCCTTAATTTATAACTATTATAAAATTAAATCTTTTACTCTTATTAGTTTTATATTGTATTATCCTTACAAGTTTTAAAACTATTATCTCATAAAGCCTTATGCAAGTACAAATTTTAATGTAACAACTGAAGGTAATTTATAATAATAAGGTGATTACTTATAAGAAAAACAAGTTGTAATTCTATATTTTAGTATCCATACTGGCCCCAGTTTATACTTTTATTGCTTAGCCCAGTAGTAGAGACAAAGGAAAATCATAAGACTCATAAAAACAAACAAAACAACAAAAATCTAGACCTCTTTTTGCTGTGGTGCCCTCTTTAGTTCGACAGCATGGACTTTAACAACCCTCCCTTGCACCACAGGTCCCTCTTGCTAATTTTCCTGGCCAAGTAAAAATATGTATTGTCACTTCTTGCTGTTTAAATATTTGTACAGTGCTGGGCCATTCTCTAAAGCTAATGGTGGTCCAGTTTATATCAACTTTTTTCTACAATTTTGAAAATAAAAAGGGGGAAACAAAATCCCATATAACCCCACTAAATCTCACAATTATTTTGAAAAGTTTCAAGATTGTGATATTAAAAGTCTCACTCCTGCTGAGTGACACATGGAGCTTCACTGGGGTGGATGCCCTGGCCAAATTGAGTGCCCTCACAGGTCTTCAAGGGCTATAGCATGCCAGACTCACCATCCTATGGTGGAGGTGATAGGATGCCCAGTGGCCCCATGGAGTGGAGGCAGGGCCAGCTGAGGCGCAGCTGAGGGCAGTGGAGGACTGTTGGGATCTAGGCAGTGTCAGTCCTTAAAGAAGTTAGCATCATCCTATCCTGGGTAGGGGGGCTGAAGGTGTTAAAGCCCAAGTGTGTTCTTAGCGCTTTATCGCGCTTCTTGTTTCTCCATGTGGGCTGATGACCATGGCTCCAAAAGCAGAGATCAGATGTGGGAGCCAGTCTGGGCTCCCAGGGCTCAGAGATGGATTATGGGTGGACGTCAAAGTAGAGGTTGATTTTGAGGATGTGGTGCTGGTTCCCCCAGGACAGCTTAAGCCTTTCTGTGTGGGCAGGCTTTGGGGGATGGCAGTAACTGTGGCCACACCAGAGGTTGCTTTCCCTGGGGTGTGCCTTGCTTTCTGTCCCTTGGTCCCCATGGTGGTGCTCTGGCTAGGGGCACTGGAGGTGTTTTGTTCTAACTGTGCCCCATGTTGCTGCCGGTTGCTTGGGGTACCTCCTCTTTTGGAGGAGATACACAAGGCCTCAAAAGCTATAATGAGTTCAGGGAGCATGTCATGGCTACCAGATCCTCTCGATGTCATTGGGACCAAAGGGTAACTAGAGGTATCCTTACTGGCTGTACTGCTTGTCCCACAAGGTGAGCTTAGGTGTTTCTGGGTGGGCAGGCTTTGAGGGATGGCAGTCAGGGTAGGAACATGAGTGTTTCCTTGCCCCTTTGTTCCCTTTTCTGTGTGTTTCCCCAGTGCCACGGTGGTACTGTGGCTAGGGGCACTGGAGGTGTTCTGTACCAACTGTGCCTCATGTTGCTGCCTGTTGCTTGGGGTACTTCCTCTTTGGGAGGAGATACACAAGGCCCCAAAAGCTGTAATGAGTTCAGGGAGCAAGTCTTGGCTCCCTGATCCTCTTGATGTCATTTGGACCAAAGAGAAACTAAAGATACCCTTTGTAGTGCTTGTCTCCTGAGGTGAGTTTTGGTGTTTCTGGGTGAGCAGGCTTTGAGGGATGGCACTCAGGGTAGAAGTTCTACTGTTTTCTTGCCCCTTTTTAACCTCTTTTGTGTTTTTCCTGGGTGCCATGGTGGTACTCTGGCTAGGGGCACTGGAGGTTTTCCGTTCCAACCTTGCCCCATGTTGCCGCCTGTTGCTTGGGGATTCTCCTCTTTGGGAGGAGCTACACCAGGCCCCAAAGGCTGACATGAGGTCAGAAAGCAAGTCTGGGCTCTCTGATCTCCTTGATGTCACAGGGGCCTTAGGGAGACTAGAGAAGCCCTTTTCAGTGGTAGTACTTGTCCCCTGAGGTGAGCTTAGGTGTTTCTGGGTGGGCAGGCTTTGAGGGATGGCACTTGGGGTAGGAACTCCACTCTTTCCTTGCTCTTTTTTACCCTCTTCTGTGTGCTTTCTGGGTGCCATGGTGGTGCTCTGGCTAGGGGCACTGGAGAGGTTCTGTTCCAAACTTGCTCCATGTTGCTGCCTGGTGCTTGGGGTTTCTCCTCTTTGGGAGGAGCTACACCAGGCCCCAAAGGCTGACATGAGGTCAGAAAGCAAGTCTGGGCTCTCTGATCTCCTTGATGTCCCAGGGACTGAAGGCAAACTATAGACACCCTTTTCAGTGGGAGTGCTTGTCCCCTGAGGTAAGCTTTGATGTTTCTGGGTGGGCAGGCTTTGAGGGATGGCACTTGGGGTAGGAACTCCACTCTTTCCTTGCCCTTTTTTACCCTTTTTTGTGTGTGTTCTGGGTGCCATGGTGGTGCTCTGGCTAGGGGCACTGGAGGTGTCATTTCCCAAACTTGCCCCATGGTGCTCTCTAGTTTTGGGGGTTTCTCTACTTTCTGAGCTTGAAATTTGCTTGCGTGATGTCCGACCCAAGGACAAGTCTCTCCTCCCATCTGCCTTTGAGGTCACTGAATGTGTCTGGGTGCTGCCACTTGGACCCACAGTGGAGTTTCTATGATTGTCAGACCCAAGGTCTAAGTAGTTTAGGCTGCCCACGGTTGTTGGGCCCACAGTCAAGGGTGGCATCGGAGCTGCCCCTGGACCTGGAGCTCCTACGTGTCCATGCTGATGACAGCTGACAAAGCTAGGGGCTCCAGGCTGGATCCCACCAGGAACCCCAGAACTGGGTGGGACGGTGGCTCCAGGGGTGAGAGGCTGCTTCCCCTGTGGAATGTGTCCTCGCACCCTTGGAGCTGGAGAGCTGGAGCTTGCTGCAGGTGAGGGCCTGTGAGTACAGTAGGGCTTTGGGCCCTGGTGAGAGGGCCGCAAGCTCCTACCCAAGGTGGAGGTAGGCACCAGATGTGGGGGCTGTGAAGGCAGAGTGCTGTTCAAGGGTGTGACCCCAAAGGGGGCCACTGGCTGTGCAGCCAAGCCTGCCAATGTGCTGAGAGAGGGCCTGGGAGGAAGGGCCAAAGCAGCAATTGGCAGGCTGGGAGAGAGCAGTCCTGTCACATTGGTGATGGGAGGATGGCTCTGGGAAGAGACAGCAGAGCTGACCCACACTGGGGTGTGGGCCACCATGGTTGTGCTGCTGGGGGATGGGGAAAGGTCTGGCTGAGGCCCACTGATGCCAGAGGCCTGGCCTCTCCCTGTGGAGAGGGGACCCCCCCATGGGCTTGTGGGGCCATGGCACAGCTGTTCCCAATGGCCTGGGTCTCACCCATCAGAAGACCGTTGATGCGCTGCAGAGCTTTCTTCTTCTCCCTGTATAGGTCCTCAGCAGTCACTGCACAGACCAGTAACAGAGGTGGTGGCAGCTTCAGAGGTTCCCCTTGGCGGCATTGCAGGAGAGGAAACTTGCGTTTCCGTGGCCTACTGGTGTCTCCCGTGGGTGAGGACTTCTTCTTGGGAAATGGGTGTCCTGCCCTGCCTTCTGCCACCTTCTCACCCTGGGCCTTCTTTGGGGGAATCCCTGGGGATGAAGAACATCCCAGGGGCAGCTCCCCGTTGGATGGGTCTGGAGCCCTCCTCTTCAGGGCTCGGAGACCTTGCGTGGAGCTGTAGGAGCTGCTGATGGGGTTTCTTTTGGGGCAGGAGCTCATGCAGATGGCCCGGGAGCTCTCAGCTCTGTCTTGGGAGCTCTAGATGCAGAGGTTACTCCACAGAGGCCTAGGCCTGGGCACAAAGGCAGCCACACAGCTATGGGTCCCCAGGGGCCTAAAAGCAGATGCTCCTCCAGTGACCTGAGGGCGCCCCCTCTGATGTTCTCTGTCTACAGGGCGCTCTGCTTGCTCAGCCACCACTTGGCCACTGTCTCCAGGGGCTGTGATCACAGTCCTCCCTGGGCAGGGTTCTTGGGCTGCTGGAAGCTGGCAAGGAGCCACTTCCTGCCCCTGCACCCTACAAGGCGGCTGTCTGAGTCTGCGGCCTGGGATGCAGGAATTCATGAAATCTGCAGTTGACAGCAGCGTCCTCCTCAGGAGACCTGGCATGCCGAGGGAGGAGGCAATAGCCAAGTCTCCCAGGAAAGATCGCAGGGTCCGCAGGACCCTGGAAAAGCACCGAGCAGGCACATTTCGCAACCGCTGAGGAGCAGTTGCAGGATGGCGGCAAGATGACCTGTGAGTGGTGCCACCAGCCCAGGGAGCCCTTAGTGGCCAACCAGTATAGGGATGTCGGCGCGGCCCATGACCGGGCTTCTGGTGGGACCCTTCTGGCAGGTCTCTGCCCCTCAGCGCCGGGGGCAGGGGTGAGGGACAACACTTGCTGTGAGAAGTCTCCATGGCAGTCTTAGCGAAGGCGCTAGTGGGTACGTAGATCGCAGAAGGCCTTCTTCCGCTGCTCACGCAGCTTCAGGCGAAATGGCTGTCAGACCTGTTGCCAGGGCCCAGCTGAGGAAGGAATGATTGGAGAACACGCGAGCACGTGAGGAAAACCGTTAATACTGGACAAGAGGCAGGCTTGCGCCAGGAACGGACGCGCGCGTGCAAATTCCGCGTGCCTGTGCAAAGTCTGCATGCACGTGCAAAGTCCAGGTGCTTGCACCAGATGCGGAAGAAATAGGCAAGGGAACTGCGTGCCTGGTGCTTGCGTGGGTCCGGGGGGACTGTTGAGTGCTGACACTGGGATGTGATTCAGATCCCGCTGGTCCACCTCCTGACCCAGTGAGGTTTCCGGATCATCTCGGAAGGGTTGTAGATGCTGGGTTTGAGGGGCAGCAGCTATGGCAAGGCCAGGGATCTCTCCCCTCAGACTGGTGCAACGACCCTGCCCCTCCCCAGAGGCAGCCAGGATGGCAGCACAGATGGGCTGAACTCCAATGGACGTGGGGGGGGGGAGGCAGTCAGAGGGCTGAGCAGGCTCTTGCTGCGGGTTGAGGGTAGCTCTTGGGGCGTGGAGCACGTGCGGACTAGGGTGATGAGCAGGTGTTTGGCTGGCAGTACCTGCACCTCTGGTACAGGGACAGGTCAGTGTCTCCTCAGGAGTGCTCTTCTCTGAAAAGGCGGGAAGTGGCATGGCCCCAATAGAAGCGCCCCCCATACCTCCAAGCTTGGAGCAGGGGGTAGCCTCCCTGGGCCTCTGAAGGGGAAAGCAATGTCATTAGATAGGCGGTGCACCAGCAGGGGAGCAAGTGGTGGTGGCATCTCCAGGATCTCGCTTGCTGGGGCTGGGCAAGGACACCTTGTCCTCCCTTGAAGGTGTGAGCTAGTGTTTGTATCTAGCCTTGCTCTGGTGAGGGTGGGCGGGGCTTAGTTTGACAGCCAGGAGCTCTTGCAATGGCAGGAATCCCTCAGCCCATGCCCTGCCCCTGAGCTGTCAGAGTTCTGTCTGCTGTCCTGCCTGGGCCTGGCCAGTCAGAAGGGGAACTGCTGGGGGGCAAGTTTCTTGGCTGAGCAGCATTTGCAGGTGGTTGCAGCTTTGGGATCATGGCCTGTGTGTCTTCCTGCACTTCCTCCGGGAACAGTGGAGGGAACAGCTGCTGAGAGTGCATTTAAGGCATCCCCCAGAGTCTGGCTGAGGGGTTCAGCAGGGCAGGCTGGGAGAGAATGCTACCCTCTGTGCACAGTCCTTTCTCTTTCTGTGGAAACCAGAAAAACCTAGCTGTGTGCTCACAAAATCGAGTTTTATTCATATTTGGGTTGCTTTCTTTGAATTTTGGTTATCAAGATTCTCCCATTTTTTGATTTATTTTTTTTAGTTGTCAACAGGCCTTTATTCATTTCTGTGCAGTGCTGAGAATTGAACCCAGTGCCTCCCACGTGCTAGGCAAGCACTCTGCAACTGAGCCACAACCCCAGCTCTCCAATTTTTTGACTGTCTTCATTGCTTAGCTGTTCTGGGGACAATACTAGGCCTCCTAGTGTTCCTACAGTGTAAGATATGTTACCTTTCACCAGTCCAATCCAACACAGACACCTACAGACCCAGAGATCCACTCAGCGTTCACTCTTTGAAGGTTCCAGTTGTCATGGGTCTTGGCTTTTCCTGGATGGAAGGGCACCCTGCCAGGGTTAGCTGTGAGGTTTCAAGCTCAAGCTTCCCATAACCCACTAAGCAGCCCTGCATGCTCCTCCATGCTCAGCTATTAAGAACTGTCCCTCCTCCTCACTGGTGGAGTTCTGGGCTTGCTTCTGAACTGGGCAAAATATCAGTGAGTGGGGACCTGGAGGAGTTAGGTTGGAGGGAGCCTCACCTGGGACTGTTGTCCCAAGTGGGTGCTCCTTGGGCCCCTTGCATTGCCCATGGCCTTTTCTGGGTCCACTGGACCTTCAGTAATCAGTGAAGGCCACTGGGTGAGGTTGTGGCAGTGCTCATCTCTCCTGGTGGGATAATTCCTGGCATGGTATCCTTCTGAACCCAGTTCCAGATGCTGCCCAGTAGGCTGCACTGGGAATCAGGGTCCTGGAAGTAATGGAATCACCTGATGGGCCAGTGCAGCACAGACTTGCAGTGGGTGACAAAGTTGGAGTTGGGTTGCCAAGAACATGGTCCTGGGGCTCAGTCTATAGGTCCTTCCTCATGCCACACAGCTGAATTGGCACTTATCTTGAACTTTCCTCTGGAGTGGCCAGAACCAGAAGCTCCTCCACTTCCCGAGTGCCATGAAATCATAGTGCTTTTGAGAAAATGGCTGGAAGATGGGTTTATGTCCCCCACCATAGGCCTCCCCACAGGCTTACAGGCTGGGAAATTCTCAGTTTCCTCTTTCTGTCACCATTTCCTGCTGCATAAGGAGGAAAAATGGACACCCTCCTAGATCTTGCCTGCCTCTGGAGTCAGGGTACTGACTGCATTGATGGACAGGGTGACCAAATGTGGGCCACACCTGAGTGGTCCTGGGGTCTGAGGTTGGCCAAACTCTTTATTTTCTACTAACAAAGTTAAACACAGTCTTTATTTCTTGTTTTACTTCTTATTAAATCAGCAATTCATGCTTGGGGTAGATCAGATAGAAACTACAGATTGCTAAGATTCCTTGGAATGTGGCCTTGGGTTTGAGTCTATGAATAGTGTTGTGTACAAGTGTTGTTCAGTCATTTAAAAGGAATACACATTGTGGTGGTCGCAAACATACACCTGTAGGATGAACTTGCGAATATACTAAGCCACATGAAGGCCTCACTGTGGTTTGTCAAGATCATCCTGATTCACAAGGACCCATCTTTCCCTCGCCTTAGAGGGAACAGAACCCAAGTCCTGGAAACTGCCTTTAAGACTCCAGATTTGTTTTGGAGAGGGTAAAATAAAAACACCAATGTTGGAGAGGACTATGATGAGTTTTATTTAAAAATTGATTTTTAAATGTGGAATCAGAATAAAGTAATACATGTATAATATAAGCATATATCATTGTTTCTAAATTATCATGTTAAATTTTATAAATATGTATTAGATCTCCTAAAAAGTTGATATCATCAGGAAAAACTCCATTTTTATCCTCTTCCTGGGAAATATTTTCTATTCCCACACTGATATTTTTTCTTAAACTTGGTTTCAGTTTTTATTTTGACACATGTGTTTGTATATTTATTTTTTTAAATCGAGGATTACTTGCATATATCATCTAATCACCTTTATTTAATTCAGTGTAATCATACACACACACACACACACACACACACACGCATGCACGCACACACATTGATCAGGTGTTATTACCATCCTTTTTCTTTATGAGGCAGCAGAAGCACAGAGAAGATACAGAATATGCCCAAGACTCCACAGTGCATTCCCTACTGAATGTTTGTGTCTACTCCAAATTTATATGTTGAAGCCCTAATACCAATGTGATGGCATGAGAAGTGGGGCCATTTGGAGGTAATCATATTTTGATAGGCCAGGGGGGCATGTCTCCCAAGATGAGATTAGTGTTCTCAGAATTTGAAAAAGAGACCAGGGCTCACTTGCTCTCCACCAGGTGAGAATACAGTGAGAAGCAGCCAGATATGAGCAAAAAGGGGGCTCTTTCCAAGAATTCAATCTATCAGTACCTTGACCATGAACTTCCCAACCTCCAAAATGGGGAGAAATAAATGTTTCTTAAACTTAGAATATTTTGTTGTAGCAGCTAAAACTGACTAGGACAGTCAGTGAAAGGACTTTGTGAATATTCAATGAAATAATGTATGCAAAGTGGTCTATGAATATAAACTATTGCATTATCACCTCCATCATCATTACCATTTTTCCTAGCCAAATGGCATAGGAGCTATTTTTCACACCTAATTCAATTCCAAAAGAAGCCACTGATATTTCTCCAGCAGAAAGAGGTTATGACTGCTCCAGATGAGTTATTACCTAGATTTTCAGGTTGTTTGTGGCCATTTTATGGATCTACATAGACCTTTGGCTGCTCTGTAAATGAGTTTTCTGGCCCATCATGAGATTTATACCCCTGTGCCATCAATACCATTCCCTTTTAAGGTGTCCATTTATGACCAGTCATTTACATCTTGAGCCATTCTGAAATCCATGTGATTTTTCTCTTCCTCAGAGGTCTATAAAAACATGAATGACAGGTGATGTCACTGAACAACAAAGATGGGAGAGGACAGCTTGAAGAGCCTGGAAAGGAGCCAGGCAATTAGAGAAAAAATAACACTAAGAGTGGAGGCGGCCAACCTCTGTCCAGAGGGCTCTGGGAAGAGCCAGCCTGATTTCCTTCTGGGACCTGCTCAGGATGGATTGTGGGTAAGATTTTGGTAAGATAAGGTAAGCCATGAACTGTGTAGAAGTAGGATGCATTGGGGGTGATGATGGAACTAGACTTGTATTTCTGCTTTACAAAATATCTCTGAATAATTAGGTAGAATTCCCTGAGATTCAGTTTTCTCATGCAGCAAATGAGCCTAGTAAATGAACCTTCTCCACAATGATAAGGTGAAGATGTCATGAGGTTATATTTGCAAAGCAGTTACAAACTATGGAACCAAACTAGGTGCTGTTCAAGAGATGAATTAATAAAGATAATGTAATACATATACATAATGGAATATTACTCATCCTTGAAGAATGAAATTATGGCATTTATTAGTAAATAAATGAAGCTAGAGAATATTATGCTAAGCGAAATAAGCCAATCCCAAAGAACAAAATGCCTAATGTTTTTCTGTGATATGTGGAGGCTAATGCACAATAAGGAAGTGGAGCTAGGAAAAAAAAAAGACATACTTTGGATTAGACAAAGGAGAATGAAAGGGGAGAGGGGTATGAAGGGAGGAAGAAGAGCAGAATGAATTGCAAATTATTACTCTCTGTGCATATATTGTAAAGGTGACATTGCAATAAATTACTGAGTTGATTTTAAAGCAGGAGATGGAAACTTTATTCACCAGCGGATAGTACAGATCCACCATCCAAGGGATAGGTAGGCTGCAAGTCTATACCCTTCAACCCCCACCCAGGGTGTGAGTACACCTTTTGTAGTCCAAAACCACATTAAAGAATAAGTGGCTGTTTGTATAATTCAAAACCACAAACAAATGTCATGAAATCTAAAATCATAAGCAGAATGAAAAACACATTTTTAGTGACAACACAAAGTAATTTTAAATTCTTTTTATTTATCAATTTAGGAAAACACTTTTAATGTTTAAATATGTTACCCTATAAAATTTAGGAGTCAAGAGTACTTGATGTTATATTTAGCAGTTAACATTTTAACTTTGTAAGCCAATTAAATGTCTCTAACAAATTCTATATATGTTAAATAAAATTCACTAATTTTTAAAATCAAAAATATCAGAGAAGTGCACTGAACAGTATCAGTTTTTTTTTTCAGTTGAGGAAAAATCCTAGAAACAATGGATATTAGATATTTTATAGACATTCACATTTTTTCAACAACTGTTTGATGACCTAGAAACAAAACTGCATTGGTAACTTTAAAAACAATGTTACTACTTCTTGTTGTTGTTTGTTCACCCAGCATGGACAAAAACGTCATGTACATGGTATAGAATGGTTACTAATATCTAGATAATCAATCTTTGACAGAACACACTGTCCAAAAAAAATGGGAACCAAAAAGAAAACACTTCTACATTGTATAAGAATTGCCATTTTGTGTTGCCAAACATGCTATGCTAAGCAACTGTTGATGGATAGAGGTGGAGATTTCCCTGGGAGAAGCATTTCTTACATGATGTGGAGTCTCAGGGCAAAATGGAGTCTGATTGGTTATTATCCATATAGCATGGCCCATTACAATATAATTACATGACCAGAATAATTCTATAGCATGTGCAACCAGAAGAATGAGAATTTGTACTCCATTTACGTATGATGTGTCAAAATGCATTCCACTTTCACATATAACTAATTAGAACAAATAAAAGTAAATGTTCTTGGGCACACTAAAAACAAGCAACAACAACAACAACAAAATAACAACTAAAGATATTTTCACAGGATATTTAAGTGACCATGGACTCTATATGCTGTGCCTATGGGCCAGAAGGATTACTTAACCCTCCTTCTAGAGAATCCACTGTCCTGTCTGTACAGGAAGGGGAGGCTTGGTATGCAAGTTGCTAGAGAGATTTTATCTACAGCTGTTAAGCCAAGGGCTGCAAGAAGTGTCTAATCCTGCAGAATTAGTAGAATCACTGAAAATTGAGTAAAAACTTACTGCCAGTGTCTATTCTCTACACCAGTCACTGGTATACACTGTGGTCCATCAGAGTGCCATGTGTGGCACTGATAGCATTTTATGTTATTGGTAGACTTCTTTATTTTCTAACTTTTGAAATAATATATATAAAATCACTAAATCAAGAGAGTTAAAATTCTTATTACCTAATGTATTACCTATAATGAAAATGACAAAATCAGAAGGTGTCTCTGATTAATTAAACCTTAGTAAGAACCATTAAAACAGCAGTAGCAGCAATGTACATGCAAGGGCACATCCAAAACAAATGGCTACTTAAACAGGTCGTGTTTTAACTCCAGATTTGCAAGCCTGATGTTTTAATTTTGAGGTCTGGAAGGAAAAAAATCAAATTTTGGCCTCCTCATGATTGATTCTACTTCAGATAGGCCAACTCTTTCGTCAGGTTCTCAGTCAGCATCTCCAGTTCAGCTCTGACTAGGGTCAGCCCATCTGGCACCTTTTGCAGGACATTGATGTCAGCCAGGTCATTCTTCTATCTGAAATGTAGTTTAGAAATGCAATACACTGATTTGGACAAGGACACTGTCATCTTCAGGGCTATCTGATGCACAAATCTATGTGACTCTTTTCAAATAGCAGCACTGTAGTGTGTGATATGCGTTCTTGCTTTTGTAACTCCCTTCCTTCTCTCCATGCCTTCCTTTTTTCAGTATCACGATTAATTTTTTAGTTGGAAGGAAGGAAAGAGAAAAATCATGAGATGATGCTTTTTTACCAGCAATGAATCCCACTAGCACTGTGCATCCCAGGAAGGGATTCCACTTTGGCTAGCTGTTGTGGCCTTAAAAATAGGAGCCCCTATATTTGTGCAGTTTCTAATGGTGTCCTAAAAGCAATTGAAAATTAAATAATATTCTTTTGCTGAATTTTCTTCATGATTTATTCAATTTAAAACATTGGTACTTCTTCATTATATTTTTCCAAGATTTTATAGGTTAAAGGCCATCATCATTGCAACTTCCTGTGTGAAAATTCTGTAATCCAAAAAGTTTGTATTCCTTATGTCAGGAAGTATGAGATATGGAGGAGGAGATGAAAATATAAAAACAAGTGGCTGGATAAAATTTCAGTTGTATGTGCATCAGGAAAACAATTTTTGCACTTAACCCCTTATCAGATACATTATTAGTTCATTTGAATGCATTGAAAATTAAAGTTTAGGGCATTGGTAGAGTTATGTTGAATTGTAAGTCATTAAAACTATAGTGATCCATAGACTTAAGAGTAAGCAACTTATTTTAACAATGTGTAATGTGAATTGTGTTTGAGTCTAAATACTTTTTGGAGTGATCATCCTATTTCCATTTATCCAAACACCAAATATAAGGAGAATGTCAACTTCAGAAGATTCAAAATATGTACTATCAATGGAGGCAGGAAAATAGGGAATAAGAGGACATGGAAGGAAAGGTAAATTATCACCTGTCTATTCCACTCACTTCATTCTGAATCCCATGCAGGCTATTTTGCCTTTCCAATCTGCAAGATGAGCAAGGCATTGCCAATCCTGGCAGAAAGGATCTGGCAAAATAAAGGAAGTCATAGATAACAAAATTCTAATATGCAAGTAGTTTACAAATGTATTTTTGACACAAAATTTAAGTGGTAATGTTAAATGCTGTTTCACTAAGAATTACAAAAAAAAGAAATAGGGGGAAAAAAAGAAGTGGTGTTAAAACTATAAGCCAACGATGCAAAGCAAGGGATTATGGTAAAGCCCTACTTTCATTGTGGGTTCTGAAAACAACCCTTTAAGATAAGTAGTATTATTCTCATTTTATAGAAGAAACTGAGATTCAGAGAATTCACCCAGTTAACATTTGGCAGAAGGAGAGTTCAAAGTCCTGGCTGCATGATGCAAATGGCAGTAACTGAAGAGGCTGTGTACAATCCTAGGTAAGACTTTATTATACTTTAGCTTTTTCAATTAGTCCTTTCCTGCATGCTACTCTATTGGTCAATGTTTCTACCCTTCCTTAATGTTACTTCATTTCTTCCCTTCTATTGATATGTTTTATTTCCTATTGTGGTTTCACACAACTGAATTATGGAACTAAAATGTTAAGTCTAAATTTATCCATCACCTCTTTTTTTCCCAGTAACTGAACAACCTTAAAATGTTTTAATTCTCTAAACTTTTACTGTGTAAATGTTATTATAGTATTATAGATCTATCTTTCTGAGTTTTCTTTGAACACACACATATCAATTTTTTTTTAGAGAGAGAGAATTTTTTTAACATTTATTTATTTTTTCTTAGTTCTCGGCGGGCACAGCATCTTCGTTTGTATGTGGTGCTGAGGATCGAACCCGGGCCACACGCACGCTAGGCGAGCGCGCTACCGCTTGAGCCACATCCCCAGCCCCTACACATATCAATTTTAAAATAGGACTTTACCTTGTTTTAACATACCCTAGCAGTTACTCATTCCTTATGAAATCAAGGCTTTCAGTGTATGCCCTATGTATTCATGTAAGCATGTTTGTAATTCAGACACCCTTGATGATAGCTTAGCTGGGAATCAAATTCTACTTTGCTTACTTTGGCACAGTTTAAGGATACAATAGAATTTATTCTGGTTTCTACTACTGGTATTGAATAATAAATAATACATTTATGATTTGTTTTTATAAACATATCATTCTTCCAATTGTTGTAAATTTTCTTGTTCCTAGTATTCTTTTTTTAAATGTCTTTTAAAAAATATTTTTAGACACTGATGGACCTTTATTTTATTCATTTTATTTACATGTGGTGCTGAGGATCGAACCAAGTGCCTCACACATGCTAGGCAAGCGTTCTACCACTGAGCCACAACCCCAGCCCCCTAGTATTCTTAAATCTATAATATGCCTAAGTGAAGAATTATTTTCATTGATCTTAGTTAAATTATGATTTTCAAACATCTCAGAGTCTGTTTTTGATTATTATTCCCAACCACATTTTTTCTAAGGAAAATTCTATTTGATATACAGCAAGATCTTATTTTGTCCTATAATTTGCTGAACATTTACTTTCTTCCCTTCCATATCTTTATGGCTCTCAACTAAACCATGGATATTTTCATGTATTTTCTAATTAAACATGTTCTTTGGGTTTAAACTGCTCTTTGGTACTTCCTCCAATTTTCCTTTATTTTTGTGAAGTTTACCATTGTTAAATATCAAAATCTAAATTGACCTTTTAATTCAACATTCTTAGTTTCTTTTATTATGACTTTTATTCCATTAATAATTTTCCCCTTTAAGCATACTTTACTATGGAATGTTTACACCATTTCATTCTGTAAAATTTTTGAATGTCTGATCCTGATGTCATTTGCCTGCTGATTCTCACTCATGGTGGATTATTTCCTTACATTAAAAAATTATAAGTAACTGCTCTGATATATTCATGGATATTAGAGCTGACAGTGTAAGAATAACTCTGTATTTTGTGGCTTATCCAATGTTCATATTACTTTATAATGCATCATTTGTCCATGCTTTTAAGGATAAGTGGCGTAAGAGAATCTTTTTTTATATTGTCCCTTTTAAAAACAGTAAATCATTTTTAAAAACAGAAAACCTCTTCAGGCTATTCAATAATTAAACATTTTGATAGGGCATAATTCATATTTGATTTGTGTTGACTCCAACCTGGCAACAAACACATAACTTGCTACTTTCATATTCACACTTGAAGGGGCTTTAGGGGCACACTAAAATTAACCTTGATTTAGTCACAGACACAAATATTTGATTAAGAAACTTAATCACAATTTCTAAATCCAAATGAACAGTTCCTGGTCAAGGGTGAGAAACATATAGATCAAATTAATTGTCAAGGATCAGAAAATTCTTCTAAGTTGAAGTTATTGGAATTAAGTGATTTTGCCAAGGTGAACTGAGAATGTTATAGATTCAGATGCAAAACTAAAACCATCATACTATTGCTAACTGGTTATCACCATGTCAATCACAGTTCCTGGAGATGGATATCTGTGGGCTCTCTCTCACCCAGTGAGGAGGTCCATGGTACAGGGTAGAGGAGTGTGTGGCTGTACAGTCGCTAATAAAGACCTTCAGAGACCAAGCAGGAAGCGGGTCTGATTTTATTGCACAGTTACCATGTATATAAACTTAGGCAATAGCTAAGCAGACTATAGGCAGCCACCAGTACAATTTCTGTCCAACTGTCCTGGCATCGACAATCAAGGAGGGGCCATGGACCAAGTGCTGGTACTGAAACATGTGGCCTCATGCCTAGGGCTGTGCCTATGGGGTGAATGGTATGCTACTCACACGCCTAGCACAGAGGAGTGCTTTGCCTCTCAGACACCCTTAAGGTATGCCATGTATGCAGTACTCCATGCACTTATCCTCACAGATTTCCATGTTCATGATCGTTTTTAACAACAACAAAAAAGCTGGTGTGTGTTTGTTTTTTTTCACCACAATGAAAGTTAGCTTGATAATTTAAAAATTAGGATGTTTACTCAATCACCTTAGAATCATTCAGGGTGCTAGAACATCAAATACTTAGAAAGTATTTAAAAGCCTGTGGCCAGTAGCCACATACCCATACAGCACCGTTTACAGTCTTAGTTGCATTTACACAAGTAGGGCAATAAAAAGGGAGGAGTCTCTTCTGAGGCACCCATATCCTAGGTGAAGGGACCCTTCCTCTCAACATCAAGACCACTCCTGCTATCCCTGCTGGGCAGCAGGCTCCACAAACAGATGAGGTCAAGGAGACAGCTGGGATGGAGCCCCAGCCCAGAGACTTAAAAAACTCCAGGATCAAAGGAGTGATACCTGCAAACCATGGACACTGTGTTCTTGAATATCTGTGAATCTCTAAGGCTGAGGAGCACTCCACACAGCACTCTATGAAATAAAATAGGAAAAATTAGATACAAGTCAACTGGTTTTGATTTCTTAATTGTAGCAATAATTGATCTTTCCAAGGACCTTCAAATAAAGATTACTTATAAGGAGCACATCTCTTTGTTAACTGTTATTCCTACATAGTCTTAATGCATCAGCCCTAACTTTATAGATAGATAGAGAGATAGATAGATAGTTACAGATATAGATATATAGATATATAGATATAGTTATAGACATAGATATAGATAGATAGATAATAGATATAGATATATGTAGATACATATGTATATGTATTATATATTTATATTATACATATATTATAGACAAACACACATATATATGCACATCTCAACAAGTAATATAGATGTAGAAAATAAGTATAATTGCTATTAACATTTTTTCAAGAGAGAAAATTATTAATCAATTTTTAATTGATTTAGGCTTCCTATATTGTTTATTCAATAACTAAATACTGGGTTTCATCCCTAATATCAAAATCTTATATAAATACAATGTACGTGTACATACACAAATCCACACATAATTTCTGTTGGATGGATATACTCATTTGTTTATCTGTATATTAGTTGATAAACAGAAGTTTAATTGCTTTGAAAGCAAAGGAAAAACACAGGGGACTCTTGTCCCAGAGGCTGTGATTCTGCACATCAGGGGGAACAGAGGGTTTTTAATGATGTGATTTCAGGTGTGCCCGATCTTCTTCACTTGTTAATCTGGGATATAATCATTTTTTTAAGTCTTCTGCTGCCATACCTAACTCTGAATTTCTTCACTCCCATGGTGGGTGTGTGCTCAAGAATAGATAACTGGATGGGGACAAAAAGTAATCCTGTTTCCCCCCAGGTTGGGGATGGGGAGAAGGGGATAAAAAAAAGCTGTCAATTTTATTTTTTTTATTGGTTGTTCACAACATTACAAAGCTCTTGACATATCATATTTCATACATTAGATTCAAGTGGGTTATGAACTCCCATTTTTACCCCAAATACAGATTGCAGAATCACATCGGTTACACATCCACATTTTTACATAATGCCATATTAGTAACTGTTGTATTCTGCTACCTTTCCTATCCTCTACTATCCCCCCTCCCCTCCCCTCCCATCTTCTCTCTCTACCACATCTACTGTAATTCATTTCTCTCCTTGTTTATTATCCCATTCCCCTCACAACCTCTTATATGTAATTTTGTATAACAATGAAGGTCTCCCTCCATTTCCATGCAATTTCCCTTTTCTCTCCCTTTCCCTCCCACCTCATGTCTCTGTTTAATGTTATTCTTCCTCCTCTTCCTCCCTGCTCTGTTCTTAGTTACTCTCATTATATCAAAGAAGACATTTGGTATTTGTTTTTAGGGATTGGCTAGCTTTACTAAGCATAATCTGCTCTAGTGCCATCCATTTCCCTGCAAATTCCATGATTTTGTCATTTTTTAGTGCTGCGTAATACTTCATGGTGTATAAATGCCACATTTTTTTATCCATTCATCTATTGAAGGGCATCTGGGTTAGTTCCACAGTCTAGCAATTGTGAATTGTGCTGCTATGAACATCGATGTGGCTTCAACACACCTCTCTCACCATTGGACAGATCCTCTAAACAAAAGTTGAATAAAGAAACTATAGAACTCAATATCACAATCAATAACCTAGACTTAACTGACATATATAGAATATATCAACCATCATCAAGTGGATATACTTTTTTCTCAGCAGCACATGGATCCTTCTCAAAAATAGACCATATATTATGCCATAGGGCAACCCTCAGTAAATATAAAGGGGTGGAGATAATACCATGCATTTTATCTGATCATAATGGAATGAAACTGGAAATCAATGATAAAAGAAGGAAGGAAAAATCCTACATCACATGGAAAATGAACAATTTTCAATGATCAATGGGTTACAGAAGACATAAAGAAGGAAATCAAAAAATTCTCAGAGATAAATGAAAATACAGACACAACTTATCAGAATCTATGGGACACAATGAAAAATGCCAATTTTAAAATAAGACTCTGTGGCAGATCATCATGCTGGGGTTTTTCGGGTTAATTTTTTTTAATTTAATTTATACTTAACTGAACTTTAGTTGTTCATGATGGGCAGGTGGTGTTATTTCAAAGGGCATCACTTTTATACCAGTTCAAATAGAGCAACTTTCTAAAAATAATATATTAAATCTGTAGGACACTATGTTTTCCACTTTATACAAATTTATAGTTGTTGAAATCATTTTTATTCCTGTCACTGGGACCAATTTGTTTCAAATTCATCTGCTTCAGAGTTCTAGAAACTGGGAAGTCAACTGAAAGGACTATTTGTCTCAGAGTAGGGGAGTTGACCACCTGGGAGGATAAGGAGGTGTTCAGTGTGGTGGAAATGTGGTAAGCGACACTCCTGAGTGAGGGAGCAAAAAGTCCAGAGGGGGAATAAGCAGGGTCTGTGGGAATCTGGCATGCCCAGGGCAGAAAGGTATAAGACAGGTGGGAAGGGAGATGGAGCTGGAAAGAGAAGCAGGATCACATGGGGGGAGGTCCCATGGGAACTGATGATGCCAAAAAAAACACTTCTTGAAGAAACAAAACAGAGATGGTAGGAGCCAAAGGAGGAGGTTTGGACCACTTGGTTCTTCTGAGATGTTTTGTTCCCTGACAACTAGGTAAGATATTTATAGAGGGTAGGGCTGTCCAATGCTCACTGTCCTCCCTGCCCCACTCCCCACTGGAAAATGGCTCCCTAACAACTGAAAACACAAGTAGAAGCCCCTGAGGGTGTAAGGGCCCTTTCCTGGAGGCTGCCCTGTGAGTTCATCACACAAAGTTGGGGACAAACGATTCTATGGTGGACCAGTCTTTCATGGAAGACAATATGCTCATGAGATGTCACAAGATGGAGTCCTTTATTCCATCAACCACTCTACAAGCACCAGCCATAGCATCCTGAGGCTCAGAACCCAAAGACCTCATCTTTAGAGAACATTGGGACTGGGGCCTTCTGGGGACTCCCAGTGGTGGGCAGAGTAGTAGGTGGGTTCACTCTTTCAAGAGCTATAGGCCTGGTAACCAGAGTGAACCTTATGGATTTGCAAAAGGAGGATCTGGGCCTTCCAGGCCATAAGTACACCCAGACTTTGAGTGTGGAGGACAAACTTTCAGGGAAGACCCTTTGCATGCATGGGGTGGTGGCTGTCTGAATGCAGTGCTATTAGTTAAGAGACAGACTCCTCTAGGAAACTAAGGACTCCTCGAAGGCAGAGACCATGTTCTGCCCAAGCAGAAAAGATACAATTGAGGTCCTTGCCCTTCATGAGGCTTCTCAGTCTGAAGGACTGCATGGGGCCTGGACTAGAGCCAGAAGGCCTGACTTGAGTCTGGGAAGGTCATGGCCCCTCTACACCTAGTGTTCCTTATCTGTAAAAGGCTAATGGGGTCTCTTATGTGCCCTGCAAATATAGCTTTGACTGAATCAGGAAATTATTATGCATGTCTTCGAGAAGGGTGGGAAGGAATGAGAGGAAGAATGAGCCAAATCCAGGAGAGGAATGAGAAACTGTTCAGGTCCCAATCTGGAGCTGTCAGTCAGCTTGCCTCTTTCTTTTTTTTCCTGCCTCAGTGTGGGTCCCATGGTTCTTCAGATTGTTGGGGCTCTGCACCATGATAACTGGTGGCTGCATCCTCTTACTACACTGGAGGAAGAACCTGCAGAGGAGGCAGCGTGCCCAGCAGTGGGTGGAGGTGATGAGAGCTGCCACCTTCAGTTACAGCCCACTGCTGTACTGGGTCAACAGACGATGCAGACATGGCATGACTGCAGCGATCAGAATAGGCCCTCCTCAGGCTGTTGCCAATATTGACATTCAACTCCAAATTCCGGATCTTCCATCAGAGCCGCACCTCCATGAAGACAGGCGTCATGCCTTCAGAGGCAGCAGCCCCCAGGCAGAAGCCCCCGTTCCCCTGCAGCCTGCTCTGGTGGTCCCACAGCAGCCCTCACCTAACGGGATGCCAGAGTGACAGACCCCATCCCCCTTCCCAATTGTCTTTTGGGAGATCCCCTCTGCCCCAACCCTCTGCAGCCTGAACTTTTCTCCCATACTGGAGCATTCTGCCTCCTACCCCTTTCTTGAGGGTCCTGAAAGCCATGTCCACTTCTATTCCCTTTCCACACTGACCCAATGGGTGAACTGACCCAATGTGTAGACTTTTGCTTGAGGATTGTAGCCTCCTCTCACTGAAAGTGAGAGTTTCAGGTGCCAGGTATTAGAAAAAGGAGTCAATGTCAAGTATGTGATCTTGACACACAGGTAAGAGACCATTTAGAAGTTAATTAGTAAAGTTTTTGAAATTTCAGAGTCATTTGCATCTAATTTGCCAGGAGAAAGGCAATGTCCTTCCCCAAGTGTGATGGTGGCACAAGTCTCACCAATACAATGAGAACTGGAGGCTGGCTCTGAAGAGACACATTGAGCCAATATTTGTGGATGAGCAAAATTCCCTCCAACAAGTATTCAATGTGTTCAAGACCCTGGGCTAGGTCCCCAAAGGCACTGCTGTTTTGCAGGATGGGAAGTAAACTTGCCACAAGAGTAACAGTGCCTGAGGGTACACAGCCATGCCAGTCCACAGTGACTATGCCACTTACCAAACAAGTCATCATGAGGTCAGTGAATCTCACCACATTATGTTCTGACTTGGTGATACCTATGATGTATCAATTCTTAGCTGATTGTTTCTCTACATTATTTCTAACAGAACAACACTGCAAAATGGCTATTATGATTTTTCTTTTACTGATGAGACAGATTCCAAGGGCATATGCTATTTTCTTCTTTTTTGTTATTTTCTCTGAGCCTCTTCTCCCATTTACATCTGCCTGGCATTACACTTTCTGGTCTTTCCACCCCATGGTATCCCTTCCCTAATCATGTCTTCTTAAAACATCCTTGGTGAATGGATGCTTCACTGTGTATGGATTGTCATCAGCTTGGTCTACAGATTTGCTTACTGAAAGGGCTGGTGGTAACCACCTAATATTACATGGAGTAACACATCCAAAGCATGTATCTTAAGATATCCATGACTACACGAAAGTTGTATGTAAGTGGGTTTTTAGAGATGTCCCTTCCTGAGATTGTTACAGAAAGACATGAAAGCCTGTGCTCTCCCATAAGGTAGCTATGAATCTTTATGCATGTAATAGATTTTGGAGAGTCCCACACCATTGCTGCTACTGAGAAATTGTGGAAATAGATCATGTAGGTATGACCAGTCCATTCTACTAGTGTCAGGTAACCTAGTGGAGACTCAGGTGAGGTCTGACTTCCACCTTAAATCTTCTTTGATTTCTGTTTTTGGCAGAAGAAAGATGGTCCAAATTTAGGTATCCAAGCTAGGAGAGACAGTGCAGCTCATCAGTGCTCTCACAATCAAACCTGAGAGCAACAGGTCTCCAGAGACTGCAGACAAAGGTGAGCACTGGGCTGGCTTCTGAATATTTCACAAAGACTTCATCAGTTTGCTTGCTCCCACATAGGGAGTGGGAAAGGTGTTTCAGCAGCACTGATGGAACCAAGTGAGGGTTGCCTAAGCACAACAAGATGAGGCTGATGAACTTTGCTTCCTTTTAGAAACATAAGACAACATAATGGGTAAAGATCTGAAAAGACAACTGACAAGAAAGATATGAGATGGCAAAGAAGCAAAGAAATGATTCTTAGCATCACCTGTCATGAGGAAAGCACAAACTAAGACCCCAAAGTGCACTGCACACCTTCTAAGCTGCTAAGGTCTTTACTAAGTGTACTATCAACCATGAGGATGATGAGCAGCCACAGGTACTCTTGTGCATTGCTGGTAGAGCACACAACAGCTCACCACTATCAAAAAACTGACTATTTTCCCCAAAATTAGACATGGTGTCACCACCATGTTCCTAAAAATATAGACAACTGCCTCAAAAATGTATATCTAGGTCACAGCATGAAATTACATACAGTAGTTCTATTCACAATGCCCAGTACCTTAAGCAATCAGGATGCACTTCAATGGGTGAACAAACAGCATAACTGCTATGAATCCATGCCATGGAGGCCCTGGTGTCTCTGAGCTCCCCCAGGTCTCTACTCTAGTCTGGACTCTGAACTGCCCTGACCTTTGCACACCTCACAGAGGGAAAAGTGAATTCTGAGTAGAAACACCTGTATATGCAGCTGATAAACTCAGGCTCAGTATGCAGTTGTTGCCTATGGAAAGAGATTTAAAAGTTTTGGATGTGGATGGTAAACTCAGAAAAATGCAAGCACAACAACCCAGGCCTGCATCTTTGTCCATAGGAGCTTCCTGGGGAACAACAGACAAACATGGAGGCAACTCCAGGATCCCCACAGAACCACATCTAGGGGAGAACCTGGAGGTGACTGCCATTAGGGCCTCTGTGACCCACCTCTGATTAGCTTAGAGGACATTATGCTACAGCTTCATACCCCCATCCCAACTTTTAATTTCATCTCTTTCCACAGGTTG
Organism: Urocitellus parryii; assembly: GCF_045843805.1. Classification (NCBI taxonomy): domain Eukaryota; kingdom Metazoa; phylum Chordata; class Mammalia; order Rodentia; family Sciuridae; genus Urocitellus; species Urocitellus parryii. The sequence goes on from NC_135541.1 coordinate 99,845,150, forward strand.
CAAATGCATCCTGAGTTTGGATTCTGTTGATTGATTAGCTTGTTTAGTGTTGCAGAGAGAGCTGTGCCACTACCTAGTCCTAATGCACAACCTCTGAAATTCACTGTTCTAGTTATTCAACATACATTTGCATATTTTAGCTAAAATAGAGCCCATCATCCCATGTTTTGATCGAAAAGGATGGTGCTATGGTTTGAATATTTTCCACCCATATTTTATGTCCCCAAAGCCCTGGAGCCCAGAAAGTCCAAGGCTGAACAAACCACCCCTTATATTCTCTTTCAGCTCCCCTCTTGCCATCCACACTTTGGAACAGACAAAATATCTCTTTTAATCTCAGCAGGGAGAGTCCCTCAGGAATGTACAGTAGATGATACTCCACTTGGTCATGGTGTCTCACCTATGCCCACTGGGCCCAGCTGGCCCTTCAAGGGAGTGAGCACAGAACAAGCTGGGAGCCACACCCATAAGAGTGGTGCAAGACAAAGTCAGATGGGTGGAAGGGAAGGGGGCTGGCTGTCAGTATACTGAGAGTAGACACCTTTCCCCATAGGGGCTGAGCACAGAGACTAAGGAGAGAACTCCTGCCTCCATCCAGATGACCTCTGGACACTGCACAGTTACCCCTTCCCAGGAGGTCCTTTCCTACCTAGTCAAGGGTCAGCTGCAGGCACTTTAGTCCATTTTCCTCAAAATGGACATGATGAAGTCAGATGATGAAGTTCCAGGGTTCTGGAAATTTCAGGACAGAACCCACTGCCTGTCCAGCATAGGAAGCAAAAGGACCTTGAGGTCATCACTCAGTCCCTGTCTCTAATTGACCAGCTCCTCACAGGCTTCACCCTACTAAAACTCTAGACCCTCCCATCTTCAGGAAAGGCCACAGGCTGAGGCTGGGATGAGCCCAGGGTTCTGAATGTTTCCTGAAAGGGCTGAGAGCTGCCACACCCTATAGCAGCCTAAAACACAGTAGTCACTCCCTCTGCCCTGACTCTGGGAGAGACTTCCTGGTGGGGTCACAGGGGCCCAGTGCAGCTGTGGAAAGCAGGCAGAGAGCTTTCCCCCAACTCCACACACCCTGCTGAACTCAGGGAACCTTGGAGGCCAGGACTAGTGCCCTCCTCTTCCTCCAGGCTTGAGGATTACCTGGGGCATGCCAGGACATAGGTGAGAAGTGTGATGGCCTCCCAGAGGCTGGACTCTGAGGCTCCTTGTAGGGTGTTGACACAGTTCTGGGTCAGCTGTGGTCTCAGAAAACAGGTTTAGCACTCACTCCAGGGCAAGTAGAGATCCTGTCTCCAAATAGTCACATTCTGAGCTACTGAGTTAGGATTTCAACATATGCACTGTGAGCCTGGAGTTAGCCCATCACACAGATTGGGCTCATTCCTCTCCAAACACTGGGCCACTGTGAGAAGTTACATGATCCAAGCCATGTGAAAACTGCTTAATCTATATCAAAATGGTAAGGCCATTTTGAATTATGCCAATACTGTGAGAAGATTTTAATCAATACCAATCCAATAAGGCAAATTGAATCTATACCAAACCAGTAAGGCCACTTTAATCAATACAAATCTGGTAAGGCAACTTTAATCTATAATTGAATCTATAATCCTGTGAGGACTTTTTACTCAACACCAGTCCTGGGAGGATAATCCCATTGACAGGAGTCCTTTCATCAAGACAATGTGGGGAGGACATTTCCCCTGTACGTGGTTGAACTGTTCTGCTCTAACTTCTCAGGATAATACCAACATATGTCCAATTACTATGTGATAATTAGGAATAAAATTACTTTTATAAGTTAAATAAAAAAACTCAGGATGTTAAGAAAAAGACAAACTTGGGATGGGGTAGTGGCTCAGTGGTAGAGCGCTTGCCTAGCATGCATGAGGCACTGGGTTCGATCATCAACATCACATTTAAAAAAAAGTTAAATAAACAAAATAAATGTATTGTGTCCATCTGCAACTAAAGATCTGGGAAGGAAAAACAGACTTAAGGGAAAACAATCCTCCCCAAAATAGGAAAGAGAATCTCAGATAGCAGCAGTGGACTTGACTGCTGCCACCCTCTGAAAACTAAGTCAGAGTTACCTGTCTTCTACACTGTCAGCAGCTACACAGATGGTCCCTAAGCAAAGGAGACAGGACTGCCCACACCCTGGCTAGCTCATAGCTGGCAAGGTTGCTGTGCTTAGCCAGGCCTGCCTATGAAACCTCCTCTCCAAGCATTTTTTTTCCTGGTCCAAAGGGCAGGCTGGGTGGGGCTCCTTTCACAGGGAGTACTCAGGGACCCCATATTCTAATGCAATGGTTGTGCTTTGCAAAGAGTGGGTCTCTCTGATTTGCTATAGTCCACAATGTGGAATAATCCTCCTCCTCCTCCTCCTCCTCCTCCTCCTCCTCCTCCTCCTCCTCCTCCTCCTCCTCCTCTTTCTCCTCCTTCACTCCTCCTCCTTTTTTATCTTCTTTCACTTTCTCTTACTGTTCCTCCTCCTTCTCTTCTGTTCCTTCTATCCTATGACTTTTTACCTTTCTTTCCTCCTCTTCCTTGTCTTCTTCCCCTGCCTCCTCCTTTCCCTCCACCTCATTCATTTTCTCTTACAAGTGAAATAAGAGGAAGAATCCATTGTGCTTTATTTCTATGACTGTGGACACCAGACATTACCCTGGGATTTCTTCTGCCAGTTCACCTCTTTTTTGACCTCTTGTTGCTTCCCTAAGGAGCTGTGCCAGGAACACTAATGAAACTGGCATTGAGAAGTTCTGAAGGTCAGGAGCTACATGGGTTGTTAGAATGTGCTGGATCTTAGTGCAGGATCCTGGAGAGAGACCCCTGGTCTATGGTGGCTGCTTTCATTAAAGCTCTGATTACCTTACTTCATCCTCACACCCCAACCCCCAAGATGATAATTCAAGGAGAAGAAAAGGAAATGGAGAAGCACAGACTTAGGCACCCTGGTAATCCATAAATGTCCACTTCTAATAATTCTGAAGTTTGAGCTGAAATTCAGGGGCCTTTGAAGCTTCTCCATTCCTTCAGGGCTTCTTGGTCGAAAGATCAAAGGATGGCACTGTAATCCTGCAGCTTCTTTTAGTCATGCTCCTAGAATCCCAACATACCTTTTATCTCTGTTCCAGTCTTGGGAAAAGGTAGAGCCCCTAAGAAATTGTCCTGCCCTGGGTGGGCTAATCTCTGGATCCCCTCCCCAGTTTTCAGTTCCACATTAATATTTCTGGTATGTTTTGGGATCAAATTATGCTAAATCCAAGGAGGCACTTTACCATCTTCAAGTACTTTACCATCTTCAGGTTCACATATTGAAATGTAAACACTGTCATCAGGTAGCCCTGTGTCCCAGACATAGTATCTCTGAAATTCCAAGTCCTGCATGGTTGGGGGAAGGGTGAGATAAAACTTCTGCAAGGACCGTGTTGGAGGTCTTGTTCACAGTTGGGAGTTTCCTGAAGGTCTGGAGTCAGGGTCTCCTTGTTCATAGTGATGTAGGCCTGTACTAGTCTGACTGGGGACTTTTAGGTTCTCAACATTCCTACCTGTGGTCTCTTTCTCAACTGTTCTAAACTAGGGATTGAGAAGCTATAATGGAGGGAACTCAGTTTGGAAGTGTTGAGAAGTTTGGAGAGTTCTGCTTCTGATAGGTAGGAACCATAAAGAACCCATACATTCGGTCTTTAAACTGTTGTCTGAGAGCCTGTCCTTCTTCCCCAGGATGATTCAATGGAAAGGGAGCTCCCGGATCTGCGAGCCCAAGTATCTAAACAGGAAAAGCTCCTTGAGAGCACGGCTGAGCGTCTGAGGACTGCCAACCAGCAGGAGAACATGGAGCAGTTCATTGTCAGCCAGCGTAGGTGCCCCTGAGCTGTGGAGCAGCAGAGAAATGGGGTGGTCTTGCAGATGCCCCACTTGTGCTGCAGATGAACAGTGACCACAGAGGCACTGGAATGTTGGGAGGGGAGAGTCTGATGCACTGGGCCCAAACCTCCTGTGCCATGAGATATTGTGGGTGCAGAGGGAGGGGAGGAAGGGGTCAGCAAGTGGCCATGATAGAGGGGTGAGAAGAAAATGCTCTAGAAATGCATGCCCAGCAAGTAGGGTCCAGTTAGTAATTCCTGCTTGCGGGGGGGGCTCTTTTGTTGTTTCAGTGAGTGACCCTGACCTCCTTTGACCTTCAAGGAGATATCTGGTCCACTACACAGGTCTTACCTCCTGCATAGCCTCCTCCTAAGATTCCATCCCTTCACCCTCCTGCCCCCTCAGCTCCCTCCTCTGCCCTTGCTCTCCCCTTGTCACCATCTCTCCTCTTTAGCCCAATTTTCTCTCCTTGATGTCAGTCAAGCAAGGAGCCAGGAGAAATGCAGTTCAGTTGGTCCTTGAGGGAAGAAACTTTCAAAGTCTGTCTGTGAGTTAGTTGTTTACCAAGAGATCTTGAGGCCATTTATGCATTCTGGACTTTCCTGAACTACTTTATGAAAACCAAATAAGGCATAACATTATAAATTGACTTTAATGCACAAAATTAGGTTAAGAACAGCAGTTTTGTTTTGACATCTCATTTTCTTTAAAAAAATAAAGGTAGATCCACTTGGTCTCCTTGATATAAAAGAAAAGTTAATAAAAACTGAACATTAAGGGAAAATTTTTAAAAATATATATACCAGATATCCTCTACATTTACATAAATGCTGTGCTAATAATTCCCTAGAAATCTTTTGAAGAAAAACTTGATGCGTTTTTTTTTTAAATCAGAAATTAAACCTTTAAACTTAGATGGTAAACATCAGAGCAGTTGAGCCTTCTAGGAATGTTCCTATATTGTACCCTGAGAGCCTTGATAGCCATAGTGTGATCAAGGATGGGCCAAGTTTTAGGGCGCTCTTGTTTTCTAATTCCCTTTGGTTCTTCTCTGAGGATTGCTTTCTTTCCTGAGCCTCTTTAGCACAACTCTTAGAGGATTACCCTGTACAGCCTCCTCCTGTCCCTGCCAAGTTAACCCTGCAGCCTCCAGTTCCTGCTGGCTCCCTGCAGTGTGCAGGCCACCCTCTCTTCTTCCTGATGTCTGGTCTCTAAGTCCATGCTTGTCATTAACTGGTTGTATGACTTTGGCTGGCCCCTTTGTCTCTGTGAGCTACTACCCCTCTTCTGCTAAAGGTGAGCCTAGACTCAGATGATCTCTGAGGTCCCTGCCAATTTGACTTCTTCTTAAGAAAACTTTAAAAAAACTGAGACACACACTTAACAGGGGAACTTTCCCCAATATGTCCTCTTCAATACAGGCTGTTTCTACATGTGCATGTTTCATGCTTCATCCTTCTTTCCCTGGAAGATGACAAAGGCCTTTGTTTCCCTTCAGACCACATAACTTGTAGCATGAACTGTTTAATAAAAGGAAAGTAGTAGGATCTGGCCATACGGCATGCAGTAGGGCTGTGGCTGGGGCACTAGGGATTTGGGTGCACAGGGAGGCTTATCCTCTAAGCTGGAACCTGGAATCTTCTCCAGACCCAGTGCATCCACTTGGCTCACCCTCTTAACCACCTCCCACCATGTTTCTGCCTTCCTGCATGCTTTGCCCTTATTCCAGCCTCTGGGTTTCATCAGCAGTGTCTGACAGTTCCATCTGAAAAGGATTCTTTTATGTTTGCTTGCAGGTGAAATCCTTAAGGGCCCTGCTGTGTGTTCCAGCCTTAAGATCCTTGCCTTCCAGGAGCCACACAAGAATCAAAGCCACCACAGGTCCCTTACACATGAGGAAGCCTAGGCCTACCCGCTTCCCCACATCTGAACAACTGTCTATCTGCTAAGGAGCATCTGGGCCATATTCCTTCAAAGCTGGTGCAGGTCTGAAGAGGTGATCAGAGATGTCTCCTACTAGCCTAGGCAGAAAGGCAGAATGACTCCCTGGAAGTGATGGAACACCAGTAGTCAAATAGCACCAGGCCCAGCTCTAGGCAAAGTGCACCTAAGAGTGCATAGTAAACCCTGTGACACTGCTTCTGAGCTGCCTCAGTGGCACAGCATCTGCCACAGCACAGTTCTCACCTCAGCAGCTCTCCTCAGAAGATCAGCTTGGGGGAAATGGTTGCCTCCTACACAGGGGTCATGTGGTCCCAATGTGGAGCTCCTTGGCAGTTCTAGAAGCACCCTAGTGAGCAGCAGGGCACTTCTGGACAGTGTCAGTGGAACTCATCTAGCACCTTTCACAGATCCACACCTCACCAGGTAGCAACTCTTGGCCAAGCCAGGCTGGACTTTGCCCTGCACCATCAGGTCTGACCTCTTAGAGTCCATGTGGGGAAGAAAATTGATGACTTGCTAAGAGGTCCTCTCATTTATAGCCTAGCACAATCTGCTTCCTTTATTAACTCATTCTCCAAATTTTACTGCCCCCCTCCTCCACATTAAGTATGCTGTGCCATTTTGCTAACCTAACATCCCTCAGGGGAATATGAGACTGATGTCCACACCACGCCTATGCAAAGTCTTGCATAGGGCAGCCTCTACTTGTTTCTTAGTGGTGTGGGCCAGGCCCCAATTTTACTGAAGCCTTCTTTGTGTCTTCAGGGTGTTCCTAGGATGTGAGTAGGTGTGTATAAATGTAAGATAGAGATTTATTTATGTTGCTGTAGCCATACGTTGAAGACCAACATACTCAGTAACAGTCTTTCGGTGGCTTTTTTTTTAAAGCAAAATTTGTATAAATAGTTTCTTTTTGTTGGCTTTGTTTCCCATTTCTACACCAGTCCCTAGAACAAGTGTTAAGAATAGAAAGTAAAATAAGTCAAACCCAAAAAACCAAAGACTGGATCTTTTCTATGATAAGTGGATGCTGATCCATAAAGTGGGGTGGGGGATGAAGGAACTTTGGATTGGGCAGAGGGGAGGGAGGGAAGGAGGGGAAGGATGATGGACTGAGACAGACTTTAATACCCTATATACCGTATGACTACACTACTGGTTTGACTCTGCACCATGTTCATCCAGAGGAAGGAGTAGTTGTGTACAATACTGTTATGAATAACTAATTAGAACAAATTTAAAAATTAAAATTAAAAAGACATACATTTTTAAAGAATAGAAAAAAACTGTCATGAAGAAATTCATTAGCTAATTCTGAAGTTTAAAAAAATATAATTTTCCCTCTTTGCCATTGTGCAAAAATCTCTAAGGTAAGACAGAGTAATTCTTAAATTTGATGTGCCTTTACAGTTTTCACAGGGAAGGGCATATTTTACTAGTTCTGCAGCATTGAAACTCAGGAGTCAGGATGGCAATAGAGAATTAGGTTTCTTTCCATCCTGGGTTTGAGCAAGGTGGACAACATTTTCTTTGACAAGTCTACATCTTTGGTGACTGAGAGGCTTGGAAAGCTTTTAGGAAAACAGAGAGCACAGTGGGGGAAAAAGGCAGGAAATATCCAAGTGTGTATTTAGCTAGACTGCATTAATCAGAAACCTTTCTCAGTGCATGCTCCCCTTTGCAGTGCCCATGAGGGCCAGGCAGTCCATCAGCCTCCACCCTCAACATAAAGAAGATCAAAATTAAAAAGAATTTGAAGATTTTCATTTCAAAGGGGGTCTGTTTCACAGTCAGCCGTGGGGGCTGTGGGACTGACTCCCTGGGCAGCAAAATCAAGTGCATTAGTGGGTGTGGGACTGTAATCTAGGATTTGCATTTTTATGTAAGTATCCCAGGTGATACTGCTGCAGACACAGTTTAACACACTGATGATTCTGATACAGGTGGGCTGCAAACCACAGTTTAACCTATATTGTGCATGTCATTGAGTCACAGCAATAAATTTATTTATCAACCTTAATTTAAAATCATCATTCCATAAAGTTTGAAATAAAAATCTTAAAATAATATTTCAGAAAATTCTTGTGTCCTTTCACCTTCCAGAATTAAAATAAAGCTATTATTCTACAATTATTTCCTAGAAGTAGTTAAAAATGAACACAGTGACAAAACAAAAACTGTATTCATTATCAACGAAGCCACCACCATTAGCAGCAGCAATAACAAAAGACCCTTCAATAGACCTCCTTGGATAGAGACATGGCCACTCCCTGTGAGGAGATGTGAAGTCAACCTGTGCTTTATACTCAGGGGTTTTGAGTATTTGCATGAGTGATTTTGGCTTTGAAATACAGAGAAATTTGCTGGCAGAATTAGCAGGTTGGAAACTCCTCAGACCCATTACTGAATTTAAAGGTAAAACAGTCAATGGTAAGAACATTTGGCCTGAGGTTATTGCAGCAGCCTGAAAATTTCCTCCTTTATCTCTGTGCTTCAGGGGCTGGTAGCCTTGATAAAATAATCAGTGATCACAGGACAACTCAAATATTTATACTTAGTAAGTCAGCTTACTATGTAGCAACTTTACAATGGCAACAACACATATTACCTCTTGTAAGCCTGAGAACTAGTGGATACAGTCCCCAACTCCTTTTAGAGAAAACTTTTGAAAGCTATTGTATTACCCATTTTATGGATTATAGAAAAACAGCTGTTTGAATTAATAAGTTTTTAAAAAGATGACAGCAAAATGTCCTTCAGGCAGATTCTCCAGTATATAATTTTTATAAGTATATTCTTATATTCTTTTTTGTATGTGGCAGAAACAGAACTCATTCTGTAAAAAAGAAAAAGGGGGAAACCTTTAGATTGTCTTCCAATTTTCTCTAATTCAAATAAAATCCATGGCACTCAAAGGCATTTGCTGTGGTGATGGGAAAGGAGCTTCTCAAGCTCATACGTTTGTGTCTCTGAGAGATGCTCAAATCAGAATATCTGTGGTAGCCATTAAAATGCATCACTGGCATCTGCCGCTTCAGGAAGCCTAGGTGGCCAGCAACCCCAGCTGCTATGCTCTAAATCCGGGACTTGCTGGCATGATCTCAGGCTCTGTACTATCCCATGAGGAAAGCTTCTACCTTTCCCTCCCAATAGAACACCACAGATGAATTATGAGGATGTAGAAACTGTTTTCCTGATGAAACTCAGACTTTTCTTTTTCCACAGTCTGTTTCACTTCTGCATATTAACTTGTTTTATACAAAAAACAATAATAAATCTTTAAACTCCCATGAATCTGACTTGTGATGAATCCTACTGCATGATACAAAGACCCTTTTGTTTGTTAATTCTAAAGCATGTAAACCCCTCTTCCACAGGATGAATCCTGGTACTGATAACCAGGCCTTAGAATAAGATCTAGGCTGGACTAGCTCTCCTAAAGCTTAAACCAAACTATGATATATCCCACAGGGGAGATGGGTTTTTGGTTGAGTCTTGCCAAATTAAAAGGCCCTGGGAAATACTTCAGGATTTACAAGGATTCCCCCTAATGGAGCATAAACCACGTCTGCACAAGTCCAGAGTAATCAGTAAGTTAACCATCCACTGGAGTAAATCAATCGGGTTAGCTAAATTGACAACCACAGAGAAATAAGTAGTGCCACTAAGGACTATGCACTCCTTTTCAAATACACATAGAGCATTCATTAAGATAGAACATCAAATAAATGGAACATGAAAGAAATATAAAGGATGTATGAGCATTTCTGTTTTGGACACATGCAACACTTCGCTAGCTATTTTGAAAAATATAAATACCTACTGTAAGCTATAGTCTCTTTAACATGCTAGATAACATTAGATCCACTCCCCCTCTTCTCTTCCTACTGTATTCTGCTCATTGCATGCACTCTATCCTCTCTAACCTTCTTGGCTGCTATGATCTGTATCTGCTCTCTACTTCTAGATCAACTTTTTTAACGTACACGTGTGTGAGAATAACCAGTATTTGTCTTTCCGTTCCTATTTCATGAAATATCCTGTTCCCATGGACGTTGCTGCAAATGGCAGTTTTTCATTCTTTTTATGGCTGAAAAATATTATCTTGTATATGTACACCACATTTTCAGAATCCATTCATAATAGATGGGCACATAAGGGTTTTTTTGCATATTTTGACTTCTGTGACTACTTCCACAATAAATATGGGTGTGCTGGTATCTCTTTGATATATACAGAGTAGTGAGATGGATGGATCATATGATAGTGCTATTTTCAGGTTTTAAAAATATTCTATATTATTCTCCATAATGACTGACTTATTTATATTCCCATCAACACTGTAAAGTTGCTCTTTCTCTACATCCTCACCAATATTATTTTTTGTCTTGCAATACCTTGTTCTTTCTACTACAGCACAAATTCCAGGTTGTTGTTGTTGTTGTTTATTTGTTTGGTTTTTGGTACCAGGGATTTAACTCAGAGGCACTTGGCCAGCGAGCCACATCCCCAGCCCTATTTTGTATTTTATTTAGAGTCAGGGTCTCATTGAGTTGCTTAGCAGAAGTTGTCTTTGAACTCATGATCGTCCTGCTTCAGCCTCCTAAGCCATTGAGATTACAGGCATGCACCTGGGTTTTTGTCTGTCCCCTTCTTACTGAAGTGAGACTATCCCTCATTGTAATTTTGATATCCATTTCCCTAATATTAGTAATGCTGAGCATTTTGGCATATAGTCAGTGACCATTACCCACCAAAAAGAATAGTATATCTTTTTTTTTTGAGAAATATCAGATCTTTTACCCATTTCAAATCAGAGTATTTGTTTTATTTTATGTTGAAATTCTGAATTCTTTATGTATTCTGAATAGATAAATGAATAGTTTGAAAACATTTCCTCTACATCTGTAGAATGTTTACTCTGTTCTTTCCTCTGCTGTGCAGAAGCATTTTAGTATAATATCATTAGTCTATTTTTGCTTTTGTTGCCTGTGCTTTGGGGGGTCTTTCCAAAAGTGTCCCAGTGTCCTGAACTTTTTCCATTTTGTTTTCTTTCAGTCATTTCAAACTTTGCATTCTTTCTTTTTAGCATGTGATACAGTTTTAGTTGATTTCTTTTTCAGTGCTGGGAATATAACCCAGGCCTACATACGTTTTGGGTAAAAACTCTACTATTCAGCTACATCCTGAAATTTTAGTTGATTTTTTAATGTGGTGAGAGGTAGAAAGATTAATTATTTTGTGTATGTCTATTTAGGTTTTCCAGCACCATTTATAAAGGAAACTGTGATTTTTCCAAGGTATGTTCTTAGAATCTTTAAAAATTTAAGTGGCTAAAGATAAATATCTCAATTTTTAATTCCAAGTAAGAATTTAATTCTCAGTTAAATTCTCAGTTTCAATAGGCATGTGTCTGATTTTGTAGTAGTGCCATGTGTCTCTATTATTAAGCTTTGTTGTATATTTTGGAATCACATGTTTTAATGCTTTCTGCTTTGTCCCTTTCACCACTTCCTCAGGGTTCTAATGGCAATTCTGGCTTTTTGTGGGTCCCTATAAATTTTGTGATTGTTTTCTAGTTTTGTGATCAATGTCCATTGTTTGTTGCTAGATATTTGATTGGATCTGCACTGACATTATACAATACTAATGATTCCAATCCATACCATGGGATATCTTGAAAACCTGTGTGTGTGTGTGCATGCACGCACTTTCATCAGGCTTCTAAGATTTTCACTATTAGAGATCTTTCATCTCCTGGGTAAAATATATTCCCAAGCACTTTTGGGGGGATATTGCAAATGGATTATGTTTTAAATATCTTTTTCAGTCAGCCTATTATTGATGTATAAAAGAATGCTAGTTTTTATGTTAATTATGCATTCTGCAACTTTACTAAGTGTGTTTATCAGGTTCAGAGCTACTTGCTGATGTGTTCAGGTTTTTTTTCTACATATATGATCCACAAAGAGACATGATTTGACTTCCTCTTCTCCTATATGGATGTCCCCTATTCCTTTCTTTGGCCTGTTTTCCAGTACTATATTGAACAGGAGTGGTGAAAGGGGACATCCTTGTTTTCTTACAGCTCTTAGAGGAAGTGCTTTCAACTTTCCTCCATGATTTTGACAATGGGTTTGTCACATATAAGCCTGTGTTCTGTTGAGGTATGTTCCCACAATACTTAGCTGGTTGAGTTTATTTTTTTTAATAATCATGAAGGGGATATTAAATTTTATAGAGTGCTTCATTGCAACTGATAGAAATTTCAGATCCCAGAAGAAAAAGTTGAAACTCAGAATTCAAACATGTAACATGCCCATCCCCAAAATGAAGACAGTATTTTCTAAATACTAAAGAGAAATAATTTTCAACAAATACTAGATATACTCTGAGATATTCATGTATCAAGGCCATAGACAAGGAGAACTATGCCAAACTCTGAGCATACTGATTCCATCATGAGAATATGTTAAGGATAAATTCCAGTGAAAAATGAATAAGGACACTCAATTTTAAATATCTGATGAGCATTAACATATTCAGTTTTTTTAATCTAAAGCAAAACCAATGTGGAGATATGGTGGGAGAAATACATGTAACGGGAATATAGATGATCAGGTTGGAATAACAATACAAGGGACAGGTTCTGTGGATAGACATGAAATAAGTGAATAATGTCATACTGGCCATTACAGCTGAGATTGAATGATATGATGTAAGTATAAAACAAATATTAGGCATTTTTCAAGTAGAGGAGACTAAATATGTCAAAATGTTCTTAAGATAATGTGAAACATGAGCTATATGACCCTTCCTAAATACCAAATAACACACACAAACATAATGAAAAAAAAAACAGGTGCATAATCCTTCTATTATCACTATCTGTTTAGAAGGGTCTTCACAGTTCTCTCTAATAAAAATGATTTGTATTTTCAGGCAGAAAAGAATAGATGTCCTCAGAACAATGGGCTAAACAAAGGCTTCCAGCAGCCTCATGCCAGTCCTCACGGGCCCAGGAAGAAACTGGGCCAGCAAGGCCTACTGCACATTGCTGTGGGCCCAACGCTTTCCTCTCCTCTTTCCTTCCTCATTCTCACTTTTCTTAAACTATCTTCCATAAACCTCATCTTCATCTTCCTGAACTCATAGCACATCCAACTTTCTTCACTGGTACTTAGATTTATCCACTCTCCTCCTCATTGCCTTCGCTAATTGTGAAGTCCCCAAAACATCAATTGTCTCGCCAGTTTTATTTGATTGCTTTGTTTTGTTTGTAGATGGGATCTCACTTTGTTGCTAAGTTTGGCCTCAAACTCATAGGTTCAGGCCACCCTCCTGCCTCAGCCTACCAATTAGCTGGGTTGACAGCCATGTCCCACCTTCTCAGCTCCATTAGTGTTCTCGCTCAAAGTCTTCTTTTTATCATGTTATTATTCTGCTTGTGATAACTTTTTCAACTGTACACTAAATAATTCAAACTCCTCACCTTGTATTTGTATTCCCAATAACTAGCTCCCCTGGCTTACCCATCCCTTCACTTCCCTTCACTCCCTTATGCAAATCCTCCTCTGGAATCAGGATGACCCTTTCCTGACTCCAGAAAAGACAAAAAAAATGTCTTCCAGCAACCAGGTTTTGTCTACAAAGTGATGCTCTCAGCCTGGTATATCTTCCAGGTTTCCTCAAGTCTCAGTTTACACATCAGTAATCATCAGTCACAACTATCTTTTGGAACTGAGGTGTTTCCCAAAATAAACACCTATGTTAATGTAAAAGTGCTGGCAGAAGTGCTGACATCTATTCTTTTCTGTCTGGAAATATAAATCATTTTTATTAGGGAGAACTGATTGGATTGTGAGAGCTGCAACCTGAACAGTCCATCCTATTTTGAATGGGCTAAGTGGGACTGTAGGCAAGTGGTCAGGCTGGAAGAAGTGCTCACAGCAGGGGGTGGTTGCTCTAGAGGGTTCATATTCCCTTTGTCCTCTCCCTCTTTCTCTTTTCTTTCAGCTGCCATAAGGTGAACAGCATTCTTCCACCACAACCTCCCACCATGATATTCTGCCTCACTTTAAACCCAGAGTAATGGAGTTGGGTCATGTGTCTTCATGGTCTGAATCCCTGAAACCATGAGTTTAAATAAATTTAGCTGCTCTCTAAGTTGTCCTTTTCAGGTATTTTGGTCACAGCAACAAAGAGCAGAACAACAGTCACTGAAGATGCTTAGCAAGGTTTTGAAATAAATCCTATTGGGCTGAAGGGTAAACAGCTTAAACCAATATTCCTACTCTTTCAAAAACTTGACAAGCTCAGATAAAAGGATCTTAGTGTTGCAAGCATTGAAACGGGCTACTAACACAGGAGTCTTCTCAAATGTCTTCTGAAGCAAGTTATTCACAGCCAGTCATCCATCCCATCATTCAACAACTCTCAAGGCCAGGAAACCTCCTTGGATATAGCCAACCCATGATGTCCTGAACTCTTCCTTCACATGTTCTCCTTGTATATACCCATGATGCCATAAAACAAATCTATTCTCCTCCCGTTCCTTTAAATATTTGAAGTTGTATCCCAGCTCTCTATGATTTCTCAATCATTAATCTTGACTTCAATTCTGGCCAAATTTCTGGCCCACCATCATACACTGTTTATTAATAAAAGTGCCCACATCAACCAAGGCCCTGGGGAGTTGGTCCTCACATAAGGACATTCCCTTCAAAATATGGCCTACTCAGACCACAGGCCTTGCAGGCAGCTTTGTCTCAAGGGTGGCATCTCTTCCCTGTGGAATCACTCTCTATGCCCTCCCATGCAGGACTACCAAGCTATTCAGGTCCTCTTCCTGAATAGCAGGATATTTTAAATCAAGTTGAGAGTTTTGTCACATTTTCTGTTGTTTGCTTTTTGTTGCTTTTCCTCCCTGTAAATATTTTACAAGACTAACCTTAGCAGATACTCTGCTTTCCTGGGAGATGTGTGTCAAACTCCTGAAGTACTGACATGCTACTAATTAAGCAAGGGGAATGCCCTCAATAAAAGTTCAAGTGAGAGTTTGGGTTATATTTATGCTGTTACTCCTGGTTCTTTTTGTATACAGAGAGGATGGAATTGAACAGACTGTCCGGCAGCACTGCTGGGATTGAAGCTGTGGTCTGTACACAATATTTACATGTGAGTGTTGGTGACCATGCATAGGGTGGATCCTTATTCAATTAAGATGATCTTTTCATCATTAACAGCAAATATATCCTATTCTGGCTTTTTTATCAAGGTCCTGGCAAGAAATTGTCAAATCACACACATCTTCTGAGACATGTCTTCACACTTCTAATCCTCCTCATTGGATCCAGCCCACCCTGTGGGTTTTTCTGAGACACAGCCCCCAATTTTTAAAAAGGTTCCCAGAAAGTCAAACTCAAGGCTTCACTGGGACCCTGAGATAGAGCAGAAAGCCTAGATGCAAGTGTTGAGTCAAAGCCCTTCCAAAAACAGGATTGATTTTCCATAGAGACCCTCACTAATCTGCATTTCCTCCTGAAAACATTTGATAAGGTGCTGGCTCTGCTCATGGACAAAGTGCACTCACACTTTAATGTTTTAACATCTGTGTCATGGGCCATAGGACCTCTTTGTATCTGTCAGGTAACGTTATTGTTTAAGTTTCAAATTATCTCTTAATAATTCTTTGAAAAAATAAAGAAGTAAGATTGTTAGTTTTTAACAGGTCAGGATTCAGAACAGTATAGGCCTACCTTAACTTTGAAGTCAGGCAGACATTGGGCCCATATTCCCACCACATACCAGTTGGGGATTCTTGAAAAGATTTAGCGGCCTTGCTGAGTCTCAGTGTCCCAGCTCCTACAAAAAAGATACTACCAGATACACGAAAGGTTCTGTGGAGGATTTACTGGACTACAGTGGAGAGAGAACTCACATGGCACTCGCTGGTCATTGTGCACAACAGATGCATGTAAACATGGATTTCATTATAGCCTCATGAATTGCTGCAAATCTGAGAAAGGAATTTGACATCATTGCACCTAAGCAGAACTAGGATCAGGAAACATTGTGGTCACATTACAAAATGGTACCAAACAAAGGACTGAGGGACAAAATTTCTCATGGCTAATTTCCCAATAATATAGCGAAAGACATCGGAGTTTTGCTTTTCCTCCAAGTTGACTTACTGAGGAAGGAATCTTCAGAATTCCAAAGGTTTCTCTCTTAGGAAAATTTCAACACTATCCTGAATTAGTAGACAGGAGAACAGATTTTTTTTCTCCACATACTCTATAAAGCTACCATTCCATAAGGTCTTTGCTCAACAAGCAGACATTTCTGGAATTTATGAAGAGAATAGTTCTTATGGACCATATACTCGGTAAGGGCCTGCCTCATCATGTACACTGGTTGTTGATATTTCACATGAGAATAAAATTCTAAGACTCAATGCATAGTTGGAACTATGAATCCAGATGGGTAAAAACCATGGGTATTGCCCATTGATATATGGAGGAAAGTGAACTAGATTGTTTAATTGGAGGAAAGCTACCTCAGAGGAAGCAGAGAATCTGAGTTGGGACCCAGAAATCATAAGACCTCCAAATAATTGGGCAAATGATTTGCTAGCACATGTGGCTGTCCAGAGAAGAGTGGAGGGAGGGGTCAATAAAATGCAATTCAGCAGAATGCTGTGGGAGAGATGAGAAAATTTTAAAGACAGATGTTGATAGACCCCTGCTGGGCAGACAGGCTGTAATGATAACTGTGAGAATCTCATGAGCCCCTCCCTCCTAACTTCATCCTACCTGCAAAACTACAGCCTGCACAGTGAGGACCAGGCTCAAAGAGATCTAGACAGGTAGTAGGAAGAAGGCAAAGCTGGAGATTTCCAGTCCACTAAATATTCTCTAAAACAAAATGAGTCTCCTAGACCTATAGGCACATCTACCAGCTTACACTATAAAGAATTTGGAGGTTATTTGGGAGACCTGTTGGATTCACGTGCATTGATAGGGGTACTCACTGCTTCCAGCAGGGCTGACTCTAGGCTCACCTAATGGGAATTCTGTACTTCTGAGATCTTCTTGTGAGTCAGAAGAATCAGGATGACCAGAGGGCACATAATGTCATTTATCTGGCAGGAGTTTATTCTCTTTCTTCTCCTGCATTTCACTGCCCAGACTAGTGAGATCAGGAAAAACAACAGATGAAATCAAGATTGATTAGAATCCTAGCATCCCATCTGGTCATGGTCAGAACAACATGGAACCCTCCCTTCAAAAAGGAAGAAGAAAAGCATTCTGCACTGATGCCCATAGCTTGGGTGCCATGAGCATGGAGATAAGAAAGAAAGAAAGAAAAAATAGGCACAAGTACCCAGTGCACTGGGCAGATCACAAGCTGATGAGGAAGGAGGATTAAGTTCACCTACACAGTACAGTCACAAGAGGGAGCACACAATGAGAAGCATAGCAGGGGTCAAACTTGTGCATAACCAAAGTTGAATTTTACACTCACCTGCCCCAGTGAACCAGCCTCAGCACTGTGGAATGCTAGAGACCTTGTAACTTCTATATCTTTTTCTATCAATATTGTGACATGTTTCTTTTCTATCTGCTGTTCTTGCTATGACATACATATCAATGACCTTGGGCAATAGTCCAGAAAGAAGTTAACTCACTTCATTCTTATTTTAGTTCTTACAAATGAACAAATGACTTTTTAATGGGAAAAAAATCCCCAAGACTCCTTAGGTCCCTGTGGACAGACCCACTCTACAATTACAGTAAAGAAAATCAATTACCTGGACAAATGACTATGTCAAATTTTGGCTGAGTGAACTACATCATAGCAATCAGAAGCTTTTTTTACCTTTCATTATGGAATCTGCAGCTAATTTTGATCTCATGGTGTATATTTCAGGACACTCAAACCCCATTATATTGTCTTTGCTTATTATCCCTGATCTTTCTTTGTTACCTAAAATCCAGTAACTCTTGTTCTTCTTCATCATTCTCATCATCATTATATTCTGCAAACAAATTCAGAAATATATAGAAGTTGTTAAATAGCTATATTTTATTTTACACATTTCAATACAGTGGCCACCTGAGCATGAGGACATTCTATTATGTGTGCATGAATTTGGGATACACATACAGGATTCTACTGAATGATCTCATATGGTGACTTCAAAGAAATGGTCTGTGTTGATGTGCTAATCCTTCATGCAAAATGTCACTATTTGGCTGGATCATCATTATGGCAAGCTCTGAGTTAAATGAACAGAATCAAAATGCATTTTGGTCTTCTGAACACTAGATACTCGTCCAGGTTCTTCTGGATATCTGTAGTTATTTCTCTCTTCCTTCTACAAAACTCATTCCCAGGCTTGGTGGTTCTGTGTCCCCTCACCATCCTCAAATAGAAGCTATTCCCTGTTCCTTATGCCTTTACATACTGTAAGTTTTGCACTGATCTCCAAATTGGCTTTGGTGATATACTAGGGCCAATTTTTCTTTGGAATCTGTAATAGTACGAACCAAATTTCTACCACCTGATTCTACTCATTGTTTTTTAATTCTACTCTTTTAACTGAACCATCAATAAACACTTATGGATTACATTCCTTCTTAAAGTGAGTTTATCAATAACCTTCATTCAGTAGAGTTAAAAGAAACACCCTATTTGGTTTATTTTATACATGATGAAGCAAAAAATCAGGAAGGTATAAGTGAGCCACATCCCTACAGGTATAAAAGCCAATGCTCAGGAAGAACTTGGGAGACTGTCATTCCTAGCCCAGGCTCTCTGCACTTTAAGAATCTGACTCCTGTCCTATAGCACTGGTAGATGTTGCCTCTTGCTCCAGAGGCCATGAACCATCAGGGAGCACCAACACAGCAGAAATACTGTGACCTCCAGTATAGTATATTTCTCCTTAGTGCTCCAGCTAAGGCTGCTCATCTTGCAATGGCCTCAATTGACATGTGGAATCCAAGACAGCTGGTGAAATGTTACTGGTGGAGGTGTGGAGTGTCCTATGAGTCAGGGACATTGGAACATTTCAGTATGATCAAGGCCTGTGCCCCTCACCATAGTTAAGTTGGCAGAGAAGCCTCTCTGCCAGGCTGCAGCTCTCTGACAGTTGGTCTTGGAGGCCCTGGTGCTGGTGCTTGCCAGAGACCTCATGGCTGAGGAGGTTGGTCAGATGGTGAATGAGGGAGAAGGCAGCATCACTCCCTGCCTTCAACTGCTGGCGTAAACGAGTCAACCCTCGTGCCTGGGCTTGCACCAGGAAATAGTAATTCCTAACATGGAAGAGAAGACATTCTCAGAGTAGGAATGGCATAATGATATGTGATGAGGACTTTGAGAGAATTCTGTGAGAATAGCTCCCAAATGCCTTCCACTTGTGATTCTGGCTCATTTTGGTGTGAACTGTGACTTTTTCTTTTCTTGTTACATGTTGCATACAGCGGCCAAGTGACAACCTGCCCCTTAGATGTTTATAGACACCCAAAGGACTTCCGACTACTAGTGATGGGACAGGATAAGAATTTTTGTTTCATGCAGGCCTTTGCTTGCTATGCAATGCTTGCTGAAAGGCAAAGGTGACCCTGGCAGGAAACACCTGCCTCCCACTCTAGTTCTCAGCTACAGAGGAGAGAACCAGTCAACTCTGAAAGTGCTGGACGTTCCTGCTCCTAGTCAATGCACTTTTAATGAGACAGATGATACAAATGTCTCACAGAAAAGGGGGAGTGCAGACTGGTTGAGTAAAGGAAAGCTGGGACACTAGCAGATTTTCTCTACCCTTGGGTCATAAATGTGGCTATTTTGGCCTGTTTTGTGCTCCTTTAGGCCTGATCATTATCCTCCCCTGACAATCCATCACTCCCTGGTGGCCAGTGATTCTTTTTCTTCTTTATGTTGTTCTTCCTAATCTCCTACAATCAAATTTATACAAAACCCATTCAGGAATGAGGCAGTTCTACCTCATCCATTAGAAATGCATGGGCTTATCTTGTCACAGAGACATAAATTATTGATGAATGAGTTTAAAAGTTGTCATGTTTTTCTTTAAAGAAATGACCCCCCCCCCAGGGTGATTCTTATCCATGAAAGAAAGTGGCCTTTATTTAATGGATCTCCTCAGTAGCATACTACTTGTTTAATTGGGCAAAAAGAAAAATGTCTTTTGTTCCCCAAATTAACAGAAACGGAGGCATCTTTGAAAGATGAGGCTATTCCGACTGTACCCACATCCTGCCACATGGCTGCTTCCCAAGATCAGCAATTTACCTGCCACCATGATGCTCAGAGAAAACATCATGTTCACTCCTTCCTCTACAGAGATAAAATGGAACACTGTCCTGTGACTCTTTGTACTTATGGGGACACAGGATCCTTCAAGTCTGTTTCTGTCATTTGACCAGGGAAAATTCTCTCCTGGTAAGTATTCCAGTGTACCCTATACCTCATCCCCAGATTCCCACTATATGAAGTCCCTAAACCAAGCCTGGACAGTGACTTTATCCTACTAAAAGTACATTGAACATTCCCTAATCAAATGCTACAGCTACCATGCACAGTGCACACTTTTCAATACTTTTATAAGATGAGGAAACAGAAATCCAGAAAGGATAAATCACTGCTTTCCCACAATGAAATCAGCATGAGGATTCCTGGAATGTTTTGAATCTTAGACTGGGCTCTTTTCAATCTCACAAACTTCCACCTATCACACTCTCCTTCCTGCAATGATGCTGGGGGATGCTACCTACTGTCTCAATGCCACATTCCATCAGGGAGGATGATGAGAGATGGACACTTTGGCCTCTACCCAGTGCACTTATCCACTGTCTTCCCACTGAGGCAGTCTTCATCTTTCAAGCCTCAAAACAAAATGTTGATACCAGGAGAGCAGGTGCAAATATTGCTTTCATAGTGGAGTCCCATGTGAGCTGGGCACATTGGAGCATCTCTGTGTGAGCAGGGCCTCTTGGCACCTCACCTGGACTCAGCTTATCAGCAAGATGTTCTGCCAGCCTGAACCCCTCCCAGAGCTGTTCTTTAAGGCCCTGCCCCTGGTCACAGTCAGAGTCAGGCTGGGTGAGGAGATCCCCAAGATACCTTCGGATGTCAAGAGAGGCATCTCTCCCTTCCTGCACTTTCAGCTTTAAGTTGGCCAAGTCTCTTGCTTGTATTGTTAATGGAAAATTGAAATCCCTAAGGTAGGACACAAGGGGAAATTTATTATTAGAACTCAATGAAAGATAGGTCATTAGGGCAAGGACACAATTTTTATAAACAATATCCCTTTGAAGACTTCAAACAGAATCCTTGTACATTCTTCACAATTGACACTTATTTTCCCCTAACTAGTGTAACTCCTAGAGCTCCTTTTTAAGTCTTTTCCTAGAACACTGTGAAAAAAAATATAGAGACAGAGGTGTATGTGTACATATGTGTACATGTTTATGTGTGTGTGTGTGTGTGTGTGTGTGTGTGTGTGTAACTGCCTTCCTTGTTGTGAGGTCCCAAACAATGAAAATGACTCATATAAAAGGTTTGAATCTTACCCTGTCTTTTTATCATACATGAAGGATGGATGGGACCTGGGAGTATAAGAAATCCCCTGAGACTAACTTATACTCAATTTACAAGTACTAGAAGGAGAATATACAACCTTGCCAAGTGCTGATTGCAAGGTTGGTTGGGTGAGTGGAACTGGTAAATCAGTAGTTTAAGTTTAACTTTGCATCCTGAGTGCGGTCATATTTCTCTTTGTCTTTTCAGGGACCCTTTCTGTATTTTACCTTTCTTTCTCATTCATTTCACAAAATGGTAGTTTTTCTTCATCATCTTTGCCATTTTCATGACAATATGCAAATTCAAAAATGTCCTGTCAGACATTAAGGACTTCTGTGTCACCTTGTCCTATCTGGGCATGATGACATAAATATTTATGCATGGTTTTAGGGTACACTATGAGAACTGTTGAATAGTGTCCTCATTTAGCTTTAGGAAACGACCTGGTTTCTTTTTTGTAATCCTTCTGCAAAGACCATGTGCCATTTTTAACACAGGGTATGATAAGTACTGTTGGTGTGGGGAATGGATACACCAGAAGGAACACTCAAGGAAGTCTCAGCTGTGACTTCAGAAATGGACATAGAGTCCCATTCCATCAAATAGCAATAATACCTTCTCCCAATTAAAAAAAAACTATTTTTTATCCCAGTGATCAGGAATAACTTGAAGACTGGCTTCTAGAACACTTTTTTCAAGACTCATATCTGACTCCATCAGATATGATGGTGCTTCTTGGTAGATTTGAGATTAGATGGTGAGAATAAACTCATAGATGGAATCTATACACTGTCCAAATGGAAAGAGCTTTTGTCATAAGAGGGGACTAGAATACTTTTTATTAAAGGAGGCAGAGGCATCCAGGATCCAAGTCATGCCTTCAGGAATAATTCCAGGCATCTTCATAAGGGACCATGCAAATGGTATCTCCAATGACATAGTGAAGAGTACTAACAGTCACTAACACTCAAAGTACACTGAGTGTTTTTTCAGGATCAAAAATTAGCAACAACTTTGTAAGAAAGATCAGCTGGCCCAGTTTAGAAGACAAGACTCATGCAGATCCCAACTACACACATGCATAAGTAATGCCTGTGAGTTCTATATAATCTCTGCAACCTCCCCATCCTGGTTAGTCCTGTGTTCGCCACCTGAATTTCTCATTCAACACCCAGAAATATGACTGTTGGAGTATAGTTCTCTTTCTGCTGGAGTACTCACGAGTTGCATCCAGAGAAGAGGTGACTTCATGCCCACCCAACAGGTCATCACTAGAGCAGGAAGGCCGGTGGATGTTGGACAGTTCACAATGACTGCAGGAAGTTTTAGGGTCCTCATCCAATGAGCCCTGCAGGGGTTCTTTTACTTCCTCCTCTTCCTCCTGTTCCTCTTTTCTCAGCCTGGTGGGATAAAGAGTAAGATTAAACAAGAAAGATTGGATGCAAGAGTCCTGATAGAGGCCTAAGGGATTGATCACAGAAAGTCAGAGGTACTCCCTTTAAAGAGAAAGAAAATGATGCTTCTAGGATGAGGGCAGAGTGTAGCCTTCATGACATGAGACAGGAGGAGAGGTTCATTATACTGGCTGGACAATTAGCTGAGCAGGTAGGTGTCTCAACTCTCTTTGTATGCTGCCACCATGACCCACAGCACACAGAGAACATAACACGAGTTCAAACTTTTCTCTATACGTTGACTTTTACATAAATGACAGTTCATGCTTCAGAGACATTGTAGAATCCAAGGCATCCAAAACAATCCAAGACACACACACACACACACACACACACACACACACACACACGGATATATATACACACCAATGATCCAATTTCATCTTATCCTCAATGGATCGATAACCTATATATATGTCTCATCCTCAATTGATCCATATGTAGATTCTGTGAGTAAAAAAAATATTAGGGGGGGTGCTGATTATTTCTACTTGGATACAGACCAGAACCAGTACAATGGGCACCTTGTTAAAAGATGGACTTCTTCATTGGTTGAGAAATGTAGTCATACCAGCAGTTTTTGTTTGCCTTTGCATGTGAAATACGTTTCTACTTTGGACTCTTGGTTTCCTCATGGGGACCCTTGTCATATTTTACCTATTCTCACCAAGGCCCTTAATATTCATTGTTACCTGGGATACAGTGATTCCTGCTCTTTTCCATTTTCCTCATCTTCACAATTCTCTGAAATCAAATTCAGAAATGTCCAGTCAGGCATTGAGTAGTTCCACATCACTCATTACAAACACGTGGGAGTCTCGGAGCATGGAGTCCTATCAATTTGCAACCTTTGTATGGGCATAAAGTTCTCCTCTAGATGCAGCTCATGAGGACTCCATCGAAAGAACTTCAGTTATACCAATCACATACCAGGGGTCCACTGCAATTCATGATGGTGTACATAGGACTAACCAGCTTGCAGAGGTAGGAGAAACACAGAGTAGGTGGGAAGGTCACAACCCAAGACACAGGCTGACTAAAACCTGAGAATAAATTGCAGGACTGTGGAAGGAGTCCATAGTCCTATCCTTCCACAACTCACCCACACTGCAACAGGGCTCAAATAATAACAGGGGAATAAATCTGAAAGAAATCATCTTAGATTTAAGTAGAACAATCAGAGGAAATTGAGACACTGAAGTAGAAAAAGTAAAAACAGTAGAGGAGATTTTGGTCCGTGGCATCTATAGTTACAGCATGCACAAAACATAGCCTGGAAGCTGCAGGGAAGAGGGTGGATCCCCCCATAGACTAGCCTGGATCCCCTGCCTTCTCCTTCACTGGCCCACACTCTGCTGCTACCCTGCAGCCTCCTCCTTCTGACTCCCCTTAAAAGGAGCCTCCCAGACAACAAAGTCAGAGCACCCTCCACCACAGCCAATCCAGCTGAGGCTCCTGGGACCTACTGGGTGGCAGACAGCTTGCTGTGCAGATCATTCTGAATACTATGGTTAAACTCCACAACACTAGATGGCTGCACATCCCCACAAATATCAGAATATCTTAACCCTACACAAAGTCATCATGAAAAGCAGTGGTCGTGTGGGCAAATCTGTTGGGACTCTACAGTTCATGTACGAGGAGTTTGTGGAGGACTCTGAACCTAACGAAGCAGAGAGCTACAGCAAGAATGTGTGCTAGATGGGGAGGAAGTGCACATCTCCACAACTCAGACCAGCTGGACAGGAAGACCAAGCTGCAATTGGAGACCACTGCTTCATAGAGGGGAGGGGTTCCTCTGTACCTTCTCTCTTGCAGAAATGGAATCGCTGACATCCACAGCTGGCTTCAAGAAGGAGATTTTAAGAGTAAAAAAAAAAAAAAAAAGATGATAATGTCCCATTTCTACTGGTTGGTAAAAAATCAGAGTTGAAAGATAAAAAGGCAAGTTTCTGTAGAAAAGGCAAAAAAGATAGCTGGCTAGAGGAAGGATAAGGATGTGGAAACTTCTGCTAAAATATGAGCTAATGTTGATAATGTCAAAGGTGTACAGGCATTTGGGGTAACAGGTGTGTAGATAAAGTTATCAAAAAGAGGCTTTTTCGGAATTCATGTCTTTAGATATTACATCTAGCTAGTCATTTCAAATATTTTTGCTTAGGGGTTTATGATGTATGTCTTTCATTTCTTACTATACATAAGCAATGCCATGCATGGAATTAAGTGATCAGTGTCACACTGGCCAGCAGGCCTAGCAGACTCCAGGTGTGTTCACTTTAGCCATTAAATCAGGAATCCTACCTTGAGACCTTTCCTCTCCTGGGTACTGAGAAGCTGTGAAGCCAAATGACAAAGTTGCATCTAGTTTCTTAGGCTGATGCCACTACCTGATTCATTTATTTGCAATTGGAGCCATTTAAAGGCCAATTAACTTTCTTTTTTTTCATATATTTTTTTTTATTGGTCGTTCATAACATTACATAGTTCTTAATACATCATATTACATGGTTGATTCACATGGATTATGAACTCCCGCTTTTACCCCGTATACAAATTGCTGTATCACATCAGTTTCCCTTCCATTGATTGACATATTGCCTTTCTAGTGTCTGATGTATTCTGCTGATTGTCCTATTCTCTACTATCCCCCCTCCCCTCCCCTCCCCTCCCCTCCCCTTTTCTCTCTCTACCCCTTCTACTGTAAATCATTTCTTCCATTTGTATTATCTTGTCTTACCCCTCCTTTCCTCTTATATGACATTTTTTATAACCCTGAGGATCGCCTTCCATTTCCATGCACTTTCCCTTCTCACTCCCTTTCCCTCCCACCTCTCATCCCTGTTTAATGTAAATCTTCTTCTCAAGCTCTTCGTCCCTACCCTGTCCTTGTTTACTCTCCTTATATCAAAGGAGTCATTTGGAATTTGTTTTTTAAAGATTGACTAGCTTCACTTAGCATATTCTGCTCTAATGCCATCCATTTCCCTCCAAATTCTATGATTTTGTCATTTTTTAATGCAGAGTAATACTCCATAGTATATAAATGCCACATTTTTTTTATCCATTCATCTATTGAAGGGCATCTAGGCTGGTTCCACAGTCTTGCTATTGTGAATTGAGCTGCTATGAACATCGATGTAGCAGTGTCCCTGTAGCATGCTCTTGTTAGGGCTTTAGGGAATAGACCCAGAAGGGGAATAGCTGGGTCGAATGGTGGTTCCATTCCCAGCTTTCCAAGAAATCTCCATACTGCTTTCCAAATTGGCTGCACCAATTTGCAGTCCCACCAGCAGTGAACAAGAGTGCCCTTTTCCCCGCATCCTCTCCAGCACTTATTGTTGTTTGACTTCCTAATGGCTGCCAGTCTTACTGGAGTGAGATGGTATCTTAGGGTAGTTTTGATTTGCATTTCTCTGACTGCTAGCGATGGTGAGCATTTTTTCATGTACTTGTTGATTGATTGTAAGTCCTCCTCTGAGAAGTGTCTGTTCAGGTCCTTGGCCCATTTATTGATTGGGTTATTTGTTATCTTATTGTCTAATTTTTTGAGTTCTTTGTATATTCTGGTTATTAGGGCTCTATCTGAAGTGTGTGGAGTAAAGATTTGTTCCCAGGATGTAGGCTCCCTGTTTATCTCTCTTATTGTTTCTTTTGCTGAGAAAAAACTTTTTAGTTTGAGTAAGTCCCATTTGTTGATTCTATTCGTTAACTCTAGCGCTATGGGTGTCCTATTGAGGAATTTGGAGCCCGATCCCACAGCGTGTAGATCATAACCAACTTTTTCTTCTATCAGATGCCATGTCTCTGATTTAATATCAAGCTCCTTGATCCATTTTGAGTTAACTTTTGTGCACGGCGAGAGATAGGGATTCAGATTCATTTTGGTGCAAATGGATTTCCAGTTTTCCCAGCACCATTTGTTGAAGATGCTATCCTTCCTCCATTGCATGCTTTTAGCCCCTTTATCAAAAATAAGATAGTTGTAGTTTTGTGGATTGGTTACTGTGTCCTCTATTCTGTACCATTGGTCCACCCGCCTGTTTTGGTACCAGTACCATGCTGTTTTTGTTACTATTGCTCTGTAGTATAGTTTGAAGTCTGGTATCGCTATACCGCCTGATTCACACTTCCTGCTTAGTATTGTTTTTGCTATTCTGGGTCTTTTATTGTTCCATATGAATTTCATGATTCTTTTATCGATTTCTACAAGATATGCTGTTGGGATTTTGATTGGCATTGCATTGAACTTATATAGGACTTTTGGTAATATCGCCATTTTGATGATGTTAGTTCTGCCTATCCATGAGCAGGGTATATTTTTCCATCTTCTAAGGTCTTCTTCTATGTCTTTCTTTAGGGTTCTGTAATTTTCATTGTATAAATCTTTCACCTCTCTTGTTAGGTTGATTCCCAAGTATTTTATTTTTGGGGGGGATATTGTGAATGGAGTAGTTGTCCTCATTTCCGTTTCAGAGGCTCTGTCGCTGATATACAGGAATGCCTTTGATTTATGCGTGTTGATCTTATATCCTGCCACTTTGCTGAATTCATTTATTAGCTCTAATAGCTTCTTTGTAGACCCTTTTGGGTCTGCTAGGTATAGAATCATATCATCTGCAAATAGTGATAATTTAAGTTCTTCTTTTCCTATTTTTATGCCTTTAATTTCTTTCGTCTGCCTAATTGCTCTGGCCAGAATTTCGAGGACTATGTTGAACAGAAGTGGTGAGAGAGGGCATCCCTGTCTTGTACCAGATCTTAGAGGGAATGCCTTCAATTTTTCTCCATTCAAAATGATGCTGGCCTGTGGCTTATCATAGATTGCTTTTACAATGTTGAGGTATGATCCAGTTATCCCTAATTTTTCTAGAGTTTTGAACATAAAGGGATGCTGTACTTTGTCGAAAGCTTTTTCTGCATCTATCGATATGATCATATGGTTCTTATTTTTAAGTCTATTGATGTGGTGGATAACATTTATTGATTTCCGTATATTGAACCAACCTTGCATACCAGGGATGAATCCTACTTGATCATGGTGTATAATTTTTTTGATATGTATTTGAATCCGATTCGCCAGAATTTTATTGAGGATTTTTGCATCAAGGTTCATTAGAGATATTGGTCTGTAGTTTTCTTTCTTTGAAGTGTCTTTGTCTGGTTTCAGAATCAGGGTGATGTTGGCCTCGTAGAACGAATTTGGAAGTTCTCCCTCTTTTTCTATTTCCTGAAATAGCTTGAAAAGTATTGGTGTTAGTTCCTCTTTAAAGGTTTTGTAAAACTCTGCTGTATACCCATCCGGTCCTGGGCTTTTCTTAGTTGGTAGTCTTTTGATGGTTTCTTCTATTTCCTCTATTGTTATTGGTTTGTTTAGGTTGTCTATATCCTCCTGGCTCAATCTGGGCAGATCATAAGACTCAAGGAATTTATCTATGCCTTCACTATCTTCTATTTTATTGGAGTATAAGGATTCAAAGTAATTTCTGATTATCTTCTGTATTTCTGAAGTGTCTGTTGCCTTTTTCATCCCGTATGCTAGTAATTTGGGTTCTCTCTCTTCTTCTCTTCGTTAGCATGGCTAAGGGTCTGTCAATTTTATTTATTTTTTCAAAGAACCAGCTTTTAGTTTTGTCAATTTTTTCAATTGTTTCTTTTGTTTCAATTTCATTAATTTCAGCTCTGATTTTAATTATTTCTTGCCTTCTACTTCTTTTGCTGTTGTTTTGCTCTTCTTTTTCTAGGATTTTGAGATGAAGTATGAGATCATTTATTTGTTGGTTTTTTCTTTTTTTGAGGAATGAACTCCAAGCAATGAATTTTCCTCTTAGAACTGCTTTCAATGTGTCCCATAGATTCCGATATGTTGTGTCTGTGTTTTCATTTAACTCTAGGAATTTTTTAATTTCCTCCTTGATGTCTTCTAAAACCCATTGATCACTCAGCAACCTATTGTTCATTCTCCAGGTGATGTTTGATTTTTCCTTTCTTCTTTTATCATTGATTTTCAGTTTCATTCCATTATGATCAGACAAGATGCATGGTATTATCTCTACCTCTTTGTATTGTCTAAGAGTTGCCCTGTGACATAGTATATGGTCTATTTTTGAGAAGGTTCCATGTGCTGCTGAGAAAAAAGTGTAGCTACTTGATGTTGGGTGGTATAGTCTATATATGTCAATTAAGTCTAGGTTGTTAATTGTGTTATTGAGTTCTATAGTTTCCTTATTTAACTTTTGTTTGGAAGATCTGTCCAGTGGTGAGAGAGGTGTGTTGAAGTCTCCCATGATTACTGTATGGTGGTCTATTAGACTCTTGAACTTGAGAAGAGTTTGCTTGATG
Organism: Urocitellus parryii; assembly: GCF_045843805.1. Lineage (NCBI taxonomy): Eukaryota > Metazoa > Chordata > Mammalia > Rodentia > Sciuridae > Urocitellus > Urocitellus parryii. The sequence goes on from NC_135541.1 coordinate 99,874,369, forward strand.
AACATGGCTGCTCCGTTATTTGGGGCATATATATTTATGATTGTTATGTCTTGTTGGTGTATGGTTCCCTTGAGCAGTATGAAGTGTCCTTCTTTATCCCTTTTGATTAGCTTTGGCTTGAAATCTATTTTATTAGATATGAGTATGGACACTCCTGCTTGTTTCCGTGGTCCATATGAGTGATATGATTTTTCCCAACCTTTCACCTTCAGTCTATGTACATCTTTTCCTATCAAATGCGTCTCCTGTAGACAGCATATTATTGGGTCTTGTTTTTTGATCCATTCTACTAGCCTGTGTCTCTTAATTGGTGAGTTTAAGCCATTAACATTTAGGGTTATTATTGAGATATGGTTTGTTCTTCTATCCATATTTGTTTATTGATGTTACTAAACCTGATTTGTTATCCTCTTTGACTACTTTCCCCCCTTTACTGTCCTACCTCCCATTGTTGGTTATCAATGTTATTTTCCATTTCCTCTTCCTGTAATGTTTTGCCAAGGATTTTTTGAAGAGATGGTTTTCTAGCTGCGAATTCTTTTAACTTTTGTTTATCGTGGAAGGTTTTAATTTCATCTTCTAACCTGAAGCTTAATTTCGCCGGATACAAGATTCTTGGTTGGAATCCATTTTCTTTAAGCGTTTGAAATATGTTATTCCAGGATCTTCTAGCTTTTAGAGTCTGTGTTGAGAGATCAGCTGTTATTCTGATTGGTTTACCCCTAAATGTAATCTGCTTCCTTTCCCTTGTAGCTTTTAAAATTCTCTCCTTGTTCTGTATGTTGGACATCTTCATTATAATGTGTCTTGGTGTGGATCTCTTATGATTTTGCACATTCGGCGTCCTGTAGGCTTCTAGGATTTGGGATTCTGTCTCATTCTTCAAGTCTGGGAAGTTTTCTTGTATTATTTCACTGAATAGATTGCTTAATCCTTTGGTTTGGAGCTCTGTGCCTTCCTGTATCCCAATGACTCTTAAGTTAGGTCTTTTGATATTATCCCATAGCTCTTGAATGTTCTGCTCATGGTTTCTTAGTAGACTTGCTGAGCTATCTATGTTCTTTTCAAGTTGAAATACTCTGTCTTCATTGTCTGATGTTCTATCTTCTAAGTGATCCACTCTGCTGGTAGTATTCTCAATTGAGTTTTTAAGTTGGTTTATTGTTTCCTGCATTCCTAGTATTTCTATTTGTTTGTTTTTTATTACCTCTATCTCCCTGTGAAATTGATCTTTAACTTCCTGGATTTGTTTGTCAATGTGATCTTTCATTGTCTGATTTTGCTGTCTCATGTCTTCCTTGAGACTCCAGATCATCTGAAGCATGTATGTCCTGAGCTCTCTATCTGACATTCCATCTGTTGCAGCTATTACCTCTTCTAAAGTTGAGTTGACCTGCATTGCCTGTGGTCCTTTCTTTCCTTGTCGTTTCATGCTGCTGGCGTTTCTTTCTGCTTGGTGAAATTGTTGTGTCTTTGATATTTTCCCCCTCTATTTATTTATATTGCTCTTGTATAGTTGAAAAATCACCCTTGCAGGGCAGGTAGTGGCTGTGATCCTCCTCCAATTAGTGTGATCCGTCTACCATGCTGGCAGGCCCTAGGTCTGCTTTGCTGGTCGGTCAAAGGTCCACCTACCCAGCAGGCGCCAGGGGCACCTGTGTCACTCCATAGGTTGCTGGGCCTAACCTCCCGATGGGTTGCAGGTTCGCCTCGCTTGCAGGCACTGGGGGAGGGGCCGGTTCCGCCCCTCAGCAGGCTTTGGGCCAGCTCTGCTCCTGTTCACAGTCCCACCTACCTGCAGACACTGGGGGAGGGGACAGGCCTAGCCCTCAGCCGTCCGCCGCCGGACCTGTCCTAGTGGGTCCGGTCAGCGTTCCCCGCCGGCGCGTGTAGCTGCAGTCCCTTGGCTGGTTGCTGGGCCTGACTCGCCCGCCCGTGGCTTGCCGGTTCGCCTCGCTTGCAGGCACTGGGGGAGGGGCCGGTTCCGCCCCTCAGCAGGCTTTGGGCTCGCTCTGCTGCTGTTCACAGTCCCTCCTCCCTGCAGACACTGGGGGAGGGGACGGGCCTAGCCCTCAGCCGTCCGCCGCCGGACCTGTCCTAGTGGGTCCGGTCAGCGTTCCCCGCCGGCACGTGTAGCTGCAGTCCCTTGGCTGGTTGCTGGGCCTGACCCGCCCGCCCGTGGCTTGCCGGTTCGCCTCGCTTGCAGGCACTGGCCGCCTCGCTTGCAGGCACTGGCTTAACTTTCTTTAAATGAAAAAAAAAAATCACACAGTCTACTCATTAGGGAGATAAACTGAGAAGGGAACCTCACCCTTGGATTCACTTCCATTCATGTCACTCAGCTGATCAAATCTGGCATTTAAGAGATAATTTAAAGAAATATTGGGAGTAAACTTTGGAGTAAACATTATTTTAGGAGAGAGACCAAGAAAACATTTCAGAGTCGTTAGATCAGAATTTAAGGCCATCCACAGGCGAAAGGAGACTTTTTATCAACTGGTGCTGTAACAAGTAGACATTCACATCCCTCAAAAAGGAAACTGGACACAGACCTTACACTTTTCACAAAAATTAAATAGAAAGAGATCACAGACCTAAAATATAAAACATAAAATGTTTCATTAGCCTCCTAAAGATGGTGAAGAAAAAGATTCAATCTAGGAGTTTGTACATGACTTCTCAGTCACAACACCAAGGCATAACCCAGGAGAGAAAGAGCCGAGAAATTGCACTTTGTTAGAATCTACCTCTGCTCTGTGAAAGACACTGTTAACAAAGTTAAAAGATGAGCCACATATGGGGAGAAAATTTTTGCCAGGTACACAGCTGATGATACACAAAGACATGATGCTTTGAGGTGCTCAGTGAGGAGGGGGTGAGCAGGTGGATGACAGTGGACTCTTACTAACTAGCTGTGTGGCACAGCCCACAGAAGTTATATAGGACATTACACATTTTCCAAAGTCCACAGAATGTACAAATCAGAGTAATTCCCGAGGTAATGCATTTTCTTTAGTTAATAATAACTTATGACTCTTCTCATCAGTCATGCCAAACATAAAAACTCAGCCTGATCTGTTATGAGGAGAAATTACCCCTATGGAAGTTGTATGAGGTATAAAGCAACATTTCTATCATCAGATGATAATACCAAGGCCCAAAACAAGCTCCAAAGATTGAGGATCTATATCTTTTTTTAAAAAAAATGCATTCATAAACTTCCTTTCCCACACATGATAGCTCCAACTACTACTGGGTCCTTTTTTAGAAATCTGTCATAGTTGCACTATGACATTCACTTGGGTACTTGCTTTTGTGTTCCCACACAGGCAGCCCTGATGTCTCCATGCCCTAATTTTGACATTAAAAGCAAAAGACCTGATCAAAAAATCACTTTGTGAGTGGAGCATCCCTTGGAGCAGCTCAATGTAATTATGGCCACGTTACCTGGGCTTAGCTTGAAGACAAGATATCCGGCCAGTCTGCACCCTTCAGCTAGTAGCTCTTGAAGTGTGTCACTTGTGGCAGTCAGAGCCTTCTTGAGTACTGAGATCTTTCAGAAAATCATTGATAAAAGACAAAAACTTCTCTTACCTGTTGTAGCTTTTTTCTTAAGTGGGAAAGCTCCCAGACTTGTTCTTTGATTTTAATATTGGATTCTCTGGGACGGAATAAAAAGAAATTGAAGCCTGCAGAATTACACAATAGATTAAATGGTCATTGACAGAGATTTTGGTAAGAATATGCCATGGAACCATCTAAACACAATTCCCTTCGGCAATAGAGAAAGAAAAAATAATAAAGCCAAACAAAAGTCTCCTCTGTATCAGAAGGTTCTCTGTAAGGTTCCTAGACATAGGTTCCTCACCCACTCTTCCCTCTTCAAAGTCAAGCGTCTTCCTGAATCTGCTTTATAAAGATGCCCCTTCACTTCCTCATTTGGCCAAAGACATTCTATGTGGACATAACACAGTGCATTGTGCCTGGGTGGTATGTGAGCCACACACGTGCATGTGTGCTGATTTGCCCAGCTGGGATCAATAGCAACAATGACAGGAGAAGGAATTGGGTGGCTCTGAAACTACAAATGAATCATTTTTTTGTGAACCATTTTAGTCCATCATTTACAATATTATGTGGTTCCAAATTGTTTTATAAATATTTGTGAATGTTCCTTCTGTGTGACTTTCTGCCCTTCTTCTTAAAGGTAGATCTTAACTCCTCCTCCTGGGAAAGTTGGGAATGGAACCACCATTTGACCCAGCTATTGCCCTTCTCGGACTATTCCCTGAAGATCTTAAAAGAGCGTACTACAGGGATACTGCCACATCGATGTTCATAGCAGCACAATTCACAATAGCTAGACTGTGGAACCAACCCAGATGCCCTTCAATAGATGAATGGATAAAAAAAAATGTGGCATTTATACACCATGGAGTATTACGCAGCACTAAAAAATGACAAAATCATGGAATTTGCAGGGAAATGGATGGCACTAGAGCAGATTATACTTAGTGAAGCTAGCCAATCCCTAAAAAACAAATACCAAATGTCTTCTTTGATATAATGAGAGCAACTAAGAACAGAGCAGGGAGGAAAAGCAGGAAGAAAAGATTAACATTAAACAGAGACATGAGGTGGGAGGGAAAGGGAGAGAAAAGGGAAATTGCATGGAAATGGAGGGAGACCCTCACTGTTATACAAAATTACATATAAGAGGTTGTGAGAGGAATGGGAAAATAAACAAGGAGAGAAATGAATTACAATAGATGGGGTAGAGAGAAAAGATGGGAGGGGAGAGGAGGGGGATAGTAGAGGATAGGAAAGGTAGCAGAATACAACAGTTACTAATAGGGCATTATGTAAAAATGTGGATGTGTAACTGATGTGATTCTGCAATCTGTATTTGGGGCAAAAATGGGAGTTCATAACCCACTTGAATCTAATGTATGAAATATGATATGTCACAAGCTTTGCAATGTTTTGAACAACCAATAAAAAAAAGAAATAGAAAAAGCAGTCATGAAAATCACTCAGAAAGGTCCAGAGTAGCCAAAGCAATCCTGAGCAAGGAAAGTGAAGCAGGAGGCATCACAATACCAGATTATACTACACTATAATTATTATACTACAGTAACTATATTAACAAGATGGCATGGTATTGGCACCAAAACAGGCATTAAGACCAACAGAACAGAACAGAACACACAGAGAAAAACCCACACAAATGCAGCTATCTCATACTAGATAAAAAGTTGTCAAAAACATACATTGGAGAAGATAGCCTTTTTAACAAATGGTGCTGGGGTAACTGGAAATCCAAAATTTAACACCTACCCCTCCCCCTGCACAAAACACACCTCAAGTGGATCAAAGAACTAAGAACAGAAGCCCTGCATCTGCTAGAAGAAAATGTATACCCAACATTCCAACATATCAGCTCAGGAAATGACTTCCTTAACATAACTTGTACACCTAAGGAAACAAGAGTGTGAAGACAGAGTCTACAGAATGGGGGAAAATCTTTGCCACCTGCACCTCAGATAGGACATTAATATTGAGGATATACAAAGAACTCAAAAAACTTAACACCAAAAAAAAAAGTAACTCAGTCAATATATGGGCAAAGGAACTGAACAGACACTCTCAAAAAAATAAATACAAATGGTCAACAAATATATGAAAAAAATGTGCAACATCTCCAGCAATTAGAGAAATTCAATTAAAACTATATTGAGATTTCATATCACTCACTTCAGAGTAGCAATGGTCAAGAACACAAGTAACAATAAATGTTGGCAAGGATGTGGGAAAAGGTTATATTGCTAGTGGGACTGCAAATTAGTGTGACTACTCTGGAAAGCAGTATGGAGACTCCTCAAAAAACTAGGAATGGAACCACCACTGGACCCAGCTATCCCATTCCTCAGAATATATTCAAAGGAGTTAAAATCAGCGTACTGCAGTGACGCAGCCACATGAATGTTTATAGCAACTCAATTCACAATAGTTAAGTTATGGGACTAACCTAGGTGCCCTTCAACAGATGAATGGATAAAGAAAGTGTGGTACATATACACAATGGAGTATTACTTATCCATAAGGAAGCATGGCTTCATGGCATTTTCAGGTAAATAGATGGGGCTTCAGCAAAAGAAGCTCATTTCCTTAAGATTCTGCAGGGCAGCAGAATCATCAGCAGGGCTGTCTCCTCCTGAGACCTCTCTCCCTGAACATGGATGGCCTCTTCTCCTGTGTCCTCACATGGTGGTCTGTGTTCTGATCTCCTCTTTATGGACCCCAGTTACGGCAAATTAGGGGCCACCCTAAAAGCATCCCTTTATCACATTTTAAAAAGTCTCTTTATTCAAGTACCATCACTCTTTCTGATACAGAGACAGCATTTCTTGGGAACTTGGAAGAATAAAATTGGACCAGAAGAGTTCCTTGCCTACCTACCACACTGGCTGCACATTTTTGTCTGTGCACCTGTGGATCCCCAGAAGCCCGTTCACCCCCAGAGTGTCTGATTTAGCAGACCTGAACGTGGCTGGGCACTCCCATTCCTAGCGAGTTCCAGGTGGCACTGATGCTGCTGGGCCCGCAGCCTGAGAAGCATGGATGGAAAGCCCAGCAGCACGGAGCAAAAGTGAGGTCCCCTAGTGACCCTCACAACCAGCCAGGTGTGAACACCAAGTCCCCCAGGAGAAGCCACCTTCTCTTCTACCTCCATCCTCCCACAAGGGGCTTCTCCTTGAGAAAGGAAGGATGCTGGAGTTCCTGGAGGGCTGAGCAGAGAGCTGCACTAGAGATTCTCAGTGGTGCAGGATAGAGCAGTTTTCAAGGTCAAAGACATCTGATTGAATAGGCCACTCCTTCTCCCAGCAGAGTAGATTAAACAGAAATACTTGGTAATTCTTTTATTACAAAATAGTGCTGTCCCCCATGTGAAAACAATAAGAGTCTTCTATTAACAGTGTTCCCTCGCCATTCTTAAGGTGGGATGTGGTTGCCTTTAATCACTCGGCTACTCAAATCGGTTTTGGAGGATAAAAGCACAGTGGAAAAGTGTCTTGGAGACGGAGCTGTTGGGCAAGGGATAACAGAGGCAGCCCTCAGCTTGGAAAGTTTCCTCAAGCACAGGTCTTGGAGTCTGTTCACCTAACATAAAGATAGTCAAGTAATTTGTTATAAAATCACCAGAAGTGCAATAGACTTGTTTAATTGGATCAGCACTAAAAATCCAAAATGACTATTTAAGAGTCTCCAGAGAAGCGGGGCCTGGAGGTCACACCTGTATCCCTGCTATTTCACCGACTCAGGAGGCTGAGGTAGAAAGATCACAATTCAAGGCCAGCCTTGGTAATTGGGTGAAACTCTCTTAAATCATAAAACAGGCTCATCACTCAGTGGTAAAGCACCCCTGGATTCAATCCCCACTACAACATTTTTTAAACCCCTCCAGAGTAAACCAAAATATGAAAAGTTTGAAAACTCGGGCCTCATTGTTTATCAAAGAAGACTTCGTACAGCAAGCTCTAAACGCTGAAGGGAACACATTAGCCAAACCATAACTCACTCTTCCTCCAGGAGTGAGCTCATGGCCCCTATGGGCCCTGAGGCTGGTATGAGGTGCACCTATCCCTTGTCGGTGACTAACACCTCAGCAAGATGACAACAGCCAGAGGAAGAGAGCTACAATAAGGTTAGTCTTTCTATGACAATCTATGTGTTTTTGTGCTTTTGAATAAAGTTTAAAAAAATATTTCAGTGAGGCAAATACTTGTTATAAGCAAGTGAGTAAAGATGAATGTTCCTTCTGCACAGAACTAATCTTTCCATTTCTCCCTTCTCATGTTGCCCATCCATCTGCAGGGTGTCTTAGGAAACGGGGCTGCCCCTGACAAGTGAGTTCTTTTCAATCCACACCCTGAAACCTGAAGGGTCTAAAACTTGATCTGAAGCACCCACCCCCAGCTCACCTTCTGAAACCTGAATGCCTTCTCCAGCAACAGCAGAAACAGAATCCCACTGCACCAGGAGGAGTCTGAGCATCTTCCTGCACCCTACAGCTCTGCACAGCTCAGCAGCCCCAGGCTGAGCCAAAATATAGCCACAAGTCGAGCCCAGGGAAGGCCCAGTGTGAGCACATGGTTCAGGCCACACAGAGGGGTCAGGACAGGAGGACTTTGCAGTGTGGCTCCTGAACTCCTCACTATGAGGAGCTTATGTAAGGACACAGCCTCCTGAGCAGAGACCCATCCTAAGGGGAAAGGAAGAGTGCCTTCTACATGCTCCTTACCCTTCCAAAGTACATGGGCTTTATCTTGGCAGAGCTCGAAGTCTTGGTGGTATGAATGGTGACCATAACACTCTTGAGAAAGAGTGTTTTCCAAAGCAATGTCATTCAAACTATCTGCTTTCCTACTATAAGAATTAGATCCATAAACACATACAACATGTGTCCATTTGTGTTTGTACGCTTCATACACATGTGAGCATGCATGCATGCATTCATATTTTTCTTCTGAACTTGAAAAAATGGGTCACTACTGGATATGAACAGTAAAGGAAAGATGAGAATATTTAATGTGAGAATGAGAGAATCAAGAAGAAATAATCTGACAGAGGAGAGATCAGTTACCCCTTTTATGAAACTCAGCAATCATCTTTCTGAAAAGAAAGAAGGGAGGGAAGGAGGAAAGAAAGGAGAATGGATAGAAGATAATAAGGAAGGAAGACAGGAAGAGTAGATGGAAGGAAGGAAGAAAAGATAGAGGGAAGAAATGGTGGAGGGAGGAAGGAGGGAAGGAATTAAATAGTAGGATTTTAGCACCAGTGATTACATCAAGGAGTCTCTGCCAGTGGATCATAAAAGACAAGCCAGAAACATATCTCAGAACTCCTTGCTCACACACGTACTTTATCAAACACACACACCGTCACGTGCACACATGCTGACCAAGAAGGGACCATGTGTGTGAAGGTGACCCCATCAAGTCCCACAGCCAAGCAATGGCAAGGCCTACTTAGCCTCTATAAGCATGTTCTGTGATGTTTGTGTGATGATGAAATCACCCATCCATGGGATCCAAAAGAACATGTCCATGTCTGAACAGCACCCCACTTCATGTTAATCCAACCAATTCTGGGGAGCATGAATATCACAGTTCTAAAGGTCAAGTGTGAAACCCCACAGCCCAGAAGCAGGCCAAGCTACAGAGAGTGTGCTTTTGTACACCACCTCTGATCCTGTGCTGCAGGAAGTCCATGTTCTTTGGGTTGCACACCCTCCCACAGAGATGAGGGCTCTGCAGCCAGGGCCCTCTGTGGAAGAACTCTCCAGCCTTGGTTTGGGGCTCCTCTCTGCACTGACTCCCAGGGTCTCCCCATCCTTGCTTGGTGGGAATAGATGTCTCCAGGCACTTTTGCAGCCTGAGTCTTCTCATGACCCTCTTGGGGCCAAGGGCCCTCTCAGTGAGTGGGCTGTCTGCTTTCTCAGGGTTCAGGGGACCTGCACCTCCAGAAGGCCTCAGCCAGTGCCACCTACCAGCTCACTGCCCCTGCCTTCCAGGGCCACCTTGCTATGGATTCTTGAGACATTTGCCACCCTCCTCCCAGGGCTACCTCTGTGATGATACCCCATGGTATCATCTGTATCCACTTCTGTCTCTGTAGATTTTTTCCCCCGTAGCCTTCTCTCCATCAGCACTCTGGATTCTGTGTAGGAGAACTGGAGCAGCAACCTCCACCCAGTCTGGACCCTCACTTTCATCTCTCTTTGACCAGGAGGGTGACCTCTCCCTTCTGGGCTTCTTGAAATTCAATGTTGAGTTCCTGATTCTAGGACTCAAAGCTTCAACTTTCATGATCCTTAACTAAAAGTTCATTCCTAAGGCCAGGTGGCATCTAGATATCAGGTTGTGCCCTCTATTCTCCTGATAAGGAGTGCCTCTCACTCAAGGGTGGAGATAAAATGGCTCAAAAGTGCACAGTAGAGGAGACACTATGGATCTCTCGACACAGTGCTGCTCTACCCTTCTTTGTCTCTCTGTCCTACAGTCTTAGGAAATTCTAGTCTAATTTATTTTATTTGGAAGACAGCTTTCCCAATTTTCTTTTCCATTTTCTATGCACATTCCTTCCTAACCATTCCACTAGGATTTCTGTTTCCTATCACAGAGCACCAGAGAAGTAGACTCAAACCATTTTTCTTAGCCACCATCACCTTCTGGTCCCAAAGATAACAGAGAAATCAAAAGTATGGAAACTGTTCCCCGTGCTCCCCTGCCCTATCCCTGTCTCCTTTGGTTGCCTGCAGGAGAAGTAGAGGGAGAGAGGGAAATTTGGTGCTGATTTCTAATATATTTTAAATCTTACCATGTGTTTATTGAGAGAGAGGGAAAAATAGTATTGGGGGGAATGTAAAATCAGAAGAAAAATCATTCTTCTCTCTTGGATCATGGTGGTAGTCACAGGACTTTATGTATGTGTCAAAGCTCATGAAACTATTTCCCCAAAAGAAGCATTTCTGTGTTTGGAATTTCCAAAAAGTGAACAAGAATGGAAGGAGATGAGGTGGCAGAGAAGAAGGGGAGAAGCCACTGAAATCTCAAGTAACCTTCTTCAGCTGGGCAGAATGCCTGGGCAAACCCTGCCTCAGGTTTGAAGGAGCACCTTAACCTCAGCAAAGCTGTTCAGAACTTGCTTCTAAAGACTTTGGTGGAAAGGAGCTTCAACCTCTTCCTGCAGTGACCCAGACTGGCCTCAGGAAATTCTCTTTGTCCCAAATTATCCCTGTGTGATGCCCATGGAGCTCATCATTTCCCTCACGTCTCATGTTTTCCTGCAGAAGGCAGGTGACACCTATTGTTCCTGAATGTCACTTGCAGGTTGGCTGTCAGCCATCTCATCATGAATCCACTTACATCGGCACATCTGAGAACCTTCCCAAATTATTGCCAAGGCATTAATCAATTTTCATGTTCCCTGTGCAAAACTGAACACAGGTCTTAGGAAGGACCTGAGTTTAAGACACAAAGGAAGGGCGCCATGCTTGTGTGATCCTGCCTCTGTAGTGCCACATGGTGACACAATTATACTCTGAGCTGCTCCAAAATCCAGCTCCTCCAGAACTTGCATAGTAGTAGATGGTGGCATTCTTAGGGCTGATGTCTATTGTGTAGGGCATTATATGTCATCCAGTCTGGATAGATCATTTGACAAGGGGATGATAATAACAAGACATGAGTTTGTCTGTATCACGTGCAGTCACTAGGACAGCTTCTAAACTGAGTTCAGTGTAGAGGTGAGTGATCATATTTTAACTCTAAAGTGGTGAGCTAGTTTTTAAAAATGGAAGTGTGTGAAGGAGTTTCTTAACTGAATGATAGGAATGGGATGGTTCACAGTGAGGTCTGCAGCAAACTGTCAACTAGATCTTGTAATCTGAAATGTTGGAAACATGCCTTTAGACTGCTACAGTCTACTCAGAAGCTTTTGCTTCCAATGATGATTTAGTACTTACAAAAGCATTGTGTGCTAGTGTGTGTTTGCATGTCTATACAGACATGTTCTTTTTGATCTAGATGGTATTTGTGTGTGTGTGTGTATGTGTGTGTGTGTGTGTGTGTATGTGCACGAGTGTGTAGGACAGGGTCTTGAGTTGATTTGTGTCTGTGTGTGCTTGTGAAGTCACCCATGGGCACACTCCCTGGGGAGAAGAAAAGACACATCTCTCAGGACTTCCAACCAGGAACCTGACTTTCAAGGGAGGAGGTCTATTTGATTTAGATATTGCCTGTAGGAAGACCATGCAGCATGCAATTTGAAATGCTCAGGGAAGTAGAACACATGTCTTCTCACTGGTGTTCATTTTGGGTTGCTTCTGTTTTCTAGTCTGGAACTGGCCTTTGCACTTGAAGGGAGGCTGTGAGTATCTTCCTAGAGGGCTGAGCCTTCCTTTGGACTCACACTTCCCATGAGGAGCAGCTCCCCAGCTTCCTGTTCCCATCCAGCAGGAAAGCCTGTGCTGACTTTCTCTGTGCCTCGCCAGCTCTGCCATCTCTGACCCACCTGCAGAGACCACTATCCTGCACTCCATCTTTTTAGCAACAGTTCTTAGACCACTCTTTGGAAGTCTGCAGAAATCAAGTCATCAGCAACATAAAGCATCTGTCCTCAGGGACGTGGTGGTGGGGTTGGAAGAAACACGGAAGCTGTGGCATGGTGGATATGAGAAGCCAAGGGGCCTGTGAGCTCACTGAGCACCCAGGAGGATCATGGCAGGAAGAAGGACTGAGCTGAAACTAAGGATGCAAGCAGAGGGTCACCTGGGAAGGAGGATGCCCTGGAAAGGAACCCAGCACATCAGAGAGAGGTTAGAACTGAGCTTGCAAGTAGGCAGTTCAGATGGTGAGGAGCCCCATGACAGCATTTCACTTTCAACCTCCAGATGAGGTAGGAGTGTCACAGAATATGGCCAGGGTAAGAATATCTTTGCAGCTGAGAAACAGCATGGCTGATGTCAAGGGGATAGGCAGGTGTGCCAGGCTGGAGTCAGGGAGCCAGTCGGAAGCCTGGTCCTGTGAAGCTGAAAAGGCTGGCAGGAGCCTGGACTGGCATGAGGGGTAGGGACAAAGGAAGACATGACCTGACAGCACTCGGCAGCTGGATCGCGGCTCTTGTTGATGATTTAGTTGGGGGATATGAATGAGAATGGATCACTGCTTCCCAGGTGCCCATGTGTCCTCAAGTGGAGACCAAGGGCTCTTGGATCAAGAACTAGCCAGAGTTGAAAGTCTGGAAATCTTCCCTGAATGCTGGTGCCTGCGCATAACGCAGCTGTCCTGCCCACTGCTCTTACTTCACACCCTCCCTCCTGACTTCTCATCCATGACTGTCCCCAGTACTTTCACACATTTGGTGGATGTGCATCAACTTTCTACCCAAGGCATCCATTCCTCAGGTTTCTGCTTTTGGCACCCTGGCTTCCAATTCTGGTGTTTTTCAGTTATATTTCCAAAACATATTTTAACTCTAAAGTGGTGAGCTAGTTTTTAAAAATGGAAGTGTGTGAAGGAGTTCCTTAACTGAATGATAGGAATGGGATGGTTCACAGTGAGGTCTGCAGCAAAAGGGAATCATCTTCCACCCCACTGATACTGTTCAGACTGCTGGGGAGTCTGGGTCTGCAAAGCAGGAGGCACTACCAGGAGCTGCATCTGCTCTGCCTGTGTCAGCTGCTCCCCACTCCATACAGACAGGTCATTAATCAGCAGTCAAAAGTGAGTGTGAGAATGCCTGGACTTGTCCACAGGAAGGAGTGACTAGATAAGAGAAATCTCCTGTGGATTTATGAAAGATTCAACTATTTTGGTTTTTAAAAATTGAATGTCTCTTCAACAGTACTAGGAAATATTGATAAAATAGAAAACATAAAAAAATAGCACTGAGCAGAGTGGTGGTTTTCCCAAGAGATCAACTAGTAGAAAAAGCAGGCTCCGAAGAAGGTCAGTTGTGACTGTGCCCAGCTGTTGCCTGAAGCAGTGATTTTTTTTTTCCTGGAAACTCTTGCTCTTCTTTGGGGACTGTGATGAGCAGTACTGAGGTTGAGCCCAGATGGATTATTACTGATGTTACTCACCATGACTAAAGCAGAGCACAAATCAACCCCACCCCATGGGGCACCATGGCCACCTATTCTGTGCTACCAACATTACCAGTGGTTTTGCTACCTTGATATGATGGGATCTTCCCCCATTCGCTAAGGAAAAGTTGAGACTTTATTTGTGCTATTTTAAAATGGTATAAAATGTGATTTAAACACACACACACACACACTCACCTGGACCACAACACCAACACAAGCAATAACCACACTACAGAAGAGAACATTCCTGAGTCTGTCTGAGACTCACTGCTGCAGCAGAGGCAGAGTGGCATCTACAACAGACTCCTGAGTTCTTAAGAGCTATCCCCATCTTTGGAGAAGCAACAGTGACCTAGTCAGGGAATGGTGGAATACTCTCCACACTGACTCTAGAAAGCCTTTCATTTGGAGACTTTTAAAGGCTGAATAATCTGATGAAAGGCAGACCTTGAGACATAAACCATGTCTGTGCTAAAATGCAGGGTGACCCCTGAGTGCAGGGTCCCCACCTCCAAGCAGAAAACATGCTCATGAGGCAGGCAGAGCAAGCCCAGCTTCACCAGCTTTACTAAGCTCTAGCATAAACGTTCCCTCATGAAAACCATTTGTTAGCAAGACAGCATGTCAAGTCCAAGCTGTTGTGTCAGGGCTGAGCAATGCAGAATCACTGGGCTTTTGCTTTATTTGGTTTTCTATCTCAGATGCTCTACTGAAATAAGGCAATTGGAGAGTGGAATGAACTTGAAGATGGAAGCATAAGCGTTGTGCCTTTGACAGGGTGACACATCAGAAGGCAAAAGTATATGTGACATCATGAAGGGTGAGGTGATGGAAATGACCCTATGTTCTCAAAGGTGAGCAACTTGCCAGGCCTCGCTTGTGCAAGAGTTGACTCTGCAGCCAGAGGGAATAGGAAAAAATGACAGCAGATCACCACATTCTACCAGGTTTATAAACCCTTTCAAGGGGCTTAGAGAAAAGGCTGATGACCAGCCACTACAGGAAGTCAGATGGTCTCTGGAAGAAGGCAAAGGAGAGAGAGAGAAGTCATGAGAGCTGGAAAACCAGTGAGACTTCAGTTGTTGTTGAGACAGTTTCAAAGGTCATGCTTATTGTTTTCTAGGCTCTTATACTCCAGAGTAAAAAATCAGGACAAGGAAGTATCCTGCTTCCTGTTCCCTTCACTCTCCTACCCCCAGCCCCGCCTGCACCCCCCCCCTCCCTTTCTCTCTCTCTCTCTCTGGATTTTGTCATGAAGCCAGGGTCTGGGGATTTGAAGAGGATCAGTGTGATCATGTAACCAACCAACAATGTGCCAGATGACATCAACCAATGTAATTGTTGCTCTTTTATTTTTACTGAAACACAGAAGGAACAAATGTTAGCCAATGACCTCTTTTTAATTTTATCTCAATTTCTTTAGAATTCTCTTGGAAAATCAGTGATTTTATAATCAGTATATAATAATTTTATATATACTTATATAAATACTTTTATAGATACATATATTCGCATATATAATCAGTATATATAATACTTTTCTGATGTTTAAGGGTGTTTTATTTCTTATTTAGTAAATGATGTCCAAGAATTGACAGGTTACTTGTATTCTGGAAGTGGAATTTCAACAGTACAAACTCAAATAACACTAAAACATCCCAAACTCTAAATAAAATGGTTATTGGGGTGAGTTCCTCAAATAAGATAGTAATTTGTTTCTGATTTTGTTTTTTGGCTCAGAACAACTAAAAGCAACTTAATTTGACTATGAGTAAAAATAATACCATTGCAGGTTTTTTTCAGGACACTAGTTCATATTGAATCCACACAGCTGAGTTTGGCCTCATGGAAGTTACTTAGGTTTTTGGGAGAATGTGAAGAGAGGTAGAGAAGGAAGAAAGTCCCCTTTGTCATGTGGGCCAAGACTGATAGGACAGGCTATAACCTCAGGTGCCAGGCCCTTGAGACCATCCCAACTGGAAGGAAGCCTCTGTTTGCAAGTTGCAGTGTTTGCCTGTATCATATTTAATCACTCTATTTTTCATTATTTTATTTTTTTAATACACATATTTTAGTTGTAGGTGGACACAATACTTTCATTTTATTTTTATGTGGTGCTGAGGATCAAACCCAGTGCCTCACATGTGCTCACTGAGCACTGTACCACTGAGCCACAACCCCAGCCCATTCATTATTATTTTATATTTATTAAAGAGAAATAGGTTTTATGCTTCATAATATTTACGTGCATTTATTAGATGCACATGGCCTAGGCACCATGTGGATCTCAGCTTCTCAAATTGGATATAGAATTTCCTGCCATGAGAAAAGAAAGAAAAGTAAAGCCCTGCTATTCAAGATTCCCCCAAACTTGTCAGCTGATGGCCAGTCACCCTTTCCCTAACTCCACCAGACAGCAGAATGGACACCTCACATGTCCATTCTGCTCCTTTCCCTGGGGCCTCCTTCCACCTTCTTCCCACCAGCATCCTAGGACTGCAGCCCTAATGGAGCACAGGAAAAACTCCTGCAGCTTCTGAAGCTTCACTGCATCTTCTGTGATTGTGGGAACCACATCATCGTCTGCTCATGGTGTCCTTTCTGGGGACAGCAGTGGGATTTCCAAGCCAAGGGAGTGGGAGGGAGGAGTAACTGTCATGATGACCCCTTACAGCCATATAAGTAGTGGCTCCAAGGATTGAGCAGACATGGAATGAGGAGAGATGAGTCAACAATGCAAATGCAGTGTATGCCTCCAGGGATGCTCCAGATGGCAACAAGTGACTTTGCCTGTGGCCAGTGTGCACATGTACTTTGTGCATATGTGTACCTGCCTGTGCTTGCGTGTGCCTGTGTGTGCACAGGTGCAATGTGAATGTCTGTGCATATGTGTGCATATGTGTGATGTGTGTATGTCTGCTTGCATTGTATGCATGAGTGTGCACATGTGTCTGTGTATACATGCATTTTGTGGGTATGTGCATGTATGTGTGCATGCATGTACCTGGCTGCACATTTGTGCACGTGTGCCTATATCCATGCATAGTTTGTGTGTGTGTTTGAAGGGGAAATGTGAATGTGTTTCTTGTGGTACAAAAGAAAATGAAACCTCAAACTAAAGTTTTCTTCTTTAATGGTAAAAGTTTTAATTCACCTTTAAAGATCTAATTATTGTGGTCTGGATTTATTTGTATAGAATGCTGCTATTTATCAGATTAAACTGAGAATTTTCAGTGATGAATTGGCCCAAGACAAAAGGGCAGGGAATTCTCCATGTAAGAACTTGGAAATGCTAATCTTCTGTTGATGTGCAGTAGATATTGGTAGCCAGGACAGGGAGAAGAGGGGAGTGAAAATGAGAGCGAAAACAAGTCGAATCCAAGGGCAGCTCTGCACCCTCGCATTGGTTAGGAGCACTGCCTCTGGCCAGGCTGCTCTTTTCAGCTTGCTGTGGGCTTTAGCAGACTTGTAGAGATAGACTAATTGAATTCAGAGTGGTGGCTTTCAGTGTTAACCATTTTTCCACAGCTTGGCAAACGTGCTGAGCACCTCCTAAGTGTCAGGAAGAGCTATGGGCTTGGGGGTCACTGGTGAGGATGACTTTAATCAACGTGCATCATTACCACCTCAAGCTTGCTTTCTGTGGGGGATGTCTCTGCACTTGAACAAGAAATACAAAAATTGTCAGGTGAACTACAGGGAGGCAAAAGTTCTGAAAACAGCAAAGCCTGGAGGAAGGGCAGGGAATGGGAAGAGGGCCTTGAACCTTCAACAGCAAAGTCCTCACCTCAGCAAAGGCTGATAAAGAGTGAGCTCCTGCAGGGGTATAGTTTCCAGCAGACTGATCTCCAGCACAGGACCCTGAGGCAGAAGCAGGAGGCAACCAACGAAAAATAAGAGTGAGAAAGGGGCAGGAGAGCATGGGGCTGAGACCATGAAGGGCCAGGTTGACCACACAGGGCCTGAAGTCCCTGGAAGAGTTTTACTTCTGTCCTAAGTGGGACTGCACATTATTGGAAGGTTGCAAGCAGAGAAATGGCATGATATGGTTTACATTTAAAAGGATCATTCTGTCTTCTGTGTTGAAAAGAGACAGTAGGAACTTTACTATTACTTTATATACAAACAGAGATATGAAAAGTTGTGGTATGTATGTGTATGAAGAATTGTAATGCAAAAAAACAAAGTACATGTATAAAGGCATAAATTGGTGTGAACATATTTTATATACAGAGATATGAAAAATTGTGCTCTATGTGTAATAAAAATTGTAATGCATGCCACTGCTGTCGTGTATTTAAAAAAAATAAAATCAATGAAAGATTTTTTTTAAAAAAAAAGAAAGAAAAGGAGCCCTGAGTCCATCTAAAAGTGCATCAAAGTCCTGGGAGCAAGGGTTTAGGCTAGGTCTCCTACTCTGGCTGTAGGGAATGCCCATGTCTCGGAACCCATCCATGTCCTCTCCTGGTTCACCTCCAGCCTCAGGCCTTGCCTGATATGCAGGCTGTAGGCTAGAATCCAGCTGAACACTCAGGGACCCATGCAGGTTTCTGTGGCTCTCTCTGTTGCTACATTTCCTCTAGTGTCATTACCTGCAAATTCCAAGCACCTCAGCCACTTGGCCCTGATTTTCCTTATCTCAGCTTTGTGGGAAGGCTGTGTTCTGCTCCTGCTTCCCTTACACTACCACCAGGGAAGCATCTCCTAAAGAAAAGTCCACTTTCTGTGTCCCTATTACCATCAATACCTTGGCGATTACAATCACTGACTGCACATGGTCCAGAGTCAACAGCAGGTGCCTCATAGCAATTAGATGACTGACAGATCATGTGTAAGTAGAAATATAAAGAGATGACAGTTCATAGTAAGATACACACATAATGCATTCATCCTCTAAACTAAGAGCAAGAAAATAATCACAACTAACCAGGACTATTCCCAAGAGTAACATCAACAGCATAGTGGAATAGGAGGTCCCAGGATTTACTTGTTCCCATAGAAAGCTCCACAGACAAGAACACACTAGTGAAAGGCCTCCCCAAGTTGAACAATTGGAAATAGTCTGAGTCACTTATGTGGCCATAGAATGGGCCAAAACTTGCATGGAAAGGGAAGAGAAATGGTCCCTATTGACAGTCTCCCCTATCCGAAGTAGGCACCTTATCACATAGAGAAGATTCTCTAGAAGCCACAGTATCTCCAGAAAAGAAAGGTGGCACTCACCCGGCTTGCCAGCACCCTGAGACATTTCCTTGGAAACCCATTCTGGGGTCACCTCTTGGGGAGCACAAGGGGAAATGGCAAGGCTGCACCACCTGGGGTCAAGTGGAAACAAAGCACAAAGGCAAAGCTCATACTGACCACCTGCAGGTCCTTTGGACCTGCCAGTGGTGATGCCTGATCAGGAGTAGAGGTTAACTGCATATCCCACTTGCAAAGATGAGCTGGTCACTCTCAGAAGTGGTGGTAATATTTACCCGCTTTGAATCATAGAGAGCCAGCCTCCAGAACCAACCTCTGACTCTACCCTGAAACCTTGCCCAGGGAAGATGGTGGTCACAATAAATTTGGCAGAGGAGGGACTAGACATGCCATCCCCAGAATTCTAAACAGTGTTCAGCTCCAGTCTCAAAGCCAATTCCAAAACCCTGCCTCAGCCTCCCAAGTTGCTGGGATTACAGGCATGCACCACTGTATCTAACTGAGTGAGGTCATATTTCTATATGAAGCAGCATAGAGAATGAGTGAATGGCTAGAGACAGAGTGGGGTAGAGAGTCAGGATAAGCTCAATTTCCCACAAGAATTTTACAGTTATTTTAACTATAAAAGAAGATTCATAAATGGGTTCTCATTACCACACATTGGTACCCCAGTTTCTGTACCTCTATCTTCCCCTCTCTACATATAAATTCAATAAATGTCAATCAAAATTGTTCATGAATTACTCTATTAAATTACTCTATCGGAATGGAAAAAAAATGACATTTTACCAAATTTGTCCAATAAATGGGACAGCTTCATCTCACTATTTAAAGAAGATATCAGTAGAAGTAAAATTTCCCACAATTGACTTTATTCTTTTTTTCTCAGGTGAAGAGAACGAGGACAATTATAAGTGTTCTACCCATAAAATGTTTCCTCTGTCCTATTATTTAAATAAATGCAAACTACTTATTATTGAAAAAAAATTGACACAAGTTATAGAAAAGTTTGAGCCACTGTTATGTTCTCTGTGTGTACTATGTGTACAGTGGGTCATGGTTTTATCAAACAGGAAGAGTTGAGACTCCATCATCCTCAGCTCACTTTCTAATCAGTGCACCAAATATCTACTACGTCCTGCCATGAAAGCAGCAGCACTCTGCCATTATCCTAGGAGGACCATTTTATTTTAAAAGGAAGTGCCCCTGGCCTTCTGAGACCACTCTATTAGGCCTCATCAAGACCACCTGGAACTCTTGCATCCAATTCTTCTTGGTTCAATCATACACTTTATCCCACCAGGACAAGCAAAGAAGGACATGAAGAAATGGAGGAAGTGAAAGAAGCCTTGCAGGGGCTGGGGATGTGGCTCAAGGGGTAGCGCACTCGCCTGGCATGCGTTCAGCCCGGGTTCGATCCTCAGCACCACATACCAACAAAGATGTTGTGTCCGCCAAGAACTAAAAAATAAATATTAAAAATTTCTCTCTCTCTCTCTCTCTCTCTCTTTAAAAAAAATTAAAAGAAAGAAAGAAAGAAGCCTTGCAGGACTAATTGAATGAAGACCATAAGACTTTCTGCAGTCACTATGAATTGCCTGACATATACCAACTTTCCTCCTCCAGTGTTGATCTATGGGTGAGCATGAAGGCTTCTGTTCTCTGGATATATATAGCTTGTTGAGTACTCCATTAAAATAACTGCATTATTAACAGTAATGTTTCTGGGGGTTCAATGAAAATTCAGGCGGTGAACCCAGGACTAACCAGAATGGGGAGGGTGCAGAGATTACAACAGCTTCACAAGCACCACTGATGCATGGTGCATAACAGAGACCTTTCTAAAAAGCTCTTGCAATTTTTTTTTTGAGAGAGAAAATTTTTAATATTTATTTATTTATTTTTATTTTTTAGTTTTCAGCAGACACAACATCTTTGTTTGTATGTGGTGCTGAGGATCAAACCTGGGCCGAACACATGCCAGGCGAGTGCGCTACTGCTTGAGCCACATCCCCAGCCCTCTTGCAATTTTTTGATCCTGAGCAATAAGTCTACTTTGAGGACTCATGACTGTCTAAATAGGTTAGTACCCTTGAATAAATCACTGGAGATAATATTGACACAGTCCTCCATGAATGTTTTAGAATTATTCCACAAGTCCTGCCTTGGACCCTGGCATTCTTCAAACACATTGATTAAAAAAAAAAATTCCATTTTCTCAGTAGCACAAAAAGTCTTTCCTCATGGAAGCTCTATAGATTCCACATATCATTTCAGTCCCAGTATATAATATCAAATCTACCAAGAAGCACCAGGTTCTGAAGTAAGGTCTGAGTCTTGAAGAAAGTTTTCAGGAAGCCAGTATTATTCAAGCTTTTTTTCATCACTGGTGTGACCAATAATTTTAACTGATCACCAGATTCAGAAAATAGAATGCAATGCTATTAATTGACCAAACAAGGGACAATCTGTCCAGTAGCTAAGGAAGGAACACCTTTCCATTTCTCAGAAGATACAACTCAAGACTTTCTTGAGTGTTCTCCTCAGAGTTTCCTTTTATCACATAAAGAATGCACTCAGCCTGTGTTGAAATTGTCAAAGGGTTCATAGTGGGCAAGTTTTTCTTGGGACTGTTTCTGTCAGAATATATTTGCAGACACTCAAAGACAATCTGAAGCAAGAGAAAGAGACAATGGCTCCAGGTGAATCTGAAAATCATGGACAGTGAATATAATGGTGACATCTGGAGATATCAGGTCTATGGGAAAGCAGAAAGCTCTTATTTCATCCATTCTGATAACCAGGAAGGAGCTCTGTTCCCCCCTTATCCCACCCATTGGGTTTTTTTTTCTTGGTTTCCAAATTCCATTAGTTTTAACCATAGTAATCTAGAGACAGTCTATCCCATGGTGTTGAACAAAAATCAGATTTTCTTTACTCTCATTGCAGTCTCCTGTGCAAGATATAGGAGAAGATGGACATTCTTTTCTGTAAGTTTGACCTGATTTTGTTGGCTGGAATTCCATAGTAAGAAGTGTCACCAAACCAAAAAAGTCATATTAAATCAAAATATTAAAGATCAAGGCCTAGTATGCTCATCCTCTTTCTGGAATCAATAATGCCTCTGGAACCCTTATTTATCAGAACCCTGCAAGGAAAGTGGAACAAAAGTCATTGTAGTTGTACCATCCATTAGTGCTGTCATTTTGGCATGACATGACTGAACAACACAGGACAAGCCAAATCTAATCCCTGATCAACAATGTTACCTAAGCAGTGACCTGAGCATCTGCTGCCCTCTCTCACACTTCACCTCCCTTATCAAACTCCCATGAAAGTCACACCCTGGTCAGAGGGGATTGTTTTATTCCTCCTCTTTGAAGGGACAGACACTCTGCCTTCTGGAGATTTTCCTTGAGGGTTTTGATCAAGACCAGGTGAGCAACTGTAAAGTCTAATCTTTCATTTTTTAACATTTTTCTCTGCTTACATACCTGGGCTCAGCATGGAGCTGCAATAGGAAGAGAACGTGAATGAAATTCTGATGGACTCACTGGATGAGATATATATGGCTCATTCCATTGCCATTACTTGTCTGACTCCCACCAGTCTCCCAAGAGTACAACCACCCTCTCTGAGGAGCATGTGGTTTACTCTACTCTGGATATGGCAAGTGAGCACATCCCTTATAAGGAGATAAGGTTCCTGATGGCTTCCCATGGAGCCTCCCTATTCTTTAAGTTCAGCATTCTGTGTGGGTAGAGTGATCTCCCTGCAAGGATGTCCTGTAGTTACTTGTTGGTTTGAGTCAAAAACAAGGATGGGGTTTGAAGCACAGACATCAGGTGGGTCATGCAGCTTGCCCTCTTCCTGTTTTCAGCCACACCTCTCCCACCTTTGCACTCACTGCCAAATGCAGAGTGTGGAACAATGCGGTCTGGGGTGAGGAGAGTGAACGTACCCAAAGAAACCCAAACAGGTCATCATCATGCAGATGCCTCATCATCTGTCCAAAAGGATGTTTTGAAATGGGTCATCTCAACTCTACCTTTCTTGTTAAGTATCAATTCAAAACAGTGTTCTTTAAACATTTGTGGCTATCCAAGAAAGATGGCAAATCGCTGATATTTTTGGAGATGGTACCTGGCTCCCTGGCTCTGAGCTCCAGTTTCAAATTCTCCTTGCCCAGGTATGGCATTTTCCCTGAAGGGAAGGCTTCACCCTGTCACCTGCAAAATCCATGAATGCCAAGTATCCTGTGTTCTTGGAGCACCAAAAATTTTTTCATTGGGAGAGTTTGTATGTTCCATCTAAATCTAATTTCAGTGTTTTTTCTCATCTGAACCAATATCAAGCAAAATGTCATATTGAGACAAGTTACCACACAAGTTCTAGAAAGCAGCTAAGCACTTTTCCAAAGATCTCTGGAGAAAGGTGCATGCTTGACTGTTTTTCAGAGTTCAGACAATGGACCTATGTCAATAATCTATAAGAATCACATCGACAAACAAATCCAGGAGGTAAAAGATCAATTTCACAGGGAGATAGAGGTAATAAAAAACAAACAAATAGAAATACTAGAAATGCAGGAAACAATAAACCAACTTAAAAACTCAATTGAGAATACTACCAGCAGAGTGGATCACTTAGAAGATAGAACATCAGACAATGAAGACAGAGTATTTCAACTTGAAAAGAACATAGATAGCTCAGCAAGTCTACTAAGAAACCATGAGCAGCACATTCAAGAGCTATGGGATAATATCAAAAGACCAAACTTAAGAGTCATTGGGATACAGGAAGGCACAGAGCTCCAAACCAAAGGATTAAGCAATCTATTCAGTGAAATAATACAAGAAAACTTCCCAGACTTGAAGAATGAGACAGAATCCCAAATCCTAGAAGCCTACAGGACGCCGAATGTGCAAAATCATAAGAGATCCACACCTAGACACATTATAATGAAGATGTCCAACATACAGAATAAGGAGAGAATTTTAAAAGCTACAAGGGAAAGGAAGCAGATTACATTTAGGGGTAAACCAATCAGGATAACAGCTGATCTCTCAACACAGACTCTAAAAGCTAGAAGATCCTGGAATAACATATTTCAAACGCTTAAAGAAAATGGATTCCAACCAAGAATCGTGTATCCGGCGAAATTAAGCTTCAGGTTAGAAGATGAAATTAAAACCTTCCATGATAAACAAAAGTTAAAAGAATTCGCAGCTAGAAAACCATCTCTTCAAAAAATCCTTGGCAAAACATTACAGGAAGAGGAAATGGAAAATAACATTGATAACCAACAATGGGAGGTTGGACAGTAAAGGGGGGAAAGTAGTCAAAGAGGATAACAAATCAGGTTTAGTAACATCAATAAACAAATATGGATAGAAGAACAAACCATATCTCAATAATAACCCTAAATGTTAATGGCTTAAACTCACCAATTAAGAGACACAGGCTAGTAGAATGGATCACAAAACAAGACCCAACAATATGCTGTCTACAGGAGACGCATTTGATAGGAAAAGATGTACATAGACTGAAGGTGAAAGGTTGGGAAAAATCATATCACTCATATGGACCACGGAAACAAGCAGGAGTGTCCATACTCATATCTAATAAAATAGATTTCAAGCCAAAGCTAATCAAAAGGGATAAAGAAGGACACTTCATACTGCTCAAGGGAACCATACACCAACAAGACATAACAATCATAAATATATATGCCCCAAATAATGGTGCAGCCGTGTTTATCAAGCAAACTCTTCTCAAGTTCAAGAGTCTAATAGACCACCATACAGTAATCATGGGAGACTTCAACACACCTCTCTCACCACTGGACAGATCTTCCAAACAAAAGTTAAATAAGGAAACTATAGAACTCAATAACACAATTAACAACCTAGACTTAATTGACATATATAGACTATACCACCCAACATCAAGTAGCTACACTTTTTTCTCAGCAGCACATGGAACCTTCTCAAAAATAGACCATATACTATGTCACAGGGCAACTCTTAGACAATACAAAGAGGTAGAGATAATACCATGCATCTTGTCTGATCATAATGGAATGAAACTGAAAATCAATGATAAAAGAAGAAAGGAAAAATCAAGCACCACCTGGAGAATGAACAATAGGTTGCTGAGTGATCAATGGGTATTAGAAGACATCAAGGAGGAAATTAAAAAATTCCTAGAGTTAAATGAAAACACAGACACAACATATCGGAATCTTTGGGACACATTGAAAGCAGTTCTAAGAGGAAAATTCATTGCTTGGAGTTCATTCCTCAAAAAAAGAAAAAACCAACAAATAAATGATCTCATACTTCATCTCAAAATCCTAGAAAAAGAAGAGCAAAACAACAGCAAAAGAAGTAGAAGGCAAGAAATAATTAAAATCAGAGCTGAAATTAATGAAATTGAAACAAAAGAAACAATTGAAAAAATTGACAAAACTAAAAGCTGGTTCTTTGAAAAAATAAATAAAATTGACAGACCCTTAGCCATGCTAACGAAGAGAAGAAGAGAGAGAACCCAAATTACTAGCATACGGGATGAAAAAGGCAATATCACAACAGACACTACAGAAATACAGAAGATAATCAGAAATTACTTTGAATCCTTATACTCCAATAAAATAGAAGATAGTGAAGGCATAGATAAATTCCTTGAGTCTTACGATCTGCCCAGATTGAGCCAGGAGGATATAGACAACCTAAACAGACCAATAACAATAGAGGAAATAGAAGAAACCATCAAAAGACTACCAACTAAGAAAAGCCCAGGACCGGACGGGTATACAGCAGAGTTTTACAAAACCTTTAAAGAGGAACTAACACCAATACTTTTCAAGCTATTTCAGGAAATAGAAAAAGAGGGAGAACTTCCAAATTCATTCTACGAGGCCAACATCACCCTGATTCCGAAACCAGACAAAGACACTTCAAAGAAAGAAAACTACAGACCAATATCTCTAATGAACCTTGATGCAAAAATCCTCAATAAAATTCTGGCGAATCGGATTCAAATACATATCAAAAAAATTATACACCATGATCAAGTAGGATTCATCCCTGGTATGCAAGGTTGGTTCAATATACGGAAATCAATAAATGTTATCCACCACATCAATAGACTTAAAAATAAGAACCATATGATCATCTCGATAGATGCAGAAAAAGCATTCGACAAAGTACAGCATCCCTTTATGTTCAAAACTCTAGAAAAATTAGGGATAACTGGATCATACCTCAACATTGTAAAAGCAATCTATGATAAGCCACAGGCCAACATCATTCTGAATGGAGAAAAATTGAAGGCATTCCCTCTAAGATCTGGTACAAGACAGGGATGCCCTCTCTCACCACTTCTGTTCAACATAGTCCTCGAAACACTGGCCAGAGCAATAAGGCAGACGAAAGAAATTAAAGGCATAAAAATAGGAAAAGAAGAACTTAAATTATCACTATTTGCAGATGATATGATTCTATACCTAGCAGACCCAAAAGGGTCTACAAAGAAGCTATTAGAGCTAATAAATGAATTCAGCAAAGTGGCAGGATATAAGATCAACACGCATAAATCAAAGGCATTCCTGTATATCAGCGACAAATCCTCCGAAACGGAAATGAGGACAACTACTCCATTCACAATATCCCCCCAAAAAATAAAATACTTGGGAATCAACCTAACAAAAGAGGTGAAAGATTTATACAATGAAAATTATAGAACCCTAAAGAAAGACATAGAAGAAGACCTTAGAAGATGGAAAAATATACCCTGCTCATGGATAGGCAGAACTAACATCATCAAAATGGCGATATTACCAAAAGTCCTATATAAGTTCAATGCAATGCCAATCAAAATCCCAACAGCATATCTTGCAGAAATCGATAAAAGAATCATGAAATTCATATGGAATAATAAAAGACCCAGAATAGCAAAAACAATACTAAGCAGGAAGTGTGAATCAGGCGGTATAGCGATACCAGACTTCAAACTATACTACAGAGCAATAGTAACAAAAACAGCATGGTACTGGTACCAAAACAGGCGGGTGGACCAATGGTACAGAATAGAGGACACAGTAACCAATCCACAAAACTACAACTATCTTATTTTTGATAAAGGGGCTAAAAGCATGCAATGGAGGAAAGATAGCATCTTCAACAAATGGTGCTGGGAAAACTGGAAATCCATTTGCACCAAAATGAATCTGAATCCCTATCTCTCCCCGTGCACAAAAGTTAACTCAAAATGGATCAAGGAGCTTGATATTAAATCAGAGACATGGCATCTGATAGAGGAAAAAGTTGGCTACGACCTACATGCTGTGGGGTCGGGCTCCAAATTCCTCAATAGGACACCCATAGCGCTAGAGTTAACAAATAGAATCAACAAATGGGACTTACTCAAACTAAAAAGTTTTTTCTCAGCAAAAGAAACAATAAGAGAGATAAACAGGGAGCCTACATCCTGGGAACAAATCTTTACTCCACACACTTCAGATAGAGCCCTAATAACCAGAATATACAAAGAACTCAAAAAATTAGACAATAAGATAACAAATAACCCAATCAATAAATGGGCCAAGGACCTGAATAGACACTTCTCAGAGGAGGACATACAATCAATCAACAAGTACATGAAAAAATGCTCACCATCGCTAGCAGTCAGAGAAATGCAAATCAAAACTACCCTAAGATACCATCTCACTCCAGTAAGACTGGCAGCCATTAGGAAGTCAAACAACAATAAGTGCTGGAGAGGATGTGGGGAAAAGGGCACTCTTGTTCATTGCTGGTGGGACTGCAAATTGGTGCAGCCAATTTGGAAAGCAGTATGGAGATTTCTTGGAAAGCTGGGAATGGAACCACCATTTGACCCAGCTATTCCCCTTCTCGGTCTATTCCCTAAAGCCCTAACAAGAGCATGCTACAGGGACACTGCTACATCGATGTTCATAGCAGCTCAATTCACGATAGCAAGACTGTGGAATCAGCCTAGATGCCCTTCAATAGATGAATGGATAAAAAAAATGTGGCATTTATATACTATGGAGTATTATTCTGCATTAAAAAATGACAAAATCATAGAATTTGGAGGAAAATGGATGGCATTAGAGCAGATTATGCTAAGTGAAGCTAGTCAATCTTTAAAAAACAAATACCAAATGACTCCTTTGATATAAGGGGAGTAAACAAGGACAGGGTAGGGACGAAGAGCTTGAGAAGAAGATTTACATTAAACAGGGATGAGAGGTGGGAGGGAAAGGGAGTGAGAAGGGAAATTGCATGGAAATGGAAGGCGATCCTCAGGGTTATACAAAATGTCATATAAGAGGAAAGGAGGGGCAAGACAAGATAATACAAATGGAAGAAATGATTTACAGTAGAAGGGGTAGAGAAAGAAAAGGGGAGGGGAGGGGAGGGGAGGGGAGGGGTGGGGGGATAGTAGAGAATAGGACAGACAGCAGAATACATCAGACACTAGAAAGGCAATATGTCAAGCAATGGAAGGGAAACTGATATGATACAGCAATTTGTATATGGGGTAAAAGGGAGAGTTCATAATCCACGTGAATCAAACTGTGTAATATGATGTATTATGAACTATGTAATGTTATGAACGACCAATAAAAAAAAAAAAAAAAAATGGAAACAAAAAAAAAAAAAAAAAAAAAAAAAAGTTTGTGGATTTCTTCACAAATAAAGCTTTTGAATCTTGAAAAAAAAAAAAAAAAAAAAAAAAAAAAAAAAAAAAAAAAAAAATAATCTATAAGAACAGTACCTACTCACTTGGTCCCCAAAACATGGCCAGTTATTTCTCATAAATACAGAGTACCTTGGTTTAAGGTCTCCTGCATTATTCTTCTTAGGATATCCCAGTGTACCCAGAGAACATTTATATGTTTGTTCTTGTAGAGTGTAAAGCAGGAATTATATAATATGACTGGTCCCATCTGATTTTAATGGCAGAAAACAAAAAAGATACTAAAGATGAAGGACAAGAGCCAAAGGCCCCAGGTAACTCTAATAATCAAGAGCTGTTGAATAGTATAATGGATCAGGCATTATTATCTTATGTATATATATATGACTGCATGACTGATGTGATTCTACAACATGTGCAATCATAAAAATGAGAAATTATACCCCATTTATGTATATTAAAATGCATAAATGCATTCTACTGTCATGCATAACTAATTAAAACAAATAAAATTAATGCTAATTATTGTGATATGTTGATTACATATCATATTTCCTCCAGATCCCAGGGAAAAATGGATCTACATTATTTACATATCTATTGCACACAATCAGTCAACTTCAAAGTGTGTTTTCGAAGTGTGTTGCTTCCTTTCTTCAATTTTTATGTACTGATTACCAATACTTATTAATTTCTTAACTAAAATAGAGTTCACATAAACTATAAATGCTCATGGACTTCTGGCATTAAATGAGTCAGAATTGCATTGAAGGACCTTCAGAAACACCTCTCTCAAATCCTTATACTTTATCAAGATCCCACCCCACTCTGATGTTTTCCCTTCTACCTGCGTTAGGAATTTCTAAGTCATGCTCAGGCTTAAGAGCTGGGACCCAGTTACCCCAGCATTCACAGGAAGGGAGAGATGCCTCCTTCTTTCTCAGTCAGCATCTCAAGGGCTTCCTCACCAAGGAACACTCCTACCTGGGGCAGGCCCTCTGAAAGCAACTGGCTGGTGGGAGCAGGCTGGCATAGCACTTTGTCCACAAGCTCAACCCAGATTAGTGGCCTTAGGCCCTTGCTACACTGAGTGGCTCCATGGGTCCCTGGGTCACAGAAAACTTCACACCTCTATAAGTAACATTTTTACCAGGATGAATAATAAACCTCACGTGTGGACCATGGCAAGGTCAAGTTGGCTTGGTTGGAAAGACAAAGGAGACACCTACAAGGGGTGAAGACCAGGATTAAAGAACAATAAGTGTCAGGGTGGGAGACTGTGGGGTAAAAACAGCCCTGGTGGAAGAATGAATTTCTCAAATACTATCCTTAGTGCTGCCTTTACTAATTGTGGGCATTAATTTTTCCTTCGTGAATTTCTGTTTCTTCATCTGTAAAATGGTGACAAATGTCTTCCATCGTACTAATGGCAAAACGTGGAAATGTTTCCTAAGGCATTTCAAAAAAGGATTAGGTTCTTCTTTGGGATTGGATAGGAAATTGACTTAAAGAAAGTTGATGTTTGGAATGTGGGTTTACACTGAAATATTTTCCATTCAGAGTTTTCTCTGGTAACAAAGCACATGTCAACTTGTCAATCCATGTGCTGCTGAGATTTGTAGAGGGGCTTGGATCAACGTTATCCCTCCTCTTCTTAGAGGAAGGAGTTGGATCTACATGAGAGCTGAGATGGGACACAGAGTAATTGCCTGGACACCAGTTTTGTGGCAGGTAGAAGGATGCAGATGGAGAAGTGGCAAAGAAATCTAGATGAGTAACTGGTAATTTAGGGAACAAAAAGAATTTTTTTCTTGACATCATTTTTTAGACAAAACATGCTATTGTGATTCACCAGATTAAAAAATTTTTTTTCTGTAAGGATCATAAATCCAAACCAGACAATCCCTTTAAAGATTATACATGGGGCTTTTCAATACAACTTTCTCAGTGTATCCTAAATTCAAAAATAAATATTTATGTTACCAATGCTTAGGTAGGTGAGGGTGACACAGAACAACTTCATGTCTGACAGAATTTTTCTGAATTTGCAGTCAATCATAAAAATGAGGCAGAAGAAGAAGAAGAAAATCCACTGTTGAAAATGAATGAGCAGGACAGATCAAATATGGAGAGGGTCCTTAGAAGAACAGAGAAAAATGTAGCCAAATTATAAAGACACAAAGACACACACAAACTATGATTTTACCAAATTCATTAACCCATTAAACTTCTGTGTTTTCCTTCTG
The DNA here is from genome assembly GCF_045843805.1 of Urocitellus parryii. Taxonomy (NCBI): domain Eukaryota; kingdom Metazoa; phylum Chordata; class Mammalia; order Rodentia; family Sciuridae; genus Urocitellus; species Urocitellus parryii. The sequence continues at coordinate 99,905,194 of NC_135541.1, forward strand.
GTACTTGTAGAGTTACTCTGAATTCATCTCAGGGGATATTCTATACTCCCAGATCCCATCCATCTTCTCATGTCACAGCAAGGAATGCAGTTAGATATATATCTATACATACATATGTTTGTGTGTGTGTATATATATATATATATATATATATATATATAATCATGTGCATATATATAGATATATGTTTTATATGTATATATATGCATATATACATACACACAAATGTATTTTTTCATAGTATTCAAAGAAAAAGACCAGCAAGTACATGAGTCACCAACGTTGGGTGTTTGCTAGTCTCCAGGAGCTAAACTGGCAATTGCAAAAAATTTAAGGACAGTTGCTCAAAGCATACCAGAATTCTGGTTTGAAAGCTTCAAAGGGATAGTGTCATAGAAATCTGTCATAGCCCTAATATCTCATCATTCATTGAGTTCTAATTATAAATTTCCCCTTGTATCCTACCTTAGGGATTTCAATTTTCTGATTGAAGTTCAGCCATGAGAGTTGGCCCAGTTAAAGCAGAAGCTGCAGGAAGGAAAAGATGCTTCTTTCTTCATCAATAGGCATCTCAAGGACCTCTTCACCCAGCGTGACCCTGAGAACCATCGAGAGCCACTGGCTGGAGGGCAGGCTGGCAGAGAATATCTTGTTCATAAGCAGAGCCCAGGTAAGGTGCCCACATGGAGCTGCTCCAAGGTGCACAGCTCCCATGAGACTCCACTAGGCAAGCAATATTTGTACCTGCTCTCCTGGTATCTGCTTTTTGTTTGGAGTCTTGAAAGATTAGGACTGCCTCGTTGGGAGGACATGCCATCAAGAGCAGGTAACATTTACCCAGCATCCTCTCAGGAAGAAGAGTGTAACAGGTGAAAGTTTGTGAGATTGAAAATAACTGGGGCTAAAAATGAAAATTTTCTAGGTATCCTCATATTGACTTTGTTGTGAGCAAAGGGGTGATTTATCCTTCCTGATTTATGTTTCCTCATCTCAAAAACTATTTAAAATACACATTGACACATTGCATAGCCAGGAATGGTGGCACACACCTGTAATCCCAGGAGCTTGGGAGGCTGAGGCTGGAGGATTGTGAGTTCAAAGCCAGCCTCAGCAAAGGCAAGGAATTAAGCAATTCTGTGAGACCCTGTCTCTAAATAAAATACAAAATAGGGCTGAGGATGTGGCTCAGTTGTTGAGTGCCCCTGAGTTCAATCCTTAGTACCAAAAGAAGTAGTAGTAGTAGTAGTAGTAGTAGTAGTAGTAGTAAACATTGTATGATAGCTGTAGCATTCAAACAGGGAACACTACAAATGTACTTTCTAAAGGATAAAGTCACTCCCAGAGTTTGGTTTAGGTACTTGAAGTAGTAACATCTGGGGGTAGAATGTAGGGTACACTGAAATACTTAACAGGTAACATTTTTGGAGGACCCAAGGCATGTCTGGATACACAGCAGTTAGAGACCAAGGATATTGCCCATCAAACCTGAAGGACATGCTGCACGATATCCAAATGTGGGGAAAGAAGCTGCCATCTTTCCAGGTGGTCTGTGAAGGACTTAGGAGGGAACCATTTTGCAGCTGTACTCAAGGGCTGGCAACCAACAAAGGCAATTCCTGGCAAACTCAAGTTTGGCCCAAAATAAAGGCCCAGTAAACATGTGCTGCATGACATAGAGTGTGCTTAAGTGACCAGAAAAAAACAAACATGGAGAGAGGTTTGCACAAGGGACAACTGGTCACTGAAACCCACTGGCTCTACCCCTCTCTCTCCAATCCAACTGCTTGCAGAAATGGCTGGGAGAGATGCATCTGGATGGGAAATCAGAAGGGTGAGGATGGGAGAAATTGTTTGGAGACTGAACCCGAGACCAGGAAATGTGGAGTCTGCAGGTGACAGAGGAGACTAAGAATTGGCTCCCCCACCACACAAATGGAACCCAAGGGAGATCCCTGGGGTAAAGTCTTCCAGTGTGGACCAGCAAGTATAGGGTGCTGGCAGTGCATTAATTTAAAATCTCCAGACCGGCTGTGGGCTGGCGGGCTAGTGGGATGGCAGATGAGGAAGAAGACCCAACCTTTGAGGAGGAAAATGAAGAAATTGGAGGAGGTGCAGAAGGTGGACAGGGTAAAAGAAAGAGAATTTTTACTAAAGAATTGCGATGCATGATGTATGGGTTTGGAGATGACCAGAATCCTTACACTTAGTCATTAGATATTCTTGAAGACCTTGTCATAGAGTTCATCACTGAAATAACTCACAAGGCAATGTCAATTGGAAGACAAGGTCGAGTACAAGTTGAAGATATCGTCTTCTTGATTCGAAAGGACCCAAGGAAGTTTGCTAGGGTTAAAGACTTGCTCACCATGAATGAAGAATTGAAACAAGCTAGAAAAGCATTTGATGAAGCAAAATACCGATCTTGATAAATTTTGTATTTTGTGAAATTTCATTATCTTCTGTGGAAATCATATATAATAATTGTGTATTTTGTTCAGTAATGTCCTAATATCTAGGCATGTAAATAAAAGATGGAGAAACAAAGTTTTCAGCCTTTATTTTCATGTCTTTGATTTTAGAGTGATCCTTGAGCCTCTAATTGCCTGCCTTTACATGACTATACTTGAATTACTTACTGAGTTTAATGACTACGTGTAAGTTAAAGTACCTTACAAATTATGCAGTTCCTTCTGACTTTTGACTATCTAAAGGATGAAGTAGTATTTATGTGTTAGGTATATTTGTGCCATTATAAGCTATACTATAGCTGTTTAATGTGAAATCTAAGTGTCATTTTGACTATGACAGCTGAGACATATGCCTTACGTATTCTGAAGTTTTTAGACAACAGTGGTCTGAGATGTTATTAAAGATAGTGAACTGGTTTTTCTTTTAAGGAGATGATATTTGAAACTACAAGTTCTTGTAGGAATGTTTATGTGTCTTAAATGATAATTTGTTTTGATATTTTCTAAAGAGTGATTTTTTATTTTTATTTTTTTAGAAACTTTAAGTTTCATGTTGATGCTTCCATGTTGAAAGACTTTTTTTATTTAAAACCTTTTGGACTTAGGTTACTTTTTAAGTTTTAGAACTCATTTTCCCAATCAAAGCCAAAGGCATTCAGGCAAATACTTAAACACCTGAGTACAAAACAAAGGCTGAGGACAGTATCTCCCTATTGGAGTAGTTCAGGACTAAAGATCATCAAGTCAAGAACTAGTTTCTGGAGAGCCATACCTGAACCCACTGCATATTTAAGGACTCAAAGTCTGTTTAGTATACTGTATACAGAAAATGTTCATAAGAGTAATCAAGAGGTCATGCTATAGCAAACCAGACATTTCTGTTCTTAATCCCTCACTCTGGTCCTGTACCTCCTCTCCTGTGTATTATTTAGTCCTTATTTATATTTTTAATGAAATTGCAAGTTCATAGTTAGGTTCTATTCCCTCCTCTGTCTCATCAGCCATCTCCAACTGCCCATGTCCTAGGCAGACTGCACCCACATCTGGTCTCTTACCTGGAACCTGGAGTTTATTCTCTTCCTCACCCAGAAGATACCTCTTCCTTTTCCCATCAAAACTGCTCTAGGTGAGACAAGGACCAGCCTCACCCTACCCTCCACCTCCATTTGTGGGGACAGATTCCCATTCTCCAGAAGTTCCTCCTCTGTCCCCAATTATGGGCACTTATAGTAACTTGTTAAACTCTCTTATTAATTCTGGCACTCAGGCTTTCCCCATTAGGTATGAAATCAGCTGTAGGCTGTTTATATGACTTTTTGTCAGATGGAGGTGTTTTCCTTCTCATCCTTATTTGCTTAGCACTTAGAACATGACTGGGTGTTGACTTTTGTGAAGTCCTAGTTTTGCATCTCTTAAGATGATGAATAATTTTGTTAACGTGATTAATAGCACTTCTGAATATTCTATTGTTCACAGGACTACAGTATTCCTGAGAGATTACTCACTTGATCATGATGTATTATCTATTTTATTTTGATATTTATTTTCCTAATATTTTGTGGTGTTTATTGTGTTTCTCTCTTCATGAAGGATATTAGTTTGTAATTTTCTTATCTTTAAATGTCCTTGTGATGACTGAGATTTTAGCTCAGCAGTAAAGTGCTTGACTAGGGTTCACAAGGCCCTGGGTTTGATCACCAGCACTGAAAAAAGTAATCATAATTATAAATATTAATTTTAAAATTAAGTGTTGCTTGATTATTTTGTGATCAGGATCCTTCTGGCTTCATAAAATGGGTTTGGCGATATAGTATATCCTAGGCATGTTATCATAAAATCTTTGTTTAAGATTAGTATTACTTGGTTCTTAAATATTTGATAGAATCACCAATGAATATGTTTCTAGTGTCTATTTGGTAAGGTTTTTATAAATTTAATTACTATAACATGTATATAGCTATTCAGATTTTCCACTTTTTTCTTATATATTTTGATAATTTGTTTTTCCAGATTTTTTTTGTCTATGTTGTCATTGAGCTAAATGTTTTTCCTATAATATATCCTTATAAGAAGATATACAGGACTACATTATTGTAATACCTTAGGATATGTTGAGATATCTTTTGTATTTAGATATTGCTCATTGTGCTTTTCTTTCTCACTTAATCTTGCTCTCATCAAGTTTATTAAACTTTTTGAAAAGTCATTTTTCTGTTCTCTTGTTTTTTTATAGTGTTATCATTTTCTATATTCTACATCATATCTTTACTATTTCCTTTCATCCACTTACTTTGGTTTAATTCCTTCTTTTTTTTCTCAAGGTGGATAATCAGAGTCAACATTAATTTTATCCCTGTGTCTTTTTCTAATGTAAGCAGATGGCATAGAAACATTCTTTTCTTCAGCTGCATCCTGTTGCTAGGTTGCTTGTCAGTTATCCATCAGTTCAAAATAATTTCCAATTCCCCTTGTAATTTTTTCTTTAACACATAGGTATTTTTTAAAAGAAACACATTGCATAATTTAAAAATGTTTTGTTATCATTCAGGTATTTTACATTGTTGATTCATAATTTAAGCATTATCAAATATACTTGGAAAAAAATTCTTAAATTTTGAGACTCACTTTATGATCGTATTAGTTAACTTGACGACACTGTGACAAAATACCTGAGATAAACAACTTAAAAGAAGGAAAATTTGTTTAAGATAATGTTTTGAGAGGTTTAATCCATGGTTTTTAGCACCTTTTCTCTGGACCTGCGATAAAGCCGAACAGCTTGGTTGGGGTCATGGTGTTTGGGAAGTGAGAGAGCAGAAGAGCTCCAGGTCCCAATCTCCCCTTCCAGGCCATGCCTCCAATGACTTAACTTCCTTAATCCAAGCCCCAGCTTCCAAAGTTTCCACCATTCCCAATTCCATCATAAGCTGGTACTCAACATTCAGCACATAATCATATGTGGAAAATACAAGATTGCAACCACAACAATGATTGTACCTTACAGTCTACCTTAGTGAATGTTCCCTGTAATCCTGAAATTAATATGACATCTCTTCTCTATCTGACGGATCTAATGTTCTATAAAAGCTTCAGATTTTATAAGTCTTTGATAACCATACAAACTTTTTTCTTGTACTTATTGTATCAATTACAATTGTTTACAATTCTCTTAATGACAGTAGATTTCCTTAGTTCTGGTCATTTTTTTTGAAGCTCTAGTATTCAAAGGGCATGCACATTAATGAATTTCATGTTTTGTTAAAATATCAACTCCTTTATCATTGTGAAATGTCTCCTCTATAGTTCTGATAATATTCCTTGTCTGGAAATCTATTTTAGGGCTCTTGTATTTTGTGCCATGTCAACTTAGCTTAATTAGAACTAAGTTCTCCAGAATCTCCTTTGTTGTACACTTCTCAGTTATAATTGGCCCAAAGAGAAATTAGATAAAGGAGAAATGTGTATTATTCTCTTAACCTTCTACAGTGGTAAATGGACAGTGTGGTGTTGGACAGATGGAGAGGTGCTGGCTCCTCCATTCTACATGAAGCTCTTCTTCATGACTGCTACCAGTGCATACCCACAGTGGTTTTAGCCATCATCAGATGAGTGGCTAAAACTCCAAAAAGAAACAGCTCCCTTCATGAGTCCAGCACTTCTTACTCTGAGGTCACACTTGTGCTAATAGACATATCAGCTCTCAGGCATTACCTCCTTGGTGACTCTTCTGACCCTCCAACTCCACTGTTCAGATCCTCTCTTCCCTAATTCTTTTTCTAATTTCAATGAGATAGTAAAATGTTATTCTCTGAGAAAGCAGCAAAGTTAATATTCTAACTGGTGTTTGTAAAAAAAAAAAAAAGAAGAAAGAAAGAAAGAAAGAAAACACACATTACCAATATCAAGAATTGCATGGGATATCATTAAATATCCTAAAAATACGAAAGGCAAAATAAGAGAATATTATAACATTATGAACTAACCTACATACATAAATTCAAGTGTGGATCTATTTCTTGAAAATCCTGAGCTACTAAATTCACTAAAAATAAACCAAGTAAACTGAATAGTGCTCTAACTACTATTTAAACTATATTAATTTAAAAAAAGTAATCTCTAGGTCCACATTGATTAACTGGAAATTCTATTAACAATTAAGAAAGTATATTATGCTACATAAATTTTTTTCAAAAAATTTAAAAGAAGGAAACACCTTATGATTCATTATGTGAAATCAGTATGACCTTGATACAATACAAATGAGATCCCTGACTTCTAAAAAACAAAACAAAAACCCCAAACCTATAGAACAATAACCATAATGAACATACATACAAAATTTGTAATGAAATATTAATAAATTAATTCCAGCAATATACAAAATGAACAAGACAATAAGTGGGTGTGATAATTTTCTAACGTGAACTCAACTACATTAAGGTTCACACCAATAGCTGGTGAGACATTATTTTTGCTTGTGTATAGAAGAGATTAGTATTTGACGCAGAATCTTCACTGATATGCATACACATCATTAAATTCATTGATGGTCCCATAAAAAATAAAGATAGAGGGCTGAGCATGATGGTGTACACCTGTAATCCCACTTCCTGAGAGGCTGAGGCAGGAGGATCTCACGTTCAAGGCCAGCCTGATAAACTCGGTAAGACCCTGTCACAAAATAAATTAAAAATGGCTGGGTTGTGCCTCAGTGGCAGATGCTTGGCTAGTATGTAGAAGACTCTGGGTCCAATCTCCAGTACTGAAAAGATCAACAATAATAATCAAGATGGAGAAATAACTAATTCACTTTGTCTTCTGGAGCTGGGAAAGTCATCTCTTCAACTTTACTGTGAAAGCTCCCCTGCTTCTTAAACCTGAGGACTCAGAATAACTTACATCTGGTTCTCCAGCTTTGATGACATATCATGGGACTTCCTGGCCTTCACAATTGTGAATCAATTTTCATAATGCATCCTCTCATACCTACATATCTTATTGGTTCTCTTTTTCCCTAATTGCTGGGTTAATCCCAGGGATGCCTGACTGGCTCTCTGTAAAATAATCAATTGTTGTAATTCACTATGTTGATAATCTAAATACTAAAACCACATAATAATATCAATTGATGCAGAAACTATATTTGGCATTACGTATTGCACTACTCAGTTTTAAGACTTAATATAAAGCTACAGTTAGCAAGATATTTTACTATGGACAAAGAGATAAACACAGATGAATTTAACAAAAAGATTAACTTCCAGAAATAGGGCCCTATCAGTATGGCCAATTGACTATTGACAAATGTAAAAAGGCAATTCAGTAAGAACATCTATTGGTGATTTTAAAAATAAATTGCAGTGTATTAGGAATAGAAGAGAATGTCCTCAAACTGATAAAGGACATCTACAAAATGGAACAGCTAATTTCACACTCACCACATTTCCTGGTGAAAACCAAATACTGTCCCCACCACATTGGTAACAAGGCAAGGTGTCCACCCTCACCACTCACATCAGCATTCTATGTCAGTCTTAACCAACGAGATAATGCAGAAAAGGAAATAAAAGGCATCCATTCTTGGAAAGGTATAGAAAAAACTGTTTCTATCACAGGTTTTATGATTGTCCATATAGAAGATCTCAAAGAATCTTGGTGGCAAACCCCCCAGCCCCTCTCATTAGTTTATTAAAACTAATGAGAGGGGCTGGGGCTGGGGCTCAGCAGTAGCACACTTGCCTGGCATGTGTGAGGCACTGGGTTCAATTCTCAGCACCACTTATAAATAAATGAAATAAAGGTTTATATTTATTTATATTTATTTAGCAGTATTGTAGGGTTCAATGTACATAAAGGAAAGTCAAACATATTTATATTACTAACAATATAAAACTGGAAAGCAAACTTCTAAAATCTTAGAATCCATACCATTTAAAATGGTTTCCCCAGGGTGAAATTCTTCAGAATAACATAATATGTTGTATAAGTGGCAAAGGATTCTAAAAGGATAAAAGAATACCTAAAATAGGAGATATAATGTGTTTATATGGATCAGAGGACCCACAGCATAATAGCTGAGTAATATCTGTACTCACCGGAGGAAGAAAAGCTGAGGCACATGGAGGCTAAGAAAGGGCTTGCAAATCCAAGGCAGGTTGGGACTTGTTCATTACTGTGGTTCCATGCAGTAGTGATGAGCCCTCTGGACACTTTAAGTCCAACAATCAGAGTTCAAGTGTCGGTGGAACCTTTTGTTTAGTTGGGGTAAAGGTCATTATCTTTCCCTCCTTAAAATGAACTTTGTTTCCCCTCCAAGTTCTACTTTAGGGGACAGGCGGGATTCAGGGCAGGGAGAGAGGCTGCTCAGGACAGTGGCTGCTCCCTGAGTCCTCTACGGTCCCCTGCTGTTTGCCCACTCAGCCCTGTCCCCCAGCGCTGACCCCTGGCTCCTCGCTAATTCGGGTGCCCGAGGCGGCGACCACTGGGAAACTGGATACAAGGAATCTGAGTGTCCATGCTTGGGACATCCTGTCCTCGGCGACTCTGCCGGCTCCATGCTTGCTGGGAGGTGTCCACCCCGTGGACAGTAGGCCCCCTGACCCTGCAAGACCTCCCTCTGTCCTCAGGTGACCCTCGGCAACTGGCCGCATATTTGGCTCTATTGTCCTATTTCCATACAAGTAGAAAATACTTGAAATAGGAAAAGTGTTCCTTAGCTCAGTGGTGGGATAATCAGACTCAGTTTCCAGTCCTGGGTTCAAGCGGGTTGGGAGCAGTTCAGTGGGTTCCTTAGAGTCTTGAAGGTTTTACAGGAAGAATAGTGCGCTTCCGAGCGTCTACTGAGGCCAGTAGGGGGCGCAGGTGCCTAGGATTTTGCGCCCCATGTAGCGAATCCCTTGAAGCCCTGAATTCGGCCAAGAAAAGAGCTGGGCCTTGATTTGAGTGTCCCAGAAGTTGAGTCCTCAAGTTCTTCAATGGAGTTCGTCCAGTAGGAGGGTGAGAGGAGCCTGAGCAGCTCCAGGAGCGCGCCCCAGAATCGCAAGGCTCCCCCCTTGTTCCTGGCAGGCTCTGCTCTGAAAAGAAGCCCTTGGAGATCATGAAAAGTTCACTGTGATTCCTTCCCTCCTCTTCACGGAAAAATTTAGAGGAGTATTTGAAAGACTCTTCCCACCTAGTTCAATGTTCTCTGCCTGGCGTTAGAGTTTTCTTTAGGGGTGTGTGTGTGTGTGTGTGTGTGTGTGTGTGTGTGTTGGATTTTAAAACTTTGCGTGGTTACAAAGGACTGAAAAATAGTTGCTTTTTTAAAAATATATATATATTTTAGTTGTAGATGGACGCAGTACCTTCATTTATTTGTCTTTATTTTTATGTGGTGCCCCGGGGATCGAACCTTGTGCCTAGGCAAGTGTTTTACCTCTGAGCCACAACCCCAGCCCCAATAGTTACTTTTTTGAGGGACTTACTTTGGAGCATCGGAAAAGAAAGACTCTGGGGACTTGGAAAGTTGTGTAGGGAGGGGAGACCAACTGAAAGGAGGGGACCAGCAAGGAGCTAAGAGGGTAGCTTTCAGTTGCTGGGTTTGAGATACCACGTTTGCCCACTCTGGAGCCTCTCTCATGTCGTTAGAATCCCTTTTGAATCCACCCCAAAATGCTGTCCACCCAGAAAGCTTGGAGCTATCTGCTTTCTTTGTTTTCACTAACTTGCCTTTCATCCTGGAATTAGGGAAATCTCTTTTGTAAGATGGGTAGTAGCTAAATCAGGTACCCTGTTGGCTTCCTTAACCCCTTATGTTCCATTGTCCTATTTTTGGAACACCAAAAAACTTAAATTGAGCCACAAATAGAAAATGTATGTAACTTCCAAATAAATATTTGTGTTTTTAGAGTTCTAGTATTCTGAGATACATAATAAGGGAATAATCACTCATATTTACAAATATTATATCATAATTAATGATAATAAATTATATAATAAGCTCTAGATTGAACTTTGCAAAATATTTTAATGCACCTGCATCAATTCCATTGAAATATTGGCAGAAATGAAAACTTGGGGCTTAATGGTTAAGGTTGACTGGCAGTACACTGTCTCCCCTCCCCCACATTTTTTTTCCCCCTGCAGACAGGCTGCCTTCAGGGGCTGGAGAGATTTAGATTGAGGGGAGAGGTTCAGGACTTGAGACCATCAAATCAAAGAATAGTTCTGGCTGAAGATTCAAGGACTGGACTCCAGTTCAGTAGACAGTACAAGTTTTATCAAAGAAATCAACAGATTTCTCTGTAGCAACCCAGACATTTTTAATCTTATGCCCTCACTCCACCTCCCCCTCCTTGTGAATTGTTTAGTCCATATTTATTTTTTTATTTTTTAATGCTATTGTAAGTTCTTAGTTAGGTTCTGATTTTTATATCTCACCAGCCATCTCCAATTGCCCTTGCTCTGGACAGACTGTAGCCCAATCTGGTCCCTACCTGAAGCTTACAGTTATTTTCTCTCCTTCACCTAGGAAATATCCCTTCTCTTCTTTTTTTAAAAAATTTTTTTAAGTTTATATATGATAGCAGAATGCATTACGATTCTTATTACACATATAGAGCACAATTTTTTCATATCTCTGGTTGTATACAAAGTATATTCACACCAATTCGTGTCTTCATACACATACTTTGGATAATAATATCTATCACATTCCACCATCATTTATAACCCCATGCCCCCTCCCTTACCCTCCCAAACCTCTGCCCTATCTAGATTTCTTCTATTCCTCCCATGCTCCCCCTCCCTACCCCACTATGAATCAGCCTCCTTTTATCAGAGAAAACATTCTGCATTTGATTTTGGGGGATTGGCTTACTTCACTTACCATTATCTTTTCTAACTCCATCCATTTACCTGAAAATGATTTTATTCTCTTTTATTGCTGAGTAATATTCCATTTTATATATATGCCACATATTTTAATCCATTCATCTATCAAAGGGCATCTAGGTTGAATTAAAATCAAGAATCAATAAATGGGATGGAATCAAACTAAAAAGTTTCTTCTCAGCAAAAGAAACAATCTGTGAAGTAAATAGAGAGCCTACATCTTGAGAGCAAATCTTTACCCCTCACACTAATCTCTAGGGTATATAAAGAACTCAGAAAGCTAAGCACCCAAAAAACAAATAACCCAATCAATAAATGGGCCAAAGATCTGAACAGACACTTCTCAGAAGATGATGTACAATCAATCAACAAATATATGAAAAAAAAATGTTCTTCATCACTAGCAATTAGAGAAATGCAAATCAAAAGCACTCTAAGATTTCATCTCACTCCAGTCAGAATGGCAGCTATTATGAAGACAAACAACAATAGGTGTTGGTGAGGATGTGGGGAAAAAGGCACACTCATACGCTGCTGGTGGGACTGCAAATTGATGCAGCCAATATGGAAAACAGTATGGAGATTTCTCGGAAAATTGGGAATGGAACCACCGTTTGACCCAGCTGTCCCTCTCCTCAGTGGATACCCAAAGGATTTAAAAACAACATACTATAGGGACACAGCCACATCGATGTTTATAGAAGCACAATTCACAATAGCTAAAGTGGGGAACCAATCCCTTCTCTTCTCCTTTCCATCAAAACCGCTCTAGCTGGGACAAATCCCTCAGCAGCCTCACCCCACCCTCCACCTCTCTTTGTAGAGGCAGATTCCCATTGTCCTGCAATTTCTCCCTCAGCCCCCTTATGTGCACTTCTAGCAACTTGCTTAAGTCACCAATTAATTTTGTCAGTTTTCTGGTGAACTCCTTAGTATTATCTACCTACACGGTCAGTAATTTGCAATTTAAGACAGCTCTACTTCTTCCTTTTAAATCTTCTGCCTACAGTTTTCTTGCCTTGTCTTTTCCCCAGTGTTTGTGGGTTCTTTCCCCATTACGTATGAAATCAGCTGTAGGTTATAAGGACTTTTTCTCAGGACAAGGTGTTTTCCTTCTATTCCTCATTGTTTAGAAATTAGAACATGACTGGGTGTTGATTTTTTTTTAATTCAACATTTACTGTCTAAATCATTCCTTGAGCACTTCCTACACTATCTTTATTTTAAAATATCCTTTATGTTGTTCTTACAAATTAGACATCTTTTGTGGGCTGGTGCTTTGTCTCATCAGTTCTCTAACAGCTGAGAACATACGTTATAAATCTTACACCTCATGATGGAGAAACACAGGACTCAAAATAGTTTGAACTGAAAGGTTGTGAGTGCCTCTGATGAAAGCCAACCTTGACAGTTTTTAAGAAATAATTTGCTGTCTCATCACTAATAAATATTCTATATGGAATGTCATACATTCTTCGCTACAATTATGCTTCTTTAATAGCTTTTTAAGTTGTAGATGGACACAATATCTTTATTTTTCTATTTATTTTTATGTGGTGCTGATGATCGAACCCAGGACCTCACACGTGCGAGGTAAGCACTCTACCATTGAGCTACAACCCCAGCCCTGCTTCTTTAATATTGATCCTAGGACTATACTGTTTGAAACAGACATTTCTTAAAATTATAACTTGACAAGGAACAAACTCTTTTGACAAAATATTTGATGATCATTCCTCCTAATGATAATTACTTCCATCTCAGTGCAGATGGAGTGCTAGTGGTGTTATGTGTGCTCTTAACTAACAATCTTCTGACTAACTAGTTATCTAGTTAACCAGATGTCAAAAGACTACATGGTTCCTAGGCTCTTAGGCATATTCCAACAGCTTCCAAGGGTTTTCATAGAAAAACCAAACAAAAGGATGCTACAGCCATTGAAAGTGTTCAAAGTGTTCTTTCTTTCCCTCTGCAGGCAACAGGATTGCATCTTACTTTCAGCAATTATATTATTATTATTATTATTACCATTACTATTATTTAAGGCTTAAGCAATAGAAATTTATTTTCTCACCATTCTGGAAGATGGAAGTCCAACATCAAGATGTCAGTAGGATTAGTAGGTTAATTCTGAGGCCTCTTTCCTTGGCTTGCTTGCTTTCTTTCTTTTTTAACTTGTTGTTTTTAGATATACATGACAGTAGGGTATATTTTGACATATTATACATACATGGAGTGAAACCCATTCCAATCAGGATCCCATTCTTGTTGTTTTACATAATGAGGAGTTACACTGGTAGTATATTCATGTATGAGCCCAGAAAAGTTATGTCAGATTCATTCTTTTCTAACCCCATCCTGCCCCCCTCTTTCCTTCATTTCCCTTTGTCAAATCCAATGAACTTCTATTCTTCCCCTCCCTACCATTTCTCATTATGGGTTAGCATCCACTTATCAGAGAGAACATTTGGCCTTTGGGGTTTTTTTTGGGGGGAGGATTGGCTTATTTCACTTAGCATGATATTCTCCTGTTCCTTCCCTTTACTAGCAAATGCCATAATTTTTTTCTTTATGGCTGAGTAATATTCCATTGAGTATACATTATCACATTTTCTTTATCCATTCATCTATTGAAGGACACCTAGGCTGGTTCCATAGCTTGGCTATTGTGAATTGAGATGCTATAACATTGATGTGGCTTCATCATCGTAGTATGTTGTTTTTAAGTCCTTTATGTATAAGCCAAGGAGTGGGATAACTGGGTCAAATGGTGGTTCCATTTCAAGTTTTCCAAGGAATCTCCATACTACTTTCCATAGTCATTGCACTAATTTGCAGTCCCACCAGCAATGTATGAGTAAACCTTTTTTCCACATCCTCACCAACATTTATTGTTACTTGCATTCTTGATACTTGCCATTGTGATGTTAAACTATGATGCAAAGAAAAGACCACTGGCTCCAATTTTGAATCAAATTAAAGCAAGCTTGTCTTTGTGTACACAGGAGCTGGCCAGGCTAGAGATCAGTACCCCAGCTCTCCAGGAACATGGTTTTATAGCACAAAAAGTTGCAAAGGGGAGTGTCTTGAGAACTTACAAATAACAGGATTTTGACAAGCATAATACAAAGGCAAATAGCGGGTTAATGATCTACATGGCATGATATTTCAAGGCAGGGAGTAAATTCAGATCCCAGAGGATTTATGTGGCTCTGCTGAGGTTTCAGAGAGGATTGTTAGGGTGAGCCAGGATTTATGAGGCACCACTAAGGTTTTAGAGAGGGTTGTTATCTAGTCAAGGAGAGCCAGTCATGGGTGAGTTCAGAGCATGGGCAGGAATTCCAAACAAGTTTAGAAATTGCAGTCAGAAATTAAGTTTTCATGACTTTGTGATGAAATGGCTCCCAATCTTAAGATGGAATTAGGCTGGGTTTATCAGTAACTGGAGTAAGATGGAATCTCAGTGTAGGTTTAATTTGAATCTCTCTAATTGCTAGAGATGTTGAACATTTCTTCCTATATTTTTTGACATTCATATTTTTTTCTTCTGTGACATTCCTGTTCAGTTCCTTTGTCCATTTAGTGATTGGAATATTTGGAGGTTTTGGTGTTAAGTTTTTTTGAGTTCTTTGTATATCCTGAAGATTAATGCTCTGTCTGAGGTGCAGGTGGTAAAGATTTTCTCCCATTCTGTAGGCCCTCTCTTGGCATTATTGTTTCCGTTGCTGTGCAGAAACTTGATACCATTCCATTTATTAATTCTTGATTTTACTTCTTGTGCTCTAGGAGTCTCATTGAGGAAGTTGGTTCCTAAACTGACATGGTGTAGCATTGGGCCTACTTTTTCTTCTAGGAATTGAACCCCTATATCTCACCCTGCACAAAACTCAACTCAAAGTAGATCAAGGACCTGGATATTAGACCAGAGACACTATGCCTACCAGAAGAAAAAGTAGGCCCAACTCTCCATCATGGGTGTTGAATTTTTTGAACTACCGTTTTTTCATTTATTAACATGTTGATTAATTTTGTCAATGTAATTAACTGCACTGATTAATTTTCTATTGATAAAAATAGTTTAACATTCTTGAGACATCCTTTTGATCATGATGTATTAACTATTTTATAGTATTTTATCATGAAAAATGTTTATTTTATATTTATTATATTATATTTATTGTTAAAATTTTTATCACATCTATCTTGTATGTATGTAAAGGATGTGGGAAATAAACTGGTTAAATTGTAACTTTAACTTCATATTCTGAACCCAACTCTTCTGAGTCACTTTTTACGTCACTGTCCCCACTGCCTGCATTTGCCCACGGAACAGAGTCCTAGGTGTCTTCAAGAGAACTGATTATTCCTCCTCTTGAAAGAAGGCTCCAGCCCATCTTCTGTTGATGCCAGTGGGAAGCTTTAGACAAAACAATGTCTGATGCCTTCATCTTAGTCCAGCTCTGCCCATGAATCCCTCACACCAGCCTCTTATTGCTTTGAATATTGTTTTCAGTGATTCCAAGAGTCTGGGCAATTTCCTCTGCCTTTGACTTCATTGCTTGGTGTGTGATAGGCAATCCCTTTGCAAGTGCCTCACTGACAAAATATAGTTCCGTTTCATCTATTTGTGGGTATCTTCTGATGTTAGGTTATGTAAAATATTTTGTGGGTGCTTTGCAAGAAAATATGGAATTTCCAACAATGAGTATTTGCTTTTCTAATATCAAATTTCTGCCCTGCCTCTCTGTTTTCATGCTTTTCTGCATATACAATAACCTTGTGTTTCAATGCTGAGTCATAGCATAATTTTTCTGAAAGCATTTTAAAATGCCAATCAAAAACTGACATTTTTGGTATTAACAATACACAGGTCAATTAGAGGATGCCATTTATACGCTGTAATTCACAAAGGCACAAGTTAGGATAATTCTGTGATTATCAACTGGTTGGCAGAACTGAGATGCATTCCAATTTCAAACAAGCTAAAATGTGAAGAAAAACTTATATTTTATGACTATTAAAATATGGGTTTTTTTTCAAGTTTAGAATGATCACCAGATTCACACCAGTGCCAACAAACAAGCAAACAAAGACTCCTTGAGCCAAGGAATAAGTGGGCTAAGTAAAAAGTTAGTGAATCGAAATATTGTCTTTAAGATAAAATTAGCAGTGGTCCAATTGGTTTTAATTCCCTTTGTTATCTTATGGCTTACATTTAACTTTTTTGAACCTCATATAAATCCAAATACAAACATTCTTCAGTCATTTAATAAATTTCAAAGTCAAGTCACTAAAGACAGAGAGGTTCACAATTATATACCACCATTCACTGATAAAGGACCATGTGTGGGGTCAATGACTTTTGTTATGGTTTAAATGTGGTGTCCCCTAAAACTCATGTGTGAGACAATGTGAGAAGGTTTTGAGGAGAAATGATCCAATTATATTCTTAACCTAATCATTAATTAATCCCTGATGGGATTAACTGGGTGGTGACTGGAGGTAAGTGGAGTGTAGCTAGAGGAAGTAGTTCACTGGAGGCACATCTATGGGAGATATATATATATATATATATATATATCATACCTGGAGAGTGAAATATCTCTCTGCTTCCTGATCATCCTGTGAGCTGCTTCCTGTGTCACACTCTTCTACCATGATGTTCAGCCTTATCCTAATCCCTGAGGAATATAGCCTGCTGAAACTGTTGAGCACTCAAATAAACTTTTCTTCCTAAAATTGTTCTGATTAGATCTTCTAGTCACAGCAGCAAAAAAGCTAACTAAAACAACTTTCATCATCATGTGCTCTCCTTCGGGGAGGTGATCTTATCCTGCCTGCAGAGCATAAAGGGTCTGCTTCTGTTTAGGATCCAGAAAGGCCCATGACCTCCCTGCTGGGATCCTGGGTTTCCCACCAGTCCCAGGAGAAACTTAAAACACAAAAGAGATGCCACACAAAACACCAACTGCACCATCAGCAGAAAGACCATGAACAATGTGGCCAGGAACAGCAGCAGGGTTAGCTGATGTGGTGTCACCTTGGGGGAAGGCACAGGACACACAGGGACACAATCCTTCCAGCCGCCATGGTCCCGAGGTCCTCTGGGTCCCCAGGAATGCCAGGTAAGTGTCTCCCAGGGTCACAGTGACTTCTCGCCTAGTTTTACAATGTTTTTACATGTACTTTCCCAATATCTTGTGATGTTTATTGTATTTGTGTTCATTAGAAATGATAGTTTTTAGTTTGCTTACCTTAAAATGTCCTTGTGTGGAAGGGCGTCTTAGCTCAGTGGTAGAATGCCAGCTGAAGAGGCCCTGGGTTTGATCACCAGCACTATAAAATTAGTAATAATGATGATGATGATGATGATGGCAATAAATATGAATAAAATAATTTAAGTGTCCTTCTCAAGGTGGAAGCACAGACAGAACACTGATTTTGTCCTTGTGTTCTTTTCTAGTGCAAGCAGTTGGAGAGTTAGAGGGAGACACTCCCTTAAGAACTTCTTCAGCTGCATCCCCTCACTCTTGATATTTTTGCATTTCAATTATTCATCAGTTAAAAAGCTTCCTATTTCCCTGGTAATTTTTTTCTTTAACACATAAGTAATTTTAAAAGAAATAGATTGCCGAATTTCAAAACATTTGGTTAGTTTTCAGATTTGTTATATTGTTGACTAACAATCTAACTTTGTTGTGGTTAAAGAATACTCTGAATAAAATCTTTAAGATATTTTCAAGACTTATTTTTATGATTTAGTATTCATATTTGTGACACTGTGATAAAAATACCTGAAAAAAAGAAACAACTTATAAGAAGGTACAAATTAGTTTTTCTCACAATCTGAGATGTTTCAGTCCATGGTCACTTGGTCTCATTGTTGTGGGCCTTTGGTGAGGCTGAACATCATAGTGTCAGTCCTGTGGTAAAGCAAAGGTGTTCACACCATAGTGTCTGGGAAGTGAGAGAGGCAATATGCTCTGATACTGAGACACAATCCCAGCCCCAGATGTAGTTTTATCACTGACAGATACCAGAGCATGTTGGGTCCTTTGGAGGAATTCAGCAGTGCTGGGATAGGACAAACTCCATCCCATTGATCCTCTTGTGGACTTCTCTTTTTCTTTTTCTTCTTCCTCCAGCAGCTTGGCTTGGAGCCTTTGCTGGGAGATTCTTTTCCTACCTAGTAAGTCATCCAACTTGTCAGTCCCAGCAGTCAAGCCTAAGGGACCTTCAGTTCCAGCCAATAGGACAAGTTCCTCACGGTGCACAATTCTCCACCATCTTGCTGTTATAATCAGATGTGTTCACACCTACAGATCACTTAAAACCGTGAGTCAACCAGCCTCTCACAGGACTGTATTTTCTTCCTTGCTTCATTCCCTGCAGAGTTGAGGTCGCTCAGGCACCCTGTCCTGTTATGCAGAACTAGTGAAGTCAGAAATTTAATTTTATAATCACCAACAAAAGAAGAGCATTCCACCCAGAACAGGAACAAGCACAGTGTTTGTTCAGGTTGAGAGGGCATTTCAGATGATTGATGTCTTCTTTAAGGCATCCCATGAAGATGAATAGCAAATAACTCCTGTAACAAGCTCCGTTACTTCTGCATCAATAGTTTTTCTCACAGATGTGAGATGGCAGGTATCCCACCAACATTTTTCATGTTATTTGATTTTCATCTGTGGACTTGCCAAAGACAAGGTTTCAGAGGGCACAAGTATCCTTCTGAACTTTCAAAACTCTATGGTCTAAAAAATCAAACAGACGCTTGATTTGCCCTAGCCTATATACCTCCAATTTCACTTTGTTGTGGCCAAAACCCAGGTGCTGAAGACAGGCTGCTGTGTGTGCTAGTATGGAGTGCAACTGGTGCTGCAGCATATGAATGATTTTGGGCAGCTTGGGATTGTGCCAGGCAAACTTCCTGGGGTCTTTCTGGATGCTGTCCCAGGGGAGGCCAACTATGAGCTGTGTGTGAACTGAGTGACATTCGAACCATTAGGCAGGGAAGACTGGTTTTGGGAACTCCCAAGCAGAACCTCCTGATGCGAGAATGCCCAATTCACATCGGCACCCTGTTCTAACTCACAGCTCAAGTTCAAGCACAGTCTCAGAGAGAGAGAGATGGGTGTAGCCTGCCAAACACCAATCAACCTGTTTACTGCAAGACCCCTGTCATACCAAGGAATAAGCACCCAAGCAAGACTCCTCCCACTGAAACCTTATCCCTGCCTTTGATGTACTCCCCCTTAAATAAAAAATCAGGGCCTTTTCCAGATGTTCAGTTCCAGTTCCTATCAGGACTGGAAGACCCACCAGACACTCCTCTATTTAAATCTAATCTTTGGCTTTGTCTTACTTCTTACTGATTATTTTAGACTTTTTATTTTTCCAGGCAGCTCTCACCTCCTGAGCAGGAACCTGCTATGTCAGGGTGCTGGTCACCCCATCACATTGTCTATTAATGGGGATCTTGTGGTGCCATCATCAGCCAGAGCTGCCTACTGAAGCCAGTTATAATTGAACTCTTGTACTTGATATTGTATTGGCCTGTAGAGCTGGGTGTAGGTAGCCGTTGTGTTTAGAGCATAATTATTTGTTTGGTATGGAAGGTCATTCTGTTGGCTGGAAGTCTTTTATAGATTCCAACACCTGAGCTGGTGTGATAGAGAGCCACCTGCCATCCTTGGAGCTCCATGTTTCTTTGGTTTGGCCTATGGTACACTGGGCTATAATAGGTCCTTCCCTCATATACAGGAGACATAGCAGAAGACATAGTCTAGCAAAAGCTGTCTGTGCTGACAAACACAGAAACTCAATAAGCCATCAGGCTGTCTGGGTGAGATGGAACCATCCTATTGTAAATATCTTACTGTTGCTGTCCAAATTGCTCGATGTCATGAACACTCCTTTTCAGTGAAGGTGCCAGATGCTGTGGTACCTCGGTCAATCCTGAGCATTTGGGGGGGGGGCGCTGCTGCCACCTGGCTTTGGGAAGGAGAAGCTATTTGTATCTGTGCATCTGTCAGGGTTACCTCTCAAAAGGTGGTTTGGCATTGAGGGGCTATTCCCCTGGGATTGGAGGTCTTTTGAGAGGTGACTGAACCAATCTGCCACACAGCACTGGAAGTCCTGAGTACCCTCTAAAATCATGGTGTGATGTGTTGGAAATGTGGCCTCCAATTTGGGTGCATTTAATTTTGTTGTCATTGGATTCTCTCCAGCCAGCTACCAGAGGATTCCCTACTTCCTGTCTTTGTGGATAGTGAGTACATGCTGCTATTGTCCCAAATAAACTTAATACACACACACACACACACACACACACACACACACATATATATATATATATATATATATATATATATATATAAATATATATTAAAAATATAAAACTATATATATATATATATATATATATATATATATATATAGTTTTAGTTTTTGATGGATCTTTATTTTATTCATTTATTTGTATGCAGTGCTGAGAATGGAACCCAGTGCCTCACTCATGCAAGGCAGGCACTCTACCACTGAGCCACAACCCCAGCCCCCAAATAAACTTTTGAGTACCAATCCATCAACAGCTTGTAACAGGGGTCCACTTCACCTTTTGAATATAGTTCTGAGGCTTATTTTTCAAAGGGACATTTTTTCCCTTTTTCTTTTCTCCCCCTCACTCTCCCTAACCTGGAGGCCACATTACCCTGAGTTATCTGTGTTCCACAGGAAGGAGATGTCTGTAAGAGGATCTCGGAAGTGACAAATAACAAGTGAATCCTAACACTCCATCAAAGCCCCTGGACTCCCTGTCAGGGCACATTTGGAATGTAGCCCTTAAGGAGCTCCTTTAAAATCCCCCTGTTCTTTCTGATGGGCAGAATCACAGCCTCAGGGACAGGAGTGCCCTGTGTTTCTCCTTTGTCAGAAAAGCAATAAAACAACTTTTTCCTTTTTTTCTCAAAACTGTGTCCTCATTATTAATAGGCATTCATTGGCACTGGGGACAAGGACCAAGCTTTTGGTTACAAGCTGAGTTCCTTCTGGGCCTGAGAATTCAAGCTCAGCTCCTTCCCCTCACCACCTCCTGCACATCTTGCCCCACCTCCATCCCTCTCTCCTCTCTGTCCTCCTGGCCTGCCTTGTTGTTCTACTCCCCATTCCTCTTCTTGCTCTTCCTGCCCACATACCCTCTATCCCTCCCACATACACACCATACAGGCCAACACAGGAAGGGGTTGCCCTCATGTGAGATGAAGATGAAGGGATATTTTGTATCAGAAGAAAAATCAAAAACAATCACATTGTTTCTGGTCAAGCTCAGTTTATGAGGAGACCAAAGAAGATGGCTGCACCTTAAAGCTGAATTTCAACCACAGCTATTCCATTTCCTGTTCCTCATGGCTAGAATCTGGCCCTCATCTTGAGGGACTTGAATACCCTAGGCCCTTTTCTAGCACCACCTCATGGCCTTCATTGGGCACATAGAGATCCCCATGGTGCTAGGGGCTACAAGCAGCAGGAAATCCTGACCAAAGAAAATCATCCAACTGCCCCATTTAGAATGAGCCAAGGGTACTGAGCCAAAGTCAGCAGGCTCCCAGGTATACAGAATCTGCCTCTCCCCCCCCCCCCCCGCTTCCTTGTGTCCTCTTAGCCTCAGATGAGATTTCTGCACCCAAAGCCAGCCTTTGAGAAAATAAGGGCCATATCTAAAATAATCTCAACACTTGTAAAATCCTAAGGTCATCAATGGAGCATTTCCAGAGCTCAAGGTAGTGTCTTAATTTTACTAATTTGATTTAGTGTTTTATTTTAATTCCAACATTAGTTAGCACATGAATTAAGAGTATGTGGCAGGCAGAATAATGGCCTCCCCAGGAGATCCTCTTCCTAATCCTTGGAACCTGTGAACAGGCTTCATTCATTATCTAGCAAGGGACTTGCAGATGGACTTATGTTAAGGATTCTGAGATGGGGAGACCATGCTGAATGGCACAGGGTAATCCATAACATCCAAATAATTCCATGGGTCTTTAACATGGAAGAAGAGGCAGAGAAAGAGGTCAGGATGATGGATCAAGCACTCTGCCTGCTGTTGCTGGTTGTGAAGGTGGAGGAAACAGCTACCAGCCAAGGATTGACCTATCAATTTTAGGCCTGTTGGGACCCTTGGTGGACTCCTAACCTACAGAACTCTAAGAAAATGAGTTTGGGGTGTTCTCACACTGTGTTTATGGGAATTGGTTACAGCAATAACAGAAAATCAACACAAGTACCTCTCTAATTCACTTCACCAGTGACGAGATCTGAAGGACGTGATGAACTCTGCACATTCTGAAGGCCTAGGTTGACAGGTCAAGAGATACTATTACATATTTTAAGTGGTACCTGTTCTGTTTTCCCTTCCAGCCCCCTTTATAGGACTTAAATTCTATTTCCCCTCACAGGATTTCATTTTTAACTATTTCTAGGAAATAATTATAGAGTGATAGCTTAATTTTAATTCTAGAAGGCAAAAGAATACAAGAATTTTTCTGAAGGAATCTCTTAAGATTTTTATTTCAACATTTATGGAAGTATAAGAGGACAGATAAATGAGGATGGTGAGTTAATCTGTCTGCAGCCCCACCTGGCCTGAGGGGACCCGATATGTCACATTCCTCAGCAAACTGACTCAGGGGTAAGAAGGTCTGGCAGTCAGTGTAGGTAATAAATGATGGGGGTTGAGAAAATAAGGGCTGGTTATCAAAGAAAAGACAGATGGGTTGCTAACAGCTAACCTGGGGATCACACTTCCCAGCACAATGAGCTGCTATTGATTATCCCAAGTGTTCCAGCTCCTTCTTACCCTTAGGCATATGCACAAAGAAGAAAAAGGTGGTGGGGGGTTCTGGGGTCTATAAAACAGCAAGACACACCCACTCCTACTGACACCCAGCTCTTTGCCCACTTCTGAAGCCAGAACTAGAGAGACAGTATAAACAGGTCAATCAAGTCAGGTGGTGTGGAAAGCCATTCTCACACGTGACTGGGCAACTCCTGGTTTGGGTCTGAGGCGCTCTGGCTAATCTGTGTCGGAGCTTTCCTGGCCCTCTCCTGATGAGAGAACCCGTCCGTGGGGGGGTGTGACTGACCACTGACCCCAGGGGCCAATCACTGACCCTGACCTTGGAGTGCAGCCCCCCTCAACCTTCATTGGATGGAATTCTCCCATGAATTTCTTGTTCCCCAATAAAAGGCTACTCCCTGGCGTGCTCAAGCTCTCTCTCTCCTGCTAGCCCTGAGTAAGCCTTGCTGCCCTACCGGTGGTTCGAGGTGGGAGCCAGAGAGGGGAGCCGTCTCGGACCTGGTCATAGAAAAAGGTAACTGAGTCTGTGTGTTTTATTTCGATCTCTGCTAGCTAACTTTTATGCCAAGAACCTCATTGATGAAACCAGTGCGCTGACCGCATGGTGGAAGGTGGGTTTAAGGAGGCCAATTTTGAGTGAGTCTGGCTAGTTGGAGAATGTCCCCTGAGTTAATTCCTTCAGAGCCCTTCCTCCATCCAAGAACCGCCCCTGCTCCAACCTGTTGCTAAGATAACCAGTCCCTACAGGGAGCTATAAGGTTGTTAATTAATGTAGGCTGCACCATCCTGCCCTTCCCACTTCAGCCCACCTGTTTCTCACCTTTTGGCCATCCCACTAAGCATTTCCTAGGTCTAGTCACTGCCTAGGCCTAGTCCCATACCACAGGAAGGAGAAAGATAAGGGGAAGAGGCAGGAGAACAAAGGAAGCCTAGGACCTATAAAAGGGGCAGAACACCTCGCTTCTTGGGATGCCAGGATACCAGTTATGGCCCCCTCCTCCCTCCTAGGAGAAGTCTATGTTATCCCCTTTTAAATAAACCCTGCCCATCTGTCTCTATCTCACCACACTGATCCATTTATGATTTTTCTTTGATTATTTCATATGAAACTATTTACATTTGAATTTAAGTCAAACACTATTTTTAGTTGATGATCAGTGTAAAAACTGAAACTTAATCATCCCATGAACTTAATCTAATATTAACTCTGAATGTCTAGAACAACTAAAAACTTTTTATTTTGAGTTTTGCTCTTAGAAGTACAGTAGATGGGGTAGAGAGAGAAGATGGGAGGGGAGGGGGGGGGATAGTAGAGGATAGGAAAGACAACAGAATACAACAGACAATAGTATGGCAGTATGTAAAAACATGGATGTGTAACCGATGTGATTCTTCAATCTATATACGGGGAAAAATGGGAGTTCATAACCCACTTGAATCAAATGTATGAAATATGATATGTCAAGAGCTATGTAAGGTTTTGAAAAACTAATAATAAATAAATAAATAAATAAAAATAAATAAATAAATAAATAAACCCTGCTTTATATGCATGCCTTGGGATGCTTCAAACTTCAACAGGTGAGGAAGCAGGACTAGTCACTGATAGATAACCAGCGGTACCAATTCTCTTCAGAGAAGTCTGCTGTCCCTGTCTCTTTCTTATATAAAATATGCTTCCTACACTTGCCTGGGTGTTTCTCAGGGTGTTTAATCCTAAACACCAGGGGAACAAAGACCCATTCCTGATCTCCAAGACTGGTATCAGAATGACATAATTTTCAACTATGGTTCTTAAATAAATTTATTTAATGTTTTGAGTCAATGATATAAAACAATGTGTGTTAAACTGTGGTCAGTAGCCCACCTGCATCAGAATCACCTGGGATGCTTATATTTAAATGCAACCCTAGGGTCCCACACCCACAAAAGTTCTTGGCATTTCATCCCAGGAAATTGCTCCCACAATCTTCACAACTGATTTGTGAAACAGACTCCATTTGAAATGAACAGCTCCAAAGCCTTTTAACTTCTGACTTTCCTTAAGCTGAAAATGGAGTCTGAGGGACTTCCCTGGACCTGAGGCCACTGCCCAGAGGAACGGAGTCTGAGACATGTTTCTGATTAACACAGCCTAGCTAAATATACACATGGATATTTCCTTCCTTTCGTCCTACTGCACCCCATAGCTCTTATAAAAGCTTTCCATGCTCCTGAGTCACAAACGATGGAGAGTTGAGAAAGAAAATTTTCTCTATCTTGCTCAAATCCATCATTGCAAGAAACCTTTATTTCCCTTGCCATCCTAACTCCTGAGTTTTAATGGAACACAACAAACAGCAAAATATGTCCTTCCCTGTGAAAACTGTAAGGCAAATCAAGTTTAAGGATCACTCTATCATGTATATTGGAAATTTTTGTAAAATAGAGGAAAAATGAATTTTTAAACTTAGACTTTATGGATTAGACTATTATTTTTTTCATGACAGTTTGTCTTTCCTATTCTGATACACTTGTTCTGGGAAATGGTGTAGAAATGCAAAACAAAACAAAGAAAAACTATTTCCTTATACACATATTTCTTTAATAGCCACCAAAAAAAGATTGTTGTTTCCTCTCATCCTCCCCATCCATGAGTTATGTTGGCCTTCAACATATTGCTACAGCAACATAAATAAATCTCTATCATACATTTATACACACATACCCACATCCTAGGAGCACTCTGAAGACACAGACTAGGCTTCAGTACAACTAGGGCCTTGCCCAGACCACTTAAAAACAAGCAGAGGGCTGCTATATGCAAGACTTTCCATAGGCTTGGTATGGCCATCAGTTCCCAATTCGCCTGAGGGAAGTTAGGATGACAAAGGGATAACATACCTAATGGGGGTAGGGACAGTATAGTTTGGAGAACATGTAAGAAATGAAGAAGATCATGCTAGGCTAAGCATGACAGGGCATCTAACAAGTCACCAATTCCCCACACAGAATCAAAGCTCTCAGAACTGGTGGTACAGCATGAAGCCCAGCCTGACTTGGCCCAGAGGAGCTACCTGGTTAGGTGTGGATCTGTGAGCAGTGCTCACTGACACTGTCCAGAAGGGCACTGCTGCTCAGTAGTGTGCTTCTATAACTGTGGAGGAGCTTCACCATGGGGATCACATGTCCCATGTGTAGAAGGCAACTATTTCCTTCGCGTTGACCATCTGAGGACAGCTGTTGAGATGAGAACCGTGCTCTGGCAGGTGCTATGCCACTGAGGCTGTTCAGAAGCAGTGTCACAAGTGCTACTATGCAATCTCACACGCGCTTTGCTTCATGCTGGGCCCAGGGGGATTTGGCTACTGTTATTCCATCACTGCCAGGAAGTCATTCTACCTTTCTGCCTACCCCACAAGGACACATCTCTGACTGCATCTTCAGACCTCCAGCAGATTTAGAGGACTCAAGCCCAGATTCTCCTCAGCAGACAGGTAGTTGTTCAAAAGAGGGGCAGCCCCATTCTTCCTGATGCTTTAAGGACCTGTGGTGGCTTTGCTTCTTGCGTGGCTCCTGGAAGGCAAGGGTCACAAGGCTGGAGTGCACAGCAGGGCCCTTAGAGATTTCACCTGCAAGCAAACATAAAACAACCCTGTTCAGATGGAACTGTCAGACCCTGCTGACGGCACCCAGAGGCTGGAATGAGGGCAAAGCATGCAGGAAGCCAGAACATGGCAGGAGGGGATTAAGAGGATGAGCTTCCAGGTCCCAGCTTAAAGGAAAAGCCTCCCTATGCACCCAAATTCCTGCTGCCCCAGCCACTGCCCCACTATACTCTATGTGGTCAGATCCTACCATTTCCTCTGGATGAGCCAGTTCATGCTACAAGTTATGTGGTCTGAAGAAAAACAAAAAAGTGGGGAGGTTTGCCATCTTCTAGGAAAAGTAGTGCCAAGCATGAAACATGCACATGTAGAAAAAGCCCGTGGTAGGAAGGAGAAAACATGTTGGGGGAAGTTCCCCTGTTAAGTGTGTATCCCAGTTTTCTTGAGGAGAATTCAAAGGGGCAGGGATGAGACCATCTAGTCTACTCTTAACAGATGAGGGGGCAGCAGTTCACAGAGGCAAAGGGGCCAGCCAAAGGCACACAGCCAGTTAGTGACAAGCCTGGAGTTACAGCCCAGGCATCAGGAAGTAGAAAGGGAGGCCTGCACACTGGAGATAGCCAGTGGGATCTGGAGGCTGCTGGGTTACCTTGGCTGGGACAGGATAAGGCTGTACAGAGGCAATCTTGTAAGTGTTGTGCTAAAGAAGCTCAGGAAAGAAAGGAATCATCAGAGAAGAACCAAAGGGAATTAAAAAACAAGAGCTGGTTAAACCATGGCCCACCCTCAGTCACAGTGTAGGAGTCAACCCTTTTGGAATATAACTAAGGAAATATTTCTTTTTTAAAAAATTATTTTATTTGTAGATGGACAAATAAATACCTTTATATTATTTATTTATATGTGGTGCTGAGGATCAAACTCAGTGCCTCATATGTGCTAGGCAAGTGTTCTACCACTGAGCTATAACCCCAGCCCCAATTTAGGAATATTTCTAAGAATATGTTCAACTTCTCTGGCGAAGTTTAATGTCTAAGTTTAAAAGTTTAGTTTCTGAGTTTTAAACCAATTAGTGCACATCAAGTTTTTCTTCAAAGTACTAAGTAATAAGCACTTAGAATTTAAGTAAATGTAGAGAATGTCTAGCATGTGTATATATATATATATATGTATATATATATATACATATATATTTTTTTTAAAAATCTCTTGCCTTAAGATTCAGTGTTTATTTATTATCAAATTTTATTTTATTTTAGATCAATGAGACCAAGTGGATTTTTTATCATGTTTTTTAAAGAAAAAATGTGTCAAAAATCAAATTGCTGTTCTTAACATAATATTTTGCACTAAAGTCAATTTATAAGGTTGTGCCTTACTCTGCTTTATCATAAAGTAGTTTAGGAAAGTCCAGAATGCCCAAATGGCCCAAAGACCCCTGTACAGACAACTAATTCTCAGAAAACCTGCAAATGTCTCTGTCCTCAAGAACCAACTGAACTGCATTTCTCCTGGCTCCTTGTTTAATTGACATCAAGCAGGAAAAAATGAAATGAAAAATGAGAGATGATGACAAGAGAAAAACAAGGGCAGGGAAGGGAACTGAGTGGGGAGAAGTGATAGGATGGAATCCTAACAGGAGGCTAACTAGGAGCTAGGACCAGTCAAGTGGATCAGATATCTCCTCTGGAAGGAGAAAGAAGGTCAGGGTCACCTACAGACCTGATGATAGACAGTGGTGTGTTAGAGGCAGGTTCTTTGGCTCTGATAGGTGTAATCGTTTCCTTACCTCCAAATTAGTCCTTGCCTTCTTCAAAACATCATGTGTCCTGGTCACTGAAACAACAAAACAGCCCCACAAAGCAGGAATTACCAGCTGGGCCCTACTTGCTGGGCATGTGTTTTCTAAAGCATTTTCTTTTGACCCCTCAATCATGGCCTCTTGCTGACTCCTTCCTTCCCTCCCTCTGCACCCACAATTCCTCATGGCACAGGAGGTTTGGGCCCAGTGACCACAGACTCTCCCCTCCCAACATTCCAGTGCCTCTGTGGTCACTGTTCATCTGCAGCAAAAGTGGGGCATCTGCAAGACCACCCCTTTCCTCTGCTGCTCCACTGCTCAGGGGCACCTACACTGATTGACGATGAACTGCTCCATGTTCTCCTTCTGCTGGTTGGCAGTCTTCAGACGCTCAGCTGTGGTCTGAAGGAGCTTCTCCTGTTTGGATACTTGGGCTCGCAGATCCAGTAGCTCCCTTTCCATTGATTCATCCTGGGGAAGAAGGATAGGCTCTCAGACAACAGTATGGAGACCAAAAGCATCCAGTGCTTTGTGGTTCCTACCAACTGGAAGCAGAACTCTATAATCTTCTCAACACTCTCTGGAGTATGTTCTCTCCATTACAGCCTCTTGATCCTCCAGTTCAGGATAGTTGAGGAAGAGGCCATAGGTAAGAATGTTGAAAACATGAAAGCCCCTAGACTAGCACAGGACTACTGTTCTGTGGCCAAGGAGACCCTGACCCCAGATTGGCAGAAAACTCCCAATTGTGAATAAGACCTCCAATTCAGTCCTTGTAAAAGTTCTATCTCATCCTTCCCCCATCCATACAAGACGTGGAATTTCAGAGATATGATGTATGGGACACAGGGCTGCCCTGAAGACAGTGTGTAAGTCTCTAAATATCTGTACAAATGTGAAGATGGTAAAGCACCTTCCCTGGAATTCGCAGTTAGCTCCTAAAAGATAACAGCAATATTTGTCTGGAACTCGAATATCTGGGAAGGGGATCCAGATGTGGGACCACTCCAGGCTTAGCAATAAGAGCCAGCCTGAGATCACAGCAGATCCTGGGGTTGGGGGCTGGGGGCTGGGGGGGGGGACTCTGGCACAGAGATGATAATTTAAAAAGATATGTTGGGATTCTAGGAGCATGACCATAAGAAGCTTCAGGCTCATGGTGATATCCTCTGATCTTTTGACCAAGGAGACTTGAGGAGGAGAGAAACTTCAAAAGGCCCCTGAATTTCAGTTCACTCAAACTTCAGTTATAGTTCCTCCATTTTTTTTCTTTCTCCTCTTTGATTTATGATCTTGGAGGCTGGAGTATAAGGAGGAGGTAAGGTAATCAGAGCTGCCATGAAAGCAGCTGCCATGGATCAGGGGTTTCCCTCCAGGATGCTCCCCTAAGGTCGTGTCCATACTAATTTCCCATGTGGTTCCTGACCCTCGGAAAGCTGTGGGACTAAGGAGACAGAACCACACCAGAAACAGAAGAGCAGTATTTAAAATGGAAGAAGACATTAGTCTCTTACTGCTTTGCCAGGCAGTGCAGGGCCTTGGGAACTTGGCAGGGCCGCTCGCCAGAACATGGTCAGGAGGGAGGCTGACTCTTCTAGGGTGTGGTGCAGGGCACTGAGACTGCTGCGTAGCTCACGGACTCCTTTGTTGCCTGGTGCCTGTGGAAAGGGGGAAGGGAACCATGGACAACATTCAAGCTGAGATATCTCAAGGCTCAGGATATGGCAGGCCTGTATAGGTCTTAAGCTTGCTTCCTTTTAAGTGAGGCACAAAACATGGGATGCTTGAACCTATAAAACCCTGGTTCATCCCTGTGTGGTCCCAGGACTGAAGTGCTGCTCCCTTTACCTGGAATGCCTCCTCCACCTGGACACCCTATAAGGCTGTCAAAGCACATTCCCATGTCATGTCCTCTACAGACCTGTTACCTTCCTTTCCTGCAACAAAAGACCCTTCTGCATTGGTCCATTCAAGGCACAAGAGGTGGCTTCTCACATTGTGCTCTTGGCACCTTAGTTTGCTTATCAACAGAGGTCTGTGTCTTGCCCTTGAGTCCAGGCTCTCTGGAGGCAGGGCTGTGTCTATTCATCTATGGGTCTCTGGTGGCTCGGCATAGTCACTGATCCTTGGTTTCTCTCAACAGTAAAGTACTCTGAGAAGCACTGCTTCCCAGCCTTTGCTCTGTCTCAACAAATACCATAGTGTCCCACTTCTTACCCTTTCCACACACAAGGTCGTTATGGACGCAAATCCCTCAGCATCTGTCCATCTGATTGATTTTAAGTGGGCCAGCATGGGCCACCATGACTTAACAGGTAATAACTACCGGAGGGTGCTGAGTTCAACACAACATCACATGGATGTCAATACTTAACAAATGCACTACTGAGGATGATGACAATGTTGCACAGACTTCTCTGGGGCTCTAAGGAGGAATATCTAGTTGGCCTTCTCTACAACAGAGTAGAACTTCGAATGAATCAAGAGAAAGGGAAGCAAGGGCCTGGCTAGAATAACTGGAAGATGATTTCTCTGTCATTGGGAGATGCAGGCCACAAAAATAAATAGTGGAGAAGGAAGTAGAACTAAGGACAAGGGACACAAAGAAAGGGTGAACCCAGGAGGTGCAGGTGTGACTACCTCTGAGCTCTGAGATTCAAGGCCCAGGAAGTTGCATGTGGGCCTCAGGAGAGACAGGATCTTTTGCACCAGCTGTTTTCCCTCCTCAATCTGCTCCCTGAGAGCAGAATAGTCATCGATGTGGCCTATGACATGGCGGCCATTTTTGTTGGCGAAGGAGCCATCCGTAGCATCACCCTCCAGCTTGGGAGAGTTTTTCATTCCTGGAGGAGCATCTGATTCCAGCTCTGTAAAAGAAAACCACGATAATATAGGATCTGTTGTTATTCATAATGATATCCTCAGTTCCAGCCAATGCAAAGAGACAGTGAAAGGATCAAGAAAGGCAGCCTTCAAAAATGCAGGATGGTCAAGTCCATAGAGACCTTCTGGTTTCTTTATTTTTATAATCTTTCTTACATCGTTACATAATAAACTTGCTAGAAGACAGATTTTATCTTTATTGACAAGTGGACTATTCAGGACAAATAGTATTATAAACATGAAAAATTTATGGATAGAAAAGGCACAGACAAGTAAATCAGCGGGACACAGCACATATAAGAACGGAGAGATTACAGGGAAATGATGCAAACAGAACAACAGGACAACTGTGGGAAGAAGAATGAAAAGAAAGGCAGCCACAGAAGATTCAATGAATAGGACTGAAGGTTTTGTGGCATGCAGAGAAAATTTTCTAAATTCAGATATTGTACTTACAGAGAACCAACAGTTATTTGCATTAATAATTTTCCATCATGGTGTCTGAGCCATTTAGTTGCCATATTTACCATTTTTCCTGGTGACAATGGCAGTGTCTGAGCCAGGAGAAGAGGAAGAAGAGCTGGGAAGGACCAGAGCAGGAGAATTCATGCCAACATCACGAACTGGAGGGGAAGTAACTGAATCTAGGGAGTAAAGACAATCACAATTTTCAGAACCCCTTGAACATTCTACACCCCAAATCATGCACAGCCTAATCTTTACCACCCAAGTCTAAGTTGACAGGCCTCCCCTTTCACAACATTAGCATCCACATGCCACAATGAAAAGCAAAAACCAACAATCAGTTCGCTTGGTATGTTTCCATTATTCAGGAAAAAAAAAGTGTAACTTCCCATTTAAAAACTTGTTAGATATAATTTTTTAAAAAAATATTTATTTTACTTATTTATATGTGGTGCTGAGAATTGAACCCAGTGCCTCACACATGCTAGGCAAACACTCTGCCACTGAGCCATACCCCCAGCCCATTGTTAGATATCATTTTATAAACCCAAACCTGAGTAGAATTTTGTATACGCTTTTTTGTATAATGCATAAATGTATGCATACATATGTTAAAATGTTAATCAAAGGTAGTGGTACAACTCAGTGATAGACTGCTTGCGTATTATGCACAAGGCCCTGGGTTTGTTGTTTTTTTAAATTTTTTATATTTGTTTATTTTTATGCATACTGAGAATTGAACCCAGTGCCTCACACTTGTGAGGCAAGCGCTTTACCACTGATCTACAGCTATAGCCTCCTTGTTGTTTTTTTTTTTTTTTTTTTTTTTTTTTTTGGTGCTGGAGATCAACCCCAGGGCCTTGTGCATGCAATGCAAGTACTCTACCAACTGAGCTATATCCCCAGCCCCAAGGCCCTGGGTTTGATTCCCTAGTACTGCAAAAAGAAAAAATAAAGTTGATAAAAAACGCGAAATATCAAAAAAAAAAAAAGACAGGAAGGTACTGCTGGGGGAAATGTGGGTCAGAGTGAGGTTTCCAGCTCAGGTCTCTGGGTACTGGGAGGAAGAAGGGACTAAACCATGGGGCTGCATCTCAGCTGGTACAAGGAAAAACACTAAGAGGGGAAACTTGGTTAGAGGCAAGAGGATGGGGCAGAAGTGGATGTCTGTCACCTAGAATGAACATGCCTGCCACCCAGTACTTTCCCATGACTCAAGACCATGCCCATCACGACAGCCCCATAAGGGTGAAACAGACATTCAATAAATGCTGAGAAGTTGATGCCAACTGAGTATACCACTTAGCAGTCCATAGGTATTTCTTACTTGATGGCCACAACAAGTCCATGTAATTGTGCCTTTCATTTGACAATTGAGGTCATACTTTCATAAATGAGTATTCAGCAAAAAAGGAAAAAATAAGGATTAACTTGACTCAGTAACATCAGACAGGAGAGTTTGAAAGCTCAGCCTTTTGGAAACCTGAGCATCAGTGATTCTTGATTAGAATAAAATTGGAGATATGGCCATGCAGGTGAGTGGAGAGAGTGGGTTAAATGATACATCAAAAGTAAAAACAGAAGAAGATGTAGAAGTTGAATAATGTGTCAAGAGCTTAGGTATGAGAGATCTGTTAACTTTCAATTAAAGTGAGGAAAGCAAAACTGAGACTAGATATTGAAGAGAGTAATACAGATCTGATGAACATGTGTATTTACATGCAGGCAAGAGGATGGGGCAGAAGTGGATGTCTGTCACCTGGAATGATCGCGCTTGCCACCCAGTACTTTCCCATAGCCCTGGTTTTCTTAGGGATAGGAGTATCTTGCCACATGCCAAGTTCCCCCAGATGAAGGAAAGGGCCACTCTACAGAGTGTGGCAAGGTCTGTGATACTGAGATAGAGTCTGGTAAGATGAAAAAAGATACAGATTGGGAATCAAAATATCTGGTCCTAGCCTGATTTGGTCCCTAAGTTCTATAAACCTTAGCTTGTCCATTAATATCTCAATGCCCCCGTTTTCTCATGTACTTCAGAGGAAATTAAATATTTGAAAATGCTTGGTAAATTGTAAGGGACCACACAAATACAAGGAATAGATGTTAACATATATAGCTGATAATTATTGAGCAATTCTTATTGTGCCAGACACTTGAAAATGATTTAATTCAATGCTCCAAATAACCATACATGGTATATATTTTATATTATTACCATCTGCAAGTTGAGGAAACCAAGGCTTCAACACTTCATTGTTTAAACACATTGCCCAAAGCAAACCACCTATAATGGTAAACGCAGAATCTGGAGACAGGTCTGACTCTAAATCCCATGCTCTCAGGACACCATATTAAAGCCTCTCCAATTTGAGAACTTGACCCTAAGTAACCTAAGAGAAGCAACAGTACCCCTTCCACTGCACACATATTGGTACCACCCCACTGGCTAAGGGCTTCTTGATTCTTTGTCCTTCCTACCTTGAAAGTGTGACTGCTTATTTCCAGGGTCAGGGTTGGATGGGAAGTTCTGGCTCACAGTGGAGGGGCTGAGGCTGCCTTTGCCAGTACCACCATCTAACTGCTGCTCCAACTGTAGCCGCAGACAGTTGTTCACCTGAATGCTCTGTTCTAGTTGCCCTCTCAGAGCTCGTATCTCTGCCACCAGGTGGTTCAAGTCACTGTTCAAAGGAACTTGGTGACAGCCATCCAGGCTGAAAGCTAAAAGAAGAGAGAAGAGGGGTTTGGTTGCATTGGCCCATTTTTTACAAGCACTTGTGAGAATACTGTTCTGTGACATTCCTTTCTGCCAAGGACCTTACTGTAGTCTCAGAGACTTGGGCAGCAAATCTGTGGTAGAGATGTTAATCATTCCTGTGTAGCCCCTGGGACACACCAAGGTGACACATTTTCAGTTTGGAATTTCCCGAGGTTCAAAATTACCACCATGTACTTAAAGGCATTTGATTGGCAGACAATAACAAATCTGTTATCTCACCTCCTTATTAACCTTAGTTCTGCAGGCTGGAGAGCAGGATCCTCCAAGGCAGGAGGTCAGCACTCAACTAGAGAAGGGTAGGGGCTGAGGGAGAAGATTTGATCACCTCTGCACTCAGAAATCAAAGAGGGAGAGGAGGAATGCACCAGGACTTTTGGTAACATGTAAAAATGGGAGTCAAGTACTTTAGACAGGGGTCCTAACAAAGTGAATTTTTCAGCTTCTCTATGGTTTTCATTTCTACTTACCACACATATTTGTACATACTATAATGAAAAGATCTCAGAAATATTTTACCTTAAAGCCAAATATATACATATATATGTATACTTTTTTAAAAAATTTTTTAGTTGCAGATGGACACAATAACTTTATTTGTTTATTTTTATATGGTGCTGGGGATCGAAACTCAGGCTTAAGGCATGCTAGGCAAGCACTCTACCACTAAGCCACAACCCAAGCCCAAAGCCAAATATATTTTAAAATACTGAATTGGTTTTGATCTCTAGCAAGGCAAGAGGGTGCATATACCATGCAAGAGGGTGCCTTGAATTACTTGCACCAAATTGCATCTGGCCCACAGCCATTTACCCATCAAGTGATTATTTGAAGACTTATAAATGTCCTCTTGTCACTCAGTTAAAGAGTATATGAAAAAGCTTTTAATTCAATTTTAATTCTTATTGGATTTTGGAATTAAAAATAAGGAATTTTGGAGTTGTAGTGGCAACAGCTTTGTAATAAATCCTAAAAGACCCGTGAACAGGAGGAATGGAATAAAAGGGGAAGTGGTTTAGGATCAAGTGGCTTCAGAAACTAATCCAAAGTTTCTATCACACTCCTCCCTTTCTCTCCCTAGATCCAAATTACCACTAAGTTTTGCTTATTGTCAGTATTTTTTTATGAAACATTTTTCATGTGTCCTTCTTTATCTTCCCAAGCACCTTATATTAAGCTCTCACTTTTTAAAGCTCCCCAAATTATTTAGCCATCCAAGAGGTTTTTTAGATTCTAATGTCTCTAAAATGTCCCACCAGACTTAACATCTTAAAATTCTGTTTTCATTACATACTTTCTTTCATTGAAAAAGAAAAAACCATAGTTATTTCCATTGTATATAAACCTCCATGCTTGAATTATGGGTTTTCTATGCACTGGTGTCTTTCATTCCATTAATCTGATTTCTTACTCCTCCAATCAAGCTTCTCCTATAGACAGGCTGGTCTCTCTCCTGACCCAACATTCACATTGGCTTTGTACATTTGCTATTCTCTCAGCCTGGTAAGGCCCCTATGCTTCAAGTTCTAGTTCATTTTCCCTTTTTAGTAAACTAGGAAACTAAATCCAGTTTTAAGTAAATTCAAATGTGCCTTCTTCATCTAAAGAAGACAAATAGGGAAATATACCAAAATTCTCAAATACTAGATTATTATTTCAGCAGGTGGCAAAAGTCCTCAATAAAAATGCTAATATTTAAAATCAGGCTTGAAATTTTAAGCTTTCGAAGGTATTTTTAAAAGCCAATTATATACATATATATGTATACTTTAAAAAAAATTTTTTAGTTGCAGATGGACACAATAACTTCTGTTTTATATCTCTTAATTGTCCCATGGTGAGTTGGGGGGTCAGGATTAAGGTAAAGTAGGATGGCTGCATGGCTGTCATTATATATTATTTATAATATTTAAGACCTTCACAAATGATGATAGCACCAGAATAGTTCTTTGCATTAAAAACATGGTATAATCTCACGTTGATTAATTTGTTTCTAGCTACCTAAGTAGGTGAAGTTTGATTCTTGTGGCCTATTGTTAGGGCACCCAGACAGAATCTTGCCCATGCCACTAATGTCTCATGCTTGGGCTTTAAGAGGAGAGGGAGAAGAAAAACATACCTTTTAGTCCTTTTTTAGAATTTCCATAAAGTGCCTCATAGATCTGTAGCTCTGACTGCAGGGAATGGAAGAGCTGCTGTTTCTCTTCACACTGCTGCTGCAGGAGGGCCAGCTTGTGTTGCAGTCTGTCAGGGAGAAGCAAGGGCCCACTGAGCTGGCAGGGCTGCTCAGCCATACTTGTGCAATACACTATAAGCCAACCTTTGCTTCCTAGAGTTTTAGCTCTAGACTTCCCCTCAGGGATCAGGAAGACCATCTCCTTTACTTTACAGATGTAGAAGCAGAGCCTGGGACAGGTAAAGTAACTTGGTGTGAAGCAGCATTAGTTACCTAAGCTAGGACCAGGACAGACACACCAGCATAGTGTCTTCACTGGACCCCCAGTGCTCTTCATGCTGACAGGTAGTTGTGGAGCTTGTGCTTTGGATGAACATCACTCAAACTTGTGCTGCTGAGGCAGCTTCCAGGTAAAGGTGAAAGTAATGTCCTGTATCTAATTGGCAGCATGGGAATGGTCTTTCTCCAGTCTCTGGTACATGCAAGTCTTATGTAACTCCACTTTGGAGTGCAAAAGGTATCCCTAGAGAGGCCCTCCTCTGCTCAAATTCACCCAGGAAGCAGGAATAGCAGATGGGAAACCAGGCTTCCCAAAGAGGACACTACTGTCTTGCCAATGTACCTTATAAATCTGAAAATGGGGCTCCCTTCCCCTTACCTGGAGTCATTTTCCTGGAGGGACAGACGTTCCTCCCTGAAGTGCAAGATCTCCTGTTGCTTCTCCTGCAGGTCTTCTAGAAGCTGCTGCCGCTCCACTTTTTGCTGCTCCAGCTCCTTTTCCAGCTCTTGAAGGCGGGATCGAGAGGAGAACAGAGCCTCCCTCAGGCATTCTGTTTCCTGTGAGTGCCCTGGTGGGCAGAACAACAGGTGTGGGGTAAAAGCTCAGTAGGGAGATGAGCCAAAGTGCACCAATCAAAACCAAGGTAAGGCATAGGGACAGAGTTTGGCTTACTGTACCCATATATGCTAAAGTCCGGTATACCTCCATTTTTGCAGTGCCTGATTCTCTCATTTAGTATGGCCTCCCTCACTCTGAAGGAAGACATTCTGGTGTCTAAAGCTTACCCTTTATTGTTTGTTCAACAATCTATCTCAAA
Organism: Urocitellus parryii; assembly: GCF_045843805.1. NCBI lineage: Eukaryota > Metazoa > Chordata > Mammalia > Rodentia > Sciuridae > Urocitellus > Urocitellus parryii. Next base: position 99,943,172 of record NC_135541.1, read on the forward strand.
TTTGCCAAAGACCAACATCAAGATTTCTTGACCATGGTTTTTAGAATATATTTTTTCATCATTTTGAAAATTGGGACATTTGTTTTTGGCAGGGCTAGCAGCATCTCTCTGATCACAAATTTTCAAATATGATTGATAGGAACCTTGAGAATAAGGCTGGATGTTCAGTCAGTCCTCTGAAGTGGAACTTGCCTGGGCCTAGCAAACAGTACTCATTTAAATCTCTACTCTCTTCTCACCGGTAAGGTCTGTTCTATTCTTTCCAAATATGCAATGATAGTTTAGTCACTCTTCCTTCTCTCTTCACTATTAACTTTTGTTATCTTCCCCAAGCAGCAACCTTTCCTCTGAAGTATGCTTCAGAGTGACTAATTAAGGAATTTCTCTTGAAGCCTTTGGCTTCCTCAAGCATTTCCTCATTCTGGATTTATTCCTCTCAGAAACTATTCTTAGCCTTTTTGTAGATATTTAATAAATATCTGTAAGCAAAAAGAATTTGTGATGGTTATACATTGATTTGATTGGGTCAATTAACTCTAAATCAGGTGCCTCCCAGGTCACATGAGAAATGACACTTACCCATAGATGCCCATCAAATACAGTTGGGAGAGTTATGGAGAACATTTGCTAGTACCTCCTGACACAGAAGTGTAGGACTACCTATCAGAGAGCAGCGTGAAATGTATAGTGAGGGGATGTGGTGAGGTGACAGAAGAACAGATGAGGGACACACTGCTGCAGTTCAGTGTGGAGAAATGTGACAGGAAATACACACACACACACACACACACACACACACATTTCTTCCTTTCAAGGGTCCAAACCAGCTGTGAATGGGAAGAGGTAGAGTAAATCTCAAACTGATAACCAGTTTGAAAGTTAGTGACTCTGAACCTCTGTAGATGGACTTCTTGGGAGGGCCATGGTTGGGACCTCTTAGGAAGTAGCCCTTTGTAGAGTGAGAGTGAGAATGGCTACGAGACTTGAATTGGTAGATTAACAGCTTAATAGCTGTTATCTCTGCCTTCTTTTCTTTGCTTCTCCAATTGGTGACTGCTGTGGCCAGGGAAGAAAGAGACATGGGTGTTACCAGTTTGTGATTTTTGTTCACCTACCTCTGGAAACGTGACTCAGCTGAGCTTGAAGGCTCCGGTTTTCTTCCCTGAGGGCTCTGTTCTCATTGTAGAGCTGAGGCATAGATTCCAGGTTCTGACTGTAGAAGTGAGAGGTGGATCCTGTCCAGGGAAACATACATTTGAGTTACAGATACTTCCAAAAGTTTGCCATTCTGTATCTCCCAGAGATCTTTTGTCCCAACCTAGCAGAAAGCTCCCAAAACTCTAAGCAGCTCAGAGGAAGAGCACAGGGAGAGAGAAGAAATAGTGGGGGAAGGCCCTTATAGATCAGGTTTTACCACATGCCAATCACAAGGACACACAGAATCAGTAGGCAGCATGTAAGAAGATTAAGTATGATGTGAGAAATAAGTAGACTCTGGGGACTAGACCTAGTTCGGCCTGGAGGAAAGTTATTCTCTAAGCTCAGATACATTCATGAAGTAGGATAATAACGCTTAGCCATCTCCCTTGCTGGACGGTCTGTAGGGAGCTACTGAAGGAAAGTATACCAAAGGGTTTGAAAACTGAAACTCTGCCAAAGGGCCTTTTCTTCAAAAGTTCCCTAAATACATCCAGAAACAGGAAGAGCCGGGCCTTCCCTACCACTGTCACGGGCAGTGGAACTGAGGCGGTGTTCCAGCTGCTCCCGCAGGCGGTCATTGATGCAGATGGACTCTTCCAGCCGCTGGCGCAGATTCCGGATTTCACCAAGATGCTCTTCCAGTAGGTCAGCCCCTGCATCATACCACCAGGACATGGAGAGAAGCGGGAAATGAGAGTCCTGGTTACTAGGAAGAATGGGAGATGGATCAGCCTCAGCATGACCCCTAAAAATCACCATCCTTCTGCTAACTTCCTTCTCTCACACGGGCACTGAGGGGACACCGGTAACTTTATTTAAAGAGTAAATGGGCTTTCAAGCGCAGAATGGTCCTTTACTAAGGAAACCCCATGGGCTCTCTCTCACACAGAGGCCTGGTAAAGTTCCACATGATTTAGAAAAATAACTGTCAACTCTGGTTAGAGCTTGCCTACCATCGGGAAAGGCCTGGCCACCGCCTGGTGTGGCTTTGAGGATGATAGAAAAGTCCTCACTCTGACTTTCTTCTAATGCCTTTCTTCTTACTGATATTATGACTGAACAATTTTTAGCATAGTCCTCCAATCCTTAGAGAGAAGGCCTAAATTAAAAGCACATGACCTTCAATTTATCCCATGTGGTTAATGACCCAAACTAAAACCTTCCCTCAAATCGCTTTTAATATGGTGGGAAAAGCAGGATAGCCTGCATAGATTGAGGGATCTGAAGATGGATTAGAGAGGAGAAAGGAGCAACCCCCAAGGAAAGAAAAAGGATGCAGAAAAGAAAAGTGGAAGAGATGCTAAGAATAGACCGCATCAACTATACCATTTTGTTTGGGGCTCAATCTTTTTCTGAGAATTATAACATCTTACTATTGGAACTGAGCTGTGTTCCTGTATCCACCTGCTTAGTTATACCCCTCCACTTGATGTGATTGTTTTTTGTGTACAATACATATGTGTACGTGGGGATTTCATAAAATTTATGATTGACAGAAGAAAATCCCTGTGAACATCTGCCTGGCCATCTAGAAGGGTCTAAAAGAGTGGGCTGCAAAGAGGTCAGGTTCCATGAAGGAGAACAACATGTGTGAGAGCACAGGGGATGGGTCACTGACTTTTCTATAGCCCTGCAGAGCACCAAAACCCTCTGCAGGGAGAAAGAAAGGGTGCACTTAGCACTTAGAAAGAATGTGGTACTAAGACTGCTCTTTTTTTTTTTTAAAGAGAGAGTGAGAGAGGGGAGAGAGAGAGAGAGAGAGAGAATTTTTAATATTTATTTTTTAGTTCTCGGCGGACACAACTTCTTTGTTGGTATGTGGTGCTGAGGATGGAACCCGGGCCGCACGCATGCCAGGCGAGCGCGCTACCGCTTGAGCCACATCCCCAGCCCTAAGACTGCTCTTTGATCATATTCCTACTCTGGGAGCCAGGGGTTGGGGAGGAGTGAAGAAGCCCTGCCCAGGTAGGAGACGAGCAAACCAAATGCTATTCCTTTCAAAGGCCAAGACTCTCAGCTTTGTGTTTACCTGTGGGTTTGGAGTTAGGCTGATACACTGAAGAACCTGAAGAGATGTCCCCAGAGACACTCCCTTTCTGAGGTCTCATGACATCCCACTGGCCATTGCTACCCAGGTACCCAGGATCCAGGATTCTGCCCAATTCCATGGCACTCCTCATTGGAGAGTGGGACTGGGCAGGGTTGAGGTAGTGGGAAGAGCTGGTTTCTGAATGGCTGCCTGGCAACGTGGCTGTGGAAGCTGGAGGAACACTGCTGACACCTGCAGAAAGAAACATGAGTGAGAAACCAACAGGGTGTCAGAAGGGAAGGATCAGCAAGGAATTCTGTGATTACTAAGAATGGAGATTACCAGGGGCCATGTGGGTCTTCAGAGGTCACATCCACTGTGAGACACCAATGGCATAAAGACCTAGAGAGGATAACTTGCACCTTTTGTACTTCTTAGCATGAGACACCAATAGAAAAGGATGGATAAAGTAACCTGAATCACCTTCGTATACAAGGAAAAGTCCAGTGACCCTATTCCTGGATCCTACTATAATTCTTCATGACAGAGTCTAGGAAGTTTCCCGAGAAGTTCCAGAAATAGGACTTACTCCCAATGTTAGAGGTCAGAGCATGATGGGATGTAGGATTGAACATCCCTGAGAACAGGAATGTTTGCCTATGAATATTTGCTGTCCCTGCTAACCAGTAAATCTTTCTATTCCTCCTTTGGAGTTTTCAGAGGAGAAAGAGGACACAAAATCCAGCAAGACAAGGCAACTCAATTCCTCTAGACTAAAGAACCCTATTCTGAGCCTGAGAAAGCCCTATGTAAGGCAAGTTGTGATTTGGATCCCCTCCAACATGATTCAAGGAACTGAAAGGTGTCACCATATCTGCCCAAAGACCACTGAACCCATTCCAAGGAGGGAGGCCTGACCTTGTATTGCATGGACTGATGTCTCCATATGTCCTATGAAACCACAGGACTTCCACTTGAGCCCTTGAAGCAGAAGTAAGAAGTTGGGTGACTAAAAACTGTAAAATTCTGCCTATATCACCTGTTTCTAGCCATAATTAGGGAGCTTCTGAAGAGAAGACCATTTGAGTTTCATCTTTGCTTCTGTGTTTAAAAAAAGAAATAAAAGAAAAAGTTTGACATGGGAAAGAGGGGAGAAAACGTGGGCAGGGCCATAATTTAGAAAATTCAGAAGACTGCTTTCTTCCAAGGATTATCAACATGGACAGCAGAACAGACATGCATCTTCCCCTAAACAAACAGGAGTGAGTTCATCATTTCCTTCAATCAATCTAAACTTGTAAGAGGGGTTAATGCAATTATCACTTGCCAGTTTACCCCCAATTTTTCTAGTTGTTCTTTAAAGCACTATTAGTGAGTAAATTCATCATATGAAGGGGTTTTTTTCCCCTCTTTTTTCCTAAACCCAAAGTATGATTTGGGTTTAGGAAACACACACACACACACACACACACACACACACACAAATAAAATTTATGATGAGGTATCCAGCCTATAAATATATCAAACTATTTTCTAAAAGATGACTGTACACAGCCTATAAATTATGTGACTATATAAGATGAACTATCTTTGGGAGTCAGAGGACAGAATTCACAATCAGACATCATGACCTGTGTTTATGATTCCAGCTGTCCTGTCCTGGGGTGGACATGAACCTTGTGCAACAAAAAAGGGCCTCTGTTACTTCTGCTTCTGAATTCTTCTACCACCACCCTTTTTCCTTGAGCTCATAATGTCAAGAACTAAACTTGATTAAAATCATTTCACAGCAGAATATAAGAGCCCCACAAGGAGTCCATCCATATATGTGGCCACCTTTTTTTTTTATAGTCATGTAATCCTAAGTGGACAAAACAAAATCTTTCTTCCATTCCCTACCAGTAAGTACTTCTCCCAGCTGTCTGCATTCTGCACACTTGGTGGTACCCAACCTGTCAAAAGTGTGTGAGCACTAGGTCTAGAGCTTCCTGAACATATCCTATAACTGATGAGACACACACACCAGAAAGACAAAAGCAAATGCATATCAAGATAAGCAAGCAGAGCCTTCCCTCCCTCTTCCATTTATAGCATGTGCCACTGTTTGTTTTCCATCTTCACCATCAAGCCAAAGCCATGCAGAGCAACACAATGTGAGACTGCCACTCGCAAGCACACAAGGGCAGCAGTTGTGCTCACTTTCTCCCAACTGCTTCTGCAGCATCTGCAGCTCCTGTTGAGCCTCAGCCAAGGACACCACTGGTGTCTCACAGCAGCCAAGGAAGGGAGGACCAAGGGGGCTGAAGGGCAGGAAACTGGATGGAGCTGAGGGCAATGGAGCCTGGGGGAGGCTAACCGGCTTGGGTATGGAGTTAAAATGAAAGCCTAGAAACAGAAAGTTAGGGAGAAAGGAGACAATATCATTAGAGAGAAAGTGAGAGAAAAGCATGGGTAAAAGATTGAGAAGGTGAAATAATTCCCTGACCAGATACCAACTGGTAGAGTGGCTTACACTTAATGAGGTGCAGGCTGAGCCAGCCAAAAGTGACCTTTGCTCCAAAGAGGTTGACCCGGCTGACCTCTCCTCCTTCTCCCCTGCCAGGGCTGTCTTATATATATGTTTTTTGCTCATCTTGAAATCAATTGGCTACAGAAGGCAAGGGGCCATTACTGACCCTCACCCATATCAAAATGGCTGTGCCCCAATGACCTCAAGGGCCACTGGGTGTTACTCCCAGCATGTATCAGTCCTTGACTCTGGGAGTGATTCTTCCTACACCTACACTTCCTCTTCTGAAAGCATCAGGGTCCATCTTGAGGAAGGCAGGAGTTGATAGGGCTATCAGGAAATTTGCATTACTAGTACATGGAGTTCAAGATTTTGATGGAAACAAATGTCAGAAACCCAAATCAGCATCTTCTTTCACCAGAGGAAAAACAGAAGCCTTTATTCAGTGGCTTACAAACTTGTCTGGGCACTAGAACTACTTAGGACAAACTCATAACACATGCAGATTCTTCCGTCCTTAATGCAGAGCTACAGAATCATGAACTCTGAGAGCAGGGTTTGGAAATTTTCACTTTTGAGAAATCTCCAGGTGATCTTTATGCCGCCCATTGATAGCCTGATTTTTGTGAACCCTGGGAAGTTCCAATGTTTGCCTCTGTTTCTTCTTTACTAAAAATAGGTAGAGGACCAATGGAAGGACCAGAAATTAAGACTGCCCTGTAGAGAATGTCTAATGTAGAAGACAAGACAGTGGTTACATTCTAAAACTCATTCACTGCCCCATGAGGCTGAAATCATGACAGAGCAATACTGCAAAGACACCCAAACTGCCAAGTAGCACAGCTCAGGCCTCTTATGGAAAAAGTCTTCTGATTCTTAAAACCCCTGGCTTTCTGCTCTGTGAACTGAGCATTTAAGCAGATATCTATAGTTCTGGGTAAAAAGTTTTCCCCCATGATCTCTTGGTCTAGCTGGTACATACTCTGGCTCAGAAACTCTGTGCCCAGTCTCAGGTTAGGGACACCGTTCTTCCTCAGAAGAGAGGAGGGTGGCAAAAGAAAGCACTGTGCTTCCTGGGAGAATCCCTATCCATGTCAGACTACACTGAAGGCAGCCATCCAGGTGTGTGGGGCAGGAGGTAAAGACAAGGCTGGCCCTTTCCCTGCCAACCCTTGTATAGAGCTGTGAGTGAACAATGTAGCCTCTGGCAACTATGCTGAAACATAGAAGTGAAATGTACCCATCTAGTTGCCCCCAGGATATATACCCCACGAACAAATCAAGGCCTAGTAATACATTCACAAATCCAGGAATGATAGTATAAAATAAACAGAATTTAGTCACAAAGTAAGCCATACCACCCATTACACAGGGCCACTGTGAAGAATACATGGGTAACATGTATGCAGGATCAGTAAATGGGAATTTCTTTCTGTTCTTTGATTGTAATCCTGTAAGAAAAATTTGCCTCTTTGTTTCCCTAGCTAAATAAAAGAAAGAAATAAAAATGTTTATTTAAAATTATTAGCTAACTATTGGTCAAAATTGGTATGCTGATCAAAACTTGTCATCCATTACTTATGTTCTAATTTTTTTTAAATCAGACACAATTGGTGCATTAAAGTGGTATCTTGATTTTGTCTAGGATGTGATGCACCAATGGTTTCTATGTTCACACCTTTGTCCCTGAAGGAAAGTCCAATGGGCAGCTGAGGAAGAGGAGATGAAGCTACTGCATACCTGGATGGGCCTGGTTGGCCTCCTTGGGGGCATTCAGGGGAGTTGGCAAGCTGATGGGGTTGCTGCTGGACTCGGCCTTAACCCCCTGTGAAGCACTGGTTACTGATGGTTTAGAAGACAATACAGCAGAAAGACTTGAATGATGGATGGAATCTATAAAACCCATGAATGAAAGAAAATGATGTTCCACAGAGAACTGGAATCCTGGCCTTATATTTAACTACGGGTACCAGGGCTGGGGTCTTGCTGTCAGAAAAAGCTCCAAGCACAGGCACTTTTGCAGTGTTCATTTTCTTGCTTGCAAATAGTTCCTTTAGTGAGGTATCCACTTCAGGGGTTATAGTGGGGCTCAGAGCCCTGAAATTATGAAATCTCTACCTCTAAAAATATCAGGGAAGACTGGCAGCAGCAACTGTGGACACCCACAGATACTCAGGAGATACTGCTCAGGAACTGCAGCAAGATCACTACAAGAGAGACGAGATGTTCAATCTTAAAGAAAGATGTCTATCAGATTCAGTGAAGAAGAAAACTCTTCCCACCATCTTCTCATTCTGTGCACTACAGATTGCCTTGAGTCCAACAGCAATATATGCTGATGGGTAATAGGGTGACATAGTAAATTGCAGAGTCAGGAGCAAAGTCCCTAGCCCATGGGAGCCTGTGCTTGGCACTTGGTCCCAAAACCATGTTCAGCCTGATACACACCAAGGCAGAGCTATAAGGCCTGGTTTCCTAGGTCTCTGCTCAGTCTAAATAGAAGGGCACCTCTCAGAAAGTACAGACTACCTGAGTGACCAGGTGAAGCTTTCTTCTCTTCACAGTGTGTATACTCGCTGGCTATGTCCATGTCAGAGCAGGCTTCCAGCTCATCAGATAAGAAGGAGGTGCTGCTGGGAGAGCGGTGGAAGTCAGACAAGGCATGGCTGCTGGGGGGCGAAAGAGACCGGGCATCCAGCTTGGCCTGCAGGACTTCAATCACTTTTTCCTTCTCCTGCAGCTCCCTGCTGAGCCTGGTGGGAAGAGAGGTAGACAACCGGTGAAACCAAGTTCACACAGTCCAGCAAGTCCTTACTAAGGCATATGAGAAAAAGTCACATAAGCCAGGGGGACCATTCTGCTTAGCACAATTGACATAACTCATTTCTAATTGGGGCTGGAGTGTTGAGAGCCACAGCCAAAGGGGCCCCAGAAAACTTCCAGCTGCCAGCAAACTCCCAGCTGCCGGCTGATGATTGGCTCACAGTGGCCCCAGCAACATCTAGCTGATTGGCTCCTCTGTGGTGATGTTCATTGGGCTGTTTCCCTGCCCTTCAGACTGCCAGCTGATGATTGGCTCACAGCGGCCCCAGCAACATCTAGCTGATTGGCTCCTCTGCGGTGATATTCATTGGGCTGTTTCCCTGCCCTTCAGACTACGGAACTGCTCATTGGGGGACTTCTTTGGCTCCGCCCACGCGACCCAGCCAATCGGCCTCAAGAGCAGGAGGATTGTGGGAGGTGGTGTGGTTTGTGTAGAGAGAGGCTTCTGGAAGCCAGTGGTGGCAGTTGGGCTCTGAGGGTTTTTCCTGAGGAGCTGTTTTGTTTGGCGTTTGTAGTTTTAAAAATAAAGTTTGTTTCTTTTGACAAGTGGCTCCTGAATTGTGCCCAGTCAGACTGCGGCATTTGGTGGCCCGTACGGGGAATGAACCCGCGACCTTGGCGTTATCAGCACCAACTTGAAATATCTTCAAATTTTTGGCAAAGCAGACAACTGAGGAATCCCCGATTGAGCAGGTCCCATAATGACCATTTCATTATTAATGGCTCTTAAATCTTGCAATAATCTCCATTTACCAGATTTCTTTTTGATGACAAAAATGGGAGTATTATGGGGAGATACAGAAGGTTGTATATGTCCTTCCACTAATTGTTGTTTGACCAGATCATGGGCTACTTGTATCTTTTCTTTAGTCAAGGGCCACTGAGGGACCCATACTGGTCTTTCTGATTTCCAGGTAATTTTTATTGTCTCAGTGGCCCTTTGTGAAAATCCAACCCATGTCTGTCTGTTCCTTGATTTATTTGTATTGGTGCTGCTATACCTTGTTCTTGTTTTTCTAATCTTTTTCCTTTCCTAAAACCTTGTCTAGCCATAATAGTGGGTGCATTTTGATTGATATTATTTGTTAATGTCAAACCTAATTGATCTAAGACATCTCGTCCCCATAAATTTACAGGAAGATGATCCAATACATATGGCTGTATAGTTCCTTCACATCCTTCAGGATCCTTCCAATCTAATACCATTGCACTTTTATCGGGATTATTCGCCACTCCTAGGCCTCGAAGCGTTTGAGTGGCTTGTTGTAATGGCCAATGTTTTGGCCATTCTTGACGAGAGATAATGCTAAGGTCTGCACCTGTATCCAGTAGCCCATTAAATTCATGACCTTGAATATTTAGTTTTAGCATGGGGCGAGAATCTAAATTTAAAGAAAGCATAGCCCAATCTACACCTGTGGAGCCTAATCCCTTGGAACCTCTTTCTACAACATGACTGGAAAATTTATCATGTAGGCTTGGTATTATTAGTAATTGTGCTATTCTATCTCCTGGTGAAATTACTGATATACCCTTTGGAGAACTGGCTATAATTTTTATTTCACCTTCATAATCGGGATCAATTACCCCAGGACTTATCAAAAGTCCTTTTAGAGTAGAAGAGCTGCGTCCCAATAATAAGCCTACTGTTCCTTTGGGAAGAGGTCCTTTCACCCCTGTGGGAATGATTTGAACTCCCATCTCTGGAGTTAGTACTGCTCTGGCATCTAAAGCCTGTTTTACTGCAGCTGCCACAATTTGCCCTTGTTCATTAATGTCTCTGGCCAGGTAGGGGACAGATGAAGAGTGAACAATAGTTACCCAGCACACTGGCTACATAGTATGCTCAGGACCTGAGGAGACAGTTATCTAGGTATGATATGATCTCTGAACAACTGCAGCTCAAGGACTGTTTCTTATCTCCAATTAGACCAGTATAAAATATTGAAATTGAGCATTTAAAAGCATTAAAAAAATTGTCCCAATATCTAGGACTACATTAGGCAGAATCATCTAGTTGACTGAAATGTCTGTGATAGATTAGAAATAAAAATCCAAATACCTTGACATCCTAGTTATTTTGAGGCACAGTTGTAACACAGACAGCTCAAACTAGTGGCTATAACTTACCCTTAGCACATATCTTATAGAGCATTATAAGAAGTGACACATTAAAAAAATGGTTCCTGAGGCATCGTGGCTTCCCAGGGCATCCAGCCTCTTTCACTGGGCCTCTTTCACTAGATACGATATTATGACTCCTTCTTCTCCAAGAAAATTGGGTGGCCATTAAGCAAGCTGTCAATCCAACTTAGGGCAAGCCAACCTTGTAAAAATCTTAACCCTGGTCATTAAATACACAGGGGGAAAGCAGGGAAGGCCCCTGGGAAAGGTGAGAAGACTCCTGAAACCTATTTAATTCACTTGTAAGTCATGCTAATTCTAAGTTACGAACCTTAGAGAATTAATGTGTCCATGGAATTATATCAAAAGAGAAGAAAGGATTTGGTTAAAAATAATGTTAAGATGTTCAGTGAATAAATTAATTTATTACATTCAGCCCCCCCCCCAATTTATGAAGTTGCAGCACATTTGACCCCTTGGGCCCTAGTCCAGATGCCTTTATAAGATTATTTTCTGAATTACCTGAGGGCCAGCGGCTCAAGTTCAGCTTGTTCTTTCTCATTTTTATGATCCTCTGCAAACCAAATTCAGAAAGAAATAGTAAGAAATTAAACACATCTCATTTCACACATCATAAACTCAGGGGCCTATTCAGACACAGAATAGTGATTACTCTACATGTGTGTCCAGAATAATTATTTTGAAGACCTCAGTTGTGTCTTTGTAGAAGTGAGGTGGCAGACTCAACTGAGTTTGCTAGGCAGGCCTTCCCTCACCATTGTGACTTTGTCTGCCTTAAATCATGGCAAAACTTCAAAATATCTTTTGCCTCCTTGATCACGAGATACCTCCTAGGTGCCCTCTCAAATACTCCAGCCTTTATGTCCTGCCATAGACTTCCTCCCAAATACACAGCTATGTGTCCCATTACTACTCTCATGTAGAACCTACTCTTGTCTCTGAGGAAATGACAGCCCTGTTCCATCTTTGCACCTGTCACCAGTAGAAGGACTGGTTGGTCCCCCAAGTCTGAGCCTGCTATAGTCCTAGGAAATTCTATGTAACAGGTTCTATAATAACCAACATATCCCTTGAACTACCATAGCCACTACCTTCATTATGTCCAAAATGGCTTTATTTATATTTGAAATACATGTATGTATGTATGTGTGTATATGTGTGTGTGTATATATATATATATATATATATATATATATATATATATATAATGCAATCAATTCAGAAACAGATGATAAAAGGAAAAGTAATTTGCTCAAAGCAGGTTGATGGCAGCACCTAGGATGAACTTGCATCTTTCAGTTCTTAATTCAGGACTCTTCATTGTAACAGAGCCCTTTCATCTCCCTCTCTCTAACATTAGATGGATGCTACCTCCTGCCTGAAAAGTCACATTCAATATGTGATGAATTCTCTGCAGTTGTAACCATGGCATCTCCAACCATGTATGTTCCTCTTGGTACTCCTTGCTAGCCAGTCATTATCCTGTAATGGCCCATAGGAGATGAAGTAAAATTGGACCCTGGGATAAAATTGTGCAGTGGAGGTGTGGTGGTTACCTGGGTCTGAACTGTGAGAGTGACTGAGAGTATTCCAAAGTCCCATGTCCTACTTACTGGTGCTGAGTTTGCTGGTAAGTCTCTCAGTCAGCTGACTTCCCTGGGCAAGTTGTTCCCGGAAGCTCTGACCCAGGTAGTAGTCAATATCATTGCTCCTTAGGAGATCCTCAAAAGACTTGACTGTATCTTTTGCATGCTGGGTAAGAAGATAACAAATACCCCTCCCTTCTCGTATTTTTTGCCGTAGGTAGGATAGTTCTCGGGCCTGATCCTGAATCAGGGAATCATATTTTCTACAGGAAAGAGAAGAGAAGAGAAGAGAAGAGAAGGAGAAAGAGAAGAGAGAGAGAGAGAGAGAGAGAGAGAGAGAGAGAGAGAGAGAGAGAGAGAGAGAGAGAGAGAGAGAGAATGAATATGAATGAATATGGGAAAAAATGAATTAAAGTTATAGGGGCTTCCTTAGAGATTTCAGAGAGAATATACCTAAGGAACTCCCCCAAGAGAAATTCATATAATCCATAGGAGTTATTTAAGAATAAATGCTATTCTGAGAAACTACTGCATAAAAAATTAGTATGCCACTGTTCTTCAACTGTTTTATACATATTAGCCATATGTCCAAAACTAAATCATAAATTCTGTGAAAGTAAAGACAATACCATATGGTACATCTCATACAGCACCAGTATAATGTAGGCTCACAATAGATAATAAACACTTAAAATCACTTAATCCTAAGTTACATAGGACTTTTCATGTCTTTTATTTCTTCTGTGCTATGATACTGTGGCAGACTGTAATTTACAAAGATGGCCATTATACGACCTCCAGTCCCATATGCTCTGGTACAATTTGGCTTTGCCACTTCTTCATCAGCATTTAGAGGTTATTCTCTACTTTCTTAAATCTTGGAAGGCTCTATGACCATTTTAACCAAGATAACACAGTGGAAGTAACATTGTGCCAATTCTGGGACTAACTCTTAACTGACCTGGCAACTTTTACTTCCTGCCTGAGATCTCAGCTTTCACAGAGAAAGCACTCTGAGAACACCACACTATGAGAAGCCAAAGACAGAAGGAAAGCCCTGGACATTAGGAAGCCCTGTGGAGAAAGAGAAGCCAGGGAGCACTGACTCACTAGACATGTAGATAAAGAAATTGTGTCCAGCCCAGTGAAGTCTTTCTGATTATTCCAGCCTTAGCTACCATTTGATGGCAGCCACCCAGGGGCCCTGCTGAGCCCGGTAAACCCACAAAACCATGAGAAATGATACAGCTACTATGTTGTAAAGTGATTATTTAGCAATAGATAAATATGACAGATACCAAGATGGATGTCCATCCAGTGTTTTTCAAAATGAAGTTTCAGAAACAATAACAATTATGCAAATAGCACTGAGCTTAATGCATGTCAGATACTATTTTAAGCTCTTGCATTAATTCACTGAAAGCTACTAACCATCCTTCGAGTTGGCCTCTCTTATTATCTTCATTTAATAGGTAAGCAAATAGGTTCAGAAAAGTTAGGCAAATTGTACAACTAATAAGTGACAAAGCTAGGAGTTAAACCCAGGTAGTCTGAATCTAGCTTTCTACTATCTCATACTAGATAGATTACGATTGATAGACAGACAGACAGATACTTTAAATATATTCCTAATAGAAAATCCCAGCAACCTGGTATCTCCCAGACACTAGGCCATCATACAATGTACTAATGATAGCTGATAATAAGTATCTTCTCAGACTTACCACCACTTAAATAAGTGCCTTCTTACTATGTTGATATGTTCTTCATTCAAACTACCTAGGTCACTCAATTCCAACCACAAACTTAGACATCATCAATCAAATAGTGCACTCCTTACCCAGGCCACGAGGCTGATCTCAGCTCCTCGGCCAGCTTCCCTTCTATTCCGGTTTTTGGGAGCTGAGCTTCCAGTTGGGATACTCTCTGGACAAGACTCTCCAGATCCTTTTTGGCCTGAAGGCCTGGAGGGTAGAAAGCCCCAGTGCCATCAGACAGCCACCCCTCATCCTCATCAGTGACACTATGGGGTGAAGACCCCTCAAGGGTGCCAACAGCCCTCAGCTTCCGGGGTCTTTCCAGACTAGATGAATAATCACTTGTAACCGAGAGAGACCGGACACGGCTCTTGAGGTTCTGAATGACCTTGTTGGCATTCTGCAGCTGGGCTTTCAGATCTTTAATGTCCTTTCGTAGAACAGAGATGTTTTCTGACTTTCCATATGCCTGGGACTCTTCCTGCTTCCCTAGCCGGCTCTCTGAAGGCTTCTTCCCAGGAGGGTGTGTGAGGGCTGGGCCCAGGCGCCCTTGCTCAGAGCACAGCCCTTCCATGAGTACCAGGCTGTTGTGCTCCTCACATTCTGAAAGACAGAGACAAAGACATCTTCCTGAATACAGACTGGACATGCTACTGTGGTCATTCCCTTTTCAGGGAATAGGTTTAGCCATAGGAATAATAATTAGTGGAGCAAAATTGAAGCAGTACTCAATTCAACCTGGTTCTGTACCAGTACTCAAACCTAATATTTTATATCCTCCCAACAGTCCTGCAAGTTAGGTATGGATGCCTTCCATTTTACTGACTCAGAGATAAACTAACTAGCTCTAGATCATTCAGACTAGCACATGGCAAAGCCATAATTCAAATCCTCCAATGTCATGTGTACGTCCCATACACATTGCTGCCTCTTAAGTATGACATTAACTTGGGCCTTTATTAAATAGACATTTAATAATGATAGTAGTTTTATTAAATAACTATTTTAGCAGTTGAGGAAACGGAAGCACAGAGAAATTCATAAACTGAAATTTGAACCAACTAGGCTTGCCCCAGGATTTCTGCTCTTAACTGCCACACTACTCTGCCTCAAGGGAAAAGAGATGGAAAGTGTTTTTCTCCTTTTCTCAGTATTAATTAGGTAGGGGCCCCATGACTATTGTCTTTTATAAGGCAAAACAAAATATTTTTTAAAATGTATTGCTTACATAACCCCAAGAGCTCATCTATTCCCTTCTTTCATAAGTAGTCCTTGGTATTTTTTTCTATAATAGTGATATGGATAGAATGTTATTTTGTTAAGAGAAGTATGCTAAAAGTTAATCATAGAAGGTGAAACTCATATTCAGACTCATTTTGAAGCAGAGTTCTCCACATTTCCTGTCCTTTTCTGGTCCTGGGTCCCTTTCAATCACAACTCCCCAACCCCTACTAATCAATAAGGTATGGGAATAGCCTAGGACCACTGGAACAGGAATGCATATAGCTCTCTTTATAGGAGTGCTCTCAGAAAATGTTTGCTCAGTGATTGAAGGGAAGAGACAGAAACCTCCACTCAGCCCTCCTTGCATTCCTGTTCCAGTGGTCCTAGAATAGCAACCAAATGTGACAGCTGACCTTGGGGCAGGCAGGTGAGTCCTATACCCTATGATCTTACCAGGGCTGGTGGTCTCCTCACGTTCAGCCTCATTTTCACTTCGACCACAAGTCTCATAGCCCAGGTCCTGGAGATCCACCTGGACCTGCTTGCTGTCCTGCTTCACCAGGGATTCACCTGCTCAGGAAGTAACAGAAACTATTACAGAGTATCTGAATTTCTCACATGTTCCCTGAACTTCTGGGGCATTCACCCTGAACTTTAGGGGCAGGGAGGTCAGATCAAGTGTGGAATATATGTTCTTTTGATTGGGGGCAGGAGAAGAAATCACCTGCTCCAGGCAGGATTTCTTTGAGGATGAGCTTGTTTTTCACTGATAATCTCACTTCTGACAACGTAGGTTGAGACTAGAAACTTGTAAGTTGGATATCCAATACTATCATCTCTGGAAGCTGCAGTGAGACTTGCAAGTCCTTTATCCACAGGAGTTCAGTAGATGTTTAAATGGGGCTGAGCTAATGTAGAGTCCCAAGACATCTAGACCTGTATTGGCTAATACAGTGGCTATTTTATATTAAATTAATTAAAATCAAGTAAAACCTAAAATTTCCAAATTGCATTAGCCATATTTTATATGTTCAATAGTCATATGAGACAGATATATATATATATATATATATATATATATATATATATATATATATGTTTTCTACTTTCCTACCACTGCAAAAAAGTTATATTAGACAGTGCTGATCTAAACCAATAATTTTTATACATTTTTAAAGAATCTGTTATAGTGCAAAGAAAATAAAAGAGAACCAATTACACTGAGAGAGGAAGGCAGTTTACTTACTATACCAGAAATTAGCAAACCTAGATGAGTTTTCTATACATGCCCATTGCAACCTTGAAATTTTTCTTTCTTCCTTTTTTCTCTGCCATCTTCAAATTGAAGTAAAATATCCATTTCCACAGTTCTAGCACTATGGTCAGGACTGAATTTGTTTTGAGACTCGGTGGGGGAGGAGGGGGGAAGAGTAAAATCTGCAAAACCTATCTTTTCTTAGGAAGAACAAAGACACTGTGATGGTGAGCTTCCAATACTTACTAAATATGGCTCTGTACTTCTCCAGCTGGTTTGCCTGGGCAAAGACAGTTGCTTCTGAGATCAGTAGCTTCTCCTGAAGGTCTTGATAGCATTGTCTGCACTGAGCCAGCTGAGAGCGCAGGTGCTTGGTAGAACCACGCAGGCTAAATTCTGATTGAGGCCTAGCATCCTGGGCCTGAGACTGGTTATCCAACTGTAAAAGGGACCAATACAAGGATCAAGACAGCCTGAGGCCATCCCCCCTACCCACACACACACAGTGATAGCCACTTCCCCCTTTGAACACTGTGGGTTATACTCATGTGTCTGTCAGAGTACTTGTCACACCATTCAGTAGTTACTTGCTTTAGACAGAGCTCCTAGAGAGTTTCTAAAATGTCTTATTCATCTCTGTATCTATAGCACACAGCACAGTGCTAATCAAGTCTATAGGAGAGCTCTCAGAAAATGTTTGCTCAGTGATTGAAGGGAAGAGGTAGAAACCTCCACTCAGCCCTCCTTGCATTCCTATTCCAGTGGTCCTCTCAGAATCCTCTGTATTGTCCATTGACTGAATCCTCAGCAAAGCTAACTCCCTTAAGAGAATCCCAACAACCCCTTGTGATCACAGACACTGTAATGAACTGTGATGAAAATAGTAGTTGATAAGAAAGAGATGTCATTACACACCATTTGGGATACCTCAAAATCTGATGGATCCCACTATTATGGCAGTTACATCCTATTAAAATTATATGGCCATTTTTCCCCACCGTATTATGTCAAGGGAAGAAATGAGGTCTTATCACCCACTGCTACTGCTGAGATGTTACCTAGAAAACTAACAACTTAGGAGATACTCATGAGATAATGTAAAAACCTTTCTAAAACTGAATGGGTACTTTTATTATTGCCATCTCCCTCCCTGTGAAACAAAGCTGCCCTTCCTTTATTACCTCCTGAAAGACAGTTTAAGATAAAAACTGATATCTCCAGTTCTTTACCAAGCATTTTTCATTTCACCCATGCCCTTGCTTACTTGGTGGGTATCCACTGCCAAGGCGGCCCCAAGATCAAGGCTCTGGGGTCTGGGGCAAGGCCTTGTGGTCAACTCCTCCTCTTGGCATTGGTTCTTCCCAGGAGAACAAACCAGGTTTGTGTTCATTCTGTCAATCTCCCTGGTCAAGTGTGCAAGGAGCTCTGGAGTAAGTTTATTATTCCCTTCCTTGCTGCTTAGTATCAAGTGTTCTTTGAGGAGGTTGATGATGTTGTGGGCATTCTTCAGTTTTCCCTGGAGCTTTCTGAACTCAGCCTGAAGGGTACTCTCATTCAGATCCCCTTTGGCGACCACAGTCTCCACCATCACCTCGCCTTTCTCCTTGTCTTCCTCCATCTCCCATCCATCAGACATTGCTTCTCCCATCTGCTCTTTCAGCTCTGCATTCTCAAGGCAAAGGCTCAACATGGTATTCCTACAGAAAATATACATTCAGAGAACAAGATCTGGTCTTGGCCACAGCTCTTTATAGCCCCTTTCACCCACATCTCAGTCCATGATAGACTCAGGGACATGCCAGGGCATGAAGCAACCTCAAAAACCTACAACAACATCTTTATTTTACACATTGGAATACCCAGAGTTAGGAAGGGTGAGAGACAGCCCCACACCAAATACTTCTAACAGCTGTCTGATGGCAGCGCCATCACTAAAATCTCGGTATCAAGATCTACAGTCTATTTTTCTTTACTTGGCCAAATAGCCTGTTTTCTAATTCTCAGTGACCTCTGGAAAACACAGAGGTACTTACACTATTCAGTAAAACATTAGAAGGAAATGGCCTATGACAAATTTGTTATTATGGATTCTACAGTTCTATTATTTATCATCCATTTTAAACCACTGAATGATAAATTGGGATCCAGGAGCTGGGCACAGTGGCTCACACCTGTAATCCCAGTGACTTGGGGGGCTGAGGCAGGAGGATTGGAAGTTCAAAGCCAGCCTTAATAAAAAATAAAAAAGGGCTGGGGAGGTGTCTCAGTAAGCACCCCTGAATTCAATCTCCAGTAACAACAACAACAACAACAACAAAAAAACCCCACCATAATTGGCATCTAGGAACACATAAGAAAGAAACAATACTAATTAGATAAAACATAAACATATAATTATTTGCTATATGTCTGGCTCATGTAATAGGAGATAACTTTCATGAGAGCAGAAACCATATCTGTACTGTTTGCCCTGTATCCCAGGGTCTCCACAGGTACCTGCCATGTAAAACATTCATTCACACTGTCGACAAAATAAAATTGACTAAACTAATTTTCACCAAGATATTCTAGCTTTTCCCTTATCCCTAATAAACCATTTTCTGGGGTTGAATGGAAGCTATAAAGAACATGGCTTTCACAAAATAATTCACTTAACCTCTTGGAGTCTCAGTTTCCTTTTAGATAAAATAAAAATTATGACACTTTTTATGAAAAATAAGAATTATAACATTAGTAGATACTAATGAAATTACAGGATGTGGTTAGCTCAGAATCCACAACAGAGGAGTCATTCGATGCTGTTGCAACTAACTGCAGACCTGAGGAATATTAACATCAAAATCCCACCAGGTCCTTGTTTAAAAGGCTCTTAAGCTAAGGCCTATGAATTTGAATTTTACTTAAGTTCCACAGGTGATTCTTAAGCACTGAGAGTGCTGAGCTTGAAGAGGAAAAAAATAAGGTAATTCATGGCCTGAAGGATCAGTAGTTGGATATGTCCCTCAACTAGATTTCTCAGAATCCTGAAGTCTTGGGCCTTCAAGCAGAATTACTCTGGTGTCATTTAGGGAAGAAAATACTTTAGGACATAGAATTCAGAGCATCCATGAGACAGTTTTTCAATGGATAAAAAGGGACAGGATGTTACCAAAATTGGGATGAAGGAGGGAGAGAGGGGGACACACATATAATATAGAAAACAATATTTAATATTATAACTACATTTTGGGGTAAACACTAATGTTTTCACAGTACGAAGTAATGAAAGCATGCTCAACAAAAATCTTGAAAGGAGTGGCTAGGTATTAGATTCTATCTTTCTCTCCACCAGACCTCAGTGTTTCTTGAGGTCTGGTGGAGAGAAAAAATCAGTTTCAGAACAGTAACTCTGAGGAAAAAGGAAAATAATCCACAAGGATACCTAGGCATGATGTGTAGAATCAAAAAGAATTGTTCTGTTTGTAACATCTCAACTAAATTCACACATGCAAAAGTTAAGCAAAACTTGTGCTTTAACTTAAGTAGAACTTAACTGAAGAATTATTATAATTCAGTGTGAAAGAACTAACATTTAGAATGATCACCGAAGTTTTAAAAAATTATTTGAAAAAATACATAACAGAAGAAAGGAGCAGATTTAAAAATCAGGAGCCAGGGGTCTGGCTATGGACCATTATGCAATCTTGAGTAAGTCACTTAGAACTTCCTAGGCCTGAGTTTCCTTAACTATAAACATGGACAATGGGCTGGATATCAAGGTCTCTTCAAATGTTAATGTTATTCAAGGAAGTTTAAGTGATGTGTAATATATAGGGAAACCACAGGACATGACTTAAAATTTGTACATCTTATAGCTGTACTCTTAACAAGAGTCCTCAGGGGTGAATGATTAAGTGGATTATCCCTATATCAAAATATTCTCTGGGCATCTTTTGACAAAAAGCTGCTAAAGACAGAGTAGCCAATCTAGTCAATGAATCAGATATTTATCATTTTTCATCAAGTTAATAAAGCAGCAGAGATTATTAAAATTGCTATTCCATGATTCGATTACTCGTTGCTTCTGCCAGGGAACTGAGTTGGAGATGCAGGGGCTTCTATATAAATACCCCTATCTTGTGAACTGCTGTGGTTCTGCATACAGCAGTTAAACTTTGGGGGCAGAAGATCCCTTATACATTCCAATCAATAACAAGTGATCACCATTATCCATTGACTTTTCTGTAAAGAACTCATAGAAACATCAATGCATAGATCCTGGAATGTGGATCCCGTAGTCATGTAGCAACACAAACATCTTGGTTGCAGCAAGGCAAGGCCCTGGCTGTGGTGGTAGGGACTTGTGGTCTGTAGGCTCCCCTTCCCTGGAGAAAATGTACTACCTGATGTGGGACACAGAGGAGAATCCCGCTTCCTCAATTTGAGCCTTTAGCTCCTTGAGTTCCCCTTCAGCTTTTCTCTTCTCCTCTAAGTGCTGGTGGATCTCAGCCCTCAGGTGGAGCATTTCCTCCTGAAGACACCTGTTACTGTCCCCTCCTACTGGGGATGGAGGGGAAAGAGATGTGTTCTGGGTCTCCACGGTTGCCGAGCTTTTCTCCAAAGCCACCTTGGTAAGCTGAAACAAAATAATGGTTTAAAGAGATTAGGTCACATACATAAAATGATGTTAGGTCATTAAAGAGGACCCAAGAGAAACATGAGATCACAAGGACATCCTTCAATGGAAGCAACAACAAGAAGACAAAGCTAAAATGAACTCCCTTATGAGGATTTTCTCAGTCATAAGGGTCTTGGAGAGTGGTTTGGGCAAGGAGGACACATCTAGTGAGCAGAGTTGTTACAAAGGGGAAGAGGAGAATACACAGAAGGGTGAGGAAAACACAAAAAGCGCTCTCTCTTTCACTCACACACACACACACACACACACACACACACGTAAACAAACAAGTTTTAAATAAGTCTGGTGTCTGTGGATGGGGTGATTCCTATTTCTGAGAGGTCAGAGTTCCCCAGAGTCTTCTCACAAGTCATGAAGCTTCACAACACTGGAATCCTTGAATCAGAAGATGATGGCTCAAAATTGCAGGGCTCAATGCCAAAGGCCCTACCTGGAACTTAGATTCCAAAGAGAAGATGAGCAGGAGGGCTCAGGGTACTCAGGAAACAGCAGCAGTCCTCACAAAATTAGAATAATGGTGGAGCTACAGAGTAAGCTTTATTTCATTGACAGCAGGGGAATCACATCCTAAACTACTGAGAAGCTGCGGTGAAGCCCTGTTCAAAAGCCTCTATTCCTTTTTGGTTATTTCACTTGTGCCAATATTGTCAGCCAAATTCTCTTTACGAATTTAAGCATGTAAAAAGAAATCAAGGTAGAAATAATTTCCCAATACCTTTCTTTTTCTTAAAAATCCTCTTCAAGTTTCAATTAAAGCAAATCTTACAGTGTTTCCTCAAATGGGAATTAGCGAAGTTTTAGACTTTCTTTCTGTTCATTTGCACTCGTCTCTAGCTGTTTTTCATGCTTTTTAAAGTGTGGAAATCAAAACACAAGTACATACTTAGTGTATGACTATTATTTTAGAACAAGGATTTCTTGCCTGTCTAAATTAATTTCAATATATCTCAATGTCACATTGATTTTTATTTTTATCTCAGTGGAAGCATTTGAGAGTTACTTACCTCCAGGTCAATTCTAATTCTCAGTTTCCCACCTCTCTCCCACAGCTTTGTCTGGGTCATGTTTTTTTTTTTTCTCTCTCTCTTTCTTTTATATCTATAAATCTGTTATTTGTACTTATCACTTATAAATTCATTCTAGCTATACAGAACCATTTCCTAATTATCAAAACCATCAAAATATTTGCTGTGCATCTCTATAACGTGTAGTGGTTACCCAAGTAGGGATGATTTGTTGAATTAGTTATATGCTTTAAACCTTCATTTAAGTTATCAATATGTTAACAGAATAAGATCCAGGGTACCTTACATGGATCAATGATCGGAGCTGCTTGGGTTGGCAAAAAGCAATTGACTTTTGCTACTTCCCTTAAGAAACCATGATAAAATTTAAGCCACAGGTTTGTGGTGGAGGTAACTCATAACATGCAAGTGGTATTTAGTAAGGAGATGTGCACCTATGTCAAAGAAAGAGATCCACACACAAAGGACACCATCTCTAGGTACCCAATTGTACATGGGTTCTGTGAGCTTGATATCTGGCAGGCTCTTGACAATTTTCTCTCTATAACTCTGCTGATCAGCTTAGTCAGTTTGGGGGTCATCTCCACATATGCCACCAACCATTTGTGACAAAATAAAGGACATGGTACTGGATAAAACCACTTTGCAAAATTTATGGCTCTACCTTTCATTTAACTGTGTTATCTTTCAATATAAACCCTTTCCAATTAACATAACTAAAACATCACCATTAGTCTTGAATATGGGTACAATATTTATTATTTTCTAAAACCCAAGGATTCCTTTTGCTTAAAAATAATGTCCAACTTTATAAATCTACCCATTTTGTGTGTGTATGGTACAGGGGTGCTCTACCACTGAACTACATCCCCAGCTCTTTTTATTTTTTATTTTGAGATAGAGTGTCACAAAGTTGCCAAGGCAGGCCTCAAACTTGCAATCCTCTTGCCTTGGCTTCCCCAGTAAGTGGGATTTCTGGTATGTGTCACCATGCCAAACAAGTTTAATTATTTTCAAGTACCATCTATATGTATGATACCTTACTCTATTGGTTTCAATACACCTATTTTGTTAAAGAAAAAACAATGACTCGAGATCTAATTTTTGCTTATGCTAATTTGGGTTTTCATAGTTCTATCTCAAAGATGGCTTCCATTGACTAAACTTAAAATTTAAATATAAATATAATTTAAATGTCAATGTATGAAAAGTGACTCAGAAACTAGCCTTTTCATTAGTTTTTAATCATTAATGAAAAGCAAATATTTCTGCTCCTTCCTTCAAACAAACCCTGAGACTTCCACTATGTGTGGCAGTAGTATGAATCCATTAAATCTATTTTAGCTATGTCTTTCTTATAGATATCTTCTTCAACATTATCTAATTCACTTGTGCTATTGTTTCCATACAATTCAACTTTTTGGGTGCTGAGTTCCTATTTGCCCTGCAGAGGTTTAGTGCAGGATCTTCTCTTTTGCTTGAATAGAGTTGTTCTGTTTTTCCCTACTGCTTCATACCTCTCACAATGTAAGTCAGTTCCCAGGCAGCAATAAGTGCATTAAAAACTAGCTTTCCCCAGATGCACAGCATCACTAATCCTTAGGGAAATGCGAAATAAAACTGCAATGAGATATCTCCTCACACCTGTTAGATTGGTTTTTATACAAACTTAGGAAAGAAAAAAAGATATCAAGCATTAAGATGCCAAGAAAGGGGAACCTGTACAATGAACTTTAGAATAGCTACTGTGAAAAATGGTATGGTGACTCCTCCAAAAACTAAAAATAGAACTACTCATAAGATCCAGTAATTCCATTTCTGGATATATATTTACAAAGGAACTGAAATCATATTGTCAAAGGATTTCAGCATTCCATGTCTACTGCATCATTTTACAATAGCCATGATAAGAGGTCAACTTCTCAACAGAGAAGTAAGTAAATAAAGAAAATATGATGCTCAGCCTCATATTAGTCAGCCTTTAAAAAGGGGAGAAATCCTGTCACTTGGAAGATTCTGAAGTCCTTCAGGCTAAGAGAAATAAGCATGGCAGACAAAGACATATATATCCTGATCTCACTTATGGGACTGAAATGTGGAATCTATAATAAAGTTGAACAGAAGTAAGGAATAGAGTGAGGGGGGATACATCAGGAAATTGTTTATTAAAGGGTACAAAGTTTTGGATAGACTTAAGGAATAGGTTTTGAGATTTATTACACAGCAAGATGACTATAGTCACTAATAATGTATAATTCCAAAGAACTAAGAATAAATTTCAAATGTCTCACCATAAGAAACCAGGGTGAGGTGCGGTGATGGATATATTTATTAGCTTGATGTAATTATTTCACATTTTATTTATATAGTAAAACATCACTTTGTACCCCATAAATGTACATAATCATGACTGGACAATAAAAATAACATTAGTTTTTTAAATAGCTGTTCCTAAAACATCACACTTAGTCTACTGACTTCTCTCCTTTGCATTTGAATCTCAATTCTTGATTAACTTTTCTCCATTGCAAAGTTAAAATGAAGAAAGCAATGATTGATTACTCTAGTTTCTTTAATGGAAATTTCCTAGGTGTTTACTGTAGATCTTAATCTATTTTGAGATTGGGATTTTGTGGGAGATATCTAGGAGAAATTATCATCATAGCCAGACCTGAAGCTTGCTTAAGTAGGTGAGTCAAAAAAATAAGGAGGAAAAAAACTTTCTTTGGCTAAAAGGTGATTCTTGCCCAGGAACCCAAAGTTGGATATGTGTACCAGGGGAAGTACATGGATGCTTGAGTGAAGGGATTTTGGTGTCAAGAATAAGTCTTAGTTTCCAACAAGGAGAACACAACCTAATAAATAAGGAACCATTTTCCTAGAAAAAAGCAAATGATTTTTTTTTTTGAGAATCCGGACACAAAACACAGTTATGGCAAAGCAAGCTTTATTTAATTGAAAGAAAGAGAATCACAAGTGTAAACTCCAGAAAAATGAAGTAAACTTACAATGACTTCACATACGAAGGGTCCTCCTCCCCAAAGCTGAAGATTGGTTTTTTAAGAAAAGGTGATAAAAAGGAAAATGGTGCTTACCCAAGAGACTCTTCATCCAACAGGTATACACTTTATCTATCAAGAGTCAAGCCCTAATCCAGAAGTCTGTCAATTTAAAATTATATTAGGCATCTCCTATGCCAAGTAATATTGCAAGCACTGCAATATGCCCCAATGTAGAAGTCCATTTCCCAGCTGGACTGACCTCATCAAAATAGGGTTTGGTTATATTCTCCATGTTAGGCTACAAAAAAAAAAAAAAGCTATGGAAGAAATGACTTTCAGTTTTCCTATAGGACTTGTACTACCAAAAATAATTTATACCATGCAAATCAGAATCTGAATCTCCTTACAGCTGTGCTTCCTGCTTATTTATTCTAAGTTAATCCCATCCCAGTCACTAACCATCAGTGTCCAGCTGCCATCCCAAACTAGTTGTCTTAAAGTGAATATCTGTTCATTCTGTAGGTTCCTTTCTCTTACCGAAGATCCTCAGTGAAATCAGGGAGTGAAGGGCAGAAGCATCTGTACTGAGGGGCAGTGGTTTGCACAATTAAATTCACAACCTTTGGTGAGAAGGACTCAGAAAAAGATATTCAAGCAAAAGTAGTGGAGCTGATGCAAAAACTCAAGGGAGAAGTGAAGGTTAGCTATGGTTAAAGCAACAAAAAGGGACTCTTGGTAGAAGGGAAATTCTTGAGGACGTATTGTGCCATATCCTGTAAGATTTGGGGACTGTTCACTTGGGCTCCTTTCACTGGTTTATTAAATTTTTCCTCTTTTTCTTATGCAGGTGGTATATAAATAGACCCAGGCATCCTCATTTCCCCTACAGGTTTCCTCATAGTCCTAAGGAAGCCATCACTGGGGGAGCCCGGCTGCTTTTGCAGAAGGATTTCTATCAGGGATCTACTTTCTCTGCAATAACTTAGTTTCAGGCATCGTCCATCTAGAAGATGCAACTGTTACATGTCACTGGGCAAGGCGGAGACACTTAGGAGTTCCAACAAATGTTGTGGGCTCACTATCAGTGATAATCTCTGAGGTCCAGGACGTTCACTCTTGGACTTGAGAACGTGGCTTTCTCTGATAGTGGGTGGGGACTGTGTTTCAGCCTTGGATACCAAGTTGAGGCTTGATAGGGGCTTGCTGTTGAAGGGCCATCTGCTGGTCATTGACTTAGTCACAACCTGGGTAGTCTGTCAGGTTGCACTGACAAGTTCTCTTCTATATGAGACTCCACTGAGAAAGATCCCTGCTGTGGAGACATTCTGATCCTCTTGGAGTTTCTCAGCATTCTCCCCATGCAGGTCCTAAGCCCTGCCACCTCCCCAAGCAGCCCTTCGATGTCTCCCTGTCTTCTGTGGTGTGTTTCAGTTACAAAAGCCCAAGAGGGGAAGTATCCATTGTCTTGTAAGTAAAAATTCTTCTGAAGCTATAGCTACAGACAGTAAATAAAGGCAAAGGTGGATAGGAAGAGGCAGGAAGCAGAAGACAAACACAGAAGTAGTAAAAACAAAAGGGTCTATTAGAGAAACTGACAATGTGGGTTGGAGAGGCAACTGGGATGCTCAGGGAGGACAAGCAGCAGACTGGGAAGTGGTTTATATAGAATGATGTCTTCTCACTTTAGGAGCACAAAGGCCGTGGGAGACCATCAGACCCCAGAAGGGCTGTGTACCTTCCACCCAGGGAACCCCAGGACCTGACACTGACTTACTTGCTGGTGGCTGTTGTGTGCAGCCTCCTCCTCAATACTGTCAGTGAATTCAGTGCTGGCATCTTCAGTGTCATCCCCTGCCACTGCACCTGGAAGTAAGTTCAGAAGAGAAAGGTGAGTCCCTTCACAGATGGCTTCCAGACAGCAGGTAAAATTACACTCTTTGCCATCCACCTCTGATTTCTTTCTTTCCCCAAGTGCCTGGAATCCTAGCCATTAGGGAAAGCAGAACCAATCCTTCTCAGTGTATTTGCAGTAATTTTTTACTAACACTCAAGCTTGTACAGATCTATAACCAAAAAGCTTGACTGTCAAGAATGATCACCCTCTTATCTATTTTTTAAAATTCTAAATGATTCTCCATCCTGGCTATGTAGCAACTGTTTCTTCTGTAACATGGGCCAAACATAACTAATCTTTTTCCCCCCAACAAATGCTAAGAGTTTCCCTCATTTCCTAGGGATTAAGGCAACCCAGTTCCTTTCCCACTTTTCCATTGTTGTGATCAGCTATGCAGAGACTGATGAAATCTCTGAGGTTCTCCCATCTGGGGGTCCTGTGTCCTGGGGAAGACTCAGGTCTAGTCCAGATTTCAGACACAGAATGATACTATTTCCTAATTCCCTCCTCTTTCCCTCTTCCCCATGTCTCTCAAACTCTGTTCAACGACAACATCCTTTGAATGGAGGGTTTTTTATACTTTGTTCAAATAAGGATTAATCCATTCGTTCATTCCCCAGTGTACACAGTCACCACCACGTACACGGTCACCCCACAGCACAAACATCCACACCCTGCTCTAAAGGACAAATCACTGCCATCACTGGTCTAGGCAGCTAGTGGTCTAGGGCAGTGCTGACCACAGAACCTTCTTTGATGATGGCACTGTTCTTTGTCTACAGTACCCAATAAGTAGACACTTGTCACATGTAGCTATTAAGCACTTGAAATGTGGCTAGTGTGACTTAGAAACTGGATTAATTATTTTACTTAAATTAATTTTTATTGGTATAGCCACATATAGCTAGTGACAATAATGAACAGATCTAGAGAATTTCTTTTTTACTTTTGTTAGAATAAAAGACTGTCCATACTACTTTAGATCAATAACTGTGCCCACATTATAGTTTTATTTTATCAAAATACCAAAGAATATCTCCTGTGCCACCCTGTATCTTACAGAACCTACCCAGGTTAGAGAATCTCAAGATCTAGTTCTGACCCTGGACTCAGCAACCAATCTGTTAAAGTCCTCTTCATTCCACTCAATAACCCTGGCCTTAAAGAGATTAAGTGGCTTATCCAAGGTTACCCAACTAATCCTGACAAGACCTATGTCAAGAAGTGTCTGTACTCTTAGGATCCATTCATTGTTTCTTCAGGTGATAAATCAGAACTTTATTTTTGCTTCTTCTTCCCAATCCAAGGAGCTTCCTCCTGAGCTCAGATTTCCATAAATGAAAGGTTCTACATGAATAATGAGCATTCACTGTCCCAAGTGGTTAGCCCTCTCACCTATTCTTTCTTAAGCCTGAATTCTTACTCCCCATCCTGCAGATGAGTTGAACAGGGGCAATTTGTATTTAGATTCCATTTCTTGGCATCTGCAAGTTCATGCCAGAGATTTGCAATGGCTCATGCTGACCTCATCAAGGTATAAAGGTAATTAGGCATGCTGTTCTAACAGTTTAATTTCCCTGATCTTTTGGTGAACATTATTTATCGTGGACCAAGGTAGGATCCTATTCAGCAAATCCCTCCACAAAGAGAAACCTCTAACAATGAGCATCTTAATCTGTGGCAGACAGTGTACAGTGGGGATTTCCAATAATTATTATTTCCAGAACTCTCTCACTCAAGGCACTGGCTGAATAGAGGTGAATATGTTCACCTCTACTCAGAGGTGAATGCTCTGACTGCTTCAAAACACTAAATGATAATTCACTGAAGGACATATATATTATGCTTACTTTGGAGAATCTTTCCCTGTACAATGACAGAGATCATAATCTTATTTTTCCTGTGTGTGTGTGCATAAGCACACAAATTAATTGTCCTACTCAGTGAAAGATTAAGAAAGCATATTTTTCCATTGTTTTCCTTTAGAACACTGAGCCAGAGAATGATCCTGTAGTTCAAGGAAGCTCAGCTCTGTTAGATCCAGATCTTTGTCCCGTACCATTCTTGGTAGCTTGCACAGCCTATGCTAAGTCCACATCCCAGGATGATTCCTTTATTAGGTTCCTCAAGTGGAATTAGGAAAGATGACTGTCACGAGTTTTGAAGCTTTTTATCTGACACTTTTTTGCCCTCCACTTACCTTTCTGATGCCACATTTACATTTCTAGATAATGTTCCTTTTTAATTCACTGGGGGGAGGACAGGATGTGTTGGTTCTGACTTCATCAGAAATTAGAGAAAAAGGAAGAATGCCCATCTTACCTCAACACTCTACCACACAGGGATTTTATTTTTCTTTCCTCCTTACCCCCCAGAGTTCATTCAATCTGCTGTAGTTACTTTACCGCAGTTTTAAAGTTGCTTACCTTTTACCACCTTGAATTAGAAAGCTGAAAACAATTTTTGTTTGTTGGTTGGTTTGAGGACTAGAATAAAGCTGAAAATATTTTATAGAAAATGTTGGAATAAAATGAAGATATCTTATTTATCATATCTAAGTGTACATTAGTCATCCATCTTTCTGTTATAACTTACATTTTTTTAAATGAATGAAAATAAAGAACCTCTTTTGTGGGGAATCCCCTTTTCTAAGCTTTTTAAATGGCAACAGAAGTCTATCTTTAGAACTATCTTGGACTTCTTTAAATTTCTAATTTAAATGAAAGGTTCTAAAACTTTTTATACTGATGAGTCTTCTGCTTTTATGGATAAAAATATAAAATAAACTGGTCTGTCACTTTGAGAGTCTCCAAAATCTAAGAATCTATTCATTCATAAGTTGACTCAATTCTCCAAGTTTTACATGTTTCATGTTAATATGAAAACATGCCTGCAATCTTAAATACTTTTATTTGAGGTTTTGATAGAATTGTGGTTCTTATAATATTCTAGGCTCTGAACTACACAAAATAGAGGTGATAACAAAATGTCTATTATCTAGATCTTGAAAATTATCTTCTACCATCTACTCAGTTCTACAAAATAAACAAAATAACCCTCTAAAAGGGCTGGGGTTGTGGCTCAGTGGTACAGCGCTCACCTACCACGTGCAAGGCACTGGGTTCAATCCCCAGCACCACATAAAAATAAAAAATAAATAAAAATAAAGGTATTGTGTCCAATTACAACTAAGAGAAATATATATTTTAAAAAAATTGGGGCTGGGGTTATGGCTCAGTGGTACAGCGCTTGCCTTGCCAGCACATACAAGGCCCTGGGTTCGATCCTCAGCACCACATATAAATCAATACAATAAAGGTATTGTGTCCAACTAGAACTAAAAAATATTTTTTTAAATAACCCTCTAAAATGTAACATGATAAAATCCTTTGGCAACAGTTTAAACATTCTGCAACCATAAGGTCTTCTTTGACCAAGGAAAAAATTCTTACTTTTATAAATCTTTTAAAATTGAAGATAAATTGCATATCGAGAATGTGGACTTTGGAGCCAGTCAAGGTTTGAATTATTCTTTTGTCACTAGTCTTGACTTTAAGCAAGTCATAACCTGTCTGTAACTCAGTATCCTCATTTGTTAATTAGGGTTAATAATATCATCCATTCCATGCAGCTGTTGTGAACTTCAAAGGATTTGCTAATTTTAAAGTGCTTAGAACAGTGCTTAGTACAGTATGTCCTCAATAAAGCTTACCCTCAGACAGTATTGCTGTTTGTTATTGTTGTTGCTGCTGATAAACTTTTATTTATGGTTTTGATGGAGTTATGGTTCTTACAAGATTCTAGGCTCTGAACCACACAAAACAGAGGTGACACTAAAATGTCCATTATTTAGATGTAGAAAATAATTTTCTATCAACTGAAGTGGTCCTTGGACTAGGGCTGACTAAACTGAAGGCCACAGAATCTAAATGTAAGCAGAAGGAAATTCTAGACCTGATGTTATTAACTGGATGACCTTGATTGATTCTACCTGTACTTCTTCACTTATGAAGATCGGTTTTTCTCAGCAAGATGCTTGAAATAATACTTTGTGCTCTTTCTGCTTTCCAGGACAGTTGAAAAAGAATAGAGCCATTAGCGAAATAGGATGAACTCTTTGGAAAGGTGCCATACAAACAGGATTCACCAGCAGTAAATTATAACTGTCTTGAAACTCCACCATGCAAAATAAGCTTTACAGGAAAATTCACAAAGTTTAATTTTAATTCTTAGTAAGGAGTCCAAATTGGGTGGGGTCAAGATCATTCCCCCTACTCTATAATCATTATTTCCCCTATAAGCCATTTATATGGGATCAACAGCAAAGAGATAAGACATTTTAGTACAACAATCAATAGATTGATTCCCCATGTGGAAAAGAAAAAAGATATGTTTCTACTTTGCTCATAAATCTTTAAGAACTAAACCAAGAACATAGCAGTGTTCATATTTTACTAATCCTGAAAGAAGATTTTAAAAGCTAGTACTTGACAGCATGAGTTAAGTTTGCAGTGCACAGTGTTCTTTCCCTCAGTGCCAGGTCCTCTCCATCCATCTCTTTCATTCCTGGACACTCTGCTGTGTGCTCATTAGCAGAACTCTCATACTTTATGTCATGAACCAACCATCACTGGCTTAATATTATGATGCTAGCAAGAACCAAAGGAGAACATTCTTCTATCAATTTTATCCGCATCCATTCCCTTCAGAGCCATAAGAAAAA
The DNA here is from genome assembly GCF_045843805.1 of Urocitellus parryii. NCBI lineage: Eukaryota > Metazoa > Chordata > Mammalia > Rodentia > Sciuridae > Urocitellus > Urocitellus parryii. Next base: position 99,975,022 of record NC_135541.1, read on the forward strand.
GTCAATATTCTATATAGCTCTCCATAGCCTCTACTGAGAAATAAAATTCTTTATCTAAACAGATGCTTGTTTTGGAACAACAGAAAGCTGCTGTCTGCAAGTCAAGCCCCTTTGTGGAATACCTTTGTCTTAAATTGCAACACATCTCATGCAACCTGGAGGCCCCTGACCCATACAGTATTCAGAAAGCACTGTTTTTAAGTGGCTTTACAAAACTAAATTAAAATCCAAATCACTTTTCAGGATATGAAATATCAACAGGGTTTTCGAAAACATTTTTACTTTTTCAAAAGGGTGATTATTCAATAAACTAGTCACTTATCCTTAGGATGACCAGTACATGTGTAAATTAGGACGTCCTGGAGAGAAGATATGCTCACTGGACTTATTCTGTAAATGTAATTCTGTAATGTTGAGGATTTCCTCCCGCTTATGGTCTCTTCTTTAAAGAACACAAGGCCTTTCTAGGAAGATTTAAAGAGACAGCACCAGCCACTATAACAGTGGATCCTCAAATCCGTCCTGCTTTCTCCTAATCTACTTCAGCAAGGAGAATTAAGAGAGGATTTTTAAGGTAAAGCAGCCAGTTTCAGTTTTCTGGAGAAAAGTGTAACACTGTCTCTTTAGTCTCACTTCGTTGGGAGGAGAAAAATTCAGGTTTCTTCTTCCTTCCTTTAGTAAAGTACTCATTCCAAAGAGCCTTACTTTGACTTGGAATTTTAGTACAATGATCAATAGACTGATTTTTCTATAAAGGAAAAGAAAAAAAGATAAGTATCCTCTATTTCTTTTCTCATAAATCTTTTAAGAACAAAACCAAATAGTTTCTGTTGGCCTCTGATATTTTTATTAGATCAATAACAATTTGTTGTGTCTCAACTAAAGTAAGCTGAAATTCTAACACTTATATATAAAAAGTACACTCTCCATTTTAACACAAATATTAATACAGATTAACACCACAGATCTATGAAGAAATTAACTTTCAAAGAAAAATATACAGCTTAATTTGGTGGGGAAAGTTCTAAAAATAATTTAATGCCAAGTTTCTGATCATTTAACACGTCATTTTCTTTTTCATCTGAAGTTATGAATCACTTTAAGCCCACAAAATTTAAAGTGATAAAAGCAAACAAAACTTTGCTTTTAAAAAAATTAAGCTAATAATGCTCCATGGACAGTGATGGGAATTCATGAGTTATAAAATATACTTGCATGTATATATACACACCTCTAAAGTTTATAAATTGAGAGATAAATATCTTAGAATAAGTACTAAAAAGCAAATCTCAAGTGCTAAAAAGCAAATCTACAAGAATTTGCCATACAATTAGACATTCTCCAGGGAAAAAAAGTTAATTTGGTTCAAGTACTTAGTCCCACTCTTAATATTTTAGACCAAACATTTTCTGATGCTGCTGAACTTTCTGTTTTATTCTTTCAATTCTAGCAAAGGAAAACAGTATAATAAAGATTTTTATTTCTGGAATTTGATTTTAAACAACAAAAGGCAAGTAACACAAAAATAATGAGTTTATCACTTTATAAGTTTAAGTGTTCTTACTTGAAATCTGACAAAGTTCCATTTCCCTGTTGGAGGCAAATGATAATGCTAATTCTTTATTTGGGACACTCATCCTGGCTCATGTGATTACATAGAAAAAAGCTGAGAACTTACCTTCTATCAATACTCAGGACTATGTAAAAGTATTACTTTATTTTCTAATCATAATAAAATGTTTTAATAAACCTATAAATGGTGAAGGAGTGGCTTAAATATTTCAAAATGCATTAAGACTCAGAAACTACCTTATAGAAATCTGTCCAGCACACTACCTATTGATTTGTCCCTTCTCTTTTTTTATTAGAGTTACCATAAATGAGCTCCATTTTTTCAGCTGTTTTTTTTTTTTTTTCCTGAGTACAAGTGGTTCTTCTATACTATCCAAAGGAGAAAAGCATCCCAAGCTTTAACTTAAGAGCAAGGAAGAAATATGTGCTTCTATCTCACAAGATGTTTGTATTTGAAAAAGAAAATTCATTTCACTTATTCTACCTTTTGTACAATATTTCAATGTAAGATAAAAAATGGATTTCAAGTGTGTGAGTTACTGATTTTTTTTCCCTAACTTCATAGACATTTTGTCCCTTATCTGGAGGATACTGGCTACAGACTTGTTGAATATGAGGCCAGCTAGTATTAAAGAGACAACTATTTCAAGTGTGAAGATTATGTGGCTCTTTTGTAAAAAGACCAGAAAACAATGCCTTTACCCAAACAATTGGATCTAGAGACTTCTATTACGAGCTCAAGGAAAGCAAAAGTACTAAAAGTGTTCTAAGACTATAACTTTTAGGTAAGCCAATCAACCTTTACTTCTTTAACAAAAGGAATAATTTTAGTATAATGTGACCTGCTGCTTCTTTCCCTAATCAGAAGATTCCAGAAGCAACTCAAAACTCAAAGTAAAACTGAAATTAACAAAATGAAAACTGAACTGTTTTGAAACTATGACTCAACTTCTTACAACCCACACACTAAACTAGGAGCATAAATTAGCATAGAAGTGATAGGTCTTTTAGGCATAAATCACTCATGTATAAACTAAGTAAAATATATTAAAGAATCTTATAAGGAAGCTACTTTTTGTGGCTGAGATCCTATATGGGTTGATTTTCTTCAACCTTAATAGATTTTTTTAACCAAATATGATATAATTAAAAAATATTTTAGAATTATGAACAAGAAAAATATACTAAGATACAGAGGTACTAAAAATATTGCTGCTGTCTACAACTGAGTGAAGAAAAGTTGCCGTGGCAATGGATGGGTTGAGGGTAAAGGAAACAGGGGATAAGAGTATACCCTCTCAAAGTAAATAACTAAATAGCTTTAAAAAAAAAAAAGACCATCAGACAAATGTTGACGTATACTAGTCTCTAATAATCATTAGATTTCAATGATTTAAACCTGCAGTAGAGTGGCTAGGTAGGTAGCTCAGTCACACAGCACTTGCCTAGCATGTATGAAGTTCTATAGTCAATCCCTGCACCAAAACAAAAACAAAAACAAAACCTAAACAAACAAAATAACCCCTCAAAAAACAAACTAACAAAACTTCCATAAGAGTGTAAACATGTCATAAGGACTTCCATTTCACTCATTAAAAAAATACCCTTAGAAGTCCTTTTTAACTCTACAGTCCTAAAAACTATAGACTTTATCTACCCTGATCCCTTTTAACCATTACTTTGTGGACTTGCATTATTCAAAAGAAAATGTAAGACCAATGAAATCTATCAATATGGATTTTTCTAAATTTAAGTTCTGTCTCTGATTAAAAATGGCCTAAGTGGGCTGGGGATGTAGCTCAGTGGTACCGTGCTTGCCTAGCATACTCAAGGCCCTGGGCTTGATCCCCAGAGTAAAACACACAAACATACACACACACACACACACACACACACACGGCACTCCATGTTTACCTAAAATTATTGTAATGCTGAAAAATGCCTGACAAAGGTAGAGTAATTCAGAAGACCCTGTGTTCCTGAAGAGAAAAAAGAAGCACATTACATAATGCTAAATGACAATATGAATGATGTGTCCAATCACAGCTATCTGTGAGTTACACAAAAAATGTTCATCAGAATTGTGTTCTCTAATCATAATATGTCAAATTATCATGTCATCTATGACTAAAAAATATTTTTAAAAAATGTGAAAGAAACAGTATCATGTGAAACACAGAAGTATAAAAGAAAAATTATGTTCCATCTAGCTTAGAAAAGAAACTCAGACATGTTTAGGGTACTAAATCCCTGCTCACTTCTTACCATGTTTAAAGCAACTAAAATCTCTGCTTCTAATCTAGGAAACAAATATCCTCAGACAGCAAGCTCTTTCCAAGTAGTATTATTTGCAAGCCTCAACCCAATCAAAACTAGAAAGTTAGTATTAGATTTTAGTTACATTTATGGTATCAAAATCAAATTCAATGTATTCTATCAATCCACTCTCACTGGAGGTTGATAGAAGCGGTGATTATTAACATAAATTACTATAATAACTATGAGCCATTGGAACCGAAGAATCACTCACAGTTAAAACTTAACAGTAGACTTAGAAAGCTTCCTTGGTCTATTAGTAAAATTAAGAGAAAAATTTTCCTAAATGCCTTATTGTAATAACATGAGAGACTACTCTTCAATAGGTTGACATTTCTTTTTTTTATTTTTTTAAGTTTTAGGTGGACACAATATCTTTATTTTACATTTATGTGGTGATGAGGATTGAACCCAGTGCCTCCTACATGCTAGGTGAGAGCTCAACCACTGAGCCACAACCCCAGCCCAGGTTGACATTTCTATGCTCAACTCCACTATCTGCTTTCTTACTTGGAGAAAGCTACATAAAGTTTTGTACAGGAAAGCATCTCTTACAACCAGGAAACTAAGAATAGTGAGTGGTTATGCTTATACTTCCTCTCTCTTTCCCATTGACTCCTTTTTCCTCTCAAGGCCATTAAAAGTGAAACGGCACCTCCATTAAGAGAAAGGTTTATGGCTACCAATCTTTGCAAAACCACATAATCAAAATATTCCAGGTGTTTCTCTGGTAGAGTATGTCCTCCCTGTCCATGTTACATCAATTGACACTGTTACAGGCACAGCTAAGGTTACAGAATCCTTGATGAATATTAGACCGTAATGTAAGCCATGTCAGCATACAAATGTGAAAGAAAAGGGCTGGGGCTGAAGCTCAGCGGCAGAGTGCCTGCTTAGCATGTATGAGGCATGAGGTTTGATACTCAGCACCATATAAAATAAAGGTATCATGTCATCTACAACTAAAAATTTTTTTAAAAAAATATGAAAGAAACAGTGTCACGTGAAAAACAGAAATAAAAAGAAAAATTATGTTCCATCTAGCTTAGAAAAGAAACTCAGACATGTTTAGGGTACTAAAACCCTAAATCCCTGCTCACTTATTACCATGTTTAAAGAACTGAAATCTCTGCTTCTAATCTAGGAAACAAATATCCACAGAAATAAGAAACCTCCTGGTGCTGAATCCACAAAACTCCACAGTAATCTTGGTTACTTTTTATACTCTTGACATTTAAAATACCAGAAATACAATCCTGAGTGCCTTTTCCTTACACCTGTCATGTTGCCACACGAGACCAAGACACTGACTAAAACCTATGAATAAAGATCAGTGACATTTCATTCTAAACTATTTGAGCACTTAAAAGCCTAGAGCCCATTACTTAATATAGAGAAGTGTATGCATACTAGATAGTGAAAAATAAAGGACTCCAACTAGTGCCACTACCAAATGGAAATACAGAAGTGATACTCTTTTCCAGGAGTTATTTGGCAAAATACTGATTTTAAACAGGGATATTACATTAACAATTATCTTTGTACACAGAGAATTCTGACAATGGAAGACTTTTCTAAACTAAATGGCATGTCCCTGGCTTAAAAGAAAACCTAAAGGGATCAACAAAGTTTTAAATAGAATTTAATATTTAACTATCTAATTTCACCTCTGTTGATCAACAGTCAACTCTGAAACAATATTAGAGCCAAAAGTTTATTATAAACACTTTAACAGATTTTGCCTCTGTTCCTTAAGTTGGCCTAAGACTACTCTCCTGATTTTGATTACCTTCTGATATGGATTATCACTTTTGCAAAGTCATTCTTATAAACTCAATCTTTCTCTTTCTCATCTTTTATTGGAGTTTAAAAATGCTCTCAAAGAGCAGGAGTTGATTGAATGGCAAAAATAATACACACACATGCATTTATGACATGATATGGAACATATGAAATGGACTGTGAAAGTGGGGAAGGAATAAACTTTATTGGCCCATAGAAGGGATGAGGGAACAAGAAGGAAGGGCTGGGAAAAAGAATGAGTATGTGTGGGGAAACTAAAACTGAATGATTTAAATGTGCAAATACACTTTGTAACCTCCAACAATCAATGGAGAAGTAGGTATGTACATAAGATACAGGAGGCTAAAGTGAGTTTCACTTTGTAGTTGATGCTACTTGTACCAGCTCTATTATTAGTAAGTCACCATTTAATTCTGCCACATCAGACAAGGCTCCCTCTGGTTAGTGTAAACAGGTTTTCCATCCAGGGATGCAGTGTGACCCTCCAGTGCTCAGAAGGCATGCTTGTGACGAACTTGCACACCTTCCAGTTCCCCACCTCCAACGGCGGCCAGGGTCTCCAGTCTGCTTAAGCGCTCCAGACTTCTTCCAAGAATTTCTTCTAGCCGACTGCGTAATACCTGGGCCCCTTCGAGTTCCACCTGCAGAGTTCGATCTCTTTCAGAGCTGATTGAACATGCCACATGGAAGGAAAATGGATTAGCCATCAACTGTAACAAGTCCACATATGTTTCCAAAGAGCCATCAATGCTACTCTAGACTGTGAGATTTTCTAAAGTAATGTTCTCCAGGACATCATAAATGAATGAGCCCACTTGAATCAAATTGTGAAATATGATGTATTAAGAACTATGTAATGTTTTGAACGACCAACAATAAAAAAATAAATAAATAAATAATAAATAAATAAATAAACAAACGAGCTCTTTGGTGCAGCACATGTAGTCACTACTGATAGATTTGCAAGGCCTGTTCTTTCTTCAAAGCCTGCCCCTTTAGGCCAGATTCTGGGCAAATCTCAAATAAAATTATAGTCTTATGATTGCTCTCACCCTCCTACAGGCCCCATAAAAGAAATTTCATTATTAAAAGCTTTAGTTTCTGAAAAACTAAAACCCAGGAAAAATTAAATGTAAACTGAAAGGCATGGGGATATAGCTCAGTTGGTAGAGTGCTTGCCTCATATGCACAGGCCCTAGATTCAATCCCTAGCACCACAAAAAAAAAAAAAGTAAACTTGCTTCCATGTTTACCCAAAATTATTGTAATGCTGAAAAGTGTCTGACAAAGGTAGAATAATTCAGAAGACCCTGTGAAGCAAGACTGAGCCAAGTAGAATTGCTGAAGATAGCTATTTTTTACCAAAATGGACAGTGTTCTGAAAATAAATCCAGTTCATAAAGACTAAAGATCCAGGGGTTCTTTAAAAAATAACACAAGCAAGTGGTCCTATCATACCTTTCCCCTGCTTTCATTTTCCTGAGTAAAAAGAAAATATTTTTAAGTCCAACAAGAAATTAGAAGAAATGGGAATAATAAAAATTTAAAACTGTGAAAGAGAAAAAAGGACTAGGAGAGAAAGCGAAATGAGGCGGGGGGAGGGTAATATAAAATAAACACAAAAGATAAAATATACATGACCAAAAATCAAGAGAAAAATACAAGAAAATATAATCATCATGATGATTATCGATGATTCTGAGGTAATATTAGGTATTGCAATGACTATATTACCTTCAATGATACTTAACTAATATCTGAGACCTTTGTAGCTATACTTTTATAACAGAACAGCCTTCAACAGGACATGGAGCAGAGAAAAGAAAGGAACATACACCAAATGCTTACCATATGCAAAGCACTGTTTAGATGCCTAAGCTGTCTTCTCATTTAATCCTCACAGTAACTATGTGAAACACACTATTCCTGACAAGATTTAGACACTGAGGCTTGGAGCCATCTACGCAACAAATAACAAAGTGGACAGCTTTCTTTTTCTCTCTTCTTTGGTATTATTAGCATCTGCACTTAATAAAGAACAGAAGAAATAAAAGAAATGAAAAGAATAAAAGGAATATTTTTTTTAAAAAAAGGGAAAAACAAAGTTGGGCCTGACAGCACATGCCTATAATCTCAGTGACTTGGGAGACTTAGGCAGGAAGATCACAAATTCAAGGCCAGCTTCAGCAACTTAGTGAGATCCTGTCTCAATAATAATAATAAAAAAAATAATAATTTAGTAAAGGGAAAAGTTAATCTCTTACCTCTCTGGATGGGCATGGAACTTCACCAAGCTGCTATAGAGCTGTCTCTCAGCTTGTAAGGCCTCATTGAGTCGACTCTTTTCGTCTACTAGTCCTTCTAGCATCAGCAACAACTGAAGAAAGAAAAGAAGCAACATACAAATGGAAAAGTGAGGCGTGAGGCCAAGTTTATCCTGAAAAAAAGAAAAATGTATTTGCACATACTCTGACCAAAAAGTCCCAGTCTTTTATTATTTAAGATCTCTGTAGTATCTTACAGTTTTAATCAGTGACACAATATCATTTTATATCTTAGCTGAATTCAGATATGAGCGCAAGAAAGAAAAAAAAGGAGACAAAAGTCAAAAGCATAGGGAAGAAGCCCAAAAAACAGTGAGAAAGGATAGGAAAGAGGAAAACATACAATAGGACTTTCTAGTTTTCAATGTTCATGCAATAAACATTTACTGAGCACCTTTTAATGTGACAAACTCTGTTCTAATTCTAGGGAAAAGCTTACTATCTAGTGGGAGGAAAAGACATCCATCAATCATACATATGTCCTGTGAGATATACTTCATGACATAAAAATAATGGGCTATGATAATGTGTAAATAGCAGAGATGTTTAAGCTAAAATTAAAGCTGGGGGCGGGGATGATAAGAACAGTTAGTGAGAGTAATGGTAATGGATGTAGAGCATAGGTAAATAAATCTTTTTGAAAAAATTTGGCATCGAAAAGGTCAAGCATAAAGTAGAGCTACAGAGGAACTCAAGGCAAAGGCAGGGTTGTTTCCTCTCTTCCTTTTTTAAATTGGGAGTTGTCTGAACATGGCTAAATGCAGGCAGATGAGAAAGTTAATTGAGAGAGAAGTGACTTATGTTTCAGGGTGAAGGATAACTGACAGTATGTGTCCAAAAGCAACTGCTACTCCTTTCAGAACTATAAAGGTTAGAAATAGGCATGTATGACTGCTACTGAGCAAGGTACTGTGGAGTATGGATTCTCTATGAAATACCATCAACTGACCTAGATTTTTTTTCAAAAGTAGTTGAGATTGACAGTCTTTCTATTGCTTATTTCAAATAAAAAAATAAAGTCTGCATTTCAATAATTTACCTGTTGTCTTCGGTTTCCTGAAATTTCTTGACCCTGGGATTCTACTGAAGCAACTTTTTCTCGAAGAAGTAAGACTTCTTGTGTCAGGCGTTCCATAGCTGGTATGTCTTCAGGATCAACCAGTTGCATTTGCAGGTCCTAGAAATTAAAAAACAAGTAATAAGTATAGATATTAATATAGTAATAAAAGCTGTTCTAGCAGAGGAGCAAGGGAACAGATATTCTTGAAATAATCTACTATACTTTCAAGTGGGATATTGATAAGCACTGGCCAAGGGACCAAATGTATCCACATATTGTTTGAAGATGCCCTTCAGGTAATCTAAGTTTCCAACACTTCCAATGGTCTTTAAAAAGCTTTGAAAGACCTTTATGAGATCTTCTTTTATCTGTATGTTCCTGGTCAGGGACTCCAGATCAGCAGCCTGCACCTGTAGCTCTTCCTCTTGTACAGCCATCATAGACTGTAGAGCAGAAAGTTCCATCTGGGGACAGAAGAAACACTGGAGTCAGCAGGTAGAGGAAACAACAGCTGTCACATTTACATTTTAACAATGAGGCAACTGCTTTTCATATCACATCACTATCAGCCAATAATGCAAAAGAAAACAAGAACATGAATAAAGCTCTACTGGAACAAATAAATAAACCACACAGCATGGTACCAAATGTTGTTTCATGGGAAGTTGTAATGGTTGTTTTTAATGGTGTTCCTTTACTTGAGTTAGCAGTATAAAACCATCAAATTTATTTAATTTAACCATATTTATTATGACACCTAAAAACTGGTTATCTTTAGCAGAAGTAAAAGATGAAGTTCTTCTTCATATAAGTTCCTTAGCTAATAGATTAAAACATTATAGAACACCTCCATTATGCAAAACTTAATGAATTAATAAATAAGGCATCAAACAAAAATAGCTGCTAACATCAGAGATCACTAAATATTACATGCTTCCTACTAAACATGCTACCACCTACAATGGAATCTTACACATAGTTAGCACTGTAGGCCCTAAACTTTCAGTGTTGTATTTTCCTTCCCTCCTCATCAGAAAATGATAAACATCGTTATAACAAATTCATTAAAAATTATGATAATAACCATAGCTGAGTTGTTCTCACAAACTTAGCGATCTGGCTAATCTACTTCTTGTCCTTCAATATCGGCCACTTTTATCCTTATTCTTCACTTTCTAGGAATACAAGACTTTTTCTGTTCTTGTAACATAGACTCTTGATTCATGGGCTTTATACCTATTACTCGGTCTGCCTGAAATATCTTTTTCAAGGATGCTTCCTTCCCATCCTCAGGACCCTAGTGTCATCTGCTCAAAGAAGTCTTCTTTGACCACTCCAGTTAAGGTGGTCCCCATCCATGTTACTTTCTATCACATTTTTTTTGTATCACTCATTTTAATTTTCAATTATAATATCATAATATTTTATAATGCTTATATTAGCAAATATATCAAGGAAATCTTATGTTTATAATTTATAATATCTAATGGCATAATTATTATAACATATTATAATTTATAATATAACGTGTTTCTTGTCTTTTATCTCTCTAGTAGAAATTACACAGAACCAGAATGGACATTGTTGATATTGCTCACTACCTCAGCCCTGCACTAGCTTACAGAAAGTATCCCATATATGAATGAATGAACAAGTGAACAAATGAATCCTCACAGAAATCCTATGGGGCAACTACTTTTCAATTTACAGATAAGGTGACTTCTACACCTCAAGTTACAGATGAGGTGATTGAGACAGAAATTAAGGAACCAATTCAAAAATCACAGAGCTAGTAAGTGGAAGATCCAGAGTATGAACTTGTGGAACCAAACTTGATTCACTAGGCATAATGTCTTTCCTGTAGGTATCACATTCCATATAATCTTTATAGCAATGGCAAGTTATTTTAAATAAATATTTTATAGAACTATTTTAAGATAATCTTTAAAAATTCAGTGGAACAAGTGAAGAGAGATGGTAGAGAAGCCAATTAAAGGTATAATTAAGCTTCCTAAAGGAAGCAACACTTCTTCCTTAAGCACATAAAATTTAAGTCAAAAGTAAGAAAAATTTTATTTGTGTATCTTCTAATTCCATCAATGCTTGCGGTATAACTGTGTGGCTCATAATGATTTAGTAACAGTTATCTTTTAACTACCTTTATTTTCCTTCCATGCTGAAGGAGCTTAGTTAGTGTAACTCTTGACATTTCTTTGCCCCCAATCAGGGGGAGGGACTTGACTTATCTGTACACAGTGGAAGAATAAACCAGGCCTGCTTGGCTCACACCCCCACTTCCTCTCCTTAGAAGACACTAGCCTAAAGGAAGACTATTTCTTATCGCTGCTTCTCCAAAGGCAGTTTGTTGCCCACCACAGAATAGTCTGCCAGGCCAATGCTGCCTGTGACTGAGCAGGTCAATTACCCAATCCAGGTCCAACATTGGTTCTTACATTAAGTTTTCTAAGACTCTGTCAGTATTAAATCTGATAAAGCTTCAGGCTATCTGCCACCAATTTGTTTTATTTCTCAATTTGTTCAGGGTTGGGTATGAAAAAAGGGTGCTATTTATCAGATCCTCTTCAAAGAGATAGATAGATAGATAGATAGATAGAGAGATAGAGACAAGACATCCAGGTACTTGGTTCCATTGAAAAAAAATGAAAACATGAAGAAGAAAACATTTTTACAGCATGATAAAAGGTCTGCAGGTAAGACTGACACAGGTTTTAAATCCTGGCATAAACTCCTTTACAAGGCATTTAAACTAATGATTTCCTCAAGTGTAAAATGGGAATAATATAGCTACTTTTCAGGGCTACATAAGAAATACAGGAAATGTTTTACAAATATTTGGCACATTACAGGGAATTAATGAAGTAACTACTGCTGCATCTATATACTACTATAATATCAAAACAGGAAATATGGAGAAAATCGACATAGCTTTTGGTAAATACCTCATGTTAGATGGAATATGGTAATACATTTATATGTTATTGAACTTAGAAGAGGGTAATGGATTAAGGATTCATGAAGTTAAGCAATGGCTAAAAATCATTCATTCAAAATATTCATTCATAAGCATTATAATTTTATGATCACGAAAACAGAACAGAATCAAAAAGTAACATTAATCTGAATTTGGTACATATGAGAAAAACAGAAATAGTATGTGAAAATTAAAATATCTGACATGAATAATCAATGGCTAAAGTAAAGGAAAAAAGGGAAAGGACTAGGAGATTTAAAAACTAATTTTTTAAAATGCCATGCATGAATTGGTTTATAAGCAAAAATATGGTAATAAAATCAAAAGGTATAATAAGACAATTTCATCATAAATATAAACAGATTTTATATTATAGATCAAATTACAGCAAAAAAGGTAGAAAAAACTAGGAACTGAGCTAGCTAACTTAGGAACCCATGACACTGACTTTTTTAAAAAATATTTTTTGGTTATTGATGGACATCTATTTTATTTGCTTATCTATAGGTGGTGCTAGGAATCAAACCCAGTGTCTCACACATATGAGGCAAGCACTCTACCACTGAACTACATACAACTCCAGCCCCTGACTGACCTTTTAAAATAGATACCATAGCAACATGTGTTTAGTTATTGTCTGTAATGCTACGTTGTAGCCCTAACATTTCTTCTACATCATAGCTGGACATACAACTGGCTGTATGGGGAAGACAGAGGAAGGATTTCTATAAGACTGACAGGTTTCTTCTAAGAAAATGGATGAAAATTACTGATAGAAAGAGTTCATGCATAAGATGGGGAAGAGTATCTATTCCAAGAAATGACTTCTTAGAAAGAAAGTATTTGGAGACACAAAAGACTTTGAGTCTAAATCTTAGCTTTGGCATTTATTAGTTAGGACTAATCCCTGTCCCATTAAAAATAAATAAATTAGTGTTTCAACTTTTCCATCTATAAAATAAGTCCAATATCATCTATTTTGTGTAGAGTTGTGAACACTGGCATTAATTTAAGAATTCAGCACAGTCTAATGCATATAAGAGTACTCAAATATTATTGCTCATACTCAAATTTCTCTTGTTTAATGCTTCTAAACTCTAATTTCATGAGTCTAATGTCATAATTCTAAGCAGCAATAACATAGCGTTTCCTCTTTTCACAAGTGTTTTACAATTATTTTATTACAGTTATTAATGGGTAGAAAAAACTTCATTATTTCAGTAGTTAAAAAGCTTTAAAAGTCCCCATTATAAAAATAAGAGGATCTTATTGGATAAAATATATATATATATGTATGCATATATATTATATATATCTTATTTACATGTATCTTTATATTATATACAATGTTATATATTATCTATATCTTACATATACATCCTTTACATATAAACACACACACACACACACACACACACACACACACACACACACACACACACACATATAAAATGATTTATTTTTTTCCAAAAAGAAAAAAGGTATACCTTATATTTGAACTTAGATATTATACTTAAAGAATCGTACTCTTTTAAATATAAACTATTCTGGGGGGAAAAAAAAAACAAAAACAGGAATTTAGAAATTAGCCTTGACTATAAAACTCACCTGACTTTCTCTTTCTTTTTTAGTCATAAGTACAAGTTCCTCTTTAGCATTACTCAGTTCTTTCTCCAGTCCTGCAACTGTGTCCAAGTCTCCTAAAATGAACACATAGTGCCAGTTTTAATCACTAAAAACATGTAATCTCTGCTGCCTCGTTTTTGAGAAATTTACTTGGAATATGCATTCCAGCAATTAAGAAAAAATAAACACACACACACACACACTGTTTTATAGCATTATTTATAATAGCAAAATATTGCAATCACTCTACATGCGAAAGAGAAAAGATGGAATCAGCTACAGTGTATTCACATTAAGGACTATATATATATACAGCTATAAAAAAGAATGAGGAAGTTCATGAACTTATATGGAGCAATTTCAAGGAAACGTTAAGTGAAAGAAGCTATGTTCAAAAGAATACTTCTATCTGGAAAAGGGGGAAATATGTGACACACACATATAAATTATGTATGCACATGATTCATCTGTTTATTTTTGCAAAAAGATATTTCATTAATGATAACACAGAATTTAACAATTTACCTTCAGAGAATGAAAAGAAACATGAGAGAAAAGATTGGAAAGCAGAGGGGACTTCTGAGAATATTTTTTTCATATACTTGCCTTTTTAACTGTGTTAATGTTAAATTTTGAATGTGTAGGTTAGTTTGACAATAATAGGACATAAAAATCTAAAATTATGGAATACAGAAGTAGATATTATAATAATTTTTTAAAAGACACAATCCACTTACACAACAAATGGAGTGCGAAGATAAGGGCAAGATAACTCTTTTTTGTAAAAGAATTTCATAACAGATAAGAGAAAAAATTTAAGAACTAGGAAATTAATTTTTAAAAGTTCAAGCAAGGTTTAAAGAATGCTAAAGCCACTGACTATTGGGAAACACAACTGTCAGCATCTCAAGCTATCAGCCTGTAGAGCACTTACTAATTACAAAGGGGAAAATGAACCTTTACAATGGAGAGATCTGGCACACATTACAACCTTAACCAAAGGATAAAATTTGTTACCACTACGTAAAAATTTTTCCACATTTGATGATCTGATACTTATTCCTGTATATCCAATTATTCAACTTGAAGCAAACTGACCAATATGCACTAATGGGATACACCCAGAAAGACATCACTCATAGGATTCTTGACAAAAATGTTTTAACCTGAACCTAACCATGAGGAAACAATGATAGACAGTGCTCTGAATTCTTCAAAAATCCTAATGTTGTAAAAGACAGGAGGAAAAAGGTTGGAAAACTGTTCTAGATTAAAGTAGACTGAAGACAGGACATCTAAGCACAATGCATGACCCCTGGTGGCAAGAAGAAGCAACTACAGAAAATGTTATTGAGACAATGAGAATTCTAAATATGGATTATATATTTAGATAGTAAAAATACATTAAGGTCAAATTTCCTAAACAAGATAATTACATTGTAAACATGTAGGAGAATGCCTTTGTCCTTAGAAAATACTTGCTGAAATATTTACAGATCAAATGTCATGATGTTTATAAGAATTTAGAAAAAAAGCATTATATCTATATATGTTGTGCACACGGAAGGAAAGAAATAATGCAAATGTGGCAAATGTTAACAATTGATGAATCCTAATAAAAATGTATATGGGTATTCACTACACTATTGTTGCCACTTTTCTGTAGGTTTGAAATTTCCAGAATAAAAAGTTGGGGCAAAGTATGTTTTTTTCTGCTATCATATATATCTAATTAAAATAAATAAATAAATTTTAAAAAGAAAAAGGCAAATATAAAGTAAATTACACAAATCTAGCATTCATTACTTTTGGGGCAATGCAAAGGTTTCTTGTTAGATAATGAAACTTGTGCCATTTTCCCACAGAATCATCTAATACCATACACTATAATACAGGCGCAAACTTTTTACATTCTTGGTGACAAAAGAAATCACAAGTTAATTGTTTAAGTTTACACCCTTTCTGGTTCCAGCATTATAATCCCTACCTCATTAATCATCACCAGTAGCTACTTCTGTAATTCTCTGGGAAATAGTTCCTTAAAGCTACCCTAAATACCAACCTTTTGCTCTGTAAATGCAGAAACTCCAATCCAAGGTTTCTACTTGAGTTTTGCTCCCACCATGCTTAGAATGTGATTGTCTTTGGGGAGTTCAAGCCCTACAGACATTTGTTGAATAAGGTTGAGCTTGGAAAATAATTCAGGTATATTGTCCCTCCTAATACTTTAATGTAAGTGTTGTCAAGTTACTATGAGCACCCCATTATTGAAAGATATCCATTAGAATGTATCAGTTCCATTGGTCCTGTTGTGCAGGTTTGGAAACACTACTCTGGCATTTCCGAATGCCTGCAAAACTCTCTCAAAAGGAGAATTTGGGTTCAGTTTCCCTGGAGTAAACTATGAACTCTTTTTTTTTTTTTAAATATTTATTGTAGTTGGATACAATATTGTAGTTGTAGTTGGATATAATATCTTTAATTAATTAATGTATTTTTATGTGGTGCTGAGGATCAAACCCAGGGCCTAGCCTGTGCTGAGCAAGCACTCTACCACTGAGCCACAACCCCAGCCCCAACTGTGAACTCTTATCAACATAAATTATGGGCATTTCTTCTCAGAACTGACATGTCTCCAGCCTTTCAGAGGAATCCAAACATTTTTTTCTGTTAAAAGAAAGAGTTGTGGCCAAACCTATTAACACAGAGATACAGGAAGGAAAACAAAAGATCTTTTCATGAAACAAAATTTGATACTTACCTAATGTGGACCTGGGAATGCTGGCATCCTCTTTGGCAGGCAAGGAAGTGCTATCATTTCTGGAGGGCATTTGCATTGATGCCTAAAAATTGGAAGAGTTGGGGAATTTAGGAAGACACAGGAACTATGATCACAATGGCAGGACTTGCAATATTCTCATACAGTTTCATATTAAAAGTTATTAAACTTATATGCCTGAAATGTAAGCAAGAAATGCTGCTGACTTGAAGTCTACATAAGTCTACAGTTCTTACTTGATCAGTTTGCTCTCCCAGATTGGGGCTCATGGAAGTAGCTTTAGCTTGTTGGTTAGAGATGAGTGTTTGAGTCATCATTAAGTCTTTCCCTCCTAAATGCTGGCGTATAGCCTGTAATTCTAAATTTCTTTCCATTAGGGCTTGCACCATCTTCTCTGCAGCAGCCTAGTGAGAAGAAGTCACAAATAACATTAGAAAGATATTGCAGTAAAATAAACACAATTTGTTTTCAAGTGTAATTGCTTAAAGGCCAACCATTTAGAAAAACCTATTTGGGGGGGCTGGGTTTGTGGCTCAGTGGTAGAGCACTTGCCTAGCATGTGTGGGGCACTGGGTTCAATTCTCAGCACCACATATAAATAAAGTAAAGGTCCATCAACAACTAAAAAAAAAAAGCTACTGGGACCCTAAGAAATAGTTTCCTTGCTATCAGTTTATAAAGAAAAATAGTCAAGTGAGTAGGAAAACAAAGTTGCTCATAGGCAAAATGTTGGAAAAAAAAAAAACATAACACATTTATTACAGATAAGAGAAACTCAAGTAGATTCTGCTAGAACTCTATTGGACTAAGGTGTTAAGGTCCTGGTTTGAATTGGTGTAACAGATGACTGTCTTTACTCTTACTTGTTTCTTTGCCCTGGATTACTCTTCACCTATATATCTGGATGGTTTGCTCCCTTCAGGTCTTTGCCAAATGTCACCTTATCAGATTGGCCTTCCCTGAGTATCCTGTCTAAAACAACAATCTTGTGAGTCACAAGGCACAAATATTCAGTTATGTGTAAGTTCTAGGGATCTAATGTACAACACAGCGACTATTGGTAATAATGTTATATTGTTTACCTCTATTTGCTAAGAGTAGATCTTTAATGTCCTCACTATGGATCCACACATAGGAAATAACTGTTTCCTAAGACATTGTATCCATCTACAACTAAAAAAGTATTTTTTTTAAAAAGCCATTTAGGTGATTCTTCTGCATGTAAAACTTGAGAATGCAGAAGAATATAACTAATACTATTGCTGAATTTAAAATCTTCAGTCATTTCCATTCGCTCCAAGGTTCCATTATTTTATTATCTGCTGTGTAGTAAAAAGATGTATAATAAGACTAATTCTTTCAAATAACAGAGGTTAAAAAGAAACTTCAAAGACTTAGTAGCCTCTTGTCAAAGACTTAAATGATTCACAATAATTTTGTTAGGTCTCTTCTAGAAGTGATCATTGAAGTATGTGGCAGGATGTTTCTAACAAAATGTGAATTTACTTCAGTAGGCCAGAGAATTAGAAGAGTGGAATATCACTATCCCATGTTACAAGAAAGCATCAGAAAATATTGTGGTAACATAACAAGGCAAATAAGAATGCAGCTTCCTTCAAAAACTGATTCTGAGCTATTGGTCCTTAATATGCAGCATAAGTCAACTAGTAGTCTTTGCCCTTAAGGAAAAAGATAAAAATGAAGGGAAAAATAAAAAATTATTTCTGAAATAGTTGTATACCATTATTTTTAGATTAACACTCAATATTGAGTATGGGAATGTATTCTCTTCATGTCCTTTCAAAACCAATCATTTTTTTTCCTCCTGAGATAGGAAAGAAATACCTTTTTGGGGGTGAGTACCAGGGACTGCACTCAGAGGCACTCAATCACTAAGCCACATCCCCAGCCCTATTTTGTATTTTATTTAGAGACACGGTCTCACTGCATTGCTTAGCACTTCACTTTTGCTAAGGCTGGCTTTGAACTCGAGATCCTCCTGCTTCAGCCTCTCGAGCCACTGAGATTAAAGGTGTACACCACTGTGCCCAGCGAAAGAAAATACATTTAATTGTAAGTTTTTCCATACCTTGAATGGAAATATAAAATGTCACTCAAGTCTTGATAGTTTAGAATTAAAATCAAAACACTCCAAAATTCCATACCTTGTTCTCTTAAAATGATCAAAGCATTAAGAAAAAATCAGTATAGACAATGCAGTTAATGAACACGTGTTTTTGGCACATTTCCAAATGTGGTGTTTAAAACACATTTAACACTTGGATGATTGATGTAAAACTGAAATCTATTTAATAAACAGCAGGAGAGAAACTATGGAGTTTCTCTGTATATCATGTAAAATGATATACACATGTTACAAATGATACTTTTCTGGTCTCTGCACTAGTCCTTACCTGGCTCTCCTGCTCCCTGGTGCTCACAGACTGAAGCAGAGCCTGAACCTCCATTTCATGTTCCAAAGCTTGTTTGTTCCGATCACTTAGGAGGTCCTGCAGCATTCTTTCTTTTCGCTGTAAACGCTGGCAGAGCTCCTCAGCTATTTCACTCTGTTCCGGTCCCAGTTTGCAGAGCAATGTTGCACTAAGATCCTAATGCAGAAGGAATGGTGTAAGATTTTGGAAAAAAAGTTCTTTCTAACACATACTGAAATGCATATAAGAACTGTCATGGAAGAAAGAGCTTTGAGGTTCTTGAGAATAAGCATCATGTTTTATCCACTTTTGTTTCCCCACATTTAGGAAAGGCCTATGACTCAGAAGGCTAGACATGCTCAGTGAACAAACACTAACAATATAAAATATATAGAGTGACAACTTACATATTATTCTCTGAAATAAATTCTTCTCTTATTTGCTCAGGGAACATAATAATTAATGTTAGATGAGAACAAATGGACACTCAGCCCAAGTGTTTATTTTCTCCCCAGCAAAAACTTTTAGGGGGAGCATCAAACAGAAAGTTAAAAAGGAATGACAAAAACTGTTTTAATAAGCAGGCTGATGCAATTCCTATCTCTATATTGGTGGTTAAAACTGTGAAGCCATACTGCCTGGGTTGAATACTGGCTCTGACACTTAACTAACTGTTACCTGGATAAGTTAACTTCAGAAGTCTTTTCCTTGTCTGTAAAAAAGGGATAATATTATGTCCCTCATATATTTGTGAGGATTCAATAAGTTATTGCCCATTAAGCTCTTAAAATAGTACCTGACCTGGCATGAGCACCATAACTAATAAAGGTTAGTTATCATATTATAGATGCATATTTTCGATCACATTAATTCTCATATAACTTCTTTGAGAAAAATAAAGATCATCTTAAGTTTACAGATATGGGGAACAAGTCTTAGGGAAAGCCAATTACTTGCCCAGAAAATGAAACTAAAGACTTGGATAACTTGCTTCCCAGACTTCTAGAGTCCTAAGTCAAGACTGAAATCAAGTAACCACTAAGCCAACTGCTTTTAAGATAACTGAGGTCTTGCCTCCACTTCTTTGTTCCTGTCATGAAGAGATGTCTGTAACTGCTGAACGATACTCTCTTGTTCCTTCTGCCAATGGCTAAATTTGGTTTCCATTTCTTCTTGTAGCCACTGGAGGTTGTGACAGGTAGCAGTTAACTGTTCAACTTCTAGGCCTTTGGCCCTCAGGAGACTTTCCATGCTCTATAGTTACAAAGAAAGCAATCATAAGTTAAAAGAGCTATTCTATACTTCTCATGATAAATGAGAAATTAGATCCACCTTCAAATTAGCACCTATTGACTTTTTTGTAAGAGGAGAAAACTAAGTAACTAATCTAACAATGCCATACTAATTTTTTTTTGTTTTTAGAAATTCTTAACTAGTTTGTGGAGAGAGAAATACTAGGCCCATGATAAAATGGAAACATTATAGAGGAAGTAATTTCTCTGAAGAGAAAGTAAATGACTCCTTTAAAAAGTGACAGATGGTTAGTTATATAAGCTTTAAAATAAGTATGTAAATAAAAAGCTCATGGTAAATGTTAGTAAAATAAACAAGTGTTCTAATTGTGGGAATACAGGGACGTGTATGTAATATTAACGAGATGAACAACAGTTATACCCTGGAAATGCTTATGTAAAAGTGTATATGCGTGGGGAAGGGTGTGTATGTATCTATATCCAAATCCCATTTCCAAAGATGAAAAATAAATTAGAACCATGTAAATAGAAACCCATATTCACTGACTTCCTCTACAAAAACAGAAGTGCTGTAATTTCTCACAGTTTTTTTTTCTAATTTTTAAGTTAGACACAATACCTTTGTTTTTGTTTTCTTGTTTGTTTTTATTAGCTACACATGACAGTACAATGATCTTGACAATTCATACATTCGAATCAAATGGGGTATAATTTCTCATTTTTCTGATTGTACAGGTTGCAGAATCACATTGGTCATACAGTCACCTATATACATACAGCAATAATAATGTCTATTTTATGTGATGCAGAGCATAGAATTCCATTCCTCATGTGTGCTAGGCAAGTATTCTATCACTGAGCTACAACCCCAGCCCTAATTTCTCACTTTCTAGTCTATAATGATGGAACTAGTAAGTGCTATTTTGTTTTTATATATATGTGTGTGTATGAATAAAAACAATATACGTGTGTACACACACACACACACACACACACACACACATATATCCATATACTTTATAAAGCAAATACTCTGGTTTTCAGAAAATGATGGAGGAGGCTGATGCTTCAGGCTTAGAATGCAAGTGGGAGAGGAATACCAAGTCAAGACAGATTTTGCTCTTACATGCATGGTAGCTTCATTAGAAGAGAGGACACTGCACAGTCTCTCTATGTCATGATCTCGCTCTCTCACAGCAAGATGAAGCTGGCGCAGTTCTTTGTCTTTTTCTTCTAGAGCAGAGAACTTTTCATCTATAGCCCGCTGTAACAAAAAGTAAAGCTCCTAATTCTACAAAGTTCATTATCTTGATTACCATTTACTCAATGAGCTTCAAAGGATGAGAGAATGGAAAACCAAAACCCCAAAGGAGCAAATTAAGTAGACATAAATTTCTATGATACTCATGTACATAGAATAACCTATAGCCCAATAAGCAAAACCACAACACGTACCTCTAGAGCAATAGCTCTATCATGTGTCCGTTGCCGAAGTTTCTCAAGCAACATTTCATTTGCTTCAGGGGTTTTTTCTGACTTATCTCGATACTGTAGGAGCTCCTGAAATTCCTAATGAGACAAAAGACATTCCTTTATTCACTTATCTATTATTAACTGTATTCCTACATTTTGCTAAGTAATCTGTCATTTAAGATAAAAAACATGATCATTCTTCGCAGGGGGAAAAATTTAGCAGAGATAGCATTCATGTAAATTGTTAACTATTCTGCAACATACAACATGTATAATACATAGAACTGATAACCAATCTTCAACATATAAACATACTAACATGCTTGACAGCTAACTAGTAGGGGAACACAGGGTATATTGCTTGACTCTCTGCCTAATGGTGCAATAAAGATCTAACAAAGGAGGAACGATTTGCACTGATAAAAGACTAGGATTTCTGGGCTGGGAATATAGCTCAGTTGATAGAGTGCTTGTCCTGCATGCACAAGGCCCTGGGTTCAATCCCCAGCACCACAAAAGACTAGGATTTCTTAAATGAAGAGGTCCTAGGGGTACATTCATAAGAAAAAAAAAAAAAAACACTTTTATACACAATATATGCATACAATGAAAAAAATCAGATACTCAGTGAAATATAAGCGATTCAATGTGAGTGAAGCTTAGAGTAGATGGCAGAACTGATCACTCTCCTTTCTCTCTCTCTCTCTCTCTCTCTCTCTCTCTCTCTCTCTCTCTCTCTCTTGTGGTAATGGGGATTGAATTCAGGGGCACTTAACCACTGAGCCACATCCCCAACCCTATTTTGTATTTTGTTTAGAGATAGGGTCTCACTGAGTTGCTTAGCGCCACTTTGAATTCGCAATCCTCCTGTCTCAGCCTCCTGAGCCACTAGGATTACAGGTGTGTGCTATTGCACCTGGTCTGATCACTCTTCTTAATATCACATTTTTCTTTAAAACTTTCATTCTGTCATTTAGCTTTCAGGAAATTTATGTACAGATGTCTTCTCCTATTAGATTGAGAGAGTAGCCAAATCTCTTCGTTTTCCCAACCCCTGGCATAGTGTCTAACTCACAGAGGTGCTTACCATTTGCTGAATACTGGTTAAGTCTTTCAGGTCTATGCAGATGTTTCTTACTTGATGATCAGCATCTTGATTTAGATTGTATTTTCTACTTATTTTAAATCTTCCTGATTCCCAAAACTTAACATTCTACTTACAGCAGGATCTCAACACAGATGATTAATACCTTCATATTACAGGAACAAGAATTTCAGAGCTCTATGAGTACAGTTTCATTGAAGTCATAAACACTCACCTGAAGTAGCTGCTCCTTGTGACTTAGACTATGGTTTAGGTGTTGAATGTTTTGTTCCTGGGTTCGAATCTCATTGTATTTTTCAGCCTCCAGGGTACGAAGCTGTTGGCTCTTATTCTGCAATTCTCCTTGTAGCTGCTGCAAAGCTTTCCGCAATTCCTGAATTAAATATATTCCCTTCTTAAAGCAATCTAAAGTTTTTACATGGTCATTAGATACATTAAAGTTTTCAAGATATATAATGAAATATACAATAGCAGAAAGTGCTATTGTTAATATTGCTATTGAAATTTGGATCAAATAGGATATGAAAAATTGTGAAAAAACTGTAGGGGTAGTAGGAAATAAACTTGATATTAGAGTTCAATGCGAACTTTAAATATTTCATGTATAAATTCCCATCAGAAGGGATGTAAATAATACAGAATTATAATAAGTGAATGTTCTTTTTTTCACACACCCATGAGTTATAAGTGAATACTTTGAATGTTTATAGTCTACACATTTATATAAATATGTGTGCAGATATTTATAAATAATAGGTATATATGCAACGTACTGTAAAAAAAGAAAGGGAGCTCTATATAACAATTAAACAAAACTCAGGATATGTTTCCTTTGTGTGCATAATAAAAAGTTGAGAATTATTTCCATCCCTATCCTTCTACTATTACCCCCAAACTATCAAGACAACTGAATTTTAATACTTCTAAAGGAAATTCAGGTCTCATATTTATCCTCCAAAGTACTAAACCAGGAAGATGCTTCAAAAACTGTACTTTTAAATCTGAGTGTCAGGGAGTCTAAGAGAAGCTAGCACAAAAAAGATCTTAAGATCTTCAAACAAGACAGACTGAGAGAGTGAGAAAGAATATACTCTAAACCAAGAAGAAAAAGAAATTCATTTAAGAGTTATGTATTAGACATTTTTCAAATTACACGACTAATTGTATTTTCCATTCCTTAGACCTCGGACATTCTTCCCCACTTTTCTGTTTGGCTCACTTTCACACCTCCCCCTGCTTCCAGAACACCTCATATTTCATCAAGCTTTCCCTGACTCCCTCTTCAGCCCCTCCTACATATTCTTATAAAAATCCATACATGGCTCCTCTGCAGTATTAACCATACTGATATTCTGTTCATGTGCTTTTCTCACACTAAATTATAAGTTAAGAGGAAGGAGCCTGTGGTATTCGCCATTATACTTCCACAATGTAGTTCAATATCTGACACATGACACATGGGCAACAAATGTTAAACTGAATTACTCAGATTAAAAAAATGACTTAGAGGTTAAGGTTCAACATACACAGTCCTGCTAAAAAGTTACTATCAGGGCAAAGTCAGCATTTGGGGCTACAAAGTGGTTAATGATTTACCTGGTTATGTTTCCAAGAAGCTTCTTTCTGCTGTTCACTCTTGTTTGCTGCAGCTTCTGCAAATTGCACACATCGCTTGGCATCAGCAAGTTGGCGTTCCTTCTGTCGTACCACCCTCTGAAGCTTCTGTATTTCAAGCTGGCTGCAGAATAAAGCACTCTGAAGATCAAGCAGAGCCACCTGTTGCTGAGCTGGGGAAGTACCCTCAGAGCTCTGAAGAAAGAGAAGAAATTATCCTCAAGAGGAGGGCAAGCATTGAACACCTGAGAAGACTGTAAAGACAAAACATAAAACCAAATGGCACATGCCCAACTGAAGTCTCTCCCTATGACGTTCACATACCTGAAGCTGTCCAAGCTGGTTTTGGTGCAGCATTTCTCGAAGCTTTGCCATTGTGTCATTTTGACCTTCAATCACCTGGTATAACTCCTCAGTCTGAAAATGAGAGAGAAGTGCCAAACATGTTAACAAACTAAATATAAATTCAATTATCTTGCCTGTATAGTAACAGGATTCTTACAAAACACCAATTTAGGTTAAGATACAATTTTTCCAGGTTAAGATTTGTTAGTCTGATAATACATATTTCTACAAAATATAGAATACTGTCTACTTTGATGGGACAAATTGGTTTCTCACAGGTTCTTGATTACTAAATATTTTACCTCATTTTCCCTGCTTTTCAGAGTTTCCTTGAGGCTTTGAATTGTACCATCTTGCTTCTGAGATAACTCCTGAGCAGACTTTAGTTCAGAGCTCATTTCATTTAGTTTCTCTTGAAGAGTCTGAATTAAAAAAAAAAATAGTTTGCTAGTTTGTTAGGTCAAGGATATCTGTAAGCTTTAATGCAACCAAAGTACTTCCTCAAAACCAGGTTCTGAAGAATTTTTTACAGAATAGTACTTTCTTATTTTTCTCACATACAGTAACCACTAAAGTTTAAAGCCAATCAACACAAGGAAATAGAAATAAATGTGAAATACTTCCTTCAATACTCAGTTGCCTCAATTCCATGCACCATGCTTTCTCTATAATGGTAGCTATAGTAGGCACTTGTCCACATGAGTCACTGTGGATCCCTCACCTAAGACCAAGGAGCTTCTGCTATCTTTATATGGGACGGGATACTACAAGGACTCAGCAGGCAAGAAACTCAGCATCCTAGATTGTGGCATTGTTTTTCTAACAGACATGAAAATCCATGAGCTATAAAGAAGTGAAGTTAAGCTAAGATCAAAAGCACAAAGATCAAAAAGTGATACCTTACACTGTTAAAGGTTGGGTGCAAGTTTTAATTGCATTCCTAAACGATACCAGATATTGGAATCTGGGCAGACCTCGCTAAAATCTTGATGAGAAATAAAGGAAAGGACTAAACTTATAAGTGAAAGTTCCCTAGAGCATCAGAAGACCACAGAATTCACCTCTCAAGTCCTACTCGGGTCAAAAGACTTGGGCTACAGCCAATCACATCCTCAGGAAAATCCTGTGCTCTCCAGGAGCACAGGACTAATCATACCTTGTTGGTGGCCTCTGTTTGCTGGAGTTTTTCCTGAAGTTCTGCCATGTGGGAATCAGATATAGACTGCTGAGTTACGGTGGTCTCATCTGAGTTCCTCTTTTGTTGTTTGAGTACCAAATCTTCAGGCACGGACTAGGATGAAGCAGCAAGACAAGATGAGTTAAATGCAGCCAATAATAAATTTTACTTTTATGTTCAAATATCTGTGGCATGTTTTTTCCACAGATTGGGAACACCAGAATTGTTACATGAATTACCAGTAAGACTTCCTGAAGACAATCCTGGTCCTTGCTAAGAGCAGTGATTCACCTCCATCCTTTCTATGCTCTCCAGCCTTCCCACCCACTCACACAGACTACGTAACTAGGTGAGGTGAGGCAAATAATTCAGTTTAAAGAGAAGGGGGATTTTAAAAAGGAAATACTTATGGTGACCAAATGTTTGCTTTATTCTATTTTTAATCAGGGAATTGAAAAGCTATATGGATGAATCTTATGCCATTCCTAAGAAGAAAAGTTTTATTATAATTACCTTTCTTACAACAGTCCTGTTTACATTATTGGAAAAACTGGCACATTTGAATATGAATTAGATATTAGAAAATACTCTTTTATAAACCTAAACTTTCTAAATTTGTTAACTGCACTACAGCTGTAAAAGATCTCCTTGTTCTTAGGAAATACATGCAGAAGTATTTAAGGTTAAGTGACATAATATCTACAACCAATCCTCACACATTTCAGGAATTTTTTAAAAATAATGAGCCTATACAAGGATAGGGATAAAACAAATGTGGCAAAATATCAGCAAGTGGTAAATCCAAGTAAGGAGTAAATAGGAGTTCTTTGTTCCGTAAATTTGAATTTTTTTCAAAACAAAAAGGAAGAACTTACAGGTACATTAAAAAATAATTATGTATATTTACATATACATATATACTTAAATATATATACGTGTGTATTTTTATATGTATATATATGTATATGCCTAATTAAAGTCAGGTATACAGTACATCCTGGATAAATAATCTACAGTGGTATGGGAAGGAAGTATGACTTATAAGGATATCAATTCACTAAAAATATTCAAGAGGAAAAAATGCATTATGTACATATGGGATGACTGATCAGTCTAAGATAAACTAATTAAACTGTGCCTTATAATCATCATGAGTTAAAGATGTTAAAATAAAATTTAAGGACACACTGTGGCATTAAATAACATTTCCCCTCACATACCTGACACTCCAGTTAGGAATATAAATTCACAAGGAAGGAAGACAAAAAACAAGCAACTGTTATTCATTTTTTTCTTTCCTTTGCACTTGATTAGCACCTTCCAGGCAGTAGAGCTTACCTCATATTCCTTCCTGTTTAGAAGTATGAAGATCTTTTCTATCCCTTCCGTGCCATTTATCTCTTTCTCTAATTTCAGTTAAGTACTATAACCTGCACAGTACCCTGTGAGGAATTGTGGGGAATATAATGCTAATGCATAGTTTTAACTAAACAGTCTACTAAGTTTACTGAAGAGGTATTTCCTATCATAAATACAGAGAAATACATTCATTTCAATGGGAAATGTAGGAAAGGCTCTTCAAGCAGACAAAATTTTACCCTGCATAGGGACTGGAGTTGTAGACCAGTGGCAGAGTGCTCACTTAGCATGTGTGAAACCCTGTGTCCCATCCCCAGAACCCCCCCCCCCAAAAAAAAAATCCTGGATCTAAGGAGGGGTAGAATCTTCACAGGGCATCTCAGAGCAACAGAAACAGGAAAGTGAGAGAAGTGTGGAGCTAATGGATACAAATTGTGACTTCCTTTACCATTTTAGTGTTCATGTAATTTCACCCTTTAGAAAGGATACAATTAATAATTATATCAGCATAACAGGTATAACCAGGGCCTATCCTGAGCAAACGTGTTATCCTATTTAAAAGTCTAGAGCTATTTCTGAACAGCTAGTAAAGTCCATTAACCCCCCTCCATTTCATTATTTAGGAAGTCAAAATTTCAAAATTCTAAAAGACACGAATACCAAAGAGATATCAAGAAATATTTTTAATTATAAATAGATGATGGGAACTAAAAATAATCACATAGGTTTTAACAAGTTAGTGGGGGCATCTCACAAAAGAATCTAAACTTATGACATCATTTTTTAGAAGCTAGATCTCAATGCTTATTTAGACAAAAATGAGAAACTGACCCACTCACTGGATTTTCTTATGCCTACCAAATATCAGTTACCAGTGAAGGATCCATTAATTTAATATATTTTCTCTTGCAACACATACATGTTGAGTACCTAATGGTAGGCACAGGTCCTAGAGATCAAGTACTATAGGACAAAGTCACTACCTCATTCAAATATACTTTGCAGGGCTGGAGTAGCATAATAAACAAACAAATACAAAATATCAGCTAGTGACAAGCTCTTTGCAGTAAAATCAGAAAGCATGGTAGAGAGTTGGTGGTTAAGTTACTCTACTGTTCGGAAGAAGGCATTTAATGAAGCAGCACTTAAATGGAAATCTAAATGAAAAAGAGCCAGTCCTTCAAATATCAGCAGAGGAAAGAGCCAATGAAATAGAAGCCTAGGAAAGAGAAAGGCCTATGTGGCTAAAGGGTTACTTTCCAACAGAAATATAACATGAGCCAGGTATGTAATTTTTAACTTTCTAGTAACTTCACTGAATAAGTGAAGTTTATTTTGATATTTAAGCAAATTAGGCCAAAATATTAATATAAACATATAATCAGAATAAAATCATGCTTTACATGATTTTATTCTTATTAAGTATTTGAAGTTGGAAGTACATTTTACACTACAGCACATCTCAGTCAGAATAGACAAGTTTCAAGTGCTCAGTAGCTACTCAAGGCCAGTGGCTAGCTTACTGGATAGCTCAGGACTGGAGCATAATGGGCAAAGGGCAGAGTAACACAATCAACTGAAAAGGTAGGCAGGGGCTCAATCAGACAGTTCTCCTAGAACAGCAGAGCTAATAAAGCTGGATTTCACACCAATTGAAAAGAAATGCAATACAGTATTTTTAACAGAAAGTAATCATATTTAAGTTTTCAAAAGACCACTCTAGCTGCTCTGTGGTGATGGACTGTTGGGGAGCACCAGCAGAAGTGGAGAGAAGAGACAGGAGACTAGTGTACTACAGCAGATGAAATGCAATAGTGGCTAGGATTATAGTGGCCTTGATTGAGGTGGGATGGGGGGGTAAATGAGTGGGTTTGGACAATTTTGAAAGTACAGTTAACAGGATTTGCAAAAAGAAGTAGGATATGACTCCTAGAAAAATTTAGATATTTGATATTAATGCTGGGAATATATAAGCAATCAAAAATTTTTATTTAATAAATGAAAAAATATTAGGACAAACAAAATCAGGCCTTTTTCCTAGTTCCAAGTTCAGAGTTCTAATCCTTCAGTGGCTCTCTTAGAAAGAAGACCATATATATATATATATATATATATATATATATATATATATATAAATATGTACACACACACACACACACACGAACAGCAACTGTAAACCAAAGATTGTCATAGGAAAGTATATAATGAATCTGGATCTCATTTGAACTCACATTGGCATGAATACTCACAGGAAAACTATAATTCTATAAATATAAGGTAGTGACTTAAAAGCTTGAAGATAATTGTCTTTTTGTTCATAATAACTTTTTCTTTTATATCTCAGGAAAATGTCCTTTCAGATAACAATCTGGCAAAAGAGTACTTGGTAAGTGCTGCTGAGTAAAGAACTCATAATGAATTCAAGTGCATAAACCCATCACTCCAAACACTATAGTCTGAGATCAGAAATCCTTAAATTGTCAGAATTAGTGTTGTTCCCAGACTTTCAGTTATTAAGATCATGTTGTAATGATAATGCAATTTTAAATTAAGTCACTTTTTAAAAAATATTTTTTAGGTGTAATTGGACACAATACATTTATTTTATTGATTGATTGATTGATATGTGGTAGTAAGGATGGAACCCAGTGCCTTGCACATGCTAGGTGAGCACTCTACCACTGAGCCACACCCCAGTCCCTTAAATTAAGTCACTTTTGACACAGAATTAGTACAAATCCTTTCTAGCATCAGAAAAAGGATTGCTTCATGTTGCATAATGTAAAACCAGTAGGCTAAAAGGCATTTTAAGTCTATTGGGTTAACAGCAATTTTCTTGGCACTTTCTAGTCCTCAAAATAATGAATCATAGATCTCAAACTAATTTTCTATCCTATCATTCATAATAGGAAACAGACAAAAACCATTATCTAGCATAAAATTAAAGGCCTAATCTTTGACCAGTATCTAATAGTCTACGCTTTTCAAAGGGCCTGATCTATTTAATAGAGCTAAGCTGAGTGAGATAATTTATCATAGTCACAAAGGAGAAGATTTTGGCATTGTAAGGTTTGAAGCAAAGATCTCTTTGAATTTACATAAAAAGGGCCAGGGTTCTCTGAATTGTTGTTTTTTTAAGAAACCACACCCCTCCTATGATAGCTTTTCTACTTCAGAGCCAGACAACAAAGGAGAAAATTACCAGCTAGAATAAGGCTTAAAACCTTTCTTTAGATATCTGAAGAACCTTAGGTCTTCAGGCATGAATTCCACAGAAGGCAAAGAAATTATTTTGCATAATATCAGAAAATCAGTAAGCAGGAGAAACACGCTGTTGCTGTTTTTCTTTAATACAGAAAAAGAAGGAAAGAAAAGGAGAGAGTGAAAAAGAAAAAAATTAATCAGGAGAATCCTAATGTTGATGTTTAATAGTGCATATAACGGGAGGTAAGTGGAAGACTAAACAAAGGAATTAAAATGACCTTAACAGAACAATTTTGCTGGCTTAAAATAACAGGTTTTCTTCCTAGATCTATCAGATTAAACTAAAGGAAAATGTTTTGCTTAACAATTTTTTTTTTCTTCCTACAAACTAAAATGAGAACTATCAATGAAAATTTACATTGTATTTGTTCATAGAAATAGACAAAAACAGTCTGCCTTTGTCCCACCTAGCTCTGGTTTTTCCCTAAAGCAAAACAGCCCTTAAGGAGCTTACAATCTTATCAGGCTTAAATGATAGATAGATAGATCAAGTGTCCAGAATAAAATACATACTTACTTACAAATACTTTGAGCCCCATTTATTTTCCTTTACATTCTTAATTAATGAAAATAATAGTAATTAAACACCAAGTTTCTTGAAGCTGAATGTTATTTTCTTCCTCCCCAATGTTTTATTATTCTACAAACAGTAAAGACTATAAACCAGAAAGGTCACACCCTACTATTTTAAAAACTTCTAAGCTCCTTAAGGGCTGTTTTGCTTTAGCGCAAACCAGAGCTAGGTAGGACAAAGGCAGACTATTTTTGTCTATTTCTATGAACAAATATGATGTAAATTTCTTTGATAGGTCTCATTTTAGTTCATAGGAAGAAAAAAATGTAAAGGCACCTGACTAAAGATACAGTTACCATAGTTTACATATGCTTATTCCTCTGACAGTTTGCTTCAGGGGATCCCTAAAGAATTCTCCTGGGATACTTAGGTTACAGACAGGGCTCTTGGTTTAAAATAAGTACTTACTTGAGTTAATGTACTTCAGGAAACATGATTTTATGTATTCAATTCAAATATCTTGACTAAAAATGATCAGGAAGCTTTGGCTCTGCATGACCTAAATTATTTAAACCACGAACTTTCCAACTCTAAAATGAGAGACTGCTGAGATGTTCTTTAAAATCCTTCCCAACTCCAAAATTTGCCGAGTCCAGGCGTTAAAAAATAGTATTTTTAATTAAACATGGAGAAAATTTTTCCTCTTGCTTTACCCTTCATTTTTTAGATTTTCACCTTTCTACGGTAATTTGAGAGAGGAAAGTGACTTACTTCCCATCATCCACCAAGCCTAGTCTACTTTTTAGATCCAAATATGAGAATACCAAGTTTAATTTGTAACATCTAAGTCTATTTATAGAAATAGTGTTAAGCCCAAATTTAGCCATGAGTCTCCATTGAAAGAAAAAAGCAATAGAAAATGAGCACACAAACATTAGGCCTACAGTACTTAACATTTTATACAAATGAAAACACATTACTTTTTACTTTTTCTTAACATTTCCATGTTTTATCTGATAATTTTGTGTAAATTTGAAAACTTTACTCCTATTTCTGCTTAAGTTCTTATTGTAATACAAGCTTTATATATAATTGAACTAACTTTCAAAAATTTCATATGACAATTAACAGTATCATGTTACCAAGTCCTAAATTTCTGGAATTGTGTTATGTACCAGGCTTCCTGGAAATGCCTTCTAGATTGTCCACTTTTGCTTTAGTACCACTAAGGAATTTTAATCAGATGAAACATGCCAGAATGTTTCACAAAGTTAACTGAATCTAGTGTTTCCTGTTGCTATAGAAACAAAATACCATCTGTCAGTTCCCTGTATATAGCTGAATTTTACAGTGTGATATGAAATCAACTGGGTAAACATGAATAGCTCAAAGATCAACTGCCATTCTTTAGTAATTAAGAAAGTCAAAATAATATAATGGGTAATTCCTTTCTTAATACCAAATATCATCTCGTAGAGGTCAGTAGAAAAGCCAACTATGCAATTTGCACATTGAGACACTGACAATATTTGAATTCCCAAGCCTCTTCTATGAATGTGGTGATTAATCCTCAAATGATCCATCAATAATAATAATAATAATAATAATAATAATAATGCCTAATGTTATAATACTTTACTAGGGGATTAATGTTTCCCCCAAATTTTACCCTCTGCTCTAATTATTTGAGGTGTCTTGGGGATGACAGGCTAAATGCTCCAGGGAGCACTAACTAAAGTTCTCCCTTACAGAATGCCAATGGAAGAAAACATTTATGAATCAATAAACAAAAAGAAGAAAAGGAGGTAAAAGTTCTAGTGATAGAAATGACATTGTCTTCTTTTTGTAGGATAAAAATGAAATAGGAAATCTTTCTTTTTGTCTCAACAGATATGCAATCTTTATAATTAATGGGAAGATATCAACAAGTTATATTATAAAAAGGACTATGAAAAGCAAATTATCTGAGTGTAAATCACATTCACTAACTGGGACATTTAAAAAAAAAAAGTATCCAAAATGGGCTCAATGATTAATTTTCTCAAGTCTAGAATATCCTTAATCTCTACCTACTAGACAGAAATCATGTAAAGCCTGAAGTCAGCTAGCTCTACTCAAAGACACTTTTGAAGCCATTTTGTATACCTGGACAGGGAGTGGCAAATACTCTTCACAGAGATCATCCCACAGCTCCTGCAAGTCTGAAATCTCCAAGGGATAATTCACAGGTGTCTTGTAAAGGGGTTTCAAAGACCTGTTAATGAAACTGGAACTAACTCCATCTGTCATGATATGGCCAGGCTTGGCTCCAGATGGGCTAGATTTCAGTGGAATAGGAAGCTTGCTCCCTCGGGGGCTCTGGATGGGCTTATAATCAAGACCTTTAATCATGCTAAGAGCTAGCTCCAGTTTGTGATTATAGATATGCTGTGGAGCCTGTTCATCTGAACAACAGTCACACTTTACAAGTTCCTTTGCACTTCTCTCAGTTTCCTCATCCTTCTGTTGTGGAGGACTAGCCTGGACACTAGCATCCAAAGATTCTACAGAGGAACCTGGTGTCCCTTCCTCCATGCTTTCTCCATCTGGGGGCCCCTTTGTGCTTGATAAATCGGGTGGCCCAACCTCTGACAAAGCAGGTTCTTCAGTGCAAATGCTGGTAGACCACCTAGAGGGGCCATAAGAAATACTTCTGGCCACTTTTCGAGGCACCTTACAAATGGCTTCATAGTCAGAATCTGCAACTCGCAAAGCTGCACAACCACGGCATCTCCTGGGTCGGTTTCCAGGGCCTTCCGACGCATGACAACTGTGTGAGTCTTGAATCTGATCTTCATTTTCTACCCAGCACTCAAACCCAGAATAGGCAAAGTCTTCCTGGAGCAGGGCAGAGTATCTCACATCGGGTAAGCAGGAAATGTCAACGGTCCCACTCCCTGCCTTAGTGTCCGCGCCAGAGTCATCATTATTCTTCCGATACATACTGGCAATGCAGGACTTGAGGCGATCCTTCTCCAGCAGCAGCTTCTGCAGGCGCTCAATAGAAAGGGCTTCGATCCGGGCAATAACGGTATCGAATCTATAGATACGATCAAGCATGAAAGCACATTTGCTGCAAGCAAACTCGGCTTTGCCATCGCGACAGACATCCTTGCCCAGGACGTGCGAAAGCAGAACCTGGAGGTTAAGCTTGGACGCCGTGTGGAAGATCCAGCGCCGCTGGTTTCCACACAGCTCCCGGGCACAGATCCTGCAAACCTCCTTCATCTTCGCTCCTAGCGGGTGCCGAGCTTTTCCTGCGGCGGCTACTGAGTGATCGCTCACTATCCCCGGGTTGCGTTCGGTCTCCGGCCTCGCAGGTATCTAGCTGGCATGGTACAGTTTTGTGGAGGTCCCCACCCCGCAGGGGGGAACCTCAGCACCGCGCTCCGCTCAGGGTACCACAGTGGTCGGCCCCGCCCCTGGGGAAGCCGGGCAGGAGTGGAAACGCCGCAGGGGGATGCTGATTGACAGCAGCGCGGGTCCCGGTCCAACCTTGCCAAGTCTCGCACAGCTGTTTCTCCCGCCGCCGCGTCCTCCACGTCCTCCCGGGTTAGCAGACTGGGATCCGGGACTCTAGCAGCCGCCTAGTGCTGACGCAAAGCCAGGCCGATTGAGCATCAGATTTCAAGATGGCGCCGGCGGCCGGGCGCCTGCGGCTCGGCGAGGTTCCTCTGGGAGTTGTAGTCGTGCCAGCAGGCTCCCTACTCTGCGCATGCGGACTAGGGAGGGCGTCCCCTCGCCCCAAATCCGGTTACCGTTGCTGGCGGCTAAACGCTGACTAGGTTTTCGGTGGGTATGGAACGTGGAGGAGGACGCTGACTGCTGCATACACTTTTATCTGCCCAGATCTCATCAAAAAGATGCTCCGATCCACTTAAGGATCGCCCTGACTTTGCAGGATGCCCCAAGGCTCCTTCAGGGGAGGAGCAGGCCAAACCTCCTCCCTGCCCCTCTGTGGGCTCTGCCACGTACTCTGGAGCAGCCTGGCAGCGCCACTAGGTACCGCTGCGCGCCAACTCCTTCCGCCAAAGTACCACCTCCTCTCCCTACCGAGACTATTGCCTAGGTCTGAAGGTTCCTGGCTGCAGAGGTGGACGAGGAAAGGTTGATAACCGGAGGAAGCAAGTAGAGCGGGTTTTAGGAGACCAAGTTCAACCCTTCCCCCAACTATTGGGCGTATGCAGAAAACAGGATGAGCCTTTCTCCCTTCGATGCTGGGGGAGGGTGAAGGGGAGGAGGTGGTAGGGTTAGCAATGCTCAGTGATTTGTCCTGTATTTAGGGGGGGAAAAAATCAAAAGAGAGGGCACGAAGCAGTCATTTTAGAAAGAGTCCATCAAATACTATGTGAATGCATCTGGTTAACCAATATTCTTAAGATAATAGATGAGGAAATAGGTTTTTTCATGAATGTAGTCACCCTAATGTACATTATCATCACCAAATTGACTTTCCAGCTCAGGTAGCGGACGTTTCTTTCGTGACTGGGAAGGCAGATAGACTGAGCAAGAATCCAGAGTGTTCTGCAGTCCTGTTGAATTAGGGCTTGGAATTTCAATGACTTCACTAGTATTTAACAATAGCACAGTTCTATTATTTCTTAACAATATGCAATTCCTTATTTAACAATATACAATTCTAAATCTCTCTACCCTTGGGTACAGAACTTGGAATGCACATAAAGATGAGGTAAGGAGCTTGGACTCAATAGAATGAAAGTTATCACCAATCAAATAATAATAATTCCCTTCCTGGCTTGAGAGGAGAAAATAACTGAGAGGAGAAACAGTAACCTCAGCAATCACTCCTAGTCTTTCAGAGCAGGACATTTTCCATTTATAGTAATGCTTACCTTCTGAGATAAAGCCAGAAATAGTCTAAGCATTTCTGAACTTTATTTCTAGGACAAAGCCCATATATCTGAGCCTGGAGATATCCAAATGCTATTATTAAGAACTCATAATAAGCCCCAAACTCCTTAATTAGGATTAAATGGGATGATTTGGGGAAAATGCTTTAACAGTGTTTAGGTCAGTAAATAATAACCAGTGTTGTCGTTTTAATGGGAATATTTTAAAATAATTTAAAACCATAGGGCCCTGCACACATGATTGTATTGTTCTAGTCACCAAAACAAAATCTCTTGTAGCTCCATAAGGGAACAGGACTTAGAGCTTTGGGCTTAGTAAGCCATTTATGTTGCATATGTAATTTCATCTAAGTAATAAATGTTATGATTTGGACCTGGAATGTCCCCCAAAGGCTCATTGAAGACTTAGTCCTCAATACAACAGTGTTGGGGGATTGAGTCTTGGAAAATGATTGTATCATGAGGTCTCTGACTTTATCAGTGGATTAATTCATCAATGGAATAATACATTGATGCTTGAGTAGCTGATAGTATTATTGAGAGATGGTAGATTCTCAGGTAGGATGTGGCGCCTAGTTGGAAGAAGCACATCACTAGGGTATGTCCTGGAAATGTATTTCTTGCCCCCAGTGACCCCTTCCTCACTCTTTCTGCTTCCTGGCTGCCATGAGGTCAGCAGCTTTCCTTCACCTTCAGACCCAGAGCAATAAAACCAGCCAACCATGAACTAAAATGTGAGCCAAAATATATCTTTCCTCCTCTTAAGTTATCTTTCTCAGGTATCTTGTCCCAAGGATGGAAAGCTAACACACCGCATATTCTCACTTCAAAACCAAAACTGTAAAACAGTTCAGAGTAAAGCTCTACCTGCATTTTTTGCCTGCCTCTAGGTATGTGAGCTTTAAAATAATAAGAAATAAAGCAACAGTCTTTGGAATTTATACTGATCAATGGAAAGGCAAGGAGTTTCTGGACTGCCCTGATTAATGGACAGACTGCTTGCCAGGACATGCCCCTTCTATCTATACCCAGTCTTGTTCCAAACAGCACCAAGGACTTGAAAGTCCATAAAATTGCAAATTAAGACATTAATCAAGGTCTCCAATGAAACAAAGTACCCTTAGGAAGCAAACCCTAAATAATACTCTATGTTATTTTCTGTTCCTTAATAGGACTTTGCATCTGACTGATATCCAAACTTTAATGACAATATGTAAATAACTTGGTTTATAATGAAAAGACAATTTACTATTGAAGGGTATATTTGTGATAAGTTAAAAATCAATATATTGAGAAAACATAAAACTAGGCTTCCAACTCAACAATCAGAAAATTTGAAGGTAGTATTTTATACACCTAGAGAAATTACTTAAAACCTGTTATCTTAAGGTGGCTAATAAGCTATTATATTAGAATTAGTCCTTACATGTTCACTGGTGTTATAATATAATCAAAACTAAAGTCATTGGTGTATAGATAACAAATTTGAAAATAAAAATTTAAAAATAAAATTTACAAGAAATATTGTGATAATAAATTCAGCACTTCGTAGACATTATCCATATGATTGTGGTTAAGATTTTGTGGTTAACACTGGGGAGGCAAGCAAAATTGGAGGATAGGAATTAAACAACATTTTCTTTTGATTGTGTATACTGTGTATCATTTGCATTGTGGGCAATAAATAGTTATTCAGGTCTTATGCTTTCTTTTAAATTTAGAAAAGATTCTAAAGTTAAAATTCTAAGGATGATGCCAATTTAACACACTAACATTAGGTTCAAAGTGATAAAACTTGAACCTAAAATAATAATTTTTATAATACACATGTATTATATGGACAACTTATATATACAAAGGTTCTAAGTTAGTGATTATTTAGAGTGGAATTGTGATTATTTTTAATATTCACATTCTATAATTTTTCACAATAAGTACATGTTGCTTTTGGGATAAGAAAGAAATATTTGTACTAAGGAAAAGTTAGGATAAACACATATGGTATATTCATACAATGCCATACTAACCAGAAATTAAAAAGAGTGAACTCTGATTCATGCAACATGAATGAATCTCAAAAACATGGTAAGTGAAACAAGACATAAACAAATGAGTATATCAAGTATGATTCCATTTATTCAACATTTAAAAACAGGAAAAACACACCAATAGGGGCTGGGGTTGTGGCTCAGCAACAGAACGCTTGCCTAGCACATGTGAGGTGCTAGGTTCGATCCTCAGCATCACATAAAAATAAATAAATAAAATAAAGGTATTGTGTCCAACTATAGCTAAAAATATAAATATTAACCCCCCCCACACACACACACACATCTATAGGGAGGGAAATCAGGAGGTAGCTTCCAGGTAAGAAATTAATTGATTTGCAGAGGGGCACAAAGGAATTTTCTGGGGTTAAGAAGATTTTCTTCATCTCATTTTTTATGACAGTTATATGGGTATGTACAATTATCAAAGCTTATTGAATTAAGAACTTAGATTTGTAGATTTTATATATTTTGGTATATTTCGATTAAAAGGATTAAAAAGTAATAAATAAATTTAAAATATGTATTATCCAAATACTTTTAATCTGAGGGGTTTCTTTAGAAGAATGTTACCACCACTTCAATAAAAGAATCAATCTGAAAATTGGAAAGATAACTGAGTGCAGTGTTGCACGCCTGTAATCCCTGTGGCTCGGGAGGCTGAGGCAGGAGGATTTCGAGTTCAAAGCCAGCCTCAGCAAAAGGGAGGTGCTAAGAAACTCAGTGAGAGCCTGTCTCTAACTAAAATACAAAATAGCGCTGAGAATGTGGCTCAGAGTTCAATTCCCCGTACCAAAAAAAAAAAAAAAGGAAAGGTAATATATAGCCCAGAAGAAAATCTGTTAAGAGGCCAAACTGCAAAGTAAAAACTCAGTAGTTCCTATGCATATGAGCTTTGAAAAATACTATTTTATACACATTTGCACATATTTATGATCAAATCAGGGAATGGTGACACAGGACTTTTGTGATAATTTAATATAGGATGATTATTTCTAAAATTTATTGAAGACATAATAAAGGAAAAATTTACTGAGAATAGGTTTCATATCATGAATTACTGATTTTTTAGCAGTTAGGTCTCAAAATGTATTGATAAATATATTCACAAGCACTTCACTAACTAGGTGAAGTCATTTATATCTGGTCTTTAATTTCCTAATCTACATTACAAAAATGTTGACTTTAAGTAGCAGTTTTCAAACTTTGGCATGCATCAGAATAAGCTGAAGAGTTTGTTAAAACACAGACTGCTAGAACCTACCCCTAGAGCTTCTGATTCAGTAAATAAGTCTGGGGTGGGACCCAAGTATATGCATTCTTGACAAATTCCCAGATCTTGCTGATGCTGCTGTCTGGAAATCACACTTTGAAAACCACTGACCTAGAACTATCCTAAGCTGTGTTAAGAAAAATCTCAATCAAAATATCAAAAGTGCTGAAGACAAATGGGAAAAACTATTAAATTAAAAACTTGACAAGATCTTTGTTGAATTTAGAGAATTGTATCCACATCTGAAACAAGATTCTGAAGTATTACTGTGCTATGGGTCTTCTGTACCATCTCTTTTGATCTCTAGATTTGGGGGTCTGAGAAGTATCTCTTAAAACCATAGTCACTTCTGTACTCACTGTGTGGTAACAGAATTACAGTGTTTCCAAGACCTGATTCTGGGCTGGGAGGGAGTTTCCAAGAGAACCAAAGATGGAAGATCCCCATTTCCCCAACCAGGCGTATTAGGTTTCATTGCCCTAGTTAGGATATTGGAAATTACCAACAATTACCAAAATCCCCGCCCAAAGTGATTCTAACATAAAAGCTGAGGCAAATAAGGGAAATGTAAGAATGTCAAAGTAAAGCCAGTTAGGCTTTGTGGTAACACTACAAGATTTCCTGTGCTAGCAGAAAATCTTTAAGAAGTCAGATACAGTCATGCTTTGCATCAAATAATAGAGCATTTGGTAATACAGTTTAAAACCAAGAGATTTCCAGGATATCAACAGATTGTAGCAAGAAGATTTTCAGCAAAATTCATCTTAAAATAATAAACATTAGAGTTTTTCAAGTTAGGTTATTAAATATCCATAGCTTATTAAGTAAATTTTTAATTATGTGTTAAATCTGTCAATCTGCAAGAATTTATGCAAAATCAAATGTATTTTGTCTCAGCAAGTTTCAATGTAGTTATAAAAGTGCATGCTATAATTAGTATGATTGGTAAACTAAACAGTATTGACTTAAATTCAGTGAGAGTGCAAAAAAACAGTGGAGATTAGGATGATCTGATATAGTTGAAGGGGACAGAAGAGGCACTAAAAATGGAAGATAAGGAAAGGACTCCAGCACCCCCACCCCCCACCCCAAATCATCAAAAGACTTGGAAGCTGGGGTAAACAGAATTTTTTGGTGTCCAGGTTTATTCCTACATACACCTAAGCTACAATTGTTCATTAATAGAACATATATCAAGGGCCAACTATAAGCCAGATACTATAGTATCAAGAACCTTGGTAAGAAGAATCTGATTACAGTATTTTGACAAAGACAAAAGAATCTATATTTAAATGTCATAGTCTGGAGCAGAGAATGGCAAGACAAAAACTATATTAGGAAGACTAACCAGGTAATAGGATGGACTGTGGTTTCTGGGAGACATTACATGATGGTAACAGGAAAATGTGCCAAAAAGCCATTGCAGTTACTCATCTGTGGGGTATTATGGTTTAGATATGAAGCGTCCCTCAAAAGGTCATGTGTGAGACAATGCAAGAAAATTTAGAGGTGAATGATTGGGTTATGAGAGCCTTAACCTAATCAGTGCATTAATTCATTTGAATGAACTAACTGTAGGTAGGTAGGTAGGTGGGTACAGTCGGTAGGGTATGGTAGGTAGGGTGAGGAAATAGGTCCCCAGGGGCATGCTTTTGGGGTTATATTTTGTTCCTGGTGAATAGAGCTCTTTGCTTCCTTGTTGCCGGGTCCTGAACCGCTTTCCTTCACCATGCCTGTCTGCTTTGGTGTTCTGCTTTGAGTCCAGAGCAATAGAATTGGTTGTCTATGAACTGAGAACTTTGAAACTGTGAGTCCCAAATAAACTTTTCCTCCTCTATATTGTTTTTTTTTTTGGGGGGGGAGGGGGGGTTCCTAGAATTGAACTCAGGGGCACTCAGCCACTGAGCCACACCCCAGCCCTATTTTGTACTTTACTTAGTAATAGGGTCTCACTGAGTTGCTAAGCAAAACGCCATTGCTGATGTTGGCTTTGAACTTTGAGATATTCCTGCCTCAGCCTCCCAAGCCGCTGGGATTACAGGCAGGTCTTTTGATCACAGTGATAGAACAGCTGACTAATGAATGTTTTCTGATATGTGGAAACTAATCCAAAATAGGGAAGGCATTTTTTTTTTAAAAAAAAGAAAGAATATAGAGTAGACAAAGGGGAATGAAGGGAAGGAGAAAAGGATGGGATAGGGAAAGACAGTGGAAAAAATCTGACCTAACATTCCTTTGTACATATATGAATATACCACAGTGAATCTCACTATCAGGTACATCCATAAGACACTACTTATTAAAAAAAAAATAAGTAAAAAATGGAAAGATCGGTAGAAAAGAAGGAAGGGAACGGGGTTGGAGGAAGGGAGGGGCAGGGGCAGTACTGGGAACTGAATTAGAACAAATTATATTCCAGGCTTTATAATTAGGTCAAAGTGAATTCTATTGTCATGTATAATTAAAAAGAACCAATAAAACAAAATAAAAGCTGACTAAAACATGATGAAATGAGATCACATGTAGAAATAGAAAGAAAATGCTAAATATGAAAACCTTCTTGAAGGAATGAATGACAACATTTGACGATGATGTGTGTATATATACATGTATACATATACACACAACACTCAGTGATAATATGTGTATATACATATACATACACATATATACACACACAGGATGAAAAGAAAGATTAAAGGTGAAAATAAGGTTTGGGGTCCAGAAGACTAGTAAAAGAATGGCTTACACTAACCCATTTGAAAATAAATATTGAAATTTTTATTTGGGGACATGCTAATTTTTTAGGTAACTGAGAAAATGAAATAGAAGACTATGTGTAGTTCTCTCAAAATCCAAGCACAAGTGAAAAAAAGGAGAGTTTCAAAAATGAGAGAAATTTTGAACATTTTTAAAAGCCAAAGAGAAATTTGCAGGATAAATGAGGTCAGGCATAACATTTCCTGATATGACTGGGTGCTAATCGGGTAGATCTATAAATCAGGTGAAAATGAAAATTTCAAAGTTATTATCTTTAACTCCACAGAATCCATCCCTACCAAGCCAAATGCTAGATTCTTAATTCTTTTTCTGAATATCTCTAGCATGTGTCTTGCTTCACATTTTCACTATACTTTCCACTTTGGGTTCTTAAAACCTAACATCAGTACAATAATCATGCAGCCTTAGATTATCTCTAATCGTTATGCATATTATTTTTAGACATCTGCAGTAAAATTGCATCATTGTCTGCTATCTATCTGATGAAGTCTAAAACCTTTAGTCTAGTAATTGATCTGTTTTCTGTTATATTAAAAGATCTGAGGCTAGCTAACTTTATAAGATAAAGTGGTTTATCTGGCTCAATTTTAGAAGCTGAAAGGCCAAGATTGGATGGTTCCATTGGTTTGGCTTTTGCCAGTGGGATAACAGATGGTCTTATGACAAGCAAAAAAGCACATGGAAAAAGAGGAAGCCAAACAGTGATTCAGGAATTAGGCTTACTCTTTTTCTTTTTCTTTTTTTTTTTTAAACTAAGGATTGAGTTACATCCCCAACCCTTTTTTTGTTGTTGTTGTTATTTTTTAAGATAGGGTCTTCCTAAATTGCTGAGGCTGGCCTTGAACTTGTGATCCCCTGCTTCAGGCTGATGAGTTACTGGGATTACCAGTGTGCACCACTGGACCCAGCTGGGCTCACTTTTATTACAACTTGCTCTCATGAGAACTCAAGAGGTCCCATGAAAGCTACCTTAATCCTTCTGAGGGCAG
The DNA here is from genome assembly GCF_045843805.1 of Urocitellus parryii. NCBI lineage: Eukaryota > Metazoa > Chordata > Mammalia > Rodentia > Sciuridae > Urocitellus > Urocitellus parryii. Next base: position 100,018,031 of record NC_135541.1, read on the forward strand.
ATTCTGCTATAACCTAATAACTTCCCCTCCTCTTAACATTCCCACCACCTCTCAGCACTGTTCACTAGGGTCTAAGCTCCCACACACAAACCCAGGAGATATCTCAAAATTACAATAGGGGATATTCTCAGAGTTTCTCTAAACCATAATACCTGACATTTCATTATCTCTACCAAAAGACCCTAATCTACTCCCCTTCTAGCTTCATCTCATACTTCTTCCCTAACTAAATAGTGATAAGGTAAATTTTTGTTACCCGTATATTCCTACTTCCCTTTTTTTCTAATCTGAAGCAGCCCCTAGATGCAGTTTACCCAGGAATTCTTTCAGAGCAAAGAGCAAAGGCTGTTTGAAGTCAAATTGTTTTTATAGCTTTATACACTTCTAAACTCATGGAGATGATTTGAGTCTGGTGTTCCAATGGTGAAAAAGAGAGAAATGTTCAACAAAAGAGGAGAGAGGGTGATATCTCACGCAGATTGAAAAGAGAGTAGAGGTCAAAGAATAACAAGAACCCACCTCCATTCCATATCAGCGCCCAGAGGGGAAGGCAGTGGGATAACTTAGAGAGGCTAGATAAGGAATTCTGTCTCCAGAAAAGATTCCAGTATAACAAGCTGTTGGGTTCGCAGAACCAAGCTTGCTGGGTAGGGGTATTTCAGTGATGGACTGATGGTCAGAGTAATCTGCCTGATGCTTTGGCATCTGATAAAACCAAGGTACTTTCAACCTTGATATTACTGAGAGTAGGGAGGGAAGGAAATACCAAATGGATGGAATTGAATTTCCCACCAGTCTGATTAAGATAGGTATTTAGGGTAGTATTAAACTGATTTTTAAAAAGTAATGTGATATTTCTTGCACACCTGAATTTGTGAATTAAGAGTTATACTCCATTACAAACCTTTTGCAGGTGTTCATTGGTGCTCATGTCATCTCATCCTTTCCCATCTTTTTTCCAGTGGCTTCCAATTTATACCTTTATTCTAGAATTCTCTCTTAATACTAGGGTTCTACTCTCAAATAGTCAACTACCTATTTAATATTTGCTTAAAAACATGTGTCAAAGATATCTCAAAATTACCATAGGAGGAGCTGGGGTTGTGACTCAGTGGTAGAACGCTTGACTAGCATGTGTGAGGCCCTGGGTTTGATTCTCAGCACTGCATATAAATAAATGAACAAAATAAAGGTCCATCAATGTCTAGAAAAAATTTAAAAATAAAAAAAAATTACCATAGGAAAGACTGAGCTCTACACAATAGTCCACCCATATCCACATTTTGCTACTCCAGTTTCAGTTACCTACAATCAAATGTGGTCAGGAAAATATAAAATGGAAAATGCCAGAAATAAACAAGTTATGGGTTGTAAACCAAAGTTCATTCTGAGTAGCGTGATAAAATCTCATGTTGTCCCATTTGTCCCACCTGGGTTGTGATTCAATCCTTTATCTAGTGTTTTAATAGAATATGCTACCCTCTCATTAGTCTTGGACCTCCCAACTTCCAATACTTTGAGAAATAAATTTCTGTTATTTATAAGCTACCAATAAGCTACCTAGCAGCTACATGGATGAAGGCACTACTTCTGGAGTGCTTAGAATGATAGCTTCTTAAATCTGAATCAACAATCATTGAAAAATAAATAAATAAATAAACCCTCCTTCTTTGCGTATCTACTTTATTAAAACCCTGTTCATTCCTTACAGACCAGAATCTTTACTGCCTATCCCATGATGACTTTTTCCTTTCTCTGCTACCTATATTTTTAAATCAGTGACTTTCTTAGATTGTAATCTCTTGAAGACAGAGACTAAACCTTATACATCTTTATGTTTCTTTTCCTTCAACTAACAGTACCTGGAGCATTATAAGTGCTCAATAAATGTGTTTTTCTCCACATTTTTGTTAGTGCATTGTAATTGTACATAATGGTGGGATCTGTTGTTATTTCACACATGCACACATTAATAATATAATTTGGCCATATCACTCCCCAGCACTGCCTCCTCTCTCTTTACTGCTCTCCTTTTGTTTTTCATGAGATCTCCACCTCCCATCTTTTTCTTTTTCCTCTTGAGCTTCCACATCTGAGAGAAAACATTTGACACTTGACCTTCAGATTTTGACTTATTTTGCTTAACATAATGGTCTTTAATCATCTATTTTCCTGCAAATAACATAATTTCATTTTTCTTTATAGCCAAATAAAACTCCATTGTCTATATATACCACATTTTTTAATCCATTCATCCATTGATGGACACCTAGGCTGGTTCCACAGTTTGGCTTTTATGAACTATGCTGCTATAAACTTTTAATTCTTTAAGATAAATATTGAGGAGTAGTATAGGTGGGTCATATAGTAATTCCATGCCTAACCTTTTGAGGAACCTCCATACTGATTTCCATAGTCGTCGTACTAATTTACAATTCTACCAACAGAGTAAAAGTGTTCCTTTTTCTCTATGTCCTCTCCAGCATTTATTATTGTTTGTATTCTTTATAGCTGCCATTCTGATCGGTGTGAGATGAAATCTCAGTGTAGATTTGCTTTGCAGTTCCCTAAGTGCTAATGATGTTGAACATTAGCAATGTTGGCCACTTGTATTTCTTCTTTGTTTAACTCATTTGCATGTTTATATTTATTAATTGGGTTATTTCTTTTTTTTTTTTTTGGGTGTATGTATTCTACATATGAATCTTCTGTCAGAAGAGTAGCTAGCAAAGATGTTCTCCCATTCTGTAGGTTCTCTTTCCTAGTTGTTGCATTTACTTTGGAGAAGCTTTTTAATTTGATGCCATCCCATCATGACACTATTTCCTGAGCTCTAAGGGTCCTGTTGAGAAAGTCATTGCCTGGGCCTCTATACTGAAATTTTGACCCTATGTTTTCTTCCAGAGTTGCATAGTTTCTATTCTGATTCCTAGGTTTTGATCCATTTTGAGTTGATTCAATAAATATTCTTGATAAAACTGTAAAGAAGGCCCCTCATTTTCTATCTCTTTTGCCATGCCAAAGGACCAAAGCTATGATTACTTTAGCTGGTAAGTCCTGCTTCTTCTGAGACTTGTTACTCAGGAAAGTTATGTCCAGGAGATAGCAATATTGAGTAGGATTTATAAATGAGTCTCCAGCTCCAATATTCATCATCTTAAGAAGAAGATACTGAAAAACTACTCTATCTCATTAAATAAAGTTATCTGGAGCTGCCAGAGCTACTAATCCCTGCTAAATTTTTAGTTTCTGTCTTGAGCATTTAGAGCACATTCTTGCCTTAACCTCCACATCAAATCTCTCCATGGCAACACTGGAATGTTTGCTATTTTAGGAAATATGCCTCATTGCTTGCACTATTTACATTAGGTTCCAAACAAGGCTAAATGCCATGGCTTTAGTGCCTGCTGATTAGTGTACATGGCAAGGTCCTGCTGGATTAATGTGTGCCCCTCCCTAATGATATTACCCTGTCATTTTAAAATCAATCACAGTGAAATTACATGTTAATAAATTTTGCTTATCTCAGACTAGAGAAAAAAATGAAGAGGGGGAAAAAAAAGACACAAAGCAAGAATTCCTAGGAACCTTTCTTTGCAAACCCATCATTTCCCCTGCTTTCACACTTCCTATTTCCAGTTTCATTTCAAAGCTTTAAGATGAAGCTGCCACCATTTTGTAAAGAGGAATAAATCAACAACTGAAACAACCGCTAACTTTCCCCTACAACTTTGTGGATAAAGTCACAGAGAAAAACACTTTGTAAGCTCTATTAGCTTTCCTGACTCCCTGGGGGAAAAGATGTGGACAAGTAGCTGCAACATGACAGCTAAATCAAAAAGCTTCAGAGCACTGTAATCATAACATGTTACTGACTTTAATGGACATGGAAAAGGACTGGAAGGACTGGAAGCAAACCTGGAGTGAGGTCAACCATTGGCATGTCAAACTCATGGTATTTTGGAGGGTTGTTTATATACAAAGTTACTTACATAAATTCGTATATATTTTGCAAACACACTCCCACTAAAAACAGATACTGTAGAATGTTTTGGTAGAATGGGTAATGGCAAATATGGAAAGAGTAAAAGCAATTCAAATAATCTATATTGAAAGTATCTGTCTTGTTTGAAGGAATGAAGGCTCTGAGGTGAAACTTCTATACTTAGAGATTATACCCAATCCACATTTTTGTACTGGGATTACATGACACATACTCATCTATAGGATATGGGGTAAATGAGTGTTCTATGCTTGGAATATTTAAACCTAGAAGTGCAAAATCTGTGAGCTCTCTTTCCATCTCAGGCTCAACTGTGGTATTCTAGATTGTGAGGAGTAAGGAGAGGTGAGGGGAGGGAATTCAGTCCTCAGGACTAAAACTCTTTTGTCCTCCAGCATCAGTCAGATTCCAGAATGGTTTTCTTGGAGAGGAGGAGATTCTTTACCCTCTGGGGAGCCAGCCTAGATGCTTAGAAATTAAATGCCTTCCACCTCCTAAGGGCATGGCCCCTATGGTGAGAAGAGGCACAGCAGACAACAGTTCAGGTATAATGCAGCAGAGCTAAGACACTCCCACTGTTAACAGACAAAGATAATACCCACAGCACAAACATCAGCTGTCACAAACAGCAGGGCCCATTAAACATTACCTTATACAGAGAGATAAAATGCTTTATAATCTTTTACAACATTCTTTATACCTATCTAATGCACAGAATGGACTTGATGTAGCAGTTAATGGCCACATCAAACCACAATTTTTCACTCAAGAGGTGATATCAACTATTTGCTCTCCAAGTAATTCTTAGTTGCAACCATCAGGTTTGCTTTTCTAAAATGCAAATCATATGCTTTTATTCCCCCTGCTTAATTTTTTTTTAAAAATCTCCCTTTCTTACAATATGAAGTTATTACCTTGACATTTATGTAACTTCACAGTTGTACATTTCATCACTGTCCAGACTTATGAAATGTTTGGTAATACCAATTATTCTTAATTCAATTCCTTAAATATGTTCCATACCACTGTATGTGGAGTCCTCCCTGCCTAGAATGACCTTCCCCCTATTTTCTGCCTGGTGTATTCAGCCTTTAAGACCCAGCTCAAGTGTGAGTCCCTATCTGAATTCCAAAGGTAGAGTTAATCCCTTGTATCAGTGGGTCCACTATGCACTATGCATATACTTCTATATTTATTTATCATACTGCTGCATGCCAATAATTCATTGGACTATGAGCCCTTTGAAAGCTAGAACAAATGTACTATCTCCTGGAGTGCATTTTGGAAATTCATTGAGGGAGTGTGCTTGGTTTTATTCTCAGAACAATGGGTATCAAGGTTGCTACATAACTCACAATGGGCAGGACAAAAGATTCTCCCAAATTCAAAATGACTTTCAAGACTTCCACTGGGCACTGATGGAGGTAATAAAACAGCTGATAATCATCTGAATCTAGAATTAAATCTGATGTGTATGTACATATGTGTATATATACACACATGCACACATACACACATATGAACATAATGAACACAATGAATTTCCCATGAATTAAACTACTATATAAATTAAGGCTTAATTTATTATTATTAATTTAAGATTGGCTTTTGTTTGGAAATTTTCCACTTGTTATTTTTGGCAAAGACACTTGCTGTTTTTGAATGCCAAGATAATATACCTGATAGTATACCTGCCAAGATAATATACACTTGAATTTGAAGCTCTTGACATTCATGGTGACTTTCTATACAGGTATAAGCACCTGACTGTTTTTGTCTTTTCATATAGTTTTGAATCAGAACTTGCATATGAAAATAAACATTTCCTATTATAAATTATTCTCTTTTTATGGCTCTTTTATGTCTAATCACACTTGTTTTCAGTTAATTTGAGTTAATACATAAAATATTTAGAGAAGCACCTGGCACAAAGGAAATGCTGTTGTGCTGGATATTATTACTACAGAAGAGTCGTTGGATATTAATGCATAAATATTTAAACTACTCATGGAATATGTATTTAAGAAATCCTATCAATTTGCTTCTAGATTTTTGTATTACAGCAATCTGAACCATTTGATTGACTAAATGTTTCCAAGATGTTATAGAAAGTACTTTCTCTTTATCTAACCAGTGAGTATAATAATCATTTTGACCAATTTTCCCTGAACCATTTATACTTATGGTCCTCCTAAGCAATGGTAACACAAACTAGCACCTTTGAGTTAAGTCTTTGCCTATAACACAGTTTTTTATGTGGGTGACTAACAGGTCCAGAGGGAAAATTGTAATCATTAATCTCCTAACAAATAATTGCTATATTTATTAATTTTATCTATGTCTCTTACAGGACAGAGATAGTTATAATGTGAATGAAGTTTTGAATATGTGATTTATTGAATATATCTTTTTATCTGCTACTCAGTTTTAGAAAAGTCATCCTATCTTTCAGATTGATAATATGGATGATGTGGTTACTATGTTCTGAGCAATATGCAAGACACTTTATATATATTATCTCCAATACTTATAAATGGCTAAACACTAGGGTTTTTAATCCCTATTTTATAGAAGAGGAAATTGTGTTTGAAGGGGTTGTTTAACTTGTCCAAGGGCATACATCTAAAACTGGTAATGCTAGTATTCAAATTCCAAAACCTAAGTTCATTCTTTCATATTATTCTGCTGCCCTAGTTAAAAATACTTCACACTAAATCAGCTATAGAAAAAGCAAGATTCCGGGGCTGGGGGTGTGGCTCGGGAGGTGGCACGCTCGCCTGGCATGCGTGCGGCCCGGGTTCGATCCTCAGCACCACATACAAACAAAGATGTTGTGTCCGCCAATAACTAATAAATAAATAAATATTTAAAAAAAAAAAAAAGAAAGAAAAAGCAAGATTCCTTCTCTGAACTTGCACTTGTGTCCTTTCATAAGTTAATCTGAACCACTAGAGTATGGCTGAAATTCACAAGATATTATAAAAATCAAAATTTTATTCTGGCTAGGCCACAGAGTGTAAAATAGAAGCACAGTGACCAAAACTTTTCTTTGGATTCTAAACACAAGTTGGGAAAAGGAAGTTTTCACAAGATTATCTATATGCTTGCTAAAAGGCTGCTTTATCAGTCCAGGTCACTCTGGGCTGTCTCAGAAACAATAATATAAAATAATCCTGACTGTTTTTTCCCCATAAGTCATAGAATCAAAGGGAGAAATTAGGAAGGGAGCTGTGGGACACTTTCTGTCCTCCACACCTGGGAGGACCTACTCAAAGACCCCTGTGATAGAGCTTCCCAACTTGGGTGTTCAGCTCAGTGTGCCCCAAGATATCCCACCACTGTGCAGAGATGCCAGCCCCCTCATCTCTCAGGATAGTAGATGGATCCTAAAATGGCCATGGCCAGTCCCCTCCAACCATAAGCAGCCTCAGTCACTGTTATGGTTTAGATATGAGGTTTCCCCCAAAAGCTCATGTGTGAGGCAATGCAAGAAAGTTTAGAGGTGAAATTACTGGGTTATGAAAACCTTAACCTAATCAGTGCACTAATCCACTGATACGGATTAAGTAAGCTATAAATGTAAGCAGGTTGGGTATGGCTAGAAGAGGTAAGTCACTGGGGGCAGTGCCTTTGGGGTTTATATTTTTGTCCCTGGTGAGCAAAGCTGTCTCTGCCTCCTGGTACCATGCCCTGAGCTGCTTTCCTTCTCCACACTCTTCTACCTTAACATTCTGCCTCACCTTGGGCCCAGAACTATAGAGTCAGCCATCTAAGTATGAACTGAGCTCTCTGAAACCATTTCCTCTTCTACATTGTTCTTGTCAGGTCTTTTGGTCATAATTACAAACAAACTGACTAACACAGTCACTTATTTCAGTATACCATAGATGTATGATAATTTCCTATGCAAACAAGTTTTCTACGAAAAAGGGAAACACTGTCTTAGAGAATTAACAGCACAAAGTGATCATGTTTCTCAATGTGCAAAGTGTTACATAATCACAATAACAATGCATTCTATAAATAACAAGCAACATTTTAAAAGCATACCAATTTTGTACAATTTAGTTGACTTAATGCCTTTCTTTTTTCTGCAAAATTATGCAACATTATCGTCTGTATATTAATCCTTGATATAAGCATTCTTTAAAATACAATATAGATAATTTAGTCTCTTTGAAATTATATTTCTGTTCTTTAAATCTGCTCTTAAAACTGATACAATCTCTCATTAGCATCACAAATAATGAACTACATATACCCACTTAAGTGCTTGCCAATGATGATGAAAATAAGTATACATACATAAATATATCAGTATTTATTGATAAATATAAAATGAGCAATGAGAGTGATCTTATTTTGGAATTTATACATAAGAATTATTTCCTTCAAAACACTCATGTTAGGGAATATATACTTTTTTCTAGTGATTCTGGAATTATAATAAAATGTTTGCATTATAAATTCAAGAGATTATTTGGGCTAATCTTCCCATTTTACACATATGAAAGCAGAGAAGTGATCTAGTCATAGTCATACAGCTAGTAATGAGGAGAGAAATTAAATCCTCATTCCTAGTCAAGTTTTTTCTAATGAAAATGTGTTATGAAATCTTTTCAAGAGTTCCTGAAGAAACTTCAAGTATTTCAACATGTATCTTACAAAAAGCCTATGAATTTTAATTTTTATTCATAGCGGTCAAATTACATACACACACATCACTTCTTGAATTTATTAACCAAATCTTACCAACAACAATGGGTCTGTAGTCTAAAAAGCTCACAAGTATGGCCAGAACAATAATTTCTTTTGTCCTCACTGTGGCCTACACACCCAGGCTAGTCACCTCCTACTGAGAAGCTTCATCTATTTACACCTACACCTTGCTAATGTTACCATTTGTTGTATGTACCAAGACATGGAAAAGGCTGGGAAGCACTGGGTTAAAGTAATTCTTACCACTGTTCTTTATCCTGACTCCAAACTTTGTATATGTGAATCAATATGCTAAATCACACATTTTGTTTTATCATTATAAGAATACCTGGGAATTGTTATGTTACTTGAGCTCCAATATATTCTAAGGTTTATTTAGAAAGTTATTTTTGGTAAATTAAATGTCAAGTGGAGAAGGGAGTTCCCTCTGGGCTCACTTCCAAGAGCAATGACATAGATAAAGATACAGTTATTTTCACCATAGCAAGTGTGATCTCTTCAATATTAAAACCACATTCAATGTTCTATCTATATAGTTATAAATCACTCAGCATGGTTGGCAAAAATCCAAGCTGGTCCCTATAATTCCCACTTTTGTGTAATCCCCATCACTTGAATATTAGAAAGACTTGTAATTTGCTTCTAATCAATAGAGCATGGCAAAGGTAAAGTTCACTACACAATTATACTATTATGTAGCAAAAGTGAGATTTTTCAGATGTAATTAAGGCTCCCAATCAGTTGACTTTAAGTTAACAAGAAAGGGACAGCACACTGGTGAGCCTGACCTAATCAGGTGAACCTTAAAAGAGGATCTAGATGTTAGAGAAGCAATAGTCTTTTCTCCACTGCTGGCTGTGAAGAAACAAGATCCTACTTCTACAACCATACAGAGATAAATTGTGCCAGTAACCTGAGGGAGTTTAGAGACAGATCTTTCCCTTATTTCACCTCCAGATGAAGAAAATCCCATCCACACCTCCATTTCAGAGTTATGAGACCCTGAACTGAGAATCCAATTAAGACATGTCTAGACTTTTGACTCACATAAACTGAGATAACACATACGTGTGGTTTTAAACTGCTAAGTCTGGGGCTGGAGTTGTGGCTCAGTGGTAAAACACTTGCCTAGCACATGTAAGGCACTGGGTTTGATCCTCAGCATGACATAAAATAAATAAATGAAATAAATAAAGGTATTGTGTCCATCTACAACTAAATTTAAAAAAAAAAAACTGCTAAGTCTGTAGCAATTTGTTACACAGAAATAGATAATAAAGGTAAAGGTCATGATAGCATGAAGCCAGTGCCCTGGGATATACAGCCCAAACCCTACCTGCACTTCCATGCTCGTGGGCTCTTCCAGCAGATGTAGCAGTTGCTGTTTCTCCTGAGAGAGTTGTTCTACAAGCCTCTCTTGGGCAGCCAGGCTCTGACTCAGTTCTTCGATTCTCCTGCAGCAAAGAGAAGAAAGACTCAATCTCTTGCTTACCACCACTGGACCATTTTGTTGATTTACTATTCATACTTGGCCTCGTGACTGGTAAGAAGTGAGTTTTTTTAATGGATGCTGTTGAAGACTCAACCCTGAAAAGAAAATCTTGGGTTGTGGGACCAGAAAGTCTTAGAAATGGTGAAGGTTCTGCCACTCCACCATCAGTCCTAACAGGGAACAGTGTGTCTATTGAACATTCTGATGGCCCGGAGAATAGGCAAAGTCAAGCAAAGAGCACCAAAGGCACATACTTGTCCCTCTGGTCCAGGGCCTCAGTGTACTGGTCAGGCTTGACCTGGTCTCCCTGTACATCTTCCCTGTCCTTAGTGACTCCCTTCAGTTTTTCTGAGAGCTCCAGGTTACACTCTTTCTCTGCTTCCATCAGAGCTGCCATGCGTGCAGCTTCATTCTTTGCTAGCCTGGATTCCTGAAAAAAGAATGAAAACAGGTTAAGACTTTAGGGGCTGGCCAATTGTCAGGCCCACACCGGAACCCAGGCCTAGGCCCAGGACTGCCTGCTGACCAGAAGACCCAAACCAGAGCCCAGGCCTACCCCACCTCCATTGGGGACACTGCATCAACACCATAGCCCTCCCCACACAGTAGCCTCTACCTGGGGACAACTGTTGCATCTCCAAACAGGCAGCCCATCCTTTCAGCCCATCCATCTTGGGATACCCTCACTGTTATTTTGAGTTATCTCTGCTATTGCCACCACCACCTTTAGTTGCAATAGCATTTATCGTGGGACATGGGCAAGGGTCTAGAAGCCCAACACCAAGGTGAGGTATAGGTAATCTTCAGGGACACTACAAGATTATAGGATAGAAACTATAAAACCCCAGATCCACACTGCAAGAAAGGAAGACATATAGACAACATGAAAAAAACAAGGGAGGAAAGCGCCCCAAACAAATCAAGATACTACAATAATACAATCCACTGACAGCACAGTTGATGAAATGTCAGAGAAGGAGTTCAGAATGTACATAATTAAAATGATCTATGAATTAAAGAATGACCTAAGTGAGCAAATACAGGCAAAAGTTGATAATTCCAACAAAGAGATAAGGGAGCAAATACAGGTAGCAAAATATTACTTCAAGAAAGAGATAAAGATTCTAAAAAACAACAACAACAACAACAAAAAACAATCAGCTGGGAGTGATGGCGCATGCCTGTAATCCCAGTGGCTCAGGAGGCTGAAGCAGGAGGATCGCGAGTTCAAAGCCAGCCTCAGCAAAAGTGAGGCACTAAGAAACTCAGTGAGAACCTGTCTCTAAATGATATACAAAATAGGGAATGTGGCTTAGTGGTCAAGTGCCCCTGAGTTCAATCCCCGATCCCCACCCCAAAAAATAATCAGAAATCCTTGAAATGAAAGAAACAATAAACCAAATAAAAAAAAAACAATAGAAAGTATCACTAACAGACTAGATCATTTGGAAGACAGAATGTCAGATAATGAAGACAAAATATATAATCTTGAAAATAAAGTACATTCTGACCACACAATGAAAGAAGAAACCAGAAACAGAAGATCCAAGAATTATGGGATAACATCAAAAGACCAAATCTAAGATTTATTGGGATAGAGGAAGGCACAGAGATGCAAACCAAAAGAATGCACAATCTCTTTAATTAAATAATATCAGAAAACTTCCCAAATTTGAAGAATGAATTGGAAAACCAAATGCAAGAGGCTTATAGGACACCAAATGTATAAAATTACAACAGATCTACACCGAAGCACATTATAATGAAAATGCCTAGCATACAGAATAAGGATAGAATCTTAAAGACCACAAGAGAGGGGAATCGGATCCCATATAGGGGGAGAACAATTTGGATCTCAGAAGATTTTTCAATCCAGACCCTCAAAGTCAAGGGATCCTGGAACAACATATACCGAGCTCTAAAAGAAAATGGATGCCAACCAAGAATCTTATATCCAGCAAAATTAAGCTTCAGATATGAAGACAAAATTAATACCTTTCATGATAGACAAAAATTAAAAGAATTTATAGCGAGAAAGCCTGCACTACAGAGCACTCTCAGCAAAATATTCCAGGAGGAGGAAATGAACAACAACAAGGAAAATCAGCAAAGAGAGGAACTATACTAAAGGAAAGGCCAATCAAAGGAGAAACAAAGTCAAGTTAAAAAACCAAAAAGAAACCAAAATGACCAGGAATACAAATCATGTCTCAATAATAACCCTGAATGTAAATGGCCCAAACTCATCAATTGAAAGCCACAATTGATGTTATCCCATAATTCTATGATTTTTTAAAAAAAGACCTTCAAGAGACTCATCTCACAGGAAAAGTCATCCATAGACTTAATGTGAAAGAGTAGAAAAAAAACATACCACTCACATGAACCACGTAGACAAGCAGGGGTTTCCATCCTCATATCAAAGCTGGTGAAAAGGGATAAAGAAGGACATTTCATACTGCTTAAGGGATTCATACATCAACGAGACATAACAATCATAAATATCTATGCCCCAAACAATGGGGCAGCTACATATATCAAACAAATACTTCTCAACTACAATAATCAAATAGACCACAACACAATAATACTGGGTGACTGTAATAAACCTCTCTAACCACTGGATAGATCTTCCAAACAAAACTAAACAAAGAAACTATTGAACTCAATAATACAATCAGTAAGTTAACAGACATATATAGACTATTCCATCCATCATAGAGGGAATACACTTTTTTCTTAGCAGCACATGGATCCTTCTCCAAAATAGACCATATGTTATGCCACAAAGCAAATCTTAGCAAATACAAAAACACAGAGATACTACTCTGCATTCTATCTGACCATGATGAAATGAAATTAGAAATCAATGAAATTATTGATTGAACAGAAATTATATATGAATAGAAATCAAAATTAAAAACAGAAGCTACCCAACACCCAGAGACTAAACAATATACTATTAAATGACGTATGGGTAACAGAAGACATCAGGAAGGAGACAAAAAAATCTTAGAGGTAAATGAGAACTGTGATACAACTTGTCAAAATCTATAGGACACTATGAAGGCAGTGCTAAAAGGAAAGTTCATTGCATGGAGTTCATTCATTAAAAGAAGAAAAAGTCAATAAACGAACTGACATTACAGCTCAAAGTCCTAGAAAAAAGAGGAACAAACCAATATCCAAAGTAGTAGAAGACAGGAAATAACTAAAATCAAGGCAGAAATCAATGAAACTGAAACAAAAGAAACAATCCAAAAAATTTACAAAACAAAAAGCTGGTTCTTTGAAAAAATAAATAAAATCGACAAACCCTTAGCCACCCAAATGAAAAGGAGAGAGAAAACTCAAATTATAAAAATTCACGATGAAAAAGAAACTATCATGACAGACACTACTGAAATACAGAAGACAATTAGAAACTATTTTGAAAAATTACACTCTAATAAAACAGAAAACCTCAAATACACCAACAAATTTCTAGAGCCATATGATCAACCCAAACTGAGTTGAAGGGAAATATAAAATCAATTTCAAGCAAGGAAATAGAAGACACCATCAAAAGCCTACCAACCAAGGAAAGCCGAGACCAGATGGATTCACAGCTAAATTCTACAAGACCTACAAAGAAGAATTAATACCTGTTAAGGTCTGTAAATAAGTCAAAAATAACACCTGGTATTTTGCCAGAGGAATGTTGGAGTTCGTAAACAAGTTTGGATGGTGCCTGGCAAAATGCCAGAGGGAGTGGTTTGAGAAGTAACAAAAGTGAGCCATTAAGTGTGGAGATTCCTTATTGGTTGACTGATGTATCTAGTTTATGCTAATTAAGATCAGCTGTGCAAAAGGTATAAATAGCTCTGTTGCCCTACAATAAAGGGCTCCTATTCCTGCTGCATCAATCTACAGAAGTTATTCGTCCCCCGCCCCCCCCCCCCCTGCTATTCTGCTGCAGCCGGACCCCGGCAAATACCAACATCCTCAAACTATTCCATGAAATAGAAAAGGAGGAAAGCTTCCAAACTCATTCTATGAAGCTAGTATCATCCTGATACCAAAACCAGGCAGAGACACATCAAGGAAAAAAAATTTTAGACCATTATCTCTGATAAACACTGATGCAAAAATTCTCAATAAAATTCTGGCAAACTGCATACAAAAACATATTTAAAAAATAGTGCACCATGATCAAGTAGGGTTCATTCCAGGGATGCAAGGTTGATTCAACATAAGGAAATCAATAAATATAATTCATCACGTCAACAGGCTTAAAGAATCATGTGATTATATCAATTGATGCAGACAAAGCATTTGACAAAATACAGCACTCTTTCATATTCAAAACACTAAAAAACTAGAGATAGTAGGAACATACCTCAACATTGTAAAAGCTACTATGCTAAACCCAAGGCCAACATCATTCTAAATGGAGTAAAATTGGAAGCATTTCCTCTAAAAACTGGAACAAGACAGGGATGCCCTCTTTTACCACTTCTATTCAACAAAGTTCTTGAAACTCTAGTCAGAACAATTGGACAGATGAAAGAAGTTAAAGGGATACAAATAGGAAAAGAAGAACTCAAAGTATCATTATTTGCTGATGACATGATTTTATACTTAGAGGACCAAAAAAACTTTATCAGAAAACTTCTAGAGTTAATAAGTGAATTCAGCAAAGTAGCAGGATATAAAATCAATACCTATAAATCAAATGCATTTCTATATATCAGTGATGAATCCTCTAGAAAATAAATTAGGAAAACTACCCCATTAACAATAGCGTCAAAAAAAAATACTTGGTAATCAACTTAACAAAAGAGGTGAAAGACCTCTACAATGAAAACTATAAAACACTAAAGAATGAAATTAAAGAACATCTTAGAAGATGGAAAGATCTCCCATGCTCTTAGATAGGTAAAATTAGTATTGTCAAAATGGCCATTCTACCCAAAGCATTATACAGATTCAATGTGATTCCAATTAAAATCCCAATGTCATTCCTTATAGAAATAGAAAAGGCAATCATGAAACTCATTTGGAAAAATAAGAGACCCAGAATAGCCAAAGCAATCCTTAGCAAGAATAGTAAAGCAGGAAGCATCATAATACCAGAACTTAAACTATACTACAAAGCTATAGTAACAAAAATGGCACCAAAATAGATATGTAGACCAAGGGTATAGAACAGAAGACACAGAGACAAACCCACATAAATACATTTATCTCATACTAGACAAAGGAGCCGAAAATATACATTGGAAAATGAATGCTGAGGATAAGCCTCTTCAACAAATGGTGTGGGGAGAACTGGAAATCCATATGCAGCAAAATGAAATTAAACCTCTATCTCTCACCATGCACAAAACTCAACTCAAAGTGGATCAAGGACCTAGGAAGAGACTCTGCACCTAACAGAGGAAAAAAAACAGGTCCAAATCTTCATCACGTCAGATTAGGCTCTGACTTCCTTAGTAAGACTCCAAAAGCACAAGAAATAAAATCAAGAATTAATAAATGGGATGGATTCAAACTAAAAAGCTTCTTCTTGGCAAAAGAAACAATCAATGAGGTAAAGAGAGAGCCTACATTTTGGGAGTAAAATTTTTGCCACACACACGTCATATAGAATACTAATCTCCAGGATATATAAAGAACTCAGAAAACTTAACACCAAAAAAAAAAAAAAAAAAAACCTAATCAATAAATGGGCTAAGGAGCGAACAGACACTTCTCAGAATATACAACCGATCAACAAATATATGAGAAACTGTTCAACATCTCCAGTAATTAGAGAAATGAAAATGAAAACTACTCTAAGATTTCATATCAATCAGAATGGCAGTTATCAAGAATACAAACAACAATAAGTGTTGGTGAGGCTGTGGGGGAAAAGGCACACTCATACATTGCTGGTGGGACTACAAATTGGTGCAACCACTCTGGAAAGCAGTATGGAGATTCCTTAGAAAATTGGGAGTAGAACCACATTTGACCCAGCTATCCCACTCCACAGTCTATACCCAAAGGACTTAAAATCTGCATTATATAGTAACGCAGACACATTAATGTTTATAACAGCTCAATTCATAATAGCTAAACTGTGGAAAAAACCTAAATGCCCTTCAATAGATGAATGGATAATAGCTAAACTGTGGACAAAACCTAAATGCCCTTCAATAGATGAATGGATAAAGAAACTGTGATATATATATATATATACACACACACACACACACACACACACACACACACACACACAGTAGAATATTACTCATCATTAAAAGAGAATAAAATTGTGGCATTTGCACATAAATGGATGGAGTTGGAGAATGTCATGCTAATCGAAGTTAGCCAATCCCCAAAATTCAAAGGCCAAATGTTCTCCCTGATAAGTGAATGCTGATCCATAATGGGGGTAGGCATGGGGAAAATGGAGGAACTTTGATGGGGCAAAGGGGAGGGAGAGGATGGGAGGGCATATGAGGGCAGGAAACAAGGTGGAATGTGATAGACATTATTACTCTAGATACATGTATGACTTCTCATATGGTGCAACCCTACATTGTGCGCAGAGAAATGAAAATTTGTGCTGCAACTGTGTACAATCAATCAAAATGAATTCTGCTGTCATATATACCTAATTAAAATAAATAAATTTTTTTAAAAAAAAGAATGAAAACAGAGGTTGCCATGTTGCCAAGTCCCACCTAGGTGAGGAGCTCTATGACACAGTACAGAGGTGAAAAATGGAGGCCAGAAAACAGGACAGCAGGAAGAGATTCAAAGAGGACTCCTCGCCATGGGCCTTGAAGACTCCTGCTCACCTCCTGCAGCAGTTGGATCTTATTCTCTAAGAGCTCATAAACATGCTCCGTCTCCTGCTGTCGCTCCTCAAACTGGCGCCGGAGCTCAGCTTCATTCTGGCTGTTGAGATTCTCCACGTCAGCCCTAGAAACATGGAGCATTAGCCAGTGAAAGCCAGACACTTAATTTCACCAGAGAACTCACTGAGGTTGTTCCAGCAATCCAGAGTCACACCGAGGAAAAGAAAAAGAAGCAACTTTTTTTTTTTTTCCTGCAATTATCTGTGGAACTGCTCTGTCCAACTTTCTCAGGCAATCTCTCAGGAATTCTAATTTTTTGTTGCTTGACAAGCATGCTATGCCTGGCTTCCTAGAGACTTCAAAGAGCTGTAACTTCAGGAGAAGGAAACTTCTTTCAGAAGGCAGCTAGTCAGCACCCATGTTCACTACCATCTGTCCCTGAACTTTCCCATTTAGACTGCTTTTTCTAGACAGCTTTGCTAATTTCTTGCCCTTCCAGTTGTTTAAACTTAAAGTGTTCCTTCTGTTCAGAATACTGGGACAGGGTATCAACCTAGACCACCACAGAAATGTCCTCTGCATTTATAGCTGGGAATGCATAGTAGACTGTCCTTAATCTGGGCTACCTACGCAGATTTCTATCCAGTTTTCCATGGTCTCTCACAGAGAGCAGATATTTAATCTATGGGAGCTCAGCGTTTTGGCTGAGCTTTGCTTCTCTGATATCCCGAGGAATTAATATCCAAGCTCTAACATGAAGCGGGTAAGGTATCACCAGTTTATTTATAGCCAACAACAGCTGTCCTTGGATATCTGAGCATTAGAATTTTTCAGGGCAGTATCAGGTGCTGACTGATCTTAATTCCGGTTGGCTTTTATTCCTGTTCTAAGCCATTTATTAAGAACCACGTACCATCTTCTTATTCTGAGAGCAGAGAACCATATTGAATATTTACAGGCTCATAAAGTATCACCAAGCACAGTGATACTTCAATGTTTGGCTTAGGAAGTTATGTCCATGGAGCCCAAATTTGGCTTCCCTGAAGATTACAGGATTCCTTGGCTGACAGTGAATATTACTCTGCACCATTCCAGAGGGTACACTTACTTTGAGTTGTTTTATCATTATACTGCTTTTGGGGAGTATGAAGGCTTTGACTATACCTGGACAAAAGCCAAGGGAATGACTGAAGACCCCCGAACTAGGCAGAACTCGGAAACCAACTTTTACTTTGACTCCACAGTCCTTAATAAAACACAGTAGACAACCAATGAAAATCTCTAAAGAGTGAAGGCTACACGTTTTCTGAGTAACTCAGCCAGGAATGCCTGATTTAAGAAACTATAGTTTTTGTGAAGCCAGAAGGTCCTTCAACTTGATGCCAGATGTTGGCTCCACCAGTAACTTAAGATGACTTCAACTCTCTATACCCTGATTCTCTCAGTTTTTAAAACAGGATTTTGTCACCAAAATGAAATGACTTAAAATTTTTTGAAAGCAAAAGATCTTGGTGGCAACCCTCCATTTTTTTTCTAGGCATAATCAAGCAAATACATTCATATATCTTTACCCAAAGGGGATAGCAGTGTACACACCACTTAGCACTTTTTCCCCTTACTTATTTTATTGAGAACTTTCTACCAGGACAATAATATAGAGGCAACTCATTCTTTTTAATAACTGAATAACAGTCCACAGGATAGTTTTCTTGAATTTTTTTTCAATCATTGTCCTATTGATGGATAGTTGGAGATTTTTGTTCGTTTGTTTTGCTGTTACAAATAATGAACCACAAATACCCTTATACATTTAACCTTTCACAGGAGTGCCTTTATTTATGAGAAACAGAATAATTCTAGGGATTAATTGAGCAAAGGAAATGTTTCTTTTTAATTTTGATAGATAGCAACACATATCAAAATGCAGCCACAATTCTCTCATCAGAAGCATATGGGCATGTCCATTTTCCCCAATCATTATGTCAGCCTTTGATGTTATCCGATTGATAGATAATCTCTGACAAAGGTTATTTGCATTTGTCTCTTTCAACTAAAAGTGGAAGTATTCACTATTCCCTGATTTATTCCTTACTGTTTAATAAATTTAAGTCTGGTGGAGGTACCATTTTGCAGCAATGTCTGTTTTACCAAGTAATAGACAGAAAATCCAAGGGAAAGAAAGTACATGAACATCCATGGTTTTAGTTCCTGAAATGGACATAACATTCAAATGCCAGGGATAAAGTAAAGGAATTTGATCCAAATTGATTGCTCCCAAATTAGGGAACTGGATTCTGAGAAAGGAATAGAGTTCCTCTGTTCACACTGCTCTGCTCCTTGTTCAAACTGCACCTCACCATGATTTATCCAGATGCTGTTTCTTGTCCTGAAGTTCTCTTTTCAGGCTCTCCACTTCAACCTTCAGCTCGATGTTCTGAAAAGCAAACAGGCATTTACCATCATTAACTGCCATACTTGGGTCTGGATTTGTTTCATAGTTTCTCATCTCATCTGAGCCCTTTCATAACCCTCCACTTAAATGGGAATTCAGATGAATCGGCAATTTAGTCAAGAACAATGGACTGTACAGCTTCAAGATTTCCCCTGTACTCCTTATTTGTTCTCAGCCTGTTCATCATTGTCCCTGGATGATGAACACTGCCCAAGGCTATTTGCTCTTTAAAACATTAGATATCAAAGTGTATATTAAAACATTTTTTTCTTACTAATGTAAGTTTGCTCCTTAAAACCAAATTGCTGGGGCTGGGATTGTGGCTCAGTGGTAGAGCACTTGCGTAGCATGTATGAGGCACTTCGTTTAATCCTCAGCAAGACATAAAAAATAAATAAAATAAATAAATAAATAAAATAAAAGTATTGTGTCCATCTGCAACTTAAAAAATGCTGTCTGCAGAGTTATGTTTTAGATTTAATTATTTTATTGTGAGAATTTTTTAAAACAATACTTTCTTTGCCTTTACCATGAATTTGACTTTCATAAATTAAGATAAAAGGGGACTCTGATGTTAAATCTATGCAGGAAACAGTTAATTTTTTTTTTTTTTGAGGTAAAGCAGCAACAAGTAAGATTCTGGCAAACAGAAAAAGAAAGTAAAAACATCCCAAGTATGAACAAAGATTTGATGAAATGCACGTGATGCATCCAGTGCAGGTTAAGTGACTTGGTGAGTGGCAAGGAGTGGGAGAATCAGTAGAGAAAATAGTTTGAAGCCAGATGAAGTGATGCACACCTATAATCCCAGCAACTCAAGAGTCTGAGGCAGGAGGATTCCAAGTTTGAGGCCAGCCTAGACAAGCCAGTGAGACCCTATCTCAAAACAAAATGTTAAAAAGGCTAGGGATATAGCTCAGTGATAGAGTGTCCCTGGGTTTAATCCCCGAACACTACTCTCAAAAGTTTGAAGCTAAGTTTGGAAAAAGTCATGCCAAAAGAGATCAAGGAGGTTTGGCAAAAAATCACCACATTCAGGTCTGTTGAGGAAGGAACTTGTGATAGATGTGAAGATAGGTGAGTGGCCAGATGAATGGGAACTGTCTGTGGCCACACCAGTACAGAGAAAAAAGACCCAAAAGACATTTAAGAGGCAGATTTCATAGGGCTTCCTGACTTGTGAGATTCAAATTAGACTAGAAGGTGGAGCACAGATGATGCAAAGATTTCTAGCACATGCTTAGTGACATACTCTTTAACTAAAATAGGGAACAGAAAACAGAGGAGCAAGTGTCGGGCGGAACCTAAGAGGGAGTCTGCAAATGTTGGTTGGAAAACTACTTTATCTCATCTTACAGATGAGGGTACAGAGGTGATTTAATCCTTTCCCTGCTAAAGGCCATGGCACAGGATTAAGCAAAAAGGATGTGACTAAGAGAGAAAGAAGCCTTTACATCATAGGTTGACAAAGTGACACAGTGGCTGGAGCATTGAAAGGCACATCGTGGATACTGGAACATATAACAACCACCAATACCTAGGTTTCTTTGAGTCCAAGGGAATATGTCAAGCTAGGGGATCACTTACTTTTGGGAGGGACTTCATAACACCTTCTCATAGAGGAAGCAACAATACTAGATGGGAACAATAGACACCTCTTTGATATTAGAAAGTCACTGAGAATTAAAGAATTTTGGAGCTGGACGGCAGTTAGACCCAAGGTGTTTTTGATCATATTGCTAGTAACTTTCTAGTCTGATCTATTGAAAAGAGTGCTAGCTGATCTCCTAAGAAAACATGCACTTTTGGCTTGGTTTATAGAACATACAGTGAGAGCAGATGAAATTAGAGTATCTTAATTGCCTCACGGCTCATAGCATTTAAGAAGAAAGTAACGGCCTGCTCTTTTCAGAATATTCTCTAAAGTTATTTTCTGAACACTAACACTAGGGTTACTGGACTTAGAAATTTAAAATATGGGATGTCCACTTCAATTTGAATTTCAGATAAGTAATAAATTTTTACTGTTAAATGTTCTTTGTCATATTTGGGACATACTTAGTTAAAATATTCTTTGTTATTGATCTGAAATTCATATTTAATTCAGCATCTTGTTCACACCAAAAGATGGATAACTCACAATGCTAACTCCCCCTAAATAAACAACTAGTAGCAAAGAATATTTCAATTTTGTATCAGGAAAAGATCCAAGATTCCTATATCAATTCCATGACTTAGCACTGGAAGAACTATTTATCTATTCTAATTGATAAATCAATGAAGCAAAAGATTTAATAAGTAGCTACTGCGTCTTAAACTTTATGCTCAATAGTAAGAGAAATACAAATATCATCATAAGAAATGGTCCCTAAGCTACAGACCCTCCAAAGAAGTGACATTAATTCTGTCATATTCCATCATCTGTTACATGGAGATAAGTTCCTTCCTCATTTATAACCTGTCATAGAGGGTTATGAGACATATATATATTAAGGACATGTAAAAGACTTAGAACAGTGTTTTTGAACATAAATATAAAAATTATTATTATCATCATCCCAACAACAACAATGGCAGTATTATCATCCAGGGACAGCAGCAGTTTGATTTCTGTGAGACCATTGTATTTCAAATGAATTCAGTACTCAGAATGCGATGCTGAGAAAGATGAATCCTATGTTTATTATTTCTGCCACCAACTGATTCATTTGTTAACCCTAGGTAATAATCTGCTGAAGTTTCTTTACCTGGAAAATGACACAGAATGAGTAAAAAATAATTAAAATGTCATGTGAAAGAAAATGTAATGTATATTGATGAAGAGTTATTATCAATGGTGTTCCTTATACCTGGCTAACTGATTAAATCATAAAGCCAGATATTTGGTGAGCCATCTCAGATTGCTCAAGCTTCAGCAGATTTTTTAAAAACCTCCATTCTGAAAACACTTGAGATTTCAAATGACCAGAGCTACATAAATGACTTTGATTAGTTCTCAATCTCATGATGTAATACAGGAAATCTCTATCACATATAAACTGATCCATACTGCAACTTTTTTTCATAAGAAATCCTTGAGCACCTAAATAAAAGCAAACATACAAACAGTGTGGGAGGCACTGTGAAAGAGTGAAGAGTACTGATTTAGAACTAGAAAGAAGTAGGTTCCAATGGTGGCTCTAGCACTTTCCTGCTAGGTGACCTTAGACAGGTTATCTAATCCCTCTGAACCTCAGTTTTCTCATAGGTCTTATGGAGCTGCTCTGTGTGCGTGCGTGTGTGTGTGTGTGTGTGTGTGTGTGTGTATGCACATGCACACTGAGTATCAAATCCAGGGCCTCACATATGCTAGGCAAGAACTCTACCTCTGAGCTACATAACCAGCCCTAGTTCCTTCCTTCAGGTACATGGTGAGAATTAAATGTCAATCAGAGACCTCAGGCCCAGTAGGAAAAATATTTAAATCTAAAGGGAAGAAAAATTGAAGGTATAAATTATAAAGGTCCATCCATTCTAAATCCTAGATAAGAAAATAGAGCTAGTTCTTGAATTGATTTGGCCATAGACTCACATATATAAAATACCTTAGCATTTATCTGCTCCAAGTCTCTCATTTTAAACAGAAAAATTGAAATCCAATTGAATCCAGTATTCCACTTTGGCTTCAACATTTCAGCCAGAGAAACCAGCTCAGAAGACAATGTCCAGCTGTGCCTGATAGTAGAATGTGGTGTTATAAAATTAGAGAACATGTTGTATTTAGTCCTTGAAGGAACATACAGAGGGGGTATGATGGTAAAGAGCATAGGTCCTGAAGGCAAGAAGAGGGCTGTCAAGTCACGTGGCCTAAAACCCTTGATCTCCTTATCTATCAGGGGGGCTGTAATGGTACCAATTTCATATGGATGTCAAGAAGATTAAATGAAATAATGCACAGAAAGCATATTGCCTAGCATGCAGTAACCATTCAAAAAATGTTAGTTATTATTGCCTACAAAAACAACAATTTGTCATCTCTCACCAGGATAGCTGCATTTCTTAGCCATAATCACATATTAAACTAACACTATGTCACAGAAAGGGATAAATAATTACTACACAAAAAGTGGGATGCCCCAGGCACCTGCAGATGAATACACACCCAATCAGAACTACTTTCACTTTAGCTTTCTCATTTTGAGATAAATAGCAAAGAGAAATGAAAATGAGGGAAAGGAAAAAGAGGAAAGACAAGAAGTAAAATGAATTCTTTAGACTTCAGCATCATGTCTATTCAAATAGACGATAGGTTTATGAATCTCATACCAAAGTGCTAAAATAGCTCTATCTCCACAAGATTAGATACAAATCTTGTAATCAATTATTCTAGTAGACCAAAGTAATTTCGTGGGTGCTACAAAATCTTACCACATGGTAATGCAAATACAAACCAATTTACAATTCCAAAGTCTAACCCTTCTGCAACCTCTTTTCTGTAGAAAAATCACTACATAGTTTATCACATTTATTTGTTCTCCATGAGTGAATATGCATGCATAAATCATTAAATTCTAAGTATAACTTAAATGGATCCCAAATTAACCACATCTGCTTATTTATCACCAAATTTCATCAGCTCTTCCTCAAGATATCTAGGGATATTTATATATTCAAGAAAGGGGGGCTGGAAGGAGAGCTCCTCTCTTACCATGTCTCCAAATTAGTATTCACCCAACTAACTCAAGGAGAGGTTTCAGTGGTGAAGCTCAAATTAAATAGGAACAACAACAAATTTTCAAATTTTTCATTATAATGTCAGTACCTAGACTAAAGGACAGGGCTAATAAAAAATTTGTGGATCAATCATGTTTAATTAGACTTTCTCCAAGTCTGCAGCTTGTTTTGTTTTGGGAAACACCACTGGGTCAGAGTCTTAAAGCAATCAATGTTAAACATAGGATCCCACTGAAATGATTTCTACACTGGTACCAGAGTTAAACACAGTATCAAGTTAAAAGCAAATAGCAGAACTAATTACTGGACTCCTTCCAAGTCTTCAATTTTAACTCTTTAAATTATCCATTGTTCTTATAATTCATAATGTGCCTATCTCTTTTAAAAAGAATATTTTCAAATTCTTCTGTAATAAAGCCATGGCATACTAAATCCTAAAACCCTACTTTAAAAAAAAAAAACAAAGAGAAATGGCTTTGCCTTATCAATTAAACACTCTTAATCCAAAAATGTGTCCATCTTTTTATCATAGGTCAATAGTTTACACACTGTTTCCCACATAACAATAATATTCCATGAGCCATTTCTATGAGCAGGCAAGGGAGAAGTTAAAATTGAAAAAGTACAGTTATAGCCAGGAGTGTTGACATGTCCACTCCACCTCTTCTAAGTCAGGTCTTCTATATCTCTTAGTGTTGAATGGGACTTTAAAGGTCTCATGGGAAATATGGCAACAAACAGGTATTTCTTATACTCAGTATGCCTGCAACTCAGTTGAAGAGATAAGATCAAAATCCAAGATAGGGCTGGAGATGTGGCTCAGCGGTAGTGCGCTCGCCTGGCATGCGTGCGGCCCGGGTTCGATCCCCAGCACCACATACCAACAAAGATGTTGTGTCCGCTGAGAACTAAAAAAAAATAAATATTAAAAATTTAAAAAAAAAAAAAATCCAAGATAAAGCTTAAAATGGTAAAGGTGATAATTGGTGAGGCAATATAAATATGACTGGAGTTGCCACATAAGGTTTATTAGGTAAGATACACAGAAGTGAGGAAGGTCATTACAGATGAGGAAATATGGTTATTAAAATAGAAACTGCTATACACCCCAAATATACAATTGCGTTTTAGTAGCTCACTTACTCCAAGCATGAATATTTGATAGGGGAAAGTTATAGAACAATTACAAATTTCCATCCATAAACTGTGGGGTAGAGCCATACAAGGGAATATTATTTAGGCATATAAAAGAATGATAAATGCTTCAACATGGATGAACTTTGAAAGCATTGTGTTAAATGAAATCAGTCACACACAAAAAACTATGTTATGATTCCATGTACATGAAAAGTCCAAATTAGGCAAATCTATAATGATAGAAAGTAAATTGATGATTGACTAGGGCTAAGGGAGATAGGGAAATCAGTGATGGTTCATGAGTAAAGGTTTCTTTATGGAGTGATGAAATGTTCTAAAATTGATTATGATGAAGGCCGAATGAATGAAAATCTTTGGAAACACTGGTGTGTACACTTCAAATGAGAGAACCCTACTGTTATTTTTTGAATATCTCACTAAAGTCATTATAAAAATGTTTCAAAAAGCCCTAGAAAGTTTTCAGTAGTTAAATGATAAACATTGTTGCAAATGCACTTGCCACAGAGTGTGGTACATAGGAATACTATTACTATATCTGAACTACAGAACAAAGCTATACATTCTCTTTGAGCTTCTCCAATGGAAGTGATCATCTGGTATTCCTGAATCTCTTTTCAATCTTGCCCTCCCCTCTAGCCTTCCTTAATACCACCTTATTAGGCACTCCCTGAGCCTCACCAGTATCAGAGTAAATAATCTTATATCTGGTCTCTCCAACCTTGGTTTCTCCTCTATTTACATTTTTTCCTAAAGTATAACTCTGATTATTCCATTCCCTGTTCTCAAAAAGTCTTTCATGATTTTAAACTGTACAGCAGTGAAATTTCACATGACAGACTGTATTTAAAATTTGATCTCAATCTATTATCTAGCTTGATCTCCCATCATTATCCACCAGCCTAACTAGATTTCCAGAACACGCCCTAGGCTTTCTTGGTGCCACATCATTGTTCTTCCTTCAGCTTCATCATTAAATGCCATATTCCTTATGAAGCCTTACTTCATCTCTCTCCCAGTTAAAATTAATTTATTTTACCTTTGATGATATGAGTTTTAATAATTCCTTGTCCTTCAACATTGACATACCATAGGATGCATATTTTTCTATGACTTATTTACCCTTTTGAATTATAAGCTTTCTAAAGACAGAGTAAATGATGATATGGTGGAACTAGCCAAGTATACTGATTATTAAGCATCTGCCCCTCATTCTGTGAAGTCGGGACAGGAATTTCAGGATAGATACATCTAGGTCCAAATGCCTTCCTGCCATTTCCTAGCTGGGAAATCTTATTTTGTGTAAGTAACCTAATGTTTAAGGACCTAATTTCCTTATTTATAAAATAGGAATTTTAAAATTTACCTTAAGGGATATAGTTAGGAATAAGTGAGCCTATGTAAAGTACCCAGCACAATGTCTGATTTAAGTGGCTGGCCACTGTGAGTCATCCAAGGCCCAGTGCCTCATATCTATGTGTGTAGTAAAAGCACTGAATGAATGAACCAACAAATGAATAAACTTACAAGGAAAAGGTGGACAAGAGGCAGAGGAAGTGGGGTGACAACGATGTTTGCTAAGTAAGTGAAAAGGGATAGAATAGTACTGTGAGACTGTGTGAACAACTTTTTAAAAAATTTTTACTTATATATGACAGCGGAATGCATTACAATTCTTATTACACATATAGAGCACAACTTTTCATATCTCTGGTTTATATAAAGTATATTCACACAAATTCACGTTGCCATACATGTACTTTGGATAATAATGATCATTATATTCCACCATCATTTATTACCCCATGCCACCACCCTTCCTTTCCCACCCCTCTGCCCTATCTAGAGTTCGTCTATTCCTCCCATGCTCCCTCTCCCTATCCCACTATGAATCAGATTCCTTTTATCAAAGAAAACATTTGGCATTTGATTTTGGGGGATTGGCTAACTTCTCACTTAGCATTAACTCCATCCATTTACCTGCAAATGCCATGATTTTATTCTCTTTTATTGCTGAGTAATATTACATTGTGTATACATGCCACATTTTTTTTTTATCCAGATGTATTGAAGGGCATCTAGGATGGCTTCATAGTCTACCTATTATGAATTGTGCTGCTATAATTTTGATATGGCTGTGACCCTCTAGTATGCTGTTTTTAAGTCCTTTGAGTATAGACCAAGGAGAGGGATAGCTGGGTCAAATGGTGGTTCCATTCCCAATTTTCCAAGAAATCTCCATACTGCTTTCCATATTGGCTGTACCAATTTTCAGTGTACCACTAGTACCTTTTCCCTCACATCCTTGCCAACACTTATTGTTGTTTGTATGTATAATAGCTGCCATTACAGACACTTCTCAGAAGGTGACATACAATCAATCAACAAATACATGAAAAAATGCTGATCATCACTAGCAATTAGAGAAATGCAAATCAAAGTCACTCTAAGATTTCATCTAAAAAAATTTTTTTTATCTGAAATCTTGAAAAGATTTTCTTCATTGGAAGCTGAGAAGAGCCTCTAAGAGGTAAACTACTACCCTACTGAAGAACAGTTGAATGCAATTTAGTTTTACAGCTTCCTCTTCCTTCTCCCTTCTAAAAGGGCTGTTCTCTTCCTGTGCACTACATTAAAACTCAGAGATAAAGATCTCCAGATCTGAAAATGAATGTTCCAGAGGGAAAAACTGAGTATGAACTGAGTATTAGGTGGTATTAAGAAATCATCTGTAAACTCTTTGTATAATATTATTATAGTGGTTATGTTTAAAACATAAATCTCTTAAAGTTACATTCTCATGTCTTCCCAGGTAAGTCATATGATGTCTGAGAGTTGCCATAAGGAGAGAAGGATAGAAAAAGAACATTGCAGAGAGATCAACTAAAAGAACAGGAGAGGGCTGGGTTGTGGCTCAGTAGTAGAGCGCTCACCTAGCACAGGTGAGGCACTGGGTTCAATCTTCAGCACCACATAAAGATAAATAAATAAAGGTATTGTGTCCATCTACAACTAAAAAATACATATATAAAAAAAAAAAAGAACAGGAGAATGTCGGGTGCTGTTCAAGTAGAGACATGGGTCCCCAGTTCATAGGACGGGTACATGGCAGGTAATATTCTTTTTATATTTCTGTGCATTTAAATCTTTTCAAAATTAAAAGTCAAGGGGGGCATTTTCATCACAAAAGATAAGCATCTACGTGCTTTTTATTTTTTCATTTTCATTTCTGGAATTACCTAAACTAAGGTCATTTGTAGCAAAGAATGTATGGCTCCCAACAACAGCTTTTTTAGCCACCAGACTTGCATAAAACAGTGGTGTTGAGTCTGTTTCCCAATATTAGGAATAAAGAGAATGAACCTGCCTCTAGATTGCCTCTCAAATTTGAGAAACTCAGAACCCACTGAGCATGGATTGTAGGCAGGAAAGACAAGATGCAGAAATAAACTACAAACAAGATGTGTTTAAAGAGGAATATGCAACCTCTTTAATTGATCAGACTAAACTAATAAAAGCATATTCTCTCACTTTATCTCGTATCATCCTTTAGTCTCTCCAACTCTCACAGGGCCTCACTTACTCTCTTTCTCTCCTTTTCACCTGCTGGCACCACCTAGCTTGACCCATATGCGCTAGTCTAACACGGGATCACATGACATCAATCACTATCTAGCAGCCACCTTTCTGATAACAGGAATTGTGAGTGATGACAGTATATAGAGAGATAGTATCTAAGACCTCTTAGCCACCCTCCTCTAAACACAAGGTCTTTTATTACTTGAAGAAACCAATCATAAGTGCCCTTGAATGCCACCAAGGCTCTGCCTGAGCTGCTGTCAGTCTGAGATGGCTTCTCTCCATCTTCTCTTTCTAAACTTGTTTTCACTAAGAGTCATCTCAAACTTCTTTCCCTCTAGGAAACTTTCTCTAACTCAGTATGACTATAATTTAACATTCATACCACAATCTTCTTAAAGTAAAAAATGAGTACTTACACCAGGGCAACAGGCAAAAATCAAGGCTTTCATCACAAGTGTATCTCTGGTATTGTACTCACCTCATTCTGCCTGGTATCAGTGATTTTTAAATGCCTGGATCTCCATCTGGGTTTTAGAAAAGTACATTGCCTTCAGTAACCATCAGTATAAGCTTAGGGAATAAACATTATCATCTGTCTTGAAATTGCTGATTTATATTTTTGTTTTATATTTAACTTCACTTCCCTGCATTCGTGTGTGTGTGTGTGTGTGTGTGTGTGTGTGTATCCACTAATCTGTAAACTCCCTGATGACAGGACCATGTCTTATACTATTTTTCATACCCCTGAAAAGAAAGAGAGAAAGAAGCTTGATAGCATGTCTAATCAGTGAGTAAAATATTCACTGGATATTAAAGTTCCAAAATAAAATTGTATTTCTTGGCTTTATAGTACTTGACCTCAAGAAGTTCTTTGTGTAGTAAGAGGCAGGTTAGGGGTCAATGAATACAAGAGATGGCATTACACCTTTGCAAGACATAGGAAAAAGCCAGAGAAGGCAGGCCTTCCACAAAGGAGTTTTTATCTGGGACAAAAATAAATTCGGCCAAATTCCACTCTAATCAATTCTGTAAAGGAAGGAAATCCAAAAACAAATGGCTTAGCAGGAAGAAGAGTCACAAAATTTTGTGAGTGGACCCTCACAAACTCCTGGTTATTCACCCAAAGTGGAAAGAAACTATTAGTGAGTGAGCTGGATTTTAAAATCTTTTCTTTTTGAAAAGAATAATATTCCTTCTAGGAAAACAAGAGTTCACAAATATTTTTGTACACAGAATGAACTTCTTTTTTTTTTAGGCTTCTCCAATATCCCTGGGGAAAGGTCATTATTATATAATACAGTGAAGCACAGAGTATTTTCTTGAGGAATATTTTCTGTCTTGGACAAGAGACAAGGGACTAGTCCTTGGATCCCAGAAATATATTTAGTAATTTCCAGAGGAGTTATTTTATAAATGAATTTTCTTTCCATTAATTAAGTCTTAGAGCAAAAATAGAACCCTAATGGGTCTAGATCTAATCTGCTCTGTCATTAACTTTGTGACTTTAGACCAGTCACTCCCAAAGATTTGTTTTTATACAATTATCTTAAATTAGAGCTTTCCCTCTTACCCATAAGAACTGTCACTATCTGCTCTCATAATCTTTTACATTGACATAAGGCACCTAGCCAGAAGGTATTCTAGTACAAAACATGAAGTTTTTAGATTTTAACACACAGTGGAGGAAAGCTTTGATTTAGAAATACAATTCCCTGCCTTTCTACAGATTTCATATTCAATTTCTTTCACTAGTGAAATTAAGGCCCAAATTAGACACAGCGGTTGCCCCAACATCTGACAAGTGTCCTTCATTGCCAGGGAAAGGACAGCAAGGTAGTGTCCATGGCCTCAATAACCAGCCGACTATGCAAGTTTAGGGCACTCTCCTTCTATTGCCTGCTTTATTATCCAATCTCCCAAAGAGATGGAAAAAAATAAGAAGAAAAGTTTTGAGTTTGTACAAGGATTCATAACCAAATGGCAAAACTCTGTTCAGGTCATTGTTTTCAAGTCTAACCTATGTTAGTCCTTAGTAGGGGCCTGAAAACAACACTCTTTCTTTCCTAGCCTGGTTGACCTTCATTAGACAGACATCCACACTTGAGTGAGCATGAGGCCAAAGTTCTAAGGAGATCAGGTATTTAGACAAACACAGATAGGGCTCAGTTCATGTGTGCATACCCATGTGCATATGTGAATGAGAGGTACAGAAACAGAGATAGAGAGAGAAAATACTCTTTGGCCAGAAGATAGGTAACTGACTTGTGATATGGCAGCATTTTTTTTTAATTCACTTGTTTTTTCATCAAATATTTAATGTACTGCTGGGGATGTATATCAGTAGTAGAGCATTTACCTAGCATGTGTGAGGCCCTAGGTTTCATCTCCAGCACAATCAAATTAATTAATTAATTAATATATTTAATTTATAAGGCATTCTAATAGGTATTAGAGAAAGACACAAAGCACAGTCCTCAGAGAATTTATGGCCTATGTTTTACCAACTAAATAGTTACTTTATAGTAAAATATAATAAACAGAAGAAAACATAATCAGATAGCTGCATGGAAATATGCACAGGTGGCAGACATAAATAGCAACAGATATACAAGTTAAAGCAGGTCTGTTATGTAACTACTGGATTTAGCTTCCAAAGAAACACACCTAGACACCATTCAAGACATATCATATCTTGGGTTGCTTTTACTCTCAGTAATCCTGGTCTTCTAGGGATGGCAGGTATATAAATATGAACTATAGCACTGCCAAGAGAAAATTAAGAATCTAGTACTTGGGCAGAGGCAATACAAAATATAGGCCTTAAAACTAAATAGGCCTGGGTTCAAACACCAGCTAGGTTGCATTCTATTGAACCACATGAAACTGCAGATATTTTTTACAGTTCATCCTCTTTATTCTAAAGGCAAATCTCTTTAACCTGTTTCAATTCCATTAAGTGTTCATGTCAGGGACATTGCAACAATTAAATAAGAAGATTTAAATGAAAACACCAGACATATAGCAGGTATTTGATAAATGTAGTTTCCCCAAAGGTAGTCAGAAGCATGAATCATAGAAGGGGTAGTCAATTTGGGTCAACACTGAGTTCAGGAACCCAAGAAAAACAGATTCAAATGAGATGTCTTTGGATTTTGCCACTGGGAGAGGCTATACATATGTGGATGTGTACACCGTACAGAATATATGGGAAATCTATCTTCTGCTCAATATTTCTGTGAACCTAAAACCACTACAAAACATAAAAATTATTCTATTTTCTTAAGGAGACAAATGCGAAAAACATGAGGTGTGTTGCCTGTTTTATTTAGACTCTGAACACAGAGGTCCTAAGATACTCATTGCCTTGTTGTTCACATTGACCTCCAATTAAACCCTTCCCCATGTGTCATGAGCTATTCATTCTCTATGGTCACTCTGTTAAAATCTTGGTTGAATCCCAGAAGCCTCTGTAGATCTGGCACAACTGAGCTGGCAATGAGAGAACACACACACATAAATACAAATGATCTCAGTGATTCTCTCCCCTCCCCAGTACATTCCTTAGCAGGACAAGTCTCTCTCTTGGCAGGAGTCTGTTTTCACAAATAGGACTGGCTGGGCTTAATTTAGCAAAGTCAAGGCCCCCTGTGAAAGCCAGGGGTGAGGCTGGAACCCGTGCAGTCGCCCAGGACACCTTATGTGGAGACAGGAACCCAGGCCTATTGAGAGGCTAAAAGGAATGGTCACAATGATTTGTTTCTCTCAGCTATTGGAAAACTGGATTTCACAGGAAACATCCTTTGCTTTCCTTGGTTTCTTACACAAATGTACTCTTTAGGTACCAGGTACAGAATTCATTTCAAAGTATAGAAACTACATTGACTTTTCTACAGATAAATTGGTACATAGGAAACTTACGGCCTGCTAAATATTTTTAAGTTATCTGTGGCATCTAACATAATCTGATATTTATCCCCAAATTCAGCTTTCAATTTTGGATTGATACTTGTTTTGATTTATTCTTCAAGAAGGATAAAGCCACTTAGGCATACTGAAAAGTCCAGGACCATTTTTCTTACATTGAAGCTTATATAAAAACTGAACTCTAACAGCTGGCAGTCACTTCCTTTTTGAAAGCCTATTTCCTAAAGCAAGGCAACTCTTTTGAACTTAGACTTCTGCTCCAGGCCAGGGATAGCACTTACCCTACAGATATTAGAGCTTTGCTATCCAGGATGACTGGTATGAGCCATATGTGGGTTACTGAATCCTGGAGATGTGACTAGTTCAAACCGAAATGTGCTATGAGTATTTCAGAGATAGTACACATCAGATTTCAAAGACTTACTATAATAATGTAAAATCTCTAATAATTTTTAAATGTTGATTTAATGTTGAAATGATAATATTTTAACTATATTATTAACATTAGTTTCACATGTTTCTTTTTATTTATTTTTTAACATGGTCACCAAAGAATTTAAAATTACATGATTACATGTACGGGCTGGGGTTGTGGCTCAGCGGTAGAACACTCGTCTAGCACGTGCAAGACCCTGGGTTAGATCCTCAGCACCACATAAGAATAAATAAATAAAATAAAGGTATTGTGTCCAACTACAACTAAAAAATAAAAATATTTAAAAAAAATTACATGTAGAGTTCGCATTCTATTTCCTAACATTTACAAGATGTTAGGAAAAAGATGTACTAGCTTTACGTATGTCATGTGAAGAAATGTTCTGACTTCACAGTTAATCCTATGATCTAATCACACCTTAAAGAGTTTTATGGGATTATGGCATTTATCAGTCATCAAAACACAGAAATGAGGGCTGGGGATATAGCTCAGTTGGTAAAGTACTTACCTCGAAAACATAAGGCTCTGGGTTCAATCCCTAGCATCACAAAAAGAAAAAGAAAAAAAAACACAGAAATTACTTCAGCTAATTAAGAATGATAAAAAAACCACTGAGGAGGGTGACAGCAGAACTACACTGAACAGAGGTCAGCGTCATAGCTCAGGCGATTAAACTCTTAAGTTAATGACGGCAGAGACTCCCTCTATCCTCTCATCATTGTATCCACTTTGGTAGCAAAAGCTATATATAGAAGGTGATTATATATTTATCAAACCAATGAATGTTGTTCAAGATAAATATACAAGCCGGGCATGGTGGTACATGATTAAAATCCCAGAGGCTCAGGAGGCTGATACAGGAGGATAGAAAGCCAGCCTCAGCAACTTAGCAAGGCCCTAAGCAACTTAGAGCAACTGTCTCTAAATAAAATATTTTTTAAAAAGAACTGGGCATGTAAATTGGTGGTTAGTGCCCCTGGGTTCAATCCCTGGTACCAAAATAATAATAATAATAATAATAATAATAATAATAAGAAGAAGAAGAAGAAGAAGAAGAAGAAGAAGAAGAAGAAAATAAATAAATAAATACACAACCCATTTTAAAAAATCCTAATCTTCAAGAATATGCTCTGCTTACTCGGACCTTCTCTTAGTGTATTTGCTTCCCAACATACCAACCCCTCTCTTGGAGAGACTGCTCAGTTTCAGGAAGAGTCAACAGTTCAACTAGAGTTCTCTGAAGACAGCAACCGTGTGACTCAGGAGAAGGAGATAGCAAAGGATAGAAAGGTGAGTTTCTTACCCACCTTTTCTATACAGATGAGACTCATCTGCAACTTCTAGGGTATTTGCAAGCAACTCATGAATTTTCTAAATTTCTGTAATGGACTCAACAATGTTTATGTTGAAAGTTATGGAGGATATTTGAAATCAGTCCAGCCTATAACATGTTCATACTCTAGAAGTAGACTTTTCTCTTTTTTAATATTTATCTTTTAGTTGTAGTTGGACACAATACCTTTATTTTATTTATTTCATATGTGATACTGAGGATCAAACCCAGGGCCTCACATGTGCTAGGTGAGCACTCTACTGCTGAGCCACAACCCCAGCCCCCTAGAGGTAGATCTTTTAAATATATATACAGAAAGATAATTGCCAACCAGAGATTAAATAATATGTATCAGTGTATCTGAACTGTAAGAGCACAGAAAAAGAAAGGATTTCAGGCAATGGTGATAAGGAAAGGCCCACCAGAACAGGTGGAACTGAGTTGGACTCAAAAACAAGTAGGATTTGGATATGCAGAAAGAAAATGTACAGATATTCCAGGTGTGGACAAGGATGTGTTAGCCAGGCACAGTGGTACATTCCTATAATTCCTAAAGCAGGAGGATCACAAGTTTGAGGCCAGTCTGGGCAACTTGGCGAGGCCCTAAGCAATTTATAAAGGTCTTGTCTCAAAATATAAAATTTTTGAAAGGATTGGGGATTTGGCTCAGTGGTTAAGCACCCTTCAGTTCAATCCACTGTACCAAAAAATAAGGATGTGAGCACACATGAGCAACAGGAATGAGCACACATGAGGGAGAGTAACTCATTCTAGGAATGTGATTGAAAATACATATAAGTGGAAAAATAAACTTGTTTCCTACCTCACCAAAACAATAATAACAACAACAACAAAACATTTGGAAGTCTCCTCCCACCATATCTGTCCATCTACTAACACCCTTGTTCATATACCATGTCTGTCCAGTTGTGACCACAGATTCACTATCCAGACTCCTATCCAAAGCCAAACTTTCCAATTGCACATTAAGTCCCATTTTCTCTACCTGTTAACAACAACATTCAGAAAGTCTTCTCTTCCTCTTCCGTCGTTATTTTGCTTTCTACTGAAAAATCCTATTCATATGTGTACCTGGAGTTCATCTGTCTTTTTAAAAAATTCATACCCTTACCTCCCATTTCTTTGTTCTTCTATGAACCAAAACTCTTTAATGCAATCATTCATGTTCACTGAATCTAATTCCTCTCCTCCCATTTTTTCTTAAAGCTGGCTCCATTCCTTGGGGCTAGAGGTGAGGCTGAACATCATGGGCAGAAGAGTATGGCAGAGGGAAGCAGCTCATGTGGTGGTCAGGAAAGAGAGAGAGAGAGACAGACAGACAGACAGACAGACACACACTCCCCTCTCCAGATACAAATATAAACCCCAAAGCCACGCCCAATTTTCCCACCTCCTCCAGCCATATGGTACCACATCAGTTAGAATTCAGTTAATCCCTATCAGAAGATTAATTCACTGATTGGGTTAAGACTCTCACAACCCAATCATTTCTCCTTTAAACCTTCTTGCATTGTCTCAGACATGAGCTTTTGGGGGACACCACATCTAAACCGTAACAATTTGACTTCCAGAACTCCAGATACTTTGGGTTTTCCTCTACTTCACCAGTTTGTATTTCCTCTGTCCCCTTTCTGGTTCTTCCTCTTTTCTCCAAACTGTTAATGTCAGAATGACACAGGGCTTAATCTTTTAGTCCTTTTCT
The DNA here is from genome assembly GCF_045843805.1 of Urocitellus parryii. Lineage (NCBI taxonomy): Eukaryota > Metazoa > Chordata > Mammalia > Rodentia > Sciuridae > Urocitellus > Urocitellus parryii. Next base: position 100,054,390 of record NC_135541.1, read on the forward strand.
CTTCCCTTTTGGTAGGTCTAACCAGGTTGGTGATCTGATCTAGTCCCATGGCTTTACATATCATCTACGTGCTGATGAGTCCCAAATTTCCATCTCCATCCTAACCCTTTTCCCTAACCCTTTTCTGATTTATACACAACTGCTTAATTGATATTGTCACATGAATGTCTAACCAATACCTCAAACACAAAATGACCAAAATTGAACTCCTATTCTCCCACCCTCAAATGTACTTCATCCATAGCCTTCCTTGCCTGAATTATGGCAACACCAGCCTTCTTGTTGCTTAGGCCCAAAAACCTTGATTCCCTTCTTTCTCTCACATTCCACAGCCAATCCATGAGCAAGTCTCATTGGATTCACTGTCTTCACCACTTCTCCCCATGATCATTGCTATTACCTTAGTCTGATCATCATCACCCATTTCGTGGATAACTGCATGGCTTCCTAATAGTCCTCCTGCCTTCTATCCTTGCCTTTCTGTGGTTAGTTTACAGTACAATAACCAGATCTGATTTTTTCAAAAGTCAAATGGGACTTCCATTTGATAGATCAATCCTCTGCTCAAAACCCTCCAATGACTCCCTATGTGACTAAGAGTAAAAGCTGAAGTCTTTTTTTTTTTTTAATTTATTTGTTTTTGGTTAGACACAATATCTTTATTTTGTTTATTTATTTTATGTGGTGTTGAGCATCAAACCCAGGGCCTCCCACATGCTAGGCAAGTGCTCTACGGATGAGCCACAACCCAAGCTGAAGTCTTAAATACTGTCAACAAGAGCCTCCCTGATCTGCACAGGCTCCACAACCTCTGGGGCCTCATCTCCCAGCATTCTTTCCCTATCTCGTGCTGCTTCAGCCCACAATGGCTTTTCTGGTTTTTCTTTGCCTGGAATAGTCTTCCCCCAGTCATCTGGTTGCTAAACCCCTCATCTCCTTTAAGTCACATTTAAAAATCACTTTCTAAGGGCTGTAGCTCAGCGGCAGAGCACTTGCCTAGATGTGTGAGGCACTGGGTTCCATCCTCAGTACCACATAAAAATAAATAAATAAAGGTATTCTGTCCATCTACAACTACAAAAAAAATTTTTTTTAAATCACTTTCTATGGTTTAGCCACTTTAGAAACAGTTTGGCAGTATCTTATAAATTGAAAATACGAATATTATGTGGCTTAATAGTTTCACTACTGCACATTTACCCAAGAGAAATAAAACAAAGACTTCTACACGAATATTCATAGAAGCTTTATTCCTAAAAGCCAATCATTGGACACAACTCATAAGTTCATCAACAAATGAATGGATAAACAAATTGTATTTTATTTATATGTTGAGCTACTATTCAGCAATAAAAAAGAATGTGCTACTGATACAAATAACATAGATGAACCACAAAATCATTATGCTAAGTGGAAGAAGCCAGACACCAAATTCTGTACTATCTGTCTCTATACACATAAAATTCTAGAACAGACAAAACTTCTGTATAGATAGAAAGCAGATCAATGGTTTCCTGCAGTCAGAAGTGTTAGAGGATTAGCATCACTGGGACATACAGCAACACTGTTTTAGGTGATAGAAATATTTCATCTTGATTGTTAAGATTCATTAAACCATACACTTAATGAAGTTGACTTGAAAAAAAGATGAAAAGAAAAATTAAAATGATAAAAGAAGTGCAATTGGACACCTACAAAGGGTGATAAAGGAGCTCAGCATGGAGACTGCCAATCTAGGATGCTCTCATTACCTCAGGTCAGGTGAGAGGGATATAAATGCTGTGAAAGTAAACCCCAAAACAAATACTCCTCCATTGGTCACTCTCATGTACATTTACTTCCATTTCCATCCCATCTCTGTAAAATCAGAAGTGGAAGACTATAATGTGGCTCCCTATAACCCCTGCCCTCCTTGTGTTCAGGCTCTTATGTCCACACTCTCATCTCCCCACTTTGGACATAGGCAGGACCTGGGTTAGAACAACAGAATATGGCAAAAGTGATAGAATATTACTTCTATGATTATATTAAGTTTCAAAACTGTCTTCCTGCAGATTTGTTGGATAGCATTTCCTTGCTGACTTGAAGAAAGTGGCCAGATGGAAAAAAACCCACAGGGCAGGGAACGGTAGGTAGCTTCAGGGAACTCTGGGTAGCTCTAGCCAACATCCAACAAAAAGTCAATGGCCTCAGTCATACTGCCACAGGAATGGATTCTGCTGACAACCTCCATGGGCTCTGAATTAGATTCTTGCCTACCTAAGCCTCTAGATGAGAATACAGTATGATCAATACCTTGGCTTTAGCCTAGTGGGATCCTAATCAAAGAACCCAGCTAAGCCATGCCAAGACTCCCGACCTATGTAGACTGTAAGATTGTGTGTGTTTGTCTATGTGTTTTATACCACTGTCTAAATATGGGCTTCCCTGACTGCTTTTCCATACTGCAACCTGCTCTCCATTCTTGTTCTTTTTGACTTTGCTAGGGTTTAGATGTGGTTTGTTCCCCAAGGGTCATATGCTGGAAGCTTTATTAACAGACATTAAGAGGTAGTGAAAATTTTAAAAGGTAGAGCCCAGGGGGAGGTCATTGGGATACTACCTTCAGAAGGGATTACACGGTTATCATGAGAGTGATTTGTTATTTAAAAAAAAGCAAAACTTTCCTTGCCTCCTCTCTGGCTTTGGGTCTCACCATGTAATTTTTCCCTCTCACACACCTCCTCACTTATACCATCCACCATAACGTTATGTATCCAGGGGAAGCCCTCATCAGGGCCAGCAGCATGTTTGGACTTTCAGCCTCTAAAACTGTAAAATAAATAAACCCTTTTGTTATGTTACCCATCCTTGAGTATTTCATTATAGTAACAAAACAGGGACTATTTTACCTCAGTCTAATTTTTTCCTTTTCTTTTTCCCCCAAGAGCACTTTCACTTTCCAATGTTATGTATATCCTGTCACATACCGAGACTTAATAAACCTCAAGTCCATTATTAGCATACCTCTGTACTTTCCCAACGTGAAAAAAATCTCAATTCCATTGTCCTTTACTTATAAGCCTTTTATTGATTGAATTTTGTTCTTGCTATGTTACTGAGGCTGGATTCGAACTCCTAGACTCAAGGAAATTCCTGCCCAGTCTCCTGAGTAGCTGGGACTACAGGGTACACCTCACTTCCTGCCCAGTTTATATACATTATTTTCTAATATTTTTTTTGTTTGAACAATTTTTTATTTCCTCTGAATTTGTGGAGTTTATACCGGACTCAGCACAGTCTGACAGGGCAGCCCTGATTCTATTACTTTCCACATGGAAATTTGTACCTGTTTTGCTGGTAAAAATGAGGTCAATGCCACCTTTTACTACCGGCACACCAATGAGACAATCTACCTCTTCCTGCTACAGCCTTGGCAAAAGCCACTGTGAAGCTTTTTCTTTCTCTTTGGCCAGACCTTAAACCAAGTAGAGTCATTCACTGAAAAACATCATTTGCATTTGAAAAAGGACCAACTTTACCTAAAGAACTTGCCAAGACCTACTTATTAGTGTAGAATTAGGCCAAATGGCTGCCAGTACACCAGGTACACTCCCTGAGACTATAAATGGCAAATTTGGTCATGTGAAAAATAGGGAAAAGACATCTCCTTCATAGGGCTATTTTGTGGTTGAGATTAAATGTGCAAAGTGCATAAAATACAACCTGGTACATAGTAAACACTAAATGGATTTGTTCCCTGATAGGATAAAAATGCAACGCATTTAGCATTTGCTTTCTTGTGTATAAGGGAAAAGGAGAAAAGGAGAGAGATATGGGGCAAAGAAGAATAGAATGGACCTAAAAGTGGGAGGACTACTAATACCAGGAGTTGGGACAAGACCTGAGTCTAGAAACTTCTCCTGGAGATAAGATACTACAAGAGATAAAGAGTCCTCAGGCTGTTTTCCTCATGAGCATTTATTTTCTTTCATTTTATATCAAGACCTATAGATACTGGTCAAAGACTGGGCCCTTAAGGAGGGAGAAAGGAGAAAAAAGAGAAGACAGAAAAATTAGGAAGTAGTTGAGGACCAAATCTGAAAGCCCAAGGCAGAGTTTCACTCCTAATTGATAACACCATCTTCAAACTGTAGCAATTTTGCTGCAGGCCTCTTTACGTTGCCCCCAGAGGGCCAAGCTTTCACATAGCTAAAGGAACCCCTCTGCTCTCACTCCAGCTTTGCAGAAGATGGTTGGGGTTATTTACTACCATCCTGACTCAGTCCTCTGAGGATTCAAATGGTTTGGCAACAACCTGGGCTTCCTCAAGATCTCACAGACTGGAAGGGATCAGAGAGAAATAATAAGGCTTAGAAGGTATACTAAACTTTAAGGGATCTATCTTCTCTGAGCCCCAGAGGTTCACTACTTTCACTTGACTTCAGTGTCAGGAAGCACTGGGATTCAGATCTAGACCCAGAAGTTCTTGATTTTGGACCAGATTGCTGACACTGTATTCCTGTTATATTAAGTAAGTTGTGCTGGACAGACAAGACTAGATGTCCATTTGTATTGCACAGATATTCAGTTTACTGCAGAGTTCCCTGAGAGGGAGGTCTGCTAGAGTACCTAAAAGGCAACTACCTATGTGGCTTCAGAAAGAAGAGCAGGGACCTTCTAAGAAAAAGTGACCCAGAAGGACCAGATTACTTCAGGCTCTCCACCAGCCCAGATTCTCCTTTTGCAGCTCAGGTCACAGTCTTCCAGCAGTCAGCTACACCCCACTTAGAGGAGGCTCCTCTCCCCAAGCCCTCTCTCGCCTATCTGAGGCCCTGTGTGCCTCAAGAGGAGGCTACTAGCTCCTCTTGACAGCAGGGATTCCATGAGCATGGAAGATGAAAAACTGGCATTACAAGCCAGCCAGTGCCTTTCATTCACTCCTAACCTCTTCAAGCCAAGTTTCCAAATAGCAGGGATGATAGCTGCCCAGTGTGGCAAAAAGCCATCTGACTATTACTTAGCTCTTCCCAGTATGGCATGTACTAAGTCTGTCCTTCAGTGTGTGGGTGGATTAGCTGCTATTTAACATGATAGGGTAGGCCCCTTTCCAGTTTGCACCAGCTCCCACTCTGTGTCTTCTCTCTGTGTAATAAAGCCTCATTTCTCTGTGTAGTTGAACTTGCTCAGAGGAGATGGCAAAGGCCAGAGCAAGAAGCAGAAGAAAACAGAAAATGTCGATAGTGACTTTTGAAAACATATGAATAATACTCCTGGGGGGGGGATATGTAGACTGAGGAACTAAATATTTTCTTTTGACAGCAGTTAAGAGAATCTAACTGTGAATTACTCAAGCTCCTGCTGTGTTTGTTCTATTTTAGCCCATTAATGCAAAGGCAAAGAAAATCTAACTTCTCACCAGCACATAAATTTCTTATATTTTTGGTTGGAGAACAAGGTCATTTTAACCAGCCTGGAAAGATTAGTTAGGAACTGCAGGGAGCCATCTGTGAACAGTGTGTAGACTGGGCAATGTTCAAGCCATTAGGCAGGGAAGCCCAGTATCAGGAACTCCTAGGAGGAACCCACTGGTTCAAGAATACCTGATTCAGGTGGTACTCTGCCTAGTTCAGGCTTAAGTTCTAACACAGCCTCCCAGAGATGGGTGTGGCTTGCCAAAATGCCAATCAACCTGTTCATTGCAAGACCCCTGCCACAGCAAGAAGCAAGCACCACAAGACTCCTCCTGCAGAAACCTTATCCCTGCCTTTGATGTACTCCCCCTTACATAAAGAATGGGGCCTTTTTCCAGTTGTTCAGATCTGGCTCCTATCAGGACTGGAAGATCCATCAGGGGCTCCTCTTTTTATATCTAATTTTTGGCTCTGTCTTTATGTCTCTTTTTTAATATTTATTTTTTAGTTGTAGTTGTCAATACCTTTATTTATTTGTTTGTTTGTTTATTTATTTATTTATTTTTATGTGGTGCTGAGGATCGAACCCAGGGCCTCGCAGGTGCTAGGTGAGTGCTCTACAGCACACTATCACCCACCACCCACCACCCCTTCTTACTGATTGTTTCAGACTTTTTATTTTCCCAGGCAGCTCACACCTCCTGGACTTGACTTCAGTGAACCTGACCTGTTGGGGTGTTGGCCATCTTGCAATAAGGCATCCTAGATTCTAGTCTCAGCTAGACCATTCATTTTCTGTGTGAACTGAGACAAATTACTATTTTGGGCCTCCATTTCCTTATCCTTAAAAAATGAAAGATTTATCCATTAGGAGAAGCTAAGTGTGTGGCACATAGCAACCGTCAGCACTATTTTTGTAACTTTGCTGTAAGCATAAAATTATTATAAAATAAATAGTTTTCTTTTTTAAAAACTTTTTAAAAAAATTTTTAGTTATAGATGGACCTTTATTCTATTTATTTATTTTATGTATTCCTGAGAATCTAACCCAGTGCCTCACACATGCTAGGCAAATACTCTACCAAGGAGCCACAGCCCCAGCCAAAATAAATAGTTTTCTTAAAAGTGAATGGATTATAGAGATTTTCAAGACCCTCACCAGCTCTAAACAGTGATTCTATGTTCTTATTTATCCCCCTTCAGATGAAAGTAAATCTTTGTCTAGCTAGTCAAACATATCAAAGTAGAATTTTGCCCCACTCTTGTCTCAGACAAGATGTTGATTAGTACAAACCCACTTTCTGCTTTTTTAACATATCCTGTACCCGGGGCAAAAACTGAATTTTCCAAAACCACATTAAAATATTTCATCTGTACCTATTTTGTTTCTGCAAGCAAGTAAATTCATCTCATAGGGGCAAGTTGTCTCTGGCTGTCCATGCTTGCAGAATCAGCTTTTCCCTAGTAACTGTGCTAATTATAACTTCAGCTACCTGGTAACAGCACTTGACTTCCCTGACATTGGCTGGCAGTTCTAAAGCCAACTCAGCTCTGCTGGCACCTCTGATCCTGAGAAGCCAACAGAAAGGGTGACAGACTGGGAGAGGCGAAGCAACTACACATGCTAGGTGAGAACACATAAAAAGGCCCAGGATCACAGAACTTCAGAGATGTGAGAGATATTTGTGTCAATCCTGGTCCCTTCCACACTTTTCAAACACAGAGAATTAGGGGCCTGGAAAAATCGGTCAGTCTTCTAAATTCCTTTCCCTCAGTTCTCTCATCCCAATCACTTATCAAGTTGTACAGATATTTTACCTCCTAAATATTTCAAAGATTAGTTCCTTCGCCTCTATTCCCATTGCTACACCCTCACTTAAGCCCTTATTTTCTTTTGCTCATCGGGTTTGACCTCCTGACTTCCTTCCTTATCTCTTCAAATCCAATTTCCCCAACCCACCAGAAGGATCCAGCATGTTCCCAGCTGCTTAAAGCCCATCAATGGCTCCTTATCATTCTGAGGACAAAATCTGCACTCTTTGAAATGGTACAAAAAAAAAAAAAACTGTACCTGTATACCCTTCAGCCTCTTTCATGCCACATTTCATACTTAAATCTAGCAGCATAAAACCGCTTATGATTCTGCACACATACCTGTGGTTTCTTGCCTCTGGGCTTTTGCTTATGGCAAAACTCTCTTTTTCTCCCCCATTATTCCCCTTGAAGACAAAAAAGGGTCATCTCTGCAAAGAATCAGTTGTAGATTTTTCTTCCATCTGCTCTATTCATTTGGGATAAGGAAGCCTCCTATGAGTTTCCACATTCTTTGTATATTTCTCTATTACTGCTTTTTACCATACTCTACCACTTGTATTTTACTCGTCTCTGAGGTCTAGACTTAAAATCTAGTACTGGAAGTACTACAGGTACCAAGTGAATGTTTATTAATGAGTAAATGGATAATTCTAAATCTCTCCATGACCTGTCCCCTGCTTACCTTTCCAGTCTCTCCTTAGCCACCACAAGCCCTTAACACCACATATTCCAGCCATTCCCAATGACCAGTGTGTGAAGGGCACACACTACTCCATCATGACTCTGTGCTTTTCTATATTCTGTTTCTTTGGTCTGAAATGCTTTTCCCCATTTCTTGTTATATTACCTTTTAAGACTCAATTTGAACTCCACACATTCAGCAAGGCCTTTCTTGATGGATTTTATTTCTAATACTATAGTAGACCTGGACATATCTCTATAGTAGCCCTTATTATACCACTTTTATTTATGTGTTGATGTCTTTCTCCACCAGCATCTACAAAAGCAGCCAGCATAGGATCTATAAACAATAGATGCTTGATTGAATACATTAATGTATATATGTAAATGGGTAAACGAATGATCACGGTGATATTGTAAGTAAGGGAAACATTCGAGACAGAAATTTCAAATGCCTATTCTTTAAACTCTAACATTTTACTTCTATTGGTACATAAACTGGATGAACACAACTAATAGGAAGAAGTGTCTTTGTAATAAGTTTAGGTGAAAGTGCAAATTATGTAGATATCATTAAGGGGATAACTGAAAGTGTATTAGAATTAAATTTTCAAAACCTAATTTGGAATTTTTTTCCCAGTAGTTAGAGGAAAAACTCATAAGTATTCAAAAGAAAAAAGAAATCCTTCCTTTTCTCAACAAGAACATATCATGTATTCTAACTAAAAGCGCTTATAAAAATAAGACAACTTAAACAAAAAACGGAAAACAAAATTGATTTTGGCTAAGGGTTCCACTATTTTTTTTATTTTATTTTTTTAAATGTAATTGTAGATGGACATAATGCCTTTATTTTATTTATTTTATTTATTTTATTTTTATGTGGTGCTGAGGATCGAACCCAGTGCATCACATATGCTAGGTAAGTGTTCCATTGCTGAGCCACAACCCCAGCCCCTCCACTATTTTTTTTAAATTAACTATGACACTTATGAAAAAGTCACTTTTTAAAAAAATTATGGTTGTAAAATATGCACAACATTAAATCTGTCATTTTATCCATTTTAAGTATACAGTTTTGTGGTATTAACTACATTCACATTACTGGGCAACATTCACCACCATCCATCTCTAGAACTTATTCCCTAACTAAAAATTTGTTAAAAACTAACTCCCCATTCTCTCCTCCCTTTAACCCCTGGAAATCTTCATTCTACTTTCTGTCTTTATTATATAAATACTCCCTCATATAAGTGGAATTATATATTTGTCCTTTTGTGATTGGCTTCACCTAACAATGTCCTCAAGGTTTGTCCATGTTATAGTACATGTCAGAATTTTCTTTCTTTTTTAAGGCTACATAATAGTCCATTGTATGTATATTCCACAGTTTGTTTATCCATTCATCTGTCAATGTTTTCAAACTTTGGCATCTTGTAAATAATGCTCCTAGGAACATAAAAGTGCAGATATCTGTTTGAGTCCCAGTTTTCACTTCTTTGGGGTATACACCCAGAGTGAATTTACTGGATTATATAGTAATTCTGTATTTAATTTTTAGAGGAATTTTCATACCATTTTCCAGATCAATACATGCATGGGTTCTAATTTCTCCAATCTTCATGAACACTTGTTATTTTCTGATATATATAAACACACACACACACACACACACACACACACTCACACACACACACACACACCATTCTAATGGGTATGGAGTTCAGAAAAATTTCAACCAAGAACACAAATATTTGTCATAAATATTTAAAGGAATAGAACGTCCCTACTTTTTTTTTTTTCTGACTTCCATTCCCAAAAAGAAGAAGAAATGAATAACCATGTCTTTACAAACCTAAGAAAGCTGAGGATGGGGATTTAATACATAGAGTACATATACAGGAGCATGTTCATTCTAGAACTATTTAAAATAGTTGCGTACAGTGGTATACACTTATAATCCCAGCAACTCAGAGGCTAAAACAGGAGAATCACTAAATTCAAGGCCAGCCCAGGCAACTCAGAGAGCCCCTGTCTCAAAATAAAAAATAAAAAGGGCTGCAGATGTAGCTCAGTGGTAGAGAGCCCCTGAGTTCAATCCCCAGTATCCAACCCACCAACATACAACTAGTTTGGCTAATGTAATATTTTCTTCCTCTTTACTTATGTTCCTCCATTTTCCACCATGCATTTTCTTACAGTGTATGTAAGTAAAATAGAAGAAAAAACTTAGTCTGTAATTAACCAAGACATCCAACTGTGAAAAAGAAAGACCAATTCTGCTAAATATAATAAGAAAACTGGGGCTGGGGATGTGGCTCAAGTGGTAGCGCGCTCGCCTGGCATGCGTGCAGCCCGTGTTCGATCCTCCAGCACCACAAACAAACAAAGATGTTGTGTCCGCCAATAACAAATAAATAAATAAATATTAAAAAAAAATAAGAAAACTTTACAAACCTAAATAAACTGGCAGCGACAATGGTCAGTTTAGATAATAATTAGAGAATGTGTGCACTCGATGGCATGTGTCTCTGGTGCACAACACAGTAATAATTTTTATTTAACATCTAATACATGGCAGCATGTTTACAAATGGGAAAAGACAGTGTGACAAGAATCTGTACCTCCAAGTTAGGAAACTCATGCTCACCCAAGTTAAGTGACTTGGCCAAATACCAGGGAGCTAAGAAAAGATGAATTAAGAATTTAGGTGTTCTTCCAGGTGCAGTGGCATATACCTGTAATCCCAGTGGCTCCAGAGGCAGAGGCAGGAGGATCACAAGTTCAAAGCCATCTCAACAATTTAGCGAGGCCCTAAGCAACCGAGCAAGACCCTGTCTCTAAATAAAATATAAAAAGGGCTGGAGATGGGGCTGGGGTTATGGCTCAGTGGTAGAGTGCTCACCTAGCAGGTGTGAGGCACTGGGTTTGATCCTCAGCACCACATAAAAATAAATAAATAAAATAAAGGTATTGTGTCCAACTACAACTAAAATATATTTAAAAAAAAAAAAAAGCTGGGGATGTGGCTTAATGGTAAAATACCTCTGGGTCCAATCCCTGGTACAAAAAAGAATTTAGGTGTCCTTATTTAGCACAAAACTTGCATACCTACAATTTGATAATCTCAAAGGTACTCATCCTTCTTAAACAGCTTCCATTGGTTCACATAAATGTTTATAAATCTTACAGCTTGATGGAGTTCCTGAACTTCCCTCAACTTTTCAGTGCTTAGTATAGAAAGTCTACATATATATGTTACCATATTGCTGAGCATATTTTTTTTAAATCAGGCTTAACTAGATCCATCAGTGAGCCAAAGAGAAATTTGACAAACTCAGTCTTTCTTATTTATTCTCTTTGTATCTGAGGATGTCAGGGTTAATTTGCTGCAATAGGGACAGTGGAATTATTTCGTCATTTATATCCAGCAAATTAAGATAGAGAATTGAGTTAAACAAGACAAACAGTCCCAAATCTACTACTGAGGAAAATGAAACTCATTTGAAATAAAAAATGATCCAGAACAATGATCAGACTTACCTGGATACTTGTGCCATCTCCAATTTGTCACAGTAATGGCAAATATTTATTGAGGTCTTTGTGTGATAGGCCACATTCAACTAACTGGCCCATTTAATCTTCCCCCAATCTCTATAAATCAGGTGTTATTACTGCACCTACCTCAGCACAGAGAAATTATAGTGCAGTCATGTTTCCCTTAATGGTAGGGATATATTCTGAGAAATGTATCATTAGATGATTTCTCTGCTGTGTGAACATCATAGAGTATACTTACACAAACCTAGATGGTATAGCCTAGTTAGCACACACCTAGGTTACCTATACAGCATGCTACTGTACTGAATACTGTAGGCAAGTGGAATGTAATAGTATTTTATACCTAAACATGTCTAAACATAGAAATGATACAGTAAAAATGTGTTGTGAATGATTTTTTTAAAAAATGGTACACCTATATAAGGCACTTAACCACAGATGGAGCTTGCACGACTGGAAGTTGCTCTGACTGAATCTGTGAGTGAGTGAGTATGAAGAATGTGCAGGCCTAAGATGTTACTGTACACTGCTTGCACTGCTGTTGACTTTATAAACACTGTAACACTATACTCTTAGGCTACATTAAATTTATTTTTTAAATTATTTCTTCAATAACAATCATCTTATGGTAACTTTTGTACTTTATAAACTTTAAACTTTTGACTCCTGTATAACTTAAAACACAAACATTGTATAGATGTACAAAAATATTTTTTCTTTACATCCTTATTCTACAAGCTTTTTTTGTGTGTATGATATTGGGGATTTAACCTAGAGGCATTTTATCACTAAGCTACATCCCCCTCCCATTTTTTAAGTTAATTTTGAGACAGGGCCTCACTAAGTTACTGAGTCTGGCCTTGAACTTGCAATCCTCCTGCCTTAGCCTCCCAAGTTGATAGGAGTGCCACCAGACCTAGCAGCTTTTTTCTTATTTTTAAAATTGTCCACATTGTTTTTTATTTTAAAACCTTTTTGTTAAAAACTAAGACACAAACACACAATAGCCTAGGCCTACCCAGGGTCAAGATCAATCATTATCATTGTCTGTCATCTCTACATCTTGTCCCACTGGACAGCCTTCAGAGCAGCAATACACATGGAGCTGTCACCTCTTCTGATAACAATGCTTTCTTCTGGCAGCATAATAGGTTTGTTTATACCTCTTAAAGGACCATACAAGGTTGTTTTATAGTTAATGTTTTTTATAAATGAGAGGAATATACTCTAAAATACTAATAAGAGTATGGTACTATAAATGCATAAACTAGTAACATGGTTGCTTATTATCATCATCAAGTATTATGTACTGTGCATAATGGTGTGTGCTATACTGTTATGCAACTGGCAGCATAATAGGTTTGTTTATACCAGCATCAGTATAAACACTGTGGCAATGGCTACACCATTACCAGGCTATGGGACTTTTTCAGCTCCTTTAAAATTTTATGAGGCCACCCTCACGTATGTGGTATTCATTGATCAAAATATCAATATGTGGAACATGGCTGTATCTGCCCAAGTTAACACAGGAAGTGATGGCAGAAAAGTAGAAACAATGACAATTTGGTACAAGGTAAAATCAGTAAGCTGTTCAACATAGCTATAGAAGTATGCTATGTACAAACTTCAAAGATTGCTCAGGAAAAGGATCAGCTAATCTAAAGGATAAGAAAACTAAAGTGGTTTCAAAAGGAGTGGTTTCTCAAAGAAGTCAGGCAGTTGAAGACCCATAAAACTATACAACACAACTCTCAACTCCTATCTAAAGGCCAAATTAACTTTATATCAATTTTACCGTATTTAAACATTGATTCTATCTGGTCCAGGATGACAACATTCCATTTCTTTTGACCTTTCTGCTATTGGATATGGCCCTATCACATTTTAAATTTGATTCTTAGAATGGAAACTTCACTCTCTTAAAAAGCAACTCTGGGTAATAAAAAAGTACACATAAGTTGAACAAGTAAGTTATCATCATGAAGCAAAAGAGAGGATGGTGGTTTTGTGTGCAATCTAAAGATTGGGTGTTGACCACACAGCAGTGAATTTTATAAATTCCAGGGTCAAACATGTTTCTGGTGGTGGCACACTCTGCTAACATGAGAAGATGAAGGATTAGGTAATAACAACGAGGAAGTCAGCCAAGTTGCCACCCAGAAATTACTTACCACAGCAGCTGCAGTTCAGAAATGCTAACAAGCCAGTCTCCCTAGGAGTGGGCCATACTCAGCTGTGAACCACTCACAGAATTTTCTCACTTTCCTTTACTCCAGAATTGGGAGCTATATATGTGCTACAATGATTACTTCTTAGCTTGCTTTATAGATTCAAAATTGTCTTCCCCCAAAAAACTGAACCTACAATTACTGTTTGCTACCAAGAAAGGAGCAGTGGTACCTAATCATGTAGGCATAAGTCCCAGTTTACCTATAATGAGGGTAAGCCGACTCATCCTTTACATGCATAAACATACATATGTATTTAATATTTATAAAAATTGAAGCTTCAAGGATAACTTAAACACTCAACAGAAAAGTAGCCAATCTCAAAGAACCAACTTTTAATTATAATTTAATACTATTTATCAATCCACGGATAGTATGAATCTAAAGAGTTTTTTCTCAATTCTCTGAAGAGCCAAAAAAAGAGAAACCCTTAAGTCTTCATCTGTTAACTTGCTTTGAATTTGATACTTCTAGATTTTTAGCTAGCACTCTAGCTTTTACAATTTCTCTTACAAATAAAAATCTATTTAGCTACCTTCACAATTAAAGAATTATATCCATTTTAATCTCTTTCTCAAACACCTGAAGGAAGACTTGATAGTTGGAAAGAAAAGAACAGCACCCTCTCTCCAGGCCTCTTCTCCTAAAGTTTCTCTGAAGTTATGGTGGAGTGTTTTGCAACCTCTCACCTAGACAGTACCAATATCTCAACAGAAACAACAAAATAATTAATGTCAATATTAATCATTAATAACTAATATTCACAATAGATTTGCACTACTTTTTTAATATTTATATTTTAGTTATGGTTGGACACAATATCTTTATTTTATTTATTTATTTTTATGTGGTGCTGAGGATTGAACCTAGGGCCTCACATGTGCTAGGCGAGCGCTCTACTGCTGAGCCCCAATCCCAGCCCAGATTTGCACTACTTTTATGTTGTATAAGCATTGGTCTTCTTTAAAGAATTATGCAAATATGGTACATGCCTGCAATCTCAGCAGTTCGGGAGGCTGAAGTAGGAGGATTGCAATTTCAAAGCCAGCCTCAGCAACTAAGTGAGACCCCCAAGTAACTTAGCAAGACCCTATTCAAAACAGAAAAGGCTGAGGGGCTGAAGTTGTGGCTCAGTGGTAGAGCACTTGCCTGGCATGTGTGAGGCTCTGGGTTCAATCCTCAGAACCACATATAAAAAAATAAATAAATAAATAATAAAAGATCCATTTACAACTAAAAAAACACTTTTTTTTTTTTTAATAAAAAGAAGGATGAGGATGTGGCTCAGTGGTTAAGGGCCCCTGGGTTCAAACCCTGGTATAAAAAAAAAAAAAAAAAGAATTATATAAACAGTATTCAAGTTTTTGCAGATTCTAATTCAACTGAATATGATTTAATGTTTTTACATATTTACTTTTAAAGAAACATCCTTCCAACAACCAAATAAAAATCAAGATAACTCTGATAACAGAACAGTACTCTAAATTAATTCTCATCTGAACCATCTGACTTACCATGTAAGGCTGGGCATGTTACCCTTGAGGTCTCTTCACCAACATTGCTGATCATTAATCCTTCTAACCTTGTGGAATCGTGATGTAAATAACAAGCATGAACATAAGATGCATTCATGGGAATATATATGAGGGTGAGATTACAAGGAGTCAAACCTCAACTTCATTTTTAAATATCAGAATAACTATTACTAAAAATACAACTACTATCTTCTAATATGACACTAAGTTTACAAAGTACTTTGACACAAGTTCTATTTCATCAATCATGGTGCTATTTATTCATACAATGAATAAGATTCTGTGCCTGTGGTCTTATTCATATTATAGATGTTAGAACAGGCTCAGAGAAGTTAAGTGGCTTGCCTAGGTCCCCTGGTTCTCCATGAGTCCTAACTCAAGTGTTTCCTAATCTCTGGTCCTTCCATCAAAACAGAACTATCCTGGTTTCTATCAATCCCTTATCATTTCCTAGTATAATAGACCAATTTCAACTGTGATGTTAATAACTGAAAGTGACTGTAATCGTTCTGCTTCTCAAATAATAACAGCATTACAACCTAAACCTGTAGCATTTTTCAAATAACCAGTCAGATGAGAAGAGTAATGTGACAGGCAGATTGAAAAAGATTTGGTGTGATGGGAAAGGAGAGGACACAGCAGTTTGAAATCCTTCAAATCATACAGTACAATACTGCCTGACCACTCTACTTGAAACTTAAGACAAGGTAGAGATAGGGCAATACCTACTTTCTGCATGAGACCCAGGGGCTAGACTAGAGTGGAGTAAAAAGGTTGTCACCTCTACATGTGACAATGTGCTGTGACTCACTACCCCTATACCCTCTGTAGCTCCTATTATCTCATCAACCACGTTTTCCAGGAGAGAAATGGTGCCTTCTCACACCCCACCCAACGTATTCCCTGAAGATGGTCTCTTTAGCTAGTGCAGGGCAGAGGATGAGACAAAATTATTCAAGCAATAGTTTTATTCAAGCTAAAAGAAAATCCTTTGTCTCAAATAATCTAAAAAATTGCCCCTTCTGTCTTGCTTTGGATTGATGGGAAAACTTTCTCCCTCTGCACAGGGAACAAATTTATTTATCATTCCTACCTTCCTACCCTGAAGCATATACTGCCACTTATGCTCCCCTGTCTCCATCTCTGAGTTACCAGCCTTCCTGACCTCTGGCAGCTCCAAGAAGAACACTCACTATATGCCACATAAAAGATGAAAGGTGAACCTGGGTGAATTTCAGAAAAATTCAGGTTAAACATGGAAATTCAGGAAAAATAGGAAATAGTGCTAACTTCCTCAGATTCAGTAGTCCATGTTAACTGAATTTACTAAATTATCCTTTAGGTCTCAAAGACATCAGTTATTTTCCAGATCTAAGATGTTATTCAGCAGTCTGTAATGCTTCCCAGCCTTCTTCTGGATAGGATAGGACACACAAATAAAATGACAGGCAATGTCTGGGTAGTCTTCTGCCATAAAAAGCAGGAGTTTATAATCTCTGATATGGTCAGAAGTAACCAGCCCCAGGTTATTCAGGCCACTTCAGATCCACCTGCCCAGACATTGAGAGGTCTAAAGAAATCAATGTTGTGGTAACCAGCTAGGAATCTTAATCCCTGTAACCCATCACCTCTAAGTAAGGTGCTGTCTCATCTCACTCTGAACTCAGCCAACACATTCTGACCCATCAATCAAGAGAGGCCTCCCTGCAAAGGAAAGCCCATTCTCTCTTCTACCCCACCTGTCAGCCCACCACTATCCCATGGGTATTCTCTCCTTCATTCTAAGGTGAACTATTCCTAGGACTAAAAGTGCCCAAGATCCTGTCTCAAAAGCCTAATCATCTTCAAAAACAAACATGAATTTCTCAAGGAAAGAACTGTCCTCAGCGCCTCCCTTTCCTCCACAGCATCATCCTATGCCCCACTGATCCAGAGCTAGAAGGGACCTTTCAATAGCAGAATGTGGGGCCTGTATGTAATCCACCTGCCTGAGTCACTGCCTGTGCTGGCCTAAAAATGCAAGTTTTCCTCCTGATTTACTAAATCAGAATCCCTGGAGTGAAGCATGAAATCTACATTTTAAATCTGTTCCAGGATGACTGTTCTGGGCTGTTCCACAACAGGGTTTGAGAGTTCCTTCTGGTTTAATGCAGCTCCCTTCCTTTACACAGAAGGAAAGTAGAGAACAGGAACAAGAGAAGTGAAATAAGCTTGTCCAAGGTCACAGGGTGTTTAGGTGATCAAATCTGGACTGAATCCTGTCTTTCTCACTGACAAGCACAGAACCAGCTAGGAATGGCCTAAAATAGCAACAGGTCTACTAGCCCGAGGCTGATGCTGCCCCTGCACTCACCCGCTTGTAGACGTCCTCCCGGCTGGCCTCATACTTCTGTTGCATGCGCTCCTCCAGGAAGTAGATGCGCAGCTTGAGGCTGAAGTTCTCCTTCTTCAGGTCATTGAGGTGCTGGGACAGAGTGCGATATCCATTAGACATGGTGGGCAACCCATGAGGAGGAGCATGCCCGATCGCCCCCTCACCCCAGAAACATGGTGCAGCTGCACCACGGCATGAATGGAGCCGGCTGGGACGCTGCTGAGGTTGTGGGACCCCAAGGGAGGCCGGGGCTACGGCGACATGGCCCCGGGAGCGGGCGCTTTCTCCAGGATTTGGGACTGGGTTCGCTGCTCTGGGTGCTGGAGCGCAATGCACTTTCCTTTTTTACCTCAGGGAGATATTTGCGGAATCCCTGACAGAGGAACATGCTGTGTGAACTCAGACACAAGTGGTGTAACCCGACTCCAGGCCAGGACTAGGCTGTCACCCTCCTGGAGCCTCCCAGGCCCAAGTGTAGGCAGTTAACAGTTTCCAGGAGAAAAGAGGGGCTGACCCCCTGATGCTTCCAGGAAATGGGAAGGGGGAGTAATTCAATGTGACTGTGGCGGAGGGCTTGCACAGAAGAGAAGGAAATAAAAGGGTGTGGAGTGCTGGGGAGGGGCTACTTACTTTAAGCTCTTGGTGGCTGATTTGTACCAAAAAATAAAATAAAAATAAAATAATTAAAAAAGAAAGTGTGGCCAGAAACAAGATTTCTATGGAGAAGAGCACATGTACACAAAATGGCCCACAAAAAGGTGACCACATTGTAAATATCCTTTTAAGTGCAAATTTTAAAGGAGCTACAAACCAAAGGAGTCTCTAATTCCTTTAGGTGATCCAGAGCTCACCTCTGATCAGTTCCTTTCAGTTTTCCTCCTGATTTTCAATCCCTGAGCAGTTACATTAATAGCCTTTATTCCCTGCTTCTCCCACCTCCAGGCACCTCCAAAGAAAGTGAATCTTCTAGTTGAGTGGGATCTTTGCAAACTGTTTACTAGTTACAGGAGCTCACACAGAGAGAGGGTCAAGGACACCTCCCTCTAGGGAAGAAGGGATGGGGAGAAGAGAATGTAGGAGGAGCAGAGGGAGGGAGCCACCCTCCTGGAGCCTGTTGATTTCAGCCAGTCACTGGCTCTTAACTCAGGCAACTGCCAAGTGGAGCCAAGTACTCCTCACCAGATCCTGCTCATAAAGCAATTTAAGATCTTTGAGTGACAGCTGCAACATTAGCAGGAAGTATTATTTATGCCACATCACAGGGACATTGAAGGTGACTAGGAGACAACCTCACAGCACAAATATCAAACACAGGTTCTTTGTTCAATAATAATACATTTTTAAAAAATGAATATTAACATCCAAGTAAAGGAAACAAGTTTATGCATATGTCAACCACTCACTTTCCCAACCTACTTGCTTCTCATATTTTCAATTCTTTCTCAAACTTCCGTAAAATGATTCAAGTCTATATCTCCTGAGTACCCACCAGATTGATGAAGACAGTCTCAACCATCAAAGAGCTAGCTGATCAGTACATGTTAAGATATGCTTTACAATTCTCCAAGATTGTGTTTTTCAAACTGCAATGCAGCGCGCGCACGCATGCACACACGCACGCACGCACACACACACTTAACTGAAATAAATATTTCACAAAGTAATTGTTACTATCATTATGCATGATATGCTCTAACATTTCTCTTCTTTTTCTCTTTCTGAGTGACCTGCTAAGTTGATTTCATGAGCAGCTGATAAATCTCAACCTGTACTTTAAAAAAAAAAAAATCATTGACTTTATGGAAACATAGAAGAAAGAATGATCAGTTCTTACTGAAGTGATACTAGGAAAAGCTTTGCTAGCACTTGAACTAGCACTTTGCTTTTGAAAGAAAAAGATTGAATGAATTAAGTGACCTCAGCAGGGCAGAATTAGAACTGTGCATTCTTCCAAATAGATTAGGATTATAAGTAGGCAACACATTTCTTCACGGAGAGTTGACAATTTAAGCCAAAATATTCC
This sequence comes from Urocitellus parryii, assembly GCF_045843805.1. Taxonomy (NCBI): domain Eukaryota; kingdom Metazoa; phylum Chordata; class Mammalia; order Rodentia; family Sciuridae; genus Urocitellus; species Urocitellus parryii. Next base: position 100,074,003 of record NC_135541.1, read on the forward strand.
ACCCTTTTGAAAAAACCTACACACTTAAAATTTATTTAACTATTTTCATTAAATCTGAAATTTTGGAATAAATTAATATGTTGGGCTTACAGACCATGAGGAGCAAAATCTAAATTAAAATTCAAAAAATACTTTTCTGAGGTTGTAGTGGTGCACCCTGTAGTCCCAGATACTTGGGAGATTGAGGCAGGTGGATCACTTGAGCCTAGGAGTTCAGCCTAGGCTGGACAACATAGTGGGATCTCATCTTAGATAAATAGATAAAATTTTAAAATACCTTCTCTGGTCCCAGTTCTGTAACTAACTGGGCTTAAGAGTGTACTTTTCTAGAGGCCCAGCTGTCTTTATGTATAAAATGATATGGTTGGGAATGGAGTGATTTTTAAGGCCCTTTACTACTTTAAGTTCTTAGAGGGATAACCTATTATTATCACTTCCATTTTGTTCAAAGAAAGCCATGCTGCCAGATCCTAGATTAGTGTTTAATCAAGCTTTGGCTGTCAATTTGGATTCTTTTATCATGTAAGAAAAAAATTAATAAAAGATTTTTGGGAAATAAAACTAAGAATTCAGGCTATTCTTATTCAACCTATATATTTCTGGACATCTATGCCTGTTTTCTCCTGTGCCTATTTCTCTGCTCCCTTTTCTGTGTGTATTTTTTTTGGGGGGGCAGCCCCTTAAAATTGGTGCTTAAATGATAGTAAGTCCTTAGCCTTTTGCTTTTTTGTTGTTGTTTTGTTTTCACACTCTCTCCCTTAGAAATTTTATCCACTTTTAGTTCCATAACTTTTACCTCCCAAATAACTCCTAAATCTCCAATCAGCCTTCTGGATCTAGTCCTATACGTCCAACTCTTTGCTAGATAGCTCAACTTGAATGTCACATACTCAACACAAACTTCATAGCAAATACTTTTGCGGTAGTCCCTTTCCACTTCAGCCATCTCCATATTAGAGCCAAAATAATGTTTTCAAGACTCAAATATATCCTGCCATATCTCTTATATATCACAGTCATCTCATCACTTTTAGATTAAAGGGAAAACACCACCACATGTCTTTAAGACATTCACCTCTTTTTTTTTCCTTCAAATCCTGTTTCAAATTCCATCCAAATAAAACTTTGCCTCCTACTCTAGTTTCTTCCTCTCTTGAACACCTCCCTAAGGCAAATATTAATATCAGCAAGTGGTTCATGTGATGCCTTTTGATATTGCTTTTATTATCTTGGAAGGTTATTTATACTGTTTAGAGGTATTTAATTTTTCATGTGTTTTAACTCCCTACTAGTCAAAGCTACCCAAGGAGCTTTGATTACATGATTACATGTCTTCATCTGTTCCTACAGCTTCCACAACACCCTAAAACCACATCTGCAGTAACAGTCACACCACTGTGCTGCCACACCCCGTTTAAAGTCACCTCAAAGATTTTAAAGATTGGCAAGGAGTAGTTTGTATCTTTGTATTCTCTCCTCAGTATTTATAAAGCACTCCCAAGTATTGTGGAATTGATGAATGGATAAGTATCCCATAAATATTATGTTTTGCCTGGATTATTCTTATAATGTAAAAAGTTTGTATTAATAGTTGCAAAGAAAATACATTTGTGAAAATGGTAACTGTAGAAAAATGATGTTTTGTTCACCTAAATTTCTCAGATTGTATGCCCACCCTCACCTTTTCCCTGAACTCCAATTTATACCTAACTTCTTAGTAGAAATCTCCATCTGAATATAGACATCTCATACTTGTGATATCTAAAATGGAATCCTCTTTCTTCCCAGCAAACATGATCTTCCCTCATTGGACCCTATTTCAGTTTGTATCAACTCAATGTTTATAGTTTTTATAGAGTTTATAGTTGTTTGGGCCAAATTCTTTTAAGTTTTCCTTGGCTCATTCTCTTTCTTATACATCACCTCATCTGTCTATGAGTCTTATTGTTTCATATACAGTATGTTTGAGTACACGCACACGCGCGCACGCACGCACACACACACACACACACACACACGTTCCATGTAGCACCACTGCAACTGGAATTTCTGCCACTATGCTCCAAGATGCCATCATCTTTACCCCAAATTATCTGAATAGCCTCCTCTACTGGTTCCCCTGCACCAACCCTAATTCCCCTTCAGTCTATTCTGAACACAGAACCAGAGTAACTCATTTAAAATATGTCAGGTTACTCATCCATGAGGAATCCCTGTTGTCTACCTCAGAGTAAAGGCTGATACTGGTTCATCAGCCCTTAAGGCCCCGGGGCCCTGCATGATCAGGAGCCTCTCTCCTCCTCTCAGATTCCCTCTTGTACTCTTCTTGTCACTCTCTCCCTATACATCCGGCTCCAGCCACAGTGGTTCCCCTGGCTCTTTCTCAAAAACTGTAAGCACCCTTCCTCCTCGGGGTCTCTGAGATAACTGATCCGTCTGCCTGCTATGCTCTTTCTTTAGAAAACTACAGAATCTTCTTCCTCTCCTTCATCTTGGATCAAATGTCACCTTCTCTAGGCCCTGGTTCAATCCCCAATACTGCAATAAATAAATAAATAAACCACAAATGCTACCCTCTCAAACAGGTGACTTCCCTATTTAAAACTATAACCCACCCATGCTTCTTGTCAGCATTCCATATCCCCCTTCATTATTTTTTTTAATTCTATAGTATCACCACCTTCTAAAATATTACATTTACTAGCTTTACATATCTTGTCTCCCCCTAGCATGTAAATGCCATGAGAAAGCTGAATTTGACCTATTTTTTCTCTATCACCAGTGCTAGGAATGGTGCCTGGTACACAATAGGTACTCAATAAATACTTGTTGAATAAAAGAATGCATGAAAATTAAACTGCTGATTTCTTTGTCCTCCCTGGATTTAATTATAATAAAACCCAATCTGAACACAAGATTAAGAAGACATTTTAGGATAAAGGGCATACCTAAAGACACTCCTCCTTTGAAAAGGGGTATTTTATAAACAAATTATTCTAACAAACTAATGTTAAAATGCAATGCAGAATCTGGTCTTTCTATAAGAGTTCTGAAAAAAATAGAGAATAATGTATTAAATTTGTAAGCAAAGGACAATACAAACTGTATAACACAGAAAAAACATAACAATAGAAATTAGGAAGGAGAGATTGCCAGAGAAGATTCCATAGAAAATTGGTGTCTTATTGCCCACTAAAGGATTAAATCAGGTTTGGGTAATCTGGGGAGAGGTTACAAGCAATCCAGGTATGTAGAATATAAGTGAAGGTACAGAGGGCCAACTGGAGTGAAGCAAAGGGTACACACCATCTTAGAATAAGGGGCCAGAGACTACAGGGCGTGAAGAACTACATTGGGGAAATCTTGAAAGTCAGGGTGAAGAGCCTTGACTTTGCTCCTTGAGGCAGGTCCTGGTTCTCAATGTGGACAAATTTATGGTTTAGATATGAGGTGTCCCCAAAAAACTTATGTGTGAGAAAATGCAGGAATGTTCAGAGGTGAAGTGATAAGATTATGACAGCTGCCACCTAACCAGTGGGTTAACACACTGATATGGATTAACTGGGTGGTTAAGATGTGGCTAGAAGAAATAGCTCACTAGGGGCATGCCTACGGGGTTTATATTTTCTCTCTGGTAAGCAGAGATGTCTCTCTGCTTTCTGGTTGATGGGAACTGAGCAGCTTTCTTCTGCCACACCTTCCAACCATGATGTTCTGCCTCATCTTGGGCCCAGTGTTATGAAGTTGGCCAACCATGGTTTGACCCACTGAAGCCATGTGTCAAAATAAACTTTCCCTCTTCTAAAGTGTTCTTGTCAGGTCTTTTGATCATAGCAATGCAAATCTGACTAAAACAGGTAAGGAGAAAGGCAGTGGGGGTAAGAAGAACTGGGATCTGCTTACAAGCAAGATTGTTCTGTTTCTTTGTTTACTGATTATGCTTTGTCTTATTACTTCGCTTTCTGTAGCTTTACCAAACAATACCACACATACTTGGACTGTACACTCAACCTACCAAATCAGGTCTCCCAGGCCAGTGTATTTTCAGAAGCTCCATATTATTTAGACAATAAAACACTGCAGGCTCTGGAACTTATAAAGTGTTTATACCTTTGTTTTTTTCTCTCTCAGTAAATCTCATATCTATACTTTTCTCTCAAAACGATTTTTTCAAACATGAATGGCTTGACCCTGCTCCTTTCTTAATTTCTTCTTTCTACCTCTTCCATAATGTATTAGCCAAGACTGGAAATAATACTGTAATAATGACTCCATCAATGCCAACAATAGTAGGAGGATTACAACCCAGCTGTTGTATGTCATGCTCCATTAACATCACCAACTGTCAAGTCGGCCTTTAAAAAACCCAACTCCACATTTGCTTAATCATATTCAGACCCCCCATATAGCTCTTATAATGGAATTGCTTGAAAACATATAAATCTCTTACCAATCTCCTAAAAATAAAGTTCTACTTCACTAGAAATGATTAATAGCTATGATAGACACATTCTTTTCAAATATAATAAAACTTCCACAATTCAAACTCTGCTACTTTGATATCCGTGTTAATTCATATCTTTACATTCCTTAAAAATAAAAATATTTAAAATAAGTTAATATAGTAAATAAGGACCATGAGAGTAGTGTTTAAAGTAACCTCAACATTTTATTATACATTTACAAATAGATAGCAATTGTGATCATATTATGCACATTTATCTAGGTGGGGTGGTATAGAATTGTGGAATGTGCAATAGCTTTTGAACCAAAGAGATCTAGGTTCAACTTCTGGTTCTGTTATTTTCTAATTGTGCAATTGTGGACAATTACAGAATAATAGTTTATAGTAGGATTGCAATCAGGAGATTGGGATCTAGACAGGTCACCAAGAGGGTTGTAACTATATCTGTAATGCTGCTGTTTTGTTTTTCCACCTGAGACACACAGAGTGAAAAGAATGGTTGTTCATATTTAGATAATAGATACACTGACAAGTATTCATTATTATTTGTATATTCCTGACATTTGTGAAACAGCTCATAATTTTTTTTAGTAAACCAGAGAATGTTTTCATATTTATCATTATGTAAGGCATTTTGAAAATTAATGGCCATCTTTCATACTGTTCAGAATGTGTGATGCTAACATATCCTTAACTCAGTTGTCTGGCATGATAAAAAAAAAAGTGAGAATCAGTATATATTATACATTTTTTCCTGAAAGTAACAAAATAGCTCATAATTTTTCTTAAAAAATTAATTATTTTAAAGAGAATGAAATGAGGAATTTTTTAAGTAGACAGTTGTCAACTAGATATAAGGATTAATTCTCTATAGTAGAGTTGAATATAGTGAATTTATTGCCAAATTCCTTTCATATATTTAAATATCAAATCTTTAGTAGGTACTTGCTTTAAAAAAAACTTTTTTAAAATTTTTATTTTTTAGTTGTAGTTGGATGCAATACCTTGATTTTATTTTCTTATTTTCATGTGATGCTGAGGATCGAACCTAGGGCCTTGCACATCCTAGGCCAGCTCTCTACCACTGAGCCATAACCCTAGCCAGGTACTTACTTTTAAGAAAGAATAATATACCTGCCACAAAAGGGACTTAACTAAAACTGAAGAACCACTCGTCAGTGATATTGTTAAGAGTCTTCACCTCTCAGCTAGAGAGAACTTTTAAGATCTTTGGCCATCCTGAGAATCTATGTTTGACACATACTTTCTCCTAGAAACAACTCTACCAAAGATGTTCTCTACTGAGACAGCTATCCTTTTTTGAGTAGTCTCAGAATACCCATGAGCTCTCCTATAGCACTAAAAAGGTAATGAGTCTATCTACTCATACTGAGTGCTCTGATTGCCTTTTGCTACAAGAAGAGGTAAGTGAGTGTAAGGGATACCATATTTCCAAAACAAAAGCAGTAACCCAAAGATGATCTCCAATAGACTGTTTAAACTTTTAACTTTTCTTACTGTCTTATTTTCAAGATAGCTCTATAACAAAGGCTCACAAATGGCTAGGAAGTATTTTCTATATTTCAGAATCCAGTCAAATATGACCTAGGAAGCCAATTTGTCTTGGATTGAGGGAGAGAGGCAGATAGGAAGAGTTGGGGCAGATGAAGGGATTTTATTCATAATACATATATGTATATATAATATACATATATGTAGAAATTCATAATACATATATGTATCTTAGAATTTCTATATTGTTCTGATAAAATCTGAGTTGCAAGAGTACTTAATTTAATTCCCGGTTGTTTTTTAATGATTTAGACTTATACTATAAAATTAGCTGGATTCAATTATACTGTCTTTTCCACAACAACCACTGACATGAGATTTGATGATGTATACAACACTTCAACGTATATTATTTCATTGTACCTTCACTACAATTTTTGGAGTACACAAATTAGATATCATTATCCCCATTTCCCTACTTAGGAAAAAGAGACATCAAGAGCCTTAGCTGACTTGCTCATGAAGAGGAAGAGTACAGACTACAACTTCCCAGTTGGACTCCATATTGCACACTCATCAGGGTTTTGGTCATGAGACTATATATCCCCTGTGAGCCTAAGATTGACCTGTGACTAAAATAGTATTTCCCCTTTGTTATGATTTAGATATGGAAGGATCCCCCAGAAGCTCCTGTGTTAATGCAGAAATATCCAGAGATGAAACAATAAGATTATGAGAGATGTAACCTAATCAGACTAACCTAGTTTGGACTAACTGGGTGGTAACAAGCAGGTAGAATGTGGCTTGAAGAGGTGGGAGACATGCCTGGAGACATGCCTGGGAAGGATTCATCTTTCCTATGTCCACTTTCCCTTTCTCTCTCTCTCTCTCTTCCTCCCAGCCTGCATGAGGTGAGCAGCTTTCCTCTGTTCTACTCTTCTGCCATGATATTCTGCCTTACCTTGGCCCCCAGAGAAATGGAGTCAACTGACCATGGACTGCACCTCTGAAACTGTGAGCCCCAAATAAACTTCTCCTCCTCTAAGTTGTCTGGTCAGTGTTTTGGTCACAGTACTGGAAAGTTGACTAACATGCCCGTGTACCTCAGGTCTCCAACATCTTACCAAAAAGCATCCTGAACTGTAAATAATTATCCCTCTGTCCTTTTCACATCTGAGCCTATGTAAAAAATCACTTTCTCCACTTTCAAGATAAGTAAACCAAAGATGACCCTCAAAAGGTTAAACATAATAGTTACCATATGACCCAACAATTCCTCCTATAGTTTCACACTCAGAAGAATTAAAGCTATATGACCCTATAACAACCTATACACAAATATTCATAGCAGAATTACTCTTGATAGACCCAAGTAAAAATATCCCAAGTGTCCTTGGGCTGATAAATGAATGCATAAAATTTAGTATATCCAAATGCTGGAATATTATCCAAATATAAGAAGGAATGAAGTACCCATACATGCTACAACATGGAGGAACTCTGAAAACACAATGGCGTTTTATTATTAAAGTAAATGGGCACACTACCATGTGTAACTAATTAAACAAATAAAAATAAAATTTAAAAAAAGTAGAAGGGCACAAAAGGTCATATAGTATATAATCCTGTCTATATGAAATATTCAGAATACACAAATATATGGAGAGAGAAAGTAGATTTGTTGTTCCCAGGAGCTAAGCTAGAGAGAAGGAGAAATAGGGAGTGATTAATAATGGAATGAGGTTTCTTTCTGGAGGTGAAGAAAGTGTTCTGGAGAAAGACACTGGTGATGATTGTACAACTCTGAATTACAGACTGTAGAAGGGTGAGTTGTGAGGGATATCAATTATATTTCAATAAAGCTATTGTTTTAAAAAAAAGAATCGAAAGCTAGGAGAAATAACTTCCTCAATCATTTTCCCTTTATAAAGGTTTTCTGTAATAAAGATTTAGTTGTATATTTAAATTCAATTCAACTTAGTTAAAGTTAAAGGCTTAGAATTGATCATGTCTAGTCTGGGTATGGTGGCCCATGCCTGAAATTCCAGCGGGTTGGGAGGCTGAGACAGGAGGATCAAGAGTTCAAAGCCAGCCTCAGCAACAGTGAGGCACTAAGCAACTCATTGAGACCCTGTCTCTAAATATAATTCAAAATAGGGCTGGGGATATGGCTCAGTGGTTGAATGCCCCTAAGTTCAATCCTCAGTATGCCCCCAAAAAGAACTGATCATGTCTAAATATTTTGCATGTTAATCCTATTTAAATTGTGGGGCACTAACAGAAAGGCTACATGGAATATCCTCTTAATGGCCTTCAATAATGATTATTCATAGCTAAAGTTTTATTATAATTCCAGATAAAACAAATTCAAATATGTTATCCATTCAAATATATAATCTATTCTATATTTTGATACAAGGAAAACATTCCCATTAGGCTATCCTGATGAATATTTATAACATTTGCATATCACATTCTAACAAGGAAAATGTAAATCGAAGTCATTCAACTCAGTCTTCCACTCATCAATTCTTTTACTCCAACACAGAGATTTCTGCTTACTGTTCCAGAAACCAACTACTGATACCTGCCTCAGAAAGACTGGGGATGCTACAAAGACTTCACTTTTTTCTTTCAGATTGCACAATAAACAAATTTATCTTTTAAAACTCTGTTTCTGAAATTTCTACATAAGTTCTAAAGTTTCAGAGTTTTTTATATGCTAAACTATTAATACCATTTCATTTTCTCCCCTAAAACTCAGAGCACTTCCTCTACACAGCTTTTTCTTAAAATAACTGGACTGATGACAGGAGAGCTAACAACAGGTTGATTAACAAACCCTATCTTAGACAGCTTTAGTATGAGCATAAAGGATGAGGGTTCAGATGATGTTCCTGCTGCCTCTCCCCACCACAGATAGACAACCACACCACCCCCAATCCTGGAATAGCAAGATGTTGTCATCAGCACCACACCAGAGCACTGTGAACTATATAAAAACAAAACAAAACAAACAACAACTTCCCTGACCACCAAAAATAGACAGCCCAGACAGAAATAGTGTGGCCAGAGACAACTAAATGAACTGCATGGTAGAAATGACATTTGAGCTGCAGCATTGCCTGGAGCTTCCATGGACTTTTAGGCTCCAAACTAGATTTTCCCTCACCTTAGCCCAACCAATACCTGCAGGAGATGATGTTTGTCCACCTGGCCAATTAATGGCCTCAACTTTTTTCTCAAGATTTTCAATAATCCTTTTTCAATCCTTCTCAAGACATGAAGGCAGTTTTTAAGGCATGACTAGGATCTGCTGTGGTCGTAAGAGCTAAGAGTTCACAGTGATACGTGAACCACCATAGACTGGTCAGCAGCAAAACACTAACCGAAAGTAGAGGGTGAGTTGAGAGAGACACAGCCAACATGATCCCAAATCAACACTCTAGTGCTCCAGCCATGACAAAAATCTTCTTATTTCTGAACTATTTTTCTGCTGCCTCTAGGACTTTGCAGGGGTAGCAGCATTAGCATGCAATGTCCCTCCTCTTTACTCCTCATTCAGCTCAGATGTTAAGTAATTAACTTAGATATTAAAGAAGGCTACTGACCCTAAGGCTAGACAAGGGCCTCCTCCTGAGTGCTTTCACAGCATTATGCACCTATTCTTATTGTGATCTTTACCACAATCTATTAGGATTATCTAATATTGGCTGTCTCCCCAAATACACTTAGAGCTCCTGAAGAGCAGAAAAGATCTTTACTTTTCTCCCCAAAATGAAAATCACTTCATTGATTTATTGGTTTGTACTGTTGTTTTAATGATCATAAAAATACTGTGTTTGTTCCAGCTGTTCTCTTTTCTCCCAATGAATGGCATAACTTAGCAGTTGCTCAAGCAACTTGATGATGTCAAGAAAGCTTGACACGACAAAGTACAACAACAACAAAAAGAAAGAAGAAAAGAAAAGAAAGGGAGGCAGGTAATGTTAACTATGTACCCCGAACTCTGCTAATCATTATAGTTAGTAGTGAAAAGACATTGTGTATCTGATATTATGGAGCTCAGATTCTAACAGGAAAGATTAACTATAGCATTTATACTATTAAACCATAGATAATTCATAGTATTAAAAGGAAAGCTCAAGGTACTCTGGAAATTTATAGCAGAGTAACAACTAAGTTTCAGATAGGATTGGGGAGATAACTTGGTGGTAGGTCATCCTTGGCCTTCACTGATTCCTTCACACCCAAATCAATAACTTAGTTCTGTCAATTATGCCTTTGAAATCTCTCTTTCATCTGTTCATTTATCTCATTCCTCTGCTGGCATCATCATAAACTTTTGCCTAGGATGTTGAGCCTCCTAACCATTCTCTCTGCCTCAAGACTTTAGTCCTCCTATCCAGAGTCCATGCAGAAGCCAAAGAGACCTTTCTAAAAAGCAAATATGATTATGTCGACTGCCTGTTTAAAACCTTTAAGCACTTCCCATTGAGCCTGGATAAAATGTAAAGCCTTTACAGAACTTATAAGGCCACATGTACTGGCTTCTCTCTCTTATCTTCTCTCGCTTATTCTCCAGTCTTAATTTTTTTTCCATATTGCTTGTCTCCGATGTTCTAAGGATATTGACTCACTATAGTTCTTTCTCTCTATGAATCTTGATTCATATTGTTTCTTCTACATGGAACATTGCTTATTCTCCCTCTCCCATCCATGTTAGTGGTTTATTCTTCTTCCTGTTAAAGTAAATCAACTTTTCAAATTGAGTATTATTTAAAAAAAAAAAAAAAAGCAGAGAAAGATATTCCTGGACTGACTCATACCACAATGCCTCATCACCTGGGGCCCAAGAACTGGCAGAATATGCAAATTTCTCAACCTCTCTAAAGAAAATGAAATCCACCAATATGTTATTAGAAAGCCCTTACACTAAGAAGTTAATAAACTCAGGATCAGAGCACCCAAGATTCAGTGTCTTGTTATTCCATATGTCCAACCACACAAATGTCAGCTTTGCCCTAGGGAAACAACATACTAAAAAAATAATAATAATAAGGAAGAGACTATAGAATATGCTAAACTTTTGTCCAAGAGAATGGAAGAGGTAAAAAAAAAAAATCAGGAATACATTGCCAAGCCAAGCCCTCTTTGAGAGCGTCCAAGTCTAAAAGTCAGAATCTAATCAAAACTAATAATTTTTAAGAGTTGGGGCTGGGGTTATGGCTCAGCAGTAGAGTGCCCACCTCTCATGTGCATGGCCCTGGGTTTGATCCTCAGCAACACATAAAAATAAATAAATAAATACATAAATAAAGTAAAGGTGTTGTGTCCAACTATAACTACAAAAAATAAATTTTAAAAAAAGAGTAACATATAAGATCAGGCCAAAAAAAGAAAGAAAGAAAGAAAACAACATTCACCCTTAAACACACATCACTGCATACATTCACACCTGATCACTGTGGGATTAACAGCCAGGACAGGGGCTGACATGTAGCACATACTCACATACTGAGTGGATAAATGAGTTAACCCATAAATGTATAAGGGAATCAGCTGTCCACAGAGAAACATAATAAAACTATGACTAAGAGGTCAGACTTTGTAATCAGTATACTTATATTCATATTCAGCTCAAGTACTTCCTAGTCATTTCCTATCTTCAGTGAATCTTTGTGTCCAAGTGAAGATAATGATAGTAACAACTTTAAAGGCCTGTTAGGAGAACCAAATAAGATAATGCAAGGCAAATGCATCCACAGAGGTGGACACAAGATAAGCACTCAATAGATATTAATTAGTATCCTTTTTATTGTTATTTTTAAATTTTATTATTGGAATAGAAATTATGATAAAAATGGAAATTCCACAGGGTCCACAGGAAGGAAGATAGGGCTTTTTAAAATATTTTTTTAGTTGTAGTTGGACACAATACCTTTATTTTATTTATTTACTTTTATGTGGTGCTAAGGATTGAACCCAGAGCCTCGCATGCACTTTACCACTAAACCATATCCCCAGCCCCAACAGAGCTCTCTTCATATGGTGAAGAAAAGAAATGAGGACAGAGTAATGAGATTAAATTTACAAAAATGAAGAATTATTCTGATTTAAAGCCTTATTCACTGTGGAAGTGGTTGCTCTCTTTTCTGTGTTGCTAGCCATACCTTACACAAATTGTTCAATTTTTATGATTTATTCTTTTTGATAAAGTTACTTTATTAATTTTACAACCAAATGTGAGCTAATATGTGTGTTTCTATATGTATGTATATACATACACAAAAAACTAGAGAAATGTTTTGTCCTGATAGTTAGGACAAAAAAAAAAAAGGTCTTAAAGACATATTTTCATTCATCAATTATCCCAATCTTGAAATATCTCATCCTCTGCTGCTTTAAAATTGTTTAAATAAAATATTTTATAATTTAAATTTCTGATGCCACTCATCAGGTTTTATACTCTGTGAATGGTAACTTGCATATGTCTCAGTCATTCCTGTAATACTTAAGGAAAAACATGGTTGATGTGTTACCTATCTCTGGCAATGTTGCTCAGGAAACAAATGTCACTAAAGTTCTGTAGAAGGCCTTTGAGGAGTCATGTTTAACAGGGAGAAAATCTATGCTTATGAACACGGAAAGTTTAGAATCTCCCTCCTTCTCATCTAATAACTTTATGAGTATCTTAGGACACAAGTGGAAACAAAACTAGTATGCTTGGGACACTGTGGTTATGGAAATATAAATGCCATTTTTAAAATTAAAATGCAATTCACTGGTAGCATTCATTTCCAAGACTATAATTACAGAGAAACACTCAAAAACACTGAAACTGCAGAACATAAAGGCAGCGCTGACATGACCCAGATTCACCTAATTAGCAATGCATATCCAGACTCTGATAATTCAGCGTTCCATAAAGGTAAAAAGTTTAAAAGCCTCTCCATTTTAGCACTTTTTTCTTCTTTCTCCCCCCACCCAAGACCCAAGTGGAAAAGTTTGCCAGGTTGGGTGGGATCTCAACAGGCTGACTCACTGTGGTTAGATTGAGACTGCCAGGGAAAGCTGGCTTCAGTCTACAGTTAGAATGCTGCAGCTGGTTTGACTAGCATTTTCATGTTAAAGACAACATTATTAGAAAATGTGTAAACAGAATGGAGCAGTGGAGGCCTCCTCTTGATTTAACAAAGACCCCTACCCTTCAGGGCTCTTCTGTGGCTTCTGCCATAAACCAAAACTGCACACATTCCACCAATGGAACCTCTCCTTCCCCAGATGATCCTCTCATTTCCCCCAAGAACCTTGAAATCATTGGAGTTATCCTGGCTTCTCCACTTTATAACTTAGGGCAAGTTATTTGATCCTTGTTCTCTTTATAGTTTAATGGATGTCATAATAATAACAATCTTATAAATTAGAAAGATGAACTCAAAATTTGCTGAAATAAAATAAATATTTAGAAAAGTGTCTGGTGTATAAAATCACTCAATAAACAGTGTTTATTATTATTAGCTACTATTATGATCCTCTTAATAAGTTCTGTGAAATATTATTTCAAGAAGTCTACATTTTTTCCTTCCTTTACATTTCGAATATGACCAGTTTAAACTGAAATAAATGTACATTTCTTGGTTTTCCATTCTACCACCAATATCCACTTTAGAACCATTCACTTATTGTGAATACCAAGTAGTGGCAAGAGAAATACAAATCCAGTGGAATACCCAATCTTCAGAACTTTTCCATAAGTTTAATTGATGAACAGTTACTGAGTGCTTATTACATACTAAATTATGCCAGATTCTAGAGAATAGAAAAGAATAAGCAAGAGGTGTTCTCTGTTCTCAAGAAGCTTATAGTCTGGGTAAATATTCTATGATTAGAGTGTTACAGAAAGCATCCTTAAAAAAGCAGGGGACACTACAGCTGAAACTCAAAGAGTGAGAAGGCTTTAACAAGGGGAAGTATGAGAGAAGGTTTTCCAGTAGTAACAAAGACATGGAAGTATAAAACAGCTTTGAATTACAAGTAGGTCAGAATAATGGAGTAATTAATGGAGTTTTCTGTGAGAGAGAAAACTGAGCGCTAAAAGTGGATTTACAGTTTACCTAGAGAACTCTGGTGGAATTCTCATCTACACCACTCTTCATAGAAGGAGCTTATGATTCTTTTTCCAGATGAGCCAACACCTTCATTAGTACCATACTTCACCAAGTGAGCTCCCCGCTGCCTCGAAAAACTCACTATTTTAGGTCGAACAAGGGACAGGTATTATTTTCAGGCTCCTGTCATGAAACATCAGACAAATTTCTTTGTTATTCTTTGTGCCTGTAGTTCCTTGTTTGTAAATGGGAATAACTGTAATGCCTTTTCCACAGAGTTATTGTAAATATTAAATGAAGTAACACTATCACATACTTAGAACACTACTTGACATGTAGAAAGTGATCACTAGATGCAGGAGCTGGGATGGGTGCTATGACCATTCCTTAGCATACAAGGATTTTTTTTCTCAACTATTGACCATGTCCATTTGTATATAAAAATTAATTCTTTTTTTATAGTCCTGGGGTTGAGCTCAGTAGAGCTCTCTACCACTGAGCTATGGCCCCAGCCTTTTTTTTTTTTTTTTTTTTTTTTTGAGACAGGGTTTCACTAAGTTACTGAGTTGCCCTCAAATTTGTAATCCTCTTGCCTCAGCCTCCCAAGTGGCTGGTAATAAAGACAAGCACCACTATACTCAACTTTAAAATTTATATCTGACCTAATAATCTGTCAGGATTGATGATTGTGATATATAATAAACTCTAGAACCCAGAAAAAGTCACCGTTTCTGTGAGCCCTGGTTCTATTTTGGAAAACGAGGACAATGATGCTTGTTTCAAGTCTTATAAAGACAAACTAAGGCAACTTAAGCACATAACCCACTGATCTAATATACAGATCTGGAAAGAAAAGAGATCCCTTTATCAGTGCAAACTCTTTATAACAAAGCTGACAAGGCTTTAAAATTAATTAAATCACTCACACATTCAAAGACACAAATGAAGGCTATATGCTAAGTGATGCTCTCCTTTCATCCTGTGAAACAACATCTATTGGTCTCAACCTGACAAACAGAGCTGGGAGTTACAATTTAACTGACACCTAGAAAGGTGAATCAAAGCAGGGCCCAAGGCATTGCTCTTCCTTCCCTCCCCATTATTCTTCACCCCACTCCTGCTGTTCACTGAGGATACAGAAGGAAAGAGAAATCATCATATGTTCAAAGTTTTGCCCTTCTTATCCCTTTCCCCTGCATTGACATAACTGTCCCTTATCATTTTCACTTGTTAACTGACCAATTATCTTTTGGTTACATAATGTATCCGTTTTTTCACTTTTAGTCTATAACTTTTTACTCTGGAATCAAAGGCATTTTCCCAAATTTCCTAAAGCAGCAAGTATTTTAGAAACAATCACCTTACTGATGCATTAATTTTTTACTTCTCTCCTTGTTTAAGCTCTCCTTTCTTATCTCCATATAATCCAGTCTCTCACTGGCTCACTCACAAGTATATCTCTTTCTTCTCCAAAAATGTTCTCACTGTCTACAGTATTGCACTCTCTCTCTCTCTGACTAGCAAAATATAACACAATTTTAGAAACCTCTTTCATTATATAGCCATAAGAGATAATCACTGGTAGAAGGCCCTTCACCATTCCTTTAATAAAATTAGATATGTTCTCCCAAATTTCAGAGTACAGTGTTCTTATCTCCATGACAGCACCTTTAAGTAACATAATGTCTGAAATTCCTAATAAACAGTACCTATTCGAAGGGCAGGAACAATTTCTTAAAGTGATCAAACATTTATTGCATGGATAGATTAAATAAGAATAGATGAAATACAGATTCCTGGCTGCTCATCTCAGATTGCATTCCTTTGACATCTTCTTCAAGCTGTGAAGGAATTAACCCTTTTCTGACACAAAACCTTTAACATGTTACTTCCTGTTTTACAGTACAATCACCCATCCTTTATCCCAAGACTCCAGAATGCACAGTTAAAATCTTACAAAAAAATGTCATGGTGTTCTGTCACTTTAAGGATGGAACATTGGAATGTAACCTGACCCTTCCTATATTTTTTCTAACTAAGGTTTCCTCCAATTTTCAAGTTCTCTCATGCAGGTACTAATCTACTAAATGAATGAATATAAGAATGAACACATACATGAGCACAACACAGCATGGTGGACTGGCAATGAGTTTCTGACAAAGAAGTGTTTTAGTCTCATTGTTTTTTACTTATTACTTGATGTACAGAGGAGAGAGATTTAACTATCTCTTAGTGGCCTTTTCTCTGCATCCTAACTTGGTTTCTGTCAGTGATTCCCCAAATTAAGAAATAAGGACAAATCCATGATATTAGACCTGAACTCTAAGAGAAAAGGACTCAGGACTTTATATCTGAAAGTCAGCTAAGCCCTGCTCAGCCCCACAGCATCCAGCCATTCAAACTTTCAGTGGAGGCAACACCCATCATGTCTGTGTTCCCAGTCACTTCTCAGCCACAAGGAACACATGGGAAGACTGCCTGTCAAGGCTCCCCAAACAAGGAGCTCTCATCCCTTCTGCAGTAGCAGATCCAAAAGGTGGGGGAAAAGGAGGGGCCTGAGTTACTATCCCACTCCCACAATCAGACACACAGCTTTCAGAGGCCCAGTCTTTAAAGTCACTTAATATTCCTGAGAATTCTTTGATTTTTAAAAAAATCAGTGTCCATCAATCAGTGTCTGATCAAGAAGACCAAGAGTAAGTTGTTCAATTCCTAACATGTTATATGGAACATTACTGCCATGGCAGTATCTAGTACAAATAATTGAAGTCCCAGGAAAACATTTATAACTACAAGATGAGAAAAGACAGGATAAACAATTTCAACACAAAACTTTTTTGAAAAATGGAGTTTTATTGTTTTATGACCAAAGTGATCAATTCCAGAGTAAAAGAAAACCACAGGATCTAAGGATCTAATTACGCAGTACTTATGTGAGGCCTGCCCATTGGGTAACCCCCAGAGGGCACCAAAGAGCTGTTTCTTTTTTTAGAACATGGGTAAAAGACATTATGGGTGCCTCTTTCTGGGCTCTATGATCCCAGCAGACAGGTCCTATTGTATAGATTTCCTGGGATCAACCCTGCTCCAGGAGAGCTGGGGGTCTATATTACACTATCAGTCATTGCTCTTGACCAAATCTAAGGACAAGCAAGGAATATCAAGCAACATGGCTAGATGCTTGATGAGATGCAAATGGTTCTGAGAAACCTCATAGAGCAAACAATACTCAGATCTTTGGAATGGTCCAAGACAGTAATAGAGAATATAATGACAGCTGACTGGACTGGGACTCCTGGGCTTACTATGTCGCAGCTACAGAATCTCAGGGTGCTACTTAAACTTCCTGACTTCATCTGAGAAGTAAATAAGAACACAAATGGTGGGGCGGGGGTTGTGGCTCAGTGGTAAAGCACTCACCTCGCACGTGTGAGGTCCTAGGTACAATTTTCAGCACCACATAAAAATAAATAAATAAAATAAAGGTATGTGTCCAACTACCACCAAAAAATAAATACTAAAAAAAAAAAAACCCACAAACAGTAAAACAAAAATTGATTCGTACAGGCAAATATCCATAAACCACAGCCACCAGCACACAGCTAACAGAGCATATGCTTATGGGACATAGGCTCTTCAGACACCATTATGATGACTATGCTTATAACCCCAGCTAATGTACACATCATATTTTTAAAAGACATCACTATTCCATCACACTGTTTTTAATTGGGATTAGAACTATCCATCGTGTGACTTACCTTCTCAAAGTCTCGAAGAGCCTGGGTCTGCACCTGAGGGGGCTTCTCAAATGCTCTCAAGAAATGTGTCTGTCCAAAGGGGACCTTTTCACCATTTCTCCAAGTCTGTGACTGCACTGGTGGGCCTCTATCTTTAGTGTCAGTAAGAAAAGCTGTCAGTGAAAAAGAACAACAATGAAATTTATATAATAAAGGCACCTTGATCATTTTAAGTGTCACATTTCAGAAGATTATGGTTTCCACAAAAAGCATTTCAATTCTGGACCACATAGAAAGAATTCATATAAAGTAGCCTGAGGCAGATCATATTAATAATGGTTCTTAGTAGAAAAACTACATGGTTTGTGTTCATGCTCCTTTGCAATATGGTGTTCCAACTCCTCCAATGAAGTAGAATCTATTTCTCCAGCCCTCAAATCTGGGGTGGCCCAGTGATTTGCTCTGAATAACAAAACATGAGAAAATGATATTGTATGAATCCCAGAAACTATGATTCATAGTAAGAAGCTTTTTTCTGCTCCTGCCTTTTTAGCACCTCAAGACCACATTGCTATAAAGCCCAGTTTACCTACTGGAAAAGGAAAGGCCACGTTCCAGGAAATTAAGATGCCCCAGCTGATACCCAGTCACCAAATGCCAGACATGTGAGCAAGGGTATCTTGGACCCTCAGGCCCAGGCAAGCTGTTAGATTAGTCATTTCAGTGATCCCACATGAGAACAGCAGAAAAAAAAATGCCCAGTTTGCCAACAGAGAACTGTGAGAAATAATACAGTATTGTTTTAAGCCAAGGGTAAGCAAACCTATTCTTAAAGGGCCAGATAGGATTTTAGGCTTATGGGCTTCACACTCTCTGTCATAACTACTCAGTTCTGCCCATGTAGCTCAAAGCAGACACAGACAACACATAAGTGAATAAGCAGGACTAGGTGACTGAAATTTTATTTACAAAAAAATGGATATTGGTCTATGGGCTGAAGTTTGCTGACAATATTTTTTTAATATCTTTATTTTTATTTATTTATTTTTATGTGGTGCTGAGGATGGAACCCAGGGCCTCACACGTGCGAGGCAAGTGCTCTACCACTGAGCTACAATCCCAGTCCTGCTGACAATCTTTTCTTTCTTTCTTTTCTTTTCTTTTTTTTTTTTTTTTTTTGGTACCCAGGATTAAACCCAGGGGTGCTTAACCATTGAGCAACACCTCAGCCCTTTCTATTTTTTACTTTGAGAAAGGGTGTTACCAAGTTGTCAAGGGCCTCTATAAATTGCTGAGGCTGGCTTTAAACTTGAGACTCTCCTGCCTCAGCCTCCCAAGTCACTGAGATTACAGATTACACCGTATCTGCAGGACCCATTCCTGTTTCAAGCCACTAAGTTTGGGGTAGTTTGTTACATGACAAAAAATAACCAAACTAGTCTTTAAAAGGAAAGAAAAGAGCTGGGGCTATAGTTCAGCAGTAGAGTGCTTGCCTAGTACATATGAGGCCCTGGGTTCAATCCTCAGCATCATTTAAATTTTTTTAAAAAATAGCATAAAGGTATTGTGAAAAAAATTTTAACTTTTTAAAAAAGGAAAGAAAAAAGCTACTAGCTAAGAAGTATTTCTACAAATCTCTGTATGAGAGTTTTTCAGGATACTATTTAGGAATAATAATTGTAGCAACCAATATCTTCATACAGCACTATAGGTTACAAAATAATTTCCCATGAATTAATGCATTTATAGAGTCACAGCAACTAGTGAAATAGACCAATGTGATTACTGAATTCATTTTACTCCTGAGTAAATAAAGGATCGGAAAGTTTGCTTGCCCAAAACCAATCCCATGTTCTTTCCACCCATCTCTCTTAGCAGTACGCTAATACTGTGTTAAGTCTAAGACTCAGGAGGAATGAGACAAAGGAGTCAAATTTCAACCATTCCATTAATCAACAGAAGTATTGTTCTTGGAGGGCCTGTGAACCCTATGCCTGGTTCTGAGCAGTGACACTGTGAAAAAATAAGGGTCTTGGTCTAGCATGGAACACAAGAGGACCTGAGACTCAGGGAGGGCTGGGGTTATGGTGAAAGATAAAAGACATAGAAAATATATTGTTTCTTGGCTGAGAGGAGAGGAAAATGAGCATTTATTACTGAATTATTTTTTTTTACATTAGAAAGAATAAAAGCTATGGCAATACATTGAGTTCTACAGATAGCATCAGAGCAAGTGAGAACAAACAGGCCCTGACCACCCTACATCTCAATAAAAAATTAGCTAGACACAGGGGCAAAGGGGGTCCTAAGGAAAAAGAATATATGCTCTTTTTCTTTTTCCTTCTCTCCTTCCCTCTCTCTTTCTTTTTGCAAACTTGGCAGAAGGAGCATGTTCTGGTTTGGATCTTAAATGTCACCCAAATGCTCAGATGCTAAAGGCTTGGCTATCAGCCTATGGTACTAATGGGAGGTGGTAGAACTTTTAGAATGTGGGGCCTAGTGAAAGGATGTTAGATCATTGGAGGCATGCCC
The DNA here is from genome assembly GCF_045843805.1 of Urocitellus parryii. NCBI lineage: Eukaryota > Metazoa > Chordata > Mammalia > Rodentia > Sciuridae > Urocitellus > Urocitellus parryii. The sequence continues at coordinate 100,094,363 of NC_135541.1, forward strand.
TCAAAGGAGATTTTTGGGGGCCCTGGCCCCTTTCCCTCTCTCTTCGTTTCTCTGCCACCATGAGGTGAACTGATTTCCTCCACTATGTACTCCTGCCACAATGTACCCTCATCACAGGCCCAAAGGCAACACAGCCAACCAACTATGAAATGAAACTGTAAGCCAAAATAAATCTTTACTCCTTTCAAGTTGATTTTCTTAGGTATTTTGCCATAGTGACAAAAAGTTGACTAACATAGAGCACAAGAAAAAGCAACCACGTGCTTCAGTCAATCTCATAATTTTTAAAAATGCTCAAAAAAGATGGAAATTCTTGTCTGCTAAAGAGAAAGAAAAATTTTGAAGATAAAATAAAGTTGAACAAGGTCAATTTTGATGGAGAAATTAAAACAAATATTCCCCCTTGCAAAAGGGCAGGGGGAAAGAGAGAGCTTTAAGGGCCCCATGCACCAAAGAGATCTCCTTCAGCCTTTTTCTTGTTTGATTCTGAAAATTGCCCCCAACCCCACTGCAAGTCACATTCTGGCCTATCCATTAGTGATGTCAGGAAACTAAAAGAAACAGGAGTAATTGTTGCAGATAATATACAGCCTTAAGGGAAGTACAGATTTTAAGATAAAGGAAAATATAAAAAGGCTTTTTCTATATTCTGGGACAAAAGACAGTCTGATGTGGGGTGGGATTTTTTGAGGTCGAAAAAGAAAAGGAACAAAAGGAAAAAGAAGGATCCAAAAGATGCTGGTGAAGAGAAAGATGATGAAAGAAAATGATGATGTTCAATAAAGTGGTTCCAGGACAGTTTTTTCCTTGCCCTAAAGTATTTAAATCACTGACTTAAATTCTGAAACTTAAGACTAAATGATTTGTTTCAACACTGAATACTGTGCAGTGTCTTTTAACTTTTATAAAATTAACACAGTATTAAGTGTATCTTTAGAGAGCCCTGTCCTTATTAAGATCATTGTCAATAGCTGCCAACCTTGCCTGGTATATTGAGTATTATAACCTTTGGAATTTCTGAATTTAACATACACAGGTTCAAATACTAATTTTAAGTAACTTTAGCTCAGAAATTTAAAGCAGATTTTATTGGTGCACAGCACAAATTAGTTTTACGTGGAGATGATATTTCTAGTCATTTTCAATTGTTTTTGATGTTTTGATTTCAATTAATTTTACACAAAATAGTTGTTCTGTTAATTGTATAACACTCTGATTTTAAATAACAACAACATATGATGATGGTGGTGGTGTTTTGTTGCATTTGTCCCGTTGACATACTGAATGTTTCTAAGCAAATGCCACTTTTTTAATTTAAAAAAAAAAAAAAGGATTTCTTTCGAATTTAGGTGAAATTAAATAGCCTACTGAGTGAAAGCAGGGCACAGTGGTGCACGCCTGTAATCCTAGTGGCTCTGGAGGCTGAGGCTAGAGGATCACAGGTTCAAAGCCAAGCTCAGCAACTTAGTGAGGCTCTAAGCATCTTAGTGAGACCTTGTTTCAAAATAAAAAATTTAAAAAGGACTGGGTAGGGGCTGGGGCTGGGACTCTGTAGTAGAGCACTTGCCCAGCATGTGTGAGGCACGGGGTTCAATTCTCAGCACATATAAAATAAAATAAATAACATAGAGGTCCATCAACAACTAAAAAAAAAATTTTTTTAAAGGGCTGGGTATGTTTCCCAGTGGTTAAGCACCCTTGGGTTCAACCCTTGGTACCACAAAAATAAATAAATAACAGATATATTACATGGAGATTAGTGAAACATGATGCAAAGAGCAGATCATAAGGAGCTGGGATTTGAATCCTGACCACTTGCTGTTGTGAGAATTTAAGCAAATCTCTTAATTTGTTAAGCTTCATTGCCTCTATAAAAATGGGGATAATAATATGTCCTCACAAAGCTCTTACATGTATTATGAATGGTAAATAAAAACATCTCACCAAATGTCTGTTGGTAGTGGGCATTTCATCCATTCCCCTTCCTTTTTTGCCCTAATTCTTTGATATTCTCCTCAAAATGCAGGACCCAGACATTCAAAATGTTGAGTATCATAACCTTTGGAATTTCTAAATTTAACATACACAGGTTCAAATACTAATTTTCAGTAACTCTCAAATCCTTACTTGGTTCCAATTAAACCTTCATTCCATGTGATACACATGAACCATCAATGCTTCAAGGCTACTATGCAAAAGGCCAATCACTTAACAAGTAAGTAAAACCCTCAATATGGAGTAAGGTTTTGAGAAAAATGGTCCCCAAAGAGAGAGCTGTCTCTCACTTTGGTTTGATAATTCAAGTAGATCTCTGGCTAACATTACAGCAGTAATGATTGTGCTATTGTTATGACTACTTTAATAACAATAATAAGATTTACAGAGTGCTTGTTCCTTGACAGTCTCTATACCAAGGGCTTTTTGTCATTTAATCTTATCCCCAAGATTGACAATATTATTATAACCATTTTAATGGTGTATTAGGGTAGAGATTTCCTTTGAGTGGCAGAATTTATTTTAATCATTTTACAAGTGACTTTAATCTGGCAATTATAGAATCATTAAAAGTGCAAAGCATTCACATAAGTATTTCAATTATGATTTACTGCATTGTGCTGCTTCCTAGCACATATAATTTTATGCAGCACATAATTCCCCAGTGGAGATTATATAATTCCCACTGCTGCAGTGATATGTACAAATTTGGAACTCCACAGAAGTCTGAGGAGTCTGTCATAATGAACTTAAAAGACCCCAAATTCAAAAGAATGATGATTAACAGGAAACCAAGAATGTAACAAGGCTTGGGGCTCACCTAGCACATGCGAGCACTGGGTTTAATCCTCAGCACCACATAAAAATAAATAAATAAAATAAAGGTATTGTGTCCAACCACAACTAAAAAAAAAATTTTTTTAAAAAAAGAATGTAACAAGACAAAGTCCATGGCATCCTTACCTGCTGCATTACTTGTCCTGGGTACCATCTCTCCATCATCGTCTGTGAAATAATCTCTGTGGAGAGAAACATTTCATTAATTAATAAGATATCATTTCAAAAGGCCCCCAGTCCCTAGGGGACACAACATCTATGTGCTGTTTTCATTTATTGCTCCACAAAAAAAAAAAATATTCATTAAGCTCTAGCTACACATACAGCCAGCCATTAAACAAATAATTTTGCAAGTATTCATTACCATTGTGGCAAATAAAGGGAACTTAACTAGGATAAGGACTCGGAGAAAGGACATTTCCAGAAAAGGGGAATGTCAACCAGATTAAGAAGGGGGCAAACAACAAAGGAAAGGGAGAAAACAGCAAAGATCCTAAGGCAAAAAGGAAGGACCTTGGCCTATTAGAGGAACAGAGAAAGTCACTGTTGTCACCAGACCACACAGAGCCCTGTGGGATAGGTTAAGGATATTGAGGTTTATGTGAGTGGGATGAGAAATCACTGAAGGATTTCAAACTAGGGAATGAATGCCAAAGGACCAGAGATTTAGATTTTAGATAGCTCATCTGGCTACTGAGTGAGACTGTCTGGAGTGGGCAAAAGAAGACAGTGAGAGGCTATATTCCAAGCAAGAGCTCACGATGGTTTTAACTAAGGTAAAAACAGTGGAGATACAGAAAAATCAAAAAAATCCAAGATATGTTTAGGAGATAGAATTGACACAGAAAACTTGAAAAAGAGACAAAATCTATTCATGGAAATGCTTGTTACACCACGATCCAGTAGCAAGAGGTTTATTGACCAAGCTCAGCAAACACCACCATCCTTAACTTAAAAATCTTTAAAATGCATCCCACAAATACTTGTCAAGCACCTACTGTGCTCCTCAGTTCTGTTTTAAGCTCTACAAACGTAGCAGTGAACAAGACAGACAAACCTCCTACACTCATGGAACTTAAAATAAGGAAATACAAGTAAGTAAAATGTGCCTTAGCAGTTGGGGACAACTATTATAACTATTTATAAAAAAGGGGGAGAGAAGCTGGGAATGGAGCTTAGTGGTACAGTGCTTGCCTACCATGTTGGAGGGCATTACAAAATATAAATAAACAAACAAACAAATAAATAAATAAAATTGTTGATTCCTATTTGAAGCTAGGAATGGTAGCACACACCTGCAATCCCAGTGACTTGGGAGGCTGAGGCAGGAGGATTGGAAGTTCAAGACCAGCCTTGGCAACTTAGTGACACCCTATCTCAAAATGAAAAGGACTGGGGATGTAGTTCGGTAGTGGAGCACCACTGGATTCAATCCCCAGTACCAGAAAAAAAGATAGATGGGGAAGGGAGGAAGAAAGGAAAGGGGGAAAGGAGGAAAGGAAGAAGGAGAGAGAAGGGAAATAGGGAGTATGGATAGGAAATTCAGGGCTTAGAAGAGGCAGAGGAGATTACAATTTTTAGTATACAAGGCTTCTCTGAGAAGCAACAGAATAAGTATGGGGTATCTGGGGAAAGAGTCTTCTAAACTGACAACATCAAATTCAAAGACTCCTAGGAGGAAGCATTCTAGAGTGTACAGAGCAGTAAGGAGGTCAACATAGCTGAGCAGTAGAAGGAGGTGAGGTCAGTGATATAATGGGAGGGCTGTGCAGGTGGCACCAACTATATAAAGCCTTTCAGGACATTGAGAGGCCCTTAGCAACTGGAGTCTTGTAAATCAAAGAGAGACATGAACCCAATGACCAATGTTTTAAGATGGCTGATTACTGTTTTGACAACAGACTGGGTGGGTGGGTAAGAAAGAAACTGAGATGACTGCAGTAATTATACAGAGAAATGTTTTTGACATTTAGCTTATTTTTTAAAGCTTTTGGGTACTCCCAGTCAGTCATAGCTAAAAAGAATTCTGTAGACAGAGACTTAGAAGGCTTCTCTTTTTAAAGGGCAGATGATATTTGCACAGTGACAGAGAAGAATCTAGTATTTGTTTGGAAGTTAGTGTTCTTTTTTCCCTGTCTCAGGACTGGATCTTGGCATAAATCTTCACTGTTAAGCCCCAGATGGACGTGAAAATACCAGGCAGTCCATGCATGTATGATTATGTCAAAATGAACTGCACTATTATGTATAACTATACTCCACTAATAAAAACATTTTTTAAATTTCCTAGATGCCCCTAAAAAAAAAAAAAAGTAAGTACTGACAGACACACTGGACTGAACACAACTGGTAATTCTTCTTTAATCAAAAGTAGATCAGCAGCTTGTGATTCTTTCTAGTCCTATACCTTTCCTTTCTCCTTCTCATTAAAAAGTTTCCCTGACAGTAAAGAACACGAGAGGAGTGTACTGGTTATGGATTTCCCTCTGTTGAGGTAAAGCAGGGGAAGGATGTCAAAACTATTCATCAAAAACAATGTCTTGATGTAGAGGAAAAACTTAGCTGTTGTTAATCACTGAGCATCCACAAAGGTGAACATGCATCTGATACCTTTGGGAACAAGGTAAACCTCAGGCCAAATCCGGCCCATCCAACATGTTTTATTTAGTTCATGCCAGGTGAAGCCAATTCTAATTTTCCCTAGAAAATGAGAGAGTCCCAAAACACTCCGTCTGCATATTCAGAGACAACTTGTCTCCTTTACACAAAGTTTGCTACAGTCCCTGCCACTCCCTGTCCTGGCAGTTCCAGCTTGCTCACTTACTTATGGTGCCCAACAAGCTCCCTGCAGACTTCTAAGGCTATAAGTACAGACCAAATGTGGACAGAATTTGATCATGTTTTAAGACATAATCTTAAGAAACTTATTTGCTTCAACACACAATTCATTAGTTTGTGGTGACAAGCTACTAACTAGTTTTACCTATCTGGGATCCAGTTTCCTCAAATATTTGTCAAAGAAGGACATGAATTTCTAAGGTCCTTGTAGTAATGGCAGTATGCAATTCTAGTCTAATAGATACTTAACCATAAAACCCATTTTAATACTTTCTAAGGATCTGGGCTACTTTCCAGACATGATCTCACTTAGTCCTCATTGTCTGCAGATCCCATATTACAGATCAGAGCATGTTATAACAAGGCAATGAGGATCAGCCCTCCCAGATACCTCACCTTCTCCCAACCAACAGCCATTCTGAGCTTGCTGCCTGTCTAGTGTGAATTAATAACTGGAAGGACAGAGAGGTTACTTTAGACAAGCACTGAGTTAAAAGGCATACTTGTAATCTCTCAGGAGATTTTTTAAAAACCACTTTAGCTCTATTAACAGCTCAAGTTCCCTCTCTTATTGCCAGGCAGTGGGGGGTCACTCAGCTGCTCCAAAAGGTTGGGAAGGAATTTGATGCCCCCAAGGGAAGGGGTTCATGAGTGAAGAAACACAGAGCATATACCTAGGGGATTGCAATTTATGACAACATCTGATAAACCTAAGTGCAAAGAGAATTTGGGGTATGGTAGAGACAGACTCCAAATTTTCCCACTTCCAGAACCCCCCCCCAAACCAGCAAGATATATTGGTAAATTCTTCCATATTACCCAAGTCCAGAACAAAAATTGCATACTCTTTCTCAAAGTCAAGTGTTTCTAGCTTTCCTTAACATCAGTCCATAAATAACTCATGTTCAGATAGCATGTCCATATAGCTTGCCCCTTTTTCTTTTTTTACATGGTCTAGGACCTTACAGCTTTCTTACATACATGTCCATATATAATCTTTTCCCCAAGATGCTTTGACTTTCAATTTTGCTTTCCTTGTATAAATGAGTTATAAGTGTTATCTTTCTCATTCTCCCTACCTCATCAATCTGTTAATACTAATACCAATTTCACTAAACTCATACAAATTAATGTTCTTACCAAGACACTATTCTGCTTAATTGGAAGAACCAGCCATTTTCCAAGCACAACACACCCACAAGCTGTTCATTTTTTGATTTCTGCATATTATACAACCCCATATTTTCTTAACTAGCTGATAAGTAGCTAAGATATTAGAATCAATACTTCAAAATTTAATATCACATTATCTTTTCCTAATGTATTCCAGGGTGATTAGGTTGGAAATGATCAGAAAAATAATTGCTCCTCTCTGAAAGCCTTCTGCTACCCCCTGATATTCTGATACTGTCAAACTGTGCATGATGATTCCTTCCAGTAATTCGAGGGGGAGGGTAACCTGGGATTGAACTCAGGGGCACTAGGCCACTGAATCACATCCCCAGCCCTATTTTATTTAGAGACAGTGTCTCACTGAGTTACTTAGTGCTTCATTTATACTGAGACTGGCTTTGAACTCTTGATCCTCAAGCCTTAGCCTTCCAAGCCTCCGGAATTACAGGCTTGTGCCACCACGTGGCTCCTTTCTGTAATTTTAAAAGAATGTTAGTTTCATTTATGGCAAGGAATATCCAAGGCAATCAATTTTGCTTGGCTTGAAACATCTAGTAATATAGCTCCTTTAAGATCTGAGTATCTCCCTAGTCCCACCTAGTCTTTTCTCTCATAACTTTTGTAGTTACAGTAGGTAAAGAGTTGAGCTCCTTCTTCCTTAGCAAAGAGGAACACCACAACAGAACCTGCAGTGAAATATTTTCTGTAAGTCAGGTATAAGACCTTCCTTGCATATTTGATGTCATTGTCATATTTTGGCCTGCTTAATTTATGGACTAAGAGGAGGCACACATCATGTTATTCACAACCATGAGAAAGCAGCAGTCACCATTACAAATCAGGCTCTGTAACGAGTCTCTGAATTATATGAGAGAGTTCTATCTCAGGAACAAAATGACTATAAAGCCATTTTTTTAAAATATTTATTTACTTTTTAGTTGTAGTTGCACACAATACCTTTATTTATATGTGGTGACAAGGATCGAACCCAGGGCCTTGCACATGGTAGGCAAGCATTCTACCACTGAGCCACAACCCCAGCCTAGATCATAAAACCATTTCTAAAGTGCTGTTGTATGTCTAGTCTCCACTGCTTTCTTCTCTTTAGTCTCAAAATAATTAACCCAATTATTGCTCCCCATATGGGTGTGCAAACTCCCAAAGTGGGTGCCCTTCCTAAGCCAATCACACACACTTAAGTTGTTTAGGCTTCACTTCATCACTTACCATCATCATCACTTAGCATCTTCAAGTCCGGGAACAAAGGCTAGCTCCTGGAGGCATTTTCTATCTTTCCAGTTTCTTTTGATATAGTTCTCTTATTATAAACAAAAACTCAGAAGAAGAAAAACAACATGCTATTTATTATTATTTGCTCTAAGCAGTACTTAGAGCAAAAGTTATGGCACTGAGTGCCATTTATAGATTTTTAATTTTTTATTTGTTCTAATTGTTTATACATGACAGTAGAATGCATTTTCATTTATAGATTTTTAAATTCCATTTCACAAATATTTATTGAGAAGTTGTTTACATAGCAGGCCCTGGAAATACAAATACATATATCTGTCATAAAAGTACTCACAATCTATCTATTGTGGGAGGCAGATACATGATTCAAAGAGACAATGTCAGATTTAACAATGATTTTAGAACATAAGTGAGATAATAATTAATTTTGGCCTGGCAGGTAGGGGTTGTAGGAAATCTCCAGAAAACAGAGAAGACTATATCTGGTTTTTCTAGCATAGCTATAAATAACACAGGAAACATGACAAAAACAGGATAATGAAGGCTGTGTTCAGTGTTCCCTGCTCCCCAGGTCTGAACGGTCATCTAACTACTTAAAACAATGTTATGCTGTAGATCTTAAATGCCCCCCAAAGCCCATGTGCTAAAGGCTTGATCACTAGCCTGTGATACTACCAGGAGATGGTAGAATTGGTAGGAGTTGGAGCCTAATGGAAGGAAGTTAGATCACTGGGAGCAAGTCGCTGAATGAAGTACTGAGATTCCAGTCCCTTTTGTCTCTGTCTGTCTGTCTATCTCTGTATCCCCCCACCCCCTGCCCTCTCCTTCCCAACCAGCATGAGGTGAGCAGTTTTCCTCCACTATGTGCTTCTGCCAAGATGTACTGTGTTGCCACAGGCCCAAAGTCACAGGGCCAAGGAAGCATGGACTGAAACTTCTGAAAGTGAGCCAAAATAAACCTTTTCTTTTGTTTATCTCAGGTATTTGTCACAGCAGCAAAAAGCTAACACAGAAAATTGGTAATAGGATTAGGGAGGTTGCTATGACTAAACCTAACCATATGGTTCAGAATCTGATGGAATTGGTTTGTAGGACAAATTTGGAAGTTTGGAGAGGCAGGTTAGGAAAAGTCTAGAATGCAGTAAGTGGAGCTTAGTGGTTGTTTCTGGTAAGAGCTTCAACTCAGAATGCTGATAGAAATGTGGACAGTAAAGGCTCTTTGCTCATGAGGTTCCAGAATGAAATGGGGATTCTACAGGGAAGTGGACTAGAGGCTACCTATGTTATGTTCTGGGAGAAAAAGAAAGAAAGAAAAGAGAAGAAAAAGAAAAAGAACTCATCAATTTGTCTACATTTTACCCATTACCTGAGAGTTTGTGCTTGGCTGAGTTTAAAGGTAATGGATTAATTAATCTGGTGGAGGAAATTTCAAGGCAACTCCATATTCAGGCTAGTATGAGTATTGCTGGCTCTTTGAGCCAAATTTACAGTGAGAATTGAGAGCTGAAAGCAGCTCAAAAAGAAAAACTTGACAATTTTGGTTAGAGAAGGAGAATGTTTAAAATTGCAGAGGTTCTTGAAACTGTGATCCAAATACACTTTTCTACCTTTTAAGTTCATTTATCTGAAGTGTATGATACAGTGATAGAAATCTAACACAAACCCCAAAAGTGATTTAATAATAATGTCCGAAGAAAGAGTCAGGAGTGGTCTCAGTGGAGGAGCGAAACCGAAGAAGGTTAGGGGGATGGCCAGGAAGCAATAGAAAACATGCAGCCATTGCCAGCGCCCGCCTCCCTGCCACCATGTGTGGAGTAAAAGCTGCCCTTGCCATCGGTGCAGTGGCCTTGCTGCCTCCTATACTTCTCTTGGCTCCAGGAAAGGATTTCCCTGCCATGGGACAATATGCGGGGAAGGGAGCAGTGATTCCTTTAAATGGCGGTTATTAAACGGGGAAGGGGCAGAGAGAGACTGCTATCTCTAAGAGAAAAAGGGGAGGCCGAATAATAAAACAAGGATTTCCCCCACTAAACTGAAAAAAATAAAATAAAATAAAGGTCAGGACTAAGATTTGCACTACTATAAAGACGCCTATAGGTACAGACCAGAAAAGAACCTGGAGAAGTAAAAAGGCTGAGGGTTTGGAGTGGAAGAAAATGCAGGTGAGGGGCTGGGGTTGTAGCTCAGTGGTAGAGCACCTGCCTATCATGAGTGAGGCACTGGGTTCGATTCTCAGCACTGCATATAAATACATGAATAAAATAAAGGTCCATCTTTATACATACTGCCATACTAGTCTGTTGTATTCTGCTGTAATGTTTTGAGCAACCAATAAAAAAAAAATTAAATTAAAAAATAAAGGTCCATGAACATCTAAAACATATGTTTTATTTATATATACTTATATATACATATTTATATATACACATAAATACACATATATCTATCTATATAAGAAGAGAGAGAGAGAGAGAGAGAGAGAGAATACAGGTGAGTTTCCCCCCTATTTTTACACAATGATTCCTATTTTTTTAAATTGGAGAATGTATTTTTATTTAACTATATTGTTCATTCTAATTAATCACCTAGATAAAAAAAGTGAAATATGTAAGGGATAAGGCTCACCATGGTCTTATCAAAAAAAGTATGTTGCATGACAAGAAGATTGAAGTTTATTGTTTATCAAAGTCTCCACAGTATTAAGTATGGAAGCACAGAACCAAGCACACATCCTGCTCTAATTCCTATCATCTTAAAGCTCATCTGTTGTGAGTTGCTAAATGTTCATTCAAATGAAAGAAATCTTTCAAAGGTCTATTTTTTACATCCCTAAAATTATATCCACACCTAATCTTGGCACATTAAAAAGGGTTAGAAGGAAAAGAACTTTGGCCTACTTTTTTTAATATATGTCATGCTCTGGCCCTGACAATTTGTAAATTGTAGGATTTCACAAATAGTATCACATTAAACACAAAGACATCTACAGGTAATAATTTCTATTCTACCTATGCATAACCTTACAGCTCAACAATGTTTTCATACATTATTATTCTTCTCAACACTAATCAATGACCATCATTATTATTATGGACAACCATCACCATCCACCACCAATGCTGCCTCCACAACTTACTGAGTGTCCAGGAATCCTTCAATCCTCATAAAATTCTGAAGTTTAGGCACTGTCATCACTATTTTACAGAAGAGGAAGCAAGAAGCCTGGATGAATGAAATAATTTGCCCAAGATCACACAGCTGGTTGGTGTCAGAGCTTGAATTTGACAATGGTATCCTGCCTGACTCCAAACCTTTTTTCTTCCCAATATGTCCTATTTTTATCTATACATATAGTGAGAGCCTCCTTCATATCTGCCTTGAGTCCAGGGAAATGGCACCTGAGAAACCAAGAAGAAAGGAAGGGTGGGTAATCTACAGGAGATCTAGATTTAAAACAAATTTGTTTTCTTGGGATACCAACTTATCCTTGATGAATACATCATGCACTTGAATCTTTGAGTATTCAGGTTATAGATGCCATATGACAAATTAAAATCCTAAAAGGGAAGTAGCTAGTATGACTACTTATATAGGTCCTATCCAGAAAAAGTGAGTTAGCCATTACTTTAAACTTCCCCATCTCTAACTAAATTTCTCTAAAATATTCACATCTTCCCCGAGCTCCTTCTGTGATAACAATGGTCATTGTCCCAATGGATACGGGAATAAACTGAAAGGCAAGAGAGGTGATGAAAACAGACACAATCAAAGTAGAAAAGACAATTTATGAACATGCTCTGAAACTTCTCCTTCTCAGATCTTTGCTTCTCTTGCCAAGAGTGACAGTGAATATATCTTCTATGTTCAAAATGTTGCCAAATACCTCCCATTTGGCACCAGAATTGCAAAAACACATATTCAAATGCAAATAGGATAGAAGTCACAGATGCAGAGCACAGAACTATTATATATAATAAATACAGTGAGGTTATCATTTTTTCTCATCTCAAAACCTATCATTATAACCTCTGCAAGCAAGGATGCTGAATTGGCAAAGACCCTCAGCATAGAGAGAGCATCCCTTTGAGCTTCCCTCCATATGTTAAGGGTGGACTAACTTGGCACTGATCCAGAAACATCCACTTTTCTACTGTACAGGCTGCAATTACACCCTTCACTCAACACAGACTATTCACTGAGAGTGACCACGACCAAACAGAACTCTGAGAGGTAGTTATCGCTCTAATTCACAATAGCTGCAGGGAGCTGCAACATCATTGTTCATCTGTTTAGGTCCTTTTTTTTTCTTTCCTTTCTTTTTCTTCATCTTCATTTTGTTTATAAGTCTTCATCCTAAAGGAAACTATTTTTCTTGGTACTTTCCATCATTGTTCATAGAAATTACTTAATACTATAAAAAGATAAAGGCTGTTTCTGTAATTATTTTTCTCACTTTGGTTAATGAAGTCAATAGACATACAAATACCTAATAAATTCCCCTCTATCTATCCTCAGATATCACTTTTTCAAAAGAGACATGAAAATAATCTACTTTGGTTTTGTCAGTTCACCAGTGGTGTATGGTCTCCCCACCTGCTTCTAGAATTTATATTTTACTCTTTACTTTTGGTACTGGCAATGCATTCTGCAGTCCTCAGTTTCCACTAACAACTAATAGTTCCAAGGCACTGGGGTATGGTGAAAAACTGACTCAATCTATCTAGAACCGTAGACTAGATGTCAAGAGATAGGTGATTTTTCCCCATTTCCATCTACCTTTTCATTCACATCATCTTTCATCATTTATTTATTTTTTATCTATTTTTAGTGACTTTAAAAGAACTACCTGCTACTTATACAAATTTTAGAAAGGAGAAAGGTTTACAGAGAAAAATCAGAATAATTTTTAAAATGTTATCACCTGAAGACAACATTGAAAATGATTTTAGGTATTTAAATTATTCTTTAGTTTTGCTTATGTGAATTCTACAAAAAAGAAATGATGTTGGACAGATCATTTGCTTTCATTTACACTACTGAAACCAAAGGTTGTAAGGAATGTGTTTTTAAAGGAAAAGTCCAGGGAGGAAGGGTATAGCAAGGAAGCAGGGAGAGGTAGGAGAGAGGAGAAGGAGAATTTCTTGCATTACAGATCAATCTGAGATTAAAAAGAACGAACCTAGAGACTTCTTTCTCCATATGGTTTCATAATTACTAAAAGAATGCTTATAGGATTCTAGAGGATAACACAATTGAAAAAGGCCAAGAGTTGGGGATTATAAACATGTCAGAGATTCTAAAGCAGTGCTGAGGACATGATTCAAATAGCTGACCCTGAATCTAGGCTCAGTAGGGAGGGCATGAGCAAATGGAGGAGCTGAGGAACAGAATTAAGTGATACAGTAAACTGAACATTCAGAAAGAACAGCAAAATGGGGGAGATGATCTGTGGTCATGGAATATAATTTTAGAGTTAAGGATTTTGAAGGTGGGGAATCTGGTGCAAAGAAGAGACAAAGGATGTCTGTGCTTATAGCAAACTGAAGTAAAGTCAAGTTAAGGAACTGGAGGTCAAGGCATAACACCAATACATGCTCCTGCCTAAGGATCCCTCTAGAACATCAGCTCCTTGAAGAAAGGGTTTATATGCCATTCCCTATCATATACTGAGTATTTAATAAGTCTAAATCATAAAAGCAGCTTGATGTATATGTCTTAAACAATTATATATATATGAAAGGCTGATGTGAATATCTGTGGAATCATGGGGAAAAAATTCCACAGATATTCACATCAGCCTTTCAGGGAATGTTATCTTCACAGAGGATCTGCTAAGTGCTATAAACAATGTTAAATGCTGAAGATGTAGAGACAAATAACAGTTCATTCTTTCATTAAATTTTTTTTCCATTAAATTTTGATCATGGAAAATGTTAAATTAACCTAGTAGGTACAAGCTATAACAGAGTAGGATACAGCAAATACCTAGAATTAGCATTCAAAAATAATTCCAAAAGGCAGTAATGATGAAACTAACTTCGAAGGATGAACAAAGTTATCCTAGCAAGCAAGGCTAGGTGCATGGGTGGGAACATCCGGTACATTAAGGTCCACACATCATAATTATAGCTCAGGGTAAGTAGAGTGACCATCACTCTATAACAAGCTCCCTACATCTGCTGGCAATAATGCTGTTCTCATGGTGACAATAACCTAAAAATATCTAAGTATGTTTCTAAAACAAACTCAGTTCTAAAACTTATATGCTGTCACTTGGTGAACACAATGTAAATTTCTTCCTGCTATAAAAACATAATATTGACTTTTGCCCACAATTCCACAAGCAAATACAGCACATATTTTTTTTCCTCTTTCCTCGAAATGGACATCTTAATATATATGCATAATTTTTATGTAACTTAAATATACTTTTATTTTCTTAGATGAAAAATTTATTATCATTTCAGTGAATACTTTGTAATACTAATGAAGATTGATAGCAACAATGAAGCAGTTTACCCTTGAGAAGGGTAAAAGTTGAGAATGTTACTTGATTTACCTAGGAATAAAAAAGTTCCAAAAAATAAAATGAATAAAAATTAAAAAGCAGGAATCACCTCTTTATGTCAGTGTTTCTCAGTTTCTTTCTCTGCAATAAAGGGATTCCAGTCTTGAAAAAGATTTTTAAGTTGAACAAAATACCTTGTTGATGTAATACAAGGTCTAAGCAACTTGCAATATGTTTTCAAGAATTGGAAATGTTTTGGGCTGGGTTGTGGCTCAGTGGTAGAACATTTGCCTGGCATGTGTGAGGCACTGGGTTCGATCTTCAGGACCACATAAAAATAAAATAAAGGTATTGAGTCCATCTACAGATTAAAAAAATTAAAAGAAAGAACTGGAAATGTTTGACACAGTTATTCTGCTTCTGAATATCTATCATTCAAAAATAATTCCAGGGGCTGGGGATGTGGCTCAAGCGGTAGCGCGCTTGCCTGGCATGCGTGCGGCCCGGGTTCCATCCTCAGCACCACATACAAACAAAGATGTTGTGTCCGCTGAAAACTAAAAATAAATGAATAAATATTAAAAAAAAATATACATATATACAAAAATAATTCCATAGAAGACAATGCTTTATACACTTATATATTTATCAATTGTTTATCATAGGTAAAAATTGGAGAACTACAGGCCTCAGCATAGGGAATGATTAAGTAATGTACAGTAATTCCACATAACTGCTCTCCTATGTTATGAATAATAATATACCACATTATGAAATTGAAAATAAATATAATTTTAAATTGCATGAAATGCTAGAAATTATTCAATTTCCTTTGCCATCAATGCTTCCCAATTATTGCTTCTGTGTACCCCTGTCACCCTGAACACGATGAGAAGAAACTAATAGAAGGATACCTCTTCCCTATCTGGCCTTGGAGAAGCCAAAAAAGAAAGAAATTTCTGCAAAATGTAACAAATAGGAAAGGACCAGAAATAATAAGACAGGTTAAGGGAAAATGTATCACAGACTATTAAAGTGTTATTAAAATACAAGTTATTATTTATATTATAAAATTCATTATAAATAGTCTGTGACTATTTATAGAGCCCAGAACCATTTCAAGGTAGACCATGCTTTAGCTAGAAAGACTCAAGGGGAAAAAAATCAGATCCTGCTTGTCTTGCTAACCACAGAACTCAGAAGATGCTCTCAGAGGACAACAAGTCCTCAGTGCATCTGAATGTTTTAAAATAGAATCGGAAAGAGCCATCTTGGGTCATTATGACATCTCCTTTATTCTGAACTTTCTTGTAACTTTAAATATAATTTGAACTTTTGCCTGAAACAATTCGTGGAATGTTCTGCACTCAGTTTAGAATTTTATTTATAAAATTGGGACAATTTCAATGGGAGTGTTGTCTCTGGGCATCCACTGAATGGATGGATGGCGAACATAGTCTTGCACCAACAATCCCTTAGCCACAGTCAGGCCAGCCACCCAGGATGGAAAAGGCACTGTGATAAAGCCCAGTCTCCTCACATTTCCAAAGAAAAGTAACCCCTTCCCAATCATCCAGTACTTTAAATCCACCATGAGCACACAGTCCAAAAAAAGGGGTTGGGGTAGGGTCTACATAGATCCGGTTTGTGGGAAATAAGCAAGGAGTAAAAGCACTGATTGAGACAAATTCCCCCAGTCAAAATCCAACTTCTGAACCATGTCAAGGTAGATCATAGTTGCCAATTCAGACTTTCCTTTTCAAAACCCAATAAACTAATCACCAGCACAGCAGAATATTAAACAGGAAATTCAACATCCAAGCATGTTTGAGAAATAGAAATATGAAAAAAGCATTTTCCGAATACAAAATGCTATACAAAAAATACCATCATCATAGTAAGTAAAGACATCATCATTACCCAGACCTAATACATACTAGTTGTGAACACTAGAATATCACATAACCTCCCTAGCCTCAGCATATTCATCTGTAATATGGGGCAAATTGCCATCTCTGGCCATAACTATGTTTTTGTAAACAGGACTCTGTACTATTTCATCATCAATTCAAAAAATATATATAAATGTCTCCAATTCCTCTTTAGCTAAGTATTAACATGAAGCAGAATAAATACAAATAATTTATCAATGGGGATCTGTTAAGTATGATACAGCTTTATCAAATGAACATCTTGTCTTACAGAAAGAGAAAAAACAAAATCAAATTCTGAAACGGGACCATTATTTTTCTTGAATGTTACTTCCCTTCTCCAAAATTGTCACAGACATAACAGGCAAATACAATTAATGTTTGCATTTCACTAAATCAAATGAAACAAAATAAAAAAGGATAATTAATTTGCTTTCTTTTCCTAAACTTCAGGCTTACAGGCTGCCCTTAAATATTTCAAGTTCACTTTTTTGTTGCTTTTTTTTCTGTAGTTGCCAATAGATTTTTCACTTTATTCGTTTATTTATATGTGGTGCTAAGGATCAAACCCAGGGCCTCACACATGCCAAGCAATTGCTCTACTACAGAGCCACAACCCCAGTCCCTTTGTTGCTATTTTTGATTCAGAGAAGTAGTATAAGGTTAACATAGGGTTTGACTTTTATTCAGATTTCCAATATTATTTACAGAAAGTGGAAGACAATTAGCAATGACTTTTCCAGCATGTAGCAATTGTGGCAGGCTAAATGGCACTCTGAGGATATCCATGTACTTAATTCCCAGAACTTCTGAATATGCCACTTTACATGGCAAAAGGGACTTGGTAAAAGGGATGAAGGATTTGGGGTGAGATTATTCTGGTTTATCTGGTTGGTCCCAATGTAAATATAGGGGTCTTTGTAAGGGGACACATCACAGGGTCAAAATGAGTGAAGGAGATGTGATAATGGAAGCAGAGCCCAGAGTGATGACATTGCTGAACAGAGGCTATGGAGCCTGGAATGTGGGTAGCCTCTAGAAGCTAAAAATGGTAAGGGATAGATTCTCTCTTGGAGCATCCAGAAGCAACACAGTCCTGCCGATGTTTCAAGACACTTCTTAACTCACAGATCAGACCAGTTCACAAACATTTATTTAAATGTCTTGATTTTAGCCTCAAAGACCAATTTTTAGACTTCTGACCTCTAGAACTGCAAGGTAATAATTTCTGCTGTTATAAGCCATTAATTTGTGGTACGATGTTACAGCAACAATAGGAAATTAATACAAATACTGACTCTGAAATATCCACAGTCTCTAAAGCAGAAGACCCAGGGAGTTGCTAGTCTAGATAAGTGGAAGCTAAAAACTCAAGAGCAGTAGAAGCTTTCCTGATTGATACTAGATCCGTGAGGTAAGGAAAACTACCTGGGTAGTCAAGTTCTTCATCATCTCCGTGAACTTACTCCTTTGACAACTTTTACCCTATTTATGGATTTCAATTTGATTAGTAACCAAACCAGCTTTTTGTAAGGTTGGCATATCCATGGGAAATTTGCTATTTTAGAACCAACCACACTCTCCCCACTGATTTAACCAGAGTCTGGCAACATTCAGGCAACAGACCCTTGGGAAGGTGGGGAAACATTCTCATCTAAAACAATTTAGATATCCTTTACTTCTAGATATCTAAATTGTTTTTTCAGTACTAGAAATTGAACCTAGGGGCATTCTACTATTGAAGCACATCCACAATACCCCCTGCCTTTTTTTTGAGACAAAGGTGCTAAGGCCTGCCTCCAACTTATGATCCTCCTGCCTTAGCCTCTAGAGTTGCTGAGATTACATGTGTGTGCCACCATGCCCAGCTAAGGCAATTTTCAGAACTCAAATCCCTAGTACTTTGTCTTCTGTGGGGAGATTGAGCAGAATATGATTGTGGTGGGTCAGCTGAAGTACCTCTCGGAGAAGAAACTTTCCAGAGCTTCCCAGAATGAAATCTGGGGATAGAATCACAGTCTTAGGCTTATTCATAAATTTAAGAGGAGTCAATACAAGTAGCCAGTTTCAGAATCAACTCAGAAACTGAATTACCTACAAAATTCAAGTAAAAAAATTAAAAAGAGCACAAGTTTTAGAATTAAATAGTTTTAGGTTTCATTTCTTTCTTTGTTGTATGTGTTACCCTGGGGAAATTATTTGTTCTCTATTAAGTTCAATTTCTTTATCTGAAGAATATAAATACTTACCTCATGGGATTCTGAACATTAGGTGAAATAAAGCATGCAAAGGGATTAGCACCCAACAAAAGCCTAATAAATGGTAGGAATTAAAGTTAATTTCTATTCTCAGAACCCCCTAGGTTGTATTTTTCCACTGTTCTCTCAGAGAAGTCAATATACCTCTCTGCCTTAGCCTCATTTAAAAATTATAGATAAGAATATAAACCCTCTAAGGCAGAGAATCAGTCTCATTCATTGTTTTGTGCTTAGCATCTAGCAGAGGGGCCTGATTGGGGTTTTTTGTTCATTCTCTACTGGGAATTGAACCCAGGGGCACTTTACCACTGAGCTATCTTCCCAGTCCTTTTTTGTTTTAAAGTTTAAGACAGGGTCTCACTGAGTTGCATAGGGCCTCACTAAATTGCAAAGGCTGGACTCAAACTTATGATCTCCTGCCTCAGCCTCCCAAGTCACTGGAATTATAGGCATGCGCCAATGTGACTGGCTATGGGTTCTTGCATTTGTAATAAATATTTATGAACTGATCTGATCTGTAAGTTAAGAAGGATCTGAGACACTAACCACAGCTATAATTATACAATTTTTCCAACTGTGACCAATTAGGTGGTGAAATAAATTGAGTCATAACCAGCATTTGTTTTCTAAAGAAGAACAGAATAGAAAATATCAGAGTATAAAACACATAGTAAGTTTAAGTACTGTTACATGAAACTTTCAGTTTTTCACATTTGTAAGTGAACTTGGTGACAATGTAAATGACACTTCTTACTGTGGGTAGGGTAAAAAAAAAAGTGTGAATATTCTAAGGGTTTCATCTTGCCAACATTTGGTATATTCTTTCTCTTTCTCTCTCTCTCTCTCTCTCTCTCTCTCTCTCTCTCTCTCTCTCTCTCTGTTTTTGTTTTGTTTTGTTTGGCAGTGCTAGACATTAAACCCAAGGCCTCTTGGACTCTAGGCGAGCACTCTATCACTAACATACACCCTCAGTTCTTTTCTAACTTTTTAATTTCAGCAATTCAATGTGTATGTAGTGATATGAAACTGTGGTTCTAATTTTTATTTCCCTCATGATGAGTGATGTAGAGCACCTTTTCACTGTCACTACCCTTTGGACACTCTCTTTAGAAACCTCTTTCGTAACTACTTTAGAAAACAAATTGGCAGTATTTACTAAAGCTGAACATTCATTTTCTGTCATCCAGTGATTCTATTTCTATTTATTTACCCAACAGAAATGTGTACATATGGTCACAAAAGACATGTACAGAAATGTTCATAGAAACACTATTTTAATAGACCCAAACTGGAAATTGCTCAAATGCCTATTAACAATAGAATGGATAAACAAACTGACATATTTACACACAATAGATCTTATTTAGAAGCAAGAACAAATGAACAATAACCGAGCACAACAATGTAGAAGAATCCCAAAAGCATAATATTGAGTGAAAGAAGCTGGATAAAAAGTAAAAAATGTATGACTTCATTTCTGTAAATGGAAGTGCCTAGACGCCAGGCACTCTGTGGAAACAGAGAGAAGGTCACAGTCCCCTCCCCGCCCAAGGACAAAAAAAGGGGCAAGTTGGGTGTGGTGGCACACGAACGTAATCCCAGCTACTGAGGAGGGTGAGGCAGGAGGATCATGAGTTGGAGGCCATTTGGCAAGATCGGTCTCAAAATAAAAAATAAAGGGCAGGGTGTGCGGCTCGGTGGCAGAGCACCTGGCGGTGCTTAGGTGATTAGGCAACACGAATCTATGGTGTTCAATATAAGGGTCATGGTTATTCTAGGACTCATAAGAAGGCTTTCAGGGGTGCAGGCTATGTTCTCATTTTTTATCTGAGTGCTCACCATAGTGTGCATATGCTCAGTTCATGAAAATTGGATTATAAACATATAATTTGTGATTCTTCTGAAAGTTAACAAATAATACTTTTTTTTTTTTTGCAATGCTAGGTATCAAACCTTTCACATGATTACTTTTGGTTTAAGGTATGAAAAACACTGATGGAAAGAATCTCTGATACACTCACTATCATTACCATCAAGAGGTCATAGAGCCTTTGCTTAAATAACTTGAGGGTCAGGGATCTCTGTACTGCTCAGGTAGCTGTTTAGAAAGCTCTTCCCTTATACTAAGTCATTACTTGCCTCCCCACAAATTGCTCCCATCAGTTGTTCCATCCTCCTAAGAGATTCTAAATTAATCTAATCCCTCCACCAACAACTGCTCTTCAGAACTTTGAAGAGAACAACCACATCCTTCCCCTGTTCCAGTCTGTACTTCTCCAGACTAAAGAGATTCAGGTTCTTTGGGTATCCCTGAAGGCATGGCTTTTAGTCCCCTCCTGTCTCTTTGTGCTTTTTTAATCTAGTGATTCCCTAAAGAGCACACTCTTCTAGGACAGGAAATGCCTGAGTAGAGAGAGCAGAGAAACACGAAAAGTAGGAACAACAATTAAAAATCTAGAATCTACAATTTGTCTGGCAATAGACCCCATGCTTCATTTTGCCCTTTCTTTAATATTCACATTAAACTGTTTACTCTTGTTGAGCTTAACAATCAACTAACTCCCCCACACACACACCACCACCACCACCAGGTCTTTTGTATAAGTACTGTTAAACCCACAATTTACCTTCTGTAGTTTTAGTCTTCACTCTCTCAGAAATCATAATGTTCATTGGCCCCACCTCACTTCTCCAAAGTCAAACCCTGTAGATGTGTCTATGATGGAAACACTTCTGATATATAGTCTCCCCACCTACACTTCCCCTAAAAACAAAAATTAAGTCTTTGTCTCAACAGAGGGTCCCTTATCCTTACCCCTCCCTGGAAGGAGTTCCATCTTAAAGAATATGTAGGGGAAGGAGTTGGGAGTGGAGGTTGGAGAAAACAGAATTCCACCAAATATCTCCAAAGTCTGACTTAAAAGCAGACTATTGCCCTGGCTCCAGCCTGAGCAATGCAGGGTACCCTGAACTCTTTGTCTTATTTTCTTGGGGAAAGTCAGCTCCAACTAGAGGCTCTGGAGATAGAAGAGCGTTGCTGGGCTCTGCTCACTCAGTCTTTTGCCTTTGTGTGACTAGTGCAGGGTGAGGTTGAGAAGGAAAACGTGGCAGGGTGCAAATGAATCCGATATTGTTCAAAGTGCTAAAAATTAAAGGTATCTCTAAAGAAAAACCAAGTGGGGTCCCTCTAGTCTATGGAAAAGGAGGACACCAAGTCAGGGAAAGACATACATTTCTACACAAACTTCCAGGCAACCTCATTGGGTATTTTTAATGTCTAGAGTATGTGGAAGGAAGATTCATTAAGCAAGGGAAGCACCAGAGAACAGAACATGTGCAGGAGGACCAGGAAAGATGGACTGGGAAACAGAGAGGGCGAACAGATAAAAAAGAGAACCGGTCAAAGGCCCCAAGGGGTGAGGGACGACCTCTTCCTAAGGGCACTGGGGGAGGGGACAGAGGAGGGCCACTAATTCCCTGATGCAGCTAGAAAGAAGCAGCTCACGTACCTCGCCCACGTCTGCTCCATTTTCCAGGCTCTTTCCTTACTCTCAGGGCGCTCCTCACCCGGGAGTGGAAGCAGCCTGGGAAAATGAGAAGCCTTGCTCAGGAATCTCCAGTGCAAAAAGCCCCAGCTTTTTCCTCCCCAGCTCCTTCTTTCGGCGTCGGAGGCAAAGAGAGAACTCGCCCTGCTTTTTCAGAAAACCAGTTTGACGTGGCTGAACCTCCAGCTAACGGTGCAACGGGCACAAGGGAGGGACTGTTCTCAGGAGCAAGCTGGACGCTGAGCGGAGCTGCGCTGGAGCTGTTTTTGGAAGCCGGGGCCAGAGGCAGCGGGCGCGGGCGGTGCGCGCACACACTCCCAGGCTGAGACACGACTGGCTGGCACGAGTTGCTCCGCACCAGCTGAGCTGTCAACCGCGAGCGAGGGAGGCGGGGCTCCCGACAGCCAGTGTGCTCCTGGCTGAATCCGCCCAGGTTACACGATGCCTGAACACATCCCTGGGTCTTCCCGGCCTCTCACAGACTCAAAGAAATGATGTTGGCAACGGGGGAGGGGGCTTAGAGGACGCTTTCCCACACCTTCTATCCCGCATTCATCCCAATGAGAGGCTCTGAATAAAACCAACCAACTGTAGGGAAAATCTGGAGAGGAGGTCCTCCCACGTACACGACTGCATCACCCACCCACAGGTAACCGCGGAGCCGGAGACGGAGTCTAGGAAGGTTCCAGTGCAATCCTGCCTGAACGCAGAGGTATGCATTAGCTGGTCACAGAACATGAGTTATTTTCCTAGAGATATGACTCACCACAAGCTAGGGACAGAAATCTCCCTCAGAAAGGGAAGCGTCTTACCCTTATTAGCTACCTTCATCTCAAACATTCCTTGATTCTGTGGTATTCTACCTCCTTTCTTGTCGTTTTCCATAGCAACTGGGCTATATCATGAGCTCCAAGGAGATAGAGGGTTTCTGGACATCCCAGAAAACATTAGACAAACTTTAAGACAGTAGCAATCAGGAGCTCAAATCTCCCCCTGGGGGGCTGTTTTAACATCACGGAAAAGGTCCTTCTGAGATGACACTGCCTCAGACACTGAACCATCTACTTATATATATCAAGGTTTAAACAAGGCAGACATGCCATAATTAGACATTTATAGCCTGAAGCTCCTTTCTAGCTCTGAAATAAAATCTTTTTTATTATTAAATGACACAATCACTGTTATTATTTGCAATTACCACTGATCTTTTTTTAATTTGCAAAAAGCTTTATAATGCCTACATGTGGCAATGTTGATTTAGTTATACTTGCTTACAGATGATAAGTTTGAAGCTAAGAAAGCTCAAAGTCTCTGCTGAGACTCTGATACAGGTTCTCCTCTCTTTAGCATGGCTCCAGAGGCACTGTTCTCTGAATTTCCAGATATGACCAAAAAGGTAATGAATCTATTCTCTCTGGCATCCTAAGAGTTTGACTCAGAAAAGCCTCTGGCATGCCGGAATATTTGCAGGACTGTAAGGAGTCTGTATTCTTGGGCAAACTGTCATCTTGCCTCCCATTTCCTATTTTAGTTCTCCTAATAATTACCAATATAAAGTAGGGATGGGGAGGATAGGACAACAAAGCATTTAAGAGTTCAGAGAATCTATCTAAAAGGCCTCTGGGCCTACAATCCCCCAACCCCAACACTTAGTTTTGTTGAATTTGCTCCTGAGCTTAGAATGCTATCAGGAAAATTTTGAAGGTCCAGTCTGACCATTGACAAGGCTCACAGGCCACCTGTCTTGAAAAGAATCTCCTGTTGCCTCTGAAGCAAAAAAAGCAGGGAGAGTCAGATTTCCATCCTCCATACCAAAGTTGGTGCTATATTTAGTTGTGTCTCAAATCAAATTATGGGCTATTGAGTTGAAGAGAGGAGCTCTGTCTACAACCAGACACACATTGCATTCAAGAAATCATAGCACTAACCAGGTAAACTGTGGGCTCTCAGAAGTGATGTTACAAAATAGTTTTATTTGTTTTTAAAATAACTATTTTTAAAAATTCATAATATTATCATAGAACACTTGAAAAACACATAAAGGTATACAAAAATAAATTATCCTCACTACCCAGAAATAATCAATGTTAATAATTTGTTGAATATTTTTTCAAATATTTTTTTACATTTTTTTATGAGAGCTTTATGGTTAAACATAGTAGTTGGTTTTATCCTGAAATTTGTTGAATTTCTTTCCAGTCTCTTAAAAGTGTAACTCTTAATCCAAACACTGACTCGAATACACAAACAAAAGGCTTATACAGATAAGAATACATTCTCAAGAAGAGAAACTTCTTTGTTTTATATAAAATCATATTTGTTGTCAAAAAACAATTTTTGTGTTAGACTTCAAAAGAAAAATGTTCACTCATATAACTATTCCTGCACAAATGTTTACATTTCTCCATATGCCATTCAACCATTATCCATATATGGTTATATTTATTTACATATAATTACAGCTTAGACATAAGTGTATATTCTTTTTCACTTTTAAAATATTTTTCCATGTTTTAGGGAATGTTCATATTTGTTATTCTAATGGTTGTATAATGTTTTATATTCTCAGTAGAACCATTGCTTACTTAATTATATCCTACTATTACAAAGTTATGCTGTTTCTAATATTAGATTCTAATAAATAATGTCTTAATAAGATTTTCCTGCCTTCATTATTTTATTATTTTGAATTATGCTATGGTTTGAATGTGTGGATTCCTCTAAAATTCATAGATTGTGGAGACTAAAGAGTAGAGCCTAAGAAGTATGACCTTTGGGGAAGTGATTAAGTCATGAATGCCATACCCTCATTACTAGGATTAGTGCTTTTATGAAATAGGTTGAAGGCAGTGGCCTAGTCTTTTTTTGCCTGTCTGTCCCTCTCACCATGTGAGAATACAGCATTTATACCCTCTGGAGGATGCAGCAACAAGAAGCCACCCTAAAAGTAGACAGCAGCCCTCCCCAGTTACTGAATCTGCTGGCCCCTTTGTCTTGGACTTACCAGTCTCCAAAACTGTGAGAAATAAATTCTATTTTTTATAAAGCTACCCAGCATAATAGGAATGCAAAGGACTAAGGAATTCACAGGAATGCCCAGAATGGACTAAGAGAAATTATTTCTTTAGGATAACTTCTTAGACATAGGAATGGTAGGGTAAAAGGATTCTAATTTTATCATCTTATATATCCTTGGCATTAGGATTTATCATTCTAAATTTTTTTCCTTATTTAACAGATAAATGATTCAATGGTTATAAGGTATTTTAGATACATAACTATATATATTTAGGATACAATTTTGCATCATTTTATTTTACTTTACATTTCTTAGACTATATATATATATATTAGGTGTAGATGGACACAACACAATGCCTTTATTTTTATGTGGTGCTGAGGATCGAACCCGGGTCCTGCGCATGCTAGGCGAGCACTCTACTCCTGAGCCACAATCCCAGCCCCCGTTTCTTAAGACTATTAATCAGTAAGTTTCTATTTCATATGCTTACTTACAAACCATTATTTATAGCAGCCAGTATTCAGGAAATCTTTCTATGTTGAGTTACTGCATTAGTCATCTTTTGCTGAAACAATGCAATTTAACAAAGAATTTCAGGATTTTGCAGCAGACATCCATTTCTTACTCAAGGATCTGTGCTCTAGATATGGTTGGGTATAGGTTAAGTCAGCTTCATACATTTTTCATTCCAGGACCCCTGCTGAAGAAGCAGCAGCAATCTGGGGAATATTCTCCTGGAAGAATACAGAAATATAAGAGAGTTGGCAGGGATGCAAACCATCTCTTAAAAGTCTCTGCTCTGAACCAGTACACTGTTCCTTCTGTCATATTCCATTCACCAAAGTAAGTCATACAATGTAGTCCAAAGTCATGGGTTCAGAAAAGAGTAGTCTTCACCCAGAGTATAGGGTTGAAGAATGAATATTTGTGGAACAATTATATAATCTACCAGTCACTAACTACATGTAGAGCTTTCTGGCTTTTCATCAAACTTTTTTCTCCTTGGGGGGGGGGGGTAGATGTTAACTTTACCCTTTTCTACCGTAATTAAAATTAGTTGTTTGGCCAATGAAATGAAACTTGGTTTGACCATAGAAACATGAAAAGATGTCTCATGTGATTACTCAGGTAAAATCTAGATGTTTTTTCAGAGCCAGAATATGATTGGCCATTGTCAATTTCCACTAAATCAGTATGTTTTGAAATGAAGATTTCATTAATCTGATCTGGGATATTATGAGGATCACAACCAAACTGCTGACCCAAACAGAAACATGTGCAATGAGAATAACATATGTTTTTTTACTAAGTAACTGAGATTTAAGGATTTGTTACTGCAGCATATCCTGGCCTATCCTGACATATTATTTTTTATTACCATTTGAAATAGAGAGTCGCTATACAAAAGCCACACATTTTCTTCCTTGTGTATCTGCTTCCAGTTTTATGAACTAGAACTGAAATAATCTATATATATGATATCAATGAATTAAACCAGTTATTCCTTACTGAATGAACTGCTTTTAATTTGGTCAACTAATTGTGATTCAGAAAATATTTTAATTGAGTAAAGGGGACACAAAATAAAAAGTCATATCTTTTGCAGCTCCAAATTTTTTAAAAATTATTTTTCTTTTCTTCACTCTAACTTCATTCTGAGTAAGAAGGACTATGATTCTTGTCATGGGTAACTGCATGATCTATATGGCAATAAGAAAAATAATAATGTCTAATATATTTTTGACAGATTCTTTTCTAAAAGTATTGGGTATAATAACTTCTTTCATCCTCACAATAACTTTATGAGGTAGGCTCTCCTTATTTTTATTTTATAAATAATTAATGTGGAGCACATTGAGGTGAAGAATACTACCTAAGTCCACAGAGCTGATATATGGCAAAGTTGATATTTTAAACCAATCAATTTTGTTTCAGAATGTTATGCTCAACCATTATGCACAGTGCTTCTCTGATTTTACACCTAACATTCTCTGAGCACTTAGATAGGAGGACAATATGTCTGCAACATCTGTCACTTCACTGATCACTATAGGTTATTCAACTGATTACTCGTCAGCAGATGTCTGCCTGGTCCCTCCAAATCCTCTGTCCATCTCTCTAACCCTGGATTTTAAAACAATGTCCTTTCTGGATTTATTCCTTTTGGTTTTTTTGTTTGTTTGTTTGTTTGTTTTTGTTTTTTGGGTACTGGGAATTTAATCCAGGGGCAATTAACCACTGAGCTACATACCCATCCCTTTTTAAATTTTTTTTTTTATTTTGAGAAAGTAGCTTGCTAAGTTGCTTTGGATCTTGCTAAATTGCTAAAGCTGGCTTTGAACTTGCAAACCTCCTGCCTCAGCCTTCCAAGCTGCTGGGATTAAAGGTGTGCACCACAGCACCCAGCTTCCGGAAACATTCTGAGATCTGTGGTAAAGACAACCACAAATTCTTGGCTACTTCTCCCAATGAGAGGTAGAATCAAATTCTTCTACCTTTAATTTGTGTTGGCCTTTTTTTAAACTAATAGGATGCAGCCAAAGAGATGTCTGACTGTGAAAGACGGGTCAATAAGTAGCTTTGCAACTTCCATGTGAGACTCTTGGGATACTGGCTTTTGAAGCCATAAGGTGCCACATAAGAAGTCAAACTACCATGCTAGAGAAACAATATAAAAGGCCCTGAGACTCACAGAGAGGGGGAAGGTTAACGGAGCCCTAGTATCCAGCAGTTCCCATTGAGGTGCCAGGCATGAGGTGTGAAGAGTCCTTCATTAGTTGGACAAAACTGAACAAGCCTGGCTGTGGCCAAGATGAGAGTAGATCTGCCCTGCCGAACTATGCTAGAATTATGAACCACCCCAAATCTTGATATAAATAAAATGTTTGTGGTACTAAGCCATAAGTTTTGGAATATTTTACTAAATAAGTGTTAGATAACTGTAACCAAATTTGTTTTCTAGAAACAGGATGCTGCTGTAATAAAAATCTAAAACAAATGGCAATGACTTTGTTACATGGATGCAGCAGAAGCCAGATAGGCCTCAAGAAAAGTGCTAGTGAAAGCTGGAAGAACTTTGCAGAGACTGATGGGAAAACTGTAAAGGACAGTGAAGAAAATACTACAGGGGACTGGAAAAAGATGACCTACATCATATAGTGGCAGAAAGTTTATCAAAATTATTGCCTCTGATAAAGTGGAAAATACAAAATCCACCTAATGAATGGACAGATCAGGCTCAGAAGATTTTTAGGCCAAATTTCAAAAGTGCTAATGGGTTTCTTAAAACCACATTATGATAAAGTATGAATAGAAAAACCTGAGCTACGAAAAAAAAAAAAAAAGAGTTGGTTTTTGAGCAGAATTCAGAGAAAGTATAAAGAGCCAGGATTTGCTAGATTGAAAAACTACTTCTCATCCCCATCTCTTCAGACAGCAGTAGCTTTCAAAATAAGAATTGGCTTCAGGACAAAAGTCAAATCCAAGATGTTATTGTTAGACCCTCGGATAAGACCTCAAGATTTACTGGATGTCTCATACATCCTTTCAGTCAAACAAAATGGCCTCTAAGAATCTTAAGGGTGTGCCTCTCCCCTGGACAAAAACATTTCTAATAATCTAAAGAATCCATTATCTCACATCAGACTCATAAGCAGTCCAATCAATTAAAAAAAAGAGAGCATTTTCAGAATGGCATGTGGTATGACATTTATCCAGAAGAGTTGATTATAAATTAGTACAAGTGAGTTGTACCAGCATGGACTGGAAGGAATTAAGACAGTATAGAATGAAAGATGACTTTCTTGTCATTATTCCTTAAATAATACAGTATAAGAACAATTTATGTAGCATTTATATTGTATTGGTGCTATAGTTTAGATCTTAATTATCTCACAAAGGCCCATCTATTGAAGGCTTTGTCCTCAGCCCATGACAGTATTGGTCCCTCAAAAAATCTACTGATGCTCAAGTCCCTTATATAAAATGGTGTAGTACTTGCGTGTAACCTATGAACACCCTCCCAAATACTTTTATAACTTTTTAAAATTAATTTTAATTGGTATATTATACATAATAATGGGATATACAGAGACATATTCATACATGTGCATAACATACATAATTTAGTCAATCTTTACATTATTTCTTGATTATAAGTTTGTCATTGTGGTGACAACATACCTGAGATAATCAACTTAGAAAAAGGAAAGGCTTATTTTTCTCACAGTTGCAGTCTGTAGCACTTGGCCCTGTTGCCTTTGGCCTGTGGAAGTACAGTAGAACATCATGGTGTGAACACGTGGTAGAGGAGCCCTATTCAACTCCTGGTAGCCAAGAAGCAAAAAGAGAGAGAGGAAGGGGCTATGGCTGCAATATCCCCTTCAAGGGCACACCCCAGTGACCCAACCTCTTCCCACAAAGCCCTACCTTTTAAAGGTTCTACCAACTCCCAACAGTACCACAGACTGAGGAACAAGCCTTTAACACATGGTCCTTGTGAGACATTCAAGATCCAAACTACAGCAGCACCAATGAAATGTAAATGATACATACATAGTTGTTATACTGAACTGTTTAGGGAATAATAACAAGAAAAAAAGCCTACACATATTCAATATAGCTGCAGTTTTTTCCCCCATTTTCCATCTGCAGTTGAATCCATGGATGTGGAACCTACAGATACAGCAAGCCAAGTATGTAATACTGGACTTTTCCATGGAGAAAACTTTCTAATAGGGTTCATAAATTCAAGTCTGTTAACATGTATGAGTCTAAGTTCTTAATGTAAGAGCCTAACAGGCAGAACTACATCACATAGATGTACCTAGTTACACAGGTCATTCAAGTAACCTGGAGAGAAATGGTTGTACATACATGAATGGCAAAATCTGCCCTTCAGTAGCTGGAGCAGGGAAGCGGGTGGTGAGATGTGGGGCTCTGAAGACTATACATAGCAGGCAAAGTGGCAGCTGTGCTTCAGAGTAACAGAGATCAGAGCAGGAAAAGTTTATGAAAGAATGGAAAACAACCCTTAGGTTAAGCATAAATACTTACGGTAGGCAAGAAGGAGGTTTATAAGGGACTTTAATCTGGTAGCTAATACTGATCGGTCTTAATTTTATTCCCAAAAGATGACAAAACTCAAGGACAATCTGGTTACCTAAGTTTATTTGATTCAACCTTAGTTGAGCAAACACAAAGCTCTTGCTAGACATTGTACTACACATTTAAAACGTCACGTAGAACTCAAGGCAAGTATTCATCAAACATAACACAAATCAGTTTGTATAAAGCACAGAGAACAGAACATGAAGGAGAGAGCACAAAATTAAATTTGACTAGAGAAATTTTCATAGAGTAGGCAGCATTCAGGTAGGATACTAAAATTGTAAAATTCAGTACTTTCATTAAAAACGTATTAGCTTGTTTTAATCATCCCACAATGTGTACATATATCAAAATATCACATTGTATCTCATAAATTGATGCAATAATTGTCAACTAAAAATTTAAAAATCAATTTTAAAAAAGTATTGTTGAAAAAAATGTTTCAATTTTCACTGGTAGAAAAAAATGTTCACAGCCTCCCCTGGGTGATTGCCTTGGGTATCAATCATCTGAAAGGACAGTGTCGAGTAGCCAATGGCACTGGCAGACTATACAAGTTGCTAAGATTACTGGCTCTGTGGTCAATTTTCAGCCCTGTGATGTTGGTCAAGTTACTATAACTCTGTGCTTTAGATTCCTCATTTGTAAAATAAGCTTAATGATAATGACCACTCCATAGGGTCACTGTGAAAACAAAATGCAATAATATACTGAAAGTGTTTAATTCAGTACCCAGCACATTTTAAACATTCTATAAATCAGGTATTTTTCCTTAATATTTGCATGCCAGGCAGGATTCCACCCTGTATAGTAGTTGTGAATTTTAATTTCAGTTCTGCTCCAAATTGCTCTCCAAGTCTAGGCCAATGACCCAGAATTTCCATTTTTCAGCTTCCTGATTTATCATGAGACCAAAGTTCTTACAAGGAAGTTGAATAAGTGGTTCCCCCACCTGCTGGCAAGAGTCCTAGAGACCAAAAAAGTGGGCATTTCCTCCCTTTATCTCCCAACTGTCTTGTGTGTGCGTGCATGCGTGTGTGTGTGTGTGTGTGTGTGTGTGTGTGTGTGTGTTTTCAGATTCATCTCTTTCATTGGTTATACCCTGTCAGCTGTAACAAAACCTCAAGGAAGAAATTATGACCAAGCCTTCAGACAGCTGGTGGCAATTTACTCACACAATCCCCCTCATCCTTTCAACACCCACTATTTATGAGTATTTGATGTTGGGGGAGGGGAAATCATCCAAGAAATGTGATATGTAAATTTCTCAGAAGGGGGTTGAATAGTGAGGAAAGACTTGTGTGAATTATTTGAATAATTCTCCTTTCTTTGAACACAGACATCAGGCCTTAAAATTCGAAAAGATTGATGTTAGGGTCAATAAATAAGTTTATGGAACCAGAAACAATACTATAATAAATTTGTAAGTAGCTTCCAAACATTCTTAACAACCCACACCATCACTAAAACCTGAGTCATTTTCTAAGATGGAGTAAGCAGTTTTCAGTCAGGAAAACTGAAAGTGTATATCGATCAGTCAATTCAGGCTGGCTTAAAAATCCATCAAAATGATAACTAAATGGAGAGCATGATCCTAGTTTAAGTCTCAGATTGGATTTTCACTTAGAAAAACATGTTGCTGAGGACAAGCCAGACATACAAAGTCCTTGCCTTTGCTTCTTGTATCATGATGTCTACTAGCTTTTCTCTGAGGATAGATGGATGGATAGATAGACAGATGAATACATATATATAAAATGTATCATTGTTTTTTAATACTCTCCATTATGAATTTTTAAAAAGTTTAAAAAAGAAAAGTTGCAAAAATAGTACCAAGAAGTCTTATAAATCCTTCACTTGATCCATCAATTATTAATATTTTGCTACATTTTCACCCTCTCTCCATACACACACAAGCATACACACATACAATTATTGCTACTGTTTTTATTTATTCATTTGTTTACTTATTGCAGTACTGGAGATTGAACCCAGGGGCACTGTACCACTGAGCTACATTCCCAGCCCTTTCTATTTTTTATTTTGAGACAGAGTCTCATTAAGTTGCCCAGGCTGACCTTGAATTTGTTATTCTCCTGCCTCAGCTTCTGCAGTCCTTGGAATTACAGGTGTGCACCACCATGCTAGCACTGCTATTATTTCGATGAGCCATTTGAAAGTAAGATGCATAGTCTTCACCCCTAACTAGTTCAGTGTGTATCTCCTAAGAATAATTAAAATTATTAAATAATTGATTTTGACCACTCCTCCCAGTTCAGCTTTTGTCACTATTAAACAGAATATTTTACATCATAATCCGAAGTGTCTATAGTGCATTACTTCACCAGTCAGTATGAGGAGCTACTCCCTCTCGCCATTGATATTTGGCTCACATCTGCACAACCAAGAGGGTTCATCAAAATAATCACTCCCAGGACAAAGGCAAAATAAACAACAAAGACAAATTCCCTCTTTCACACTTACAACTACTGGAAGCCAATTTCTTCACAGTTTAAACAGTTGTTTTGTCCTTTCTTCCAGCTGGCAAGTGTTATCAAGACACAGTCTCAAAAAGCCTTATGCAATCAGGAGAAAATTTTAATGAGAAAAATGTTACATTGTGTATTCACTTTTGTTTTCATTTTCATTTTAGCATACAAGAAGCCAAAATACTGAGCTATTGAGTTCAGTATCAAATATCTGGCAATTCTATACAAAAGATGAGCAAACCACAACAGTCCTTTATCCTTTCGAAGTTCAAGTGAGCATAGTGGATGTAAGAGTTAATATCATCAAACTCATATCAGTTTAGCAAAAGAAAACAAAGACATCTAACATTAACCACTATAATTCCTTTCAACTAAAATAATATTTTAATCAGATAAGTTATTTCATTTTTAGGTTATATCAGTAATATAATAACAGGTAAAGAAATACTTGAGCTTACTAAATAAGAGTTGCTGACACATAGAAAAGAATTATTGCATCCCTCATTTGTTGGTGTTGATCAATTCTCAGGAGAAAAATGGAGGGAAAAATCAAGGCCAAAAGGTCCTGATGCTAATGGACCAAATCAACTGGTTCAACTTTTTTGTTTTTTTGGACAAGGGGTACTGTGGTTTAAACTCAGGGGCACTCAACTACTGTGTCACATCCCCAGCCCTATTTTGTATTTTATTTAGAGACAGGGTCTCACTGAGTTGCTTAGCACCTTGCTTTTGTGGGAGACTGGCTTTGAACTTGGGATCCTCCTGCCTCAGCCTCCTAAACCACTGGGATTATAGGCCTGTGCCACTGTGCCTGGCTGGTTGAACTTTGTGATTCAATTGTGAAGATGTTCAGGGCTGGAACTAGGATGAAAGGAGCAATGCACACCTGAGATGCAAAACACAAAGGATGCCCAAAACTCAGTAATTAAGAGAAGTGAATTTTTAATACAATAGTTTTGGAAACAAAATTAATGCCAAAATATGTAAACACAATTTTTTTTGGCACTAGGGATTGAACTCGGGAGCACTCTACTACTAAGCTATAACCTTAGTCTTTTTAGTTTTTATTTTGAGACAGGGTCTTGCTAAGTTGCCCAAGCTAGTTGAACTTGAAATTGTCCTGCCTCTGCCTCCTGGGTTGCTGGAATTACAGAAGCCTGCCACCAAGCTGGCTCCTGAATGCAATTTTTAAATAAAGACAGGATCTGACCCTGTATCTATATCATCCTGGGAGTGAATGCCTTACTGTGTTCACCTTTGTCAGGGACCTGGATTTTCATCCCCAGGTGGTATGCCAAGAGGCAACCTTATGGTCTCTCTAGTACTATATTCTACTGACCAAATGTTAGCAACAGCTCTGTCTGTATATTGTGAACTGTCACACATCAGCGCATCTTTGAGACACCACAAGGTAAAAACAGCTATCTGAGCCAACAGCAGCTCTTCCAACCTAAATAGTTTCAAGTCTCAAGGGCAAGTTTCTGTGGTAACTAGAGCATTGGGAAGATGGCAGAAAAGGACAAGAAGGAAAGATGACAGGAGAGGGGGGAAATATGGGTTACCTCATGACTTGCTACTAATTTAACTAAATGCAATTTTTTTAAAAGCCTGTCTTTTCAAGAAAATCTTTAGCCCCAACTTGGAGAGAGGTACCTTCCTGCTCACCTCAAAAATCAAATCTGTCACTTCTAGTCTTCCTGTCAAATAGTCTGAAGTCAGATCTGGAAATCAAAGTAACCACACTTCATCTTCTATGCAGGCTGCAGTGAATTTAAGCTGCTTAGAAAACTTCAAACCAGAGCCTCTATTGGTAATAGCGGCTCACCCACAACTACTTTATGACAATGAAAACCATCTACAGGTGCCCTCTGCTGGTAGAATCTATTTTACAGATGTGATAGGGCCTCAGGGATTTTCTGTGTGTGTTGGGCCTCAAGTGCTCCAGATAGTTACAGTCACAAGACACTATTCTCTCTGTTCTTCCGCCTAACCTGCCTCATTGATTTATGCTACCTGTCAGGCCCCTGGAGGCATGAGGCATTTGCATTTTCCTTCGGATAACTTAGTTTCTAGTTTCTAGTGGTGGGATAGCCTGGGCCTACCTTCCTGCCTTTCTGCCTATATCTGTCTTGCAAAGCCAGCCATTCCTTTGGTCTCATGTTGTTTGTGCCATTTGTTAACTGACTTTCTGGGTAGAACACTGGTGTTATAGCTTTGAACCTCAACCTGGAGAGATGAACAATGGGCCAGGTTCTTGACTATGTCTTGGCCTCTGCTTCCAGTTTTCTTTTACTGAAGTATGTATATAGCTCAGTGGCCAATTCAGATGACAGTAAAACACTAATTCTTTAGCTCAAATAATTTTCAAGGATTCAGCCTAACCTCTGGTCCTCTTTGACTTTGAACTCTACCTGTGACATGGAGGGAAGTAAGATACCCAAAAGTCGAGCTTGAGGTTGTTATTGTTCTGAGGATACAGGCCAACATACTGAAAGGAAGCTTACATGGCTTGTCATAGTCTTCAGCCTCAGCTCTGGTTACCCTCCCTATTCGTTTTGTGCTTGATTGTAATAGCCTCCATCCAAAAGAAAAGAGGAATGACTCCTATTTCTCCTCTACTTTCCAGGAGCTCAGGAAATGGTTG
This sequence comes from Urocitellus parryii, assembly GCF_045843805.1. Classification (NCBI taxonomy): domain Eukaryota; kingdom Metazoa; phylum Chordata; class Mammalia; order Rodentia; family Sciuridae; genus Urocitellus; species Urocitellus parryii. The sequence continues at coordinate 100,129,963 of NC_135541.1, forward strand.
GCTGTCTCTAAAATGGCTCCCAATGATCTTTGGTAATCAAAGACTTGTTTAAATACCTCTCCCTGGAGTTTGGGATGGACCTAATGATTCACTTCTAGTGAAAACAATAAGATAGAAGGGATGGGATGCCCCCTTCAAGACTGGGTTATTTTAATTGTGGCTTCCATCAATTAGGAGGAAAGGTAAACTACCATTTTGTAAACCTACCTATGGTGTACACAGGAACTCATTCCAACAGCCTCCAAGGAAATAATGCCTGCCAACAACCATGGCAGAGAGCCTGGAAGTGGATCTGTCAGTCCCTGTCAAGTCTTAAGATGATTGCACCCCTAGACAACTGCTTGACAATAACCTTACAAGAGAATAAGAGACCCTCAGCTAATGGTACCCTGCTAAGTTGCTCCCAGATTCCTGAACTTTATAATCTTTGAGCATAATGTTATGGTTTAGATATGAAGTCCTCCAAAAGCTCCTGTGTTAATGAAGGAATATTCAGAGGTGAAATGATTGGATCATGAAATCTGTAACCTAATCAGACCATCCCAGTTGGAATTAACTAAATGGTTGTAACTGTAGGTAGGTGGGGTAAGACTGGAAAAGGTGGGTCATTAGAGGCATGCTGTGGAAGGGTTCATCTTCCCTGTGGCCAACTCCCCCTTCTTCCCTCTGCTTCTCTATCACCATGTCCGGTGCACCTTCTCTCTGCCATGCCCTTCTGCTATGATATGCAGCCTCACCTTAGGCCCAGAGCAATGGACTCAACCAACCATGAACTGAAACTCTGAAACCGTGAGCCAAAATAAACTTTTCCTTCTCTAAGTTGTTCTCATCAGTATTTTGGTCACAGACACAAACCTGACAAACATAATAAAATACTAAGTATGTGTAGTTTTCAACCACAACATTTTGGGCTGATCTGCTATGTAGTGATAGCAATAATAACTAATATAACATATAACTAATAATAACTAATATTTCCCTCTATCCAAAGTCACACCATAGAGTTTGAAACTCAGTCCTCTTATTCACTGTAAAATAAAGAAGAACAAAGAAGTCAGAGCAGTTACTTAAGGCTGCACAACAGAAAATTAGATTTATGGTGAAATAAAGGGAATGATAAGTAGCACCTTCCAAAGATCATCTTGTAGAGTATATTCCTCATGCATTTCTCTCCAGAAAATGCTTTAATTACTACCAAGAACATTTTTTCCTTAGAATATATGTGCAATTCATGAAAACCTTTCTTGTTAAAATTACAATAAAATGAGGGCTGGGATTATGGTTCAGTGGTAGAGCGCTTGCCTAGCATGTGTGAGGCACTGGGTGTGATTCTCAGCACCACCTACCAATAAATAAAATTTAAAAATTCATCAACAACTAATAAAAATATTTTTAAAATTACAATAAAGTTGCACTTTTTGGTTACAATATTTAGCTGGAGATTTCAAAGTAAAGATTTACATAGCCAAAAAGTGTTACAGAGTGGACTATTATGGAGATTTTTAAATGCTAAAATATTGTATTGTTTCTGTTTATTCACTTGGGTCACTTTCTCACATCAACATCTCTTGCATTGGTTTCACTTATTTCTTGATAGAGTTATAAGGTTAGATGTGGGGGTGGGTGAGCATATAATGGTGGACAAAATTCTGTGAATGCATGTGCCTATTATTCTGGGCAGTGAGCCCAGCTTGCTTTAAGTCTTTGTTATCTGAATAGTGTTCCAGATTCTCCTTGGAAATGTGCAGTTCACCCATTAACCTGAATGTGAAGCTCTCTGATACTCTTTTGATAGATTCTTGGTCATGTCCAAGTACATTTCCTTTTGTTTTAAACAGGTTATTTATTTCTCTGTGCTCACCTTCAAGGGTTTTACCATATAAATTAGAAAGCAAGTCCTCACAAGGTCAGATTTTAATAGTGCAGTTTATTATTTTCAAACAGATGACATTTTCACACTTATGCTAATTTGGAGACCAGACTGTTTTTATCTAAGTTCAAGCAGAGTCTTATAGTTTGTTTTGATTCATTTATAGTTTTGTTTTAATTTATTTTTATTTTTATTTATTTTTATTTTTGTTTTTTATTGATTTTATTATTTTTTAAATACACGACAAAAGTGGAATGCATTACAATCCTTATTACACATATAGAGCACAATTTTTTGTATCTCTGTATATAAAGTATGTTCAAGTCAACTTATGCCATTATACATGTACTTTTTTTGCATTACAATTCTTAATATATATATATATATACCATAATTTTTCACATCTCTGTTTGTATATACAGTATGTTGACACCCAATTCAAGTCTTCTTCATACATGTACTTTTATACTATGCCACAGGGCAACTCTTAGCAAATACAAAGGAGTAGAGATACTACCATGCATTTTATCAAGTCATAATTGAATGAAATTGGAAATCAATGATAAAATAAAGAATAAAAAAGTCTGCATCACATGGAGACTGAATAATATGCTACTGAATGAACAATGGGTTACAGAAGACATCAAGGAGGAGATTAAAAAATTCTTAGAGGTAAATGGGAACACAAACATAACATATCGAAATCTTTGGGACACTATGAAAGCAATACTAAGAGGAAAATTCATTGCATGGAGTTCATTCCTTAAAAGAAGAAAAAGTCAACAAATTAATGACCTCACACTACATCTCAAAGCCCTAGAAAAAGAAGAACAAATCAGCAGCAAAAGCAGTAGAAGACAAGAAAAAAATAGAGCTGAAATCAATGAAATCGAAACAAAAGAAACAATTGAAAAAATTGACAAAACTAAAAGTTGGTTCTTTGAAAAAATAAATAAAATTGACAGACCCTTAGCCATGCTAACAAAGAAAAGGAGAGAGAGAACTCAGATTAATTTATTTTTAAAGGAAAGCAAATACTCAGCATCACTGCAAGGAAACATTTTAAAAACATACCAGATGGATAAAAAAACAGTTACATGAAACAGAAATTTAGCACCAGTAAATTAAGCATGACCTCTACCATTTTATAGCTGTAAGACTTCGTCAAATTACTTAACTTTTCCATATAATTGGGGATAATAATAACATCTTTCTCACAAAATTATAGTTAGGAATTAAATGAGGTTTTATAAAGTGCTTAAGATAAGGCCTCATATGTAGCATATCCTCAATAAATTTTTTTGCAGTGCTGGAGATCAAACTCAGGGTCTCACACATGTCTGGCAAGCCCTGTACCACTGAGCTATATCCCTAGTCCATCAATAAATATTATTAATAATGCAAATTATAAATGTACTAATGGTGATAAATGATAATGCTGTTACCATGGGATGTCAGGAATCACAATATAAAATCATTATATAATTCTGTTTGGAACTCCTGTGAAAGCCAGTATGAATCATCAGTATTTATGAGGCTTCTCTAGCAAATAAGACACAGAGGACGGATTGGGGTCATAGCTCTGTGGCAGAGCACTTGCCTAGCATGTGTGAGGCATGTTCAATCCTCAGCACCACATAAAATTAACAAAATAAAGACATATTGTCCACCTACAACTACAGTTTAAAAAAAAAAAGACTGGGTAGATGCACATGTCTGCTGCCCTCCTTGCACCATACAAACACCATCACTGTTTAACAACCATATGCAACCTTCTGTGGAGTTATTTTTTATATTATCCAGGGTCCTCTCCATTACACTGATCTGCATCTCTTTGATTCACCATCTAAGCACCCCTATAATGACTAGAGATAAAACCTAAACTAGGGTTAGACAAAAAAAAAATCTCAACCAGATGTTTCAAGTATAGCTAACAATGGAGTTGTCTCTCTTCACCCCTCAAATATTTTTTGTGTTGGTTTTGTTTTCAAAATCTGCAAAATATCAAATTACTTACCAAGAGGCCCAGGCCTACCTTCTGCCCAGGTTCACATCCATTAGAAGCAAAGCTCTCTTCCAGGAGGCTCCTGAATAAACCTGTTTGAACTAACAGTCCAGTCCCCATCCCTGAACTAATTACTATGGATAAAGGGGAAAGTTGCTCTTTTGAAAAAATCCTGTGGGACTTCCTCTTTTTACTTCATTCCCCTCATTCAACCCACCAGAAAATCCTATTGACTCTACCTTCAAAATATATTTTGAATCTGTTCTGCTCTTACCAGCTTCACTGCTACCACCACAATGCCTGTGACCATTATTTCATATCTGTGCTACTTTCTGCAGCAACCTTCAAAGCTACCTCCCTGGCTTCCATTCTTGACCTCTGAAAGTCTATTGTCCAACAGTAGCATGACATTTTAAAACATTTTCCATATCATATGCTCCTGCTTCAAGTCTTCACTAGCTTGCTAGTATCCTTATAATAAAATCAGCTTCTTATCACCTGAAAGATCTCATGTGACCTAGCTCATGTCCATCTCTTCCCTCTCATCTCCTGCCACACTCCTTTATCATGGTCCAGCTACACTGGCCTTCTGTCTGTTCCTCAATCATATCAAGTTAATTCCTAACTTAGAAATCTTGGGATTCTGTCATCACCTGTGTCAGCCTCTAACAAAACAATTGTATTTTACTTTCTTCATAAAATTTATTAATATCAGAAGTCAATTTATTTGTATGTTTCTTTACTTGTTTCCTGTCAATATCTTTACCAGTTCTACTACAACTTTGTTAAACTCAAGCTTGTGAGCCTTTAGCTGATAACTTAACTCTTCATTCTTCTCTAGCACCTAGAATTGTGCCTGCCACTCCATACATACCTTTTGGGAAAACGAATGAACTAACTAGGGCTATATTGAAATTTTGTATAGAAGATTTAATGGAAAGAAAGATCTACAGAATAAAAGAAACAGTTGAGGACTCAAAAGAACAGGCTCACATATTTTAAAAAAACAGCAGGGTACTGGCATAAAAAGAGACATGCAGACCAGTGAAACAGAATAAAACACACAAACACAAATTCATACAGCTATAGTCATCTGATTCTTAACAAAATTCTTGCCAAAAATATACATTGGAGAAAAGATAGCCTCTTTAACAAAGGGTGCTGGGAAAACTAGCTATCCATATGTAAAAGACTGAAACTAGATCCTGTCTCACCCCACACAAAAACCAACTCAAAATGGATCAAACAGCTAGGAATAAGTCCCAAAACATTGCAATTGCTAGATGAGAACACAGGGGAAACACTCCAACATATAGGCATAGGCAGCAACTCCCTCAGCAGGACTCCTACAGCTCAGAAAATAATCAATAGATGGGATGGCATCAAAATAAACAGCTTCTGCACAGTAAAGGAAACAACAGTATGAAGAAAGAACCTATAGAATAGGACAAAAATCTTTGTCAGCTACTCAAACTGAAAGAATCAACAGGGCTACGGTTGTGACTCAGTGGTAGAAAGCTTACCTAGTTTGTGCTAGGCCCTAGGTTCAATCCCCAGCACATGTGCGCGCACACACACACACACACACACACACACACACAAATTGATTTTAATATTAACCTAGGTCAAATAGAATTGAAAAGACAAATCTATTTAAAATAGTACAGCATATTCAAAGACTCTCTCTCTTTTTTTTTTTTTTACATTTTGTTTTGGTTGTAGTTAGACACAATACCTTTATTTTATTTATGTGGTGCTGAGCGTTGAACCTAGCGCCTTGCACATGCTAGGTGATTGCTCTACCGCTGAGCCACAACCTTAGCCCCCAAAGACTCTCTTTTAAATGTCTTCTCTGTCCCATGTTTCAGAAAAATTTAGAGGCTGAAAAACAATAATAAAAGATATTTTCTTATGGATGTGCCAAATTGAATTAATTCCTTCATTTCCCTTATACTTGATTATTCTACCATATTATGCATCTTAGTTACTGATATTACTAATCATGCCATGGCTAACCTAGAAACTTGAAAGTAATACAACAACCCCTCATTATCCACAGGAGTTTGGTTTCAGGACACCCTGCAGACTGGAATACACGAATGCTCAAGCCCCTTATACAAAGTGATATATTTGCATATAATCTACACATAGCCTCCTGTATAATTTTTTTTAAATATTCATTTTTTTTAGTTGTAGGTGGGCACAATATCTTTTTTTTCTTTTTTTTTTTATTGGTTGTTCAAAACATTACAAAGCTCTTGACAAGGGCACAATATCTTTATTTTACTTTATGTGGTGCTAAGGATTGAACCCAGGGCTTTACGCATGCTAGGTAAGCGCTCCACCTCCGAGCCACAACCCCAGCCCATCCTGTATACTTTAAATCATCTCTAGATTACTTATAATACCTAATGTAATGTAAATGCTACATAAATTATTATAATACTATATAGGTTTTTATCTGTATTATTTTTATTGCTGTGTATTTTATTTTTATTTATTTATTTTTTTTACTATTTTCAAAACATGATTGACAGAATTGGAAGATACAGAAAGCCAACTATACTTGTTTCACCCTTTCCCTTATTTCCCACACTCAAGTTATCAGCAAGGCCCACTGATTCTAAGTCAGAAATTCACCAATCTATCCCTTCTTTCCCATTCCCCACTACAACTAACTGTGCTCAGACCCTCATCACCTCTGGCCCTGAACCACTTGCAACCAATGATCTTATGCCTTCACTCACTTTTAAATTCAACTCCCACACAGGTACCAACCTCATGATTCAAAGATCTAAGTACATCAGACCCCACTTTAAATCCTCCTATAGTCCCACAGTGCTTAGAAAAATAAACAAACAAACAAACAATAAATAAATAAAGCATCCAAGCCAGCCATCTCTGTGTCTTGGTTGCAGTGAAGGAATACGCAAGTTTCTCAGAACTGTTTAGAAATGCAACCATTTCTTTTATACAGAAGTTTTGTTATTTGTTTTAACGAGCTACTTCAAGTGCTTTTAATGAGTGCTGATACTGAGACCTCAATCTGAAAGAATCGGATTCAATTGTCTAGAGTAGAGTCTGTACATCAATTTTTTTTCACAAACCTCTCCTAGATGATTCCAATATGTAAAGAGAGTTGAAAACTACTCAATTTACAACATGGATAGAAATATACTTCTGCCTCTGAATAGTATGCAATAACAGTCTTGATATTTAATCCCCTAGAGAAATGACTAAAAATTGGTCAAAATATATGAAACTATCATTTTCAGACACTGAACATCAGGCTTCATAGGACAGTAATCCCAGAGAAAAGACAAACAAGGTAGGTCACACAAGTGCCCTATCTTACTATCTGGAAGAGAGTTAGCAGGCCATAGTGGCAGGAGATGGAATCCAGACAGAATGTGGCAGTCTAAGTTGTGGTACTCATGATAGGATTTGAAAAGGCTCAGGGAGCTGGAGTTCATAGGGCAAAGTAAAAGAAAGAAGAGAAAATTCCAGAGATTTGCAAGGGGTCCCACTGAGCATTTAGCTGAGTACTGGTCAGCACATTTATGTGAGGAAACCACTCAGGATGGGTTAAGACCTGTAGGAGCAATTCAGAGGGAAAAATCCTCTTGGCTCACACAAGGCTAGAAATAGTTTTCTCCCCATCCATTAAAGTCAGAAAAGTCTTAATTCCTGGAATATTGGGTACAGTACTCAGAAGAATTTTACCCAGATAGTAGAAAAAATTAACCCTGTATGAAATGTTGCTTTGAATCCATCTAATAAAGCTTAAAAACAAGACCCAAAATTAGTTTCCAACTAACTTAACCAGAATAAAGTTCAAGAATATTTATAGGAATGTGACATTATCTAGAACCTCATGGTAAAATGCCTAATATGTGGTATCTAATCAAATATTACCAAGAACACCAAGAATCAGGAAAACTACTCAAAATGAAGTGAGCAATCAACCACTAGACACATAAACTGGCACAGAAGTAGAATTGGAAGTTATTGTAGAATTTCATATTTTCAAGAAGGCAGAATAAAGATCAATCCACTTCTCAGAGGAGGACATACAATCAATCAAAAAGTACATGAAAAAATGCTCACCATCTCTAGCAGTCAGAGAAATGCAAATCAAAACCACCCTAAGATACCATCTCACTCCAGTAAGATTGGCAGCCATTATGAAGTCAAACAACAACAAGTGCTGGCGAGGATGTGGGGAAAAGGGTACTCTTGTACATTGCTGGTGGGACTGCAAATTGGTGCGGCCAATATGGAAAGCAGTATGGAGATTCCTGGGAAAGTTGGGAATGGAACCACCATCTGACCCAGCTATTGCCCTTCTCGGACTATTCCCTGAAGACCTTAAAAGAGCATACTACAGGGATACTGCCACATCGATGTTCATAGTAGCACAATTCACAATAGCTAGACTGTGGAACCAACCCCGATGCCCCTCAATAGATGAATGGATAAAAAATGTGGCATTTATACACAATGGAGTACTACGAAGCACTAAGAAATGACAAAATCATGGAATTTGCAGGGAAATGGATGGCATTAGAGCAGATTATGCTAAGTGAAGCTAGCCAATCCCTAAAAAACAAATACCAAATGTCTTCTTTGATATAATGAGAGCAACTAAGAACAGAGCAGGGAGGAAGAGCAGGAGGAAAAGATTAACATTAAACAGAGTCATGAGGTGGGAGGGAAAGGGAGAGAAAAGGGAAATTGCATGGAAATGGAAGGAGACCCTCATTGTTATACAAAATTACATATAAGAAGTTGTGAGGGGAATGGGAAAAAATAAGGAGAGAAATGAATTACAGTAGATGGGGTAGAGAGAGAAGATGGGAGGGGAGGGGAGGGGGGATAGTAGAGGATAGGAAAGGTAGCAGAATACAACAGTTACTATTATGGCATTATGTAAAAATGTGGATGTGTAACCGATGTGATTCTGCAATCTTTGCAATGTTTTGAATAACCAATAAAAAAAGAATAAAGATCAATCAAGATAAATAAAAATACATGGAAGTTAAAAACTTCTAGAGATGAAAAAAGATACCTGAGGTGAAAAATACACTGAATGGGGATTAAGAGCAGATTAGATGCTTAGAAAAAAAAAAAAGGTCAGTAGACTTGAATACACAGTAGAAATGATCCAAAATAAAACAAGGAGAGAAAAAAAAGATCAGTGGTCTATGGGAAAAATTCAAGTGATATAGTATACATGTTACTGAAGTCCTCAAAGGAAAGGAGTTAGAAGGGGCAACAAAATTTTCTAAAGAAATAATGCTGGGCTGGGGATGTGGCTCAAGTGCGCTCGCCTGGCATTCGTGCGGCCCGGGTTCGATCCTCAGCACCACATACAAACAAAGATGTTGGTTCTACTGAAAACTAAAAAATAAATATTAAAAATTCTCTCTCTCTCTCTCTCTCTCTCTCTCTCTCTCTCTCTCTCACACACACACACACACACACACTCTCTCTCTCTCTCTCTCTCTCTCTTAAAAAAAAAGAAAGAATGCTAAAAATTGTCCAACTATAATGAAAGTATAACACAGAGATCCAATAAGCTGAGCAAACCCAAAGCACAAGAAACATGAAAATAGCTACACCAAGACAACTTGCAATTAAGTTAATAAAGATCAGCAATAAAATCTTAAAAGCATTCAGGAGAGGAAAAAAAAGACCTATCTCATACAGAGGAATGAAGACAAGAATGAGAATAGAATTCTCATTTTTAAAAAACAGCAGCCTATATGACAACAAAGCAGTACATTTGAAGTAATGAAAGACAAAAGAGGGTGAGGGGAGGTCAACTAGAATTCTATCACCAGCAAGAGTAGGATTCATGAATGTGTAACTTGTACACGCAAGGTCCTTTGCTTAGAAGGATGGTGCTTAGTTTAATGTTCTGCTGTTGATGGTTTAAAATTCTTAATAAAGTTTGCACCACAAGAAGATGCCACATTTTTATTTTGCACTGGATCCCATGATACAAATAAAAGGCATTGTATAGACAGTCCTAAAAACTAGCAAAAATATCTTTCAAATATGAAGGTGAAAGAAAGGTTTTATTAGACTTTTCTCAAACAAAAGCTGAATCCCCCACCAGCATATCTGCAGAATGAATAAGAAATACCAAAGGAATTCTTTCAGACAAAAGGCAAGATGATACAAGATGGAATCGAGGTCTAAACAAACTAATGAAAAACATTGGAAAGGTTAAATATGGGAATAAATATGAAACTTTAAAAATATTTCTCATAGCACTAATCTGTAGGGAAAGGCAAATCAAAATCAGAGTGAGATTCTACTTTATACCCAGTAGGATAGCTATTACCAAAAACAACAACTAAAACAAAAAAAAGACAGAAAATAAAAACTGTTGGTGATGGCAGAAAGAAACTGGATTTGCATCATTGGTGGGAATGTACAGCCACTGTGGAAAGTAAGATGACAATTCCTCAGGAAAATTAAACATACACCCATAGTCCCAGCCACTCTGGAGCCTGAACAGAGAAGATCACTTGAGCCCATGAGTTTGAGACCAGCCAGGGAAACATAGCAAGATCTGTCTCAAACAAGGAGGGAAAAAAAACTAAAAAATATTGAACACAGAATTACCATGTGATCCAGAAGTTTCAATTCTGGTCATACACCCATACAAAAGGATTAAAAACAGGACTCAGATATTTGTATACCCATGTTCATAGCAGCATTGTTTACAGTAGCCAAAAGATGGAAACAATACAAATGTCCATCAGCAATGAATGGATAAACAAAATACAATATATACATACACTGGAGTATTATTCAGCCTTAAAAAAGAGAATATAATTCTGATCTGTCTACAAGATGGATTGACTTGAAAATTGACTTGAAAAACATTATGCTAAATGAAGTAAACCAGATAGGCCAGACACAAAAAGGACAGATATTGAACGATTCCATTTATATGAAGTACCCCATATAGTCAAATTCAAAGACAAAAATGGAATAGTGATTGTCAGGGGCTTGAGGGAAGGGGGAGAGGAAAGATTTTTTAATAGACACAAATTTTCAGTGTATAAGATGAAAATACTCTAGGCAACAGTAACATGGATGCATTTAATGCTGTACACTTAAAAATACATAAATTTGGAGGTATGAGAATGTTTATTTTCATTTATTCATTCATCCAGTGACAGTATCACCAATACACAATGAGATCATAAGTATTTAAAATTCATTTTCCATTTTGAAACTTCAGATTTTGTTTTTGAGAACTTTACTTCTTTAAATACTTAAACAAAATAGAAGATAAATAAAAATTCTCATTCTTTTATTTTTCTTTAAGGTTATATTAGTATAACTAGGCTCTTTAGAATTTAGGTATCATTTATAGTAAACTGAGATTTTATCACAGAATAATAAAGGTAAAAATGTGATAGCACAAATCAAAGCTGTTTTGTTTTGCATTGTTTGGTTGCACAATTTAAAATACAGTCTGAGTCTAGCCTTTTAAGGGGAAAAAAAAGGAGAATGGCAACTATTGAGAGCTTTTGTATCTAGTAAATTTTAGTTTGCTTTTGGATTTAAAAAAATACTGGCTTGGGCTGGGGATGTGGCTCAAGTGGTAGCGTGCTCGCCTGGCAAGCGTGCGGCCCAGGTTCGATCCTCAGCACCACATACAAAGATGTTGTGTTTGCCGAAAACTAAAAAAAATAAATACTATTAAAATTCTCTCTCTCTCTCTCTCTCTCTCTCTCTCTCTCTCTCTCTCTCTCTCTCTCTCTCTCTCTCGATCCTCAGCACCACATACAAACAAAGATGTTGTGTTTGCCGAAAACTAAAAAAATATATATATATATATATTAAAATTCTCTCTCTCTCTCTCTCTCTCTCTCTCTCTCAAAAAAAAAAAAATACTGGCTCAGAATTTCAGTTATCCTAATAATTGCCATCTCAGTCAAATAGGATACTTACATGTAAATTATAGATAACACATAAAATAGTTTGAACTACTAAATGTAAGTCCACTGACTGGACTGTGTATGATTTGTTTCACTGGTCTTAAATAATGCAGACATCACTAAAACTAACTATAAATTGAGTTCCAATAGTTAAAAACTGCAGTTTTCATAAGTCTTCTTGTGGTAAGTTTCTAAACAAACTTAAATAAAAAGTATGATATTACAGGGCTGGGATTGTGGCTCAGTGGTACAGTGCTTGCCTAGCACACGCAGGGCCCTGGGTTCAATCCTCAGCACCACATAAAAATAAATGAATGGAACAAAGGTATTGTGTCCAACTAAAATAATAAATATTAAAAAGTATGATGTTACAAACATCATATGAATCACAGTAACTTGTTAAGAGAAGTAGAATGCTTAGTTTCAAACTTTCAAAATTCTGTTCTTTCAGAATAGGTTTCTTGAAGCATTTTTTTTCTTGTGGAAAAAAAATCAGCATTTGCCTTTGAACTCTTAAAATGATAATTTTAATTTTTTATTAATTTTTTTAAAAATTACAGCGGAACGCATTACAATTCTTACTACACATATAGAACAATATTTCATATCTCTGGTTGTATATAAAGTATATTGACACCAATTCGTGTCTTCATACATGTACTTTGGATAATGATATCCATCACGTTCCACCATCCTTGCTAATCCCCTGCCCTCTCCCAAAGTTCCTATGGATAAATATTAGTTATCCCTTTCATCTGAATTAGTGTTTACTTTCAATTCTAATTCAACCAGTTTCTGAATAAATATCTAACACACTACTGCCTCTTTGCACCCTATGTAGGAGCAATTAACTTTGCCTGGTCCATACCGCCAGCATGCAAGTTCTGTAATACGGCCCTCCAACCCCACTGCCCTACCGTGTCACGAACTTTACCTAAAGATAATGAAGTTGGTGCTATGGTTTGAATGATCTCTCAAAGTGCATGTATTGGAAATTTAATCCCCAGAGCAAGAGTGTTGAAGGTGGGGCTTAATAAGAGGTGAATAGGCCAAGAGGGCTCTCCTGTTATGAATGAATTAATGTCGAGAGTAAATTAGTTAACACGAGAGTGGGTTTGTTATAAAAGCAAGTTTGGCCCTTCTTGCTTGTTTTCTCTCTCAAGTGCTCTCTTGCCCATCCATCTTCTGCTGTATAATGTTGCAGTAAGAAGGCCTTCACCAGATGCCAGCCCCTTGACCTTGGATTTCTGAGCCTTTAGAACCACAGGAAATACATCTCTGTTCTTTATCAATTATCCAGTAACAGATGTTATGCAATATATAGCAGCACAACACAGGCTAAGACACTTGCCATTTGGAATTTAAATTTTACAATTAAGACCAACTGATTCAGAGAAATGTTCAGACACTTGAAATAGACATAAAAATTCCCAAACCAAATAGACAATAAACTCACTTAAATACTTACATGTCAGAGATATTAAAAAAAAATGGGCACATAAGAAGAAAGGTTGAGAATCAATGGACACTCACTTCCCAGGGAAGTTCTTTAATACTATTTGAAGCTATCAAATTTTCTAAAAATTAGAATCCACTGATTAATTTATCTTGCAGTAAATGCAAATCTCACAACTTTTTGGTTATACTTTGGCTTCCTAAGGTGGCATATATGATGAGAGACTTAACTGAAATAACAAAAAAAAAAAACTAGTCTCCTAACATTAAAAAAAACTTATTATAAATTAATAATTCTGAGTTTATATAGTAATTCTATGAGTTTATCAGTTTAAGAAACAGACTGAAGTTTTAACACCAATTTTGACTGTTTTCCAAAAGAATGATACTTTTTATGGCCTCTTGAGACACAATTGGCCAGCTTTCCCAGGAGAGATACTTTTAAAATTTATTTTTATTTCCTTAGTTCATTTTTCTATTACAGAACTTACTCCATACTATGGATACATCAGTGTCGTTTAGAAATGTAGATTCTGAGTTACCTGAGGGTAGTTTTGTATCAAGTATTGTGTCAGCTACCACCTTCATTGCTCAATAATTAACACAAATAAATTGAATCTAGATAATATGCAAAGCTGCTTTCTTATATTTTTAGGTGATTTGAGAATTAGAAAATTACACCAAAAACATGATTTCCTATGCACAAGCTTCTAATATTCATTAAACTTCTAATGCTATAGCTAATATAACTATGTTTTTTAAAGTATGCTTGTTCCTGGAGAATTGATTTTTAAATGAAGGCCAGAGTAGCAACACTTCTGTGTAGTTTCTAAAACTATTTAAAATTTTTCTGGAATTCTCAAATTAAACACTTCAAGATTTATCATTACATCAACTAAGATGAATGTAGAGGTAGTTTGTCAGATGAGTAACTATTTAAGAAACAATGAATATTTGCTTGCAATTTTCATAATTAAACCACAGGGCTGGGAATGTAGCTCCATGGTAGAGTGCTTGCCTAGCATATGTGGCCCCAGGTTTGATTCTCAGCACCACAAAACCACAATTTAGAGAATCAAAATTTAAACACACAAAGTTTTGATTCCAAGGATAATGAGAAAAATTATACCTTTATAATAAGAAGATGATCTATTTTATAATTTTTCAGTATTAATATTTCTTTCCAGATAAGAAATTAACTTAGAATATGTAAAATGGTCAAGAAGCCTTGAAGTTAAATTTTCATGTAATTTTTTTAAAAATCAAATAATGAATATTTCTTGCTTTCTTACTTCTTAAGAGCTGTAATTAATTATGAATTCCTTAATAGAAATGTGATTCCTTTAAGCACTGTTAACTGAATGTCTTTGACTCCATTTTCTTGTATAGACAGTGGGTAGTGTGATGAATAAAACAATCAAGTTTTGTTTTGTTTTTTAAATAAACTAAGGACTCTAGTTCACAACTACAGCAGAATCCTGACCATAAAATACTAATCCAATTAATATTTAGTTTTATAGTTAATATTCTTTTTAATCCAAATCTCAATTTTATGCATAGGAAATTGAGGCCTAAAGAAATGAAGTAATTTTTTAAAGATCTCATTTAGTTAATGGCAGTTTACAGACTGAAAACATTACTGTTTTGTGGCTTGATTTACAGTACAGGCTTCCCATGAAAGAAAAAGATAAACAATTCTATGACAAGAATGTGTTTGTTTCACAATCTGTCTCTTCTCCAGGAAATCTTACGCATGACAGATTTTTCATCTTGCTGCTGCTACATGAAGAAAATTGGGCTTAATCTGTCAGTCTTCCAGGCCAGAAGAGAGGAAAGGACTGAGTTTAGGTGAAGCTTGTCCTGTACATCGGCCAACAGGCAGGGCTCCAGCTCTGCAGGGGAAAAGGTAGCTGGCCTGGAAGAAAGAACCATCACCAATACCACCCTGTTGTCTACATCTAAGATAAATATCCAAAAAAGAAGAGGCGTAAGGAAAGAAAAGGCAATTCGAGCACATTGCCTGATCCTTTATCGTCTGTGATTATCCCTAACGTTTCCATCCTAGCACGGCTTTGAGCCCTGTGTTCATCTCTCCTTTGCCTCAGTCCAACAAGCACAGCCTTCAACCTCACCACCATCAAAGCAGCAGATCAAATTAAGGGAAGACCTTTGGGTAAGAGCAGGGTTTCCACGAGCTTTCTCGGGTACAAACCAGCGCCACTTTTTTTTTTCTAGGCAACTCACCACTGTCCTCCTATCACCGCGGACCCTATTACCACCGGTGCCCTCCAACCTCACTGAAAAGACTGTCACTGGGCGCCAACCTCTCCCAGGACTTGGGACCTCCGGCCCGCTCTTCTCCAGCCCAGCTCACCGCACGCCAGGGCGCGGTCCTCTGCTTCCCCGGCTCCAGCTGCCCACGCCCTCACCTCATCCAAGGCGCGCCCACAGAGGCTGCTTCTTCCTCCTCTGCAGCCACTGCCCAGCTCCCGACCGGCTCCGGGCGTCGTCTTTCCCGGCTGGGGTGCTGCCGCAGGGACTGTGGGACTCGCACCGCGTCCCCAAACCAGTGAGGCGTGTGGTGAGTCCGGCGGGACGCGCGGCGGCAGCAGCCACAGTCGCATTGACGACAGCAGGACCCGTTATCTGTCCTCTTCATGGATTTCCCGGCCCTGGCCACACCAGTGCTAGTTATCAGTCCTTGCTGGGTTTTCCTAGCCTTCCCGGACTGCCCAGGTGCATCCTCTGAGCATGCATGAGCTTTCACTTCAGCTGCCAATGTGCTGGAGGAAATGTGGTCAGACCCAGCCTCCTCTGAGGCTGCTCAGCCTACTGCTCCGCCCAGATAGATGGCTTGGTCCTTCTTCTACAAACACCTCCTTTTCCCTTCATTCCCTATCGTCTCCCCTTTCTTTCTTTATTCCCTACTTCAACCTGTAGTAATTTTTTTTCCATTTCTAGATCCCCACTCCTGCCTTTCTGTGCACTCCAATGTCACCTTCTCAGTTTCTAACCTCGAATACGTTTCTCCTGTTCTCAATCCTTTTTTCAATATTTCCCCTTTTTGTCCTCACGCTAACTCAGTTACCCTCTTGTATTCATTTTCCCTGTTATTAGCTCCTTAGAATGACTGCTCCAGTCTGTTGGCTATCCTCTTTGCTTCCTCTTTCCTCCTTGCCCTCTCTCCTAAAATCTGCTTTTCCTTTGAACTTTCCTTTTAGATACTGCAAAAATGTGCTCCTGAACAGATTGCCATTTTTCATTAAAAATTCGTAGTAAAATATATATCTGTATTTTGTTGCCCACCAATTCAAGTGTTTTCATCTTTAAAAAAAAATCATAGGTCAAAAAATCCTCCACTAAATGTTCATTGTAAAAGCCCATTTCTTTCATTCCACATATGTCTCTGAAGAACAGTGACTCCTTAAGTCTCCAGTAAAGCTGAAACTATTTTCCACTAAAATGGTCTACACAGGCACCAGGCCTATAAGGGAACAAGGTTTACCTTTGAAGTTGTATACCATGATCTTAAGATTCAAAGACAATTACCATTATTGTTGATGAACTCAATGTGAACAAAGTGGAACTCATTCTAACTCATCTTTCCTCCCAAATCTGCTGCTTGGTCCTCTATTTTTTAACCCCAGCACTATCATCCATCCAGCTGCCCCAGCCCCAAGCCTGTATGTTGTCAGAGATTTATCTCTGGTTCATCCTGTCTCTAATTCAACTTCTTTATCTTTAGTCCTTCCCATAATGATTCCAGTTGACTTCAGAGAATGAATTATCAAATACCTCAATATTCTTTCAAACTTCTTAACTTAATCTGTATCTTTCTCCTTATCGTTTTTCCAATCTATCTTATCTGGGCTATTCATCTTATTGCTTGACAAGGAAATTCTTAATTATCTCTTCTTGTCCTTATATCTTCTACCTTTCCTTCTTCATTAGGTCCATCTCCAGTCCATAAACATATGTTGCTTCCTCATCCCTAAAATAAAGTATCTAGCCTCTCACTTCCTTTTACATCCAATTTTCTTAGATACAATACACTCATTTGATGTCCTGACTTCATATTCTTTACTTCCTAATGCACTGCAATAATGCTTCTACTTTTTTTGCTTAACTGAAGCTGTTCTTCCACAAGTCCTGGTGAATTTCACACTTGGCATAGCAAGGCAGTGCTGGATCAGTTGTCCCACACAGTTTTGTAGCTTTATTATTTTTTTAATTTTTTTTTTTTTTTTGTGGTGCTAGAGATTGAAGTTAGGGCCTCATGCATACAGGCAAGTGCTCTACCACTGAACTACATCCCAGCCCCAAGTAGTTTTGGTGGTGGTTGTTGGTGTTTTCCAAAGGAATCCAGTTCAAAGGCCAAAAAGAAACTGGCATTAAGGACACCATATTGCACAACTCCAATTCCACTTAACCTGTATAAATGGTATTGTCTGTACCTGTGCATTTATGCCCAGTGGTCTGAGTGGGAGAGCCAAATTCTTGGATTTATGTGGTTTATCTGCACATAAGCTGAGAGTAATCCTATTACATGACTCTAGATGTATAAAATACCTAAATTTTGATCACAGCCTTAGATTTCAGAGACTCAAACTTTGGCCTTGCCCACAGACAAGTGATAGATTTTATTTAATATCCAAATTAAAAGGATTGTTTCTCTGTAATTTGAAAATAATATGCCATCTTAAACTACAAAAAGCAAACCCAAAAGCTATGAAATAAGAGATTTCCAACTCTAGTCAAGATGGAATAGCAGGTATCAAGTTAATCTTCCTACTATGGACAAAGGGAGTGAAATAAAA
This sequence comes from Urocitellus parryii, assembly GCF_045843805.1. Taxonomy (NCBI): domain Eukaryota; kingdom Metazoa; phylum Chordata; class Mammalia; order Rodentia; family Sciuridae; genus Urocitellus; species Urocitellus parryii. The sequence goes on from NC_135541.1 coordinate 100,148,071, forward strand.
TATGAAAAATAATTAATAATAAATAACTATATGTACAATATATAAACTTTATATAAGGTTTATTTTTTACCTCAAATCCCTTATTAAAGTTAGACTGAATTAACTATCTAGAATTAAGAGATAGCATTACAGTATTTGATTCCAGAAAATGTCAAAAATCACTTGGCCAGGGTTGTGACTATAGCTCAGAGGCATAGCACTTGCCTAGCATATACAAGGCACTGGGTTTGATCCTTAGCACCATATACAAAAAAAAAAAGGCATTCTGTCCATCTACAACTACAAAAAAAAACTAATTATCATGTGATCAAAAAAAATCACTTAGGCTGGGGATGTGGCTCAAGCAGTATCGCACTCGCCTGGCATGCGCAGGGCGCTGGGTTCGATCCTCAGCACCACATAAAAATAAAATAAAGATGTTGTGTCCACCAAAAACTGAAAAATAAATATTAAAAAATTCTCCCCCCCACCTCTCTCTCTTCTCTCTGTCTCCCTTTAAAAAAAAAAATCACGTGGCCAAAATTTAAAAAAGGAAATACTTCCTCCCTGTCCCAGTGTGATCAATGTAACTGTGTATATGTGTACACACATATAATGTGTATGTATACCTTAAGTATGCATTCATTAGCATTTTATCCGAACATACAAAGCCTTGTATGCAATTTCTTTGCAAAGGCTTCCCCCAAAAGATATAAACACAAACAGACACTCGTCAACATTTTATTTTACTAACTTCAGGTCAAACTTCCACAACTATTTTCTGGTCAATTTACTATCCTTGCTTGGTGTCCCAAAATGGTAATACCAATATATTTGTGGGGTATGGAGAAGAGACCACTCTAAGAAGAACTGCATTTACTCATCTTCCACAAGGCAAATGAGTTGGGCATCTGATAGTTCAACAAAACATAATAGCATCCAAGCAAACCAAGCTATAGACACTCTTCATTTACCAAAATCAAACCAGAGAAAACCTACTCTACACAAATGTTATAGGTATTGCTATTCATCTTTTCTTTTTCTGTTGCCCCAACATTTTTTTTCTTTTAATTATCATGTTGTATAGTTTCTCAAGTCTTGCTCTCAGTCCCTCTCCTATGATTGCACCATTAGGCTGCAAATGCCAAGGAATTTATGAGCTTGCTAACAATTTTTCAATTTCTATGAGAGACAGTGAGTTCCTTGGGTCTTGTTTGCTAGCAACTATAAATACAGGGATTCCTTGATTTTCTAATATCCCTGTTATTTTCTGAAATTCTGTTTTCAGCTTTTTCAATTCTTTCAACATTAATGGAGTCCATAGCAACAAATGCCCTCTGTGCATCTGGCATATGACTTTCATGGTGTTCTTCATTTCTCCTGACCACCAACATCCCCAGAGTGGAAAGTGACTGTTTTAGAATTTTCCAAGATTACCTCAATTTTCTCAGTGTTAAATCCTTTGGTAGGTACAACATTTACAAATTCATTGAATTGCAGCCTGTATAAAACAGTTGTCTTTCCAACACAGTCCAAAACCAGAACAACAATGAGAAAGGACTAAAATGAAGAATAGAAGTCTAGTCTGATAGTCCATTTCCCATTTCCAGCTGCAAATAAGTGTTCCAGATTTAAACTCTTTTTCTCATGTGGAATTTCTCTTCTTAGGTGATTCCGCTACAAGACCTAAAATGGAGTCCAGGTACAAATGAGAAAGCACCGAGAAAGTATTTCCTTGCAGGGGGAATGCACCAGCTTAGACCTCCATGCAGTTCTAGCAGTTGCTGCACTAGAAACCTCTAACATAGGGTTTGTATATAAAGTTTATATGAACAACTCTTGGAAGGCATTGAAGAGTTGCCAAAGCACACAGGATTTAAATGTATGATCCCTTAAATGATACTACATGAGCACAATGTTCCCTAGGATTTCTATCCTGAGAGAATTTTCAAAACTAAGAGCAAAAGAATAATAGCTAAGTAAAAGGCAGCAATATTTCTAAGCTGAGGAGTAAAAAGGTCAAAGTTTAAGGCTGCCAAAATGGCTAGGATTGAGGGCAAACACCAAAAGGGGAAACTGCAGAAAAGGAGTTCATTAATGTAGATAGAAACTCTGATCAATACAGTGGCTTACTTGACAACAAAATCAGTTCCTAAACTTAGTATGCACAAAACAAAATCCAAAATCCACCAGAAAACATAGTTTAGAGTCTAAGGAACCAAGTAACGATTTCAGCACCCAACAGAAGATGGACTTCAAGCCTATACAAGGTATAGAGACATCCAGGGCCCAAAAGGATCAGAACTTTGGAATTAAGGCAATATAATATTTAAATATAAGAAAGCTTAAAAACAAAGCTTAAAACCAAGGTTTTACAAGGTCAAAATAACCTTCCAGTACTCCTCTACATTCCAGAAGAAAACTAGGGATGGGAATGTAGGTCAGAGGTGCAGTGCTTGCCTAACATGAGCAAGGCCCTGGGTTTGATCCTCAGCATTGAAGAAAAAAAATAGAAGAAGAAAGATTAACTTTATTTAGAGGTAGACAACATTATCCAGAGCCTAACAAATTTTTCAAACACAATGTCCAAATCCAATATAAAATAATGGACCAGGCTAAAATTCAAATCCAAATGACTAAACACTAAGAAAAAAGTGCTAATAGAGTCAGAACCAGATACTAGGGTTCACAGGAACTTTAAACAACTAAGCTTACTAAGTATAAGAAAACAATGGAAAAGATGGACAAAGGTAAAAACATGGATAATTTGCCTCAATATAGAACTCAAGGGCTGGGGTTGTAGCTCAGTGGTAGTGTGCTTACCTAGCACATGTGAGGCACTGGGTTTGATCTTCAGCACCACATAATAAATAAATAAATAACTGTATGAAAATATAGAATTGGAATTTAAAATATCAGATGGATAATCTAAAACTAAAAATTACAATAACAGGAAATTAGAACCCATTGTGGATATTTCACAACAGTCTCAGTACAGTAGAAGTCAGGATTAGTAAGCTGGAAGACAGGTAAACAAACTCAAGGAGAGAGAAAAACAAGAGAATACAACAGGCTAATGGCACACAGCCAAAAAAGTCTAACATGTGTGATTTTAGTTCCTGAAGGAGAGGGGAGCAAATGGTATAGAAGCAGTATTTAAAGAAATAAAGACAAAGAATTTTCTAAAAATGATAAAAGACATGGACCCCTTAGACCCCAGAATTTTAGCAAACCTCATGTAGAAAAAAAAAACACCAATATCTCTCAGAAACCATAGAAGCTGTTTCAATTCAGAAATTTGCTGAAGACAATTCTTTATATGAAACAAAGGAGACATCATAAAACAGGTTTCAGAGGTCTAAGCAGTTCCACAGCATTAGACAGTGGTGTGAGTTGTCATGCCAAAGGCTGGAAATGTCCACACAAAAGAGAATATGAAAAAATATTCAACATCTCTAATAATGAGAGAAATGCAAATCAAAACTACTCTTAAGATTTCATCTCACACCAGTCAGAATGGCAGTTATCAAGAATACAAACAACAATAAGTGTTGGCGAGGAAGTGGGGGGAAAGACACACTCATACATTGTTGGTAGGACGGCAAATTGGTGCAACCACTCTGAAAAGCAGTATGGAGATTCCTTAGAAAACTTGGAATGGAACCACCATTTGATCCAGCTATCCCACTCCTTGGTCTATACCCAAAGGACTTAAAATCAGCATACGATAGTAACACAGCCACATCAATATTTAAAGCAGCTCTACTCACAATAGCTAAACTGTGAAAGCAACCTAGATGCCTTTCAATAGATGAATGAATAAAGAAACTGTGGTATATATAGACAATGGAATATTACTCAGCATTAAAAGAGAATAAAATTATGGCATTTGCAGGTAAATGGATGGAGTTGGAGACGATAATGCTGCACGAAGCCAAAAACCAAAGGCCAAATGTTCTCTGATAATCGGATGCTGATGCATAATGCGGGAGGGCATGGGAAAAATGGAGGAACTTTGATTGGGCAAAGGGGAGAGAGGGGAGGGAAGGGGGAATGGGGGCAGGAAAGATGGTAGAATGAGATGGACATCATTACCCTACTTACATGTATGACTGCACATATGGTGGAACACTATATGCACAGAAATGAAATGTTGTGATGCATTTGTATACAATGAATCAAAATACATTCTGCTGTCATATATACCTAGTTAGAATAAATAAAGTTTTTTAAAAAGAGAGAATGTGGAAATTATGTCATTAAATAGAGCTCACATTCAAATCAGCCTCTGAGTGCCAGAAATAAGGAGGACTCAAAGGGAAAATGCAGATTAATAGGTCTAACTATAATGACCAAAACTAATAAATTCTTTAAATCATAGTGAGTAACAGTTTGGACCATAATCCCAATTGTTAAACACCAAAGACCCAAATTCAAAAACTGTAATTCCAGAATAACTAATTCAAATTTTCTTTTAAAAGACATTTGTTTTCAGGCTATGGTTGCACCTTAGTAATAGAGTGCATGCTTAGCATGTATGGGGCACCAAAAATAAACAGATATTTATTTACATTCTTTAAAGGGAATTTATTTAGAAAGCATACAAAAATATGCACAGGCCACTTTACTTGGTAAAATCAGCAATAATAACATTCATATTTTTGTAAACATAAACATTTTGGTAAATTAGAATAGTCATATACATAGGACAGTTATGAGCAAATGAATCAAATTCATAAATAGGTCAAAAAGCAAATCTTAAAAATGTACATCACTATGGTTGGTAATTGTGTGTATCCTCTTTATAATTGTGGCCATCTGAAATTCTTTGATGGACAACCTAAATCTAAATAATTCCAATGGAGAAAAATAATGCATTTTTGAACTAAAGTTTTCATCATTGCCATATTGTGTGGTCAATGTCTTCCTCAGAATTTGGCTTTCTGTCCCCTTTGTATAGCTTTCCCACCATAAGAATCACCATTTTATGGATTTGGGGCTTTAGGGATTTCCACATTCAGGATGTTAATCCTGAGGATTGTAATTTGAGGAATGTTAGACTTTAAGGATTTCAAGTTTTTAAGATGCCAACATTTGGGATTATGGTGTTTAGGTATCATGATCAGGAAATTACAATGGCTTCTAGAAATAACCAAATCCACTTAGATTCCATAGAAAAGGAGTAGAGCTGCAGGTGTAAAGGGCAATCAGAATGGACAACTAGGGAAAAGAAATTCACTGTCCAAGGTTTTTTAAAATCCAGATTGAAAACTGGGAAAGCAATAGGGTTGGAGGTGGGTTAGAGGTAATGGAAGAGAGACAGAGTCAGGTGAAATGTAAACTCTACCAGCAAACATCATGCTTGTATTCACCTCTTTGTATTCTGGTGCCTGGTATTACCCACAATGGTTGAGCAGTAAATATTTAATAACTAATTAAAATAACGAAAGAAATAGGTTATGAATATGTCTTCTTTTAGTACAGAACTGCAAATTGTGCAGTATACAACCAGTGAGTATTTTCAATCCCTGAAACACACCATTTATTCATTTATTTCCATAACACTGAAAAATTTTGCTAGGTTCTAGGTATACCCTTGGGAATAGCAAATAATTATTTTTCTCTCTGTCTTGGAAGAGTTTTAAGCCTTGTAGGGCAAAAAAAAAAAAAAAAAAAATTGCTTTTCAAATCCACCAACTATCTTTCTCAACTCACACCATCCCAAACTCCAAAGGATAGACCAGCTGAGCCAGCTCTCTGCCTGCTTTCCTGACACAGCAAAACAACCAGACAGACACCATGAAATTAGCAGTTTTATAAGACAGTTTCTTCTAACAGGCAAAGTTTCGCTATCGCTCAGTATTTAAAATAGGCTTTCTAAAGCAGTGATTATTTTAAACAGTGGCTTCCACTTGACATAATGCACACTATGTTCCTTTCTTCTTTCCCTTCCCTTCCAACACGTTCCTACCTTCACGGAGCTCCCACCTTAGGGAGGTCAGAAGGAATGGCATTTCAAAATAATTAGTATTTAACCACCAGTACAGACAGAGCCTGTCGATGCACGTGGGGCGCTGCTTCTCAGCTTCCATCCGGGCCAGTGCCTGTAGTGTCTGGAGGCGGGGCCGTTTCGGGACCCCTTAGAAATAACCAATGGCCATGCCTGAAGGCGGAGCTTTTGAAAATGACTGGCACGGAAAAAATGACCAATCAGAACTGGGGGCAGGAGGGGGGCAGGGAGAACCGCAGAGGGCAGAGTATTAAGCGGGTTCACAGGCAGTGAAGGCAGGAGGTGGGGTCTAAGGCGTGTGAGGCTCAGGGTAGCAGTTATGTAGTAATCTCTAAGTTTTAAATTTTTGAAATAGTGAGCCGTAATGGTGCATACGACCGGATATCTTTTCAGATACAGTAGCTATTTTGTTTATCAAGAGCACCATCTCCTGAGAAATGCTTTTTCTATTTACATAATTTTTAAATTCAAACAGGAGTTGTCGTTTACCTGCAGAATTCTTTCCCTCGGCAACAGTGTTTCCTCTGTGGGTGGATACGGGACACAAGTTAATGGGACTATTATTTATTCATCCTTATTACTAGTTCAGTCTCTGACATATAATTAGGCATTTGAGAATTAAGAATGAACGGATGCCTCTATTACTTTCTTTGATCCCAGTTGTAAAAACTTCTGCAACTTTCTGATTCTGCCATTATCCAAAAAAAAAAAAAAATCGTATCCTATTTTAGCAGCCTAATATTGATTTTGATGTGTGAAATACACAATTTTTTTATAAATTTCCAGAATCTGCTGGTAGCTGTAGCTGTGGTTTCCTTTTCTTTCTCTCCTAGAAATTTTACAAACCCCAAAGTTCTTGAATTTTACTCATTTCAGAAGATTGTGATCAAAGTTTATTCAAAGAGTATACATGAGCTTTATAAATTGTAATATTTTGAACAAATGGTTGTGGCTATTCTTTTTGTTTGTTTGTTTGTTTGTTTAGTGTAAATTAGTTGAAGACCTTCGTTTTACCAATCACAGAGTTAGCCATTATTATACCATAGGGTATTACTCAAAGGATCAAAGGGCAGGAGTTGAAGGCAATACCTGCATGTGAATGAGATGATAGCAATCAAGTCACAAGTAAAACCCACTCAGATTCCAGAGTTCCTAAGGTCTAACAGAGATAATTCTAATTTTCTCCTCAAGGCTACTTAGCCCTCAGGAATAATAATTTCAGTGTGTCTAAGGGATACCAAAAATCGTGTGTTTTAAAACAGAGACATAACCCACTTGAATCTAATGTATGAAATATGATATGTCAAGAGCTTTGTAATGTTTTAAACAACCAATATAAATAAATAAATAAATAAATAAATAAATAAATAAATAAATAAATAAATAAATAAAACAGAGACATAGGAAGTTCAAGCATGGGGCTGGGATTGTGGCTCAGCAGTAGAGCGCTCGCCTAGCAAGTGGGAGGCCCTGGGTTCCATCCTCAGCACCACATAAAAATAAAGATATTGTGTCCAACTACAACTAAAAAAGGAATATTTTTTTTTTAAGTTCAAGTATGAGTGTTGTTCCAAAACGGGGTTTGTCCAGGTTGACTCTGCATTTCTGTATTAAATTTTTTTGGTTGTAACAGAAACATCTCAAAGTAGCTGAAACATATAACAAGACAAAAACGAAAAAGGGGATTATTAATAAAAAGAAACAAGAGTGTCTTATAGAATCCAAGGGCAGGAATGCATATGGATCTTGAGAAGAGCCTGGGGCTAGGAACTGTAAAGAACTAAAACTCTTGCCCAAATTTGCTTCTCTGTACACTCCTACTACAGTTTTCTCTTTGTTTCCTAATCCATATAGAAGTATCCTTATTTAAAATATTTGTGTCATTAATTCTCAGTTACTGGGATTGTTCTAACAGAGGCCGAATTACCATCATTTTAGATTGTGGAGAAAGCCTATCCTTGTTAAGGATAAAAAAGGAAAGTTAAAACAAGTTATAACTATAGCCTATTTTAAATGTATTATGATTCTACCGATTTAAGCTCCCATATATGAGTTGCTTTCCATTGCACTCACTGTATCTGTAAACAGAACCACTGGTTTCTTATCAATTTTGGTCCCTCATCATTCATGTGGAGTCAATCACAAGGTCTTATTGGGTCTTCCTCCCCCAAACGTCTAATGAAATAATACTATTTTTCCTCATAACTGAAGACAATCAAAAAGGTAAATTTAAAAAACCAAAATCCTGGGGCTGGGGATGTGGCTCAAGCGGTAGCATGCTCACCTGGCATGTGTGCAGCCCAGGTTGGATCCTCAGCACCACATACAAGCAAGGATGTTGTGTCCACCGAAAACTAAAAAATAAATATTAAAATTCTCTCTCTCTCTCTCTCTCTCTCTCTCTCTCTCTCTCTCTCTCTCTCAAAAAAAAAAAAAAAAAAAGCAAAGTCCTTTAAACTCTGAGAAAAAGTTAAGAAAGACTCATGCCAGGATTTGTCTTGAATCTGAGTTCAAATCCTCTTCCCATTCGCTACTTTGGAAAAATTACTCTCTGAAGCTTTTTCCCCAAGTCTTATATCCAATCTTATAGGGTTTTTTGTTGAATTATACATAGGGGCTGGGGATGTGGCTCAAGCAGTAACGTGCTCGCCTGGCATGTGCTGGGTGCTGGGTTCAAACCTCAGCACCACATAAAAATAAAATTAAAAAAGATGTTGTGTGGGCTGGGGATGTGGCTCAAGCGGTAATGCGCTGGCCTGGCATGCACTGGGCTCTGGGTTCCATCCTCAGCACCACATAAAATAAAATGAAGATGTTGTGTCCGCCGAAAAATGAAAAATAAATATTAAAAAAAAAATCTCTCTCTCTCTCTCAAAAAAAAAAAAGATGTTGTGTCCACCGAAAACTAAAAAATAAATATTAAAAAATTCTCTCTCTTAAAAAAAATTATAGGGCTGGAGATGTGGCTCAAGCGGTAGCGCGCTCGCCTGGCATGCGTGCGGCCTGGGTTCGATCCTCAGCACCACATACAAAAAACAAAGATGTTGTGTCCATCGAAAAATAAATAAATAAAAATATTTAAAAAAAATTATACATAAAGTGCTTAGCATTTCTTTTAATGTAGGCTATAAACATTAAGACTAGATGTTATTAATATGTTACAATAGATAGATTTTTTAATAACTTCTCTTTATTTTATGAAATCCTTGCTCCTACATTTTATTCTAATATTCACAAAAATGCTGTGAATAATATTCCTGAGATTAGAGATGGGGATATCAAAGAACAGAGAACTGGAACAGTTCCTGAAGTTCAATTGTCTAGAAGATATTCCAATAGGGAATAAATGCCCAGTCACTGAAAGTTCCAGTAAGACTGCCCTGCTGTATAGCATGATTCATGAAGGTTTTAGGCTGACTGACTTAGGTATCTCTGAGGTCCTGTACTTGTTCTTTTATAACATACATACATTATTTACTGACCTCCTACCAGAAACTGTCCAAAAAATCTGGGGATACAGTATGGAAAAAAAATGCAGCCAAAGAAAAAAACAAAAAAATCTCTTCCTGGAGATATACAAATATAGGAAATATTCTGTATATAATTTTCTATAAGATAGAAAAATTAAATATGAAAAATATAGCCTGATTTTCAGTGCTTTCACATAACTTTCTTCTAACAACCTACTAACTCCCACCCTCTTTCCAGTACTCTCCCCAAACTTAAAAGTATTAAGAACTAGAAAATTCTTTCAGTTCGGGTGCCACACCCACTCCAGAAGTGAGATTTATTGGAAGCTCAAAATTTCAGAAAAGTGGGCGGGACTTTGGAAATTTACAAAGGTAGGAGGAGAGACGGCGGAACTCACGTTCCGTAGTTGTGGTTCTCGGTGGGAAGCCAATTTTGGGGACCGGTAGTGGAACGCTCTTGAGCTGTTTCCGGCCACCTCAGCGGGAAGCGGAGACGCAAGCAGTTGTCTCTTAGGGAACTGAGGTAGAGGTGTGACTGCTGCTGCCGCGGAGGAAGTGAGGACGACGCCCCGGGCCAGTGTTGGGTCCCTAAAGCCAGCGAAAATGGTGTTACTGACGATGATCGCCCGAGTGGCAGACGGGCTTCCGCTGGCCGCCTCCATGCAGGAGGACGAACAGGTGAGCCACTAACAGATCCCGGCGACCCCAAGTCCCCGCGAACGCGCTGCTTTCAGCTTCGGATTACTTCCTAGGACGCGGGAGACCCTTGCGAACCTCCCAGGATCTCCCGACGGGTCTGAAGTGCTCCGCTCTTTCAGTGGTGGAGAGGCTACCCCTGAGAGGAAATCTTTCCTAAAAGCGAAGACAGATTTTTGTGTTACCCGTTTCTCTTCAGAAAAATACTTCGGAAAAGGAATAGGTTTGATCTAAGTGGGATCACTAATTGTGTTCTGTGGCTTTTTAGGGGCTTTGTAACAAAGTTAGGACTTAGGATTTTCTGCTGCTAATAAGGCCGTTGACACAAATCCTAGGAAAAAGTGAGTTCCTAAGTTCTTCAACTCGTCTGTCTGTAGCATTTGATCCTTGACCCGGCTTGCTGACATCTTTTGAAAGTGGGTGAGGTAATTTTACCACTTACATGCAATCGTTAAATTTCGTTGCGGTGCCTTCTTTCAAGGTTATGCACAATTCCTATCTCGCCCAATAAACATACCAAATTCCTGCAATTCATTGTACCTTATTTTATTTTGCTTTGTCTTTCAGTAAGTTAAGTTTCCTAGTAGGCAAACAAACGACAGGTCTTACTCATCTTTGTGTTCTCTATAGCTTTTACAGCAGGAGCTTTATGCTAGGGGGTGTTCAGAAATTTATTGAATTGATTAACAATAACTCCTCCAGTTATCTTAAAAGGAAATTGCTTTGTGACTTAGAATCACATGGGAGATTTTCGGTGTGAGATAAGTGTCAGGAACAAGCCTGGGAGGTCCCTAAAGAAGGCAGTAATAGAATTTGTGTAATTTATTTAAAGTGGTCAGTTTTATATTACTTTCTCATACAACCTGAGTAGATTTTTTAAAACCTCAGGCTTAAAAACGATGAATTCCTAAGAGGAAAAACATTTCGTGCATTCCTTTTCTTGGGTTCTTTATTTATGGTACTCATTTAAAAAAAAAAAAAAAAAAAAACTTAGTACATCAAATGTGCCAGGCATTTTGTTAATGCAAGGGATGAGAGGACTCAGTCTCCACCTTCATAGAGCTTACAGTCTAGTGGAAAAATCAAATAACTAACCATTGTAATGTAGAACCATTATGGAAGAGGGAGGGGTTCTGTGGCTAAACATAGATATCTAAGATCAGAAGGGCCTTCCCAGAAATGACATCTAAGTTGACAGGAGGATCTGTTAGTAAGGAACTCTTTTATTTGATTTTATGCCTCTTTATTTTTGAAAGTAAATTTGTTTATTTTCACTTTTAAGAGAGTAGTTATACAGATGATAGAGTTGCAGGTTATGCTAAGTGAAATATATTTCATTCATTCCACCAAAGTCTACTCATTGAAATAAACTGAAAAATATCTAATCCTGAATTTTAACTGTGAAATGTTTTTCTGTTGATTCTCCACTTTTGTTAAGAATTTTCTAGAACCACTCTGCAGGAAGAGTGTGATTGTTAAAAGGATCCCAAGAACATGGGGAAATTTCCTTGAAGGACATGTAGTTTGAGAAATATTTTACCCATGAGGGATGGCGGTGAAGTAGAAAGGGGAAGAATCTGATCAGTTTTTCAACTTTTGCATTTATTCTATTGTGGACAAAGAATATAAAGTGAATATGAAAATTTTCTTAATATTAGAGGGCCCCTACTCTCCCTTGATACTTTATTGAAAAAAATTAATTGATTTGTTATTGTTTGTTTCTTAATTTTGAGTGTGGTATTGATTTACTAAGGTGGGTGCTTTGTTTCATTGACAAAGACATTTGACACAAATATTTATGTGATTATAATTCCATTGTATTTTCTTCTAGAAATTTTGTTTTTAAGTAATAAAGTCTCTCTTAAACATTTTTTTTTTTGGAGTTAGGATCATTTTATTTACTTTGGGCATATCTCTAATCTTTATTTATATATTTATTTTAATTAGGTATATATGACAGCAGAATGTCTCTTAAACTTTTAATGTCTGAAAATATGAGTTCTAGACTTACTTTTACTATTATAATTATATAGAGAACATTTATAGAAGGCATACTGCATACCAATCACTATGCTAAGCCTAAATGCATTATTTCATTCAATCCTCATACCTATCATATTAGAATAGATTCTTTAATTATCCCTATTTATAGATAAAGAAGCTGTGGGGCTTATGGGGAATAGGTTACTTATACAGCTAGTAAGTAGCATAGTGGAATTTTTCATCAAGATTTTTTTTTACCTCAGCAACCATTGACATTTTGGGTTTCTTTGTTGTGAGGGACTTTTCAGTGCATTTTAGGATGTGTAAGCACATACTTGGCCTCTACTTCCAGATGGCAGTAGCTCTACCTCTTTCCCTTAATTACAATTCAAAATATTTCTAGCCATGGCCAAATGTCCCCTTGAGAGTAAAATCACCCCAGGTTGAGAACCACTGGTTTTTAATCAGTATCTGTTAGGCTCTAGAGCAGGCTTAGTACCTAACCACCAAATTCCACTGCCTTGTTCTAGGACTTTTGATGATGTAGTCACTCCTTACCAGTCCAGTAGTAGCTTTTTAAGAACAGATTATCCTACCAAATACTTTTTTTTTTTTTTTAAGATTTTTTTTTTAGGGCCTGTCCTGTAGCTCAGTGGCAGAGCGCTTGCTTATCATGCATGAGGCACTGGGTTTGATCCTCAGCACCACATAAAAATAAACACATGAAATAAAGGCATTCTGTCCATTTACAACTATAAAAAAATTTTTTTAAAGATTTTTTTTAAATCTTTATTTTTATTTTTATGTGGTGCTGAGGATCGAACCCAATGCCTCACACATTCGAGGCAAGCACTCTACCCACTGAGCCACAACTCCAACACCTACTTTTATGTTTAAATACCTTAATTGTCTAAGCCAAATAATTCAAAGTGCTTTCAACTATGTGTCACTGATAATTTTGGGTGTTTACTAGGTACCAGTCCCTGTACAAGCTGCCTTATTACTAGAAATGAAAAGTTATTCAGATTATATAATTGAGAGCCAAATTCTGAAAATAACAGAATGTTATATACAGTGTTTCCTCTGTACTTAACTAGAAATTTAGGCTTAGGGCAGGTATAGAGATGAGCTTTCTTCACAAACTCAGACTACCCTAACTAATATCCTGTGTATTCCTTTGCTCTTTTTGTGGTGTTTTTTCCTTTTAGGGTGTTTGCAATTTCTTTATCCACCTTTCTCTTCTACCTTAAAATGATTGTATTCTCTTTAATTTTGCACCAGCTCTGTGGAAGGCAGTTTAGACTTCAAGAAGGTGGTAGATCTAACCAACAGGGAACTCAAAAAGAAAAAAGAAAGAAAAAAAGCAAATAGTCTGTTGTACAGTTAAACAGCTTCATTCTCCCAATTATTTAAGGTAGATTATAGAGAAAAATGGTTGGTTCTTGGTTATGCTGGACTTTGACCAGCTGAATTCAATAGGGATTTTTAAATGAGGAGAGCTTAGCTAAATGTTCTTATTAAGGTAAAAGATGATACTTGATAGAACTAGTTGTTAGCAGTCCTAGGTGACAGTAATGAAAAACTATTGTGGTTGTAGGACAAATTTTACTACCTTGTACTTTTTGTAATATAGAGAGACAAATCCTAAATATGCTATCAAATTACTTCAAGTATTTTACACAATTTGTCCGGTTATTCTAATCCACTTCATTATTGGATTACCAACAGAGATTATTATAAAGTATATAAAGTTCATTAATCTATTCTAGATAAAGTAGAAGGTAGAATCAGGACACTCAAATATTTTTAGGTCAACTAGCTGTCTGTGAGCCCTTTGTGACTTTGACACTGAAAATAATCTAAAGGTCATTACTGTAAAGTAGAGGTTATGTTGTTTTGTGATTTCTGTATCAAAGTTGCCACATGATTTCTTGAGCATTTTCTATGAATTAGCAAAACATCATTTAGAAGATATATTTACTATTAAAGAAATTTGAATTATATAATTGGTGTTATGTAACATTTGGAGCAGGGGTTCCAGAGCCAGACTACCTAGGCTCAGATCCTCACTCCATCCTTTATTGATCTGGAATCCTTGGTCCGGAGGCAGGTTTGATTTATCAAATATTGATATGATAATCATCTCAAGGTAACTGTGAAGATTAAATGAGTTAGATTATATAAAGTGTTTAGAACAGGGCCTGGCAGAAAGTGAGCCCTTAATTTCATTTACCTGTTTCTGAAGAATCTTTTTTTTAATTGCTTTTATTTTTTAAATACATGACAGCGGAATACATCACAATTCTTATTACACATATAGAACACAATTTTTCATGTCTTTGTTTGTATATAAAGTATGTTCACACCAATTCATGTCTTCATACATGTACTTTGGATAACGATGTCCATCACATTCCCCATCATGGCTAAGCCCCTGCCCCCTCCCACTCCTCTGCACTATCTAGAGTTCATCTATTCCTCCCATACTCCCTCTCCCTACTCCACTATGAGACAGTCACCTTATATCAGAGAAAACATTCACCATTTGGTTTTTTGGGATTGGCTAACTTCACTTAGCATTATCTTCTCCAATTGCATCCATTTACCTGCAAATGCCATGATTTTGTTCTCTTTTATTGCTGAGTAATGTTTCATATTGTATATATGCCACATTTTTTTAAAAAATTCATAAACCAGACTTGCTCATCATACACTGGATGCAAATATTCAGTAAACAGGAATGAGTTAATGAGTAAATGACTAATTTTTCCCATTGCAAAATTAATTCATGCTTGTTTAGAAAGTTTAGTGAATATATGCAAGGAAAAAGACCAAAATGTCAGTGGTGATTATTACCTATAATCTCTACTCATTATATATTTTTGGTGAGTGACCTTAAATGTGTGTGTATGCTCATGTTTGTGTATGATTAAATAACGGACAATACTGTAAGACTGTTTTACCTCAATTTTCCACTTACCAGTATCTGATAAACATTGTCTGATATCATTAAATATTACATGACATTGTTTGGGTGGATACATAGTATTTGGTCATGTAAGTATACCAAAAAGGTTATTATTTAGCCAAAAGGATTGTGTCAGCATTGTATTTCTCAGGAATGGTATATCACCTTGAGGTTAAGTGGTACATGCCTATAATCCCAGGAGTTCAGGAGGCTGAGGCAGGAGGATTACAAATTCAAAGCCAGCTTCAGCAATTTATCGAGGTTCTAATCTCTTAGCGAGACCACATATCAAAATAAAAAATTAAAAGGACTAGATATGCACCTCAGTGGTTAAATGGTTCAATTCCTGGTTTAAAAAATTTTTTTCAACGTTAATTTTGAGGAGATGCAGACATTCAGATCATAGCCAACAGAAAGTCTTCCTTTCCCCAATTAGTATGCAAATGAATAAATAATGTGTTTGCTTCCTATTCTTCATTCTCTCCTTTCAAAAAGATATTACTACAATGCTAGAGCACTTGCCTAGTATGCATGAGGGCCCAGCACTGCAGAAAGAAAGTAATGACACTATTTCTCCAGTAGTTTCTCCACTATTTCTCTCACCCTCGCTCCCCCTTTTTAACTAATTATAGTATTATCCAGAAATCCTTTAGGTAAATATGACCTATGATTACATTACTCACATGTTATTATTTTCATTTTGTTGCACATGTTCCTCAGAATTCAAACTTTGCTATCCAGAGAACCAAATAGATTTATACATAAAGGATATTTGACTTTCCAATCCTTATTATACCCCTACTCATTTTTTATTAGTTTCACTCATGGTGTTCGTATAATCTGAAGTTAATAGTGTGTACATTTAGTTTTGCTTAAATTCTCAATCATGTAAGGCTTTGTGGAAGGTTTTGCTTGATATGCCTGCATAAAAATAAGATTCGCAAGTCACAAATTTCTCATGATTATAACACATGCTTGTGCCATTCTGTGCCAGTAACTGTAAAAGTGAAATGAGTTAGGAAGAAGATACTGACCTAATAGTGGAAAGAACACTGAGAGTGTCAGAAATGTAGTGAAGATACATACTTTTGCTTCGTAGCAAATAACCAATATGATTTTGAAGTAGGGATTAGGTCTTTTTTGTCGTAAAAGTAGGATCATTTTTCTCTCATTAAAATGAATTTTATTAAGCTGTAAATTAAGGATCTTATTCACATAGTGTCCTCCTAATATCATAATGCTTCTCACTAATTGACACAGCTTTTTGTGTGGAAAATTCTTAAATGAAGGTGTCTTCTTTCAGTCTGGCCGGGACCTTCAACAGTATCAGAGCCAGGCTAAGCAACTCTTTCGAAAGTTGAATGAACACTCCCCTACCAGGTGTACCTTGGAAGCAGGAGCAATGACTTTTCAGTGAGTATAGTCCTGATTTTTTTATGATCATTTATGAATGAAATACAGTAAATGTGACACCTTATGAGAATTGTGACAGTCTTTTAAAGATAACTTGAAAAATAGAGTCTCTTCCTGGAAGCAACTCCTCTTGACATGCTTACAGTAATTTAGCCTCATAACTTGTGTCTAAAAAAACTATGTACCCATCATGCAATAACAGATAACCTCTTTAGGAATGTCTTGGAGCCAGACATAGGTAGGTTAGTACTCTTGCTTAGACGTTTACTAGAATGTAACTTTGAGCAATTCACATAACCTTTTCAAACCTCAGTTTTCTCTATAAAATAGGGCAAATGATTATAGAAGTTCCATAAGGATTTTAAAGGAAATCATATATATTACTTGCCTGACACAAAGGGAATAATCAATAAATATGAGTTATTATTTAGGAAAAAAACTATAAAAGTTTAAAAGCATCTCCGTCATTGGTAAAGACAATACATACACCTGAGAGAGGGATCAAAAGAACTTTATTGCATTTTAAATGATTTACAAGCAACTGGTATTAAATGTTCAGTACATGTCAAATTTGAATCTGATATAGCAGGAAAATTACAAGATCACAGAAAAATAAAAGGGATCAGCTAAATAATCTTTGCCATTTTCGGGACTCAGTAATTTAGACCCAAGAGGAACATTTTGAGTTTAACTAAAAATAAAAAATACAAAATACCACCATTTATCAAAGACGAATAATTAAATATATCCAAATAAAAACAAAACCTTGGCCCGTTGATTAAGAAAATGGTAGACATTGCATTTTGTAAGGTATCAATTTATATAGTATCTGAAACATTTTATATAAATCTAATTTTCAACACCAAAAAATAGTCATTTAGGCAGTCATTTAAGATTGTATATACCCGTAGTCACAACTGCTTATGACATTGAGGCAGGAAGCTTGCTTGACCCCAGCCTGGGCAACATAGCAATATAATTATGTAATTATGCTATTAATTATATAATACAATTAGTCTTCCAGATCTATTGGTATATAAGAGATTTGAGCATACTTGGATTTCCATATCCACAAGGGTCCAGGAAGCAACCTCTTGTAACTACTGAGGGACTGTATATGTCTACCATGGGTGAGGAAACAAAAGACTTAGGAAAGTTCTTATAGAATTAAAGGATTTTCTTCTGTCTGGTTCCTTTAGGATGTTCATAATCTCATATCTTTTATTTCTACCAGAGAGCTATTTATTAAAGATTTACTTGCCAGGCCCTGTATTAAGTCTTCCTTTTAATATCATTACCTTTAATGAGCTTATCTTTTTACTAGCTGAGAGAAACATATATTAAAACAAGTATATCATAATATTTCAGGGCAAGAAATGCTGTAATGCAATCTGAATGCTTTGGGGGAGAGAGAAGGAAGCAGTAAATTCCCATTTGTGGGGGTTAATATGAAGAAAGGGATAGAGGAAGAGAAAATGCAGAGAAATTTCACAGAAAAAAATTATAATACAATTGAGCATATAAAATGAACAGGATTTCTCCAAGTATATAAAAGAGCATTTTAATTAGAAATGACAGCATAAGTAGAAGTTCACAAAAATATTTTAAAATTTAAAACCTAGCTTGTTAGGAAACAGCTTGCCATTTGGTATATTAGAATATGTGATAGAAAGTAGCCTAGCAATTTGAAGGGCTATAAATACTTCAAGAAGTATGATTTTATTGCATAGGTGTTGGAGAACCTCTAGAGTTTGTACACAAGGCAATGTGATACTGTCAATTTGAGAGGAATAAAACATGTGGTATAGAAGATGATATAGCTTGAAGGCAGGGAGAACTGTTATTTCAGATTTCTAAGCAAGTAATTAGTATGATATTTAGGAGCCTAAGATACTGTAATAGTCTTTAAATTGTCTTTTGTGAAGCCATAGGATACCTCAGGTGTTACATAGGACAGGGATGGGAGTTTATATAATGCTTTTGGCCTTTAAACTCCTATTTAAACTAAATAACTTCTAAAATAATCTGTACACATAGGTCTTTTAGGTATAATTTTTGCTGAAGTAAAGAATACTATAGCTGACTGAAATTATGACTCAGTAATAGAGTGCTTGGCTAGCATGTGTGAGGCGCTGGGATCAATCCTCAGCACCACATAAAAATAAATAAATAAAGTTACTATGTCCATCTACAGCTAAAAATATTTTTTTTAAAAAAAGAATACTATAGCTAAAAAAGAAGTTTGAAAGCTTATAAGTTATAGCCTAAACTTTTCCCAAGAATATCTCATACATGTAGTTGTATAATCCAGAGAACTCCCTATCACAAATGGAAGCCAATTCTGTTGTTCAATAGTTTCCAATTGATTATAGTTTTCCTAGCCTGGAAATCAGATAGCATTATTAGTTCCAAGGCCACATTTGTCTGTACCCAGTAAATAATATGCTGTTTATTTTCAGCTTTTAAGTATTCACAAAAATTTCCAGTTTTACTTTGTGACTAGAAGAAATTTAATATATGTATACTAGTTCACTTACAAAATCAAAGGGTAGATATAGTGAAAAATCTATTTCTAAGAAGAAATTTTAGGTATTGATGTATGTTAGTTGAAGAATTGTGTAATGAATAAAACAGTTATACTCCTTTTGGGATATATGTCTCTTAATGAGAAGATGTTTGTTTTCTGATTCTGAGAATTTGTGGTTTGAAATTGATCTTCTCTTGGCCAGCCTCAGAGAGATTAAACTAGACATTTTCACAAGTTTATAGGGTCCTCAGAGTCTGCTTCAATAAGTTTGAAGTACTGTTAACTTTATAAACAACTTTGTCTTGCTTTTTTGTCTTTTCAGCTATATTATTGAGCAGGGAGTGTGTTATCTGGTTTTGTGTGAAGCTGCCTTCCCTAAGAAGTTGGCTTTTGCCTACCTAGAAGATTTGCACTCAGAATTTGATGAACAGCATGGGAAAAAGGTGCCTACTGTGTCTAGACCTTACTCCTTTATTGAGTTTGGTAAGTTTATGCCCCTCACTTCTTTATTAGGGGAACAAACATTATAGAGGAAAAGCTATTTGTTACACTGATAAAATTTGGACACGTTTTTTCCCTGATGTTTACCTTACTGGAATTTTGGCTTTAGCCTCTTCTCCCATTCTACATCTTTTTGTCCCTTTTCTTCTTTGGTTGTTTTTTTGTTTTATTTCTTGGTGGTCCTGGGATTTAACCCTGGATACCTTACCAGTAAGCTACACACCCCCAGTACTTTTGGTTTTTAAAAATAAAAATAAAATAAAAGAGACAGGGATTTACTAAGCGCATTGCCAAGGTTGTCCTCAAACTTGAGATCCTCTTGCCTCAATCTTCTGAATTGCTGGAGTTATAGGCATGTGCCACCATACCTGGCCCTCTTTTTGTCTCTTTGAATGAATGAGGCTCCCTTCTTAGAAACAATATTCTCTAGTTATAATTATCTTTTCCCGTTTGATCTTGTTGCCTTTTTGTTCTTTGGCTTGATTCTTCATTAGGGGCTTTTTGTGTGTGTGTTCTAGGGGATTGAACCCAGGGGTGCTTAACCATCAAGCTGCGTCCTCCTCCCTTTTTTGTATTTTATTTAGACTCAGGGTCTCACTGAGTTGCTTAGGGGCTTGCTAAGTTGCTGAGGCTGGCTTTGAATTCACAGTCCTCCTGCCTCAGCCTCCAGAGCCTATGAGATTACAGGCATGCACCACCACCAATTAGTTGCATTTGTGACCAGAGCTATGCATAAAGCTCTACTTAATGGGCTTATAACAGCTGAGTCTTCTTTCTTCCAACCTCTAGACACATGCTAATATTAAGATTCATTTTTTGGAGATAAGAATTTGGAAATGAGAAAAAAATGGTATCTTGTTTCTTTTAGTAGAAAAATATCCTAATTAAAAAAATACAAGAAGATGTGTTATTGATTGGAGACTAATATTTACTATATTCAGAAGTAGTGAGCGTGGGTATCTGTACTTGTATAGGAATTATGAAAAGATTCAATACTAGTCAGACCTCGTAAAGTATCTAATGGCAATATATCAAAAGAAATATCCTAAGAACATCAAATATAGGGTGAGAATAAGTAGGATCATGCTACATTGCTGAAATTTTTAGTTAAAAAAGTAAGTAATTTTACTATCTTAGAATTTCTGGAGTGTTTCAAGTTTGCCTGATAAGTGAGTGATGCCTTATAGAAATTAAAAATTTGGCAAAATAGTGTTTCATAACTATAAACTCTCCAAAAGCTAATTCATATAATGTCCAGTTGTTTAGATTTTATTTTTGTAGATAATAACAATTTAGTAAACCTAAAGAAAAACTAAGACACATGTGTCAAGGTCACACAGGAAATAGATGGTACGCTCAAACAAGCTTAACTGGCTATACCTGAAGATATATATGAATGGGCTATAAGAGAACCATAAGGCATAGTAATCTGCAATCAGTAATAAAGTAGTTTTACCATCCCTAGGCTTGAAGGCATAAAAGGAAGGAGCAGTTTTTAGAATTGAAAAGAAGAAATTTATAGGAGAAACCAAAAGTTAGGAGCACTAACTTTTGCAAGAGAGGTACTTCCAGCTGAAAGTGACTTCTTAGGAAGTTATTGGGAATAAGTACCCTGATATCACCGGTCTGTTCCAAACCTTTTCTACTCTTGGGGCCTCCTTCATTGCCTGATCTTTGCTGGAAGCCAGAGGGTAAGGAGCCCATTGAGGTACACCATACAGGTCAGGTTCCCAAGATAGAAAGCAAGGTGCAAAAAGGTGGAAGGGATCCAAAGAGGCCAAGTGAAAGGTGTCTAGCACATATAACTTCAGATTTTTGCCAAAAATTAAAAGTTTCTTTAATAATAAATCATTCTACACCAACGTTGGCTAAAGATGAATGAGACTGCAGCTTTACATTGGTATTTTAGGAAATTCCCAGTCACATGCTTACTTTACCCAAAGTTTAAGAATGTCATGACATTAGAAAAATATATTAAAGAAAATACTTTAAGGCAACATTTGTAATGATAACTTTTTAGTAATCATTAACTCTTTTGCCTTGTTAGTCTATAATGATGGTAGGGTATTACCTGCATACTTTTGGGAATGTATAGAATAAGTATTAAAACCAAATATAGTTTGAAATTTTCTGCTTTTAGGAAAGGCTTATGATAGTGGTCTTTATTTCTGTAAAATGTCTAATAGCAAATACTTTTTATTCAGAATTCTCTAAAGCTCATATCCCCTGAATGGTCACCTAGTTACAGCTTCACATTTTACAAATGAAGAAATCAAAGGCTAGGGCTGGTATTGTGGCTCAGCGGTAGAGCGCTTGTCTAGCACGTGCAAGGCCCTGGGTTCGATCCTCAGCACCAATAAAAATAAAATATTGTATCCATCTACAACTAAAAAATAAAATATTTTAAAAAAAGAAATCAAAACCTAGATTTTGATACTCACCCCATGTGCTTGATTAAACCAGGGACAGTGGCAAATCCAATAAGCTCAAAATTTCTAATTCCCTACTTGAATACTTCGATGGACTTGAAAGGAGTTGTTAATGGTCACTTTTCTTCATTGTTGTAGATACCTTCATTCAGAAAACTAAGAAGCTGTACATTGACAGTCGTGCTCGGAGAAACCTAGGCTCTATCAACACTGAATTGCAAGATGTGCAGAGAATCATGGTGGCCAATATTGAAGAAGTGTTACAACGAGGAGAAGCACTCTCAGGTATCTGAACACAATATGAGACTTAATAAAGCAATACCATAGGCAAGGATAGCTTATTTTTATTGCAGTCAGATTCTTGCCAGGACTGTTAAGAATTCATGTTTCAGAAATAGATTACATTACAAGGATTCCAGTATGATACATTTTTTTTCCCTAACGTGATTAGTTTTTGTTGGGTTAGAAGAGTGTAAAGGATTCATATGTATTTGAAGCAATTACTCTTTACAAAAATTTACAAAATTATGTATAGAAACATTTGTACAAGTTAAGGGAAATAAAAAGAAAAATAAGAGGAAAATGTCAAAAGACTTTTTGCAGTGGGTTCCATGAATAGCCTGTTTGGGAGATTTTACTACCACCAAACCAATGGAAAAGAAGGAGATTGCAAAATATCTATCATTCTCCCTAGTTCACAAATATTCTGTCTATCAGCTAGGTGAGCTTACTCACCATTCTTAATGGTCCATTCTCACTGTATGGATCTAATCTTTAAGATGTAGACAAGAATTGCTCCTTCAAAGAAATCCTCCTTGATCCTTATAGCCCACATCACATAATCTCGTCTGTACTTTTTAAACTCTTAAAACATTTAGTTACATGGCTTTTTTTGCGGATGATTGTGTTATATATGTTTATTTACCCAATTCACCTCAAATATTTGCATTAAATATATTATTAATATATGTTCAATATGTATTTAATATAGATACTTAAATTGGTTACATATATATGTAAAATTAGTCATTTTTTACCTATAGTGATTTTTGTGTATGTGTGTAGTGCTTGAGATTGAATTACCTATAGTAATTTTAAATTGTAAATAATTAAAGTGTATGTATTTATCTGATGTTTAAATGTTACCCAAGTATTAGAGGCAGACATGTAAACTCTTTAAAGGCAGTATTTTATGAATTTTTATATCTGTTTCACATGCTACTTTTATCCCTCACTATACACTCATTAATAAATATTTCTAAAATTCAGCCTTGCTACATATTAGTAAATAGTTATCCTTTAGTATGAACCAAAACTTTACTCTTTGTGTTAGTAGTAGCAGTTATCCTAGCATATAGCTTATACCCTAAACATCAAATTTTGAGGATGAGTCTATAAAGTTTTTTTTTAGCAAATAAGCTATTTATTTATTAGTTTTTTAATTTAATTAGTTATATATGACAGTAGAATGCATTTATACACTTTGATATATTGTACATATTTGATATAATTTCTCATTTTTCTGAGTGTACATGTTGCAGAATCATGGTCATGTAGTCATATATATATATATATATATATATATATATATGACTACATATATATGTTTCTTTGAAGCAATTACTCTACAAAAATTTACAAAATTATGTACAGAAACATTTGTACAAGTTAAGGAAAATAAAAAGAAAAATAAGAGGAAAATGTTAGAAGACTTATTGCAGTGGGTTCCATGAATAGCCTGTTTGGCTATTCATGTACACACACATACATATATACACACACACACACACACACACACACACACATACAGTAATAATGTCTGTTTCATTCTATTATCTTTTCTATCCCCACATCCCTTCCTCTCCCCTCCCATAACTTCCCTCTACTTAATCCAAGGTAACGCTATTCTTCCCTAGTGCCCCCCACCTTATTATGAATTAGTGTCCACATATTATACAAAACATTTGGCCTTTGGTTTGTGGGATTGACTTATTTTGCTTAGCACGATATTCTCCAACTCCATCTATTTACAGGCAAGTGCCATAATTTCACTCTTCTTTAAAGCTGAGTAATATTCCATTGAGTATATGTACCATATTTTCTTTATCCATTCATCTATTGAGGGACACCTAGGTTGGTCTAGCTATTGTGAATTGAGCCGCTATAAACATTAATGTGGCTGCATCACTATAGCATGCTGATTTTAAACCAAGGAGTGGGATAGCTGGATCAAATGGTGGTTTCATTCCCAGTTTTCTGTGGAATCTTCATACTGCTTTCCATAGTGGTTGCACCAATTTGCAGTCCCACTAGCAATGTATGAGTGTACCTTTTTTACCACATCCTCACCAACATTTATTGTTGCCTATATTCTTGATTATTGCTATTCTAACAGAAATGAGATGAAATCTTAGAGTGGTTTTGATTTGTATTTCACTAATTGCTAGAGATGTTAAACACTTCTTCATATGTTTGTTGATCAGTTGTATTTCTTCTATTATTGATTGGGTTATTTGGTTTTTTGGTGTTAAGTTTTTTGAGTTCTTTATATATCCTAGAGATTAATGCTTTATCAGAGGTGTATGTGGTAAAGATTTTCTCCCAATCTGTAGGCTTTCTCTTCACATTATTGTTTCCTTTGCTGAGAAGAAGCTTTTTAAATTTGAATCCATCCCATTTATTGATTCTTGATTTTACTTGCGCTTTAGGAGTCTTCTTAAGGAAGTCAGATCCTAGGCCAACATGGTGTAGATTTGGGCCTGTTTTTTCTTCTATTAGCGGCAGGGTCTCTGTTCTAGTACCTAAGTCTTTGATCCACTTTGAGTTGGTTTTTGTGCAGGGTGAGAGATAGAGATTTAATTTCATTTTGCTTCATATGAATTTCCAGTTTTGCCAACACCATTTGTTGAATAGGCTATCTCCAGTGAATGTTTTTGGCACCCTTGTCTAGTATGAGATAACCGTATTTACGTTGGTTTGTCTCTGTGTCCTCTATTGTGTACCATTGGTCTACAAGTCTGTTTTGGTGCCAATACCATGCCACTTTTTTCATAATAGATAGAGTAGCATAGACGCTTTTCTTAAATCCAAAATTTATACATCTGTCAGTCTACCAACAATGTAAAGGATTCTCCTCTAGTGTTTTGTGTTAAAAAGCTGATATGCTGATTTAAAAAGAAGTACTTGTCTACCTTAAGTAGCTCCATCTTGTTTGGGAGATAAGAAACCGTCTCAAAGAGTAATTAATAGGCAGTATAAGGGAATAAACATCTATTGGATACTTATTCTAATCTGCTGGGGAAGTTTTATATGTATCTTATTTAATCTTCATAATTATTTCATGTGTAATAGGTGATATCAAACCAGTCTTACAAATAAAGAAGCAAAAATCTTGAAAAGTTATGTGGCCTACTAAAAATCACTGCTGATACTTAGCAGGATTCATTGGCCTCTAGAGTCCTTGTCCTTTTTCAGTGTACAGTAACTTTAAATGGATATGTAGATAACAAGAGCTATATTAATATAGAAGGGTATAGAAAAGTGTAAAGTGAGCAAGGAAAGCCTTTTGAATTTACATAGACAAGGAAGTATCTTAAGTAGAAGAAAAAAACATCAGAACAGAGCATATTTAAAGGACAGTAAAGAGATTAGCCTACTTCAAAGAATATTTTCTCCTCTTTAAGCTTCTTAAGAATAAATATTTTATACCTTCTTCTCTTTCTAATTTTAGTTTAATAGGTAGTCTGCTTTGCATTTAAGACTAAGAGTAGTTCCTGTGGATTCTTTCAGCAAATTTAAATTATGCCTTTTTTAATGTCTAGTACAACTATCTTTTAAGCTCTGAATTGTGTTTTTTCATTCATGATATTACCTCTACGAGACTATAAATTCCTCAGAGGCAGGGATTATGTATGTTTTGATCACCATTGAATCTTCTGTCACTTCATATAGTCCTACTATATAGCATAAATATTTGCTAAATGACTTCTCCAAGCAGTAACTTTATCTTTATGATATTATGTGGTTCAAAATGTTTCTTTATTGAGGAATTCTCTTATCACTTGTTTCATATGACCTAATACTTGTTCCTCTGCCCAGTTATGCTCAGCAGATTTAGAGTTATTTGGCAAATGTTTATTCAGCATTAATTATATGTCATTCTGGGTGCCTGGGATATAGCAGTAAAAACAATAAAATTCTGTTGTCCAATGGAAGGTACATTTCTAGTAGACTAGATAGAAAGATTTCTTGATCATTGTCATGGTTATTTCTCATCCCCTAATTGATTTTTTTCATGACTAGGTTTTTTTCTTACTCGTATGACCAGTTTGTAAATTCAGATGTGACTATCATACTTGTGTTATTAAGTAATGCCACATTTCTCAATCAAAACCAGTCTCTATTAAGCAATTCCAAATATTCCAGTTGTATTATCTCAAGAGTGAATAAACAAATTGAGATTGCAAAATGTTTTGTAAAAATTTAAGTAAATGAAAAGTTTGATCAGAATTAATTTATGTCAAAGCTTTTCATTATTTAAATATGTCCTATGTTTTAATCTGACCTAGTTTGTATCTGGCTATATCTAAGTACTCAATAACAATTAAAAGAAGATAATAGTATTATCAATGTTCTAGGTTGGGGGAAGGCAAACTTCTCAGAAAATGCTAAAAACTTAATTTACTACATTTTGGTGTTTGTTTGTTTGAGGACGTGTTACTACATTTTAATTACAATTTTACATTCCTATGCCTATTGAAATATAATTTCTTACAGTTTTAACTTCATAATTGTCTTTTCTATGTGGAAAATCTCAGAAATTTTAAACTATACCACTGAAGTGTAGTTTAATACTGTGTCTGATTAACTGAATTTTCTAGTTAGTTATCTAATTCTTATCTTACATGGATTATAATTTTTAAAAATATGATATAATGTGACTTAAACCCATTAAAAGATTATAAAAATGATAATGATTAAAATATTATAAAGATTATAATTATTAGAAAATGTCAGATAATATTTATTAAGTATTTACCATATGTGCAGGCATTGTTCTCACTTTACAAGCAATCTTATGTACCTTATATTTTATAGATAAAGAAACAGAGAGGGCTGGGGGGTCGTAGTACAGTGGTAAGAGTGCTTGTCTAGCATGTGTGATACACTGGGTTTGATTCTCAGCACTGTGTATAAATAAATAAAATATTGGTCCATTGACAACTACAAAAATATTAAAAGAAAGAAAGAGACTGGGAAAGGCTAAGGGACTTGATGAACATTAATTACATGGTTGGTGCAGCTGATATTTGAACCAGAGAGTCTAAGGCCAAAATTTATGCTCCCGACCACCACACTATACAGCCTCAATAATTTTGCACATAATTTGGTCAGATGATTTTAAAATATATTATAAATTTTATAGCACTGCAGTTTTGAGTTAATATATGTAACCTTACCCTTAAAATAAAAATGAAAATTTAAGTTTCATTGTTAATATCATGCCTCTCATTTTGGTTATTTTTATGCCTTAATATTATTGATGAAATACTTCCTAGGACTAATTAATGGTTTCCTTTTTCCTCTTTGACAGCATTGGATTCAAAGGCCAACAATTTGTCCAGTCTGTCCAAGAAATACCGCCAGGATGCGAAGTACTTGAACATGCGTTCCACTTATGCCAAACTTGCAGCAGTAGCTGTATTTTTCATCATGTTAATAGTGTATGTGCGATTCTGGTGGCTGTGAAGTAGTGAATCCAGTCATTGATAAGGGAAAACCTAGAACCTGGCAGGTGTAAGTTTTCAGGAAGCTGAGCTCACAGAAATGTGTATTAGAATCCAAGTGGAACTTCTGCCTCTAAAGACCTTGCAAGAAAAGACATCCTGAAAATGAAAGAGTACGCCTCATTTAATGAAGCTTAACCCTTTGTGGAAAGTCTCTTTTGGGGGCAGAGGCTTTCTCTGGGTGCTA
This sequence comes from Urocitellus parryii, assembly GCF_045843805.1. Taxonomy (NCBI): domain Eukaryota; kingdom Metazoa; phylum Chordata; class Mammalia; order Rodentia; family Sciuridae; genus Urocitellus; species Urocitellus parryii. Next base: position 100,176,020 of record NC_135541.1, read on the forward strand.
AGCCATATATGTTAGGGAACAGTAGATTGTTTTATTTTGTTTTTCCCCTCCTAGTACATTTTTAACAGCACTGACTGGGCATTCTCATTCTCAATGGAGCCATTAGTGAGATTTAAGGTAGCCAATCTGTGCTAGCAATATTCTGAAATTCCTTCAAAGAAGGCAACCCTTTGGGAAGTTCTTTTGACTTTAATCAACATTCCTTTTGTTGGTGACATTTGTGATTTTCAGTAATCTGAGTTTTTTCTGCCTTTCAAACAAGACTCCAAGTATGTGAAGGTTAATTACTGTGCTGCACCAATCCTGTCTGTTGGCCCCTATAGGAATTAACCTTTGTTGTTTTCCTTTTATGATATTTTGCTTGTTGCACAATTGCTGTAGGGTTAAATGAATTATATTAAGATGCCTTGAAATTATAAAGCACTCCTTGATTAAGAAGCTAAAATTTTTCTCTTATTTACTCTTTAAACAAAAGACTTAGTTTGGGACATTATTAATTTTATTTCTCAGCTTTTTGTTTATATTATTATAAAAGCAGGTATAGCATAGGATTGCTAGAGGCCCCTGGCTTAAAGAGAAGGCCCAGCTCAGTACTACAGCTTTGTCTTGCCCCTTACTTACATTATAGTTTTCCCTACTCTGTTTTTTTTTTCCTGCTAACATTTTAAAAATTCCCCTTTATCCATTAGTTTCATGTCCCATGAACATCCTTTCAGGATATTGTCACATTTCAAAATGGAAACTGTTCAGCTATATAGTTAATTAAATTTGAAATCTCTGCAGATGAACTAATCATACTGCTACATTTATCTAAGCAAATCTGAGAGCACCTCATTCCTGTTTCAGTTTATGCAAAGTATTCAAGAATGTTCTAAAGATAGAAAATTCATTTATAATGACTTCTGTTAACCAATAAAAGTAACTATAATTTTTTTTTCCTTTTTCACTCAGGGATAATTGGGGATTTCCTTTTACCTTCTGACATGGAATTTTTTAAAAGGGGATAATAGGCCTTTTGAATATTAATGCCAGTGTCTACAATATAACCTATAACTCCTACATATACTGCAAATATTTCTTTAAACTATACAGGAAACTAAGCCAACTTCTTAACATCTTTAGAGGGAACTTTTAACTAGTAAGCAGTTTTATAACCTTAAGGGATCATCAGAACCACTGTTCTGATTCCTGGTAGGAAAAAAATAATCTCATTTCCTTAAAACAAGGCAAGTAGAAATGCTTATTTTATTTCTGATAACTTAACAGAACTAGGATTTTTTTCTTCTTTCTATTATAGATCTATATCTGCCAATTAGAATTTTATGCATGAAATATGAGGTTTCTTTTATAGAGAATAAGTGCTTTTAAGTCCCTAAAAGGCATATGACAATTGGTAATAAAACTGAAAACCTAAGTGGTAGTACCATAGCATTTGGTGCTTTTGTAGGAGTGGAGAGTGGCACCTTATTGTTGAGAAGTTGCATGCTGCAACCTAATGGTCAGCAATGAAATAAATCCTTCTAGAATGTTCCCTTCAGTGTGAAGTTTTGTTATCTAGTTAATTTATGTACACATATCCTTTCTTTTTTTTTTTTAAGAGAGTGAGAGAGGAGAGAGAGAGAATTTTTAATATTTATTTTTTAGTTCTCGGCGGACACAACATCTTTGTTGGTATGTGGTGCTGAGGATCGAACCCGGGCCGCACGCATGCCGGGCGAGCGCGCTACCGCTTGAGCCACATCCCCAGCCCTACACATATCCTTTCTAGGTACATTTCCACCTAACCTCATTGCACTAATTAAAAAGAAAGGATATGATAATGAAGAATAAAGGAATAGGAAAGTGGTTTAAGATCAGGGTAGTGAAAAAATAACAGAATAAGATTCATAAATACAGCCCCATTTGGGTTTTTGGTTTTTCCCCATACTGGAAATTGAACTCAAGGGCTCTCTACTACTGAACTACAATCCTAGTCTTTTTTTTAAATTTTTGATTCTGTAACAGGGTCTCACTAAGTTGCCCAGGCTGGCCCTCACATTTTGACATAGTCCTTCTGCCTCAGCCTTTCAGGTAGCTGGGATTACAGGCCTGTACCATTGCCCAGCCCCTTTTGTTCTTAATAGGAGCTAGTGGGAAGATCTAACTAGATGAATTGTATCAGGAATCAAACAGGCATCTAAAATAGAATGTGATAAATACTGTGTGAAGTTGTTGCAGGCACATTAAGAAAGGAGAGTTAATTTATTTCAAGAGAAGGAGAATGGGGCATGTAGAGTTAATAGCATGTTCAAGTCATATGTAGAGAGAGGCATATTTTGGGAATGTAACAACTTGGTTTAGCTTAACTCAAGTAGAGACAGTTGAGATATAAGGAAGAACTAGAATGATATAATAAAGGGTCTTGTCTATAATGCTAAGGAGTTTAGACTTTATTAATGGCCATAGCACAGGATAGCTAGTTATAGTTTCAAATGATCATTTTGGCCATTGTGTAAAAGATACATTGGAGAGGGAAAACCTGAAATAGGGTGTTAAAACCAAGGACTTGTCAGACAAGTCAGAATTAGGCCAGTTTCAAATGATTTTCAAGAAAAAAGTAATTAGAGATACTAGATAACATAACACTTTGTTTTTTAGAAGGTTTTTAAATTATTCTTACATTGACTCAACCCTTTGATGGTCACAGCATTCTATGAATAAAGAAACTTTACAAAGGATGCTACTCAGAGGCACATTAAGTAAATTGCCCAGTCACAAAGCTAAAAATTGATGGAGCCAAGATTTGAACATAGGCAGCTGGATTTTTAGAATCAGTGCTTTTAAACAAAATACGGAACTACCAAACAGTCAAATAAACTAAGTACCCCAAAAAAATGTATTTTGAATTTAACAACCAGGAACTTAATCCTGTAGGCTAAAATGATTCCAGAGAGCTGGGGACAAAGTCAGATCACAGTGAGTTGAGGATTGGCACATTGTACACACATCTGGTTATTTAAATGTCTTTAACAGTGATCATTAAGCTTTGTGAGAAATCTTTGAAAATCTGATGAAATGTATGTGCCTTTACCCCAGAAAATATTCTTATGTACATGCATATCAAGTGTCACAAACCATTTCAGGGTATTCAAGGACCCTAAAGCTTTTTCATGACCTAGTGGTCGATGGTCCCTCAGTTAAGAACTCCATTATATAGGATGTGGGACTCAAAGGTTAAGAACCCAGAAGCTTTGGACACTGTCTAGTTGTGGTGAGTCTGAAAAATTCTACAGTTTGAACAAACTTTTTAGATGAGATGTATTCTTGAAAAACTATGTGTACAAATACGTTTATATCAAATAATATTACTACAATCAGAGATCTGATTCTGCTGATTTTTTGTTGTTGTTGTTGTTCTAGTTTCTCTATATCAAAATTAAGGATTTTGAAATTTTTATTTTCTGCTTTTACTAGTAAGATGTCTTCTTACAAAGGCAAGTTAAAAAGAAGTCACTTCTGTACACATAGGATTTCATAAAACATGTATAGTAAAATATCTCATAATTTAAATTCTGCCTTATTGATAGTTCACTATTACTTATGGTAGTGAAAACTCCCACCTCAGTTTTCACTTCTATTCTAAGCTTGAGTGTTGTTGAACACACTGTAAAGGCTTTTAGTGTGTTTAGCACAATTAACTAAACCCCATCTGGTAGGGTATTTTTCAGGCAGTTCAAAAGGAAGGCAACAAACACAGTTATGTAGATGTTGTTTTTGTGATTGCATATTAACTAACTGGACCAAATAACTGGTATTGTAAAGATGACTCCCCCACCAAGAAAATATTTTACTATGAATGACATAGTTTGAGATACAATGAGCACATTGAATTTCACATCCTATTACTCATTATTGTCGGGCAGGATTGACACTTCAGGTTAAACTGTCTCAGGCAATTTAATCATTTAGTTCTTAAAAAGCTTATTTCAAGTGCTGTAACAATCCATGTTTTAAATTAGAAAAATCACTGGAGGTTGGACTTTCATATAGTAATATACACTGGACTAATTTTTCTCTCATAATCTTCATTTGTTGAGTATTAAGTATTAGACAACTTATGGGTATTATAATCTTTGTAGCCATTTTCTTTGCTCAAGGCCACATAGCTAGCAAGTTGAGATACAGAAATTCAAATCCAAGGCAGCAACACACATAATCACTACACTACACTGTTTACTACTCCTAAATAATAACATAGACACGTTTGTCTTAAGCATTTTACTCTGTCCTATTATTAGTAGTATGCTTATTTTTGTATATTTTCTTATCATTTCATTTTTCTGTCCTTTTTAATTTATTTTATCATTTTCCCTTTATTCTTTGTAAATAACTTTTGCTCTTATGATTTTGTTTGCCCTTTTTCACACTTGGCTTATATGTATATTTTCCCATATTTGCTTCCTTTTTCACTTAATCTCAGTTTAGCAAAGTAAAAACTCCACTCATTAAAAAAAAAAAATTTTACTTTACTTTTTTTTACCTGTGTCCTTTTACCCATTCTCTTCTGTTTCCCTCACTTGCTGTTACATTTTTAATTCTCTCCCATTTTCTTTTCTTTTTCATTTCCCATGTGGTTTTCATTTCCAAGTTAACATAATGCTGCAACTTTGCTTCTATAAATCAGAGCTTCAAAATCAACTGAGTATTACTGTTTATTTTTAGGCCTTATTTAATCTTACTTTTGACTGGTTTTGTAATATATTCTGTTCTTTCTTTATTCAGCACATATTAAGTCAGCAGAGATATGTATATATATATATGTACCCCTGCTTTAAGGACTCCTTTTGTAAAACATTTCAAACAATGCAAGAATTCAAAGAAAAGTTTGTTTTTTTTTTTTTTAATCTAGGGCTTCTCTTATATTAGTGATTAATTCCAAATATACCCATCTTTAACTTGAGTTCTGGACCCAAATTTTTTGCTGCTTATTGAATATCTGTTTTTTAATATCCCATAAATACTTTATTCATTACATCTAAAACACGTTATCACCTCCACTTCATTATTCTCAAAGATAAAACCTAACCTGTGCTTTTATTAATCAGTACTATATTTCAAATTTTTACTCATCATCTGCCATCCCCTTACCTGAGCTAAAAGTCATAACTTGAATTTAACTCCTTCTTTTCCTCCTACTTCTAACTCAACTGTTGACCAGAATCTGTTTGTCACAACCTCCAAAATATTTCTCACCCACCTCTTTCTCTTCACCTTCTTGGGAGCAAGCACTTACTAACTTTAACATGGACTTTTTCAGTAGTCTCCTTACTATCTTCCTTGTGTCTTCCTCTTTCACCTCAATACTACCAAATTTTCCAAAAGAGCTAATCATACCTCATTTCCTGTAGAAAGAGATCATGTACTCCAGTCCACAATCTGGCCCCATTGTACCATTTCAAACCCATATCTTACCACTTTCCACCACCTGTAGTTTGCTTTAGTCGCATCAAATAATCTGAGCTCTTCTACACTGTCAAATACTTACCTTGTGCTGTGATTTGTTCTGTACCTTTTCTCTAGAATATTTTCCTCCTGTTCTTTTTCCTATAAGTTTGATAAGTTTCCAAGACCCAGCTCAAATTTATCTCCTTTATAAAGCCTTTTTAACATTCTCATGACCTGGGAGAAATTCATTTCCATCCTCCCACATTATCATGTTCATATTTCTAGCACAAAATTACCACTTTAAAAATACCAGTTGGTATGTGTTTGTGTTTTTGAGATAGAGACCAATTATTATTCATGTCTTTGAATCCTTGTACTTAGTACAGTGACTGACACATGGGAGGTACTCAGCAAATATTTGCAGAATAAATATGTTGACTTACAAAAATTAATGCTCTTTTTTTAAAAAAAAGAATAATTTGAAAGGAAAAAAACATGGTGAAAAATGGTATAGCCTAGTAAAGGAATGAAGATAAAAGAAGCATGCTAAAAAAGTCAGAACAAAAAAGAGGATCAATAATATATTGTGAACACTTTGGAGAAAGTGGGTAAAATTGATTGTAGCAGAAACAATTGAAAGGCAAGGAGGTAAAGAAGGAAAGGAAATAGACACATTAGAATAAGAGAAAAAGCACAAAAATCAATGAGACCAGCAGATCTCAGTCTGAGAATATTTCTAGTTGACCAACATGCCTATAGTTAGTTGCTTTTATGTTGTAAAAATAGTATCTAGTGAACTTTTAATTATCTATTAATTACTTTACAATTTTTCATCTGAAAAAGTGATTTTAGTTCAGTGATAAATACCTTAATCAATATGCCATATGAGGTAAATTTTTTACCATGCTACTGTTAAGAAACTGGTTTAAGGCTTAATTTTCACCCACTGATGGGAGTGTGCACCTGCTGAACTCCCAATTTTTTCCAAGGAGTTTGTGTAGGTAAGCAGTGAGGTATGTTAGACTGAGCATGCAGGGACAAAAGAAGTACTGGAAATTATATTTCTTTGTGTTTCTCTTATTTAGCCCACTTGCATTATAATGCAGTATGTTTACTTATGCACTCAGAACTTTAAAATAAAAGTACTTTGACTTTCAAATTGGTTTTTCTTTGTTATTTTTGTTTTGTTTTAATCTTCAGTTTTCTCAGTTTTTTACCAGTGTAGAGTTGGGATTTAAGTATGTTATAAAAATTCTGGGGCTGGGGATATAGCTCAGTTGGTAGAGTGCTTGCCTCACATGCACAAGGACCTAGGTTCAATCCCCAACACCACCAAAGAAAATAATAATAATAAAATAAAACTAAAAATTCTACTTTTCAAAGATTCTTTAAAAAAAAAAAAAAGACACAAAAGAGCTTCCAAAACAGTGTAAGACCTGCTATAGACTCATCCACTTTGTTGAAGGAATTTATATAAATTTTATATTTGCTTTCATTATAGCATATTTTTGTTAGAATCATATTCAAAACAGCATATTTATTTTTATCAATTGAACCCTGCAGTGTAAAATGGACAATACTGAAGAGGATTAGAGATTTACATGAAACTGCAACAGAGACAATTTGCTTGTATCACATGCATGCAGCAGGCAAAAAATAGTAGAAAGCATTGTACTTGGTAGAAAGCATTATACACAACTCTTAGACCCAGCTCACCACTCTAGCAGTAGTACTTTAGATAAGTTATTTAGGTACTGTGTGCCTCGGTTTCTCTGTGTGGAAAAAGCAAATGATATCTGTTCTACCTACTGGTAGATTATTTGAGATAAAGGAGGTTTAAAAAGCAGTAATGGTTTTAAGGATTTTCTAAACCTCAAAATGACCAATAAGTATGCCATATTAGATCACTGTTATTATTATGACATAATTGTTAAATATAGACATTTGTGACCAGTGCAGTCATGCCTGTCCCTCTGGAATCTTACCACCCAGTTTCATATTTATCTCAGTCTTGATAGGGCAGTCTCCCTGTTCTGGTATACTGAAGTTATTGAGGATCCTTTAGCAAGGTCCCTTTCTCAGGCCATAACTTGATGTTCCCAGAAGAGGGCAGCAAAACTCCAATCCAAAGGTTCTGCCTCTTCCTCAAAATGTCTAGTTTTTCCTTGAGAGGAAAACAACTATACTGTAAAGAGAAATGGTGGTCTTGGTTGAGACTGTAGCTTAATGGTAGAATGCTTTCCTAGCACTCTAGATGGACCCAGTTCCATCTCCAGAACCCCCCCAACACACACACACACACACACACACAAATATATATATATATATATCTTTAGGTGACAAAGCTGATCTCATTACAATAAACACTATAGCAACCATTTTACTCATTTCAAAAAACATTTTACCTTTTATGTGTCCTCTGAATAAAATAATTATTTCTTTAATCTCATTTTAACTCTGTAACATATCTAGAACCCTCTAGTCATGTTTTCCCACTTAACCCCAAATTTTTGAACATCACTTAACATCAGTTTTTGTTTTTTAAAAATTTTTTACATAATAATGGGATTCATTGTGACGTATTTATACATGCACATAACATACTTTGGTCAATTTCATCCTCCAGTACCTCCCTTTTGCCTATTCTCCTTCTTCCCTGGGTCCCCTTCCTTTACTCTACTAGTCTGCCTTCAATTTTAGTGAGATTCCCTACCTCCCCCCCCCCGCCCCCACCCCCTTCCATATATATGAGAGAAAACAAACAACCCTTGACTCTGGAGTTTGGCTCAAATTCCATCCATTTTCCTGCAAATGATATAATTTCATTTCTCCTTATAGCTAAATAAAACTTCATTATGTATATATACCACATTTTCTTCACCTATTCATTCATTGATGGATACCTGGTTTCATAATGTAATGATTGTGAATTGTGCTGCTATGAACATGGATATGGCATTAGTTTTTAAATAAATACATTCTTTTTTTAAGAGGAGGTAAGGGGCTCAGGCCCAATCTTTCCAATTTAATATGCCTACCTAAATTCAAAGAATGATTCCCAATAGTGTCTACATATGCCTGTCATAGAGTATCTGTGTCATACAAAGAGAAGTTTATATCTGATCTTTCTCATTCATTTTTCAAATTTGTTTAAAAGTTTCCTAGTGCTTTTATACCTTTAATCAGTGAATCTTCTTGTAATGATAGCAGCTAACATTTGAGCCATTTGTAACAGTATATGAGGTACTTTCACAGACATGATTTTCTTTCATCCTCACTGTATCCCTGTGCGGTTGATAGCCACTCTCCTCATTTTATGGATAAATTTTCTCATCTGTAATCATAATAGCTGTTCTTTGCTTGAAGAGAAAATTTCAGGGGGATGTCCCATATGTTGAGGGCCCCACAGGATGAGTAATTTCTCTCTCTTGATAAGTGCTTTATAAAAGCCAATTCTGAATGTGATGCGTTTTTTTGTTTTTTTTTTTTGTTTTTTTTTTTTTTTGGTCTGCCCTATTACAATGAGATGGGATTGGAAGGCTTTCAGATAATTTTCCAATTCCCTCTGCTTTGGCCAGTTCATTTCTGGCTTTGCTTTTTTTGGAGAGGGAAAAAAAAAAAACTATCCTGTTTCCCACTCTTCCTCTTCTCCCACCGCCCCCAAGTCAGTCTTTTCCATTCCAGCTAAACCTCTTCCTGTTCTTGAGAATTGCATCACATTCTTGGCTTATTGTAGACCAACACCCCCATACTGGCACCTGGGAGCACATAGACTTTTTTTTATTGGTTGATAGTTCTTGTCTGGTGAGCAGGAAATAAGTCACTCACTTCCTGACTTCTAGCCTTGCCCTTCAAAAAATATATACATATTCCTCAGATTTTTGTTTATTTAGAAATTCTTCACTCCAGCCTGTCCTGGAATGAGCAGGCTATATCAAAGTATGAAAGAACATTTTGGGTACACATTGCTGAATGAGCTGTCTACCTTGCTGCTTCTAATGCTCATTTATTTTTCAACAAAGTAATCTGGTATTGGCTCCCACTGTATTGAAAGAGCCTTTTATTAAGGACACTGATGTGTCCCACAACCTCTGTATTACTAAATTCATTCAACACATCAGTCTTTATCTTACTTGACCTCTGAGCACCTGATGCTACTGACCATATCCTCCCTGATAAGACTCACTGTCTTCCTTTGTTTTCCATATGCTATTCTTTCATTCCTACCTTAGATATGGATCTTAAAATATCCTTTGCAAGCTCCTCTTTCTCCAAAGACTCAATGTTGTTGGTATTTCTAAGGACCCTCTTCTACATCAACCTCTTTTTTCTCATAGTCTCTGTGTGAGAGAAATAAGAAATCTTATTTCCTTCCATGGCATTATTAGACCACATGCAAATGGCATTTAAATTTCTGTCTCCCCTGAACTCTAAATTCATTGTAACCAACTGCCTCCTGGAACTTTTCCAATTGGGAATTCCTAAAACCATAACCACCAATTCATTCCCTCAAATCTGTTCCTCCTATGTTGCTCCTTATCCAAATATATGCTGTACCATCCACCCAGTTACTTACTATAGCCAGAAACGTAGGATTTATCCTTGGTACTGTTTGCTTACCTCCCCCATATTCAATCAATAACCAAGTCCAGTAAAATCCCCTTGACTCTATCCACTTCTCCCCTTTCCCACTGCTACCACCTGACCTAAGTGAGTACCATCTGTGTAAGTGTTACACTTCCTCTTGCTTGTTTCCTGCCTAGGAAAAACACCCAGTTTTTCTCCCCTTGGATCATTTTCCACCAGCCATCAGGATGTTCTTTATATAAATGCAGTTCTGATGAATTAATAACTTTTGTTTAAAACCCTTTAGTTGCTTCCTACTGTCCTGAGGATAGAGTACAAACTTCTTAACACAGCTCATAAGCCCGTCATGATCAGCCTGCCAGCAGCCTGACCTCCACTCATGCTGGACTTCAGGGTTTGAATACACCTTCCTTCCTTTTGCTTCTGGGCCTTCACAAATACTACTTCCTTTGCCTTGAGTGCTTTACTACAGGGACTTAAGTGTATTCAGATGAATTTTTACTCTCAAATTGTCATTGGCTTTAATTCCTGAATCAGAACTGAACTTAGATGCTTAACTGATTCTGCAATTAAAGCCAAAATTCACATGGAAATATATTTGAATTTATTAACTTATGATTGATTTTTACCATAGCTGAATGTAAATTGGAACATTTTTTAATTGTATTAGAATGGTTTCTTGATTGTTATTCATTCTGCCATACTGTTTTTTGATTGATTGATTGATTTTTTAAAATTTCCATGTGGCTTCTACCACTCTCCTTTCTTACCTCTTAACCCTTACCCTTTGGTTACTCTACATTTGCCCCTACATGGATCCAGGTTGCTTGTGGGGTAGCTGCTGTGAGGCAATGGTTAATTAGAACTTTTCAAACTGCAACAGGAAGGCATTGAATCGAAAGCAAAGGAGAGGAAGCACAAACCGATACCCACCACAAAGCTGCTGTGTGCCCAGCATGACCCAAGCCGCACCCTCTGGTGGGGAATCTGGTGGAGGAGTAAGAAGCCACAGAGTTTAATAAATCATTAGCACAGCCTTCCACTTCCCCTGATCCAATTTTCCTGGGTCACCATGAGTGTCACTACCAGGTACTGGCCTAAGAAGGTGGATGGTAATAAGAAATATAGAGGCTCGGGGAAGGTCCCTGAAGTGAATGGACCATTTGCCTCAAACCTCCTCCATAGTCTAACTCTAAGCACAAAGGTCCAAGGTAGAGTATTTCTTAGCAATTCTCTGACAGAGGTGATTCCCAGATGAAAGTTCCCATGTTCCCCCCAAATACTTTTGCTATCTGCCTGAAAAGCTGCTTCAAATAGTAGAAGTAGTTACTTTATAACTAATGACAACTCCCCTTTGATATAATTGAGAACTTTAAATGTACACTAAAGTGTAAATGACTACCTTCAGATTCCTGCCTTCAATGAAGGAGGAAGGAGAAAGGAAAAAGACAGGAGAATCAAAGATAAATAACATCTATTTATTATTTTGCCCATGGCCTACTCAACTTACATTTTTTCCCTTCACTGTTAAAGGAGATACTTATTCTTCAGCAGCCTGAATACAGATGCAATATAGAGTCTCACAGTGACTCCTTAATTTACCTTCCCAGGCTCACTGCCCACAATCTGGAGAAATGAGATCTGAGCTCTGCTTTTGCAGTTGGAGAGTCAGTCATAGAGAATAGAAGCATCCATCTTAGTCTGGGGGAAAGGTTGCTTGGCTTGACTGGAATTGGGCACTTGCATTTAGAGACTGCCAACCTCACACTTTAGATAACAGAACAGGAAATACTGTGAGTGCAACTGGGAGGGGAGAAAGAACTTACTGTGTACCCAAGTCTGTAAGTTCCTCACTCACCTCTGTGCATAATATTTTCTGCCCTGTAAGTGACCAGGACTGACTGAGGAACATTGAGAAATAGATGAAGCATGCTTTCAAGCCTGCCTCCTCTTAACAGCATTCTCACCTCCTGTCATGTTCAGCTCCTGTAATCTTGTCAATGCAAATCTTCCGAGATCTAGATCATTATTGAAGCTTAAATGGAAGAATTTTAAGCATTAAAACAGGAGGTGAGAGAAACAAATCTTAAAGAGACCTTTTCTCCCAAAGCCTCTGTAAGTAGTAAAAATGTTCTCAGTTTTAGCAACCCCAACAGTGGTAAGTTGGAAAGAATCTAATAAATGAGAAAGAATGGAATTTGTAGTCAAATAACTTTGTTTTGAAACTACCCTCCCTCCTCCTTTTCCACCTGCCTTTACTTTAGAGAAGAAGGGAGTGGGACAGGGAAGCTCCCTGAAACTCAGAGAAATGCTACAAGTTTCCCAAGTCTGGGTTCCAACCCAGAGTGTGCCCACTTTCCTCAATGATCAAGAACATTTCTCAAGTTATGTGTATAATTATGCATGATCTAAACCTGCAGGAGTTGGGTGACTGCACTTTCCATGCGTCATCTTCCAGCTTGTGACATGAGTACATTAAATTTCTTAGACAAGAAAAATTAGCAATATGAGTACAAAAAGAGAGAGGTAGGCAGTATAAGCTACTTTTTTGAAAAATCTTAGTTTTGAAAGAAGAGAGAGGTTGGCTAAAGAAAATGTTGCAATAAAGAATGGGTTTCATTTTTAAAAATCAAGGGAGGTTTGGATATTTATATACTTGAAGAGAGCATAGAGAGATCTCAACAAATCACTTTATACCTGAGCTTTGATACCCTCATCTGGGGGAGGGGAATTTCTATGAAGATTAAAATTAAATCAAAATCATATGACAGTGACAGTACAGGCTCATATATTGCAAACTCTATAAAACATGTTAAAATTTGTAACTGTCATCATCCATTGTCCAGATGAATAAGCTCTAGTCACAGCTGTTCTGTCCCTGTCTCTTCTACCCTATGTGACAGGGCTGTCAGGAAGAGACAGGCTCATGAGTGGGAGGGACTAAGACATGTAAGAAAGAGGTCAATAGTAGTGCAATTTGTATCATGACATACTTTGAACTTTTAGGAGGTGTGTGTGTGTGTGTGTGTGTGTGTGTGTGTGTCTATCATTACTACATGCAATGAGTTACCATTGCATTTATTTTAACTTGCCTTGTATTCTTATTTTAAAATTATTATTTTAAAAAGAGACGCAGTTTAGATCCAAAATGTCTCTTCAAAGCTGTAATTTATGGAGCACATTTTTAGAAATTAAAAAGTTACTATGGTGAAAAATACCCATCTTGAAATGCAAGGGGCTGCAAATAAAATTATATACACAAACTTCTACTTGGCAAAGAAGCAATTTCTTAGAAAATAACATTTGGGACTGGGGTTGTGGCTCAGTGGTAGAGCATTTGCCTGGCATGTGTGAAGCCCTGGGTTCAAGTCTCAGCATCACATATAAATAAATAAAGGTCCATCGACCACTAAAAATACAAAAAAGTCTTTTTTTTAGAAAATAAAATAACCTAATGTTGATTCACAATCTTGTAGAAAGGGTTAATCTTTTTTCTGACTATTTCCTGAATTCCAGTATCATTTTTCTTTGATGTAAATTTGGCAACAGCAATCAAAGTTCCTTTTTCCAGTTGGCTGTAATGCTTACATACTTTTATCAATTAATTCCTGTTAGCTGTACACAGCATTAAATAATTCAGTGAAGTCTTTCTCCTCTCAATTTTTTGCATATTAACTTTGCTTTGAACCCCTTTACTCCCATTCCTACACAGAGATAAAAAATACACAAGATTCCACTCCCCCAATTCCTCTCCCTTTCACACATGATTTTCGAATTTGAAATAACTTATGACTGATCTGTTCCTTTTTCCATTTTCCATCCCTTATTCTGTACTAGGGATTAAACCCAAAGTCTCAAGCATGTTAGGCTGAGTGCTTTATCACTGAGCTGCATCCTCAGCCCACTGTTCATTTTAAATTGGATCATTTGTCTTCTTATTATGGAGGAGTTTTTTTATATTCTAAATGCAAGTCTCTTCTCAAACATATGATTTGCAATATATTTTTTTTCTGTTCTTGAGGTAGTCCTTTCAGTTTCTTGATGGTGTCTTTTAAAGCACAAAAGTTTTAAATATTAATGAAGTATAACTTATTAGCTGCTTTTTTTTTCCTTCTCTGCCTCTCTTTTATCACCTGTGCTTTTTGGTGCATCTAAGAAATCATTGCTTAACCTAAGGTCACAAAGATTTACTACATAACCCAAAGTCACAAAGATTTCATATTCTTCTAAAAGTTTCATAGTTGTAACTTGTACATTGAGGCCTATGATCCACTTGAGTTAATTATTATGTATTATGTTAAGCAAAGATATAAGCCTATTATTTTGTCTGTGGATGTCTACTTTTCCAGTACCATTTTTTGAAAAGATCATTTACTCCAGTTGAATTGTCTTGGCTCCTTTGTCAATAATCACTTGACCATAATTGTTTATTTGTGATTCTCCATTCTTTTCCATTGATCTGTATGTTCATCTATTTCAGCCTCAAACTGTCTTGACTACTGTAGTTTTATAGCATGTTTTGAAATCAGGAAGCACGAGCTCATCAACTTTGTTCTTCTTTTTCAAAATTGTTTAGCTATTCTGAGTCCCTTGCATTTCCATATGAGTTTGGGGATCAGCAGAAATTGACAGCCAGATAACTAAAATTCATAAGAAAGCCCCTACTCCTAATAAACAATTAAAACATTTTCTTTCATACCAAGGGTAAAATTGAATAAGGAAGCCTGAGCAGGTACACTTTAGAGTTGAAGAGGAGACAGGTCCTTTGAAAAGGGGACCAAACCAATGGGGAATGGGAATAAAGGAATCAAAAAAATTGGTAAACTTCCCACCCTGTGGAGAGGAATGTTTGTTCAGAGGAGGCAGTTTGATCTAGCACCAGGGAATATTGTGAAAGATAATTGAAATTTTAAAGTCCATTGATCTTCCCAGAAGGGGGAAAAAAGGGTCTCTAAGTAAGCAGTATTGTTGGTTTGTTGATTCTTACAGAAGGAGATTCTCATTCAACCAAGGGAAACAGCTGGCCCTTTATCAGAGCTCATTGCTGTTAAGGCAAGGGGGGAAATAAAAAGAAGAAGAAGAAATTCCTCAGTCTTTTCTTACCTCTCTCTGTGGCCAGCCTAACCTTTGCCCATCTTTTGTTACCCTTCCCCTTTATAAGTTCCCCAAAATAAGAGAGAGGAGAGAGAGAGAAAGAAGAAAACCAAGGTGGGAGATGAGTTATTTGCTGGGGAGAGGAAAAGGATTCCAGAGCATTTAAAATTAAAAATCCCTAAAGTACTGCTAGTAGAGCTACTTGGTAATACAGCAATATATAGCAAAAGTCCCAAGGGCAACCACATACTTTGACTCAGTATCTATTTATCCTAAGGAAATAAGATATGTAAAAAGTATAAGTGGGAATGTCAATGAGAGTATTATTATCTGTAATAACACAAGCTGAAGCAAATGAAATCTCCAAAACAGGAACATGTTTTGTGACACCATGATGTATAAATATGGTAGACTATTATACTGGCTTCCGTGTAAAAATATATTTTGAATTGCATCATTTTTCACTGTCACTACTACCCTAGGTTCAAATCACCATCATCTCTCACCTGAAGTATTACAGTAGCTCCCATCTGGTGTTTCTGCTTTCACAATGTTACCCACCCCCAATCTGCTCTCAGCACACTTAGTAATCCTTTAGAAAACCTTTCAGTCTTTTCTCAAAAGCTCCCATGTCTGCCCTCTCATTTAGTATAAAAATCAACATTTTATTCTTCCCAAGCCCTATCTCATCTGGCCTCTATTATTTCTCTAACCTTATCTGATACTATTTCTCATCTTGCACACTCTACTATGGATGCACAGGCCTCCTCCTACCCCAGAGACTTTGGACTCACTATTCTTTCTCGAACTCTTTTCTCCCAGACATCCATGAGTTTGTTCCCTCACCACCTTCAGATCTTTGTTCCAGTGTAATAGATGAGAATTACTTTCCCCTAATCCTCCTATTTAAAATTGCTATCTTTCCCAAGTCCCCAGCATTTCCTACTCCTTTTCCTTGCTTTATTTCCGAATTGCACCTATCACTTCATTTGATTTATTTATTTGGATTATTTTCTATCTCTCCCCATGTGTTCTAGGAGAGCAGAGATTTGGGTATGTTGCTTGCTACTCTATCCTCAGTGTCTCAACTGTGCCTGAAATAGAGAGCCTTTTAATAAATATTCATTGAATGAATGAATACACCCATAAATGTAACAATTATGAAAACTAGGTCATACTTTTGAAAGTGGAAAAATAAATAAATATAAACTGTGATGAGATGAGCACAGTGGATGTGATATAGTGCACGCTGGGAGCTGTAGAATGGAAGAGATCTGGATTCAAATTAGTGACTCCACCACTTTCTAGTTGGGTGAATTTGGGCAAGTGTACCTGACCTTTCAGTTTCATCATCTATGAAACAGGCATAATAATGCCTCTGTCAAAGTATTGTAAAGTTAAATGAGAAATGCATTTGAACACCTGGCACATAGTAGTTGCTCTATGAATATTAAATCTCTCTTCTCTGAAAGAATATATATTCAGTGGATAAAAACTGTAAAAGTGGGGGCTGGGGTTGCAGTTCAACAGTAGAGCGCTCACCTAGCATGTGTGAGCTGTGGAGCCTCAGCACCACATAAAAATAAATTAATTAATTAATTAAAGCTATTGTGTCCAACTACAACTAAAAACAAAGTATTTTTTTTAAAAACTGTAAATATTGGGGCTGGGGTTGTAGCTCAATGGTAGAGTGCTTGCCTAGCACATGTGAGGCACTGGGTTCGATCCTCAGCACCACATAAAAACAAAATAAAGGTATTGTGTCCATCTACAACTAAAATTTTTTTTAGAAAACTGCAAAAATGGGAATAAATGGATGTTTAAAATATGAGAGTTATGTATTTTTTGTAATTTATTTTTTCATATGCAAGTCCTCCCTGAGAATGGATAGATAATGTAAAATGTGCAAGGCTGGAACTGAGAAGACTTGGGTTCTGAGCTCATCTTTTGCAGGCTGTGTCCTAACCTCTCTGGACTCTTTCCTTATTAGTTCAATGAAGAGGTTGAATTTAGCAACTTTTATTAACATAAATGCTTAAAATTCCATAATTCAAAAAGGCAGGCCATTCCACCTGGTTTTGCCCTACTTTAGCCCAACCTTACTCAGATGTGCCAGCCAGATGTTTTTCATCTTAGGCATAAAAGACTCTATTCTTTGGTACTCACAGGCCAAAAGAAACTGGAGAATTTAGAAAAAGCAGATAAACTTTCCTTCTCTCTGATTCTCAAATAGCTTGTTCAAACTTAATAAAATATGAAAATAAAAACAAGTACTATGCACCTTTGGGTTTAAATCAATTATGAGAATGTTTAGCCATGAAAAAAAAGTATGTCTTCTTTTTCTTTCTTTCTTTTTTTTTTGTTTTGTTTTGTTTTGTTTTGTTTTTAAGCAGTGTCAGCAGTTCTCAACTGTAACTATAACCTTGTACCTACATGGCTATGAGCCGATGTGCAGGAGTGAATGGCTGGAAAGGAATACAACTAGAGCCTTTCCAAGCTCTGGAAATCTCCATGACTTTCTTTTCTTCACGTTGTTACACCGAAGCAGAGGAGAAGAGGATGTTTGGGTTTACAGGCCGATGGCCAGTGTCAGCAAATTTGCAGCCCTGGCTTCACTTCCCTGAAAGGGGGCGGGGGCAGGGGGAGTGTCAGCTGCCCTGGCCTCTCTCCAGCAACTGAGCCACAGAGGATTCAAATACTCCATCAGTTGCAAGGCCCTGACTTTACCCAGCTGAAAACTGACGATCTCATCTGGGAAGGGTCAGTTAAAAAATGACAGAACTGCCCAAAGTAAACACAGGGAACAACCACAACAGAAACTTTCTCCACAATGTTTCTTTATAATTACCAGCCCAACCCACCAGGGCTCTGGCTTGAGTCCCCATCCACTCTCTCTGTTGCCCCCATACAGCCTTGTTGGAGTAAGCCCTAACAGACCTGGGGATTGCTTCTTTGTCCACATGCCTCTCTTCCCTCTTCCCAGAGTTCAGGGAGACTCCAAATTGCAGAGCATTTTAACATAGGAATTTGAAGATTATCAAGCAGGAAGACCCTTTAGAGATCACTGATTAGAATTCCCTAATAGATGAATAAACTCAGCCTAAAGGATATGCCCAAAATTAAGAGCAAGGTTGGGGTAGAACTGGTCACATTATTCCTAACCTAACTATTTTCAGATTATCATACCTTGTCATAAGGGACTAAAAATAAGGAAGTTAACTTTGAAATTTTCTTTTTCCACCTTTTCATTCCAACCAAATCATACTCTGTTGACTTTTAGGGCTGTGTAGAAAAACATATTTTGAATTTAGACTTGAGTTTGAGGACTTAATCTTAACACTCTGTGTAACCTTGTTCTTCAAAGTTGATGAGATATGCTCATGTTACCTATTCACTTCTCCAGAGCCCCATGAGATCAGCATCCAAGTGTAGTGAATAGAACACAGGCTTTAGGGTCCAACAAGCCTCGGAATCCTGTCTCTGTACATCTTAACTGTGTGAACTTGTATAAGCAAATTATCCACTCTAAGACTTACAGATGAGAAAATTAAGGCTCAGAGAGAGTAAGGGTTACAGTCATACAAAAAGGATACAATGCAGCTCAGCCTCCTGATTCCATATCCAAGGCACTTGCTGCCCTACCACTGAGTGTAGAAAGTGAAGGATAACTCTGGGTCCTGGGTCAAAAGTGTCTATCCATATCATCATGGAATAGCATGTTATTTATTAAGCCTTCATCCGCTCAAAGTACCAGGAAACAGATGCCTTAGGGGTGAGGTAGCCTCTTCATGTGCAGCAGCCTTTTTATTAGGTAGCCTTTGTACAGGCATCAATCAAAGAAACCAAGACTGGTATTAATCTCTGGCCTAAGACTGGGAGTTAGACCCAGGAGTAGATATGAGGTCCGCAAATATTCAGCCTTCCTTTCTTCCAGGGATGCTTTTTTGATGGTCTAAAGAATGCTTTGCTCATATTAGAGTCTTCTTCATGCTTTCTCTCTCTCTCTTTTTTTTTAACATTTATTTTTTAGTCGTAGTTGGACACAATAAACTTTATTTTATTTATTTATTTTTATGTGATGCTGAGGATCTAACCCAGGGCCTCGCACGTGATAGGTAAGCGCTCTACTGCTGAGTCGCAACCCCAGCTCCCTTTATGCTTTCTTGTGTCACAATATTTTTTGGTGTATATTCAATTCTCTGATTGGAACAGAGGGATCCAAAGTGGAGTGCTCAAAATGATATACTGAAGTATGTGAAGAAAATATATGAACACTTGTTTTTATTTATTTTAAAATCTAAAATACTAAGAAAATTCAGTTTTATCCATATTTGAAAATTTATACAACTTATATTAAGTGATTGGGAATGTACAGTTTTTTGTCTTGTTTTGTTTTTTGATAGAGTGTCATGATGTCTGGGATAAATGTTTGAGAAAATAAGCTGCCATGAGCTGGAATGTGTTTTGTCCTAATTTGTATCCCATCCCATCCTCATTATCTAGAACTAAATGACCATTCCCTAATGCAGTGAATTTGGCATCTATGTGAACATGATTGGCTTTCTTTGTTTCCCCCCCACCATTTGTCATCCATCTGATATTATATATCATGTTCAATATTCTGCCAAAATCTAACCAAATTTAAAAAATCCATGATTGAAAAGAAACAAAAAGTTGAAATTCCCATGAGAAGATTGAAGTACAAAGCTTGTAGTACCCAAAGATAGTTATTGGCAGTTAGTAAGGCACATACTAGGCAAAAGAAAAGTCAAAAGCAATACTTCATGGAAGGACTCACAGACACAAAGGCAGCATGGAGCACTACTGTCTAAGAAATCAAATGTGGTAGTTCACATAAATGTTTTCCAAAGCATTGCCCTCCTTCTCTCTCTTAAATGCTGCCGAAAACAAGGCAACTCAATGCAGTGAGCGAGGGTCTTGGAGAAAAGTCCCAACTATACCATTTTCCAGGCTGGATGATCTTGGGCAAAACTCCTAACCATGCCCACCTTCTCAACCCCACCACCAGGAAAATAGTTCCTCACCTAAAAAACGAGGAATGGTGTAGTAGTTATGGATGTCCAGTCATGTTCTGAATCAGCCCTGAATATAGATGAAGTTGGTAATTATCTATATGAAACAACTTATACTTTGGCACCACAAGGGTAATGAACCAAAAAAAAAATCACCTGACCACCAAGTCTTCCATGATTCATCACATCCTCTTCTTATGCACTAAATCTTCATGTGGTACCCACTGATCTGCCAATAACATACTTATATACTTGTTTCTTTTCAATCATGGATTTTTAAAATTTGGTCAGATTTAGTCAGCACCAAATGTCAGTCATGTCCATGATATATGTGGAATGCAAAGGAAGTAATTAAACAGTACCTATGTATATGTTTGAATCTATAAAAAATGTAAATGTATACTCATATATGGAAAAAGACCTGAAAGGCACCCACCACGCTTTTAACACTGATTATTCTTAGAGAGTAGAAAAGTGGAGGATAGAGATTTTACCATTTACTTTAAATTCTTCCATATTTTTTCTTGTTTTTAATAAACTATTTTAGTAATAAAAATAAGATTATTTTTAAATACACATTAAATCTTATGTACAAATTTAATAATACTTGTAATAAATGCCACGAGCTTCTTCAGGAAGAGGCTCTACTAGAAGCATATCTGTCTGTTGACACTGTAGTAGAGACTTTGCCAAAGTATGGGTGGGACTCAAGGATTCTGCAGGATAGGGCCCCAAATGGGGAGGCTCTAGTCAGCACCAGAAATTCACAAAGTTACCTCAGACCACTTGTGTTTTCCTCAATTTAACTTGAGTTTTTTTTTTTTTTCCTATAAGGCTTTTTAACTAAAGGAACTATAGGGAACTTTCTACTCTGAAATGCTATGATTCTGAATAATATAGTACATGCAGTAGGCCCATGTAGGAAAGCAAATATGTCATATTCGAGCCAGGACAGAGTTTCATACTTTCCTCCAAAACAAAATGAAATCCATGTAAAATCCTTTTTTTTTTCCCCTACCCCACACCACCCCAGTTAATTAACCTTTCTGTATTTAGGGCATTCTCCCTTTTATGGGCCCTGATAAAATTTCCACTTTTGAAACAGAAAATGTCAGATCCTCATTTCCCAGTCTCCCTTGCAGTTATGCATAAGCATTAGGATTTGTACTAGATTTTGACTTTGGAATGAGTGACCTCAAAGACTGCTGAATTTGTTCTACAGATAGCAGCATTAATTGCAATAACCACATTTGGTTTCCAGATGCTGCAGTGGTGGTAGTTCTATCAGCAAGGAACAGCATCCAGAGTTGAGGTGTCCATGGTCCCAGCAGTATTGTCTACAACGAAGGCATTGGTGTCTTCATGAAATTGTTCTAGCTATCACTTCTACACCTGAGTCTCTAGGCCTGGAAGATGATCAATATCCTTTAATATATTCATTTTCTGCTTAAATTAACTGGAGTTTTATTCTGTTGCTGCAGCCAAAATCCCTGATTAATACTCCCATTTTTTTAAAAATACGTACTTGGTTTTAACAAAAAGATGAAATATATTTAAGAAGAAATGGGTTTTTTTCCTTCCCTTTCTCAACCCTCCTCGCCAATTTTCCCATTCCCTTCTCTAGAGATAGCCATTATTACTGATTTTTTTTATGTATTCCTCCAGAGATGTTCTCTGTACACTGGCATATCTATATATTGAGGAAAAAACATTGAAATTCACCATATACACAAACAGGGTCATTCCATACGTTCGTTGTTTCATACCTTGCTTTTAAACTTAAAAATAGATGTTAGAAATAATTTCCTGAATATAAAGCTTCCCCATTCTTTAAAAAATTTTTTAAATTTTTTTTACACAATACCTTTATCTTATTTTTATGTGGTGCTGAGGATTGAGTGCAGTGCCTCACACATGCTAGGGAAGCACTCTACCACTGAGCTACACAACCACAGCCCTGCCCCATTCTTTTTAAATGCTGCTTAATATCTCTTTGAATTAATATATTATTATATATGTAGACTACTACTATGAAGAGTTGTGTTGCTTACAGCTTCTGTGACTACAAATAATGTTGCAGTGAGTGTTCTTATAAACATGTCTTAATGACCAGTGCAAGCAGATTCATAGGATAAATTTCTGGTAGTGAAGCTGCTGGGTCAAAGAATGTAACTTTTTAATTTTAATAGATATTACCAAATTGCACTTCAATTTTTATCCCCCTAAAAATGTTTTAGACTCCCTATATCTCCAAATCCTCACTTCATCAATTATATTATCAGATTTTAGTAATTTTGTATTGTTTTGATTTTCATTCTTTAAATTATTAGTAAGATTGAGCATTTTTCACAATCTTAAAAGCCATTTGTGAGGCTGGGGTTGTAGCTCAGTGGTAGAGTGCTCGCCTAGCACGTGCGAGGCCCTGGGTTCAATCCTCAGCACCACATATAAAAAAAATAAAGGTATTGTTTCCAACTACAACTAAAAATAAATAAATATATTTTTTAAAAAGCCATTTGTATTTACTTACCTGTATATTCTACTTATGTCTTTTGTTGTTTTCTATTGGATTTTGACCTGGTTTATAATTGCTTTGTAAGAACTCCATAATTTAAGGAAACTACCCTTTGTCATATTAGGGGCAAATATTTTTTCTCTAGTTAGGTTTGGTCTTCCAGTCTTGTTTGTTTTATTTTATTTGTTTTTTGTTCTTTGTTTTGCATAAATCTTTAATTTCAAGGAAGCAAATCAGTCTGTGTTTTGGCTTATTGCTCTCTATTTGCTTACAATGGTTTTTGGTTGGGAAATTTCTCATGATCTCAGTGTTGAAGCTGCTAATCTAGAAAACCAACACTTGAGACTTCTGTTGACAATAGATTCAACACATGCGTTGCACTCCACTCCCTCCTCAAACTCAACCCAAATTTAATGTTTTGATTAATTAACATATTCACGTGATGTAAAAGCCAAAAAAAAAAAAAAAGGAAGAAGCGCAAACCAAAGTTTCTTTCATCCATGTCTTCCATTGGCCCAGTTCCACTTTCTTCCTGTCCATGGGCAAGCATTAGTTTCTTCTATGAGTTTACAGAGTTTCTTCATCCATATGAAGCAAATAAGAATTTAGGTAAATGAATTTTCCTAAAGAATAAGCCTAAAGAAAAAAGAATACACAAGGGACAACAAGGTTAACTTAAAAGTTGGATTTATGTGGATGTGGTAACTGGATCAAGAGATTAGTGCAAGCTGAATACCAGGCCAGTAGATAAGAAAGCTAAAGCAGCCTGCTTTGATATTTCAGAATCTCCCAGATGCTCATCATTTGGAAATGTGAGTGATATTAAGGATGTAAGCAACAGGATGAGTTGAAAGTCAGTTCAGGAAACAACTAGAACTCCAGATTCCCCAGCCGCTTGCTTGTGTCAGGTGAACTGTCCCTTCCTCACTATAGCCAAGGAATGGAAGTTTTGATTTTTGTTTTGTTTTTTCTGGCAGGATGGTAAAACCAAGGGGAAATCAGGCACTGTTGTGTAAAAGGACATCCTGGGGAGGGGGAGAAGGAGATTATATAAAAATTACCTAGAGTCATTGGAGATACTCGGTCTCTGCCTTCTTCCCTTTCTTAGTTGAGAACCCATCAGCCAGCTTGGACATTAGGAAATCTTTCTCTGGGACCCTGACATATTGGAGACAAATGCCCTTAAGGTAATTTGAAAACAACACATCTCTGGAAGGAAAATAAAACAAAAAACTATTATAGCCTCAAAAAGATAAGAAGGATAAGTGCATATATGAAATAAGAACAGAAAGCAATTTTATAAGGAATAGTTAGAGAACAAAAGAAAAAGATCTTATAAATTTAAATATGGCAGTAGACATTTAAAAACTCAGTAGAACTTTTGTAAAAAGAAAGCCAAAAAAAAAAAAGGTGGAAAAAATAGAAAATATAAGAACAAAAGTAGTTTTTTTGAGAGATAATCCCAAGAAATATCTGCTGGGGAGTGGAGAAGTGAGACAAGGAAGCTGATATATCCCTTTAGTTTCTGTGAACAACTGAAACTTGATTTTGTTGGAGCACTCTGGGAGATTTATGCAGAAAACAGAAGCTGGGGTAATTATCTGTTAACCCATCAGTCATTGGTTAAGGGCTGCTCCAGGGAGGAGGGGGTTAATCCCCAACACTTCCTGAACAAACCTTCAGTGGCCTGAAAAAGCACTCAGGCAAACAGATATGTGCTGGCAGTTTAGAAGGCACGGATGTCCTAAGTGCCAAAGAACATGGGCAGGGCCCTGTAGCGATTTGTATCTCCCCTGCACTCTCTCTTAGAAAACTACTAGAAAATGTGCTCTGCCAAAACAAAGGAGTAAATCAAGAAAGAGGAAGAGGTGGAATCCAGGAACCAGGGTGCTCAATACAGAGGTGAAGGGAATCCCCAGGATGTGGTGAATGGAGATCCTAAGAGGACAGCTGTCCAGCAGGCCTGGAGAACAATCAGCCCAGATAGGAGCAGATGAGAGGCTCTGGAAGAACTGTTTTTCAAGATAGAATTGGGACAGTACCAAATTTGTTTGAAAATATTAAGAGAAGACTAAACAACTGATGGCGAGCATGAATTAAATTAGTGACATATGCACAGAAAGAGATAGGCAAATGAAAAAGGAGACAATTATTAACTCTAGAAAAAGCAAAATGCTTTTGAGGAAAGAAAAATCATAATTCATAAATTATTTTATAACAATACAATACAGGTATAGATAGTATTTATTTAGCCATAATAATATAAACATTGAGTATCAATCTAATAATGTGGATAGATGAGCCAAGGAAATATGTTTGGGTGGGGCATGAGAAGGGGTAAAGGATAAATCCCTACTTTCTATAGTGGAAAGCCAATATATAAAATAGTCATTTAGGGCTGGGGATGTGGCTCAAGCGGTAGCACGCTCGCCTGGCATGCGTGCGGCCCGGGTTCAATCCTCAGCACCACATGCAAACAAAGATGTTGTGTCTGCCGAAAACTAAAAAATAAATATTAAAAAAATTCTCTCTCTCTCTCTCTCTCTTAAAAAAAAAAGTTTAAAAAAATGAAATAAAATAGTCATTTAGAGATATGTTGTTTATCAAAAAAGAATTAGTTAATACATTGAATGTGATTTCTTCTGATGCTTGAGAAGTGGGTAGAGGGTGGAGAATTAGTTTTTTGTAATTAGTAACATAAAAGAACTATTTAGTTATTTAAACTATGTACATATTTAGCTTTGATATACATAAATAAAAATCAGAAATCTGTCTTTTTTTTCCTTTTCAAAAACAGGGAGGTGGTGAGATGGAAAATGTGTGTTGTCTCTAGATGATAAGGGAATGGGATAAGTAAAATTAAACTTTGTCATTCCATGCGTCCATCACCCAGCAGGGTCATTGTCCTTCCATGTCTTGTTGAAGCAGAAGAAAAATTATGAGCAAATGTGAAATTTAGATTTAGAAATATTTTAAAGAGCTATTGATATAAAACTGACCTGAAATATGGACCTGCCCTAATAGGTTTTTGAACCAAAGAAATGATTCAAAGGCACAATGAAAGGATTCTATCAAATGAAAAATAAAACCAGGTTTACATTAAGGAATCTACTAACAGTACTTAAATGCCAGTGCAATAGATTCTTAATTGTGTCTGGATATGAGTGTTTTGAAATTTTACTTTAAAATTTATAATACCTATTGTTATTAAAGAGTTAACATTATGACTATTTGATGTATAGTTTTAATTTTAAAAAACAGGAAAATGCTTTGTACAGTCTTGACTAACCGTATCTACAACTACAAGCATTGTTGAGATCTGCAGCCCTCAACAACAGAACCTACCACTTTCTAATTGCAGGCAAAATACCCACAGGAATGCAGCCTGCTGAAGACACAAACAGTCTTACTTTCTGATTTCAATCTCTATCCTGAATCCTTCTCCTTATCTTAGAAAAATGCTCAAAAATACCAATATGAATAGAAATAAAGAAGAAATTTTTCCTTTAGATACCACTCAAACTTTCTCTTTTCCTTCATCACAATGCAGTAGTTCTAAAAAGCACATTTGCTAACTTCCTCTCTTCTTTTCCTTCCTCACCACACACTACTTCTGAACCCCTTGCAGTCTAGCTTTCGCTTTGGCTATTGCTCTGAACCTGCTGGCTCAGAGGTCTCAAAGGCTTCTTACTTGCTAAATTGCTTGGTTCTGCTGAGTCTTTGTCCTCCTCAACTTCTCTTCGCCTTTGACTTTTAAAGCTCTTTTAGTTCTCCCTCTCTCTCCTCTCCACTGTTCACCACTCCCAGCATCTCCCTCCCTTCTGTATCACTCTCCCCCCCCCCCATTTTCATTCTTCTTTTATTATTCTTTCTTTTTGGCTTCCCTTTCTTCTTCTACTCTCTAAAGAATAGGCATCTACTGGGGTCCTGTGACCCCTTGAAAGATCTGGTATCTGCCTATGTCTCCGACCTCATGTGGACCCTGTTCCCCCTAGCTCTATACTCCAGTTACACCGATGTTTCAGTTCCTCTAATCCACTATGTTCTATACTGTCTTAGGACTTGTTCCCTCTACCTGGAACACTTCCTCTGCCAACCCCGCAAAAGCACTTCAACTGGCTATTTCCAGCTCAGCTTTCAGGTCTCAGTTTCATATCAGTTCCTCAGAGTGGCCCTCCCTAAGGGCCGTCTCAATCCCCTCCCACCAAACTAAATCAGTTTCTCTGTTTTTCTATTTTAGAAATAGTTTGTTTTCTTCAAATTATTTATACAGTTCAAAATTATAGACTTTAAGTGTATGGAATTTTTGCTTAAATATTTACCTTTATCTTCGAACCTTAAGTTCCATGAGGATAGGAACCCTGTTTGTTTTATTTAATGCTGTGCACTTAGCATTCAGCATGGTAGATAATAAATTTTTGTTGAATAAATGAATGAACAAAGTGCTTTCTTCATGCCAGGCGCTGCAGTAAGTATTTTACACATTTGCCTGTCTTTTATTCTCACAAGACCTTATGCATATAGGTCTATTGTCAGGCCTATTTTCAGATGAGAAGAGTGAAACTTACAGAGACTAAGTAATATGCCTAAAATTTCACAGAAACATGCCTGTGAGTAGCTATAGAGCCATGAAAGGACATGTCAGAAACTTAAATGCATATTACTAAAGGAAAGAAACCAGTCTGAAAAGGCCATATATACTATATCATTCCAGCTATATGACCTGGAAAGACAAAACTGTGGAGACAGTAAAAGAATCAGTGGTTGTCAAGACAGGGGAGGGAGGATGAGCAGGTGGAGAACAAAGAAATTTTGGGGTAGTAAAACTAACCTGTAGTATACTATAATGTATAATGTTATTATACATTTGTCCAAATCCGTACAATGCATAATAACACCAAGAGTGAATCTTAATGTGTGCTATAAACTCTGGATGATTGTACTGTGTCAATGTCGGTTCATCAGTCCTAACAAATTGTTGAGAGTTGTATCACTCCGTTGAGGGATACTGGTAATGGGAAAACTATGCAGGATAGGGCAAGGGGTGTATATAAATCTTTGTATCTTCTGCTCAAATTTTCTGTGAATTTAAAACTGCTCTAAAAATAAAATCTTTGTTTAAAAAATGAGTGACAGAGCTAGAATTTGAAAACACATTTGTCTGACTCTATGTAGGACTCTTAGTTATTGCGTGTGTATATGTATGTGTGTGTGTGTGTGTGGTATATCTATATACACACTCAGTGTATATTGCTTCCTATTTGACAAATCTATTACATTCACCTTCCAAACCTTCCCTGACACGTATTTCTTCTTTATCTGTTTCGATGGTCCCCCTGTGTCCTTCTAGGATCTGTGCCAGGCTAGATAATGATTGGGGTTGGGGAACTGGGATCATGGTGAAGATTGGGAGGTTCCGGCAGCCTTCCTTTCCTAACACATGTTTCTAAGAAGCCTTCGGGAAACATGTGAAATAGGAAAAGCACTGTGGTGGCCAGTGTTCTGACAGCCTTCCTGCCTTTATATACGCTTCTCATTTTCAGCCTTCCCCCAAGGCTTTGGATTGCTTCCCATTGTGCTGCCCTATATGGGGCCTTCTCTTACGGCTTCAAATGCATATTCTAGTCCCTTCCACCAACAAAATGAGCCTATCCTGGAAAATGTTCACAACAGAATGGTAAATTTTTTAAAAATGTGATATTACGGGGCTGGGGATGTGGCTCAAGCGGGAGCGCGCTCACCTGGCATGCGTGCGGCCCGGGTTCGATCCTCAGCACCACATACAAACAAAGATGTTGTGTCCGCCGAGAACTAAAAAAAAATAAATATTAAAAAATTCTCTCTCTCTCCCTCTCTCTCTCTCTTTAAAAAAAATTTTTTGATATTACATAAAGAGTAAGTATTGAATTTTGTCCGAGAGAGAGAGAGAGAGAGAGAGAGAGAGATAGAGGTAAAGGAAATATATTTAAAAAGTGAATAGTGATTCTTTGGGAAGGTGGTTAACAAGATATTTTGCTTTTTTAAAATATTTATTAGTTGCCAATGGATTTTTAACTTTGTTTATTTATATGTGGTTCTGAGGATCGAACCCAGGGCCTCATACATGTTAGGCAAGCGCTCTACCACTCAGTTGTTTTTTTTTTCCTTTGTTTTTCTTTTTTTTTTCAATTCTGTTACATCTCCACAGTGTTATATATTATTACATAAACAAACCCTGATCCTCAGTTACCTCATCTGTGAGTTTAAAATGGCCATTCCAGTCTTTCAGCATTATTGTGAGGATCAAAGGTTCCTAATGTATAATAGTCAGTTGGTTTCCCTAGAGTAGATAGAACAGCTTCAAAGAAGTTAAGCAGGAGGTGATGGCCTGCATCCTTCTGTGCAACATTAGGTGTCACCATTACTGCAATGCAGGGCATGCCAGTGGTGCTGCTCAGTATGGACCTCTGTGTGTGCTGTGGGTAAATATGGTATGAGGGAGCTGGTGGGACATCTTGAATTTGGAATGGTCAGCAAAGAAAAGCAAGAGAGGCAGAAAGTTTGAGTGGAGGAAGGTTGACTAAATGAGGACAATTTAATCCATTAGAAAACCATTTCATAGTTTGGTGCAGAAATCTGATGGGCCAACTGAGAAGGGAAGAGGGACCAAGATAAAGTAGAAAACCAAGTGAGGAAGTCAAACAATTCCCTTTAACAGGAAGAATGCTCTGTTTCCTCATTTCTTCCATAGATACCTCTGGCAATTGGAGTGAGCAATGTAACTTCCTTATTATCATTTTCCATAGCCCATGGGAAGATGTTCTTTCCCTAGGAGGAGTGTTCCCTGCGTCCCTCCTTCTGGCCATATCTATGATAAGTTGTTGTTCTCTGGGGACTGTTTAGGTAGATGTTACCAAAACATATAGTCTTGCTTCTGATTTATCTCAATAGGGAAGGCTCATTGTCTTGAATCCCACATTTTCTTATTTGTGACTTCACTTTAATCTTTTGTCTCCAAAAATATTGGGCTGTTTTGTCTCTTTGTGCATAGCTATGTCTCCTGTAGATTCCCCTTAAAATTCAGCAACTCGGGGTAGAATTGGCTACCCACAAAAGATATTCACAGCTGGGAACAGTGGCACACATCTGTAATCACAGGTACCCAGGAGCCTGAGGCAGGAGAACCAGAAGTTGAGGCCAGCCTGGACTACTTAGTGAGACCCTGTCTCAAAATAAAAAAATAAAAAGGGCTGGGGATGCAGCTTAGTGATAGAGAAACCCTGGTAGCACAAAAATAAAAATCAGTAAAAATATTGATAATCCACTCCTTTCTGAGAGGTCACTGGTACTCTTTCCCTATTCATCTTGTCAAAATCTACATGTCTCCTTTCATTCCTAATTTTATATCTGAAAGATTATATAGCAACATTGGCTTATTACTCTGCTTTCTGTTGCTAGTAATACAATACCAAAGACTAGGTAATTTATAAAGAAAATAAGTGTATTTTGGCCAGTGGTTCTGGAGGTACAAGATCAAGACATCACATCTGGTTATGGCTTTCCTGCTGGCAGAGTTTTGAGGTGGTACAGGATATCACGTGGCAAGAGACAGGGAGCACACATGTGGTTGTGTGTATCTGGTCTCTGTCTTTTCTTATAAATCCACCAGGATTGAATAATGGGGGCTCCACCCTGATGACCTTATCTAATTCTGACCACCTCCCTAAGGCCTCACCTCTAAACACTATAGTTGGATTTAGTTTCTAGTTTCTTAATACACAGGAATTAAATTTCAGCACATGAAGGCTTGGGGGATACTGAAACCATATCCAAACCACGGCCATGGGAAACATTTGTGATATTAAATAATGAAAAGAAGAAGACATGTAAACTGCATGTAAATTATAATTGTAACTATGTAAAAATAAATGAGAAATTATAAATACAGTACAAGGAAAATAGACTTAAAAAATAATAAAAGATATGGTAAAGTGCTAGGATTGTGGATTTTTCTTATTCTCTGTTATTCTAAAAATTTTGATATAATGAAAAAATATTTTTCATAATAAAAAAACAGAGTAACAAAGTTTGTTTAAATAAGTAAAACATGAAAGCTAGTTGTAGATAAGGATTTGTGGAAGTAAATATAGATAGTACCCTACTCAGTGTGTGTGTGAACTGATGGAGAAATATGACTACAGAACTGTTAAGAAAGGCATGTCATTATTAACCATTTGTTACCCTTGCAGTCCACTCTGAGTATCATCAGAAGGAAGAAAAACAGGAGGAAGACTTCAGACCTGTTGGCATTTGAAAAGAGCTAAGGGTCTGGAGTCCAAGCACATTAGAGGGTTGGGGGCTTATAGGGAGACCATGTAGAAACTAACTAAATTTAGGGATTTCCAGGAAGTGCCTCAAGCATGGCAGGGTGAAACTGTGACACTGTTTATTTTTAGATGTTCTGTTAAAAGGAGTATTTTTCACCTCTCACTAAATTAGCTATACTCCTTGGAGCCATGGACATCTTTCTGCTGCAGCAGCAATAGGATCAAAGCACGTGTTTAGAAAGAGAAGTGAAAAACACCAGATGTGAGCAAAACCACAAGGGGAATTTCAGACAGGCAGCATGCACCAGATGACCCAATTTGGAATGTGGCCCAGTCCCTAGGATAGACAGACCCTCTAAGGATGAGGTTGGGCAGACAGAGGTTATTGATCTGGATTTAAGCCACATGTTGCTAACTTGGTCTGTGACCTTGCTCAAGCCATTGACCTCCTCTAAACCACTTTCCCCATCTGTAAAATGCAAGGACTGCTTATTTCCTCTCAGGAATAGCTAATGGAAACCATGCTAAAAATTAGAGGTAATAATGAGGTATGATCTTGTGATCTTGAAGAGCAGTGGTAAATTAATTGTGAGTATAAAAAACCACAATGTAGACACACACAGTGTGTTGATACACATTTTACAGGAAGAATGTGTATAAAAATACAGGATTAAAGATTGTGTCACATTAGTTCACAAAGTAAATAATCAGCATGTTGACAATTGAAGGGGTGTGACAGGGCATAATTTTTTTTCCTCTTGCACATAGCTCTTTAGGACTCCTGGGGTCAGAATAAGGCATACTGCTTAGCGCATAAATGATAATATAGAATAGAGCTTACTTCAAATTCCAGTTCTCTTTACCATTTGGTTACCGTGTGGCCTTGAATAAGTTATTCCCTAGTTTTTTGCTTTGGTTTCCTAATCTATGAAATGGGGCTAATACTAATACCTATCTCATATATTTGTTGTGAAGACTGAATAAAATAATAAATCTATAGAGCTTAGAAGAGTGCCAAATAGATAATGTTAGCTGTTCTCCCTAAACCCTAAACGTGGACTTTCAAGCTCCCTGCATTTTAAAATTTCATTTCAGCTTTCTCATCCAAATGTTTCCAACATTCTTATTCCATTTAAGAATATTTCCTGTCTGTTTTATTCATCTATGTAGGACACTGCTCCCTCCAGACTTCAGTCTTACTCACTCCCCACCAAAGCCATTAATTTACTCCTGTTCACGCCAACTTTGAGTCAAGTTTGACCCTACAAACAGAAATCTATGAAGCATCATGAAGCCTATGTTCTCCTACTTCTGGGCTTCTTACACAACAGGATGATGTTAATCACAGGGGGTGTCCCATTAAAAACTAAAATTTCTGTTTTTCATCTATCTGATAGAAAAAATTTGCAGCTGTAGCCTCACAGTATGGGACAGGGTATTGTCTTGGGATCATGCCTTAAGAGGATAGGACAGGAAAAGGAGTTTCGGATGCAGTGAACCTAGCCCCTCTTGGAGAGAAGTTGTCTTTAGAGAGGAAGAGGGATGTGGTACTGGATCTAGGAGGGAAGATGCTGGAATTCATCTTAGGTCTCACATATCCAGGAAATGACTCTACATGAGAACACGGGGGTGGGGATGGGAACTGATCCGTGAGACTCGTAATATTTTGGATTCAGGCCCATTAGGGAACAGTGGGGACAGACCCAAGTGGAATGTTGGGGAATCATTTTTCCCTAAAGTACCAATATGAATCTATTTTACTTTTGTGCTTCATGAAAGCAGCAGAAAGAGACAACACAACTGTTCTCGGGACAGTGTCTAATACAGTTTCTCCAATAATAGCATCAGTCCTTTCCAAGAGCATCCTTATTTTCCACTGCCAAGTTTGATTATGTAATCATTGTTATTATTCTTCCCTTATCACCTTCAAATCACTTGGTTTTTTTCATCACTCTACTATATCATCTTATAGGATGTTTTACTGTAAGATGATTCAATTCCATAGAATTTCTGAGCCTCTAATATACAAGACTAAATCCAAGTGTACACAAAGCTGGGTAAAACATGGGTGTTGCTCTCAAGGAGCTGATAGCACATGATTAAGGCAGATTTAAATTGATAATTGACATTTAATTCAGTGATGATCTAGATTATTCTAATTACCTTCCCTACTGGTTTGCCTTATCCTTTGCGTTTACTTATGCACCTACTGCATGCTAGACATTGGGCTGGCCTAATGATGCAAAATCAAATAAAACACTATCTTTACCTTTAGGTAACTATGATGTGAAAGGACCAGGCTCAACCATATACCTGACTGACTAAAATTGAACTGGCAACACTGAGAATTCCCCTTTGCTCTCCTTGGAGTGAGGTGTATGTTCTTCGTCCACCCATTATGGATTTGAGTTACCAATGAGATATTTTAAGTTCTTGCATGAGTCCAATTTCGGAAGCATCTGAGGATAAGAGGGAGAAGGACAAATCTCCATGATAATGATGAGTCACTGGTAACTCCATGTCATAAGCTCTTCATACCATGCCCTAAACCTATATGGGTTATAATCTTTTTTTTTTTTTTAAGAAAGAGTGAGAGAGAGGGAGAGAGAGAGAGAGAATTTTTTTTTAATATTTATTTTTTAGTATTTGGCGGACACAACATCTTTGTCTGTATGTGGTGCTGAGGATTGAACCCGGGCCGCACGCATGCCAAGCGAGCGTGCTACCGCTTGAGCCACATCTCCAGCCCCGGTTATAATCTTTTAAATATGCACATGTGAAATATTTTTGGTTTGTCAATGAACTATCTTGAATAATTAAAGGTAAGGCTGGTAATATAAGATCCCAAGGAAGGATGTGGGAAGGGGTCCCAAGGAAATTTTTTTTCCTTATTAGAAGGAGCATTTTAAATGAAGTCAAGTATTAGATTTCAATTGATGGCAATAAAATTACTCCTTATAATACCAGGGTTTACAAGCTGATGTAATTGCTGAATAAGGGATGTGGTAAATCCCCTCAGGGCTTTGCCTACACAGAGACCCCAAGACATGGATGGATGACTCACTGTAAAGAACTAAGCCAACTATTGATTAACTGTGCTTACAGAGCATTGTAATATTAGAATAGGAAAGGGCATTACAGATGATGTTGAATTACTAGTACAAGCATAAAATTTGGAATAAGGTGGTTCTATATTCAAATTCTGGCAGACTCTTCTTTGCCTCTCATGTAGCCTTGGGTAATTTATGTCTTATCACCATCTAGCAGAGCTGGCAACCTAATGCTGAGTTCACAAAATCTGACTATTTCTTTTTTTTTTTAAATGAAAGCTAATGAAGAAAGATTTTGAGAGAGAGAGAGAGAGAGAGAATTTTTTAATATTTATTTTCTTTTTTTTTAGTTTTCAATGGACACAACATCTTTGTTTGTATATGGTGCTGAGGATTGAACCCGGGCTGCACGCATGCCAGGCAAGCACGCTACTGCTTGAGCCACATCCCCAGCCCCAAAATCTGACTATTTCAATAACTTAAGAAAACGGCAAAGAAAGCACACAAACATACACCAAGTACCTTTTCAAAATCCGGGGATGGCTCTGTGACCTCAGGGGTCCATGGAAAGAGAGGGAGCCCCTGGAATTCTTTATTCATATAAGAATAAGGGAACACACAAGAAGAGAATATATAAGAATATAGGGGACACACAGGGGAGTTTCCATGAAACATTCTATCCCAAAAAAGGCAAAGGGGTAGGATTACAAAGGAACAGGTGAGTGTAACTCAACCCCACTGGGTGATGCCCACTCCTGGAGCCACACCTCATTATCTGAGCGTGGGTAAAAGTCCAATGTATTGTGGGGTGTAATAGCTGTCCCCTTTACTCAGGACTTAAAGATGTGTACTTAGCTCCTATCCAGAGCAGCGCCCGACAATATCTCTGCTTCACTATTTTCTCATTTGCTTAACATAGATAAATATTCCTAACTAGGAGGATTCTTTTTTTATGTCTTAAGTGAAGTAATGTGGTTGAGGACATTTGGCAGAATAGACACTCCATAAATACTTTGTTCTTTTTTAAATTTTACAGATAGAGACCAAAGCCTGATCTAGCTTGCTTGAGGCCCACAGTTAAGCAACGGCACATCTGGATTAAAACCCCTGGATTCCTAACTCCTCAGCCACCTGTCAATTGTTTCCATAATGGGAGCTGTAGCAAAGATAATTGCAAATGCATTTACTTCCAATGTGTAAAGCTGGAAAGAATTAAATAAAAAGAAAGGAGGAGACTGGTGTGGAGTAGGAGGTGTAAGAAGCAGATTTACTTTCCTGGTTTTGCATTACCTCTCTGAGTTGACAAAAACTGAGCATATACCCACTAATAGCAGAGGGAAGTGACAGAGCATTTCCAACAAGGGATTATGATTGTGTCATATCAATCCATAAATAACCTACATGTTCACAATTGGAGAGGGTGTGATAGGGTATGTATTTTTTTTTCTCATCACCCATAACTCTTTTGATCCCCTGGGGTTACCTCAGATCTAATTTTCCAGAAAGTCTGATATAAGTCTTGCATTGGAATTCTGAACTTGCTAATGTGCAAATTGACAGAAAAATGCCAATTCAAGATATATACATGAAAAATCGCTTGAAACCTAAAAATTACTTCAATATGGAATTGGTGCTCCTCATGAATAAAAGAGTCCTGGGTCAGACAGGATGCATGACAGTTTCCCTGGCATGAAGGACCCAGAATAGGGAGTTTTATTTGTTGATAAAACTTTATTTTATTTATTTATACATGGTGCTGAGAATTGAGCCCAATGCCTCACGCATGCCAGGCAAATGTGTTACCACTGAGCCATAGCCCCAGTCCTCATTTGCCAAATATTGAATGCAAGACACTTGCTACATTTTATTTTCCTTTATCAGATCTGCATGAGATAGATAGCACTTTTCCTTTTATAGGTAGAGACAGGGAGGCTTAGAGAGATTGTGACTTGTCCAGTATCATTCAGCTGGCAAGGGACAGATTCTGACAGAACCTGGGTTATTCCAAACCCAGAATGTGCTTTACCTCAGACTCTACTACCTAATATTATGAGGGTGGGAGGAGTGGATGTTAAAGCTCAAATTAAAGGAGTTTATACAGATTTATTACAATCATTTACAGAGAGGACAATCCCTAGGAGCTGCCTATACTTAAATCATTTTCATCTTGTTGACTTTCTTATTCATGGCCTCTCCTCTGATCTGAGAGCATCAAACCACAGTTAACCTCTTTCACCTCATTTGTTTTTGGTGTCAGTTCTCATCCCACATTTGGCAGCTTTTAGAGGGAGCCAAGGAGCACCACTTCTTGCCAAGTAGGGGAGCATGAGTATAGGAAGCCACATAAACACACGTGCATCAATACCCATACATACATGCATATCTATACATTTATATTAGTCTGTTATATTCAGAAATTAATAATTAAAAGGCATTTCATTATTCTGATAGTGCGTATGTCATGTATAAATAATTTCCAAAGTTTGGAGTGAAAAAATATTTTGATAAAGCCACAGAAAATGGAGAGACATGTACTAAAGAGAATACCAACAGACTGAGAACCCTTTGGCTTCATCCCCTGCCTTGCTACAAGATTATGCAGATCCTCACCCTTAGTAGGCAGTGATTTTGAGGCAACCTCAGTGTTTCTTCATCCACTGACTCTGAGTTTTCTCTCTGGTATCTACCTGTAGATCTCAAGCAATGGTGGTCATCAGTCCATAATCTCTTCAGGTTCAGGGTCACATCTGTGGAATTCTTGCTTTTGTGGTTTGGTACCACACGCAATTAGCTCAGTTTGATGATGACAACATTTCTCACACTTGCTACTGCTTTCCATTTGGTTTGTTCAGGAGATGGACAAAAGATTTTGAGACTCACTTAATTATGAATATCCCAAAACTGTTGAATTTATTTATTAAATATGTACTGGTTGAACAGCATGATAATATTATTGCATTTTTTGCATTAACCCTTTAATGATTACAAAACACACCTATGTTTAATGTCACAACTAGACTTCCCAAGAATCCTTTGAGAAGGGTAAAAGGGATAAAAATATTATCTGCTTCATGAGGTTTTTGAGAATTAAGTGCTCTAAACAACAAAAGCACTCAGCATTGGGTGCTATCATAAACATTCATTAAATGTTTCTAGTAGCACACTTATTAGGCCATATCACTGATAAGGAACCACAGTTCTAAGATGCTAAAAACTTGCTTGAAGATTGCATAGTGAAGTAGTTGAATTCAGTTAAGAATCAAAGTTTCCAGGCTCCAAACCATTTTACCTCTTTTAGGAAATTATCAGTTAAGACTGCAGTGACAGAAGGGAAAAAAGCAGAGCCTCAAAGGAAGAGTATACATGACAGGTTTTATGGTGGGTGAGTAGGCAGAAGTGTTTAGGGGCAAACCAGAGCTCAAGGGAGAGGGTGAGGCCCTGTCATGTACCACAAGCAGCTGTACTATTCATTTTTGGTTCCTCAAATGCTTTGTCTTCCCTCAGCACCTTCACATACGTTTTCCTTCTCCTCTGTCTTCTCCCCCTCCCCAGCTCTCCACCTGAATAACCCTTGTGCTTCTAGGCTCAGCCAAAATATCTCTTCTTCAGGGAGGCTGTTCCCAGGCCCCCATCTGCACCTACCGATACAGGCACTCAGCACCCTCAGTGTCTCCTTTGAAGAATACTTGTCCAGTATCTGTCTTCCCAGCTAAAACATATGCATTCAGAAATCATCACTTTATCTTGCTTTCTAGATGATGCATCCCCAGCACCTTTATGATGTCTAAGACATTTGTCAAATGCAGATTAGGTGCTAGCCAATATAAATATGGAGAGGAAGAAAACTAAGAAAAAGGTGGGAAATCATGGAAAACGTGTTACCATTTTCTCCAGAACAACTCTGAGTGGTACATTGGAGGAGCCAGGCAATGAGAAGAGGCAGAGGAAGCAACCGAAAGAAAGATACTTAACACAAGAAAGCTTTGGAGTAGTCAATCAGTTCATCCTAAGAGCCCACAGGTACAGCAGGCCTTTTGTAGACACATGAAAGGTGGCTGAGAATTAGCCATGTCTTCCACACTGCCTCTTGTTTGTCTGTCTGCCCTTTGACATTGACCACTGGAGCATTCTAGGGAATACAGTGACAGACAGGCTAAGAGGAGGAGGGAGGGAAGAAAGTTTCCACCAGGATGATAGATTTCTGGCTCTGCCCCTTTGACAGCAAATGGTACTGGTGGTGGGACTTTCAGCAGGAAGTATCCACCTTTGGGAAAGAATCATGCAGGAGGTGAAAGCAATTCCTCTCAGGGCTGGGGTCTCTTCCTTCTGCAGTCCTAGGCAGCAGTGCCTGGTGTCTCTCTTGTGCTTCTTCCTGGGTTAGGGCGGCACCGAGGGAGGATGAGATGCTGGAGCTTCAGCAGGGGCCATTCTGTTTATGTTCCCACTCCCTCGCCCTGGGAAGCCCCGGGTTCCCACACTCACTGAGGCAGGAAGGTCACCACGGACACCTCATCTGTCTGGCCTGCTGACTAACTACAGATAAGCAGCAGCTGCTGCCTCCAAGTTAGGGTCAGACTGCCCACCCTGGACCCAGGCAGGAGAAGCCTCAGCCCCACCCTGACACACACAAGTCCTGCCCAGCGACTTGTGCTGCTGCTGAGCAGGCTCATGAGATGGCCTCTGGGCCCAGAAAGATGTGCTCTGCCTGCGTAGCACCAGGACGGAGATAGACCAGGAAACGAGAGGTCTTAAGCATGTCTTCCTGACAGCCTGCTGAGAGCTTTGCTTTTCTAACCCTACCTCATTTACTGAGCAGTTTACCACTCTGCAGTACTCCACTGCAAACATTGTCTCACATGACTTTGACCACCATCTGTGAAGACGGAAGAGCAGGTGTTTTTTTGTGTCCATTTTACAGATGAGTAAACAGCCTCAGGATGTTTGAGAGCCTTGCCCAGATTCACACAGTCTGTGGTAAATGTAGTTTTTCTGCCTCCTGTTTGGTGGATCTCTCTACTACCTCATGTGAGCACACCAAGCCAAGTAGACACTTTTTTTTTTTTAATCCCTGAAAGAAAATTTTTTCTCCTAGGTTTAACTTGTTTTTCGCCCAAGCCTGAGGTATAGAGAGAAACGCTTCAGTCTTGGAATTTGTGTCCAGTTCCTCTTTTTGCCAGCAAAACGATTTAGCAGTTGTGTGATCTTGGACTTGGTTTTCCTGAATATTTTCTCCCATACGTATAAATGGAGGTAATGTTGCTTAACTTGAAGGGTTGTTGTAGAGGTTAAAAATAAGCATCTATTGACTGTTTTGACATCCTAGCACTTTATGTGCATTGATTAATTGAATTCTCAATAATCCTATGTTTTTTTCATATATGTTATCACATATGCTGTGCTATTTCATGTACAAATAGGAAACAGTGACATAGAAGAAAAGAAACTTGCGGCACTTTATATAGCAAGCAAGTGGCAGATTTAGGATTCCAACCCAGGCTGTCTGATTCCAGAACCAAGTCCTTAATCTCCATGCTGTATTGACTATGCAAATTACACTTTCTCTCTAAAATAGGTACTCAGCCAACAACTTGCAAAGAATTGGAACTGGCTTGATATCTAAGAAAACTGAACAACAAACTACCTGAACTCATTAGCTAATCAAAAGTATCTTTAATTTATTATGCCATGGTTTCTAATTTCCTGTCACTAAATTTATTCCTTTAGAGGAGAAAGTCACCCTGAGGAATTTTGCCAATGTCTAGAGTCATTTTTGATGGTCACAACTGTGAGGGTGCTATTAGCATCTAATGAGTCAGGCCAGG
This sequence comes from Urocitellus parryii, assembly GCF_045843805.1. Taxonomy (NCBI): domain Eukaryota; kingdom Metazoa; phylum Chordata; class Mammalia; order Rodentia; family Sciuridae; genus Urocitellus; species Urocitellus parryii. Next base: position 100,215,851 of record NC_135541.1, read on the forward strand.
GAAACTGCTAAACATCCTATAATGCCCAGGACAGTCCCTCAACTAAGAATTATCTGGTCCAGCTCGGCATAGTAGCACACACAACTGGGGAGGCTGAGACAGGAGGACTGCAAGTTCAAGGCCAGCATAGGCAACTTGACAAGACTGTCTCAAAATAAAAAATAAAATAAGAAGGGCTGGAGGTGTGTCTCAGTGGTAAAGCACCCCAGGGTTCAATCTCTAGCACACACACACACACAAAATCTGGCCCCAAATGATGGCAATTTAGAAGCTGTTTTAATATTGAATATTAAGACTACTTTATTCTTGAAATGCCTTGTTAATACCCAAATTTGTCACAAAGAATAGCAAAGAAATACTCTGCCATCTACTGACATGTGGTTCAGCATATGCCACCATTTGTAGTGAACTATTGTTGCTGGGGCTGCTGTTGTTGCCAAGTAAAGGAGACATGTGCCTTAGAAATGGTCAGGCTGCATCAGGACTTGTGGTAGCATTAGAGAATTAAAGCTGTTTTTCCAAGGAATCTCCATACTGCTTTCCATATTGATTGCACCAACTTGCAGTTCCACCAGCAATGTATGAGTATGCCTTTCCCCCCACATCCTCGCCAACACTTATTGTTGCTTTTTCTCATAATAGCTGCCATTGTGACTGGAGTGAGATGATATTTTAGAGTAGTTTTGATTTGCATTTCTCTAATTGATATAGATGATGAACATTATTTCATATATTTGTTGATTGATTGTATATACTCTTCTGAGAAGTGTCTGTTCATGTTCTTGGCCCATTTATTATTGGGTTATTTGGGTTTTTTGGTGCTTAGCTTTTTGAGTTCTTTATATACCCTAGAGTTTAGTGCTCTATCTGATGTGTGAAGGGTAAACATTTGCTCCCAAAATGTAGGCTCTCTATTCACCTCACTGATTGTTTTTTTTTTTTTTGCTGATAAGAAACTTTTTAGTTTGAGTCCATTACATTTATTGATTCTTGGTTTTAATTCTTGTGCTATAGGAGTCTTAATAAGGAAGTTGGGGCCTAATCTCACATGATGAAGATTAGGGCCTACTTTTTCTTCTAGTAGATGCAGAGTTTTTCTGGTTTAATTCATAAATCCTTGATCTACTTTGAGTTGAGTTTTGTGCATGGTGAGAGATAGGAGTTTAATTTCATTTTATTGCATATGGATTCCTCTCTTTGATCTATACCCAAAGGACTTAAAAACAGCACACTACAGGGACACAGCCACATCAATGTTTGTAGCAGCACAATTCACAATAGCTAAACTGTGGAAGCAACCAAGATATCCTTCAGTAGATGAATGAATTTTAAAAATGCGGCATATATACAGAATGGAATATTACTCAGCAATAAAATAAAATCATGGCATTTGCAGGTAAATGGATGGAGTTGGAGAAGAGAATGCTAAGTGCAGTTAGCCAATCCCCAAAAAACAGATGCCAAATGTTTTCTCTGAAAAGAGTCTGACTCATAGTGGGGTAGGGAGGGGGAGCATGGGAGGAATAGAGGAACTGTAGATAGGGCAAAGAGATGGGAAGGGGAGGGAGGGAGAAAGGGGTTAGCAATGATGGTGGAATGTGATGGACATCATTATCCAAAGTACATGTATGAAGACGTGAATTGGTGTGAACATACTTTATATACAAACAGAGGTATGAAAAATTATGCTCTATATGTGTAATAAGAATTGTAATGCATTCCACTGTCATGTATTTAAAAAATAAAATCAATTAAAAAAAGCTGTCTTTCTGTCAAATTATGTTACCAATCCAGGAATTGCTGACATGTCTTCCAAAATGCTGAAGTAGGTCATAAATAAACTCACAGCAATGCCATTTTCTTTTAGCATGCAACTCTATGCATCCCTGATATCTCTTGGTTCATAATTTTTGTTTTGTTTTCCTATTTTGTGTACATTAAACAGATTTCTACAGTTTGATTTTCTTGGCCTCCTTTTAGAAACTTACATTTTCAAAATGGTAAAAACTTACTTTGCCAAACAAAACTTTACCCAAAAGAACAACCTTGGTACTCTAGACATATGTGAAGCATCTGTGATGCTTGGCAGCGTATTCAGCTTTCTTACAGTGTTGGAGAACACTGTGCCTGACATCATCATGATTCACTGATTTTCATATTAATCATGCATTTGCTTCAAAAACTCCATCAATAATCCTGAAAGGAGTTCTATCCTTTTCAGCTAGGTTGTGATCCAATAAGAAAATATCCCTGTATCTTTTTTTTTTTTCTTTTAGAGAGAGAGAGAGAGAAATTTTTTTTTTTTTTTTTTTTGTAGATGGACACAACACAACGCCTTTATTTTTATATGGTGCTGAGAATTGAACCCGGGTCCCGCCCATGCTAAGCGAGCACTCTACTGCTGAGCCACAATCCCAGCCCAACCCTGTATCTTAACAACAAAATAGATTAATCTTTTGTTTGTGCTGTGTATTTCATGAGTTGGTTGCTATCCTGTTTCACGTCCTCTGCATTTGTGACTCCTGCCCAGGGACATGGCAGGATCATAGTGAGAGAAAAGAACAAGGGTGGAATGATTTGATTACCCTTGTAGGTTCTGGTCAAAATTGGCAAAAAAATCACATATGCTCACATTCTATTGGCAAGTCAAAGGCCAAGACAGATACCAAATTCCACAAGCAGAAGCAGCAAGTATTCTAGACAATAACAGAAGCTGCCACTGGAGTTTATCTTTGCCTCCATGAGCTGTCTCAGATTCAGGGTCTTGGCCTTGAGTCAACTTTTCAAGAGGTTTTTTTTTGTCAAGACGTGGTAAAAATGCAAAGTGAAAGGGTCGAAAAGGTAAAATTGTTCAATTCTAATGACACTTGATGAAGAACAGGGTGAGTGAAAAAGATAAAGAGTCAAGGATAACTTCTAAGGTTCCAGCTTGGATGACTAATGAATGATAGTGTCAACCATTGAGGTAAAGAACAGAGAAGGAAAGGGAGGGTTAGAAGAAGAGAGGACCTGTTTATTCTTGACCCAATGAACAAGAGATGTCTTCAGGACATTTATGTAGAATGAGGCAATAGACAGCTGGATATATAAGTAAGACTCCTGAGAAAGTACTGAACTGGAGACAAAGAGCTGAGATTCAAAAGCATTTGAATAGTAAGAATAGCCATTGAGGTCATATTCACTGAGCAATTATGCATCAGGCACTGTGCTAAGTAATTTACATATGTTTTCTTATTTAGTTCCCACAATAACCCTAGAAGTTAGTAGATGAGGAAATAAAGCCTAGAGAAGCTTAAAAAAAGTCAAAATAAAATTTGGACTAGGTCTCACAGCTAGGAAGTTCAAAAAGCATTCGAATCTTTTGCCTCTGCAACCCGCATTATAACAAGTTATGTTTAGTTGGAAATATGAGAGTTGTTATTGTTTAGGTATTAGGTCTTCCCCCAAAAGCTTATGTGTAAAACGATACAAGAATGTTTGGAGGTGAAATGATTGGGTTATGAGAGCCTTAATCTAACCAGTTCACTAATCCACTTGAATGGATTAACTAGGTTGTAACTGTAGGCAGGTAGGGTGTGGCTAAGGAAGGAGATCACTGGGGGCGTGCCTTTGGGGTTTATATTTTGTTCTTGTTGAGGGAGCTTTCTCTGCTTCCGGATGCCGAGCTGCTGTCCTCTCCCACACCTTCTGCCATAGTGTGCTGCCTCACTTTGACTGAGACCTCTGAAACCATGAGCACCAACTAAACTTTTTCCACCTCTAAAATTGTTATTGTCAGAGAGCTGAGTGCAGTGGCGCACTCCTGTAATCCCAGTGGTTCAGAAGGCTGAGGCAGGAAGATTGCAAGTTCAAAGCCAGCCTCAGCAAAAGCGAGGTGCTAAGCAACTCAGTGAGACCCTGTCTCTAAATAAAATATAAAATAGGGCTGAGGATGTGGCTCAGTGGTCAAGTGCCTCTTGGTCAAGTATCAAAAAAAAAAAAAAAGACATTCTTCTTGTCAGGTCTTTTGGTCAGAGCAGTGAAAAAGCTGACTAAAACAATAACTAATGAGAACATCCAGGCATACTAGATAGAAAAGAGCAGAGCAGTGGACCAAGGATAGGACGGACATATGTATATTTAAGGAACAGGGAGAAAAAGAAGGAAACTTGAAAGAAAACAGAGAAAGGGCAGGTAAGAAGATACCAGAAGGGTACAAATCTCTGAAGTCAAGAGTGACAGCAAAGAAAGCATGTCCACAAGTCTGTTCCAAGGGCAGAGTTGAGAAGTGGTCATTGGTATCGATAGTTAGGTCGGTGACAACATCCCTAACCACTGAGTAACATCCGTAACCATCCATAACCTGACCCAAAACTCAGGAATTTAAAAATGACTGACAGGTGGTAGTCGCATCAACTTGTTGCGGGGCACACCTTTTGAACTCTGTCTCCCAACACTGCCTTGATGTTTTGACCTGTTTGGATAGGTTTTTTGCTGGATTTTGAATTCTGTATCTGGGTGTGCTTGACTGAGATTCTGGACCATTCTTTCAGCTTAGGAAACTCAAGAGTTACACCTCATCCTTATCTTTGGTTACTATCTACTCCCACCTCAAGGGAGTGAGGTTGGACATTATTCTATCAGTCCACAGTGCTGTATCTCCAGCTGGTTCTCCACAACTCAGACCTCAGTGGCTGTATTCTGTAGATGAAGCAAATGACTGACAAAGGGGCTGCTGGTTTTGAGATCATGGGTTGCTGGTCTGACCATGTCAAGCCTTACAGAGTCTGCTGCCAGAGCAAGTGCTCTATCTTCAGGTGTCTCTCAGTTGCCGTGCTTTTAAATCTGGTTCCAGCAGTTTAGGTAGATACAAGGCTTATATTTGGGGGCAAGAGGACATGTATGTAAGTGAGAATTCTCATTTCTGATGGGAAAGCAGCATGCTGAACACTGGCCTAGCTGTAGTCTGGAAACTCACACTGTGTGCACCTCTGGGATTTTCTCACAGCCCTGACAACAGGCAAAAGAGTCCTTGAATCTGTAGAGTAGCCAATCACAACATTAGAGAAGGTAGGTATCAGACCTGCACCATTCTTAGCAACTTACACTGAATTAGTTCATATCATGGGGTCCCTGTGAAGTGAGGAAACCAGCATCCTCCAGCATGTCTGTTTTTGTGTTCATTTGGAGGTTGCACCCATCCATCAGCCTTCTGTAAAGGTTACTAGAAAACAAAAAAATACAAGAGACCAGTAAATTTGAATTTCAGGTAACAAATAAATATTTGGGGGTGGGGTACTGGGATTGAACACAGGGGTGCCTGACCACTGAGTCACATCCTTAGCCCTTTTTATTTTTAATTTTAAGATAAGGTCTCCCTAAGTTTCTTAAGGTCTTATTAAGTTGCTGAGGCTTGCTTGAACTTGCAGTCCTCCTGCCTCAGCCTCCCAAGTCACTGGGATTACATGCATGTACCACCACACCTATCTACATAACAAATATGCCATTTAATATTTTCAATATACTTATATTAAGGCATTATTTGTGGTTTATCTGAAATTAAAACTTAACTAGTTGTCCTGAATTTTATCTGGCAACCCTATGGTTACCACAACACCTGTAACTTAAGATTTGATGGGAATTTATAGGCCTTGAGATCTCAAGAGCTCACTGGAACACTTAGAAAAGAAGAAAAGCAGACAACTGGGCCTCTACTAGGACTACTGAAGTCTTGATCCTGTCTAGCTCCCTTATGCTCCTGGGCCAACTCTGGGGGTCCCATGAAATCTCACTTGAGTGCCTGTGACCCCATTTGTATTTCATCATCTGCATTTGGAAGACAAAGAGTAGAAGATGGCTTTCTACAAGTATCTACACAGTTTGCAGAGATCATGACACTGCTCCATCTATGACAGCATGAAACCATCAGTATTCTGCGTGACCTTCTAGGGGATGGCTTTCTGCTCTTCTAAAACAATGCCCTAATACTCCCTGGAGCACCTCCAACTCCACACACACCTGTCCAGGTATGCTTCATGCAGCACTCTAATACCAACAGTCCTGGGCTACTTGAAGCATCAGCACCTTCCAAACAGTCTCCAGAAATGTGTGGACCAAGTCTGATAGAGCCAGGTGTCTGTGGTTCTGGAATGAGAGACACATTGGTCACTTTAGAGTGCACAGACATTCCAAGAGATGCTTCATAGACTATTATTCTTTCTGTCTAACTGCCCTAGTAATGACCTCCTAAAACAGAGGAGGAAGTTTGCCTGATGTGCTGACATTGACATTGTATTCAGGCAACTCAACACTCCCCTCACTCCTCCAGTATCACAGAAGCTATCTGCCAGGCCCTGTTCTGAGGACTCACCACATTAACTAATTTAACACTCATAATAACCCTAAGAAGTATATAGTGTTATTATTGCTGTTTTACAGATAAGGAAACTGGAACACAAAGAGATAAAGTGATTCTTCTGAGTTCATATAGGTACAAATTTGCTAAGAAATAAAAGCTGAAATTTCAGTTTAGGCCCTCCAGCTCTGGAGTCTGTCCTCTGAACCAGTGTGCCAATTCCAGTGCGCTCAAACACAGCTTCATTCAGTCTTGCACTAAGATAGACGCTGTACAGTGGGCCAGCCTCACCCAGGAGCAGCCCTATCCTGCTCTCCATTATCTCTTGGATCCAGTCCTAATCCAGATCCAAGGTCTTGGAGCATGTAAAATACCAAGAAGACCATTAGAGGTGTGTAGATCAAGTGTGTGGCCTCATCCCAGCCACACACCTGATTTACAACCAAAACACAATATGAGGCCCTCTTACATGATGTTTTCTGGGACACTAATAAAAAAATATCTGGACCTGAGGCAATGATAACCTGGGATTTCTGAAGGGCAAATATGACTTCTGATCCACATACTTCTGGGACTCCACCTATGGGACTTCCATCTGGTCCAGTAATGCCAATGTCCTAGAAGTGACAGCTCCACAAAGATGGCACTCTTCTCTCCCTGCATTGTTCCTCCATCCACTCTGGCCACTTATACCCTGAGAAGTAAAAAAGTGTTTCTACTTCGGCTCTGCTGTGCAATCAGAATCCTCAGTTTCGCTCCAGTTTGGGCCTATCAGGTCTAAGTCCACCTGCCCACCACTCCCAGAGGGGTGATAAGAGAATGAGTAAGGAATACTTGCATTGTTTGTGTGCCTCCATAAATGTTTTTCTGTGTGACAACAGTTTTATTCTAATCATTTTATTGCATGCTTTCTTCTCAGTGATATCAATACTCTCTCAGTGAGGTAGTACTTGGGAAGGTGCACACCAAATAGAAGGAACTCTCATGAGCGTACCACATTGTGCCCGCAGCAGCCTTCAGAGAGAAGGTCTGAGCATCGCACACCACCTGATTCTTTCCCTAACACGTTTATTCTACCCAATGTGAAAGCTACAGGATTTCTGACTATAGTAACCTCAGCAACAACAGTTAACATTAATAAAGCACTTACCACAGACCAGATATTATGCTAAATGCCTGGCACAGATTTTTTTTTTCAATTAATTCTCACAACAATGCAATGATGAGGATGCTATATTATCTTCAGTTTACAGCTGACAAAATTGTGCCAAGAGTCACACATAAGAAAATGGTAAAGCCAGATTTTGAGCCCCCATTAATGTAAAGAGGGAGCATTCAGTCACTCTTTCGCCATGGTCACATGTCAGTTGATTTTCCCCCATGCCCAATCTCTCAATTTCCGCACTTTTCTAATGCTCACCCATCCCAACAATGAAGGGGGATAAACCTGAACTGTGTTCCCAAGAGGGAGTAGACTCACAATGACATCATGTCTCACCAGCTGGGCCATGGAAACTGGTGAGAGCAGGAGGAGTTGTTTTAATTTGACCCTTTGAAACAGAGACCCTACCTCAAGTCACAAGAGGTTTTCTGTTAAGTCCTTTCCAGTTTCCATTCTTCACTGATGGATCCCAAATACCTGGAACCATGTCCAGCTTATAGGAGGTGTCCAACAAACATTAGCTTGGGAACCCGGTGAGCTGGGATTTACTCAGGCAGATCCTTCCTAACAGTAGTCACGAAGTAGTTCTCCACTTTGCAGGTTTTCTTCCTTCTGTCTTACTCCAACAAACAAATTCTGTTTACTCTTCATGTGTCTTCTCTAGCAATTATGGCATTTCTATTGATTCATAAATCCTAATTTCTTATCATACTGTTCTGCTTCCTCATAGTTTTAGTTTGCCATAACTCTCCATGGGCCTATGCCATTGTACAGCACACTTTCAGCTTTAGTTTCCATGGCTGAGTGCTTCCATATATCCACATTTTCTAAATTCCAGAAGAATCTCATCTTTTTTCATGGAAGCCCTGATTTTTGGAGAGGCAGCCCCAGCCTGAAGGGCCAATTCCTGGTCCTATCAGGAGCCATCCCTGCGTAAAGACCAACCTACCTCTGCTTCTCACTACAGGGGGCTGTGGGTGGGGCAGTTTCATCTTGAAGAGGAAGTTGGGTGTGGCAGGCACTGTGTTGACATATCCAGTATAGGAGTGCTCCAGGGAGCCCATCTCTCATCTCTGAAAGAAATCATCTTGTGGGTTTGGACTTTTCCTCAGACATTCCCAGGAAAGCCCTGCCAAATGCAACTGGTAATTGATGAGTTTGGAATCTCTTTTGGCCTACCATCTCCTCGCACTCTTCCTTGTGGGACTACTTTGGGTTTTTTTTTTTTTTTTTTCAGCTTATACCTGTTTGGAGTTGGCTTGTTTCTGGACTTTCTTGTCTGCTTGGGTGAGTTGGCTTCTAACTGGACTGCTTGACTCTTAGGAAAAGGTGAGTGTTTGGATTCCACTTTGGTTCTGAATCATTCTCTCCACTTGGAAGAGGTAGCCTCACCTCTTGCTCCCTTGCCCCTTTCTTTCTACTCAGATCCAGGTTGTCCTTTCCCCAAAGGTATCTTTCCCCCCATCCCCCCAGGCCTACCTACTGACTCCTGAGGGAATGGAGACATTAAGGAGGGACTGGTGACTTCAGTGAGGGCAAGCTCAGAGGAATGATTGAGGCAGAAACCAAACAGAAGCAAGTGAAGGAAGTGGAAACCGTGAGTGTACAACTACTCATCTGAGTTTAGCAAAGGAGGGAAGAAAACAACTATGGGTCAAGAGGTTTTTGTTGTTGTCAAAGAATTTGCTTCTAAGAGTGTGATACATGGTTTCATAAATCATTTTCAAAAACTATGAAGAATAAATTTACAATGTCTCATTATGCAGCTCCTTAAATAATTATGATAGCTACCATCTTTTGAGAACCTACTAACTAGATGGATTCTGCTAGAAACTTTATAGTTTCTATTTTGTTATGTAATACAAAATCCTAGTTGGTCCAGAATTCAGACAGATTCACTTGTGATGCAGAGTTACAATATCTCTTTCCCTCAGACAATGAACGATGGGTAGTCATTGATTTACAAGGGGGCTAAGAATGTTGCTGGGGCTAAATCTTTCCTTCAGTAGTGTTTCAGTCATGCACAGACATGTCTGGGGAGATTTCCAAGGTAGGCGGATTGCTGGCAAGGATACAGGGGCCCAAGCGAGGGCACAGTCTCCTGAGGAAGAAGTCTGCAATAAGACTGGGCTTTAGACCTGCAAGGTTCTGACCAGTCTGGCTGTCATAAGGCAGGGCCTAACCTACCTCCTCTGGACATGTCTTCCCAGAGGAAAACAAAGAAGGAACCATTATATGAGAATGTATAATGCTCTAGGGCCTGTTGGCCAGTTAGTAACTGACAGTAACATCTGGAAGAGAACTTTTCCTTTCTTGCTTTGAAAGAGGATGCCTATAGGCACGGGTGTGTGTGGGGGGTGGGCTGTCACAGCCCTCAATTTCTCATAAAACCTGCACCATGAGGTTAAATGTGATGGCTGAAAAGTTTTCTTCCAACTTGAAACAGGGTAATAGTAGATATTTTTAGTTAATTCTGCGATAACTCTTTACCTTCAGCATTAATGTAAAAAAAAATGGACTATCTGACTTCCTGTTTTTCAAAAGCATCATTGATGGGTGTGACCAAGCAGGACTCCACACTGACATACTGACTGTGGACTTCTAACTCATAGGGGTGTGGGCTGAACAAGCATTACTGTGCCAGCCAAGCTGACTGTAAAAATACACCGCAGCCCTGATTTAAGAGCACAAGTAAGATCTGCCCACTCCAAATGAATGTCTTTGCACAGAAAAAGTCTTCTCAATGCAACCTGCCCTGATGCCCTGAACAACCCCCTTTACTTCATCCTCTATTCCAACTACTCCAACTATCTTTCTGTAGCTCTTATCGCCGTTTTGTTTTCTGTAATTTTTCTTATTGCTTCTTCTTTTTTAATCTTCTCTTTTTCTGTCCTACAGTGTAAATGCTGTGAAGCAGTGTCCTGGTCTGTTTATCTTTGTGTCCCCAGAACCTAGATTAGTGACTGGTGTAGCATGTTCAATAAAAATATATTGAGTTAATTCATTTTGTGGGTTTCTCAGAAATATTGTGGGAGATGATGACAATTGTTAATTAGTATCACCACATTTGAATTTATAGTCTAGGGAAGTCTAGGATATTTGCTCATATTTATAAAAATGACTGAAATCTATTGTGTCTATTTTATACCCAAGGAAACTGGGGATTAGAGTGAAAGCAACTTTCCCCAATCCCATAGAGAATAAGGACCAGAGCTGGTACAAATTAGTGTAAGAAGACCATGTAGGAGATATTGCTATAGCTGAGACAAGAGCCAACAAAAGCCTTCATTGATATGGTAGAAATAGGAATAAAAAATAAGGAAGAGGATAGGGAAAACTGTGAACACTGAGAAATTTGAGAGACAGAATCCAATATACTACTAGAAGTAGCCCATAAAATCAAATGAGAAAAGGATTTCTTTCAAGAGGGAGGTAACTTCAGTTGCTTTCAGAAGAGAAGATTAGTTTGTTGAAAAAACCAAGAAGCAGACTAAGTAAATTCAAGTCTTTGCAGATTTTTGCAAATCTATAATAAAATTATGTTAATGTTTATTTTATACTTGGGTTTTCAGTACAGAACAGAAAAGAATAAAATGCCTCATGGCAAAAAGAGAACACTGAGTCATAATGGCTGTAGTATCCCAAGAGTGAATCAAGGAGCAGCGCAAAGCATTGGAAAGAGGGATTCTCGGCAACAGGACTCATGGTTGTTAATCACGAGGATCCTGGGCAATAGAATGCATCTTTGAAACAGACCTTGACAAGGGAAAAGGAATTGTAGGTCCCACATAAGAAGGTCTGGCTCCCCTTGCATCCCTCTTCCCTGCCAATCAGCTCGTGTGACAGACTATACTGGCTCTCCCAGGGTCTTTGAAGCAGAAACAAGGGGCAGATGACCACCCAGATCAGAAAAACTAACTAGGATGGTCAGCCACACATGCTGAGGAACAGGTATGGAAACAGGATTAATACATAAAAGGAGTCTCGGGAGGCTAAATCCATTTCGAGTCCTACTGGCTATGGGGTGGGTGGCAGCCTATCTGTTCATTCAATCAATATTTGCTGAAAGTTCTTTATGTCCCAGGCACTGTGCCAGGCATTGGACTAAGTGCTGGAATGGAAATAATAAACTATTTCCTGATTTTTTTCCCCTCTTTTCTGGAGAAGTAATTGGACTAAGGTCTGGCTTTCATTGGCACAGTGATGGGGCAGGACTGTGTCTATAAGAGACAGACTTCAGTCTGGGTATTGGGGTCAGATTCAGGGCAGAAGGCCTGGGTGAGATGTTATTTATATTATTTCTGGAATTTGTGCTTATTTTCTATTCTCATCTTGGCATAATTTATACTTGATCAGCAAATTAACCCTTTTATGTTTTTTTACAAATAATATTTATATAGTTACGGCAGACGGGGTAGGTTTTGACTTTTCAGTTGTTAAAACAATAGCGTACCCAGCGGCTCGGGTAGCTGAGACAGGAGGATCGTGAGTTCAAAGCCAGCCTCATCAACTGCAAGGCACTAAACAACTCAGTGAGACCCTGTCTCTAAATAAAATACGAAATAGGGCTGGGGATGTGACTTAGTGGTTGAGTGCCCCTGAGTTTAATCCCTGGTACCAAAACAACAACAGAGTGTCTAAATTTCAGGCCTTGACGTTCACTAAAATAGGTGTATTTCCAGTCACTCAGGAGAAGCAGTAGCAGACCTGGGAAATGACTTGGTCCATCACGACATTATTACATGGACAAACCCTAAGTCAGAGTAGGGGGCCACAGTGGAGTATAAGGATTCTAAGTCACTGTAAGATAACTTTGAGTGAAGATCCCACCCTGAGCACTTTAAGACACAGCACTCAAGAGCCATCTAACTCACAAAGGCAACCTGGCAGTGCCCCATTCCATCCAGCTCAAGTAGGTCTGCAGGATCACCCCTCGTCTCTCAGGCAAGCATATTCCTCTTCAGTACAGGAAGGGAATCAAGGAACCAGTTCTGGTGTAGTCAACAATCCTGGACCCTTGATTTATTGAGTGGAATTGAGATGAATACTTATTTGCCATCATGGAATATATTTTCCCCAAGTGATGATGTTGTGCATGATGGTAGAAATTTCTACAATAGCCTATTCAGATACAGACTTGCCTCCTTACAGCATCCAGACCAGTCTCTTTAACTAGAACTCTAATTACACTAATTGAAAAAAAATGTTACAGCAGGGCTGGGGATGTAGTTCAGAGGTAAAGTGCTTGCCTACCATGAAGGAAGCTCTGGGTTCAATTCCCCGTGCTGGGGGCTGGGGGCTGGGGGGAAGGGTTATACCAATGAAGAAGAGGATAATAGGAAAAATTGAAAGTTCATTATTTATTTATTTATTAGTAGTAGGTGGACACAATACCTTTATTTTACTTTTATGTGGTACTGAGGATTGAACCCAGTGCCTCATGCATGCCAAGTGTGAGCGCTCTACCTCTGAGCCACAACCCCAGCCTGAAAGTTCTCTTTTTAAGCACATTTAATTTTGGCTATATGATTACAGGTTCTAGCTGAAAAGATTTCAACCTCTGCTTTGATGTAAACTGCGAGGATTCCAGGAGACAGAAGATTTTTGGGAAGCACTTTCAGAAGTTTTCAGATGTGGTCTGTATTATTTCAATCTCAGTCCTACACTGTTACAAAGAATTTTAGAAGCAATCAATCTGTGTAACTTGTAACAATTAGTAAGTGTTCACTCTAGGCCATACACTTTTTTTTTTTTTTTTTTTTTGGTCAGCACTTGAACCCAGGGATGCTCTACCACTGAGCTATATCCCCATCCCTTTTTATGTTTAATTTTGAGATAGGAATTCACTAAGTTGCCCAGACCAGCCTTGAACTTGTGGTCCTCCTGCCTCAGATTTCCAAGTAGCTGGAATTACAGGTGTGCATCACAATGCCCAGCTGACAGGTGCTTTTCTAATCACTTTACATTCATTAACTCATTCCGTTTATAACTTCACCAAAGTCTATGAGGTAGATATCGTTATTGTTTTCATTTCACAGATGAGAAAATCAGAGCACCAAGACTGTCCAAGATCTGATGGCTCGCAAATGACAAAATCAGAATTCACACCCAAACAGTCTGACTCAGGAGGTTGTACTCGTCGTCCCCATGTTACACGGTAACTACAGCATTGGCTATCTCAGTCCACATTCTCTAAGTAAATGGTTTATTAAAACAACACTTAGCTCTGTTTATATGTTTGGCATTCATGTGTTAGATGATTACCTGTCACCACTGACATTTGTTCAGTTTGTTTCTAAAAGTGACAAGTTTAGTTTTAAAAATAATTCATCTTTTTCTGCCCTCTTTTCACAAGAGGTACTTGTTTGGATAGTAACATTTTAAGAACCAAAATAAGTGAAATAGAGCACTTTTGTAAGGCTAGATCATGGAGAACCACTCGTTCAAGAACTTGTTTTTAACAAATGTCTGCTGCCTGATGCAAAGGCAATGCACATGCCAATGTAATTAATGGTCAATAAATATAATTTATGTTCATTGAAATCTTCCTGTAAAACAAAAAGTTCCTTTTATTTTCCTTTCCTGTCATTTTTTTTAAGGCAATACACAATTTCCTTTTATTTCTCCCAGGTTTGATATAAGACTAGCCTTTTCACAATTGATCCCCTTATGAAAAACCAGGCAAAAAAGTAAATGGGAAAGCACTCAGATTTCTCACTAATTTGTGATATTTTAATTTTTCAAAGACTCTTAGTTATTTATGAGATAAACTAATCTAGAGTGACCACATTTTTCCTTTTCATTATTATTTCTTGCACAGGACAGTTAAAATTTTTCATACTTATCCCACTTTAGAGATAAGAAAAGGAACAGAAAGTATTAGCCTATATTAGGACTTTTCTTACAGAATATTATTTTGACTTTATGAGATCAATGAGCAGCTCAAATTACACTGTATAAGTTTTAGATGGTGTGCTTGTTTTAAAATTTGTTGATTTTTAAAAATATTTTTTTTAATTGTAAGTGTATACAATATCTTCATTTATTTATTTTTATGTGGTGCCGAGGATCGAACCCAGTGCCTCATGCATGTGAGACAAAAGCTTTACCAGTGAGCTACAATCCCAGCCCTGTTATGATTTTTTAAAACTTTCATTTGCATTTATTTTATGCTAAATTTATTCCCAAGCTGTAAGTTTTTGTTTCTTCCATTTCTTCTGCAATACTTTTTATTTTTTTAAAAAAATATTTTTTAGCTGCTGATGAACCTTTATTTTATTTATTTGTATGTGGTGCTGAGACTCGAACCCCGTGCCTCATGCATGCTAGGCAAGCACAATACCACAGAGCCACAACGCCAGCCCCCCCCCCCTTTTTTTTTGCAATATCTTTTTCTTCTATACATCCTACTCTTCTTGTATAGGAACAATCTGTACCTTTTCAGTGAGGACCATCACTATTTGGCAGGGGAGCTTGTGCATGGGTTAATCTAACCATGAGCATTGTAAATATGGCAGCATTTCTTGGGTGTTCTCTTCACTTGGATGTGTTCAATGACCAGAGAATCTATATCGAAACCCTTAAGTTCAGCATTACATATGCTGAGCATGTGCTTCAAAATGGGCTTTTGGCCAGGATACATCTACCATTGTAATTCTGTAACGGAACACATTGTTCCTTCAAAGTGCCACCTTTTAAGTACTTGGTTGCCTGGGCAGTTTTACGGGCATTCTTAAAGCCAAAATGAAGATTTGAATCTCTTGCTTTGCACAATTTTGTGGGGTTTTGTGGGTCAAGAGATTAGTGAACTATTTTTACAGATCACCTCAGGCCCTTAAGGAAGAGCTGTTGTGAATTTTAGAACTTTCTATTGTGTCATAGTGACATAGTTTAAGAAACTCTTCTGATTCTTAAGAATTATTGAACTCTTACTCCCAAATACCTTTCGTATGCAGTTCAAAAAATGAAAACTAGATGCTCTGAATAGCTCTTGGAGTAAATAAATACATTAGAATATGTGTTTCTTATGTAACAGCCTTGGGAGATGGACCAGCCACGGACCAGCTTCTTCCCTACCACAGGAGGGTGGAGAAGGGAGCAGTAGAAGACCACCGAGCCCCTATCTGGAGGTAGAACTGATTTTACTGTGTATCTTATTTGTTTAGATGATATTTTGAGAACCATATCCACCCCATTAGCTTACTGTCCAAAAAGAAGTATCTGAAAACAAAACCCATACCCAGTGAAGTCAAAGCACATGGGGTTACTGGCATCGCTGTCTGGACTACTTTACCTAAAGTAAAGTAGGGATTTACCTAAAGTAAAGGATAAGGGATGGGCACTGTCACCACTATCTTTCTCTTTTTGTCCTCCAAGGTAATAAACAGGCCTCTTTTCCTCTTCTAAAACCTTGTTTTAAAGAAAATTCAACTCAGTTGAAGCATCTCCAAATTACTGTGGCTGGTTTACAAGCTACTCTGGAAAATTATGGCCCAGAACAAATTTAGCAGCTATATTTTTACAGTAAAGAGAAACCCATGTGGACATAGTTTATTATGAAAATATGATCCAACTGAGGATTTTTTTTTGTTTTATGAGTAAATATAGATATTATGTTAAGAAATTAGATAATTTATATGTACGAGTTCAATGGTAGATAGTGAATGACATTTCTTAGGAAAAAGCCAATAAATCACTAAGTTTAAAAAATTGAAGGCAAATTTTTAACAAATTAAATTCAAGTAATTTTATTCAAATATTGTGGAGACAGATCATGGTAGAGAAGTACACTGATGAAAAAAATCTAATTAAGAAAATAATTACTGGATAAAAGATAATACAATCATATCATCAGTGGGGAAAAAAGAGATGTTTTTCAAGAGTTGAAGGCTAGGATGTCATCAAGATAAAGATCAAATAACATGGAGAATAAAAGAAACTGTTGCTTCTTTGTGGTCAATAGGAATGTGCTCTGTGGCTAGAGATCCTGAGTTTCATATTCTGGTGATAAGGCCAGCAAGATCTTGAAGCAGAAACAGAACTGACAGAGCATAGTCTACAAAGCCAAAAACATGGAAACTATGAAAGGAACATGGAGAGCCTGACAGAGCTCTGGGCATTCTGATGTGCTAATTAAGAAAGAACTAAGTTCAGATGGAGGACTTCTTCAGACTGCTTGTGTGTTTTGAAATGTCTTGGTCTTATGCCTTAAAGGCCCACAGTAATAGTAATGTCAGTTCTGTTCATTTCCTTTAAAAAGGAAGAAACATTCAAGGAGATGAGACTACACAACCACAGCAGGAAGAACCCATCCTTATTCTGTGTGAGTTGAACCAGAATCATTGCTCACTATTCAGAGAATAGCTTATATAATCTTTTGGTCAACCTGTACTTGGTACACTAATCTATTGACACCTCTGTAAACCAGTATTATTGTTATTACTTTACCAAATATTGACGGCAAACTGAAAAAAACAAGGACCCTCCCTTATACAATTACAGAAAATAAGAGCAAAAGAGAACTGAAAGATGATCTTGGATAGGCCACCATTTTATAGATGAAAAAAACAGAAGTACAGAGTGACTTGCTAATGTCTCACCGGGTTGGAACACAGCCCGCCTACAGCTCCCTTCCCTGATTCCAGGATGAGCATCACAGAGCCTCTCTCATTGGGTAGTGAATGAGTGCATTAGGAAGATAGAAAAAGACATAGGACTCAACATGAAGGAGCTTACAATCCCGTTTGGAAAGCAGATGTGTATGTACCCTACTCTTTAAAATTCTATTGCACTCTGCACACTATCACTAGAATGATCCTTCTAAAAATATACCTGCCCTTGCTGAAAACCCTACAGTGGCGCCTTGAGGCCTTTGTGGTGAAACCTCCTTCCTGTTCTCCAACTTCTCATCTAACTGGATCTATGCTGATGCCCAGAGTCTAGCTACAGTGAGCTGATTGCTTTTTCCTAAATGTGGCATGTTATTCCACCCAGGCAGGTCATTCCTCATGCTGTCCCTTCCTGGAATGCTTGAAATGACTCCACTTGTCACTCCACAAAGTGTTATCTCCTTTGTAATAGATTTTCTTCGTTTTTTTTCTCCCCATCTCTAATCTCTCAGGTAGAATTGACCCATTCTTCTTTCTGTCCACGTGTTCTGCCTATACTTTTTCTACAGAAAATATAGTATATTGTAATATTGATTGTTTTAAAATACATAACTGTATTTGTTTTTTTATATTTGTATTTTTCTCTACCAATTGAAGCCAAGCTGCTTTTTATAAGTCTAGTTCAGTGTTTGGTTCATAAAAACTCCATTGAATGAACTATCCGTAGAGGGCCTTACAAAATGCTATGGGACTGCGCTAGAAGAAGTGACCTTTGCTTGGAAAAGTCACTCCAGAAACTGAAACATAGGTACCAAGAAGATGAATAACAATCCATTCAGGCAGAATGATAAGGTTTGATTCATAGCTGGTTGTAAGAACAGAAGGTACAAAGGTACGGAGGACTGGTAGAAATGGTGTGCATTCAGGAAACATTGAGAATACCTGAGAAGACAGACTGAGTGATATGGTGATTTTTCTTGTAGTTATTGTACAGATTTCAAGGCCTGAGATGCATGCTAATAAAGGAGCCATGGTGGTATTACAAAAAGCTAGAGAAAAAAGGGTTTGGGAGGTCAGTATTCAGGAATCTGAAATGAGGGAGTTGTCTGTCAGAGAAAGGGACATGCAGCACCAGGGTGGTGTTTTTGGATGGGAAAGCCTGATGGCTGAGCTGAGGGTTCAGAGAAGTGATAATGGTTCAGCTTAGGAGTGATGGGGGCCTGAACCAAGGCAGTGGAGATGGAGAAAAGAATGATGGAGAAATAAATACAGCATGCCACCATGGTGGCTGGTGGCTGGTTGAAGACAAAAGAATGAGAAGAAAAAAAAAGAGTCAAGAGTAATTCCAACAAAGAGGGATGAAGGGAAGGGATGGGGGATGGGAATAGGAAAGACAGTAGAATGAGTCAGGCATAACTTCCCTATTTTCATATATGAATATATGACCAGTGTAACTCCACATCATGTACAACAAGAATGGGAAGTTATACTCCATTTATGTATAATAATATGTCAAAATACACCCTACTGTCATGTATATCTAAAAAGAACAAAAAAAAAAGAAAGAAAAATTCATTGGCAAAAAAAAGAGATTGCATGAGTTTATTTATATTGAATGTTGAAGTAGATGGTATTGTGATATGGAAAGCAAGGAAGTAACAGAGTTGTTTGCGGTTCTTTAGAGATACCTAAATGAAGATGTTAAGAAAGCAGTTGGAACTATGTGTCTCACACTCAGGAAAGAGTTTAGCTCATGAGGATTTCTAAATGATAACTGAGTCCAGAGCATCGAAGACAGCATCTGGAGAACATGTGAGAGGTATAGAGCAGTCTAGGATGCTTTCCTTGGGAAGGGGGAGAGAGAATAAGACCACAAAGATGAAATTGGAGTAGGCACAGAAATAGGGGGAAATCAAACGTGGAGTCAAGAAGCCATAGAAAGAGTTTGTTCACAGGGAACAAAGAGTTCATAATGTCAAAACAAAGAAAGGATACGGATGATGAGGACCGAGAAAAGGTCCCGAACGAGCAATAATATAAGGTTTCAAACATACTCATTGGGGGCTGGAGGATGTCCAGCATAAGCCAGCCCCAGTCCTGAGCCAGTGACCCAGAGACAAAAGGCTCCTTCTTTCTCTCTTACTCTCATCCAGTTCATAAGCCTGAGGTTAAATTGAAACTATGATTTATGTTAAATAACTTCATCTAATTAGGGCTGGTGAAATCGAGGTGGTTGGACTATAAGAACTTGATAAAGAGCTGAATCTTTGAAAAAAACAGAACTGAGAGTCTTTCACATTAACTTCATTCTTCATTTGTATGAGTTGAGATTAGGTTAAGGAAGTAGTTGATTAAAGAAATAAAAGAAAAACATGAAAAGCAAGGGAGAATAAGAAGTATTCATTTTTAAAACTGATTACATGCCTGTAATCCCAGCTACATGGGAAGCTGAGGCAGGAGCATTCAAAGTTTGAGGCCAGCCTCAGCAACTTAGCAAAACCCTGTCTCCAAATAAAATTTTATAAGGGACTGCAGATGGTTGGGGATGTAGTTCAGCAGTAGTGTGCTTGCCCAGCATGTGCAAGGCCCCGAGTTCATCTCTGGTACTCAATAAATAAATAAACAAATAGATAGATAGATGGATAGATAAAATGGTATGCCAAAAAAGAGAAAAGTCCCACAGCTCTTCATCTCTTTATTCTCATGTCTCATGACTCCACATAGTCCACAATCTCTTATAGGAAAATATAGGCTAGCATAACAAATATAGGCTTTAGAGGGCTAGCAAGAGAAAAGAGATTTACTTTATAATTAAGCATGTATTTAAAAATTGTCTAAATTCCTCAAAACTGTTCTAGTAAGAGAATAAGTATGAGGAGTAAAAATGTGGTCTGTGGATGGTGCTGAAATCGAGAGTAAGCATTTAGAAGTTTTGAGAGAAAACTCAGAATGTTGTGACATCTGAGCACGTCATCAGTGGGCTGATTTCAGTGAGCTGGGTATAAACGAGTTTGGGAACTGTGGAATTCACACAATGAGTCATATGTGGCACAACCTATGTAGTAGTCAGGGGTAAAAGGACACAGACCACAAGTTTGGACATTTTTAAGAAAACAAATAAAAAAAATTAAACCCCACAAAGAGTTTGAGGTACCACTTTATTTATTTATTAAAGAGAGAGAGAGAATTTTTTAATATTTATTTTTTAGTTTTTCAGCAGACACAACATCTTTGTTTGTATGTGGTGCTGAGGATCGAACTCTGGCTGCACGCATGCCAGGTGAGTGCGCTACCGCTTGAGCCACATCCCCAGCCCCTGAAGTACCACCACTTTAGATCACATTTGTAAGTTAAGACTCTTTATAGCTAATTTGGGATGAGGAGGTAGAGGGCTTGAGAACACACACACACACACACACACACACACACACACACACACACACACCAAAGAAAAGAAAAAGAAAGTAAATATACATACATAGTGAGAAGAAATTGCAAGTAATCATAGATGTGAACTGGAGGTGAAAATGCCCAAAAGAGCCTCGTAAGAAGATCTTCTAGATTAAATTTAGGCTAGTTATTTTAAAAAATTGCTTTGCTCTTTACAACATTCCCAGAGTCTTTAGGGGTACCTGGTACCTGGTAGGCAATAAATAAGTATCAGATGAATAATTAAATTAATTTTTCTAACTACAAGGTTAGGACTAGATTAAGGATGGGCAATGATAGAATTTGGAAAAATGGGTAGGAGACTTTAAAGACAGCCTAGGCACAAGTTGGTTGAACTAATGAATCTAGTGGATACAGAAATAAAGAAAATATGAAACCAAGAAATATTGGGAGGAACCTTCAATTTTTGCCATTTAGTAGATACCAAGGGCATCCACCCAAGTCCAAGGAGAAACCTGGGATCATCTTTGATTCTTCTCTTTCTCTTTACCACCAATATTCTGTCACCCTCTGGGGCCTAAATGCCACTACCTTGACCTCTTCCTCACACTGCTTTAGTTTGAGTCACACCACCTCTTGCTGGGACTTTTGCAATAGCTTCCTAAGTAGTCTTCCTGTCTCAGGCTCTTCCCCATTCAACCTTTCTTTCAAACTGAAAATTCAGTATTTTGTTTTAAACCACTAAAGTGTCTGGATTTACCTTGTACACTTAAGCAATATCTAAGCTCCATGGTAGGGCAGTTCCTGGTCAGGCCTATATCATCTAGTGCTTATTCACATTCCAGCTTTGTCTTCTACAACTTACTTGGTGATTCTTGAACTCAAGCAACACTGAACTACTTGCAACCTGGTCCTAAGGGTGAGTCACGCTAGTTTATGCCTCTGTGCCTTGGTTTCTGCTATCCCTTTTACCTAGATTGCTCTCTACTCCCACATCCTGCCTAGGCGCCTGCCTTTGCATCTGAGTTTGCTACTGCTATCATAACATATTACTACAAACTTAATGATTCAGAAACAAATTTATCGTTTTATTCTTTGGAAATCAGAAGTTTGAAATGAACTTGATCGGGCTAAAATCACCAGTGTTGCTTACCTTCTGGAACTTGCAAAGATAATCTGTTCTTCACTTTTTTAGATTCTGGAGTCTGCTCACTTTTTTTTTTTTTTTTTGGCTGATGGCTGTGATGGCTGTGTCTTCCTTTGCTCTTCTCACCCTTTGCTTCCATTGTCACATCTCTTTCCCTGACACTTCCACCTTCTTTTAATAGAGGAATCCTTGTGATTACATCAGACCTATCTGAATAATCTGATCTCATCTTCCCTGAGCTTCATCATATCTGCAAAGTCCCCATTGCCATGTAAGCAGCTATCATTTAATGGTTTAGGATATGGACATCTTTGGGGAGCCATTATTCTCTTTGTCAACTATTCAATTCCAATTGATGTTTTTTTTAAATGTTTAAAAATGTTCTATTTCTAAGAAACCAATAGTTCAAGAAGTAAATATATGACAAATAGGATTTCACATTCAGTTCTCTTCCTTTCTAATACAGCTTCCTCAGTTGTGGTGAGAAGGCAAATGATGAGAGAAAAAAAACTCAATCAACCAGAATATATTTCTTAAAAATATCCATGGTGGACAGTGAAAGTCTTCAATGCAATGATAACCGTGAATATTTGTTAACTGCCTGCTGATAAAAGTAAGGTAAGACTGTGTGTAAGGGTGGAGACTATTTTTCTTTAGTTTCCAGAGCAAGTGGTCATTAATATTAAGGTTTTACCTATTGCTATTTACTTTCTATTTTTAGAAACTCTGTATTTATGAATTTGAAAGGTGTTAGCCATGAGCTCTCTTGTAATTGCTCTTATAAGAGAGAATGTGACTAATGGCAATAAGCATCAAGCGTTTCCAGTCCATCCTAAGGGGTACATATTCTGTTTTTGTTTGAATCATAGCCATGGAAATCCACCATGTGAAGAGGCTTGGCCAGGTACATTGTTAATTAGTTTTTAATGAAAGCTTCTAGTCCTCTTAAGTTCAAGGACTTAAGAGATCTTAGTCCATGGTTGGATGACTCCATTGTTTTTGGCCCAAGGTTGAGACAGAACGTCATGGTGTAAGGGCATGGAAGAGAAAGTTCTCAGCTCATGACAGCCTGGAAGGAGGGAGGGAGACACACACACACACACACACACACACACACACACACACTCACATTTTCATGTTACATAATCATCAAGATTTAGTTGGTGACTGAAACTACCATGTAGTCATCACATACCCCTTGCCCTGATCCATTCTCACCTACTTCCCATTCAGTCACATGGACTTCCAAATTCTTCTCGATCATGATGTGCTTTTCTCATCCGTATCTCTCTCTGTAATGCTCTTCAGCATTTCTGTTTTATAAGTTTCTATTCATTCTTAAGGCACAGATCGAATTTTCCCCTCTGTAGTGCCTTTTACGATATTCTCAAGACAGAATCAATCACTTTGAGTAGCTAAGATATCTTGTACATGTCTATATTATATATTTCACATTGCATTTTGCTTGGTTATATCCATATCTGTTCTTCCGTACACGTGTGCAAGGGTCTGGGGCTGTAGCTCAGTGGCAGAGCGCTTGCCTTGCATGTGCGAGGCACTGGGTTCGATCCTTAGCACCATATACAAATAAAATAAAGGCATTTTGTCCATCTACAACTACAAATTTTTTTTTTAAAAAAAAAGAGTGTGCAAGGACTACACTTTGCTTATTCCAGTGCTAGTCATATAGCAAGTGCTCAACAATTTTACTAAATTACATTGAACATATAAACCAAAAAGCATGTCAGGCAATAGAAAGCAACCGAAAGATAAAAAGGGTGCCCTTGATGAAAAGTAAGGAGGAAGTAAGAGACTGAGAAGACACTTGCAGAGAGTACTCAGAAGACTCCAAGAGGCAGAGTGTGATGAAAGGTGGAGTTAGTGCTGACCCTAGTCAAAAAGAAGAGAGCACACACTAGCCCCAGATGCACCGTGTACCTGGAAATCAATGAGAGAGCCCACTGAATTTAATCACTAAGAGATGCTAAGGGTTGTCAGAAGCATAACTTTGAGAGCTCCCTACTTAGGGCCCTGGTTATGCTACTATTTTTAGCTCAGAAGAGGAAGCATCTCCAGAAGGCAAATGACTTGAGGAAGAGAAACACCAGACCTCCTATCAGCTCAACCTTCTTGAATACCAGGGATGTAGACACTCTTGCCCAGTTCTAAATCAGTTTGGATGGCTTTGTTCATTCATCTGATATGTAGGATTCAAAGTACTGGGAGATGTGAATGGTTCTAAGGGAATACAGGGACAAACATAACATGTTTCCCTACCAAAAAAAAAAATGCAGATTTTCATCAATGAGAAACAGTCAACTTAGTTGTCCATGCTCTTTAGAATCAAAGGTAGAATGTCTAAGTCTAGCTTCAGAACTGCGAGCAAATTCTCCTCCAGGGAACTTGTCTGGATAAGAGGGTTCCTCTGTAAGAGGCACTATCTAGGGGTAAGAGAAGAATAATACAAGTGGAAGAAATGATTTACAGTAAAGGGGGTAGAGAGAGAAAAGGGGAGGGGAGGGGGGATAGCAGAGAATAGGATAGACAGCTGAATACATCAGACACTAGAATGGCAATATGTAAATCAATGGAAGTGTAACTGATGTGATACAGCAATCTGTATACGGGGTAAAAATGGGAGTTCATAACCCACTTGAATCAAACTGTGAAATATGATGTATTAAGAACTATGTAATGTTTTGAACTACCAACAATAAAAAAAGAGGCACTATCTAACCCAGTGTATGAATATTCTCCATACCTCTGCCTACCTTGAACCTTGCTCTCATGTCTTCCATCAACATTGCCTTCAGCAGCATCATCCACCCTGTGTTCTGCTTGGCTAGGCTTTATAGCCAGCTATCTGTCACAACCTGAGCCTTATTTAGACAAACTCCTACACTTGCTATCTGCCTGGATTTTTGCCCAAATTGTTTTTGTATCACATCGAATTCTGTGATCTCCATTTATTGTGATCTACATCACTCTACTGTCTGTCATCAGATAGGTCATGCATTCTCAACAGGAGTGAGGATGGTTTTGGGGGGATAAAAACAACTTGTATATAAACTACAATCACAATATATCTGCATATATTAAGGTTCTCCAGGGGAACAGAACTGATAGAAAAAATATATATATAGAGAGAGTGTGTGTATATATATATATATATATATATAGAGAGAGAGAGAGAGAGAGAGAGAGAGAGAGAGAGAGAGAGAGAAAGAGAGAGAGAGAGAACTTTGTTATGAGAGATTAGCTCAGGAGATTATGGATACGAGAAAGTTCCATGATCTCCTGTCTGTAAGATGGAGGCCCCAAAAAGCCAGTGGTATAGTTCTAGTCCAAGTCTGAAGGCCTGATAACCAAGGAAACCAATAATTAAATTCCAAAGACTGAGGAACCAGGAGCACTGATACCTGAGCACCGGAGAAGAGAGTAGCAAATTCATCCTTTCTCTAAGCTTTTTTGTTCTCTTTGGGCCTTCAGTGGGTTGGAGGATGCCCACTTGTGAGACTAATTTTTTACTCAGTCCATCAATTCAATTGCTATTCTTTTTTGGAAACACTATCACAGATATACTCCAAAGTAATGTTTTACTAGCTCTCTGAGTTACTCTTAGTTCAGTACAGTTGACACATAAAGTTAACCACTTTTAAGCCACTATAAAATTTCATAGGTGAGATTCTACAAAGTCTCCCTTGAAGGGCAATGATGGGGAAAGAAAAGGGAGACAAGTACCATGATGAGTGATGAAGCTTTAATCTAATTTAAAGAGGAGCACAAGAAAAGTAGATGGTCAGGAAACAGGCAGCCAGGGTCCATGACTGAGAAGTAGCCTCTAGAGAGGATTCTAACCCAGAAAGCAGTTGTGACCACTTATTAGGTGCCACTAAGCTGTGTAAAACCCTCTCACACTTATCAGCAAAAAGCTTCTCCTCCTTTTATTTTTAGTGTACATGTTCCCTGTGCAGAGACAGCAGCAGCCTTTTTCATGGGAACAGTAGCCCACCTTCCTCTCCTCTGCTTCAGCAGCTTTTATGCTAATTACCCATTTGGAGGTAACTTCTGGGTCACATTTTGCAACATAAGACAATGAAAAACACTGCCCAGATTGTATTTGTAAAAGCTCCTTTCATGGCAGCCTTTCAACGGGTTGGGCAATTTAAAAGATGCAACTGTAATCATGACTAACTCCTTAAGACGCTTGAGGGAAACCTGAACATCCTTAACCTACTTTTGAAAAGAGAGGCAAGAAAATTATAGGAGTGGGAATAATCCAAAGAAAACAATTTCAAGTCTTTGAATAATAGGCAGACTCTAGAACCTCAGCTGAGCTTGAGATAGCTAGGACAAGAAAACAAAATACTGCTTGAAGGAAGCAACCATTTGTGTCTCCTCTAGCATATTATTTTTGTTTTAATTTTTTAATTGTCTTTTTTTATTCTTTCATAGCACTCAAGAATTTACTACTGAGTCTTTGCATTTTGTCTTAGACAAATCATTAATGTATTGTATTCATTTCCTACATGTGACACCCATGGTTTCTTTGTCTCCTATTCTGTTACTCTTGTCATAAACACCAAAGCAGGGATGATGTTTTGGAGTTGGAAATCTAAAGGGAGAAAATGAATGAGCCACAGTGTCCACTTAGAATCTACAGCCAACTCTTGGCAGCTTATCCGTGGTAAATCTTGCTTTCAGCTTCTTGTTGACTTTATCACCCACTCTGTGTGCTTAATAACTCTGTGATGGATGTTATCACCAGCTCTGTTTATTCGCAATGCCATGAGCACAAGTTGAACAAAGAAATATAGAGGAAAGCCTATGTTTTAGGTGTCAAATTGACCCTCTAAAATTCCTCATCAACATTTAAGTGAAACTAGCATTGTTTTAGAAAAAAAATAATTTATATTTTGTCAAAATAATTGTGCATGTAGACACAATCTTATTCCTCCTATCTGGTCATACTATGTGCTCCAGAGAGAGAAGAGGGAAGATTTTAAAAGGCAACATTCCCAGGGAGTATACAAATCACAGGTGAATGTATGACTTGAAGTAACAGGGAAGCATCCCTGATCAGACACATCCAACTGAGAGGGGCCACTGGCTACAGAAGAGTAAAACAAAGGACCCTGTGAGTAACCGATAGCTTTTCCAATCCTGGGTCATTTTCACATTGTAGTATCAATTTTTAAGTTTTGTAAATTCTTGCAACATTAAACATATCCAAAGAATTTTTCAATATAGCATTTATTTGTGGGCTGCCCTGGAAATCAAACTACTTTGAAATTTAATTTTTTTTCTTTTTAAAAAATTTGTTCTTTTTAGATATAGATGACAGTATAGTGTATTTTGACATATTACACATACATGGAGTATAACTTATTCTAATTAGGATCCCATTCTTGTGGTTATATGTGATGTGGAGTTATACTTTATTGAATTTAATTTTTGCTGTGATATGGCTGACTCTAACATTTGGCCTTTTCAGTTCTCCAAGATGGTTTAAATAATAGAAAACATACAAGCTTTGGAATTATTGTACCAGGAGTTCAAGTTCTACCTCTGTACTTGCTAGCTTTTTTTTAAGGTTTTTATTTATTTATTTATTTATCTGCCTATTTATTTATTTATTTATTTATTAGTTGTAGTTGGACATATGCCTTTATTTCACTTATTTATTTTTATGTGGTGCTGAGGATCAAACCCCAAGTCTTGCATGTTCGAGATGAGCATTCTACCATTGAGCCACAACCCCAGCCCCTACATTTGCTAGCTTTTTGATCTTGGACAAATTATTTAACTTCTGTGAGTCTTGGTATCTGTACTTGTTAAATGGAGAAAAAGATACCTACCTTTTGGAAAAGATGTGAGGATTTAATGAGATCATGTATGCAAAACACCTAGCACATAGGAGTCACTATGTAAAAGGCTGTTCTCACAGGAATGGTTGCAGAGTTGGAGGAAGATGAGGAAAGGTAAAAAAAAAATTCTCATTAGCTGATAGATGCTTTCTTAACTTTATGGTTTTACTAGCAAATGAGGAGAATACAGCCTAGCCATATAGCAACATGGGCCTGTTTTATTTCTGCAGGCTCTGGCCACCACAGAAATCAGAATGTGCAGGATTAAGTCTGAGAGAGTGGAAGAAAGAAGGAGGATAAGAAGAATGGCAGCAGACAGGATATGTTCTTATAGTCAGAGACTCTCCCAGCATTCCTCAGCAGTTGAGCTGGAACAGGAGGTGAATGGCTGATGGTATATGCATCAAACCATGCTACCAAAGTATTTTCTGCTCAGTCTCCACAGATATTGCTCCTTAGCTCTAGATAAGTTCCCCAACGAGTATTTTGCCAAAAGCAAGAAAGGCAGCTGCATAATTAACTGCCAGGTCCACAGAGCTGACAAACTACTGTGTCATCAAAGAAAGAGAGAGTCATGCAAAATAAAAGGACATGGTTCAACTCCTCAGTCAGGGAATCAGGTGGCTGTGAGGTGGCACGTTTGACTTTGGCTCATTAATGAAGTTTCTCTTTATGTCCTCCTCCTCCTCTTTGCCTACCTGCCCACTTCTGGTTCCACTGGATAGGCAGCCTACCCAAATCATCATGTTCAGAGTGTGTGCTGTGTTCCCAGCATTTACTCAATGCACCTATATCGAATATCTTCCCAGCATTTATTCAATGCACCTATATCGAATATCTTCTATGAGAATAACAAAACTAATAAGATTGGAGTGTGTACTTTTGTAAACCCCAATACAGTACTCACACATTCAGCTAATTGTTAAATGAACATATAATATGTAGAAACTAACTCTAGAGGGGCTCAGGGAAAGGAACCTTGAGGCTGAGGAAGGCTGCACTGAGGAGGTGACATTTGCACTAGGCCTTTAGCTGGGATTCCACAGGTGAGGGCACAATGGGTAAGGGAGAGCAGGGAGGAAGGGCATTCCAGGCAAAGGAAGTATATGCACAGAGGTGAGGAGGACATGAGCCCATAGCATGTCTGAGGACTGGCTGGTAGTTTCATGAGCCCAGACATAGGCTGTACAATATGAGGCAACAGCGGAAAAGGCCAGAAGGCCATGCATTTTTTCTATGTGTCTGTGAATTTTGAAGCCATTGGTGGGTTTTGAGTATAGAATGATAGGATTATACTTGTATTTTGGGCAATCCTTGGGGCTTCAGTTTAGTGAAAGGACTGAAAGAAGGTGAGAATGGAAACTGGGAAATGATTGGAAGATTACTGAAATTGTGGACAATGCAAAATGCTGCAAACTGATCAAGGAGGATCAGAACTGAGAACCAGTTAATTGAATTCTGCAGTTGGAGATCTTTAAAGAGATCTAAAAGTAATTTCACTAGGATAATACAAGCAGAATTTGGATGATTAAAACTGTGATTTGCAAAGTGTGGTCCCCAGAGCAGCAATATACATATTACCTGGGAACTTGCTACAAATGTAAATTATCCAACTCACCCCAAAACTCTAAGAATGGAGTCCAGCAGCTGGAGTTCCTTACAAATATTCTGGGTAATTCTGGTGCATACTAAAGTTTGAGAGCCACGGGCCTAAACAAGTATTTCTCCATCTCTTCTGCACGCATTCCTTACTAGGAACTAACTCTTACAATTGAGGCATTTGGTAATCCCTAATATTATGGTTTCACAATTCTCTGCATAAGTTGTTTCTTCTGTCAGACACATGATTACCCTTACTCAGTATATGTACAGCCTCTGCCTGGCAATACCAAGCTCATGGTTTAAGGCTTAATGCAAACATCACTTTCTTAGGAAGCTTCTCCAATTTCCTCCAGGCAGCTCTCCTATGAATTTTTGCATATATTTTTATTATGGCACTTATTAGAAGTTTCTTGGAAATAGGAACTCCCCTGTCCATTTTATTTCTACATCATTTTTATGTGCAGATTCTCAGTAAATATAGGACGAGGATACTGCAATGGGTTGAGGAAGTAAAAACAGCAAGGGATAAATTTCTCTCTTAAAAGGTTTGGGAGTGGGATGGGTTTGGGACTCAGTGATAGAGCGCTTGCCTAGCATATGTGAGGCACTGGGTTCTCAGCACCACATATAAATAAATAAAATAAAAGTCCACTGACAACTAAAAAATATTTTTTAAAAAAGGAAAGATACATGTATCTACATTTATCTACAATGTGTGTGTGTGTGTGTGTGTGTGTGTGTGTGTGTGTGTGTGTTTATATAGGCTAGAAGAAACTTGTTGGCTGAGGGGATTAAGCCAGTAGAGATGCATGATGAGATAGGGTGGAGGCATACCGATAATGAATGGCAAAATGATCCTGGTAAAGGCAGAAGAGGATGAAATCAGGGGCCGATGCAAGTGGATTAGCACTGAAAGAAGGGAAGTTTCTTTCCTCTGAGATACAAGGGGAGGAAGAAAAAGTGGCAACAAAAGAGATAGATCAAGAGATTGAGGGGGAGAGTCTGGCAAGTTCTTAGATGTCCTGGCCTGCCAGTAATAGAATTGTTGGGGACAGGGAAGGTCTTGCAGGGGATGTGACATTGAGCTGGGAGATGTCTTTAGAGAAGTAGGAAGTGAAGCCTTTTACTGGGAAGGAAACAGGGAACAGAAAGTGGGAAAGAGAAGAGTGGTAAAGACTTGTAAGTGCCATGGAGGGGACAAGTGGTCAGGGGAAAGGCTGCAACAGGAGATTCTTTAGGGGGCACTCCTTCTCCTTGATTCAAGATAAAGAAGGGCCCACCCATTCAATTGACTTTGGCAGTGAAAGCAGCATGTGGGTATTGACTCCAACGGCTGTCTCTTCAATAAGATATACAACTTCTGGATACAGGTCCCAACACCCAAATAGAATGTATTCTAGCTCTGTATCTCAATTAACACTGGAATATTCTGCAGAAAATAACTATGCTACATATGGCATCTATGTAGCACCAAAATAAAATATTTATAATGTATAAATTACCTGAGAATCCCAGGATAAAAACTGTATTCAGGTGTGAATTACTACCCTGTAATTTTTCCTTTAACTTTTAAATCGATGTTTTCGTGTTTACAATTGAAGTTATAGCAGTACATATAATTGGTTCTTTCTCTATTGATTTTTGTCTTTTACTAGGAAGAGAATATTAGAAGTATTTCAAAATAAAGTGTGGGAGTGTGGAACCAATCAACAAAGTTGTCTGACCTCCCATGTGGCAGGCAGAGAAAGGAAAAGCAGTCTTTGGTTTGCCTCAGAGTTGGAGGTTGCCAAGGAGGAGGTTGGGTACCATGCTACAGGAGAGCACAAAGAGGTTTTGTCTCACAATAGACTTGGAGACCAGACTTATAATAAGTAATTAGAAGACAACTTAGCACTCAAGTGGGTCATCTGAACAACAGATGGGATTGGGTCACTGAGACAGAGACCTGTGAGCAAATATTAGCATGCAGAGGTCAACTGTGTCACTGGGGTTGGTCAGATGGACTTGGGCTTATCACTTAGAAGCTGTGTGATCTTGGGCAACTTCCTCTGGTTTTAATTTATCTGTGAGGTGGAAATGATACTGACTCATAATCTGTTTGGAGCATTACAAACAATAAAATAGGTAAAGTGCTTAATAGGTACTTGACATACAGTATGCACCCGTTAATGCTGGCTGCCACGATCATGATCAATGTCATTAGTGTTGCAACTATCTATGAATATTTATGATAGAAGGGACTGATTTGAACCAGGAGAAATTAAATTTTTTGGAGGAAATTCAGGGAGGTATGCTGGAGAGCTGGCCTCTCCTGCTGCTGGGACAATACTGTGGGCTCATCCCAGGCCTTCAGGGTGGAAGAGGGAGTCGTACAAGGGGGAACTCCACCTTGCTTCTTTGTTTGCTCCTGTGCATTCTACTTCTGCCCTTCGAAACAGGTGCATGTTACTCCAGAGGACCCTTTCACCTTCCTCTCCCACTCTTCTGTTTTTCTTCCCTTCAAATCTTCTAACTTCCCCTTTCTCCTCAAAACCCCAAGTGGTGGATAAGTAAGGAAGTATACTACTTTCTGCATGTTCTAAGTTTGCCTTTTTTGAAACTTAAAGTTTCCTTCCTAATTCCAGCACTTGGGTTTAGGTTAGTAGGTGGTGCTCACCATATCATTCCTTACCTTATTTAAAAAATATCTATTCCTGGGCTGGGATGGGATTGTGGCTCAGCGGTGGAGTGCTCGCCTAGCACAGGCGGGACCTGGGTTCGATCCTCAGCACCACATAAAAATAAAGGCATTGTGTTATGTCCATCTAGACCTAAAAAATAAATATTAAAAAAAATCTATTCCCCCAACCATTGTCTTTAGTAATACTCTCAAATGATGGTCATCAGTAGAGACAAGGATCCTAGGCCATGAGAGTTTATTAAGGAAGGCTCTTTGGAGGCAACTATATCTTGTAGAAGAAACCAACAGAAGTGTGAACTGTCCTCAGGGCTGTTCGCAGAAGGAAAGACTGGGCTCAGATAGAAAT
The DNA here is from genome assembly GCF_045843805.1 of Urocitellus parryii. NCBI lineage: Eukaryota > Metazoa > Chordata > Mammalia > Rodentia > Sciuridae > Urocitellus > Urocitellus parryii. The sequence goes on from NC_135541.1 coordinate 100,247,987, forward strand.
CTTAATGTGGGAAACATTCTGTCTCACCATCATCTGTTCTTCCATTCCTGCTTATACATTCACCAAGTATTACAAGAAGGAAGAAGTCAAAGCTTTGAAAGAAAATTGGTTGTACCAGTGGTCTGAGCAAAGTGACAGAGTGGGGCTTGGTTGTGGTTCAGTGGTAGAGCATTCGCCTGGCACATGTGAGGCACTGAGTTCAATCCTCAGCACCACATAAAAATAAATAAATAAAATAAAGGTATTGTGTCCATCTACAACTAAAAAACAAAATGGCAGAATGGTTATATTGCAATAGTCCTAACAGAGACCAAAATGATTTAAAAAAAAAAACTCAACTTTTTATCTTGGAAATTCAGATGCAACCACCTCTCATACATAGAATTCCAATTTCACATTCTATCCCGAACTGACCCCAAATACTGCCATACCTGTAGTTTTATAAGAAACCCTATTTGTATATTTACAGTCTATTATCTTTGACAACAGATACCTGGTCCAAGCCCAGCAATTACCACCTCTGTCTGTTTGCACGCATTAGCAGACATACACACCACTGATTTGTACTTTCCTATAAAATTACTCTTTCCCTTTTTAATTAAAGTGTTTTCAGAAGTAAACCCTATCGTTAAGGCCATGTATGCTTCTATTATAAATACCTGTTGCCAGCCATTAATTATCTCCTGATGAATTACTTACTTCGAAGGAGGTTTTTTTTTTTAATAAACGGATTTCCCCTCATTACTTTTGATGCCCCCACTCTCATATTTGGTTGATCATTTTGGAATTCCACATTATAAGAGAAATGTTCTTCTGCTTCAGGGGATTTAGTTAGATGTGATCTGCACCTAGATGATATGAAGATTTTCCATATTTTAAGGTAGAAAATTTTTGTGTGCCTGCACTTTTCAAGAATTTCTTGGATAATTATGAAGGCAAAATATAAGAATATTGGGTAGAAACAACTAAATAGTCTCTGAGAACAAATGCCACAATATTTCATAAATATTCAGAGTTGCATAATCAATTTAGTGTCTGAAGCACTGAGACTCATCCAATAATAGTGTGGTTTCATAATTACACAGTTGTGGATTTATGATGCTTTTGAATTGAGGAGATGCTATTGGACTGAGATACATGCAGGTCAGCTCTTTTTTACATCATTATATATGAAAAGTATACACCCACTTAGGAAGCAAAATGTGATACCTCTCAGTATAAAATATGTCAGAGAGGATTTTAAGTCAGGTAGTGGTAAAGTGTACATTCGTATGCTGGGCAAGTGTTCTACCATGGAGCTGTACTCTCAACCCAGGAATAGGTTATTAGACAAAGATAACCTCAAACTTTTCTCTCTTCAACCTTAATTACATTAAGATACATTTGTGGGTTTTTTTCAAAATATTTATTTTTTAGTTGTAGTTGGACACAATACATTTACTTTATTTTTTGATTTTTATGTGGTGCTGAGGATCAAACCCAGGGGCCTCATATGTGCTAGGCAAGCACTCTACTGCTGAGCCACACCCCAGCCCCTTAAGATACATTTTTAAAAGGATAAAAATATGTCAGGAAGCCAAAATTACAACTACTTATATGATTTGTACACTTAATCACAGCAGAGACAACTGGATCTATACTCAGAGACAATTGGAAGGGTCTGGCTGGCTCCTAATTCTCAGATGACTTGAATCTTGAGGTAAACCTCTGTTCTTTAGAACTTGAACAAACGAGTTCTCTGGTCAAACTTCATGGAAATTTCAGAATATGAAATTGAGCGCTTACTCTGTTGAAGGCAAAGAACTATTATTCTGAGGTTTACAAACAGGAATACGAGATGAGTAAGAGATGATCCCCATCTTCACACTGTTTACAATCAGTAGCATCGGCCACCTCAGCTCACATTTGGCAGGCTGGACTGGAGGAAATGCAAGTGGCCTTGAAATTAATCACAGTGTTCTTTACTTTCCCATGGCCCTGTACTTATCTCTGTTGTAGTTATGTTATTTATGTTTTGGCCTCCCTCAATGCACTGTGCTTTTCACAGAGCAGGAGCTGGGTTGGTCTTATTTATGTCTGTATTGCCAGAATCAAGGATGTGCTCCCCCAAAATGTCTTAAAATGAAAGAACATATTCACTTGTTTAGGTCTCCCAATGACAGTAGGTCAGGTTTCTCTGACCTAATATAGAAACAACAACAACAACTATGCTTTCTGCTCACAGGTCCTCACATTAAATATGTTGGATATGCTTCCTATGATTGCAGAAAGATGCAGTGGAATGAGACTGAATAAGAAGTCAGAAATAGTGAGGTTTTGCCTTAGCTCTATTATTAAGTACTTGGTTAGCCTTGGGCAAGACACTTTATCTCAGTATTTTCATCTTTGAAATGGGGATAATAATGAGTGGCCTCCCTATTTCCCACGATTGCTTTGAGGATCAAATGAAATAAATAATATGCTTAAAAGTTCTAAAGCACTGCCCAAAAGCAGGGCATTATTTTTTAAAAAATATTTTTTAGTTGCAGTTGGACACAATATCTTTATTTATTTTTATGTGGTGCTGAGGATCAAGCCCAGTGCCTTACACGTGCGAGAAGGGTGCTCTACCACTGAGCTACAGCCCCAGCCCCAGCCACAGCAAGACATTATTGAAGGAAAGAAATCTTCACTTTTAATCCCTTCTTCCACAAACATCTCACCACACATTTTTGGATTCCTAGGTTATGTAGTCAGATATGTGAGGTAACTAAACTTATACTTAATACCTACCCTAGGATCTTGACTTCAATATTTACAGCGTTTAATTGACTCAGCCTGGGATTCTCCAAGACTCCTAAATATTCTTTTAGATTTTCATTTCTCCCCAATTTATATAGAAACATATCTTTCTTATTTAACATTTATTGAGCACTTCTGTATACTACATGCTACAAACTGGGGCAAGATAAGCAAATAAGCCAGAGTTTCTACCCCTGAAGGTTTTTATAGACTGTTGGATCTGAGAGGACAGATGAGAACAAATGAGTTAGTTATTTTATCCTGTGTTTGCTTTGGTAGGCAATTTTACATGTGAGTTTTAATTAATAAAGACATATTTGTAATTTTAAGTTCTGATTAAAAGTACTGGTAGCTCTTATTCATTTTTTCCTACTGCTGAAGGTCTATATAAAAATCTATATTTTAATTGGGTCCTGGAGACTGACTTTTAGTTTTAGGACTTTGTCAATGTTTTCCTGCCAATCTCTCCTATGAAGTAGAATTTGCTATGACTAGAAGCAGTGTTCTTGGGGAAGACCATTTCCCAATTCAGTTTTGAGTAAACTGCTAAGTACATTTAGGGCTGACATTCTCAGGCATATTTGGGCATTTCACATGGTCAGTGGCTACTCGAGTTTTGAGATATCATTACGAGTCACTCCAGCTTCTGATAGTGATCAGAGAAATATATGTACACAATGGAAGTTAGGCTTAATTTTGGGAAGATGCCAATTCAAGAGTGCAATTCCATTCTGCTAATCAGTCAGGTTACACCCAGGTCTCCCTAAGGCTGACAATAGCTACTGCTGTTACTCCAGAACAGTTTCCCCCTTCCAGCTATATTGATATCTTGCCTACTTATCTTCACTATCAAACTCATTTTCCTTCTCCTTTACATCCTGTATCTGGGAAAAGCATTATCATGCCTCAAGGAATTGCTGATTCCTTGATCTACTTTTCCTCTTTCATCTAAGCAGTTACCAATCTCAGTGTCCAAGCCCATCTTTTCTGTATTCCCACAGCTTCTGTCTGAGTTCTTCCCAGTTCAGGAAACAAATTCTGATTTCCATTTCCCCTGCCTCTATACATGTTGCTGTATGTCTGGAATAGCTTTAAACCTATAAATGTAAGAAATTTCCTCTTCTGCACCTGATTAAATTAATGGTTTTGTCCTCCAATTCTTACGCTATTTGTTAGGTTCTTCTTGGAAGCCTTCCCTGATCACCTGTGGGCTGAGATTTGACTCACAGTCCCTCAATTGTGAATCTACAACACTCTGCTTGTCATATTGGATCTTAATTCTCTTTACTTGTTTCTCTTTATCCTTCAAATCCTTGCACAGGATCTGGCCCATGGTAAATATTTACTGGTTGATGGGTTGGTTGGGCTTGTTAATATCTCTTAATCTTTTCTGGTCCCAATTTCTTCCCTTGGTTTTCAGTTCCTTTTTTTGTGTTTTGTTTCTTTATTGATTTATATTTATATCTTGCTTCAAAACATGTCTTTCAAAGCACTTGCTCAGTCCCAGCCTTCTTCCATTCACAACATTTACTCTATTCCTCTTATTCTTGCCAGAACATATACAGTGAGTTTAACATTACAACAAATTCAACAAAAGCTATATTGGACATAATAGTTGCTTTCTTTTAAACAGCCACCAGGGAACTACACATCTATTTTAATAATGTTGTTAGACATATAGTCATTTTTGGAGCTGCTCTTCAGGGATAAGTACCCTTACCTTTTTCTCAATGTATTTTGATAGTGACAAATCTGATCTTTGCAGATGAATTTTAAAATTTGAATATAGCCAACTCACTGTGAAATATCTGTAGTGAGTAAAGAGGATGATCAGACTGTGGGGGTCAAGAACTAAATAGTAATGTTATTATCTTTTTAAAAACATATGCATAAGAGAAATTTCAAAAGTATTTTGACAAATGTTATTTTTGAAATAATATGTTTCTAGCATCCAAGGTAACTACTTTCAGTAATAGTACTTGCTTATCTGTTCTAAAATACTTATTAAAGTACAGTTTTGTAACATCATGGGAGTACACTCATACTGAGATGACTTACACTTGTTTAGTACTGTTTCATATTCTAGTTCAACATCTATAATGTGATAGACACTGTGGGTGAATAAGGCCATGGTCATTGCCCATGAAGACTTCCTAATCTAGTTGAGAAGATAGAAATACAAAACTCCTGTGTGAAAAATAGATATCAGTGTAAGATAAAGGAAGCAGTACAGTGGAGAGACTGTCTGTTAGAGGTAGAAACTCGTTACAGTGTCGGCAAACCCTCTTAGGAGTGAAGGATGAATGATGATTAGAAGTTCTTCAAGAGCAGGAGGGAAGGGGACTATAAGACTCACTCCAAGCCAAAGGAACAGAGGGTACAGAGTCTGAAACAGCAAGATATATTTGGGGAATCTGAAGTCATTCTATACTGTTACTGTGTAAAGTTCACAATGGGGGCAGGGCTATCAGGAGATGGGACCAATAAGGAAAAGCTATTGTATGTACCATTTTTAGAAGTTTGACTTTGTTCTGTAGGAGTCAGGGAGAGGTTCTATGGGGAGACTTTCCCATCCCATAGAATTATAAACTCCCACATCCAATTATCTACAAAAGTCTTGTCCCATCACACCCCGCCATTTTTTTTTCAAGCTTCTTTCAGAACCATCAATTCCTTTCCACTCTGCCATGTATCTCATTAGTTCAGGGCTTCACTTCCCTATGCTTGGACTGTTTCACAAACTCCTGACTGGTCCTGGAGCTCCAGTTCACCTCTTGCTCTTGACAATCAATTCTGCACTCTTGCTCTTGACAATCAATAATCACAGCAACCTTCCTTTCTAAGTCTTACCTCTGCTCAAAAACCTTCAATGGTTTTCTATGATCTGAGAGATAACACTCTTGTTTCCACTTTCCAGTTGTCAAAGTCTGTATGATCTGATCCCAACCCCATATTCCTCTTTGTCTCCCTTAACTACTAAAAGTGCTAGAAGTTATTTATTATTCCCTTCCTTTACTTTTTCTTTTATGTGGGTTCTTCCTTGAAATGACAGGCCCACACAATTTGTTGTCTGTTGTTAATTTCACTTCTTACAAACCCTCATGTACCCAGGCCAGATCACATCTCCCATTGTCCTGCCAGGAAGTATTCACTATTCTGGTTATTTTCTTTTACTGTATACATATGCATCCACAAATAACATATAGAATTGTTTTGAAAAAAAATAGATATTCATAAATGGCACATTTTATGTTTCCCTCTGCAATGTTTTTTTCACTATCATTTAGTTTTCAAGGTTTATCCCTATCTTCATATATGAAGATAATCTTTCCAATTGCATTTCAATTTGTAAATATATTATACATTATTCATCTGGCACCCTGTGAATGGGCATTTAGGTTGTTCCCAATTTTTGGCTCTTACAATATCCTCAGCTGGTCTACTCATACACATTTTACTGACCTTTTAATATCTTGCTCTCACCCCAGATACTTTATGAAAATCTTCTCTGAATCCCCTAGCCCACAGTAGCAGAGTCTTAGGTATCATTACTAATGCATCTTAGGTATCATTACTCTGTCTCAGGCACACTCCTACGCAAAGCAAGCTGTTTAAGAAATATCTAACCTGAACTAAAGAAACAGCCCAGGGGATGATCCTGTTCCTTTTAAATGGACTTTGGCGCCTTAGCCCCCATTTCCTTCTTTGACAGCACTGGTCCCACTCTAGCTGGCAGGGGAGAGGGTGGATGTGTGTGCGTGTGTGTGAGGAGAAACGTTAGGTATGTCTCTCCCTACAAGTTCATGATTCTGGCAAACCCTAGTGTTTGAAGTTCAGAGTCCTTCACCCACCCCTTTCAGCAGAGGCACCTCCCAGGCAGGCGCTTCAGCGCGGACCGTGTAAAGGCGCGTCGGGACCCGGCGCGGTTGGGGAAGGATGGTTGAGGAAGGATGGTTGAGGAGTGGGGGTGTCTGAGTTCTCGTAGTAGATCCCTCCGCGCGGAGCTCGTGCCGGCGCTTCTTCCTGCGGGAAACCCCTGGGTGCCCAAGGCGGCGGGGCTGAGGCTGCGGCGACAAGGGGCGGGGCTTTGCGGTGGGAGGAGGCGGCCCAGGCGGAAGGACACACGAGGCTGCTTCGCTGCACACCCGAGAAAGTTTCAGCCAAACTTCGGGCGGCGGCTGAGGCGGCGGCCAGGGAGCGGCGGACTCGCGGTGCAGGCAGTCCAGGCTTTCAAGCCTGAGCTTCGGAACGTAGTGCCGGGCGGTGAGCCGCCGCAGCCGCTGGAGGAGGGGAGAAGTAGTGGGGCTCCTGGGTTGGGACCCCCTCCCCATGTGGATCTGCCCAGGCGGCGGCGGCGGAGGAGGAGGCGGCGATCTAGAAGATGCCCGCCCTACGCCCCGCTCTCCTGTGGGCGCTGCTGGCGCTGTGGCTGTGCCGCGCGGCCCCCGCGCGTGGTGAGTATCTGGCTGGGGGGCGCTGTCCCCCGCGCTCTGGCCGCGTAGCGTGGGGTTCAATTCGGCGGGCATGCGGGCCACCTGAAGCGACCTCCCCCTCACCCCCGTCCTTTCAGAGAAGGCAGGGCCCTGCGGCCGGCGCGGAGAGAGGCCACTTGGTTCCCGAAAGTTTGGACATCGTGGGTCCCTGCTCATGGCGGGCCCCTCCCCCGCGCTCCCCACCGCCTCCCTCTCGGCTTTGCCACTGGCCGCACACACGCCTCCTCTGCCTGAGCGAGGCCGCGCACCGAGGCTCACAAACTGCCTCTTCCGAGCACTGGAGTTGGACAGTTTTGCTCTTTTGGTTCCGCGTTTCCTGGGGGTCAGGGGAGAGCCTAGAGCTGACTGCTCCAGGCGAACCACCGCCGGCCTCGGGCCGCGGATGGGCAGAGCGAAGGAATGCCAGATTCTGGCGAGCCGCGAGCGGGGCAGGGCCTTCAAGCCCCAGGGCTTGTCCCTTCACTGCCGGACTTCGTTTTGCCAAAGGGAAGCACGCAGTCTGGGGTGTGTGGGTTTGGTTGGGATGAGGACAGGGTTTTGTGGCGCGCCCGAGTTTTGACACTCTGACCGGATTGGCGGTCTGGATGAGTTGGGTGTGTTGATGAGTCGGGCGTGTAGCTCTGTCTTTGAAAGGTGGAGGCAGGAGCAGCGGAGAAACTGGTGTGGCTGCATGCTGAGCCACATGATTTAAAAATTTCAACTGCTGTTATTCTTTCCGAGGAGCGGAGTTCTGCTGCTGTTTCAGACTGTGTCCAGGAATGTGGTGTGACGATCATCAACTCCTCCAACCTGGCAGCGGCTTTTGCTGCTCTTTTGGCACGGTTGGGGGTGGGGTGGGGCGGGGCGAGCGAGGAAAAGTGGATACGTTGATTCAAAGTGATTCGGTAGAAAAAGCCTCTTTATGGTTGGATATTCCCAACAGTCTAACAGGGTTGGAGCAAGGAAAGAATCGTATTTTACCCATCCCACCCACTCTTTAAATTCTGAATTTCTTTAGATTTTTTTTTTTTTTTTTTTAGTGGAAAGAGCTTGGATTTGAGGGGCTCTGCTTTGTAATTCTGGATTCAAAACTGCTATATTAACTCACCAATAGAACAGGAATGAAATTATCCAGCTAATAGGATTAATTAAAAGGATGTATTTTAAACTCATGGCTCTTAATAGGTGTTCAGAAAGTCCTTTCAGGACAGGAGCTGAGTTTATTCTTTCAGAACTCTGTGCTTCTAGTGGGGTGGTGGTGTCTTGTGCATGTTTGTTAAATTGAACGGGCCCCTTCTTTTCCTGAGCCTAATCTGAAGGAAGATTTTACTTTTACCAAAAAACTAGTGCTTGAACTATGTCTCTTTTCAAAGAAAAGGAGAAGATGAACTTCAGAAAAATATGGTCTTTGTTCATTGTTAACAGGCTGCCAACATGCCAATCACAGATGTTCAAAAGAGAACAGGGTTATTTATCACCTGAAAACAGTACTGGGTTGTTCAGCACCAAACAGATACTTCTTGGAAAGTTCAAATTTCATACACTATCAGGTCCCTAAGAATTTCAGAAGTGGATCTGGAGGCTATGTGATGATGAAGCAAAACTGTTGTTTCTGATATATGTAATAAAAATGATGTAATGTTATTTTTACCTTTCCTTTTTCTCTGAGTGGAAGGTTTAGTATAAGTGTAGATTTAGGATAAAGAGGCATATAATCAATGGAATATTCTGAGGGTTCCAGTCCTTGGCCTCCCATTAACTTATTTTGTTTAGTAAATAATGTAGTCTTCATGATCTATAGTCTCTCCACCTATGAAATGGGACTAAAGACATAACCTTTAGAGGTTGTAGGAAATAATCAATACAACTGTAAGGTTATTACAAACAAGTATTAAGTGATAAGACTGATGTCAGAAAGAGAATTACTCTGCCACATAGGGCTTCTTTTATTCTAGGACCCTAGTGCACAGAACTATATCCCCTTTTATGCTTCTGATCTGGTGAGGTACTGCTATAACTACTTAGTTTATAGAGGGTCAACTTGAAAGTATTACTCAAGTTGGCTCAAAGGGTAGGATTTAGTCATTTTGGTTTTTAGACAGGTGTTCTTTAGGTGCTAAACTACTATAATAGAAGAGATTAAAAACCTTGTTTCTTGGTACAAATCTTAAATCTCACAGTCTAGCAGTGAAGGCTTCTTGAATCCTATTATGATTGTGTTTTGTCAAGGTACCAATTAATTATAACACACCCTTCCAAACTTTTGAGTGTTCCTGTGTTTGGCTTATGGCCAATTGTTAATTTAAACATCACCAAATTCCTAAAGCAAGGAGCTGTCAGCCCATCTGTCTGATTGTCTAAACACAAATCTAGGACCACCCTTTGTTCCTTGTTTTATTTTGTTTTGCATTGGGAAGTGACTCCCTGGTTTTGCTGCTTGCTAGATAATTTCTCAGCTGAATTCTATTGCTTTTAAAAACATTTCAGAGGCTGGGGTTGTGGCTTAGTGGCAGAGCACTTGCCTAGCATGAATGAGGCACTGGGTTCAATCCTCAGCACCACATAAAAATAAAATAAAAGTTATTATGTCCACCTACAACTAAAGCAAATATTTAAAAAATCCCAACATTACAAAGAGCAATTGTTTTTTTCATGTAGAGATGAAATTTACCCTAAAACTATTTCTCTTTGTCTTTCTATATTATTTATCCTCTTTTTTGAGGTGTGACTCTATTGGGGAGAGAGTGGTTATTTGTAGTGTCTCTTCTTTTCCTTATGTTTTGATTTTTTAAAAAGTTGATACGTGTTGACAAATCTCCACTCCCTTCCCACTCTACTGCCTTTTTTTGGTAGGCTTCTCTTGGCATAAAGGAACAACTTTTGGTTCACCTGGATTGTAGTTGCTGACTTCAGGATGTTTAAAGAATGTCTAAATTCAGTGGGATATGCTTGGATGCTTCAGAGCAGTCTTACAATACATTTTAAAAATATCACACCCACAGAAATTCTATTTTGCCCACAAAATTTGCATTGATCTAGTTCCCACTCTCTGATGCCATTCCTAGTGATCCTCCTCCCTGACCCTTCCGTTGTGCTTGAACAAAGCTTTGTGTCCTGGCAGCATCAGAATCAGCTGGAGTGATTCTTGGACTCAATGCTCAGGAATTCCCATACAGTATGTTTAATAATCTCCATGTTTTTTAAGGTTTATAAAATGAGTTTGACACAGGAACCTGGTTGAAACTCATTGATCAACTCCACTTTTTCTGCCTTCAGGTGGTGTATGGGATCTTTATAAATTTAATAATTCCTACAATGAACCTAATCTTAGCCAGCCAATCTAGTGTTTAACCCTTCTGACTCCCGAATTCAGAAATTGCTAACATAAGAGCTATGGAATGTAATGTAATTACTTCTTGTTCATCTGGGTGCAAAGTATCTCCATTGTTTCTATAGAAGTTTTCTTATATTTGAATGATATTATAAATTCTTCTTCCTCCTTCTTTGTTGTCTTTTTTTCCTTGAGGATCATTTACATATTTAATTTTTGGAGCCTTTATCTTTTTGTCCAAAATGGTTTTAGAGTAAAAAATTCCAACATGGTTTGAATGAGATTTTATTTCGTTATCTTTATGTTGTGTTGATGGTTCATATTTAAGTGTTTCATTTCCTTTCTGGATATCTGTAGTGGATTTCTCAACTTGGCCCATTCATTTTCCTTCCATCCTTTCCTGATTCTTCTTTTGTCTTCTACCCTTTCTCTGCAAATGATTTGAAACCAAAAGGTTTTCTGCTCTATGTGTAGCATTTTGGAAGGCTCACGGAACTAGGAGCCAGAAAAAGAATTTTCCATTGGTCTATTGCTAATTGGTCTATTCCTAACTTTGTAGGAAAGGTACTGTTTTGCTCCTTCATTTTCTCATATACTTTGTCTGTGGTCACAGAGCCATTATAGAGTGTAGAATAGAATTCCTTTCTTCTAGTCCACAGGTCCTGGGTCGTTCCGATTCTCTATACTGCATGCGTTTTGTGTACAAATGGGTTTACATACACAAAAATACCTAACACATCTTCAAGTGCTTTTTTTGGTGGTGGTGGGGTACTGGGGATTGAACTCAGGGGCACTTAACCACTGAGTCACATCCCCAGCTCTATTTTGTATTTTATTTAGAGACAGAGTCTCACTGAGTTGCTTAGTGCCTCACTTTTGCTGAGACTGGCTTTGAACTCGTGATCCTCCTGTCTCAGCCTCCCAAGCCTCTGGGATTACAGCATGTGCTTGGCTTCAAGTACTTATTTTAATGTGTGCTGGAGGAAAAGAATTGTGTCTTTTATGTATTTCTTCTAATACTCATATCCCTATTCCTCTACCTGGCATGGTGCCTTGGCAACTAATAGGCACTCAGTAAGTAAATATTTGTTCAGTTGAACAATTATTTTTAGTCATTTTCTTATTTTGGACTACCGTGGTACTCTGGGACAAATTTTAAGTAGCATTTGCAAGAGTCACTGCTTACTTTATACTTAGGGAAGAGCCAAATTTCCCCCTTCCCCATGTGTTTTATTTAAACTTGCCATTTTGAGTGTGTGTGTGAGTGTGTTTTCTTTCTCTCTTTTTTTCTGATCACTTCTGGTATTTATAAAGGTCACTTTGACTTTGGAATCTTAACTTCAAAGGCACTGGCATCCGCCCCCTGCCTCTCTCTGACTCTCTACTGCTTCCTGTATTACTACTATAGGTCAGCAGTTTTCTATTATTTTGTTCAGAATTGTCATGCCATATTGTAATTTTGTCATCTTGAGGACCAGTCATTTTCTAAAATAGTATTTTTTACACATTACAGCTAATGTTTAAATGACATTTTGATTTTTTTTCATCTTAAGTTGGTTATTACAAACTTCTAGACTAGGAGGATATGTGCATATTTCCTGAACACCACTGGAGGGAGGACCTCTAAAGGTGAGACATGATAAATAAATTTTTGTGAGAACCACATGATAAGTGAGTTTTCTCTGGAACAAGATTTTGTTCCTTGAGGGCAGGGACTCTACTACACATATCCCTTCTCTGTCCTACAGAAGAGGAGAACTTGTCTGGCACACACCCAACATGCAGAGTCACCTGAGCAGCAGGTGATGGTTGAGCACCTGTGGCTCCCGCTTTGCCACTTTGGGGCACACTTGAGATAGATGGTGAGTCAATGGCTTGTCCCTCTTGCTTCCTCTTTTGAAGACAGCATCAGTTGAAATTTGACCCTACCTAGACTTTTGTGCCATCCCTTTTTGTTACTTAGCAGTGACTGCAATTTTCATATTTGTAAGCTTATGTGTTGACAGGAGCTTCACAATTCATCTAGTCCTTCTATCAACTCCATGCTTGATGAGATTCTCTCATAACATCCTGGACAAGTGGTAGCATACCTTCTCTCTGTTTGACCACCTCTGGTGAAAGTCTGCTCCCTGTCTCCTGAGGCAGTTTAGTCAATCTTTGACCAGCTATAATTCTTAGATCTCATATTCAGCTGTAATCTGCCTCTTTATGATTTGCACCCATTGGCATTGTCTCAGGAATTTTTCTCAGGGTCTTGAGCACTGACTGGGTACAGGGATCCAAATGGGGTGGTTATATAACCTTTGCTGAACAGACACCCACCTGTCAGTAAAAGGAATGAAACCCAATGAGGAACATGAAGTTGATCTTATCTGAGATGGGTGCTTACATGTTGCATACCTTCTATCCAGGTGGGCCCTGGTGGGAGAAAAAAAAAATTTGTCTAGCAATGTTTCACTGACCCCTCTTTTGATCATAATACTGAGTGTTCTGGAGATTCTGATTCAGTGGGTCCGGAGTGGTATTTGGGAATTTGTGTGTTCAAGAAGTAGCCAAATTGATTCTAATGTTACGGAAAATTGGAATCAAGACAGAGTGAATCTGGAAAATCAAGGTTTTGTTTTGCTTTGTACTTTTGTTTGCTTTTTTGGAGAATGCCATAGAGAGGTTGCCTTGTCTGGGTCCCATGGTCATTTTTTTCCCCTTTGACTATGCCTGTGTATTCCTGAATGCCTAATTTACTAGGGAGAAGAAAGCTCCTTTGATTCTCCCTTAAGGCAAATAAAGTTGTTTGTTTTGTCTTTAAAACATAATAATCTGCTAACTCTCCCTGTCTTAGGACATGCTTGTATATGGATAACTTTGGAGGAAGACCTCTTTTCCCTCCACCAGAATGGTACTTGAGGTGTCAGAATGCATAGGGGTTCCATGGCCTGTTTGGAGTCCATTAAGGAATTCTGTCTTCAAATCTTGTGAAGGATGTCTCCTTTGAGAGTGCAGTTTTGTGAACCTGTAAATGCATACCCAATGATAGGTACTTCTCTCAGATGGATTATTGAGAAGACATATCAGGTCACTCATTTCAGGCAGTCTCGATTTTGAAGTGTCTAGGCAAATAGAGTGAGAAAAGGAGAATAAAGGGGGACTCTAGGGGCGTGAGCAGAACTGAACAGTCTGCAAGGGGCCCAAAATTTTCTCTCTTATAAAGATGTTTGATGCCACTGCCCTTGATGGGAAGAAGGAAGTGGTTTCTGATTTGAAAGGATGTCCTCACGGGCTCTGGATGGGATAAACCATGCAGTGTTCCTTGGTAGTGGTGGAAGGCTTGTTTGCTGTCTTTTTTTCTTTCTTCTCTCATTTTTGAGGGGGAATATTAGTTATGTGATAGAAAACACATCGTGGCCTTAAAAATAAGAGTGAAAACAAGAAATAACCTAAGAAAGAGGGTTAATTGAGTCATGGTGAGTAAAGCAATTATTGTATTAGTTTGTTATGTAAATATGTACATTTCTTTGTATTCTCTGATAGGATCCTTAACTATTAGTTTTAAGATTTTTCATTTTTGCAACGCTGCTGAGTTAGTGGTATGTGAGGGGGCATTTTAGTGTGTTGCTACATTAATTTGTATGTGTTCCCTTGGCATCACGTGGTGCAGAGTTCAGGGTATTCTAGTCTTTAGATGTGTGGGAATCATTGACCAAGTAAGAGTTATGATCCTTCCTCCAAGAGCTGACATCATCATTGGAGACAAGATGGTTGGGCATAGAAATATTAAATATAACCAGTTATTCACTTATCTACACCCTCCTATAGTTTGGGTAACTGACTAAGAGCTGTAGAACCCGGGGAAGTAAAGCCAAATCCTGATACCATTAGCAGTCCCAGCTCACCTTCTGGACTTCTATGCTATTGCATACTTTCTGCCATTTTTCTGTTTCCCTATTGTAATTTAAAAGTATAAAAGATAAGGACCCTTTTGTTGGCATGGGTATACATATAAATTTAGCACGTGTTGTGGTGTCTGTTATGTCTGTTAATGGATTTGTTGTGAGAGAGAGTGAGCGAGCTATGTCCTCAGTCCTGGATGCCAGGCCTGATCTAGGACAGGTTATAGTTAAATATCTTCTTTGAAAGATCCAGTTCTTTTTTTTTTTTTAAATTGTACTTGTTAGTTATACAAGATAATAGAATGAATTCTGACATACATATATGGAGTATAATTTCTTATTCTTCTGGTTGTCATGATGTAGAATTACATAGGCCATATAACCATATATGCTCATAGGATAGTAATGTCCAATTCATTCTACTCTTTATTGATTCTTGATTTTACTTCTTGTGCTTTAGGAGTCTTGTTAAGGAAATCAGTTCCTAAGCCAACAAGATGTAGATTTGGGCCTACTTTATCTTCTATTAGGCGCAGGTCTAAAGCCTAAGTCCTTGTGGAAGATCCTGAAGAAATTTCTCATCATAGTCAGGCAATGACTGAGGTGCGGTGTGGGCACACCCAGAGCTACCGCTGCAGGTGGCATTGATGAATCACACCAAGATCTCCCTCACCCTTTTGTACTTGTCTTGGCAAAACCCTGTTCTACCAGCTTCTCAAACATGTGTATTAGTAGATGTGATTGAACAAGCTCTTGGGGGATCATTTTGCTGTCCCTTGCCCCTCTTGAACTGCAGGCCAGTGACCTTGACTCAGCTGTGCTGCCTTTGCTATTCTGGCCAGGCAGTGTGGGGCCTGAGTCTCTCTTCCCATTGGATGGGGGCACCTTTCCCCAGAGGCCTGCCTGGGGCAGTTTCTGGTCTTCAAGTCAGTTCCTTGTCTTCAAGTCAGTTCTTTCTGCAGGTTATTGGCAGCTGTGCAGTAACTTTGGGTTCTTTGAATGTATCAGCCAAACATCATGCCAAGATGGACTCATCCTCGCAGAAAGACAGGTTGGGTCTGTGGTGTTGCAGAACCTGTTTCTGGGTTAAGAGTTGCTCTCCCACCCATACACATGTTTATTCATATTAAGTGTGTGTGTGTGTGTGTGTGTGTGTGTTTTGTGAGGTCAGGAAAACATGATGATAATATTTTGATTGGAGTCAGATGTTGTCTCCTTAATAATGTGTTTCCATTTAACAAATAGCCTCCCCTCAAAATACTATTTTACTTGCTGAATAAGGTTTTGAATCAGGAGCTGTGGTTATATTCTAAAGTATACTGCCTTGTTTGGAGGTAGGTGCATTTTTAAATTGTGTGATTTGTTTTTTTTGTTCATCTCTTTTTATCTCATCCTCCGCCCCCCTCCCCTTATGGAAGGCTTTTAAGTCTGAAACATTTTCAGTAGTCTATTTTACCTGGTACATAGCAGGGAAAGATTTCTATGTTGGCATACTTATCCAACATTAAATAAGAATAATTGAATACTGCCTTCTAAATAATCTATTCTGTTGCATTTCTTATACGAATAGCCTCAAAGGTAGATAGTGCTAGTTGTTTACCTTCTCAAAATGGTAAGTATAATAAGTTGAACAGATACTTTTGCTTAATTCTTGGTTTTCATATGCATTTGTGCAGAAAGTGTCACAACTCGTTGAAGTTTTGAGGAGATGTGTGTGTGTGTGTGTGTGTGTGTGTGTGTGTGTGTGTGTGTGTTTATTTCTTTTTTAAATTGGGGATTGAAACCAGGGGCCCTTTACCACTGAACTACATTCCCTTCCCTTTTTATTTTTTGAGACAGGGTCTTGCTAAGTTGCTGAGGCTGGCCTCAGACTTGTAATCCTCCTGCCTTACCCTCCTGAGTAGCTGGGATTACAAGCATGTGTCATCATGCCTGGAAAAGGACATGTATATTTTGATTATTAATTAGCTTTTATATGTTTTTCTTTGCTGTGAATAAGACTTTTAATTTGCTAGATCTTCTTTAATTGGAAGCAGTAAGCATATTTACTTTATTATATTATTTAAAGCACTTCCTAATTTTTATGAGGATTTTTAGGAAAAAGAACATATCCTGAGACATGCATGTCATTGCTATTATTTCAAGTAAGTGACAATTTGACTCCCAGTGACACATATTTTCTAAGAGATTTAAAGAAAATAGTTATAACTAAAACAATAATTGTAACAATTTCAGGTAGGTTTACATAGCAACAAAATTAGCCCTTGTATTTATACATAATTAACTCATATTTATACTTTGATTTTCTCTGGCACCTGTACAAGATTTTTTTTTTGTGTGTGTGTGTGTGTTTGTTGGGGGAGAGATATGGAAGTAGATACATTTAGAAGTAGTTGAGGATGTCTGGAAAATCTAGAAAAGTATTAAAAAAAATCTATAGTCACACCACTGTTAGTATTTTAGTATACATATTTGGTCTTTTATTCCCTATGCTTAAATTTGAAAAATTCATTGATTGATAATACATTTTTAATACATAAGGCAATTTTCTGTTCTGCTTTTTTTGGTAATTACAAATATTTTATATTTGAAAGCATTTTTAATAAATTTAATGCTAATGATTAGATACACTAATGATGAATTTATTGTGTTTACCCTCCTTTGGTTGCATATTTGATTTATTTCCATTCTTCTGTTTTTAGATTTTCATATATACATATGAAAATCTATTTATAAATATAAATAGATTTTCATGTGTGTGTGTGTATATATAGATATATATATATTAATTAATTGATCCTCTTCATACAGAAAGTTCCCTTTTTAAGATTTTTTTTCCAATAAGCTAGATTTCCAAAAGACAGATTACTAAATTTACCCAAGAGAGTGAAGTTTAAAAATAAGGAATAAGGGTTTTTGAGAAACAGGATTTCCTATCACTTCTAACCCAATATCATGGTTAACATTTCAAGGCATTCCTAATAGTTTTTATTTTTGGTGTCTGTTATTATAATTGGGATTTTAATGTAGATTCTTTTATCCTCTGCTTCTGTACCACTTAAAATAATATAAACATTTTTCAAATATGTAAATATTATTTGAGAGTATGATTCCAGGGTTGGGGATGTGGCTCAAGCGGTAGCGCTCTTGCCTGGCATGCATGCGGCCCGGGTTTGATCCTCAGCACCACATACAAACAAAGATGTTGTATCCGCCGAGAACTAAAAAATAAATATTAAAATTCTCTCTCCCTCTCTCTCTCTCTCACTCTCTCTTTAAAAAAAAAAAATTATGATTCCAAAGGCTGCTTACTGTTTTCTTAAGTCTAGTATACTTCATTTAAAATGAAATTCATTCTTAGTTTCCAGTATTTCTAATTGTAAATAATGCTATGGTGAATAATTTTTTGTTCATCAATCTTAGTGGAAACATTTATTTCCTAATATAGACACCCAGAAGTGAAATTATTTTATCTAAGAATCTAAACCTTTTTGTGGCTTTTAATACACAGTGTCACATTCCTTTTTATATAATTTGATCAAATTATACTTTTATTGGCAGAATATGAAACTGTAAATGTTCCCAGCCATTCTATTTTTAAAATTTCACCATTTGATAAGAGGTAAATGCTACTACCACATTTTAGTTTGCCTCTCAGATTACAGTAATGCTGCCTATTTTTTTTAAGGCGATTTGTGGCCATTTGTCTTGCCTTTTGTTTTTTGTGTATTTATTTGGCAAATTGTGTCCTTTACCCATTGAAGTGTTCATTTTTCTTTTTTTTTTTTTTTGGTACCAGGGATTGAACTAAGGGGCATTCCCACTGAGCAATATCCCCAGCCCTTTTTCTTTTTTTTGTATTTTATTTAGAGACAGGATCTTACTAAGTTGCTTAGGACTCAGTTTAAGTTGCTGAGGCTGGCTTTGAACTCAGGATCCTCCTGCCTCTGCCTCCTGAGGTGCTGGGATTATAGGTGTGCTCCAGTGTGCCCGGCCATGTTCGATTTTTCTGATTTGAAAAAACTCCTTAAATATTAAAAGTATTAGTCCTTTATCTTAAATATGTCACAATATATATGACAGCAGTTAACAGTACATAATATTACATAATATTAAATTGCTATCAACTTCGATACAAAAGTTACTCATTTGAGAGGCTGATCTTTTTTATTCTTTGATTTCTAGTGGACATGATAAATTTTTTTATGTATTTGTTAACTGGAACTTTCTGTAGCTATTTTAAAATTCTAATCTGACTGTATCATAAAACAATATACTGCTGGGCATGGTGGTACATGCCTGTAATCCTAGCACCTTGCGGGGCTGAGGCAGGATGATTATGAGTTCAAAGCCAGCCTCAGCAATTTAGTGAGGCTCTCTCTCTATATGGCTGGGACTATGGCTCAGTGGTTGAATGCCCCTGGGTTTAATCCCCAGTACCAAAAAATACCCCCCAAACCCAATATACTATTGATTATATATGCCTAAGAAATACATATTTATTTCAGTTCCAAATAAAAAAGATGTTGTAGGGAAGCAGCATATTCTGGAGCCAAGTTTGTGATTTCCGTGGGTTGGGGGTAATCTAATGTCCTGTCTTCCCAGACATCCATGAGCTCTGAGGTTTATAACACTCCTGAAAAGCATGACTGTATGATGTCTACCACACAGTGCTAATTCTGACACTTTGACCTGATTGATAAGCCTGTACGGTGGTCTAGCCAGTTAGTTTGGTCAAGTCAACAGATGACTAAGATTCCCCCTTACCCTCCCCAAATTGATTAGTTGTGGGACAGAACTGACTGAAGCAGCCTGTTGTTTTGGCACCCCAGGGACACCACCTGTTTCTCCCTCCAGCCTCCCACTGTCCTGGTGCAGTGCTGTGTGCACAGTGGGTAGGAGATCAATGTTGTTGCTAAAGAATGTTGCAATAAAGAAGAGTAGATTGCGTTTTTCCAAGCTTGTGTGTTCTTAGTGCACCCCACTGCTTTTGACATTCAGTGATCCAGCTGAAAACTGCTGTATGTAGAAGCCCTGCAGATCAAGTGTTTGGTTCAGAGTAATTTCAGGCAATATGAATGCTGTCTTAAGTATCACTGGAATTTACTGGGTTGGTCATTTGCCAGCTATTCCCATATTTAGTGTGAGGAGACCTGGGGAATGAGGACATTTCTGACCAACCAAAGAAGGAAACTTTTCTCAAGGACTGCATTTATTTGTTTTTATTAAATTAAGTAGTTAAGAGAATAGACTAGTTTGTGTCCATTGGTCCTTCTTTCTGTGATCTTTCCATATAATTAATCTGTGGATGGAGAAAGAGATTCAATAGTGAAGTTCTTTCTCACCCTGAAGTCTAATACTGTTTCTGGGAGGAAGTTAGAGAATCATTATGCTCAATTGTGCACTGAAAGGCTTAACCAGCAGGTGAAGCTGCTGATTAAAAATGTAGGTTGATAAGTATTTGTTTTCATTTTTCTCTTGACAGTTTCTGTTCTGACATGGTCTGAATGTATTTTGGCTCTGTCGTTATCTTCACCCTACTTTTGGGATCATCTGTCTTCCTGCTATGACTTAATATCTATCTGCCTCAGTGTTCTTCCATGTTACAGATGAAGATTCTAAATACTGGGAAGGACCAGTAAATACAGTTAGCATAAAAGATATTTTATAAAGTAGCCCCCCAAATTTATATAGCAATTTATAGTTTACAGAAGGCACTCACATAGTGCCTCCTTTAATTCCTTTAAAACTTTGGTGGAAACTGAACCTCAGAGGGGTAGGGGTCTTGTTTACTCCTAGATTTACACCTAGAGAGTAAGTGACGGAGCTGGGACTTAAATTTGTGACTTGAATTTTTAAAAATATGGCAGCTTTTTTCCTTTTTTAAAAAACATTGAAGTTTTACTGTGTCTATCATTCTGCTAGGGGCTTTATGTGTGTGCCTCATATCATTCACATGGTTATCCTTTGGGGTAGATAGTATTAATCTATAGTACTGATAAGGAATTTGGAGCTTGGTTTATAGTTAGGATGTTGGAGTGAGTCACAGTGAGGGAAGCAGCTCAGATTCAAACCCCTGTTCAGCTCCTAGGCCTCTGTAGTTAGTCATAATTTCACTTCTCAATAACCCTATGAGAAAGAGGTAGGGAAGTGTGGAAACAGGTTTGTCACATGCTCAGGCTAATGCAGGTAGTAAGTGGCTTAGTTGAGATTTAGAGCTGGTTCTGTCCTCATAACTGTTACTTACTCTCCTACTTTGCAGTTGCATACTTTAATGATTTGAATAACTAAAAATTAATTCACCAAACTACCTTCTTTGAAGAGCCAACCTGTTAGGAATCTTTTGTATCTTCTGAATAAGAGAGAAATGAATGTATGTTAGTTGACTGCCTTCTCAGGTGATTTCTAGTCCCAAGACAAGCAAACAGAATTCAGAGGGAGAAGGAGGGGACTTGACATTAAGAATGAGTCTTTAGGCCAAAATGGACCACAGCAATGAAGCAGCACTTTGGAGGACCGCTCTCCAGAGCACTGGCCTAGACTCCTGTGGGCTCTGCTTGGGGACACTACTTTTTGTGTTTAGGAAAACTTCTCTTTGAGAAGGAGTTGTCAGCTTTTGGGGATAGAAAGGTGGGGATACTTACAAGTCTGGCTCTACACTTACTAGTGCTGTATCATTGGGCAAGTTTCTTAAGCACCCTGTGCCTTGGTTTTGTTATTCATAAAAAGAGGACAATAGTAGTATATGAGTGTTGTGTTTGCTGTGAGGATTAAATAAGTTAATAGGTATTAGATCCATAGGATAGGGGCTGCAGGGTCTGGCACGTAGTATGTACTTATTGTTGTTAGTGGTGTTTTTTTTTTTTTCCAGTACTGGGATTGAACCTAAGGGCACTCTACCACTGGGATGTGTGTGTGCGTGTGTGTGTGTGTGTAGATATACACATCTATATCTGTATCTATATCTCCAGCTCTTTTTTATTTTGATACAAGGTCTTGCCAAGTTGCTAAGGATGATGGTCTTGAACTTGTGAACTTCTTGCCTCCACTCCCCCAGTAGCTGGGATTATAGGCGTCTACCACTGTGCTTGGCTGTTAGTGGTGTTCTTTTATAATAGATAGAATGTCATCTTTGCAGCATACAGATTGTTCACTGGTTTCCTGTGACCTTATAAAGTTCCCTTAATGGGGTATACTTCCCATTTTAAGAATTTTTTCTTTTGTGCAAATTGCATTGATAGATGTTAAATCATTCCCCTATTTCTTATTAACCATAAATTGTGTCTAGATGTCACATTTAGTGATATTTCTGAGATTAAACTTAAAGAACACTATTAGGTCCAATACTTTCATTCTCAAATTTCCTATGACATAGCAAAGTTTATCACATACCATTCAGTGCCACCATGAGGAATACTACTCTAAGGCTATAAACTTGATGTTTCCATTAGCTTAAAAGCAGCCATTGAATGATCTCTGTTAGACATTTGAAACACTACAAATACCTCATCTCTCATTATAACCTCAGAGGCTTCTGGAGATTTGGGATCTTAGGCTGAGAATCACCCATCCTAATATATTGCTCTTTTAAAAATAAGGAAACAAAAGTCCACAGAAGTGGAGTGACTGGCCAAAGGGATTGGAGCCAGGTCAGGGTTGGGGTGAGAACCCATGCTCTTGATTTCTGGTCATATGGTTTTTCTTCTGTGCTCACTACTTAGATGATGTATTAGTATGTTGACCCTCTGGTTTTTGAGGCCTGGAAAACAACAGTGAAGGAGTAGGAGGGGTGGGAGAGGACAAAGGTGTGGCCATATTGAAAATGTCAATGATAGCAGAGAAAATATTTGCTTGTGAGCCCCCACCTGTCCCTTTGGACTTTGTTGTAGTGTTATGACAACCCAGCAGGTCTGATGTCATTAGTGATTCAGAATTGGATTAGCCAGGACTGGTGTAGTTACTTTCTCAGAAAAGGGCTTCATATTTTAACATTTGTTTCCCATGACAGTTTGCTTATCTCAAGTTTTGGCAGCCTTGAACAAATGGTTGTCGGGGTTTTTGTTTTGTTTTGTTTTAAGACAAAATTCCAAATTTCATTTTGCTGAATTTTGTAAACTGTCTTCTACCTGCCACTCCCTTTTTCTCCCTCTATAATTATTTCTAAGATTTTGTTTTTCCATTGTGGGAGTACTGTGAAAGGTTTTCTTTTATAGTCTGAGATATTTATAATTATGTGTAAGCACAGTTTACAGAAAAGTAAGTGGTACACAAGTTATCTCAAATACCCTTGAAACACTTAAAATATTTTCCTATAATTTAAATCTTTCTGAAAAAGCAGCTTAAGCAGCTTATGGTAAAAAAAAAAAAAAAGAGTTATACACTAAGGATACCTGAATTTGGATGTGATGTAGATAAATGTGAATGTCACTTTGGAGGAACTGAGAGTGTTTGCGTGAAAGCTGATCCTTGTATTAGAGTGAACCAAACAGACAAAACTCTGTATTCGTGGAGCTTCTACAAGTATCAGTAGGTTCCATATACTGAGGGTTTGTTATGTGACAGATGATTGGGAGGACAGAATTTTACCTGTTTCTTTTAGTCCTTATAGTTGGTATTATGATTCCTACTTACAGAAACATTAAGGAATGATCATACAGGTCACCCTCCTAGTTAGTGGAACAGGGTAGTTAGTGAAACTCCCCTTGCCTAACTAACTACAAAGCTAACATACTTAACCATAGTAAATAATGCCATTGTCTATCTTGTAGAATCCTCTAGTTCCACAGATAATGCAGTTTTGGTTTAATGATATCTTGTGTTCTAAATTGACTTTTAGTTTACTTTTCTGAATAATAACTTTGAATGAGCACTTACATAATATGGGAATTACTTAAACTGCAAGCTCCCATCTTAAGGAATTATAGTTCCTTCTAAATCTTTTTATAACTAGGAAGAATGGATTTAGAATGGATTTATGTTGTAATACAGGTAACTTTTTTAGAAATTCTTTTTCTGTTACTTCTTGATCCACCCCGCGCCAAAGAATTCTTTAGTAGATTAAGACCAGGGATGAATACATAGCTTTTTTTTCTTTAAAGTAATTTCAGAAAGATTGAAAATAGTAGTCTAGAGTCATATTTGTGCTTGGAAATATTTTATGCCAGCCTTTTTAATTACAAATAGCTTTCTCTGGACAGTGCAGCTATAGTCTTAACTGTACCATTCTAAAAGGGATGTGAGAGACCACATAAATGATTGGAATATCTCCACATCTGAACAATGGGCTTAATCAATTACTAAAACTACCTAGTGCTAACATATCCTGATCGAGAATTTTGGAATTAACTGTGTGTAGTGTTTCTGCACATATTCGTTACAGAACAAGAATGAGGACAGCTTTACTTTTTCTTCTTTTCTGTGAATTTTTTTTTTTTGTAGTTGTAGATGAACAGCATGCCTTTATTTTATTTGTTTATATGTGGTGCTAAGGATCGAACCAGTGCTGCACACTTGCCAGGCAAGTACTCTGCCACTGAGCTACAGCCCCAGCCCTGAACTTTTTTTTTTTTTTTTTTAAATTTTTTATTACTGTGTTCTTCATTACTGAAAAGTGGTGGTCATCTGTACTAATATATAAGAGAAGTATGCTTGACACCAATGGAAAATCCCAGAGTGCCCCTGCTCTTTCAAAATGTAGTCTTTTTCTGCATGCTCAAACATGTGGGTCCTTTCAAATATTCCTAACTTTCTCCTTAGATTTTGGTTGTTTATCACCAGTTGAATGATGAAACAGAGACTTCCCAGAGATACTAAGGATAAAAAAGATAAATGACTATCAGTGTTTATTGAACATTTTAAAATATCTTTCAGAACAACTTTATATACCCTCCCTCATTAGGTTTTGATTTTGACTTTAACATAGATGATGAGTTTGGAATCAGATAGACTTGGCTTTGATTTCTTACTAGAAATCAAATATTGGATAAACCGTTAAACTTCTCTAAGTCTCAATTTCCTCATTTATATAATGGGAATAATGTTAATATCTAACTTGCAGGATTGTTTGTAAAGACTGGAAACAGCATATTTAATTGTGCTTGCATAGTTCTGGGCACAAAATAGGTACCCAAGTGTGGGGCCCTGAACTTTAAACTTCATTAGTTTCATGGTAATTCCCCCTTTGGAAGAAAGAGTCTGGGAATACTTGTCTCTGGACCTCTTTGTTTCCGTTTCTTTTAATGACTCCCTTTAAGCTCTGCTTCATTGCCAAGGCAAGATTATGGATTACCTAAAGAACAGACTAAAAGCACTATTGTCTAGTAATTTCAAGTTTGTAGATTAACCCAGTATGAATTAAAAGCCGTTCTAACTCCTTTGTCTGTTCATAGTTTGCAGCCTCCTTCACCTCTCACCTCAGAAGCAGTTGATTCACAGGAAAACATTATTTAGGATTTCTAATCCTAAGGACTACAGGACTCTTTTAATAAGGAGGAACCTAGTTGGTTGGATTATTTGTTTCCATCTTTCACCCCCCCCCCCCGCCCCCGCCAGTCTTCATGGAAATCAGGTTTGAAATGTTAGAAGCAGTTGGTTTTCAGCATTGGGAAAGCTTATCTAATCAGGCATGTGAAGTGGCCTATGTTGGATTTTTGTGCCAGAGAAGGCCAGGGGAGGTGGAGGAGATTATTGCTTTTGCTTGTACATTTCTGACATTGGTTGAGGCACTAGGAGAACAGTGGGGAAATTGTTCTAAAAAAGTTGTTGAAGTTATTTTCACTAGTCTAACATATGTATACTTGCCATCCATATGGGCTAGAGGAATGGGTCTTATAATCACAGATAAGTGTATGTGACCTAACTTGAACTGTATAATCATTTATTATTTTAGGCTAGATGGTGAGGGTTTTCTGTTTCACAGGATATTGGACTAGGAATTTTACTATTATAAAACAATATTTTATATTAAACAATGCCCTCCAGTTTACAATAACTTTTATAGACTGATCTTATTTGAGCCCCAAATGAACTCTGTTAAGGATAGAAGGCTAATTATATTATTAGTTTTATAGATGAAAATAGCAAGTTTCAAATAAGCTTAAGGGAGTTCTTCCAGATCACGTGGTTAGTATCAGGGCTAGAACCCAAGTTCTGATATGTAGGGTAGTTTTATTTTATGATATCCTACCACCTTGCCGTTCCATAATACCCCTAAATCTGTGTTCTGTTTCCCATGACATGGAATAATTCTTTTCTGATTAACTGTGTCAGAACATGACAATAGTGAACTAGAATTTAAGGATTCTTTTCCCAGATGGGTCAGTTAGTCATTCTTTCCTTTTTTTTTTTTTTTTTTTCCTGTTGTCTTCCTTTATTTCTTTCTTTGGTACTGGATATGGAACCCAGGACCTTGTGCACATTAGGCAAGTGCTGTACCAGTGAGCTATAACTCCCAACCCAAGTCAGGTTTTCTTAAAACTATTCTGTGCCTGGGATGTTAACCACTTGTCCCCATTATCTAATTAGGATGTTGAACCGAAGTGAAATAGCTAGGGGAACATGGCAAACTCAGTTCAACACAGCCCAACTTACATATGCTTTTCTATTTGGTCCAGGATGTCATGTTCACTTAGAGGCATTTTGTATTCTGTGATGTCTGTTTCTGAGTATTGTTACTCGGCCATTTTTAACCGTTTCAAGCCTTGTCTCTTCCTGCGTGGCCTTGAGTGACTTTGCTATTCCTTAAAGTTTCCTAAGTTTCTCAAGAGCGTACATCTTTAATGTAATTTTATGTCACAGCTCTTGGCATTTCTCTCCTTAATCAGTGTAACTTTAAATTTAAACAGAGTACACATTGCGTATGCAGAGGGGTGTGTCGGTATTGCACTGTGGCTTATGTAAGCACACTGCAGCATTTCTTCTTTTAATCAAAATGAGGAAATAGAAAATATGTTGTTATGGTAATTTTACACATAAACCCACAAGGAAGTATGTATCTAGGCTCTGTGGGAACTGTAACTGATACATTTCAGGAAAGAAAATGCAGACTAGCTAAAATTTTAACTGCTAAGTGTTCATGGGGAAAGAAAGAAAAATTAGCAACCTCTCATATTATACTTCAGGTCGGCCAATGAATTCTAAGGTTAATGGCACATATGAGAGCTCCTGCCTTGTTTACATCCCTTAGCATATGGAACTGTGCTTGCCTTACCACAACAACATATTTTACCAGTATTTGACAGCTGACCACAAGAAACTAGTTCAAGATTTGACTCCTCAATATCATTAAGATGCCGCATGGAACATTTTGACTCCCACGGCGATCCAGCTGGACATTTCACCTCACCCTGAAGTCAGCTGAGAGTTTCCTCTATAAAGATCTCTGTTATATTAGCTACATCAGGACCATGCATCTCACTAGGAAGAATTTGGCACTGGTATATTGTGAGAGGTGAAATTCCCTATTCCCCATCCTCTCAAGAAGGGGCTGCTCCCGAGGCATGAAGGCTATCCACAATGCATTTAAATTTTCATCAAAGTTTGATGATTAGTTGTATTTTTCATTCAAGTCAGGTTGAAGTTATTAGACTTTTACATTCCCCACTGTAAAGGAATATTTATTATTTGGGTAAAGTTTTAAATTTCAAATCTGAAAATTTGAATATCTGAATGATAAATTAAACTTTTATGATGAGAGAGAGAGAGAGAGAGAGAGAGAGAGAGAGAGTGTGTGTGTGTGTGTGTGTGTGTGTGTGTGTGTGTAGGGAGGAAGAGTAGACCTTGGACTGTTTCTTCAACACATTTTTTTATAGTAGTACCTATTTTCAGTTGGTAGAGAAAAGCTATCCAGAATGTTGCTCAGGTCTAGTGAAAAGATTTAGGGAAGTTGTAACTAGTTTAATAACCATTTGTGGAGTGACATAGATTGACACACCCAATTACACAAGACCAGAGTCTGAGAACTGTTGATGTGCAATCATCCCATCAGCATCTGCTCATCATTATCAACAACAATAATGGCTCAAATATTTCTTTGGGACCACATGAAAAGACAGTGTACCCATAAACATAAGTCAGACCTGATGAAAACATAGTCCTTCCTCACTCCCTTGTTCCCAAACTTCTCTTTTTCTGTGAGGTTTTGAAAGAATTCATTTAATTTTTTAAAATTAATTTTCTTCTTAAAAACCATGTTCTAGCAGGCTCATTTTTTTTTCCAAAACCAGGAAGGGCCAGGATACTGTGGGTCATTTTTTTAAAAAACTAATTTCTTTGTCATTGGGAGCCTTTACTTAAATAGTGTCATGTTGCTTTATATGTATGAAAATATTTAGAATCTTTTCTACTTTACGCTTTTGTCACAACTGCAATTAAATCACTTATTGGCACTTTTTAATATAACCATTTGAGCCACTGGGAATGGGAGGAAATGAATCTGTTCACAGGGATAAATCTGAATGTTGAGAATATGTGATAGTTTGCAAATTACTTAATATGTTTTTATAGAAACAGGGCCATGTGTTCATTTGTAGGTACTGGACAGAGACCCCAGGAGGGTCATGAAGGGTTGCTCTATAGGTACCAGAGCATGTTAGGAGAGCAAAGCCTGTTTCTCCGTGTATAACTGGATAATTATTTCATTGACAGAAATATGGAATCTTCTGGTTTTTAAAAGGCACCCTTTGCCCTTGGACAGTATATGAGAATTTCTTTCCAGAATGAAAGGAAGATACATCTTTCTGCCTCTTGATAAGAATCATTGTATTTTCTCTAAAGCTGTTGTTGCTGACATGAGGCTGATACTACTTCAGGGCTTCTGAGTAAGGTGCCTTTGAAAAATTAGGATTTCATAGAAATTACTTGAGTTTTCTATGGCTTTCTGCAGGAGTAGACACAATCGAATGATACAGATGTGTTCTTTGATTTATCAGAATATTATAAACCTTGACTTTTGAGTTTCAATATTTGGTTGCTTTCTTTATGAAGGATCTTATCAGGGCACAAAATTGTTGCTTAATGAAATCTCATCATTTTCTCATCATTTATATATAAAGAGTGAGTTTTGGCAGAGCAATGCAATTGTAACTTTGGTGCCAAGAGCACTGTGTGTAGATTAGCTGTGGGACCTTGTTTGGTTTTTGAGAATTGATGAAGAGTTTGAGGAAGCACTCTGAACCTGCATCCCAGAAGTCCTGGTGGTGGACAGTGTGAGCCCAGAGCGGGGAAAATATCATTTAACAAATAGATTTTACATTCCTTTTAGGAGTCAGCCAGGGTGCTGTTTTAGAGTAGTTGGTTGATATCTCTTTTCAGTGCTTCCAGTAATTGAGTTGAGCTTTCAGATATATTTATTCATTTAGCAACAAGTATGTGAGTCCCCACCACATATTTTTAGTTGGTAGGGAATATTGTGAAGAAAGCATCTAAGAACCCCTTCAATTGTGGGACTTCCTTGAGCATAGGGCAAGATTAACCTGGTAGCAGTCCTTCTGTATTGGTGCATTCAGGTGAGCCTGTTCTTTTTGCTTGCCTCCTTCTACTCGTTTTACTTCCTTTTAGAATCCTTGCATTTACTAATAATGATGTTGATGTTATTAGTCATCACGAAAACTTGACCTTGAGTGCCTATTCTGTGTCAGACAGTGTGGCTAATGCTTCATATGCATTAGCTCATTTAATCCTTAGGAAAACTCCAGTGTTTTAATTTCAGTTTAAAAGATGATAAACTTTGAAAAGGTTGGTGATTTACCCAAGATTACATAGTTAGTTAGTGGTGGTGCTAGTCTAACTGTAAGGCCACATTCTTAACTACCAAGCTCCTGGCCAGTGTTTTTAAACTGCAGATCATGTCAGTTCATGGGTTACAAAATCAAATAGCATTTTGGGAAAAAATGTAATAAGACATAGAACAGAGTAAAGATAAGTACTATTTCTTGAAGTTTTTGTTCTTCGGTGTGTACACGTTGTATATGAATATTGAGTTTTGATGTACATTTTCATCTTAATGTAGATCACTATAAAAATGTTTTTAAGCTATTGCTTTGTTGGCTACCAGACCATAGGTCATCCAACTTTTTTTTTTTTAACAGATTAGAAAATTTAGGGCTTGGAAAAGTAATTGACTTTTTTTTTAATACCTTTATTTTGTTTATTTATTTTTATGTGGTGCTGAGGATCGAACCCAGGGCCTTGAACATGCTTGGTGAGCGCTCTACCACTGAGCCAATTGACTAAGAACACAAAAATAGTGACTGTCTTGCTAGCCGTGGGCTATGACTTCACCACTTGTATCATGCTGCTTACTTAAAAGGAGCACTCCCATAATGCCTAGGAATTGAACCTTATCTCTTACATGATGGGAAATATGCCATGGAACCTTCAGGAATGTTGACAAAATCTGAAAAGGGAAGTTGAACCTCAGCTTGCTCTTGGTAGCTGAAAATTCTGCCACAGAGCCTCAGAATCTACAGATAAAGATGTGACATTTCTCCTAGGATTTCAGGTGTACTTGATGGAATGAATGTGATGATATTAATAAATGACACTGGGTGTATGTGTTATTTCAAATGTAAACTTAAACATTGTTCTGCTAGAGGGCCAGGGCTGGGATATGAACTTAGCTGTTTTGAGTGTATGTTTGTGTGTGTGGGGGGGTTATCTTATCAGTGAGTTAACATTTCTCTATTCCTAGTTCCTCATTTTGTTCCTGCTGAGTTCAGAGCTGTTTTGCTCATAGCCTGGCTTACCTAGGGATGGTCTCAGCCTCAGTTTTCTTTTGCTACATCACATGTCCTCATTATGTGGGTACTTTTGGTTGCTTTCACTTTCCCCCTTAAAATTAGTAACTGCTGATTTGAATCAGGGGCAGAGCTGTGGATTGTTGGCTAGATCAGGTGATAATATGTGTTAGCTCCCCATGCATAATGTTACCCCAAGCACTGTATACAAAAAGAACTTATGGTCTGCCCAGAAGTAATGAAGGCACTGGAAAAAAATTGAGAATATTTATAAACCCTTCCAGCAAGTATCCTTTAGCATCATAGTCATGGAAGCTAAGGGAATGTAAAGTCAAACTTCATCAAAGTAGGAGGCAGGGTGGTGGTGAGGAATGGCTAATGCATTCTAGTTAAAAAACAACATGTGCTAGGGCTTTAAGCAAGTAAGGATGGGAAGGAAAACTCATGAATCATAAAACGACGGAATTGAGAAGGAACCTAAGGGACCTGGAAGAATAAAGTGATTGGCTTTTGGTCAGATGGCTTGGCATTGGAGAGCCAGGCATACATAGAACCTCGGTCTTCATTGCATGAGTTCCTTCATCCTAAGTAAGACATGTTCATCAGGGCTATCTTGAGAGAACACCTGATAGTAGATAAAAGTGAATATAACTTTCTCTAGACTGAGTGAAATAGAGATGCCAGAAAGATGTACCAGTTTTATCTAGTTTCTTTGCATTTTCCTAGTGTGCCATGTACACTTAGGGGTTTGCACATCCTAGTTTGTGAAAAGTGTGGGTAAATCAGAAAAATATTATTTTTTAACACGTACCTCAATAAGTAAATAAGTATTTATAAATTATATAAATGTACAGCCATAAACTGTGTGTGTGTGTGAATAAACTACTAGTCAAGCTTAGGTATACATTTTTAAAGCTGTAAATTTGTAAGCTAAAATTTCTTCTAGAACCCAAGTGGAAGGTCTTGCACCTCTCCCATTTCTGGGATACATGCACCTCATTTTGCAGACCACTGATCCAGAGTATAAATTGAAGAGTTTAATGCCAAAGCGTTTGGTTCTTTCATTAAATAGATTATCTTTTACTCCCAGTGTTTCAAATGTCCCTTTACAAAACAGTGTTTGAATTAATGTTTTGACTTAAAAAGCTGTCTTTTTGGGGTGCAAAAGTTAAGAATAGAATATGTATGTGAATTAGGTTAAATTTCTCCTTGAGAAAGAATACTATTTTAAATTTTGCATAAGGAGAATTAGCAATCTTCCTATTCATGGTCTGGGTTGGTGTACGTGAAACCCTTGCTTAATATCATTAAGCCTTCCTTCCCACCATTATAGTCAGTAGTCTGGTTGTAATTCAGAGTTAGGGCTTGGTAAATGTTTACTCATTTAAAAAAACATTCTTTCAGCCTTAACTAGAGAGCAAGCTCAAAGTGACAGAGCAATAGAATGAAGAATTTACCAAAAGTCCTTTGGAACCCTTTTTAGTGATACTTGTAGCATGCAAAGGTTTTAGTTTTGTCATGGGTCTAGCTGAGCAGAACATGTAACCAAAAACAAGGGAAACAAATTAGACAGTTCATTTCATTTCAGCCTTTGGAAGCCTAGAATAATGAAGCTTAGCTAAGATAACAATATACTGAGCAAATGCAATGAAAGATTATTTTTATTATTAGAAGAATTTTCATTTTTATAACAAAATCGGAAGGGAGAACTCTGGCCATCAATTGTGGCAAGACTCTGGAGAGCAAATTAGAAAAAGGAGTAAAACTTTTTTTCTACAAGGTAGAATCAGACAAGCTCAGGGGCATATATGCTATATATGTAGGTATTTCCAAGTATTTTCTTAGTTGTGGGAATGCAAATTATTTCAATATTAGAGAGCTCAGCTCATTACTTTACTGGAAAAACAAGTTAAACCAAATGCATGTCCCACTGAGGGTGAGTCAACAATGTCATTTTAACATAAGGAGGGACAGTACGTTAAGTGAGTTATTCCAAGTCCTGTGGTTTTTCTCCAGCTGAGCAAAGACAGCTGTTGTTTTAGAAGTGGGGCTTAGATGCACAAAAAGAGGTTGCCCATTTCCTTTCTTTCTTGATTGTAGCATTTTATTTTTTTGCTTGAGTCTTTTCAAAATCTATTTTTTTCTTGGATTTCTATCCTTAGATTTCTTGACTTTTGATAGGGTGCTTATTTATAAAATATATTACTTATTACAGACCTATTGTAGTTTAGAACTTCATTTTAATTCAGCTACCAATTTGAAGTCCAGGTATATGGTGCCAGATATCCTTTAAAAAATATAGTACGGAGGGCTGGGGTTGTGGCTCAGTGGTAAAGCACTCGCCCAGCACATGCGAGGCCCTGGGTTCGATCCTCAGCACCACATAAA
This sequence comes from Urocitellus parryii, assembly GCF_045843805.1. NCBI lineage: Eukaryota > Metazoa > Chordata > Mammalia > Rodentia > Sciuridae > Urocitellus > Urocitellus parryii. The sequence continues at coordinate 100,280,580 of NC_135541.1, forward strand.
AATAAATAAATAAAATAAAACTATTAAAAAAAAAGGAAAACACTAAAGTGATCTATTTTTAATGTATCATTGTTTTTGACAGTCCTTTAGTGGTGTAGACAGGAAGTAAGGTGGTATTTTATGGGACAACATATCAAACTATATTGATAAAATTTACACTTTTAGCTTTGGAAGACAAGAATGTTGTTTTGGGCCTTGTGGGAAGACAGTACTATGGGCACCTTAAGGTTTGTTGGCTTGGGATCCAGCATCATTAGGGGTATGTGTTAGAATAGTTTATTTCTTGGTTTGGGAAGGCAAGTTTTATCTTTTTTCTGTCTCGGTTGATTCTTTTAATTGGAGAGAAGTAGACCAGATGAAGAAAATATTCTATCTCTTATGGCATTTTTGGTTTACCACATTAGTCATTACTTGCCTCTCTGAGTAGTAGGCCACACTTTTCCTGTTTAGTGGTTGAATTTTCATTACCTTAACTGCACATGTGTTCTTTGGAAGGATTTATTTCTAATCAGTCGAATTATGGGTACTTCAATCAAATGATGATAGATTGCCTACTTTTAGTAGAGTCAGGATTTTAAATTTTTTATATGTATTTTTAGTTGTTGATGGGCCTTTATTTTATTCATTTAGGTATATGCTGTGCTAAGAATCGAACCCAGTGCCTCACACATGCTAGGCAAGCACTCTACTACAGAGCCACAACCCATCCCCTAGAGTCAGGATTTTTAATAGTAAACTCTTGTCAAGATAAGTTACGACCATTCTTATGATCTAGTTCTATCTCTGACCCCATAATTTCCGCTTGTTTTATGCTACTCTATTATGGAGAAGAAATGGTGTCTGGTCAGTTTTATGAAAAAAGAGAGCCCTGTATAATTTCAGCCATTCTTTTTTAAAAATATTTATTCTTTAGGTGTAAATGGACACAACACAATGCCTTTATTTTTATGTGGTGCTGAGGATCGAACCTGGGTCCCGCCCATGCTAGGCGAGCGCTCTACCACTGAGCCACAATCCCAGCCCTTCAGCCATTCTTTTACCTCGTGGTTTTTTTGGTCTTGTTTTCTTGAGAAGTAATACGTAGCAGTGTATTGAATTCTAGAGTTTCCATGTTTTCAAAGTGGGATTCTTTTATTTTGGAGGTCATGGTAACACTAACGAATAGGTGTCTGTCATTAGCATGTGTGTCAGGGTGGTTCCAGAGAACATCATTGGCAGGCCCTCTTGTCCTAGGCATTCATTGTTTTGACAAATATAAGGTCATTAGCTGGTCTTTGGTATAAATGTTCTTTATTTGCATGGCCAATTTGTGGATGGTTATCTGAGACTGTTACAGTCACAGATGTGTATTATGGAAGTTTAAGGTTATGGTAGATACAAGTTTTCATGACCATGTCAGTACAGATGTGGTGAGTGGAAGGAATATAGGACCTGTACATTAAAAAAAAAAAAATGTGTTCTAGTCCTGGCTTGGATACCTTGATTTTTTTATGACTTTGGGCAAGTCCCTTATTTTTTGAGTAGCATGTTCCTCTTCTGTAAAATTATGCTAATACCAATTTACATGCCTCATAGGGTTGTTGTAGAGACCAAAAAAGATATTTTATATGAAAATGTTTGGTAAACTGTGAATGTACTTTTAGTATAGCATTGTCTTTGGCCAGTTCATCTGTGTATGGCCAGCCTTCTAGGGCAACCCTCATAGACTGAGGGTCATGAACTGACTCTGTGATGTATGTGGCCTTGGTGTTCACAAAGGCCATCAAATGCTTGTGGATTTGGCTAGAGAAGGGTAGATGCAAATCAGCAGAAAATCTCTGCCCTTTAGAGACCAGGATGTTAGTCCTAGCCCTAAATATGTCCATGGCCTTGCTCTCCATAACAATGCTTAGTCAATACCAGCTCCATCTTTGGGTATAGTAGATGCCTGTTGGTCTTATTTTACTAGGTGGATGCTGACCATTCAAGTGTCTTAAGATGTGGCATGCCAGTTTCTGAAATTCATATCCTTAGAGTTACTTCCTGAGAGTATTGTCTTCTGAAAGGTCGCTGATTTGGGGTGGGGTGGGAGGTGGGTGGGCACTTCTGAAACTCACTGCACTCAAATTTATAAACTTGTTCTAGTTAACATTTCTAAAATCAGATTAAATTAGGTGGGGGGTGAGGGAGTGGATATTTTATTTGCTTAATGCTTTTTATATAAAACTTAAAAGAGTTTTTTTGTGACTTTCTGTGGTAACTTACATTCCGGCTCATAGCCAAAATGATTATAATGCCTTGGTTTTAATATTTTCAGTGAGGTAATGTGTGCTTTAGTGGGGGAGGAGGAGAAATGTTATTTAAGCACAACACTGCATTAATAACCACATTCACTGATTCTTTTGTCCCTTTGCTTGAACTGAGGGTTACTTGCTTTCATACTGGTTTTCCAAAGGACTTAATCCTGTAATGTGAAGAGGTGATGGTGGGAAGCACTTTCCCACTAGGCCCGGAGTGGTGACACTGGTAAAACTCCCTCTGTAAATCCTTAGTGTTCATCATGAGTGTCACTCTTATGTCCCCCAAATGGGATGAATTTTTATGGAGGAGAGAAATTTTAAGAGTGATAAACAAAAGAAATTGAAATATCTCTTCTGTCAAGTCATTGTGACCTTAAAAGGCTAGAATAAACTATCATTTTTCAGGTTTTCTTTTTGTCTTAGGGGAAATTAAAATCTTGTTTATCATTCTCTTGGAGGGAGTGAGAGGACTACAGGTCTGCCCCTTCAACAGTTCAGCATGGCAAGCATTTTCCAAGTCCTGACCTTGTGTCAGGCCTCATATTTGGGTTGATACTAGGTAGAGCAGACATGGCTTGTGTTGCCCAGTTCCAGAATCTGCATTCTTCTGGAACTCTCTCAGGCTCTAGACAGGAGTGGCAGTGAAGCAGATGAAGGGATGGGGGACAGGGTAAGCCAGGGCATTTTTTTTTTTTTTAATTCTTTAAGGAACTTATGTCTCATCCACGAAAGGGAAGGAGGAAGCACTGAGTTAAGGAAAGTCAACACCTCTTAGAGGACTTGCCCCCAGACTTTAAATTTAATATTTTGGAGTTTATTTACTTTTTTTTTTTTTTTAACCTTTCTGAGAACTCCACACTGAAGTTCAAACAAGCAAACTTTTGTCAAAGACTGTAACTCTTTGGGTTTGGCAATCAGGTGTTTCTGCAGATGGAGAAATCTAGAGTTCCCTCCAGTGTTTGAAGATACAGACATGGGAAGTTTAAGTTGCAACACGGTTGCTTATTATGTCTACAAAATTTTCTGTTTGTGCTGTCTTTGTTCATTGAGCAATAATAGTTAGATGAGCGAAGAGAACAGGTGTGAGTATTTGCAAAAACAAATTGTGATTGTTTGCTAGTGTGCTCAGGGTTGTTTTTTATTAAATTGACTAACAACTCCACAGAAATGTGAGTCGCTTTGGAGATAAATTCTTTAAAAAAAAATATATATATTTAGTTATAGGTGGAAATAATCTTTATCTATCTATCTATCTATCTATCTATCTATCTATCTATCTATCTAATTATCTATCTATCGTGCTGAGGATGGAACCCAGTGCCCCACACATGCTAGGCGAACGCTCTACCTCAGAGCCACAACTCCAGCCCTGGAGATAAATTCTGACTTTCGCTCATAGTAAGGAAAAAGTATGAACAGTTGAAAAATGTAGAGTTGAGGACTGAGGTTTTTAAGAGGAACTTATTGAATATGGAAGTCATTAGCTGTTTATCAGTTATGCTTTAGGGGTTCATTATTATTTTTTTCAGTTGACTAAGTTATATTGGTGTAGGTTAACACAGATTTATGTATGAAGAAACAAAGAAAGTGAGAAATTGAAAAATCAAAATAAAAGTTGAAGTTTGGGGCTGTTTTATATGTTTTTCTGTGCTTAGTATTTAATAAAGGTTTGATATTTTCCTGCTGTCTGCCTTCCTCTGTTCCAAGGCTTTTGGCCCCAGGCATGTTCTCTAGAAATAGGAATGATATTCATTTACCATCTCCAGATTTAGATATTTTCTTCACAATGCTAGTTTCTGTGTTGATTTGAAGTGTTTTGGGTACAAGCCAAGGGTTAGGGCTTTTTGAGGCTCTTAGATTTAGATGGTTCTCAGTGACATGTGCAGGGTTGGGTACTATACACAGGTGAGCAGGGTTTGTTTTGGGCTGTAGGTATAGAGCTTCTGTGGCCCAGATAAAAATGTAAGAATAGCCCCTTGTTGGGACTCTAGCTTCTCCAAACCTGCACTGCAGAACAATCATCCATGTACAGTTGGACCTTATATGAGACTGCCCTATCTACCCATCATTTACATAGTACATTGGTTTTGGTCTTCTAGGGACTCCCCTCTCAACCTCAGTTCTTGAGAATTAACTTCATTGCCAGCACAGGGTTTTTGTTTTGTGTGTGTGTGTGTGTGTGTGTGTGTGTGTGTGTGTGTGTGTGTCAGGGAGGGGTGGAAAGAGAGGGAGGAGGGATTTTTTTTTTTTTAGTTGAGATTTTTGTTTTAGTTGTAGATGGACACAATACCTTTATTTTATTTGTTTATTTTTATTTTATTTTTTTAGTGTGGTGTGGGGGATTGAACCCAGTGCTTTACACATGCCAGGCAAGGGCTCTAACCACTGAGCCACAACCCCATCCTGAGGGAGAGAATTTTTAAAGTCTATGGGGAAGGATGCACATGGTGGAAATCTGAGACTGTTCTCTGGATTTTCCCTCTTTGGTTTTGGGAAGTCTTCATGATTTTGTATAACAGTATGAAACAATCATAGCTTTTTCCATTTTCATTTTATAGTTTGTCCCTTTTTGGGAGTCTACTTCTAAATGAACAAACACTAGAAATTGTCTCCTACGTTTATAAAGTGTTCTGAACAATTTAAGCTAAATGAACACTTTGTTTTTTGGGGGGTGGATAGCAAGAAGATTATATATATTTATACATTTTTTTCCAGCAAGGGTACTTAACAACATCTATTTAAAATTAATGGCTTTTAAAAAGATTAAGTTGTACTTAACAATTGTCTTTAGAAAATTTCTTAAAAAGGGAGGGTTTGCTAGAAACACAGGATATTGGTGACAGGCAAAATTTGTCTTGATAAGAGAGAGAGAGATAATAGAATTGAACAGAGAATACATAATAGAGAAATAAAGTGAAAACACTTTGGATTGACATTTTTTGATTTTGAACACTAATAAGAACACAAGTTTTTTTGTATAGAAAATAATTGAACTTTTCAATATTATTATACAATATTATTATACAATATTATTATTATGTATAGAAAATAATTGAACTTTTCAATATTATTATACAGCTTCTTCTGTTTTGTTGGGTTTTCTAACACCAAGATCCTGAACCTTCTGGGCATGTACACCCTGTGTTTATTTTGGTCAGTGTCATTTTACCAAGGGTTGGATACTTACTCTGAGGCGGTATGTTGGGGCTTCTTTGGATCCCATTGGTACTTGTTCTGTGGTTGTGTATCAGTGCTATTTAGGGAAAATGGTTCCATACAATGAAAACAGACTATTTTACCATTCACTTGGAATTATTATTATTATTATTATTATTATTTTACATTTAAATGTAAATTATTTTGGCTTTTGTTCAAACTATTTCAGGCAGTTTTTACCGCAATCAATGCACATAGCTTAAGAGTCACAGAGGGGCCAGGTTGGAGGGGGTAACTTCATTCATGCAAATTTTAAGATAGGAACTTTCAAAGTTGTTTTAGTTTTGTGAAGATTAAAAAAGTGCAGTTCTACTTTCTCAACTTCTCATCTTTGTAAAAGGCCAGGAAGTTTGCACTATTTTTTCCTTCAATTTTACTTTTTCTATTTCTTAAACAAAGTGAAGTAAGAATTCGACAGTCACATTTTAAGTATTCCTATACTTAATAACATTGGAATCTTAGAACATGTTGAACACACAAACTGGTTGCTGGGTTTGTTAATAGATTTTTGTCTTAGTTACAGATATTAGTTCATTCAATGTCTTGTTGAATGTTGAGTACTTGTTATGGCCCAGATAGAAAAAGTATGGAGGTGATCATCAGTAAAATCAGCCACATCCTGATTTATGTGTGGAGTTTTAAACCTTGTATTTCCTAAGAAGAGTTTCATCTCCAAATGCATTAGTTTCATCTGCAAAGCCCAGGAATTGGAATTTTACTCATAAAGTTATTATTTCCCTGTAGTCTTTATAAGGACAGAAAAACAAAAGTAAAAGGGAAAAAACCAGTGCATAGTAAATTTCCATATGATGCAGAAAATTGATGACTTTTAGTTTTTGTAATAAACCTAATGTTATAAAAAGGACAATTGGAATTTTTAGAATTCCAGGATTATTGTAGATTTATTAATTCACTGGAATGAATTTTTTTATTATTTTATTGGTGCATTATGATACATAATAGGGGCTTTTTTGTTGTTTTGATGCTGTGGATCCAACCCAGGGCCTTATGTAAGGCAAACACTCTACCAACTGAGCTATATCTCCAGCCCTATAGGGGATTCTTTAGGTTGTATTCTTTTTTTTTTTTTTTTAAAGAGAGAGAGAGAGAGAGAATTTTTAAAAATTATTTATTTCTTAGTTTTCGGTGGACACAACATCTTTATTTTATTTTTATGTGGTGCTGAGGATCGAACCCAGCACCCTGCGCATGCCAGGCAAGCGCTCTACCGCTTGAGACACATCCCCAGCCCTAGGTTGTATTCTTACATGCACATCACATAATACAATCAACCTCATTCTGGAATGAATTCCTTTATAAAATGAAAATTCTACTAGTCACGCTAAATATACTGTCTTGTAAGTTCAATTTATATTGATTACATATCCCTAAATCAAGGCATATTTCCAGATTTGTTTTGCTGTGAAATGTGGGTAGCCTAACCCTTAATCTATGGATCTGGTATTGGTTTCTTTCAGGTAGGAAACACGTTTTCTGATAGATGATATCTGTGAAGAGCAAGAGTTTGTGTTGTTTCACACTGTAAAAAAAATAAAATTGGTGTCTCTCATTGCAGTTTTTTTTTTTTTTTGCCTTTTAATCAAGACTAATTTAAAGGAGGAAGACAGATGTTTCTCCACTTCATTTTTATTTAAATGTACCACTTGGGATTTGAAGCTTCCTCACTTATTCTGTTTGTTTGGACTATTTTCTTTTCTTTCTTGCTTTTTTTTTTTTTAATGGCTTGATCCCAAAAAAATGGAATGAAAAAATTTAGTAAAAGCTTTGTTGTTTGAAATTGCAGGGTGCTGTGAGAATTATTGTAAATCCCCAGTGTCTCCTTGTCTGCCCTCAGTTCTCCTATTTTTGGTAATGATACACACAGTCATTTTAGAAAACTTTGCTGTGTTCATTTTTACTGTGCCTTTTCCAGAGGCCATGTGCCAGAAGCAATAGCAGCCAAACACCGCCAAGTCCTAGGAGTAAACTCAGACTTCTTCTCTCAAATACTGCTACTTGAAATTTGCATAAACGTTGCGGGGAGGAGGGGGGACCCTGTATAATTCTTCTTCACATATTTTAGGAACCCCAACCATTCAAGTCTTCTGAGTGAGCTGTGGATCTGCAACAGAGAATCATGTGAGATAGACAACAGAAGCTTATTTGAAGAGGCTACAAAGCAACAAGTAATACCAATTTTAAACTATTACATGTCAAAGCAACAAGTGAAACACATTGAAGGTTACTCAGATTACACTGTCTTGGGTACCAGAATTAATTACTCATGTTAGAAATTCCTAAAACAAAGGGAGTCTTTTAAGCCAGTGATATGTAGCTGGCATGGTACTGGAAAACCTAGGGAATATCAAGGAGGAGGATTTTGTGGAGTTTGGACACTTCTAGCCTATCCCTAAAAGAGATAAATTCCTGAGGCACTGGAACTGGTAAAAATCAATGACAGCTTATTTTGTTGTTTGCAGTATTTGTATATAGTTGAGTCTGATAGGCTTGAATAAACACACTAGAGGCTTGTCTGGATTGAGTTAAGATTTTTGTTAAACAGCAAGAGTTTGTGTTGTTTCTTCAAGGCTCTTTGTGGGTGATTCTGAGATGGATATTAGTAGTAATAAGAGCAGTTTTTATTTCATTCATATTTTTCTTACATTTATTTGGGTCATAGCTTCTCAGCCCCTACTCCTCTAACTTCCCACCATTACATTGTAAGGAGCATATGACCAGGGATTGTTTTATTCATGTTTGATTTCCATGCATTGCCTAATAAAGGGCCATGCTCATAATATAGTTCTTCAACAAATATTAGTGGAATTCTTTTTATTAAAGATGAACAACATTTTTGCTTATGTAGTGTTTGTTTTACCTTTAGTAAATCTTAGTCAATCACTTCTCTTTATTCCTGCAATGCTATATATATAGCATTGCAGGAATAATATATATATATATATATATATTTTTTTTTTTTTTTTGGTACTGGGAATTGAACACAGGGGTACACAAACCTTGAGCCACATACCTAGTCCTTTTTTGTATTTCATTTACAGGCAGGGTCTCACTGAATTGCTTAGGGCCTTGCCAAGTTGCTGAGGCTGTCTTTGAACTTGTAATCTTTTGCCTTAGCCTCCTGAGGCTCTGGGATTAGAGGTGTATGCCACTGCGCCTGACCACTATTCCTTTTTAAAAGAAGAAGAATGAGTTCTGTTTTGTCTTGTTTGTGGCAATTTGTTATGTCTTTTATTAGACTGCTAGTGATGGCAGTTGGGAAGAATTTATTCCATTTATTGGTATAATATCCTATGTTAAATTATGCTATTTCCTTGTAAGTTCCCTTGCTTAACACAACCCAGGAGTTTAACCTCCCACCGAGAGTAGAAGCTGCAACTCTGACCACATCCATCCAAGTTCTAACCCTTGCCTTCCTCCCTTGCTTGTCTTCTTTTTCTATCCTTTTGTTTAGTAACTTCTGGCTGTGTAGGCCTGGAATGCCAGTCTCATTACCACCTAAGGGCTTTCCACTTGTCCTCTCCTCTTCTTGGAGTGATCTTCCTCCTATCTTCATGACTTTTGTCCACTTCACTCTCAGCCCAAAGGATACCTCCTCAGGTAGGCCTTTTCTGCACACTTTAGAAAGTATTCCCCAGCTCCCTCAGCCATCATGACTGCTTTGTATCCCATTGCTGGGTTTTGTTTCTAACAGGATATATCACTGTCTGAAATGGCTTTATGTAGTTTTTTATTTGTTATCCATTTTTTTTCCCCTAATACAAATAAGGATCACGAGGGTGATCTGTTAGCCATGGTATTCCTGAAATCAGGGCACACACCTGCTCATAGCAGATGCTCTGTGAGTCTGTTGTGAACTAGTGTGCTAGTCTTGAAGCACACTATGTTGAAAAATGTTCAAATTGGAAATTGGCTTCTAGATTTTGTGTTACTTTGCCAAGTGATAGAGCAATGACATTGAAATCCACTACTTCTGTTTTCTTGTTTGTTTGTTTATTTTTTTGAGTTGGGGAGGAGCATGCACAAGCACACACAGATACAGTAAGATTGATCTCACTCAGCCAGTATTTTTTTTTATTTAAATTTTTAAAAATTATTTTTAGTTATATACAACACCAGGATACACTCTGACATAGTTATACTGTCATGGAATACAACCTGCTCCCTGTCTTTCCACTCCATTATCCTCTTCAATCCATGTACAGTTGATTTATTTTTTAAAAATAAGCTAGTGTCCCCTGTGGATACACCCAATGTGGAATGGACTATGCCACATCCATGTATGCACATACAAAAGTTCAGTCAGATTCATGCCATTATTCTTCCATTTTTCTGTCCCTTCTTCCTTCTCCTCAACCTGAGGAGGCCGCCTAGGTTGTCTCCATTGCTTAGCTATTGTGAATTGTGCTGCTGTAAATATTGATGTGGCTATATCACTGTAGAATGCTGATTTTAGATCCTTTGAATATATACTGAGGAATGGAGTAACAGGGCCAAATGGTGGTTCCATTCCTAGTTTTTTAAAGAATCTCCATACTGCTTTCCATTGGTTGTTAATTTGTATTCCCACCAACAATGTATGAGTGTACCTTTTTCCCCTGCATCCTCATCAATATTTATTATTTGTATTCTTTAAAAAATTTTTGTTTTGAAGTTGTAGATGGACAGAATGCCTTTATTTTATTTGTTGTTTTTTATGTAGTGCTGAGGATTGAACCTAGTGTCTCATGCATGCTAGGCAAGCACTCTGCCACTGAGCTACAGCCCCAGTCCCTATTTGTATAATTGCCATTCTGACTGGAGTGAGGTAAATTCTCAATGCAGTTTTGATTTGCCTTTACCTAATCGCTAGAGATGTTGAACATTTTTCCATAATATTTGTTGACCATTTGTGTTTTTTAAGAAGTGTCTGTTTAATTCTTTCAGCTAGTATTTATTAAGTATCTACTGTGTGTGATGTAAGAAGAAAATTTGAGGAAAACACTCTGAGTGGCTTCTGTCTTGAAACCATTGAAGCATCAGCCTAACCATCTGTTCTCTGTGATTTGATTTAGTATTTTGTTTTCATTCTACAAATATTAAGATGCCTTCAGTTTCATTGTTAAAATTAAATGTATGTTGGAAAAAAGAAAATTAAAGTTTGAGATGAGATCTTTCCCAGTCTCATCTTAATCATTTTGGATTATCAAAGTTTTCACTTCTACAAATAATTACAGTATTCATTTAGAAAGAGCCCCAGGTAAAGTCATGAGTCTCGAATTTTACTTTATTTTTATTTTTATTATTCAGACAGTATATCTAGATATTTTAAGACCTGTGGAGGAGTGTATGGTTTTAGGAGACACTTACATCTTCTCAGTGCCTGTATTCTTAGCATGTGGTTCCTCAGACCTGTATTATTAGCATCTCCTGGGATCTTGTTAGGCATGTAGATTCTCAGGCGCCCTCTAGGTCTACTCAATCAGAAACTGTGGGGGTTGGGTCTGGCACTGTGTTTTAACAAGCCCTTCAGGTGATTCTGATGCATACTAGAGTTTGAGGACCGTGGTATAATAAATGTTAAAGGTTCAAAGTAGCATGATCCCACAAATCAGTCAAACAGCATTAATTATTAGCCTTGTAAGTCCGCCTCCTTTTCAGTCACGAATTGGATTGGTTCACTAAGGCTAGGCTATAAAGTTATTTGCTAGGTTGATTGCCACATATTGACTTTGGGTTGTTTGTATTTCTCTGAACCTGTCACAACTATAATGATTTGCCAGGACACTTAATAGGAACAGACTGTGATCCCCCCGCCCCCACCACAGTTTTCTGAGTCATGGATGGCTGGGTCCTGGATAGGTTTCTCCAAGTATGGGGCATGTTGTTTATGTTCTTTTAACACAGGAGAGTCATTGTTGGATCACAGGGACCTTCAGGGGCATTTAGTCCACCTCCAGATTGGTTTACCTATAGGGAATTGAGCCCTTTGAGATTGTGCCTTGCTTGCAATGGCGTAGGAAGGTATAGTTGAGGCAGGAATTTAGGTCTCCTGCCTTCCTCCACTGCATGGGGATTCTCACAGGAACCAGCACCTTGCTTTGTGCCTGCAGGACTTTTCCTTTCCTATGAGAGTTTTCCTTTTTATTTAAAGGAGAAGGGCAAATAGAGAAAAGCCAGGAAGTTCTCACTGAAACTAATAAAAGTGTCTAAAGAGAATAAAAAAATCAGTTTGAGAACTTTGGTATGGAGGAAATAACCTGACATTAACTGTTTTAATTATAGTTCTTGCATTGGGCTTATCAGTGTGGGAAGAGGGAGCACTTGAGCCTTACAGGGAAGTGGGACATGGGCAAGAAGATGACCCTCTTTCTGAATCTGCCTGTTCCGCCCACAGCCCAGTGACTGCTTATGTGATCCCAGCAGCTGTTATGGAAATGGTTTTGGGACTTAGGAAGAGACATGGGTCTTAGGCTCAGCACTGCCATCAGCTAGTGGGGTGATATCTATGAGGGGACTTCTTAATGTCCCTGGCCTCCACTTTTTGGTAAATGGGTGTGATAATGCCTACCCTGCCCTTCCTGTGAGGACCAGTGTCAGGCAGTGGGAAGCAGAGTAGTTAAGAGCACAGTTTCTAGATTCAGACTCCTTAGGTTCATTAGTGTAATAGTAATCAAGTCAGGTGCCCTCTGTGGAATACATAAAGTTAAATTAACAACTTTTTATAGTTGTTGTGAGGATAGAATTAATGTATGTATATTAGGATAGTAACTGGTATTTAGTAAGTGCTACATTGTGTTTGCTACTATCATTGTCATTACTATTTTTTAAACAGCATTATTTTAAAGGATGAGATAAGGTTTCTGTAAACATGTTCTCAGATTATTCCACTTCTTGGTGCAGTACTGGGCTAATGAAGGGTCCTTATGTAGTATGTCAGAGGACTTGCTCTGACATCCAGCTTGTACCTAGGCTCTCTGGGAAAAGAAGTTGATTTTGCTGTTGGGATGGGCAAGCTTATAGTCTCTGATACTGCACAGTTTATATATAGAACGTTGTGGCTAGAGAAACTCAAATGTGGGGACTTCCCAGTTTTGCTTTCAAGTATTTGTATATGTACATCTTAGGAGATGGACATCTTCATGGTCTCCAAGAATGGAGTTTTTGAACTTTGATTTCAATTGTTAGATTAAGTTTCTTTCTGTCTTTCCTGTCTAATTGTCTTTAGGATTAATGATATGCATTTTGGTGATGAAAATTCTGACTCTTAAAGCTAAAACAATTAAGAAACTGTAAATTTCTGACAAGTGCATGGCAGATTGGGATGGACTTTCCTGGCTGAAATCAGTGAAAGTTTCTACTAGTGCAGTTTCTTTTCTGAGTAGTCTGATTTATTTTATTTTATTATTTTTTAAGATACACAACAACAGTGGAATGCATTACAATCCTTATTATACATATAGAGCACAATTTTTCGTATCTATGTATATAAAGTATGTTTACGTCAATTTATGCCATTATACATGTACTTTTTTTGTAAGATAGTAGAGTGTATTTTGACATGTTATGGATACATGGAGTGTAACTTCCCATTCTTGTGGTTGTACATGATGTGGAGTTACATTGGTCATGTATTCATGTACGAACATAGGAAAGTTATGTCCCATTCATTCTACTGCCTTCCTGTTCTCATCCCCACTTCCTTCCCTTCATTCCCCTTTGTCTAATCCAATGAACTTCTTCTATTCTTCTCCCCACTCCTTATTATGTGTTAGCATTTACACATCAAATCCATACATCATTTGCCTTTTTTTTTTTTTTTGGATTGGCTTATTTCACTTAGCATGATAGTCTCCAGTTTCATCCATTTACCAGCAAATACCATAATTTTATTTCTTTTTATGGCTGAATAATATTCCATTGTGTATTTATATATATATATATATATATATATATATATACACACACACACACACACACACACACACACACACCACTTTTTCTTTATCCATTCATCTGTTGAAGGGCACCTAGGTTCGTTCCAGAGCTTTGCTATTGTGAATTGAGCTACTATAAACATTGATGTGGCTGTGTCACAGTAGTATACGTCCTTTGGACGTATACCGAGAAGTGGGATGACTGGATCCAATAGTGGTTCCATTCCAAGTTTTCTAGGAATCTCCATACTGCTTTCCAGAGTAGATACATCAATTTGCAGTTCTCATTTTGTTAACTTCTGTTCTCCCTTCCTCTACAATCTCTATTCATGATTTACTCCCTTTTTGTGAGCCTTTATAATTAGAGATTATGTTTTATTCATTAATATATATTCAAAAATTTCTCCTTTTTCCCCCTGGGTCCTAGGAGAGTGTATACTAGGCTTTCAATTTCTGTTTGTTGAATGGATATTATTGATATTTCTGATTTTTTTTTTGTGTGTGAAGTGTTTTAAACTTTCAGCTCAGGGCTAAATAACTCCTAATATGGTGACATAGTATCTACCTAGGTCTTCTAAACATTCATTTATAAATTCTAATATTGCTCTATCTGAAGTATCCAAATCTCAAGATGGTTATGACATGCCATGGATGTTATAGATTAAAGTGTCTTACTGTCTATCTCTGGGAGAGAGATCTAATAGCCAGAGATACAGAAACACAGAGAAATAAAAGCATATAAGACCACAAAAGTAGTTCATGTGGGAAGACACTTGTGGAATGAATTTTTCTGCTTTTATGAATTTAGAAGCTAAAAGATAAACTGATTAAAACTTGAGGGGAAACCCAGATCAGATTAGATGTGGGGATCAGTGTTGATGAGGATCTCATTTGGTGTTGAGGGTTATGATTAGTGACTAATTTCTGTTATATGTATGTTTCTTGTTTTCAGCATTGCAGTGTCGAGATGGCTATGAGCCCTGTGTTAATGAAGGAATTTGTGTTACTTATCACAATGGCACTGGCTACTGCAAGTAAGTTTTTCTCTTCACATATTTTCTTTTTATACAGTAGGATACTGGACAATATTTGTTTTTTTATTTTTAATATTTCTATGAAATGTTATTGGTTTTTATACTTTGCTGATAGTTTTAGTGGGTGATGAATCTAGAAGGATGTGGATGTCAGATAAATGGTCAATAAGAAATTTTTACTATCTTACCATTATATTTTGCCTTATGAAAAAAGACTTCATAGAATGGAGACTATTAGAGAAAAGAAAGGGGATCAGGTGGAGAGGCGGGGAAGAAGAAGGGGAAAATGAGGCTTGAAATGATAAAAATATGTTTATGAATGTATAGATATGCCACAGTGAAACCCATTGTTCTATGTAATTAATATGCATTAATAAAAAATTAAAAAAGGAATTTTTAGTGAGTGGCTAATTAATACATATTGAGTGTGTTCTCTTATATTTTTCAGTTTGAAACATAGCCTTAGAATCTCTTCTCATCTATGATCTTATTTTCAAGATAAACTCTAAATAGATAGTAACTTTAATTCTGCCCAGTGTAATATTATAATCATATGAAATTTTCCTCCCGTTATAAAAAAATCCAGTTCTGAAAGTGAGACTGTGAAGGAGGAAGATGTATAAGATGTATATGCTGTGACCCTTCATTAGCCCAGTATATGCATGTGTAAGGTTGGGGCAGGGCTGTGAGTGGGCATCCTATGGGGTTAAATCACTGTTGAGGAAGGAGGAGGGATAGGGTAGGCTGTGCCATCTAGTTTTTGACTCAAGAGCATTTCTTTTCTTTTTCTCCAGCCTTGTAGTCTCTCCAGACTTCCTCCCTCCCTCCCTACCTACCTACCTACTTCCTTCCTCCCTCCCTCCCTCCCTTCCTTCCTCCTTCCTTCCTTCACGACAACAGTGGAATGCATTACAATTCGCCAGACTTCTTGTTTGAGGAAAGCTGTGAGATAATTTCATAAACAGCTTCTTTATATTTTCTATAGATCTTTTTTTTAACCTTAACTGAAAAGTTTTGATAATAAAGTATCATTATATTTATTTCAGGGAAAATGTTGGAAAAATAAGATTTGATAATATTTGTCTTCTTTTTCTTCATATAATTGTAAAATTTTTGCCAGTTGAGTCCATTCTGACACCAGGATCTAACTTTTTTAATGTCACATTTATTTTTTTTCCCAAGTCAGAAACAGTTTTCTTTAACAAAGTGAAAATATTTTAAGCTGTGATGACAGTAAAGCTTAACAATAGTTTGTTTGGATTGAAATAAAGATAACATTGGAAATGAAAGATTTTATGTAACTGATTATGGACTGCTCACTTGGTTTTTCTAGCTGACAAAGAAAACATGTGGTGTATTCTCCTCTAAGAATGGAACTACAACTGGAGATAATAAGGGAGGGAACTTAATACCTTAGAATTGGTCACTGAAATCTTGTTTAGTCTCTTAGAGGCATCTGGTGCCTTTGTTGCTTGCTTGCCTTGTTATTCAGTTCTGTTATTCAGTTGTCTTGTGCAGTTAACCCATTACATTGTGATTACTTGTTGATATTTTTTTCCTCTCACTAGATTATGAGGTCCTGATCTTAGGCATATTTCATGGTTAATAACTTGCACAGGACCGGCCATGTAGCTATTGCTTAACAGTGTGCTTCCTGAACTAAAAGCTCTTCAATTTATATGCCTCTTAACTGTTTTCAAAAATTAGATACTGGGGGCTGGGGTTGTGGCTTAGAGATAGAGCACTTCCTACCATGTATGAGGCACTGGGTTTGGTCCTCAGCACCACATAAAAATACAGCTCAGTTGGTAGAGTGCTTGCCTTGCATGTACAAGGCCCTGGGATCAATCCCCAGTACCACACACACACACACACACACACACACACACACACACAAAATTGTGTCCGCCTATAACTAAAAAATAAACATTAAAAAAAAAAAGATACAGGTTCTCTCCTTTTATTTATTTTATTTGCTTTAGGCAGCATCCGGAATAGTAGTACCATACAGAGAGCCAAGTTATTTGGATATAATTTGATGTGGTGATTTATGTGGGGAGAATTTCACATAGGTTCTTTTTTAAAAATATTTTTTAGTTGTAGATGAACACAGTACCTTTATTTTTTAAATTTATTTTTATGGGGTGCTAAGGATCTCAGTGCCTCACACATGCTAGGCAAGTGCTCTATCACTGAGCTACAACCGCAGCCCTCACATAGGTTCTTAATGTTGGTCTATAGATTATGATCTGCCATGGGGAGAGAAGATTTCTAGGGGAGAAAGCTCTGAGCACTTACCTGGAGAGGACAGTAAGGGTCACTTTTGTGAGGAAGCAGGTATGTGAGTTCTAGTCTCAGACTTCGTAAGCATGACCAGAGAGGCAAGGTACCTGGTATTTGCTATTGCTCAACGTGTTTCTTTCTTTTAAATATTTTTTAGTTGTCGATGGACCTTTATTTTAGTTATATATATGCGGTGCTGATTGAACCTAGTGCCTCACACACTCTACCACTGAGCCACAACCCCAGTCCCAACAATGTGTTTCTTGAAGTAAAAGATGTTCAATACATTTTCTGTGAGAAACACTACTCGGAAGCAGGGAACTTCCTTTGTGACTAACAAAAATAGAGCTACCTAAATTCTGTCACTGGGCCTGTGTTAATTGTTGATAGAATGGAATATTTATGGATATAAAATTCTGGATGGGTCAGTCAGTCCCTCTGGTATCTTCCAATCCTGCTCTGAGGGAAACAAGGTCCTTGATTGAGAAAGGGAGAATAAGAAAAAAAAAATTGGTAAAGCCATCCTTCTCATCTGAGAAATCAATATGAAGAACTGAACTTGTAAAAAGAGTGTTTACTTCAGAAAAGGTAAGATTAGCCTTTTCAGGAATGGCAAGGTCACCATCTGTACTCATAGGGAAAGCAAGAACTCACCACAGAGGCTGAGTTGATGATTCCTTCACAGAGTCTTAAGCAAAAGTAATGTGTTCCTGGTATACTTTTCAATATATCTTAATCAACCTTGCTTTTTCTTTCTTTTCTTTCCTTCCCAGGGGAAAGAAGGTAAGCCTGCTTGTTCAGTAAATATTTTCACAAAATAGTAAATAAATATTAAAATATTTAGAAAGTTTATGAAAATTATATCAGGCATGCAGGGTATGTGATTATATTTTTATTCATGAGATTGCTCAGTGGATTAAGAAAATAAAGTTGAAGCCAAATTCTTTTTTTGGAGGGTGGGAATTGGTAGAAAGTGATTTTTAAAACAGAAGATGTCTGACTACCTCTGAAGAGGGCATTGTGTTACTGACTCAGCTAAAACATAATGATTGTTTATAGAAATTACAGAAACCCTTGATAATATCACATTGACAGATGAGGATAAGTACTTTTAAAGATTGGTTTTATGCAAAGCTCTACTGTTTTTTCTCACTGTTAGAAACTTAGCTACCCTGTCAGTGTGTGATCAGATTGTGATGCCAGACAAGGGGAATCTGTGTAATCTTGCATAAAACTCAATTATTGCTGCTAAATAGTTGCTGTCAGGTTTTAATAAAGCCCTCTCACTACAAAGAGAGAAGGCATTTTATTCTCTCCCTTGTCCTACTGGGAGGTGTAAATATATAATTAAGTTTGGATGTCATTAATCACTTTCAAGTTGTTTGCTCCAGGCTTTCGAAAATAACCCATTCCAAATCCTATTTTGATTAAAAATCATGGGCAACTCAAGTTTGCTGAGATGCTGGGGGTAGGTGAGGTTATGAATTATACAGTTTATAAAATGTGTATTATAAAAACATTTATCAATTATTATTTAAAGTTTTTTTTTTCTGTCCTTAACATCTAGGTTGTCTGTGGCTATGTTTCTATCAACTTCTTCTCTTGACTGTGGGTTCAGTTGCTCTTTACTTTGAGTGTGCTTTAGTTTTTAATTATTGACTGGACATTGTGGTTGATGCATTTAAAAGGTTTTTCTACTAAAGAATGTTGAATTTTGTTTTAGTAGGCAGTTCCATTCCTGAGAGATAACCTTGATCTGATGGAGGCTTAGTTTGAGAATAGGTTTGCTTCTCTTTCTAACAGGTGAAATCTTAGTCTTGAGATGTGGTCCTTATTTCTAAGGACCCTTCAGAGAGTTCTGTGGAAAGTGTGAGGGCTTGACCAAACCCTGGAGTGTTTATCAAGGCCCACTAATTTGGCAAGGCTCTAACCAGGAGCCTTCTGCCTGCTTTTTCACTCTTGAGTTTCGTGCTTCCTCTTGGTTTCCTGAATTCCATTTGCTTCTGCATAGTGAATTGTTAAAGGATTTGAATAGAGTTCTATGCATACTTTGAGCTGCTTCTTCTGTGGTTGTCTTTTCCAGGACTTCTCTTCAAATTCCAGCTGTTTTGACAGCTCCAGATGCCTCTGGCTCTCCATCCAGTAAAACTTTCATTGTCTGCTTTCACTGTCTGTCTCCCTCTTGTGCTGTGTGGACCTGGAAGTTACCTTCACGGGAAGGCTACATGGATGTGGATTTCCTGTGGTTTGCTTCTTTTTTGCATCCCACCCCCCAGCTCACAACCCATCCAGTTTTCTGCCTACTTTTGGTTGCTCTCTGGTGTCATTAATGTTTTGACCAGTGTTTATAATTGTTATGAGCAAGAACGTTAGTTTGATTTGAGTTACTTTCCCATTATTTTTAATGATGAAACTTGAAATTATAAAGAGGTCTTTTGGAATTTCCTACACATCACTTAGGAGGTATTTAGCACAGTGTTTGTGGAACAATAAAGAGACACTTGAGTTACCCAGCTTTTGTGGATGGGTGCTTGCCGTCAAGAATCTCTACTTTTTATCTACCTAAAATGACATTTTGAAGTGCATCATTATAAATATGAAATGTTATTACAAGTTTGCATCACATTTTATCTAAATATCTGCTGTCTGTAATAAACACTAAACACTGACAGTCCTTGCCAGGATTAGGGATTAATGTCGGTAGTCTGGGCCTCCTAAATCCATCCAAGAAAACTGGAGCCATTGCCGTTGCTATCCTCTTGACAAATTCAGCTATAGTAGTAGAGAGTAGAGACACTGGGCTCTCAGAACCCAGCATGCAGTGGAGGATGCATCATTGACATTTGGGTGGTGAAGGTGCTTCCCCAGAAAGGCATTTTCAGAAGTCATAGCTGACTCAGTGTTTGCCCCTCTCAACAGATTCTCGTTATCACACTCAGTGCCGAGCAAGCAGTGTCATATCAAAGAAATCCACAGGGAGAACATCAACTGTTAAACCACTTTCTCTTTCTTCTCTACTGACACTGATCCTGCCAGCCTGGGTCCTTCATTAGCTTACCCCTAGTTAGCATAAAAAAGAAAAAAATATGTATACACCTACACATACACACACACACACACACATATATGTGTATATTTTATATAAATAAATAAATAAGTATACAAATAAATATATATAAAATATTTCTCTAAGGTGGGTTGACACACTATGGCATATATATATATATATATATATATATATATATATATATATATATAGTTGGTGGTGGTGGTGATGAGGAGACAGTTGCCTCAGGTGTGAAATTTAGAGGTCTGTTAAAGAGCTCAGTAATCAATATCAATGATATTTTAATGTCATGGTTCAAAAAATCAAAATGAATGAAAAAACATTTTTTTTCACCAAAAAAAAAATGGTGAAAAAACACCAACATTTTGAACAAGAAATGATCAGCATGACTGATTTTCTTCTTTTGCCCCAGGCTTGAGTGTAGTTCCTTTGGCACGGGTGAGTGATTAAGGCACCTGGTGACAAGCAGAGGACATAGGATTTTATGCCAGGTAGATTTGAGTTTGAGTCCTCATTCCTGCCAGCAATCAAATCTTTGACAAGTTAATGACTATAATGGTCAGCTAACATTTATTGAATACTCATTATATGCCAGTTAATGACTATAATGGTCAGCTAACATTTATTGAATACTCATTATAACCCATCCTCAGTTAGGCTCTTTAATGTACTACTTTAGTCCTTCTATGAGGCATAGTGCGTAAATCTCTGTTTTACCAATGAACATGTAGAAGCTCAGAGAGGTTAAATAGTTTGCCCCAAAACGATGTCCAAGATAAGTCTTTTTACTGATCTGAGATGTGCTCTGGGAAAATGTGCTATCATTTTGAATCTTAGTTTGCCTGTCAATAAAATGGGAACAAATTACATATTAAAGTAATTGTTCAAATAATCTGAAAAGGAATTTTAAAACATTTGAAAATATATGAAAGATATATTTTTTTAAAATCAGGAATATGATTAAAACTCTGCTTTGTGTAGTTCTGATTTTGGGCAGAAAGTGTAGCACTAACTGGGCCTGAGTACTCACTCATATAACACTGGGACCTTGCACCTACTTGTGGTTGCATGAGTGTGCTTGGACCAGGCTTGGCTAGTTCTATTTCTGAGAAGTGGCCTTTGATTGGAAAGCTCTGTGCAGTTACTAAAGATGAAAAGAAGAAGGCAGTGAAGGGGCAGATAGAGGACATTGTCTGTGAAAGTATTCTTCACTAGAGAAAACCGAATTAAAAAACTTGAAATTTCTCCTTTTTTCCTGATTAAGGGTGAACAAGTCCAGACCAATTTTATGCAGCTATGATATTAAGACAGAACAAATTCAACAACTTGATATGTTCCTGTCAGCACAGAAGTTACAAGTTGGTAAACATGGCACCTCAGTTTGCTAGTGAGTTACAAATGTACATATGTATGTTCTGTGAGGCCTTTTCTTTAGGACTTGAGAACAGTTGCGTTCCCAAGTGAGTCTTATTAACACAATGTCCTTTAAAAATCCCTCCACGTACATTGTGTCCCCGAGGGGTCTTTTAGAGGGGAATCTTGATCGACAGCTTCTTATCCACACATAGCAACAGAATTCCCATGCTCTTTTCAACTCATCTTTGTTCTTTAGATTAATACCTTCATGTATTTCAGTGTTCAGTAGAGAAGTAGCAGGAAGTTCTGAAGCTCTGCTTGGATCCTTTTCCCCATTCTGGGTAACTGCCAGTAAGCTAAATCAATTAATTTTGGCCTGTAAACCTGGCATTAATAGATATGAGTTTAGCTTGACTTCTTTCACCACAGTCTCCAGGTTAACAATAATCCTATGTGAAGTTTCCTTCTTATTGTTCAATTGTGGCTTGTCAGCACCATTCATTTCATGTAGGAATTTTTTTTTTTTGTCCCTTCTCTTGGAAGCAGAATGGAAAAATATTTCTCTTTCAGGATTTAGAGAAGCTTAATTAAGTCCTTTATTTTAATTTTATCTATATGTGCTAGCAAAGGAGTAGGGGATATCAGAATACAATAAAAATGAAAATCTTGTAGACTTTATTTGTTAAGCTAGCATAAATGTGTGGGTATGATGGAGGTTTTTATTAAGCCCTCTCTTCAATGTCCAGTAGTAGGAATTTTGTAGGTAGGAATGAAGTTTAGTATCTCTTCTACCTCCGCTGTCATACGTGTGTGTCTGTATGAGTATGTATATATGTGAGTATTATGTATGCTGTTTCTATATTTGTCCTGTTTTTTTGCCTTACATACTAATGTCAGGTAAATTGGAATTTTTCTTGGATTTCCCCAAATTTTCTAGAACCTATTTATTCATTATTAGTAACTATCACTAAGCATTTAGTCTCATATGTCTAAAATGGTTGCTGATTCTCAGACTAAGTACCATTATCATTATTAATGCAATACCTTCGATTTAAAATGTTCTTCAACAAAGTAGTCTCCTACTTGATTGTTATGAAAGGGGCTTTAGGAAAGAAAAGTGAAAGTAAAGAACAAGAAAGTTATTTAAGTGACAGGTGGTATTACTCCATGAACACATTGAACTGGAGCATTTTGTCCAAATTTTCCCCCCGAATAAATATGAAGAGAAGATTAGTGAGAAAATAGTGTGATTCGGTGTTTGTGTAGAACAGTGGTATTTAGAGTAGATTCAGGCCAGTTTCCTGCAGTTACTCTCTCTGTGACCCTGAATCCTGAATGCTGTAGGGTTAGATGGACTCTGAAGCACCATAGAATTCTCACTGTTCAGACAAAGGTTTAGTTTACATCACACTGATATTTATTGAGCAGACTACTATGCCTGATCACCATGCTGGGTGTTGTGAACAGGCAGAAAAACCACGAGGCCTATGACTGAATTATCCACAGTTGTACCATTCGAGCTTGTGTCTGTGCACGCTGTTTCTCTTGTGTGAGAAGAGTGGCAGCCCTCTGAAGTCTTGCTGGGGGGAGGACGCATACATATGTGTATAAGATAAAACAGCCTGAAGTGGCACGGAAAACAAGAACTACTGAGCATCCCATGAGGAACAACTACAATGGGACCGAAGGATTTTTGGTGCACTACTCAGATTCTAAATCTTGGAATATTATTGGAGCTGTAGGAGATGGAGTGATAGAAAAAGGATGGGTGGGGCTACTGAGGAAACTAGAAAGCACTATTAATACTTGGAGTAGTCAATACCAGTTTCTTTATTTCTTCTTCAGTGATAGAACTTCAAAACTTCTACGTTTTGGTGGCTCTTTTCTGTCTCTGCTTCCATTTGTGTGAGGTTTTAATAAGACGGTGTGTGGATTAATCTGGTTTCACAGTGACAGGGAAGCGATTTGAAAAATCATTCTTTAGCATGTGTTAGCTTTGTTTGGAGATGGAATGCCTGGAGAAAAGGGTGAGGGGAGGACCAGGGGACAGGAACAGAGGGCAGCTGGGAGCAATTACCATTCCCTTCCCCAGACCTTTTTGGCCTTGACTGTTGATTCTTGTGCTGCTGCCAGACAGAACAGCCAGGTAGGCTTGTGAACACTCTTTTGTAAGCAAACAGTCCAGGAATCTCTAGGGCAAGAAAAAGAATGGATTGTGATAGAAAAACAGAGAACAGGGCTGGTCTTCGTAGTGCTGTGTGGTTCAGTTTCTTAGCTGAGAATTCAGGTGTCTCAAACTCAGATCTCTTTTGTTCAGTAAATATTGGTGAGATTCTGTTCATTTTAGGGATCCAGAGTAAGGAAGCATCTGTTAGCCAAGTCTTTGGTTACCCCAAATTAGCTCATGTTCTTTACTGCTTGTTTCCTCTGATTATATAGTACATATCCAAACCCTCAATTATCCAGAATAAACCAGGACTGCCTATTCTGTGTGGAAAACATTTAATAGTGGTTTAAATTCTCCTGCCTAGACCATGGCAGTGCCTTAAGTCATTTAACCACTCATCCCTTTAAGATTTTGAAATGTTGGTTCTTGTGTAAGCCAGACACATTTTATTTCACCAGGCAGCTTGTCCTTTCTGAAACCTCAGTCATCCTAAAAAGTACCTCAAGAACCTCCTTGACTTTAATTTTTCTGTCTTAGTCCTATTTGTATATAATGTTTGTGGTGTCTGATGTTCTGTCTCGTATTGCTGAAACTCATATCCTTGAATTTCTGGGTCACTCTTAAAAAATGGACAAACTTGATTACTAATGAGAAGGTGACTCATTTCCTTCCAGGCAAAGGCTGACACTAACTATCAGAGTTCATAATTAGTCTCTAAAGAAACAAACTCTCTAATTACGGAGCATCACCTAGTTTTTCCTAAATTTTATGGGGATTTATGGTAGCATCATGAACTGGGGAGGCTTTTATGCTGTGTTGAGAGGATAAATGTGTAAATGAGATCTGCATAGAGGTCCTATGTGAATTTACTTAGAAAGTCCATTCTCTGTGAGTTTACAGTTAATACTTCTCAGACTGTTGACTTACACACACACACACACACACACACACACACATACACACACACACACACACACACACACACACACACGTCACTTTTTAGCCATGTGTGATTTATCAGTAAGGACTGAAGTATCTACCGCCATTCTTTGTTGAAGAAAACAGGCTGTCATATTAGCAAGTTGTTCTGGGGAAGACAGGAAGGCCTTTTTGTCCTTTCAGACTGTAGATTGCTTTTCAGTCCTCTTATCTTGTTTAAGTGTATTTGTTACTTCTTATTTGCTTCTTTTTTCCTCATGCTTCCTGTGAGGGGCCAGCTGTGCAGTGGTTCATTTACATAGGCCTGTGTTCTGTGCACTTAGAAGGTGCTTGTTAGGGAAGGTGAGGGCTGTACAACAAGGGAGACACAGGCACATTTCTTGCTCCAGGGAAATGCCACTGACTCTCAGGTACTGACAGCAGCCAGAAGCCTTACATTCTTGGGTGATATTGCTGAGGAAGTTTGAAAGCCAGGATCTTGATGGTCAACATGGTTGGGAGGTTGAAGGGACTCTGGAGAGCACCTTTCCCTTGTTTTGTATGTGAGGAATCTGAGACTTAATACAGTTAAGTGAATTGTAGTGAATTATACAGTGTAATAAGACTAGGCCATAGACTTGGATTAAGAGCTGTCTCTGCAGACCCCATTAGACAATCTGAAGATCCAGCCCTGTTTCTTTCGATTCGTAGACCAGACCTGAAAGAACTGTTATTGGTGAATACATGTATTGACATAAAATCAAAATACAAAAGCAAACAAATACTTAAGGTTTTTGTGAGATAGTTTGGAAGACTAAGCATGTTAACCTGTGCACTTTAATTTTTAAAAATTTCATGAAAGCAAACAATGTGAAAATTCTTTTGAGCTCCTTCTAAAGGAGGTCTATCCTCTAGCTCCAAGGGGCTGTGGAACATATCAAAATGGACAGTTTTACAGATAAAGTGAATGTTGGAGATTATCTGGTCTAGCATCTGATGTCTAACACATAAGGAAACTGAAGATTGGAGAGATAAAGTGACTTGTTCAAAGTTTTTAGGCTAGTGGCAAACCAGAGCTAGTCCAGAGGAAAAGCAGCCACTCTATCAAAGAGACCTGGGAACATCCTAAAGTCTTAAATAGGAGATTGAAAAAAATGTACATGCTGTCTATGTTCTTATTCAGATAAAAACCAAGCTTATAATTATTAAGTGTATAGTTATATACTTACAGTGTGTATGTGAGCCTAGAAAAGATAAATGTGTATATGTAAATTTTAAAAGTATGTTAATAAATAAATCACACGCACACATCTTGACTGCTGCTAGGAGTTTTTTGAGCAGAATGGTGCAGGAATATGTAGGGACATGAATGTTGTCTTTCCCTGGCCGGGTTCAGTGAGTGAAGAGCCTCTCCAGAGTTAATGTGGGCCGCTGTGTGCATTGAGGTTTCTGTTTTAGTGCTGTCTTTTGTTTAGACTTGGGGGTTTATTTGGAGTTTTAGCTTTGTTGAAGAGCAGATCCAGCTTGGGCCATTGCAGCTTTCAGTGTCTGTTGTGCTTGTTATGTCCATCCTTTAGTTTTGGGATAAATGTCATTTATTCACAGAGTACATTTATTTCTACTTTGAGTAAATTTGAGTATGTATGTTTGGTATGCTTGTTTGATATTTAGTTTCTCTGCTATGGAAGGCCACAAACTATTGTAATATCTAAGATTTTTTTGACCTCCAAGAATCAATTTTCTCCAATCTTTAGGCCATGGTCTTATCTCTTTAGGAAAATAGTGATGATAAGATATGGGCACCACATTTTTTACCCCCTATGTCCTCTCTTTTTATCATCTTTGGCTTTGTTTTTAAATTTTAACTTCAAATTTTGAAGTGTTAGAGATTGAATCCATGGTCTTACGCATGCTAGGCAAGAACTCTACCACGAGCCACATCCCCAGTCTTCATCTTTGGTTTCAGTGATGCAGAGATTTGATGGTTGACAATGATGATCCTTTGACCATTGGAATGCCTTTCTGAAATTAAACATTGTTCGTGATAACTGCTCTCAAATGGCCTAATTTTTAAATTTTTGAAAAAACTTTATTTATTTCAATTAGGTATATGACAGCAGAATGCATTTTGATTCATTGTACACAATTGCAGCACAACTTTCGAATGGGCGTAATTTTTAGTAAGCAGAAAAAGTTTGAGTTATAAATAAGCAAAATCCTTTGAGAATGTTTTTTGCATACACAAAAAATAGGAAGATACACCATAATGCTGTTCTGCCCTCAGAGCAGGAGCCACTTAAAAGTGCTAGGTAGTGTTTTAGCTAACTAAGTGGCAAATTGAAGATCCTGTATAGGTACTTAATATACCCATTTAAAATGTCATCTTTTAAAAAATGTAAAAACCTGTTATAGTTTCTTGGCTGATGATACAAAAATAAGTGGCAGCAAATTTAGCCTGAGGGCTATAGTGTGTCAACCCACCTTAGAGTACAAGAGCCACTTAAAATGTTTCATGTTCCTCCCACAGCAGTGGGTACAGATGGGAAGAACTATTCTTTGCAGTTAACTTTTCTTGAAATATCCATATGATATTCTTGAAGCAGATGTTGCTGAAATTAGAACAATGAATCATATCTGATTCCTCCTGTATCAGATTTTGGTTGATGCCACTTTTCTTAGTTGAGATGATCTATGCTGGACCAAGGCCAGGACCTAAACTGAGATCCTCATGAATTAGAGTGGTATTAAATCAAATAAATGTCAACTACATTTTTCTTTGACAAATAACTATTTTCATTGCCATAAAAGTCAGATATTTTCAGTAAACATCAGAAAAAGTTAACCTTTATATGGAAAAGTTTTTAGGATGATTATTGTAATGATGATGATTTTAATAATTACGATAGTGATCATCAGTGATAGAACACTTGCCAGGCATGTGTGAGGCACTGGGTTTGATCCTCAGCACTGCATGAAAATAAGCAAATAAAATAAAGGTATTGTGTCCATCTATAATTAAAAAGCTTCTGATCTAGATGAAAAAAGTAAGTCTAATCCCAATAGTGGGGCTGGTGCTTGGTGGTGCATGCTTCCAGGCATAGGCATAGATGTGCTGAGCTGCTCACACAACACTACCCGCATCATCCATGTGGGGAGAGTTTGTGGGGTTTGCTGTTGTATTTGTTGCTGAAATAATGGAAGAGTAGAATTATAGCATTATATTTTTAAAAGAATTATTTGTATGGTATCAGGTACACTTTCTCATTAGACATCATTATTTGGCTTTGCAAGGTTTCAGTTTTTTCCCATAGAGTGTTTGATTTCTTACTGTAGAGCACACACAGGTGAAGGAATTTCCAAAGTAGAGGAGCACTTTATTTTCTGGACCCATGGGTCAGACTGCGGGGGATGGGAGAGATTGTGTGTGTGCACACGTGCCTCTGTGTGTGTGTTGGCTGATTTCATAGGCTAAGAGTTATTTTCTATATGCTGTTTGAGTGTTTCTCAACTTTTCATCATTACTGCTCCTTGCCTAAAGGAGTCTTAAAATGTTATCCCCTAATTATCCCCCCTTCCCAGTATATTTGTTTACTTGTTGTGGTCCTTACCCTTTGGATGAACAAAAATCCTTATAGTATCTATGAACCTTTTTTTTTTTTTTTTAATTCTTAAGGATCAATTTTCTCTCCCTAAAATTTAGCCATTTCTTTCAAGGAAAAGAGTGATTTTTTTCTTAAACAAGCATTAGATAGAATTATTTTCTTCCATAACGTCTGCTATTTTTATTGTCTAAAATTTAGATGCTTTTTTTGGTAGTGTTTCAGGGCATTCTGAAATTATATTTTCCAATTATCATTAAAATGTTTTGCGTATCTACAGGAGTGATTAGTTTTTTTCTTCTTCTGGAGAAAGGTTATTCAGAATCCATAAAGAAATGCTTTAGGGACTGGGGCTATGGCTCAGTGGTAGTGCACTTGCCTGGCATGTGTGAAGCACTGGGTTTGATTCTTGGCACTGCATATAAATAAATAAATTAAAGGTCTATCAAAAACTAAAAAAGATTTTTTTCATAGTTGTTCTTTTTTTTTTTTAAATTGGTTGTTCGAAACATTACAAAGCTCATGATAATGTCATCTTTCATACATTTGACTCAATTGGGTTATGAACTCCCATTTTTACCCCAAATACAAATTGCAGAATCACATCAGTTACACACTCACATTTAAAAAAGATTTTTTTTAAAAGATATACTTTAGTTTCTTACCCTCTTAAAGTTTAAGTAAATACAGATCTTTCTCAAGCCTTCCCCCATAATCAGGTTTGGTTTGATACTGGGTACCATTATTTTTGAACTAGGAATCCTTTCAGACCAAACTGAAAGTTTTTCAAACTATTTCTACTTTCAGACATATTTTGGACTTTAAACTTTGAAGGTGGTCATCTACTCACACTGGGAACAAAAAGCAAGCTCCCATACTCAGTTTTCTTCCTAGGAATCTTATTTAATTTTCACGCCAGTCTCTAAAATTCTACAGTGCATGCCGTTGAGGTCACTGTTGCAGGCCCCTGTGGTTCATGTTGTCAGTGTTTTATCAAAGACTAATAAAAGTGTGAGAGAGTGAAGACTGCGGGGGATGGGAGAGATTGTGTGTGTGCACACGTGCCTCTGTGTGTGTGTTGGCTGATTTCATATTTTTGAGGAAAATGTGATTAAAAAAATAATCTACTCCATATGCAGTTTGCCCACTTTGAATGATTTAGGGGTGAGTGAGGGTTAAAAAATACTCTATATATCAGGAATCTTAATTAGTTTAAAAAATCCTTTGGGTAAATAGCTCAACCTAGTGGTTCCCAAACTTCAAGTGTAATTAAAGAGTCTTTTTAAGGTGTAGATTCGGTGGGCCCTTGCATGTTGCCCTTTGGCATCTGTTAAGGATATGAGCTCTGAATAGTTGAATGCCTTCCATATGCCAGTCACTATGTCAAGCTCTGGGGTATGGCAATGAATAATTCTTGTCTGCTAGGGAAGATAATCATAATAAAGGTTAATGAGTGATATAAAATGTCAAGGTTGGGGGTAGCATATGGCCAGGGTGTCCGGGCTGTTTCTCAGAGGAAATAATATTTAAGCAGAGGCTTGAAGGAATTTTAGGGCTTATCTTTGAGAAGAGGGTGGGGAAAAGTGTTTTGGGCTGAGTGAACATCACATACAAAGGTCTAGAGGTGAGGAGTGTTGCTCTGTAGCCTGTTCTGTCAGTTGGAAGAAGTTGAGTCTGGCAAGAATTCAGTGCACAAAGGAGAGATGATCTTGGGAGGAAATCATCTCAGCCTGTTGTTTGAATACAATGCATCAGGTCAAAATCTATTAAGAACTCAAGAATTACATTTTAGAGGCTGTGAGTGTAATTCAGTGGCAGAGTGCTTGCCTAGCATGTACTAGGCCCTGGGTTCAATCCCCAGCATATACACACAAAATCATTTCAATAACCTCTGTATTTTAGTAATCACAGCAGCATCTGCGTATACTTTAATGTGGACATGACATTATTTAGTAGTTTATAGAGTGATTTGTCAGCATTGCAGACTCTGGCCATAATTCTGCAGTCCATAGCTTGGGAACAGGCTTATCTCATTCATTTTTGTCTTTTACTGTGAAGGGTACTTTGTGTAAACTCACATGACTAGGGTATGTCAGTTATGTTTTAATCACACATTGATATTTTCTTGGGGACCAGGGCAGTAAAATATGGTAAGGCACTGATTGTGTGCTGGAAGACAGAAGAAAGAACCATGTTCTATAAGAGCAGCAAAGCAAGTCTTTGGACACTGTTTGTATGTCCTTTCCCCATCTTTCAAGTGAGAATTGAAAATTGAAGAGCCTAGGCGCTCAGCTTAGCTTTGGAGTTCTGATAAATGAGCTCAGACTGTCAACTTGAAGATAAGGGCATTTGCAAAGGTCTTGTGTCAATAAAGCGTGGTTTCCCATTGCAGAGGTTCCTGATTTCACAGTCTCCAGTGAAGAGGAACGATGCTGTGAATGAACAGCTTCAACGCCTGTCCCACTTTAGCCACTCTGTGGCTTGGATTTATTACAATAAGTGTGTGTTCATTGCTTTATTCAGATGAGGGGTAGAAAACCCTGAACACATTGCAGACCAACTGGGGTGGGGCTCCAGAAGACAGCTCCCAGCCTCACAATTCCCTGTGAGGTTATTTTCCTGTGGGAAACTTAATTTGGAAGCATTCAGTTTAATGTGGGGACTGAGATTAACATTTTCTGAAATACTTCTACAAGAAAAGCAGAAATGTTCTGTCCAGGGAGCTGAATTTACATACTAGAAAAATGAGCTGCCTTGCAGTATTCTGCAGTCTTTGTATATTAGTTGTGAGAGAGAGTGTGTGTGTGTGTGTGTGTGTGTGTGTGTGTGTGTGTGTGTGTGTTAGAGAGAGCACAAGAGAGCGAGAGAGGGAGGAAGGGGATTTGATTGTATACTTGTCTTTGTTTCCTTTACATCAAACTAACAGTGTTTTACCACAAACAGCCTTGTTCTGGGCCCTATTCTATACACCAATCTTTTTTTTTTTTTTTTTTTTAAGTTCTTTTAGTTTTTTCCTTCTTGCTGAATAAGCTATAATGTTTCCCTTTTTCTCCCCTTTCTTTCTTTTTTTTTGAGGAAGGGGGAGTGAGAGTAGGAGTGGGAAGAGTAAGAAGTCAACATGATAGAGTTTCTTCCTTTTTCTTCCCCTCTTTACCAGGAAGTTAACTGGAAGTCTTTGTGAATTTTTCTTTTTTTTAAACAAAGTTTGTAGTTAGCATAACCCAGTTAGTTACCTTTACACAGAGTTACAGAATTGAAAAGTGAACAATCTGGTGAGACATGGAACTGGAGGTACTGGAAGGAGGGGGGGCCATGAGGTTAGCTCAGTGGGTTGGGCTCTTGAATGCCAGCCTAGGCATTTGGACTTGATTCTGCAGGCTTCAGGGCATCTAGAAATTTGCAGTCAGAGCCTTGGGAATTGAAAGTTATATAGGAACTTTCACTGGTTACAGCTAGCTTTGGCTGTTAGCAATTATTTTTATCTTTTTTAACAGGGGGAACCAAAGAGGGGGCAGGAAACCAAGCTGGCATTATGGCCACAGGAAAGAACAGACTGATTTGGGGCTTTTCTAACTGCAGACCTTTGTTACTGACCGATGCTTAATTTGGTTTCTGGGTTTTGTTAGTTTTTTCCCCTACCCTTACCTCATTTACCTTAATGACAGCTCCCCCTCTAGAGCTCAGCTAGGGCAGGCTGCCACTGCGGATTGGGGGGCCGAGAGGCCCAGAGCAAGAAGAAAGTGGGTTGAAAGCCGAGTTCTGTTTAAAGAATTTTCTGCTGGAAACTAGCCCAGAGGGAGTAAAGAGGAGCTTTAATGAGGAGCAGCTGCAGTGCCGACACAACCCACATGAGACATTTTTTTCCCCTCCGTTCCACATTCTGTATAGTTTTTAAAAAATCATGATTTTGAAATAGCTATTTTGTAAAGCATGTTTCTCTTTTTCTTCTTCTTGTATGTGGTAGGATTTTGCTTTGTTGTCTTTTTTTTTTTCAAATGGCCAAATCCTCATGAAAAAAACAAAAACAAAAACAAACTCAAAACACCCCAAAACTAAAGACAGAGCTGCAGCAAAGCCCTGGATGCAATTTGTGCTCACCCTGCTGCTACAGAACATTCAGCAGAGAAAACAAGGACAGAGAACACTGGCTTTTATTTGGAAAAGGGGCTTATTTCCTGCTCCGACTTCAGTCATCTTGGAGCCGACACAAGCTGCTGCACTGTTTTAAGCTTTTCTGTAGACGAGTGGCTATTCACTTAGGAAACTTGAAAGAACAATTTTTTTTCTGTCCTGTATTACTAGGGAGACTGATCCCAAACTGCAGCCATTGCCAGATAGACTGGAATTGCAATTCACAACCCAGCTTCGTTGAAATCCGTAAAGTGGCTACATGTAAATTAATCCAGGCTGCTGGTGACATGTAAGAGTTAGGGTCTGGTTTTCATCTGTGTTAGTGAGGGGGACCATACAGGTATCCTTGCAAATGGAATGTTTTCTAGTTCCCTTGTTTTTCTCTCTTCTTTCTTCCCTCCCCTTTGTCCCATTCTTCCATGTGTATGTTTGACTAGTAACAATGAAAAAGTGGTCCTCTTCATGTCCGAGATGGGTGACTTTTAAAGAAAAAGTCATGGATATATTTGGACATGAAAAGTATCCAGATTAATTTGTGGAATTATTTTGAAGGGAAAAAGTCCCCCTCCCCCCACTCTTCATTCACAGTGTCACCTTTGAACCATATTCTTTCAGGTTCCAAAGGTTAAGAAGAGGGATGGAATAGAAGGATGTCACTGAGAACCATTAAAGTAACTGATGTGTTCCGCAGAGGAGAAAGGTGTTCATATAGCTTTGGGAATGAAAGGCAGCTGTTAGATGTACTTGGTTATTTTTATACACACACACACACACACACACACACACACATAATAAATTTATATATATATTTATATTTTAGTTGTTTATAGACACAATACCTTTCTTTCTTTTTTTCTTTCTTTCTTTATTTATATGTGGTGCTGAGGATCGAATCCAGTGCCTCACATGCCCGAGGCAAGCGTTCTGCCACTGAGCCACAATCTAGTCCTGTATTTGGTTATTTTTTTGGAAAATTTTTACATACCTCTTTGGTTGAAGAGGTAGACTCTTTTTCATTTATACCTAAGTAGCTCAGTGGAATTATAAATGGAACTTGGATATTTATCTAGTCATGTTCCTGGCGTCTAACCAAACTCAACTTAAGTCATCTCAAGAAGAGAGCTACTTAAGTTCTTGTTTTCAGGCAGTCTTACTTCTTACTCACACTTACAGGGTATAGATTGTCCTTATGTTTTAGGTGAACAGGGATAAATGAAGTTAGGAGATCTCCTGTCAGCCAGAAATAAAGGATCCTGAAGGATCCTTGTTTCCTATCTCACTTACCCATCCCTCCTCTGTCTTCCTATGTACATAATTCTGCTTAGCTTCCTGGCGTGTGAAGGATCATAATCTTGTACCTCAGGAGGACTCTTGGGGTTGATTTGGCTTGTTTTCTGCCAGGCAGAGGACAGTGTAGAGTCGGAAGGAAATTTTGTAGCAGATTTGGACTTATCCATAATATGATTTGGACTTATCCATAATATGAGATTTAACCTGCTTTGGAACCAGTTGCTTGGTGACATGGTTTTCAAGGAACTTGCACAGGACTTCAAGATGTGCTCTTCCCATCAAGAACTATTTAATAGGGGGTGGGAGAGAGGCAGGCAGGAAAGAGAACAGTGGCCTAACTGAAGAAGAGCCATGTGGGTGGAGTCAATGAAGGCAAGTCACTGCATCTGCTGTTGGAGGGTTTGGGGGATGGTGGATGGTTTGAAGGAGGTTCACTGGAAGATGTAAAGTTCAAGCAGATCTTTGAGAAAGGATGAGAAAGGCACATAAGTGGGAGCTATACCAGATAGGAAGTATGATATTTCTCACCGAAAATTAGAAGATTTTTTAAGAATTAAACTTATTGTTAATATTTTTTTTGGTACTGAGAATTTAACCTGGAGTGCTTTACCTTTGAGCCACATCCCCAGTCTTTATATTTTTTTATTTTGAGACAGGTCATACTAAAGTGCTGAGGGCCTCACTAGGTTGCTAACGTAGGCCTTGAACTTGCCAAAACCTGCTTCAGCCTCCTGAGCCATTGAGATTATAGGCATATGCCACTGCACCCAGCTAGATGATTTTATGTAGGGGACAGTAGACTAGATCGTGGAAATAATCCATAGTGTTTAGGTTATAGGTTAAGATGGCTAGATGGTTGTAGGCAAGCAGGTCAGAGATTCTAAGAAAATTCAGTTTGCCAGATTGGGTGCTCATGCGAGTTTCCAAGCAAAAGAGTGACATGGTCAAAATTATGTGTAAGAAGAATTATTCCTTTTAAAATTAATTTTTATTGTACCATTATAATTATACATAATAGTAGGATTCATTATGTCATATTTGTATACACACATAATTTGATCAATCTCATTCCCTAGTACCTTCCCTCCTCCCTCCCCCTGATTTGCTTGCTCTACTCTACTGATCTCCCTTTTATTATTATTATTATTTTAGTAAGTGCATTATAATTATATATGTGAGTGTGATTCATTGTGGTATAATCATACTTGGACATTGCATAACTTGGTAGATTTCATTCCCCAGTACTTTCCCATGTCCTCCCTCTTCTCTCTCTCTCGACCCACTTCCTATATTCTATGGGTTTCTGAGAAGGTTATTCTTTAAGTAATAATGTTTCAGCCAGGAATTTCCAGACAGTCCCTGTGGAGAGATGTTGATGGGATGCTCATGAAGTTAGGAAGACTTTGCTGACTGAATAGGTATTAGTCTTGGGGCAAGATTTAGTAGCCTGCTTTCAGTGAAGTACTATTTTATCAGATGACCTAGGCAAAGATAGGGATAAATTTGTAGATGATGCAAAACTGGGAAAAATTTCTAGGTTCACAGATGATAAGCTTGGGACAGGTCAGTTAGCTTTGGTGTCCTTATCTGTGCTACAGGGGTATGGCTTCTGGGGTATGGTGCACTGCTGAAATTCTGTAATTATATGAATACATTGTAAATGTTGTCCCAATCAATGAAACTTGGGAGTAATGATTCCACATGACAAATTTAAAAGGAATCAAATGATAGTTCCAATTACAAAGCATAAGATATAAGTACAGGATGAGAAAAATGTGGCACAAAAGTAGGTCATGTGAAATAAGGCTCTGAGCTTTTTATGTATTCAGGAGCACATAGTAGTATATTGTGGCTTCTAAGAAAGTGAACATAGCTTTAGACTGAGATAGAAGAAACAGTGTCCAAATCAGGAGATGATGGTTCAATTCCATACTGCACAGGTGAGAACACATATGTTATCTTTTTCCATTTGGACCCTTTAAAATTTTTATTCTTTTTGAAGTGCTGGGGATTGAATCCTAGGGCCTCATGCATGCTAGGCAGGCACTCTCTCTCTCTGAGCCACATTCCCAAGCCCTTAAAAAGATTTTTGGAAGATGGTGCAGGATAGCCCAGGGATGAAATGCATGGACTTTAGAGTCACACCTAGGATCCTCCCTCTAGCATCTACTAGCTGTGAAATCTTAATCTTTCTAAGGTTCAAAATTCTTAGCAAGTATATAATCATAGTAAGTACTTAAAAATATTAGTTATTATTACTATAATTACTATTATTATTACTGTTGTTATCATAAACATAGTAAAGCTACTAAAAAGGTGTGGAAGCCTGGAAATGATTTTATACTGAGGAATAGTCCAAAGCACTGAATCCTGGGAAAAAAGAACACAGAGAATCTGCATAAGTGTCTTTAGATTCTTGGAGAGCCACGTGTCAGAGAAGAAGAAGTCTTGCTCCTTTTTGTACTAGAGCACAGGGACAGCCAGTAGGTAGAAATTGTAGAGAGGAAGAGTTTGTTCTTTTTAAAATTTAGATATAACTCACATGCCATAAAATTCACCCTTTTAAAATGTGCAATTTAGTGGTTTGGGTATGCTCACAGAGTTATGGGACCTCCACCATTGTCTAATTTCAAAGCATTTTCCTTGCCCCCCACAAAGAAACTACTCCTTAGTGGTTATTCTCCATTTCCTCTTTCCCCTAGCACCTGGTAACCTAAGCTTTTCTCTCTCTCTCTCTCTGGATTTGCCTATTCTAGATATTTCATGTGAATGGACTCATACTTGCAGTTTTTTTTTTGTGTGTCTACCTGCTCTCTCTTAGCATGATATTTTCAAGGTTCATCCATGTTGCAGCATGTATCAAAACTTTATTCTTTTTCCTGATCCAATAACATTTCATTGCATGGACATACCACATTTTATTTATCCTTCATCAACTAATGGACATCTGGTTTATTTTCACTTTTTGACTATTGAGAATAATGCTGCTGTGAACAAGAATGTTCACAAGCTTGGGGCAGGTCATTATGTTTTCAGTTATCTTGGAAAGGAGGCAGAGGGAACATACCTAGGAGGGGAGGCAGAGGGTACATACCTAGGAGAGGAGGCAGAATTTTCAGACTTAAAAAAGAAAGAGATTTCTGATAATGGAAAAACTGAAGACTGTTCTGTTGAAGCAGTGAGCCCATACCTAACAAATACATGGTTTTTCATATGTGCTGGGTGGTATTCTAACTGCTTTGCAGTGATTTAAAAACCCTGTGAGGTAGGTACTGTTATTAAATCTGTTTTACAACAGGGAGGCTTAGCATGCTACCCATGATTTAGCTGGAATTGAAACCCATGTGGTCTGGTTCTAGAATCTGCAGGAACAATTATAATTTCAAGCACTTACTAAATTCTTACTATTTGTCATTTACCATGCTATATGCTTGTATTCAGAGATTGGTGACCTTCTTTTAGAAATATTTTAGAAACGATTATCTTGTTGAATAAAAATTACATTAGGGTGCCCTGAATCTTAATGCACCCTTAAGGTACCATCATTCCAAGGATGGATAGAAGTAGGGAAACAGCAAGAAGATGTCTGGCCCGAGGCTTTTAAGATGATTAGAACTTGTGTCAAAAAGGAAACTGTGAACATGAATAGCAGGTATTATATGAATTTAGTTAATAAGACTTGTCAGGACATGGCAATAAATTACATATAACTTAGAGAGATCAATTAAAAGTGACTTTAAATTGTGAGTGGAATCCTTAGAAAATTGAAGGAATTAAAGTTTCATGAGAAAATGGTCTTTCCCAAATGTTTAGTTTCAAGTATGTACACAGATGTAGATAGACGGCTTCTAGAACATTAAACACATGGAATTGGAGCAGTGTATTTTGGAGTAGTACATTTCAGTAGTTATTTAAAACCATGTCAGTAACACCACCACTATCGAATTCATATGAGAGAAAAGAGAAGGACAGGCCAGACTTAAACTTTAAGACGGCCATAATTGATGAAAAAGAAGAAAAAAAGGAATTGGCAGTCTAGACTAAGATTCTTCTTTGCAGTGACCTAATGGGTGCACCTGGTCTGTATCCTAGTTACACTCTTAACTATTTTCTGCTACTCTTTCTTACTCCCTTTGGCATAGCAGCAGAGGTCTCCAGGTCTGTGCCATTCCTTGAACAGGCCAGGGCTGCTCCCCTGTCTTAGAGCCTTTGCATTGGGTATTTCTCTGCCTTGAACAATTTTCCCTTAGTTCCTTGAATGGCTAGTCCCTGACCTCATTTGGATCTTGACTCAAATGATGCCTTCTCAATGAGGCCTTCTTTGATTTTCCTATTTAAAACTGAAATAGCTCTCCTTAACACTTCATGCTCCTATGCCTAACTTCATCATTTCCTGTTTTATTTTTCTTAATCGCATATACTACACCTAACATACAAATATCTTTTACTTACAGATTTTTATTTTTGTATTCCCTATGAGAATTTCAGCTCCTTGAGTGCAAGTATCTTCCTGGTCAGTTGTCCCTCAGTATTTATGGGGAATAGGTTCCAGGACACCCCTCCACTCCTGCCCTGTATATACCCATATCTGTATGCTCAAGTCCTTTATATAAAACAGCATAGTATTTTCATATAACCTACAAACATCCTCATTTATACTTTAAGTCATCTCTAGATTACTTATACCTAATACAATATAAATGCTATGTAAGTAGTTGTTCCACTATTCATTTAGGAAATAATGACACAAAAATTCTGAACACTTTCAGTTTAAGCACCATTTTTTCATATATTTTTAATCCATAATTGGTTGAATGCATTGGTATAGAGTCTGTGGATACAGAGAGATGACTACTAGAAAGCTGCCTGGTACATAATAAGTGTTTACTTATGTTTTTGCAAGAATTAATAAACATTATGAGTTAATTTTCATTGAGGAAACCAGTAGGAGAATATTCTTCATCATCATTAACTAGAATATTAGTGCTATTGATAAACTCCATATGTTTTTGCTTAGAGTTGGCAGAC
This sequence comes from Urocitellus parryii, assembly GCF_045843805.1. Classification (NCBI taxonomy): domain Eukaryota; kingdom Metazoa; phylum Chordata; class Mammalia; order Rodentia; family Sciuridae; genus Urocitellus; species Urocitellus parryii. The sequence goes on from NC_135541.1 coordinate 100,318,882, forward strand.
TTTATGTAAAGTGCCAGAGAGTACTATTTTTGTGGGCCCTGTGGTCTCTTTGCAGCTATTTCACTCTGTCGTTGAAGTGCAAGAGCAGTCATGGGTGAATGAATATGGCTGTGCTCCAATAAGACTATTTATGGACACTGAAATTTGAATTTTATATAATTTTTGAATGCCACAAAATATTATTGTTTTAATATTTTCCAACCATTTAAAAATATAAAAACCATTTTTAGTTCACAGGCCATACAAAAACAGAACAGTTAGTCAAATTAGACCTGGGAGCTAGTGTGATTTACCAGTCTCTACTTGACTGGTTTCTTCAACATGTCTTAGTTGAAATTTATTTTTTCATATTTGGTTGGAAGCAACAATGTGGCTTAAACCCTAGAAACAGACAATTCAGAAATATTTTTGTTTAGTTCCAGAAACTTTCATGCCTTGTTCCATTTTTGTTTTCCTGGGAACCTTGTTTTCATTGTGTATTTATGATGTTAAAATTTAAATAAATTTGTATTCTCTTGGCAGATGCCATATGGTAGTTTTAGGAGTGGTATAATATTTAGGAGAAAATCTGGTCAGAGCCCACCCAGGTTTAGAAGTTTGCTGTTATTTAAAAGGTGAATAATTCCCACATGGGAGAGCCAAGCCAGGCCTAATGCCTGAAGGACTGTCACTATAAATGAGAATTGTGTTGCAGTTTTTAACATCATCCATAACACATTGCTTGAATAAGCTGCAAGTGCTTTTAATAATATAACTCAGGGTTAACTTTAGCTATGCCATAGTGGTACTCTTTGCTCCTCTACTTCAGAAACAACAAACAAAACAAAAACAAAACTCGATTATCAAATCAAGCTGTGATTTTGGATAAGGCATCATATTTTTCTTAGTATACACAAAGGAGAGAAAAAAATGTTTCTCATTTGTAAAGCTTTTTAATACTCATGGTTTTTCACATACTTGACTTTGTTCAGTTCTCATACTGCCAGAATGAGGTAGCTTTCTTAACTATTTTAAGATGTGAGAGAATAGAGGTGATAGTAATTTGCCCAGGAAGGTCACGGGCACTGGGACAAGACCTTCTCACCTTCTGAGGTACAGACTTTTTACTGTCACCTTTACCAAGTGCTGTGAACTTTCCTTTGCTGCTTCCTTGTTTCTGGCTTGACTTTCTCATGAAGGTGCTCAGAGCCCTCACTGCTCTTCCTCTGCCATGTTTTCTGTACACAGCTTCAGGAAGGGGTGAGGAGGCTGTGGCCAGTTACATCACTGTTGCTCTAGCTGTTGACCTGCTCTGTTTTCTCCTCCAAGCCCTTTTTAGCTAGTGCACTGTCTTAGTTCCCTAATAGCTGACCTATCTTTTTTTCTCAATAACTTTGGCCCCTGAAGACCTCAGCTGGCCAACCAATAGCTAATGAAATGTCTTGGATATGATCAGTGGAACCAGGAATGAATTCAACTAGACCCCAGTGTTTTAAGTCTATCTGATTAGGAGAATCGCCCAGTAATTCTGCACAGGAAGACAAGACAGGAGCTGGTGTAGGGGGTCAGATTTAGAGTTTGATCTAACTGTGTTATCTTTGACATAATGGTGGAACAGTCTTTTGCATTCAGTTCTCTGTGCTCCAAAGAGTAAAATGGAGAAATAGTTTGAACCAAATATCTGGGTTTCCAGCCAAATAGAAAAATTTATAGTTAAGAATCTAAGTCTTTGTGTTTTTTTAAATACTTCTTTGATGTCCCACTTAAACAATCTCTTCATATGAAATTTCAGATTTCCCATGCCTATTTGATGTTGTTTAGAAAAAAATTGTCAAAAATATTACTCCCAATTTAGAGCAGTTATACATTAAGAGGTGGCATATAAAAATCTTCCTTAATGCCCTAATGTGAAAAATGTTACAGAATGTTGTTCTTCAGTTATTTTCCTCGTTCATTATGGTGTTTATATGGAATTTTAGATATTTTGTTATTTTAGTTTTATTTCATGCCTTCTTGACTTAAAAATCTGCCACTTGTATATTAACAGGTTTTAGAATGCCCTTTTGAACCCTTCCCTGTTCCTGTACCTCCTTCCCCTTTTCTCTATTGCAATCAATTACCCGAATTTAACCCAGAAAGCTATGTGCAGGCCAACTGGTGTTTAAGCGGCAATGAGAAAGAATTTACTATTTCTTGATACTTAATTTCGAAAAAGTACATGGTGTCTTATATATTTTAAATTGGAGGAATAAGGGGGTTGATTCCATGCATTATCATGTGAACATTGTAATCCTATCAAAGAACATAGTTAATGCTAAGCGAAGTTAGCCAGTCCCCCCAAAAAAACAAATGCCGAATGTTTTCTCTGATATAAGGTGACTGACTCATAGTGGGGTAGGGAGGGGGGGAACATGGGAGGAATAGACGTACTCTAGATAGGGCAGAGGGGTGGGAGGGGTAGGGGGTTAGACATGATGATGGAATATGATGGATATCGTTATCCAAAGTATAAAGACATGAATTGGTGTGAACATACTTTATATACAAACAGAAATATGAAAAATTGTGCTCTATGTGTAATAAGAACTGTAATGCATTCCACTGTCATGTATTTAAAAAATAAAATCAATTTAAAAAATGAGAAAGTTAATGATTTTAAGCAAACAGGTATCAACAGTGCTCTATGGGCAATCACATCATTCCAGCTTGTACCTACATGAACAAAGCTGTAGTGTATTTTGCCTTTGAGTAAGGGTCATGCTGATTCACTGTGGTGGCAGACTCTGCTGGATCATCTGCCTTGTGTTCTGTCACCTGTCAAGAGTTGGAAGGACCAGGTAGTATGTGGTAAAGTTCTCTAAGTACTCCTTCTCCTAAAGTGAGGCAGTTCTATAACTTGTGCCTTCAGTCTCTTGATTCACAATTTAGTATTACTCAGATGAACCACATTACTATCAGTTTTTGTACTTATGAGGCGTCAGATGTTTTCATGGACTCATCTTTTTTTCCTATAGATGTCCAGAGGGCTTCCTTGGAGAATATTGTCAGCATCGAAACCCCTGTGAGAAGAACCGCTGCCAGAATAGTGGCACCTGCGTGGCCCAGGCCATGTTGGGGAAAGCTACCTGCCGATGTGCTCCAGGGTTCACGGGCGAGGACTGCCAGTATTCCACCTCTCACCCCTGCTTTGTGTCTCGCCCCTGCTTGAATGGAGGCACCTGCCATATGCTCAGCCGGGATACCTATGAGTGCACCTGCCAAGTTGGTTTTACAGGTAACAAAGGGGGCTCAACCTTGTACTTTCCTACTCTTAGCAGGTACCTTTATTTTGCATCTTTAGATCATAGTATCTGGCTCCTGTAGGATCTCCCAGCATTATGATAAGGAACTATCCTCAACTTCTGTTTGAGAGTTTTTAAGGAGTGGAAAAGGAGAAAGAAAAAAGGTCAAATACTTAGGCATATTTGACTACATAAAGTGTTTATGTCAGGATTGGGGATCAAAGCAAATTCACTAAAGGAAAGTCACTGTCACCAGAAGGAAAGTCATGGTTACTTCCTTCTTAAAATGTCTGCTGTTTAGACATTCAGGACACTGACTTCTCTGGTTTTGTGAGCTCTGATTCATTTTTTCTCTCTCTCTCTCTCTCTCTCTCTCTCTCTCTACATTGTTTTGTCTTTATCTGTTAAATTTCACATTTCCTGAAATCCTATTTGGAGTGATATCACAGCTCGCCCTGAGGAATCTCAGTTTCTTCAGTTGCTTCAACAGCTGTCATCATCTTTGTTAGTTGCCAGTGTCTCTCACAGTCATCCCTGTTCCTCTGCCCCCACCCAAACATTCAGACTCCTGTTCTAACTACCTGTTGCATTTTTCCTTAGAAATATTCCGAGAACCTCAAACTTAGCATGTTGATATAAGTAAGTGACACCAATACATATTCCAAATACTAAGACTAGAAACTCTCTCCTTGTCTGCACCCTCTTAAGATCCTGTTACCTGCCAGCCTCTGAATCATTTCTCACTTTTACTCCTCTCTAGTTGCTCTGCTATTCTGTAGGTGTGTGTTATGGTATCCCTCACCTAGATTGATAAAGTAGTTCCTTAACTGATTTTCTCGCTTCATTTCATTCATCCATCATATTGTAGCTTTAGCTATAAATGCAGATTTAACAAACTCACCTCTTTGTAGTGTCTTATGAATTTTTGCCATCCACAGAATGAACTGTAAACTCTTTACTTGGCTACTTTGGCTTATCACAGTGTATGCCTCACATCTTTTCATAGTCTCACTATCTCACAAGCATCTAGGTTTGGTCACACTTATATTTTCATCATTTCTTAGAGATGTCATACTTCCTGTTGCTTCCGTGTGGTTTCCTGGAGTGTTCTTCTGTTCTTCTCTACGATTGGTGATTGCCTGATTTGTCTTAGTGACCCTTTCATGTTTGCTTTAGGCAGTTAGTCACAGTTTGATTATTTTTATGTCACATTTTACTGTAATTGATTTTTTTTACATGTCTCTTACCTGAATAGATTTGGTTTCTTCAGAGGTAGATCTTAGCTTTTTTCCATTGGTATTTATTAAATTCAGAAAATTTGTTATTTATTAAATTGAGAAAAGGAGGACCATTCTCCACAGGTTGAGTTCATCCTTTTGGTTTTTGTGAGAGCCCGTCACCCTCACCTAGTTAGACCTTGTTAGCTCATCTACACCCAGACTAAGAAGCAGAGGCAACAAGTTAGTGCCTGTACACAGTACATGTGGGAATCTGAGTTAAAGGACATTTCTGTTTCAGTTGTGGGCAGGCACCTTGATATCTGTGGTCTCCAGAAATAAACATTTATGTCCCTTTCTGCTGTAATACATACCTCTGAGCAAAATGAAGGGAAAAAATAGGCCCAAAATTGCAGTTCCTTCATTTTCTTTCTGCTCAGCACCTGAGATATATGTGCTGTGCCTAACTCTATATTGGTCCTTTCCCTTTTGGTTTGGCATTCTTTGATAAGCAGAGAGCATTTCTGTGTGACATTTCTCACGTATCATGACTTTTCTCCTTTTAGCAAAGCTGTCATGTCTCATTTGCTTTACTGTGGGGTCAAAGATTTAGACAGCCAGTTGGATTATTAACAAAACCAGGGAGTTCTCATCTGTAGCTTAAAAAATAAAAGACTTAGGCTAATGTAAACAAAAAAGTCATATGAATACCAGATTTACTAAAAGTTTGGGCATATTTCTGTTTCTCTTTCCCTTTCTCCCTCTCTCAAGAATGTGCTCTGCTTCCTGTGGACAGATACCTTGGCGTTTAGCCTGGCGGAGTCCCCCTACTCCTGGTGTTTTTCTGCCTGGAAGACTCCACGGAAGTTACCTTTTCAGACACCTGTCCTCGTGACAGCTTCTATTTTTTCTGACACATTGGAGGCCAAGGATCCTTCACCATCTCCACACATATCAAGCAGTACCTATATTAAGACCACATATTAACAAAATGTTTCCCAGAATGGATAGTATATTGTGTTTAAAGGAAATAGAAGTAATATTGACCTAAGAGGCCTCTTTAGTAACTTGTTGGGGAAAATATCAGTACATTTTATGTATTCAGTAAAATAACTTGAGAATATACTAGGGGGACCTAGCCCCTGTTGGTGTGGCAGCTGTTTATAATGGAAGGAAAGAGCAGAGCTGCAGTGTTGGGGGGGCATTTAAGAATGACTTTATAGAGGAGGTAACTGTTGAGCAAAGTTGTTAAGATAAGGGAAGAGTTCACTAAATAATCAAAGCAGAAGCTGGCATTCTAAAAGGAGGAGCAGCTTGTGCAAACACAGGGAGGTGTGAGAACGGATGGATCAGACCCTAGTCATAGGGATCAGTGTAATCCTTCAGGACTGGGCTTCGTATGACAATGTGGTCCCCTTATGTGCTCTATCCATGACGTCTTTGAGTCTCATCTATGGGCCTTAGAGAGTTTCTGAAAAGGACCCTTGTAATCAGACAATCTTGAGGAAGCTCTGATTTGTTCTTCCATAAAATCAAAGAGCTTGAGGATCTCCATGCAAGAACTCCTGCAGTCACTTCTTGGATGGGAGAGGGGTTTTGAAGCTGGGGCTGGCTCCTGATTATATGAAAAGTACTAAGTTCTCTTCTCCCCTGTAGGAAAGCTGTGCCAGTGGACTGATGCCTGCCTGTCTCATCCATGTGCAAATGGAAGTACCTGTACCACTGTAGCCAACCAGTTCTCCTGCAAATGTCTCACAGGCTTCACAGGGCAAAAGTGTGAAACTGATGTCAATGAGTGTGAAATACCAGGACGCTGCCAGCATGGTGGCACCTGCCTCAACCTACCTGGTTCCTACCAGTGTCAGTGCCCCCAAGGCTTCACAGGCCAACATTGTGACAGCCCCTATGTGCCCTGTGCACCCTCCCCCTGTGTCAATGGAGGCACCTGCCGGCAGACTGGTGACTTCACTTTTGAGTGCAACTGCCTTCCAGGTAAGGAACTCCCTAGTGTCCTAGGATTGGGAAACAAATCAATTGCAAGAAGAAGGTGGAAGTCAGTGAGTGTGGTTCAGTTGTTCCTTTAGGAAGTGTACTAAAGCAGGGAAAAAGGGAAGTGAGGATTTTGTGAGAGGTGGCTTACTAGTGAGGGAGGAATTTTATGGGCCCACTGTGGTCTATAAACTGAGCAGGGGATAATTTAACATGTCAAGGTTTATGATGATGAGTGGCTAGGAAATTGTTTATTGTCCCTTCTGGAGAAACAGAAGATATAAGAGAAATAGAGTTCTGGGAAAGGGACAGGCAAATCTGGAGTGGAGAAGAACACAATGAGAATTAGACATTGGAAAATATGTATGCATGGTTAATAAAGTACTTTAAATTATAGTGACACTAAGAGTAGGTAGACAACTTTCCCATATGCTTTTGCCTCTGATTGAATAATTCACTATAATTTGAATGTATCCACCCTCCCATATGTGATTTTCCCTGAAGGTTTGGTCTTCAGAACCCTTACCCATATACCTTCCCTGATTTGGGGGTAATCCTACTCTATCTTGAGGCTGGAGAATTTTGAAGCTGGGAGGGGGGTCCTCTGTTAATCAATAGGTACTTTTTGATGGCCTCTGGTAGATAATGTATGAGAGACTAAGTAAATACTTTGTCATCCTCTGGGCTGGTAGAAGTGCCTTAGAGCACACAGGTAACCCAAGGTAGATGGCAAAAACGGAGCAGCAAGGTCTGGAAGCTCCAGGCTGGTGTTCCTTGGCAGGGAGGAGCAAATGGCCAGATCACTTTACTTCTTAAACAAGTGATGAGGAGGCTGAAAACCAAGAATTTTGATTGGGAACAGAGCATAAACAGCTGGAGCAAATGAATTACTAAGCAACAAGGATCCTGTTTTTATACAAATATCCTTAGAACAAAAACAAAAGAAGGAAAACTGTGTGTGTGGGGGGGAATAATGTGCTAAGTAAGCAGAATGGTCTCAAAAAGAAGTTGTTCTAGCCACTGTTTCAGAGTGGGAATCTTAGATTGTGGTGTTGTGGATATGGTTCACATAAAATGGGTTTGTGTGTTTTATCTTTTGGGAATTAAGGATCATAGGTTGGTCCTCAGAATAAGACCAAATAGTAATTTATTCATTTCATTTAGTAAAAATTTCTTGACTCTCTGCTATGTTCTAGGTACTGTTATGTGTTTGGGGTACAGTAACACAAGACACTGCTACTAGTTGCAATGAAAACTTTTTATTATTTAGGTTGTAAGAATATACTATGTGTATTGCTTTTAGTTTCTCTTTCAATAAAGAATAATGTTATCATTCTCTACTAAGTAGATGTTTATTATTATAATATTTCTGTCATCCACATTATCTTGCAGAAGGACTAACTAAAAGATATCCCGCACTCCTGTATTTGTTTGCATTTTCAGGGCTAGAGACAGAAATAGAAATATAAACAATTTAGTTTTATAAATATTTTAATATTGCAAACATTCTAGTAGTCTAATATGTAATGGTCTAAGTGGGTAGTAATTAAGGTTAGTGTGATTTATGGTTGAAGGTTAGATACTGTTTTCAGTTTTAAGAAAATTACTTTTAATAGTTGCCTAGAACAGTAGGTTGATTTGGCAGCAAAATTTTGAGAGGAAGTCAGAGAAGTCAATAAAGGAAGTCTTTAGCTGAGAGAGAGTGATTATTCACTCCCATTGTCTCTGCATTGTTTTCCATTAACCTCGATAAGAACCTTAGGGAATTCTGAGAGTGTGTCCAGGAAGAGATCTGTCAAACAAGAATAGCATCTCTTCCTTGAGAAAGGAAATAACCAGGCATTCCTCAGCCAAGTTGCTGCCAGGGCTGGTGGGCTAGGGAGTGAGATTTTGGCTCTCTTCACATTCTGCTTGTCATTCACTGATGGTGTGTTGGGGGATGCTGAGGGGATTTAAGCAGGGAGAAGATTGGGCAAAGATAAAGCTAACATTTATTTAAAACCTTTTGAGTTAGGTACCACCAGGTACTTTCACACCCATTAGTGTAATTAAACACAAAATCCTTGGGGTTAGGAGTTATTTTTTGAGTTTCTCATGTGAAGTGACTGAAATTTGGTCGTGTTAAGTAAATTTACTCAAAGTTGCAGAGCTGATACAGGAGAGACTGGGCTCCTGAAACCCAGGCATGTTATTTCCAAAGCCTGAGCTTTTGTGCATCATACTGGGTTACATTGCACTGCTCATCTGCTTCCTGGAGGTGTGTTGAAGATGTGTTGCTTTCTTTAAATACTTTGAGCTATGTGGGTTAAAATAATATGTTTACACTATAAGGGGAAAAAAAACTCCGAGATACTCATAATTCTAACCAAATACATTGTGTAGCTGTTTAGACATAGTTAAGTAGGTTATTTCTTGCCTCATAGGGTCCCATGGTCTAAAGTGGATTAGTAGCTTGAACAAATTTGTAGAAGGAAATAAAGTAATTCAAAACCATAGATATAGTAACACTTTGAATAAATATATATTTACAGTTTGTAAGATTCTATTGTTCTTATGTCCCAGGTGAAGTTTGGGAAGTATTCATTTGATTTCCAAAATAGTGCCTGGAGATGATTTTCTTTTTAAGTTCTTTTCATGGTGCAGTACCATTCTTCTTGTCTCTTGCTCAGTTTTTCCTTCAGATTATCCGAGAGATTGAAATGTTACTTAAAAGTAGTATTCACCATCTCCTTGTGAATAGTTTCCTTATTTAAAGAGAATTAGTATTTCTGTTCTAAAAATGGGGACACCAGGTCTTCAGGATGTTTCAGTGGCTTGTTGAGCTATTTTGCAACTTTTCAAGAAATGGTTGCTTTTTACCACATTCCAAGTCTTTGCACTTCCCAGCCCCCTTCCTTAATTACTGACCTTGGTCTACTTTTTGTTTTATTTTTCTGTGACACTTATCTTCTTACTATATAATTTTTGCTATGTAATTTACTTCATTTTGCCTATTGTTTATTGTTTTATCTTTTCCAAATCCTATTGCCTCCTCCTGTCTCCAGAATGAAAGCTGGATCTTTGTTTTTGCTTCCTCAAGTACCCCAAACACCTTTTAAAAATATCTCCTGAAACCTAAGAGGCCTGCACACACTTCTTGACTGACCAACTGTTTGAGTGCAGTGTCAGGTCACCATAATGGAGTATGCGACTCTGGGTTTCTCATTTTCTTCCTGGTATCAGGCATCCTAGATTGAGCCTGGCTTTGCTGATCCATAACGGGGGTAGGGGGAAGCATGGGAGGAATGGAGGAATTCTAGATAGGGCAAAGGGGAGGGAGAGGAAGGGAGGGAGTATGCGGGTAGGAAAGTTGGTAGAATGAGATGGACATCATTATCATGTATGAAGTACATGTATGAAGTATATACCAAGTACATGTATGAAGACATGGATGGTGTGACTCTACTTTGTGAACAACCAGAGACATGAAAAATTGTGCTCTATATGTGTAATATAAATTGAAGTACATTCTGCTGTCATGTATAACAAATTAGAATAAATAAATAAATTTAAAATAAAAAAAGGAAGAAATTTGGAGTGTTTTTCAACTCAAGTTGGTGAATAGCATGTAAGTTAGTGATTACCTTTAAATGGTTAAGTTAAAATTCTTTTCCTGCAAAGGATACTGTGGTCACTGAGAGTTGATTTTAGTATTATTGTAGGACTCATTGGGAAGGAATCAAAACTGCAAAAATGACTCATCTGGTGTGACATGGAAAATATGTTTCTCCACAGAGAGGAAAAAGGGCTATCTTTAAGAGGGAACTAGTAGAATGGAATCAAGGAACCACATTCCATAGTCTCTTTGGATCAGCAGCTGTTAATAATCTGGACCCTTCATAAGCTTCCATCATATGAAGCCCTTAGTAGAAGAAGCCCTGAGGAGGGCACCCAGCTGCAGTAATTTTAACACAAGAACAATAAATTATTGGATCATTGACTCCCAGTATTTTGGGTTCCAGCCAACCAATTGGGAGAGAATGTGTTAGGCTGGCTTTATGTCTGTGGATATTTTAATAAATAACACACTAATCAGAACACAGTGGGCTGTTTTGAGTCTACTGCTATCCCTTGTGAGTTCACAGTTGGATTGGACAGTTCTCAGTGTACTTTCCCTTTTCTTTTTCTCTCACATCTGTTTATTCTTCTATAATTTTTTCTTCAAACTTCACAGAAAGCTGCCTGGTATGTCCTGTCTTTATCAGTGAAGGTTGATCCTTTGTGAACCATCCTGCACTTCACAGGCTGGATAGATGTGGCATCGCTCTACATTAAAAAACAGTTTTCACATGTTTTGTGGCTTTTGTGTCTATTCTCATATTCCTGAGCTCAAGAACTATCAGAAATATTTCCTTCTTGCACCTTTACACTCAGAATCCAGTGGTCTTCTCTTGGATATTATGTTAATCATATTTTGGTAACTTTGTTTTTGTGGCAGATTTCTTTCTTGGAAATTAAAAAAAAAAAGTAGACTTGTGTCATTTTGCTTTTGTCCAGCTCTAGGTACCCCCTGATTCCCCTTGCTCTTTGATTCCTCTCATGGACGCTTTCCCCCAGACTTTGTGCCTGGCCCAAGAGCATCTTGGTTATGTCATCTCATCTTCCCTTCTCCCTTGCCCCTTTCCACCCTCACACCTCCCAGTGCCTGAAAGACACTGATGCTCCTCTGAGAGACGTTGCTCTCTGTGTGGGACGACACATTTAAAGATTTGTCTGCTCCCCTCTTCACTGCCATCCTTAATCACTGAAGTGGCCCACCAGTTTATAATAGCACAATCTTTAATGTACTTTCTCAATTTCTCTCCTTCTGGCCTTGTGAGGACGGGAATTGGCTTTGAGAAATGGGCTCCTATTAGTGCAGCTGTGGGAACCCTTTTTGTGACTTTGCCACGCTATCCCACCCACAAGTCTGGAGGCCTGTCTTTTTCCCTTTCCCCTAAAAACTTTAAAAAGTATTTTTTAGAAGTGTCTGCTCTGTGACTTATTCTTAGAGCATTTCCCCCACTTTTTGGATGGGTTGTTTCTTACAAGAATTTGCTATCTATTTCCAAAAAGAGTTCTGTATCTCTATTTCTTTTTTAAATATATATATTTTTTACTTGTAGTTGGGCACAACGCCTTTATTTATATTTATTTTTATGTGGAGCTGAAGATTGGCCCAGCGCCTTGCAATGTATTTCAGACATTGGAACTTTTTTTTTCATTAAAAAAAAAAAAAAAAACCTATTTATTTATTTATTTATTTATTTATTTATTTATTTTTATGGGCGGCGGGGGGGGGTGCTGAGGATTGAACCCAGTGCCTCACACATGCTAGGCAAGCGCTCTACCACTAAGCCGCAACTCCAGCCCCAGATGTTGGAACTTTTGACTTAAGGTCTTTTTTTTGCTTGTTTCAGAGGAGACTCTGGGTTCCTAGGAAACGTACTGACAAAAACTGGGTAGAGTTTCTGGTTCAGTGCTGACTCCTGCCTGCTGGCCGTTTAGTCATGGGCAGCTCAGCATTGTGGCCCTCCACTTCCCTGTCTGTAGCAGTAGTGAGATTAGAGTATATAATCTCTAGTGGATGCTCTAACCCCATTGATACATAATAATATTAGCTAATATATTTTGTTTTTATAACAAATAGCATCTTTATTGAGATATAATTCATATGCCAACTTGCTTTTACAAAGCATATAATTCAGTGGCTTAGTATATTCATAGATGTGTAATCATCACCACAGTCAATTTTAGAATATTTTTATACTCCAGAAGAAACCACGTACCCATTATCAGTTGATACCCATTCTTCATAACTCCCTCCCAACCCTAGGCAACTACTAATTTAGTTTATGGTTCAGTTTGCCTATTCTGGACATTTCATATAAATGAAAATATACAATATGTAGTCATTAATGACTGACTCCTTTCACTTGTAATGTTTTTAAAGTTCATCCATGCTATAGCATATATCAATACTGCAGTCCTTTTCATGGCTGAATAATATTCCATCAAATAGGTTTGCCACATTTTATTTATTAATCAGTTGATTGGCATTTTGACCATTGTGAATAATGCTGCTATGAACATTCTTGGACAAGTTTTTTTGTTGATATAATGATATGTTACCATTTAGGGGGAGGGTATATGCCTAGGAGAGTAGAATTTCTAAGTCATATAAATCATATAAAATCATATAAATCATATAAAATTTCAAGAACTGCTAGTCTCAGACAATATTCCAAACTGGCTGTACTATTTTATATTCCAACCAGCAGTATATGAGGGTTCCAATTTTTTGCATCCTTATCAACATTTGTTAAGTTTATGTCAAAACTCTTTTTATATACTTACTATTTATTTGTGTTTCTTTTTTGGAGAATGTCTACTTAAATGCTGTGCTCAGTTGATGATTGGGTTATTTATATTTTTATAAAGCTATAAAAATTCTTTCTTTTTTTTAAGAGTTAAAATGTTTTATTTGATTATTACACTGAACAGTTACCATGGAAGTTTGTTTAGTTTGATCAGGACATTGAACATTTTTCTTTTAATTTTATTTATTTATTTATAAATAATAGCGGAATGCATTACAATTCTTATTACATATATAGAGCTCAATTTTTCATATCTCTGGTTTTAATACATAGTATACTCACACCAATTTGTGTTCTTTATCCTAGATTCAGGTCTCTTATCAGGCAGATACTTTTCTTCTATTTGTGGGCAATCTTCTTACTTTCTTGATGGCATTCTTCGGAACCCAGTATTTTTAATTTGATGAAGTCCAATTTATCTATTTTTTTTCCTTATGCTTTGGGGCATATTTGAGAAACCTTTACTTACCTCAAGGTACAAAGATTTACTTCTGTTTTTTTTTCTAATAGTTTTATAATTTTAGCTTTTACTTCAGGTCCCTGGTCCATTTTGAGCTAATTTTTATGTGTGAAGAGGTCTAACCTCATTCTTTTGCATATGGGCATTTAGTTGACCCAGCACCATGTACTGAATCAAGTGTTTTTTGTATCAATCTCACTCATTTAATCTTTACAGCAACTCTTCAATCTGTATGAGGACAGAAAGTTAAGCTTTGTGCCCAGGGCCACTCAGTTATCTCGAGGCAGGGCGGAGAGGTAGTTTGGCCTCATAGACTGTTTTTCACGTTGAGTTACCTCTCTTGCCTGTCCGCCTCCTTACCTGCCTTCCTATTGACCGGGAGGAACTATCTCAAAAACAGTCAGACATAAAAAGAAAACATTTTATTTCTTTTCTGTTGTGGTTATGCTGAAATGCTTCTGCTTTCTTAATTTGTCTGTGGTTGGTGAATTCAGTTAGTTGTAACAGTGGCTAATATAAAGGCAGGGTCCTGGTTTCTGTTCTTTGTAACTTGGCTACAAGAGCCTTACCACCTCCCTGACACCTTGTTCAAGTCATTCTTAGTCACAGAGAAATACATTAGGGAGAAGATGACCATCAGGAATTATAGGACACCACAGACCACACACGTTCCAGCAGTGGTGCGCCAGGAGCTTCACCCTCCCCCCAACTGAAACCTTAACTTGAACTTTTCTAAAGAATGTCTTCATAAAAAGCACTGGGCTAGGAACACAAACCTTAGTTCCCATTCAGTGACTGCTGTGTGGTAGATCTGTAGCTTTGGCTTCACTTTATCATAATCAGGGGTGGGATTAAGCAATTCAGCATTTTCTGGCGCATTAGTCCATTACTAAGACTTTCAGATGATTAAACAGAAATATGAGTAATATAAATTTTTAAAAATATGAATGTGTATTTCCATTGTCTTTATCAGGCTTTCTTAGTGATACATCTGCTTAAGCGGACTGAGGACCAACTACCTGGAGAAATATAATTTTCTTTAGTCAAGCTTTCAAATATTTGTCTTCCATGAAATCATTTCTTTTGATTTTTGGGTAATATTTTTGGCTACTTGGTTTAAGCTCATTTAGATGACTGACAATTGTGTTCAGAGAAACCAGCTATGTTAAGCAAATGTAGAATCCATAGTAGCTTGTGGTAAGGGATGGGTAGAGCAAGGTGTGATTGATGTTTGTCCCACCTACCAGGCTATAAGTGCCAGAGAAGCAGGGACTTTGCCTCTTTACTGACTGTTCTCTTCCTAATGTCTAGTGTAAGACCCATGAATGTTTTCAATGAGAGAGAAGGACCTTAAGGGATATTTTGAGGGGTCCAAATATCTACTCATATTATATTTCAAATAGGAGTATGTTCATTGAACATTAGCATTGAATTCCAGCTGGTGGCTTGAATAGCTTAGGAATTAGGTAGCAAGAAAAGAGAAAGAATCCCACTATATAAATTACAGACAACAACACTGCAGGCAATTAGAGTGAAGTGTAATGTTCTAGTTTTGTTTTTCACAAAAGGGAAAAATCAGGAAGAAGGAAGCAGTACTATGAATGTGGTATTCATGTAGAGAGGAGCAGGAAGAATTTGAAGTGCTGGAAAGTTTAGTTAGTAATAATGTCACCTTATTTCCAGATAGCTTTTAACTTTTGTATAGTACTGCATTCATGATCTAGAAAGGCAGGCTGGGTAAGTGGACTCAGCCTCATTTTACAGATAAGAAAACTGATCGATTGTAACTTACTGTGTTTTGAACAGCTTGTAGTTGGTGAGATTGGACTTGACCCATAATAATATTTAATATTTCAGTATTTTTCCTATTTCTCACCCCCAGTTTTGAAGGCCTCTGAGCTATCATCCTGGGGGTGGGAGGGAATGTAATTAGGTAATCTTTCATTTGTTCTTCCCAGTAGTTTAGTATGGAGTTGGGGAAAATCTAATACCCTGTTTTTTGGAACCAGTTAATATCTGTCCCAAGAAGACATTTATCTTCCCTGGGATTTTATTTCATGGAAACACCATGAAATACTTGTGAGGTAACTGTGAAGGCATGCCATGGTATAATGAGTCACACTGTCTAGCTGTGCTTAAGGCCAGAAAAGTTGGAGGATGGGGAAATTTTTAATATAGTGAGTCCTGCATTGAGCAGTTGCTGGAGGTTGAACTGAAGTCATGAAGCAGGTCTGTCCTGATGATCATGTCCTGAGCAGAATGCTTATGTATGAGAATCCGTCATTTTCTTTTGTTCCTCTTTTATCAGGTTTTGAAGGCAGCACCTGTGAACGGAATATTGATGACTGTCCTAACCACAAGTGTCAGAATGGAGGGGTTTGTGTGGATGGGGTCAATACATACAACTGCCGCTGCCCCCCTCAGTGGACAGGTATGTACAGTGTGATGAATCCACCAGAATGGAGTGTGAATTGGGAAGGAGAGGAGACTGCTGCTAAAGTGGGCACCTCGAACAAGTCATTTTAGGGCTGCTTTACAAAGGTGTATGAACTGAGCCAGATGCAGTGCTAACCCCAGGCGTTCAGTGTTCACTCAAATATAAATTTTCACAGGAATTATTGGGCAACTGCTCTGAACTCAGCACTGTGCTAAGTGCTACAGTGCATATGAGAGAAGATCTTTATTGGTAGACTCTGAACTTTATTTGTTGGAAAAATAGTACATTGCCTGGAATATAGTAGATGCTTAATAAATATTTGAGAGGAAAGAGCATACTTAAATGCCAAACCAAACTATATACACCACAGGAGTTCAGATCTTATTTGGTCACAGATAGATATCTATCTTATCTTATTGTCATACCTTTTAACTAGCAAAAGCTTGAGCAAGTACTTTGGACATTATTTTATTATAATCATATTTCTTCTCTTTCTTTCTTTTTCTTTTTTTTTCATGGTACTGGGGATTAAACCCAAAGGCTTGTGCATGCTAGGCAAGTGCCCTACCACTGAGCTACATCAAAAGCCCTTTCTGTTTTTTTATTTTGAGACAGGATCTTGCTAAGTTGTCAAGGCTGGCCTTAAACTTGCCATCCTCCTGCCTCAGACTCCCAGCTGGGAGTCTTCTTTCTTTCTTTTTAACATTTTATTAGTTGTTGATAGACCTTTTATTTATTTATTTGCATGCAATGCTGAGTATTGAACCCAGTGCCTCATACATGCTAGGCAAGTGCTCTACCACTGAGCCACAACCCCAGCTCTGCTTTGTCTTTCTTGTATCCCTTTCTCCACACAAGTCAAAAATAATTTTTTCTGCCTCTGACATTAGAAGAGTAGTCTAGCTTAATTTTATACCCTCTTGGAAGTTTCTTTACATTATCCTAAGTTTTTTACTTTAGTAAGTTGGGTGATTTTATGCAGACTGTGGTCTACTTTCTTTTTGTATCCATCTATTTATTTACTGAAAGTGAAGACAATTAAGTTAGAAAGTTTTTGAGAGAAATGGATTGATTCAATGTGGAAACCCAAAGAATAAGTTAGTGTTATAAGAAGAAACTTCAGTACCAGTACTGAACTCTGTTAAGAAGTCTTTATGCTGGATTGCAGTCATTCCTGCCTGGTGTTCTTTAGCATTTCTGAATTGCTTTCCCTTATCGGCAGCATTTAATTATTTAGAGTACTCTTGTTCTATAGACTATGAATAGAAAAGATAAAAAAGGATTTAAAGCTTAAATAACATGATTTTCTGGAAAAGCCCATATTTCTGCTTTTAATCCCCAAACCGTCCTCTTTAATACTTTCCTACTGGGTTTCCCTAGAATTGGACTTTCCCTAGAATTTCTTCATGGGGTCCTGATCCTAGGACTTCACTTCCAACCCTCTGCACTTTCTGTTATGTTCTCTGTTCTCCCTAGCTTTTGCCATTTTTGTGGTAGTTTTTTTTCCACTTAGAAATGACTATAAAGTTAATCAGATGACCAGCCGTAACTGAAAAGATTTGGACT
The DNA here is from genome assembly GCF_045843805.1 of Urocitellus parryii. NCBI lineage: Eukaryota > Metazoa > Chordata > Mammalia > Rodentia > Sciuridae > Urocitellus > Urocitellus parryii. The sequence goes on from NC_135541.1 coordinate 100,336,209, forward strand.
TTTTCTACTTTTAATGAGTCTCACAGTTAGTTCTGGGCAGGATGATATGAGTGTCAGGAACTTGACTTTATTCTAATCTCCCTGTGCCCTGTGGGAGCATGACTCTGTGTGGTACTCAGGCTTCTGATTCCAATGAAGATTAAATGGTATTGTAATTTTGTTGCTGATTTTTCTTTGATACCACACTTGGTTTCCTGCTTTGATATTAATTAGGAAGGTCTGATCTTGGGGCAAAGTTTCCCAGTAAAATGATATTTTACCCAAATTTCTTACCCCAGGATGTTTAATAAATGCCTCTTTTCTATGCAAAATGTTTCTTTCTCAGTGTAATTTGTATTTCTAGAAAAGGTGGCAGAGGTAGTGGATATGTTCCATGTGGTGCTTTCTATTTCTTTTGATCTGTTGGCTGTCATTTGGAGTGATCCTCTGTCTTTAGTTTCCCACCATAGGTTTCCTTTCCCTTTTTAACTCATGTCAATACTTTGATTTCCAGTGACAAGACTTGTTTTCTGCCCTGCCTGTCATTAACAGGATAAAGCCCCAAAATGCTCCCTGTGTTATATGAAGCCTTCATGCCCCAGCTCTATCTGCTTCTCTAGTCTTCTCATGCATCCAACAACTCTCCAGACTCTGGCAGTAAGAGCTGCTCTCAGCTCTCCCACATTGTGCTTGTGTTCTTCCACATTCTGTGTCTTCATTTACTCCATTGCTTTTCTCCAGATTGGCCTGCTCCACCCCTAACCCTGTTTTCTTCATGATTTTGTGCCCGTTTGACTTGGATCAGTTGGTTAACTCCCTCAGGAAGCTTTCCCCAACTCTCTCAGGCTAAGCTAAATGTTCTTGGGCTGTGTTTCTCAGTGTCAGTGTAACTACATTTAGATTGACATTATTATTTGCTTGACATGATGGAGGTATTGCATTATGAACCCATTGAATTGTTGGTGGCAGCAGTTTTCTAGTGTTCTTTACAGATCTTCATAGCTGAGTTATTCACCATCCCAGTCCCCTACTGAGGAAAAAAGAGTAGAAAGACAATTTTGTGCCGTAGGGTTCTTATTTCTGTTGATGTTAAAGCTCTAAGTTCAGATTTGTGTTTTCTGCTTTTCATAAATTACAAAAATGAGTGGGGCTGATATAAGGAGGGCGACTCAAAATAGAGCAGGGAGGAAGAGCATGAGAAGAAGATCACCGTTAAGCAGGGACGAGAGGTGGGAGGGAATGGGAGAGAGAAGGGGTATTGCATGGAAGATGGAAGGAGACCCTCATTGTTATACAAAATTACATATAAGAGGATGTGAGGGGAAAGGGGAAAAAATAAAAGAGAAATGAGTTACAGTAGATGGGGTAGAGAGAGATGATGGGAGGGGAGGGGAGGGGGGATAGGAAGGGGATAGGAAGGGCAGCAGAATACAACAGACACTAGTATGGCAGTATGTATAAACGTGGCTGTATAACCAATGTGATCCTACAATTCTGTACACATGGTAAAAATAAGAATTCATACCCCATTTGAATCAAATGTATGATATATGATATGTCAAGATCATTGTAATGTTTTGAGCAACCAATAAAAAAAATGAGTGGGGCTGGAGTATAGAAATTAATTGTTGTTTACTAGCACTGAATAATTTATTATTATAATACGTTTTGTGAACATTTACAATCACTGTATTAGGAGTATAATATATTAATATTCTTTTCACAGATATGCATGTTCAAAAAGGTTAAATAATTTGCCGAAGGCAAATAGTGTTTGGGTTAGTGTTTGAATTTAGGCTTTTCAAGTTATAAATACTCAGTCTTTTTTCTTTATCAAATTGATTCTGTGAGTTATCTTTTTAAATTTTTTATTTTGAAGGATTTTGAGTTTCTTTAATAGGTTGAAAGTTCAGTTTATAATTTTATTATTCTAGTACTTAGTGATTTACTCCTTGTTTTTTTTTTTTTTTCCATTTTAGGAATCTGGCTGGTTGCTTTGAGGTTAGAAGTTAACATTATGTGAATGCTTTATATTCAGTTTGGTGCTGTTTTTGCTATACCTAAGAGCCTTTATTACAAATTTGTTCAGAATTTCCTTTGCAATTGCCAACTGTAGAGTTGAAGTATGAATTGTTTGGTTTGGCTTTTGGCAAAATAGAAAAGAAGGGGTTGTTTTAGTCTAGTAGGAGAGGAAATGAAGTTGCTAGCCATCTGAAAAAAAAGGGATGAGATTATATGACAGAAAACACTAGGCATTAATTTAAAATAAATGGAGATTTGGGAGTTTGCTAGATTTTTAGTGAGAAGAACCTAATAGATAGTTTTATTTTCCAAGTATACATATGTAAAAGGCTTGAACTTTTGTAGCAAGTTCTAAACTTCAAGATGAGTAGAAGTTTTTCCAACTCTGTGGTTTGTTTGGGGTAAATAAATCAGTTCCTTTTTGTCAGAAGGCTTTATTTGCTGTACACACAACTAATATCTCTCACTTACTTTATTGGGGTCTTAGGTGAATCAGTGGTGAATAAATAAAAATTTATTCAGCAAATAGCAACCATGTTAAACAATGTAGATCCGTGCTGTTCTGTTTGGTGGCTGCTAGTCACATCTTGTGTTGAGTATGTGAAATGTGACTGGTTTGAAGTGAAGTATTGTAACTATTAAATACCTGATTTTGAAGACAGCATGAAAAAAGGTAAAACATCTAATGTTTAAATATTAATTAGATAGTAAAATTTGTCTTAGATATGTTGAGTTAAATAAAATAATACTACTAAAATTAATTTCACATGTTCCTTTCACATTAATTTTATTTGTTATTTATTTTATTGTATTTTGTCATGCTGGGGCTTGAACCCAGGACCTCAGGCATGCTAGGCAAATGCTCTCCCACTGAACTACACCCCAAGACTTTTTTCTTTTGTTTTAAGTGGGCACTGGAAAATTTAGAATTATACCTTTGTCTCTTGTTTTATTTCTTTTAGACAGAATTCTAGATGTGAAGGTGCTCTGAGCGTATTATCATTGCTGCTGAAAAGTGGGAGTACCCACTGTGTCCTTTGATGGTAGAGCAACAGACCGGTAACCACATGCAGAGGAGGCCTTGTGCGAACCTCATTAGAAAGAGTGTGTTGGCTTTGGTCCGCTGTGGTTTCCCTGTCAGTATGGACAGAACTGGTTGTAGCCTAGTTCAGAGCCTTTCCACTTACTATAGCTGTCCAAATAGTGTTTTTGTTCGTGCTTTCAGAGACTACTACAGCCTTCTCAACTAGCCCGAGCTCAGGTGGAAAAAAGAAATTGGTGTTGGGGGTGGGAATGGGGGTTACTTCTTTATAAGAATCTTGTTATGGAGATAAGCCTGAATAACTAGATGTTCCTTTAGGAAATGAAAGTATACCTAAAGGTTTGATGCAGCCTGAGCACAAATGTCTTTATCATACTGCCTTTGGCACCATGCCATCTTATCAGAGAAGTTCTGCTCTGGCAGATATCCATTTAAGGGAAAAGAAAGTTTTAAAAGGCTCCCAAATTTATTAGAACAGAGTAGATTAATGTTTTGTCTACGTACGTTGTTATTTGAATTTTCTTTTTAAAGGTTCATTTCCTTCAGAATTAAAGTTGACTCTAAACTCAACTCAGAAATTCCTTTCTGTGACTGCTTTTGGTTTTGGGTTCACTCCTGGGGCAGATGTGATTTATTTTCCTGTGCTTGTTATTAATCCAGAAATGTAATTTCAGCTTGGGCTTGGAGTAGTGTTTTGGGACATTAAGCAGAAGTGAACAATGAAAGCTAGGTGGATATGAGTCAAATAAAACTGACCAGATTTTTTCTCAGCTCCTTTATAAGCATGATGAGCCTAAAGAGTTGGTTAAGATTCCCACTGCTCTTAGTTGCTCCAGTTTTAGTAAAAATGTTTGGCATGAACCAGTGAGTGCATATGCCAGAGGTGGTGCAGGAAGTAGCTCCTTGTATCTGAAAATGAGTCTCTGCATGGTGGTGTTCTGAAGTTGAAATTGGTATCTCTGTTTCGGCCCAGCCTCTAGTTGGTGACACATTGTCCCATGGAATGGATCTTTTTTTAAAATCACTGTGTGTGTGTGTGTGTGTGTGTGTGTGTGTGTGTTTACCCACATGTATGTAATACTATAGGGATGGAGCTTTTGAGTTGAGAGTGGAAACTAATTATATCTTGGACTGCAAAGGTATTCTCATTTATATTCGGTGTGGCAGAATGGGAAAATGCATCTCAGGTTTCAATTTCTCTGCTGTCAGCTTGATTGTGAGTACCAGATAATTAGCCTGCTCTCTGGAATTCTACTTCCCACCCCAATTTCAGTTTCTTTCCAGTGGGAACACTGCCAGAGTGCTAACCTGAAGCACCCTCATTCCAGAGGTCCAAAAGCTATGTTGGTGGAAACAGGAGTGAATATATAGTATGGTTTAGCAAAATGAGGAGGTGAGACTGAAGGATCTTTTCCTGTCCTTGTGGTTCATTACTCAGTGTCTAGTTTTGGCTGCATTACAGGAAGATCCAGTTTAACTTAATGGTTTTTAAGCCTGCATGGAATGACTGTAAGTTAAATAACAGATACTTATTGCACAACTATTAAATCCATGCTGGATGCTGTAAGAAACACAAAGATTAACAGAGTTAATTTGTGTCATTCAAGAATTATAAAAATTGTTTAGGAAAGAATAAAGAAGTCTACACAAAACCATTATAGGAGGTGGAAAATATGAAGGAATGAGGTTTTGAAAGAAAGATAGATAGGAATTTAGAACCATCTAAGTACTTGGTGGGGTTAAAGGGGTGATTGAGAAGAATTGACTTCTTCAGGGCTGTAACATTGCTCTTGATTCAACTCTTCATGCCTCTGTTGCAGCACCTGTAGTACTTTACTGTATTTACTAGTTTGTATGCTCTGCTCACCTCATAGATTATCAGCCTCTTTAGGATTGAGAACCAGTCTTACTTATTGTGGCATTCCCAGGACAGATTTTTTGTTGTTGTTGTTGTCGTTGTTGTTTTTTTGTTGATAGCCAGATATAAATTCAGTTTATAAAAATCAATGTTATTTTCTACTTATAGATAACAAGGGTTTTGAAATACCACTTATATTCTAAAAGTAGTCCTATAGATATTAGAATAAAATGTCAAATACCTCGGAACCCAGGACAGATTTTAACAAATGATGGCTATTGAGTGAGTGACAACCAGGAGACTCAAATAAGGACAGGATTCCATTCTTCTTTATAGCTGAATAGTACTCCATGGTGGGTATATGCCACATTTTCTTTATCCATTGGTTGATGGACACATAGGTTGTTCCCATTTCTTGGCTGTTGTAGATAGTGCTGCAGTGAACATGGGAGTACAAATATCTCTGACAATACTGATTTCCTTTCCTTTGGATATACTTAGTGGGATTGCTAGACTGTGTGGTAGTTTTGTTTTTAAATTTTGAGTAACCACCATACAATTTTCCATAATGTCTGTACTAATTTACATTCCCATCAGCTGTGCGCAAGGGTTCCATTTTATCCACATCCTCACCAGCACTTCTTATCTTTTGATAATAGCCATTCTTACTGGAGCAAGGTGATATCTCACATTGTGGTTTTGATTTGCATTTCCCTGATTAGTGATATTGAGCATTTTTTCAATTTCTTATTTTTGAGAAATGTCTATCTAGGTCTATTTCTCATTTTAAAAAATGCATTTTTAGTAGTAGATGAACACAATACTTTTATTTTATTATTTATTTTTATGTGGTGCTGAGAATCGAACTCAGTGCTTCATGCATGTGAGGCAAGTGCTCTACCACTGAGCTACAACTGCAGCCCCTATTGCCCATTTTTGATTGAGTTATTTGTTTGCTGCTGCTTTTTTTTTTTTTTTTGCTATTGAGCTTTTTTAATTCTAAATGAACTCCTTGTCAGATGTGCATTTTGCAAATATTTTCTCCCATTCTGTAGGTTGTCTCTTGACTCTGTTGGTTGTTTCCTTTGCTGTGCAGAAACTTTTTAGTTCAATATAATCCAATTTGCTTAGTTTTGCTTTTTTTTTTCCTGTGTTTTTGGGGGTCTTGTCCAAAAATTCCTTGCTCATTCCACTGTTTGGAAGTATTACCCCTATGTTTTCTTCTAGTAGTTTCATGTCTTCCATTTAAATCTTTAATCCATTTTGAGTTGGTTTTGTTTGGAGGCAGAGATCTAACTTCATTCTTCTGATGTGGATATTCAGTTTTGCTAGCAGTATTTATCGTGAAGAGGTGGTCCTTTCCCCTCTTAGTGTTCTTAGCTTTTTGTTGAAAATTAATTGGCTGTACACATGTGGGTTTACTTCAGGGTCCTCTATTTTGTTCCATTAGTCTCTGTTTTTAGGCCAATACCATGCTGTTTTAATCAGTACTGCATTGTAATGTAGTTTGAAGTTAGATAATGCAAATGCTTCCTTCCTTGTTCTGTTTGTTCAAGAGTGCTTTGATTATTTTAGTTTTTCTGGTTGTTCTGTACAATTTGGGCTTGTTTTTTTTCTAGTTCTCTGAAAAATGTTTTGTTGGTAGTGTTTCTTATTTTTAGGTGAATTTGTGTTTAAATATTTGAACTTCAATTCATCTTTCTAGCTTTTTGTTGTTGTTGTTGTTTTGGTACCTGAGATTGAACTCAGGGGCACTCAACACTGAGCTGCATCCTCAGCCTCATTTTGTATTTTATTTAGACACAGAGTCTCACTGAGCTGCTTAGTGCCTCACTAAGTTGCTGAGGCTGGCTTTGAACTCAGGATTCTCCTGTCTAAGCCTCACCAGCTGCTGGGATTACAGGCATGTGCCACTGTGCCCAGCTCATTTTCCTAATTTTAAGAGTCAAAAATAAAACTCTTATCTATTAATTTCCTTCTCAGATGGAGAATTAGCATACTTTTATTTCTCTTATAACTTTCCTTCACTCCCTAGATTTTGTATATGCAATCTGGGTTTTTAAAATTCAAATTATAGTATTTTATTATTGAATTTTAAAAGTGTATGCACCTTCTTTTAAACTTCTTTTTGGTAGTTAGTTTTATGATCCAACTTATGATATTATAGACTTAATTCTGTGTGCAGTTCATTTTGTGCTACCAGTGCATCTATGTCACAACCTCTTCATTCTACACTTCTTTCTTTTGATTAATTTTTCAGTCAAATAAGTATATCTTTGAGTAATTTTTTTTTCAAGAAAGTGACATGTTGGCATATTTTGGGAGCCCTTAGATATGTGAAAAATTGATTCTGATTTAGTTGCCTTCATGCACAATGGTGTTTTGGCTAGATACTGAATCCTTGGGTGGCGATTTCATTTCCAGTTTTAAACATTGTTCCTTTTTCTGTGGTGAGCACTGTAGGAAGCACAGTGCCAGATGATTGTGGCTGCTCTCTTGATAAGCAACATTTGCCATCATTTGTTTTAAAATAGAAAAACGTATTATTTTTACATTAGGTTTTCATTCTTTTTTCCCCAACGCTAAAATCTTCTTTCTCTGTGTTATAATCTGCTTGTGTTTTGCTTTGCATATTGTGAGAACTTCTTAAACTTTTCATTTATTACTGATTTATATTTCTTTGTTTCAGTTCTCTTCTTTACAGCTTCTGATCCTGATTTGTATTTGAACTGTATTCTTGTTGTTTTATGTCATATGTGCATCTCCTCTAGGTTCTTTCCATCTTCACCCCTAGTAACAGGGACCAAAGCTTGGCACTCTTTTCTTCTCTGAGCCAGGGGTCCACTTCCTGAATGCTCAGCACTGACCCAACTTCCATGGTTTTCCATATGGCATCCACACTGGATGCTTTTTCTGGTGTGTTACATCCGGAATTTGCCCCAGATGCACTGCAGACTTTCTTGTTGCTATAGCGGCCACAGGAGGCTGGGACTCCCTGGTGCTTTAAATTGCTGTTGACCTGGAGGGGTGAGATGGAGTTCAGCCCATTCTCCTGCCTGCAGCGGAATGGGCTTTCTGAAACACAAATTGGATCGAGTTGTTTCTTTGCTTAAAACGCTTCAGTGGGTCCTCCTTGTTTTTGGATTGAGTTCCAAGGAACTGGATGTAACCCTTGCCTGCTGCATCTCTCCACTCCCCCGTGCACTCCCTGTAATTCAGCCACACTGAGTCTTTTTTCATTGCCTCAAATGAGCCATGCTCTTTTTTTTCATTCAAACCTACACACATCACTTCCTTCTGCCTGAAATACTCCCACCCTGTCCTGTTTTCCCCACATACTCTCACACGTATACTCTTACACAACCTTGCTCTGCCTGTATGACCTACAGGCTTTCACTTAAAAGTCTCGTTCTATAGTCCTTCTCTGTTCTCCCTATTCCATGTTCCTAAAGCAACCTGGTAACTGCTAAAGCACTTATCACCCTTAATTATTGTTGTTTTTTTGACTATAAAACCACTATTAGCCTGGAAGGTTTACAGGGTAGAAATCATGTCTATTTAATTCATCATTATAACCCTCATGCATATAGGTCAGAGCCTAGCACAGTTTGTGTATATGTGTGTCTTTATTGAATGAATGAGTGGATTGGAGCATTAGATTTTCTGATTGTTCTTGGCTCAACTGTACCTCTCCAAATTCACAACTATTAGTAAGAGTCTCTTCTCACTAGATACTTTAATACATTTTCTGGTGTAGACTGGGTTTGTGCAGCTTCTATAAAAGTAAGCTAGTCATTTTTAAAGATTATATTTGACAGTCAAGGTAAAGTGCTTATAGCTTAATATATTTACTTTTACTTTTTGAGGTCAGTAGCTGCATTGGGTAATAAAAGGACATTTCTTTCTTTTTCTTTTTCTTTTTTTTTGTGCAGGGGATTTAACCCATAAGTGCTTTATTACTGAGTAACATCTCCAGCCCTTTTTTATTTTTTATTTTGAGACAGCCTAACTGAGTTGCTCAGGCTAGCCTGAAACTTGTGATCCTCCTGCCTCAACTTTCTGAGGCACTGGTATTACAGGTTTGTGTCACCAGGCCTGACTTTGATTCTTTGTCCCCTAGTTTGATTCAGATGACAGCCATTGGAAGAGGAGGGCAGTGGGAGTTTTTTTTTTTTTTTTTCTAGAGAGGGCTGTCTGGGATAGTGTCTTTAGGAAAAGGTGAGGTTTCACTTAAGGAAAGTGTCCACCATAATGTGGAGTTGCCCGTGGATATAGTTGAAGGATTAGTAGGCAAAGGCAAGGTAGATTTGGGTATGGTACAAATAAGGTTTAGTTTAGCGAAAAAGGAAGGGGACTGTGATGAGAAGTTTGTGTGTTGTGGGTCATGTAAAAAGGTGGTGAGGGAGACTTTGAGATGTGAATAAAATACAGACACACTTTGTTGCTATGGGAGAAATGAGTTGTGAAAGATTACCATTATTTCAGGAGTAGGATGATTTTAATAAGAGAATACAGAGTTAAACATTCATTTAACAAATATTTATCAAGCACTTTTAAATAAGTAATATTAGCTGGGCACTGTGCTAAGTTCTGGAGATTTGTGATGAGGTAGAGAGTTACCACCCATTTTTCCACAGAACTTGAGTTCCTGAAGTAAACAGGACCTTAGCAGTATTGAGAAACAAGATATAAATCATCCAACTATTTTTAAAATTTTGGACTGAAACAAATGCCTTGCAAAACAAGTAGAGGGTTTCAGTATAGCACATTAACAGGCAGAACTAATTTGTTCAGGACGGTATAGTCTGTTTGAGAAAGTGGACATTTCAGATATAGACAGTAAGTAAGAACTGTTTAGTGGAAAGGGCAGGATGAGTGTCCCAGATACTTGTGTGATCACTGAAAAATTTTAGAAGGCTGAAGTGGTGGAGCTCATGTTGTTTCAAGGCAAGAGCCTGAGAGTTTGGTGGGAAACACAGGTTGGTGTTAGCATTCTGTCCTGAATGCAGTGGAAGTTACCAGGAGAACCAGGCCTTTGAGGAATTTAAACAATGATGGTGATGTCTGGGTATTAGTGGAGGAGTCCCTTGAGAGTCTCGTGCTTGTCTGAATGCTTACCTTCCCATCATTCCCCTCAGTCACTGGCATACCCCAGGCCAAGTGTACACATGCATATTCCCATTAGGCAGGTCCTGCAGACTCCATTGGTTACACTGAATATTTGAACTAGCCTTAGTCACAGCAGGTTGTACAACTGTGCTCATTAACTTCACCAGCAAAATAGAAAAATCTGTGTTTAGAGCAGAGATTTTATAGGATAGAAGTTATAAGAATGCTCTGTATGACATGGAAATATATGAAACTCCAGAAGTTGGGAGTTGGGTGACCACTGATTGGAAGTATGTCAGAGACAGAATTATCTTGACTTAACCATCGAAGAAAAGGTAACAGGGTCAGGGCAAGGGCCAGCCAAGCTGTTCTTTTAGGATTGTTGTTGCAATTCGAGTTGACCCTTAACAGGACTATTGATGTGATAAAGCCTTTTTCCACAGACTGCACACATGAGAGATGACTGGGAGGGTGAGTGCTTCTTCTTCAGAGAGTGCTCAGGCCCTGCAGTCATTTCTTTTCTCCTCTTTTGTTGTCCTCCTCCTTCCCTCTTTCCAGTCACTTATAACTCCAAGTCAGATTGATGGTTTGTTTGTGGTACCTTGAGAGAACTATGATGAGCTGTTACTGCTCATAAATGGTGTCTGTTTAGTGCTTCACTGCTCACTTGGCTGGAGTGTGATGCTAATGAGGCTCAGGTCATGGTTTCCATTTCAGTGCAGACCTCTATGGTTAACACTGCTATATTTACTTGCACAGGCTGGGTCCATAATCTTATTTATCCTGTAGTCTTAAAATCATAGGATAGAGCAATAAGAAAAGACCGTTAAAGTGACCCTACTCCTATAAAACTGATACGCATGCTTACTTTACTAGTGGTGGGTTGGCAGGAAGCTTCATTTGTAACACTAAGGAGCTGTCTTCTTCCCCTGTGTTAGTCAATCCTGCCTTGTCCTTCAAAAGTCAACCCAGATTCCCCTTCCTATTTTGAAAACTAGCAATCTCACACTCCCAGTCTTTTTGAGCACTTAACTGTTTCCATTTCCAGTTTGTACTTCTAATTGATTGAACTAATGGTACAAATTTGAACAAGTCACTGTTCCTCTCCAGTCCTGTTTCCTCATCTGTTTTGCCACTGATGCCAAGTGTTTAGTACAGTACCTGGCATGTATACTGAAGTGAATGGTAGGACACAGTTCCTGCTCTCATAGTGTGTGTAGTCTAATGTAAGAAGAGACTTATGTAGAGTAAATAAATACATAATCACAATTTGCGACATATGCCAGGAGAGATTGACTGGAACAAATGCACTGGTGGAGAGTAGTGAGGAGGGATGCATTTGAAGAACCTCGTTAAGTTATCAGAGAGGTCTGAAGGATGAGAATAACTAGTCATGTGAATTAGAGGGGCTGAAGAGAACAGGATATGCAGAGGTACTGAGGTAGGAAATAATGTGTGAGGAACCAACAGAAAACTGTTGTGGCTAGAGACAGTGTATCAAGGACAGAAAGGAATGTGAATAGATACATGAGGCAAAAATGGTAAGCTGGAAAATTGTCAGTTACTATAAGTGGTTCTCATCGTTTCAAGTATCAGCCAAGAATTAGGCAGTGTGATGCTTCATATTAGATTAGTCCAGACTCCTGGAGCATAGCTTTTAAATACACACCCCTTTCTTTCTCTTTTGCCCATAGGAAACAGAGGGGACCTACCCAGCCCTCTGCCGTGGCCTTAATGTTAAACGGCATTAGCTTACAGTATCTACAGGTGGAAATTACTAAGAGGGATAATTATTGCCCTCAAAACTTGCCTAACTGAGCTTTGTGCAACATATTTTGGGAGTTTACCAGCATGGTTTGTTTTGACACAGATGATGATCTATGTTGAGACTTGTCTCTGGATTGAAGACTTAGTGGCTTGGTGGGGCATGGAGACAACGCAGCTCTTCCTTTTCACCAGACGCTTTTATATGCTAGGTAGCTCATAACTTAGTGCGCACTCCTCCTCTCCCTGCTAACAGATAGTTGTTTGCCTTTCGTTCTTCCTGTGTTCTACTGTCTGACTAATCTGTACACCCTGTGTTGATCATGTCTTTCCTCACTCTTCTTTGCCTATTTTATCAACTTAGGAACTGTATTTAAATAAGTCTCTAGTCACCTCCACCTTTTCTTTTAAAATTCAACCAGAGTACACTCAGATCTTTTTTGCTATCTTCTGGACCTAATCCTGCTTTCCTCAGGAACCCACCTCCCTTCAACCCAGGCTAGTTTTCTTGGCATGGAATAGTGGAAGAAGCCAAATGACTTTAAAACAGACCTAATTTGCCTAGGAGAGTGCCAAGAACTTTTTCAAGGCTAATACCTTCTTTCTGCTAAGGGTATTCTTGTGCCTTCTCATTGTGCTCTAGGACTCTGGATCAGGGATTCAATGTGTAGGTCTTGACCAAAGAAAGCCAATTTGGTGCTCAACTGTGCTACAGTGAAAGACATCTGATTTAGAGTCCCACTGATCTGGGTTTGAATGACAGCATTCCTTCTCATCAGTTCTGTGAAATTTGGAGGTCATTTACCTTTCTGACCCTTTCTGTTCTTAATTTCAGGCGTCTGCACTGGTTTTCCTCTGTGCTAAAATGCTGGGGACCTGATGGAAGTTTACTATCTTAGTAGACATTTTATTGGGGATTTTGGAGCAAGCAATTGCAATGGCCACCCTGGTTACTGTTTTCAACATTTTGAATTTTAGAACTGGTTGATAGAGTAGTAATAAGGAGGAAAAAAAGTCTGGCAGAAATGAGGCTGGGAAGCAATGCTGCTTTGGGAAGCTGTGCATGAAACTTGGAGAAAAGAAATCCATCCTGTAGAAAATTCCTTCTAGGGCTGGGGTTGTGGCTCAGTGACAGAGTGCTTGCCTTACATAAGTGAGGCACTGGTTTCGATCCTTAGCACCACATAAAAATAAATAAACAAAATAAAGATATTGTGCCCCTGTATAAGTAAAAAATGTTTTTTTTTTTTAAAAAAAGAAAATTTCTTCTAAGTCATATGCTCTTGGATTTCTAGATTTCATGTCTTTAATGAATAGTACCTTACAGACATGTAGTTCTAGGATTCAGTGGAGGCATCTAATTTCCAAAAACCAGTCTCTTTCAAAAAAATAGTGAACTGTACCCAAAAGTACATTTGCATTTTGGACAATAGTGTGAAGTCATAGGCTTTCCAGTAATCCTGTCCTGTGAGTCATAATTTTGGTCTTCACCTCCTCCACCTCTTGACATTAACCTTCTTCATCCTCCCTACTTCCACGTGGCTGTGCACCTGGGAAAATAGGACATGCAGAGGGGATTTGATAAAGTCAGATCCATACCTCAAATCTTTGTTAAGAATTTTAGAGTGAGGCAGCCCCCAGCTCAAATGCCAGGTTTCCTGCTCTCGTTGCCTCACACTGGCAAGTTATTTTTACCTCTCAGAACCATTTCCTCGGCTCCAAATGAGATGATTGTTATGGCACCCCAAGAAGTACATACTTTGCAGTAGGAAATTCATGGCTATTTGTGTCCTGTTCCAGGAGTGCCAAATTTCCATTCTAAGGAAATACTTAATATTTTATCTAGTCTCTTTGTTTATTTTCCAGGCTATCTTATACCAATATTTTAGTGACTGGTTATTACGATGCATAAGAAATAAATACAAAATAATTTTAAACACTCAGTGTCTTATACTCAGATTTTATCACAATGTTAATAAAGAAGAATAACACCTAATTTGCTCAAATTGCACAAGTCAGTATGTTTCAGGGGCAGTGTAGATATTCAAGTTACTGTAAGTAAAATAGACAAGACTCAGCAATTTTCCAGGTTGCAAGAACTCTTCACCTACTTCTTGGTCACGTGTTTATTTCTCAACCCCACCTGCATTCTAATAACACAGCTGTCATTACTTTGAAGTAGGGTTTCTGCTGGGACTGTAAGGGAACAAAGTTTTCTGTAATAGATGAAATGACATCATCTTCCCTGGGGGAGATGATTGCCATTCAGTTCACTCCTTCCTTTCCTCCCTCTCTCACTTACTCCCTCACTTACTTACTCCCTCTCTCATTCACTTCCTCTTTTTCTCCCCATCTCCACTTACTATGTGTTAATTAATAATCTGCATTACAACTGGCAGAATCATCTCAAATTAGAAAAACTTACAAGAGACGTCTCTCAGAAGGACTGTGCCAGGAGCAGCTGGGCTTCAGGAACAACAGGAACCAATAACTTGAATGCCATCATGATTTTATTTTCCTCACTATGCACTTCTAATTCACCCTGATCACTTTCTCTGCAGACTAGCTGTTGCATCCATTTGGTCTTGTGATAAAATGTTCCTAGTCCAGTAATTTGGGAAAGGGACACAGTGATGTAGATTGGATCCTCTACCCATGCCGGATCAGTCAGCTGTGGCCAAGAAGGTGTGATTATACAAAGATATAGTGGTTCCTTCAGGACTTACATGGATGGAGTAAGGAGGGAAGCACAAAAGAGAGATGTTCTGGAAACATCCACGTTCCCATCCTGCCATGCTAGTGGGCTTTATTGGCAATATGTTAAAAAAAAAAAAAGGTCCCCAGACTGAGCTTGCTTGCATCCAAGTGGTGGAAGATGGATGTGCAACCAAACAAGTGATAGATATTGTTGGTTTTATAGTAGTGGAAGTTCAGCTGAGATGGGAGTGAAGAATAAATAGGTGAGGAGTTAGGCTAGGTCCGATGCAACTCGAATGTGCCAACAGTGCAAAGGAAGAATGAAGGATACTTTACATTTTTTGAGTTTCAGCAGCTTGTTATGTTTTAGAAAATTCAAATGATCTAAATCTTAATTTCTTTGCATAGCTGTCTAAACTGACTTAATTTAAAAGACTTCTAGCCAGACCAGTTCATTAATATGCTCTATGGCTCTGGTGGCCTGGCACTGAACTGCATTTCTGAAACACAGATTTCTTGGTTATAAGAAATATAAGACATGCTTGTTCCTTGCTGAGGAGGCTTTGCCATAGTCCCACAGTTGCTGTCAGGATGGCCTGCAGCACACCTGTAGGAGCCTCGTGTTTGTCATCCTTCATTGTGCTCTTTTTCAGACAGCATACTGGTTCTTCTTCCATCTCCTGTTGCACTGGGTGGGCTTTCTGCCTAGGGATGAGCACATTTTGCTCCAGTCTCACCGTTCTGGGTCTTGCCTTTTCTTCATCTTTTCTATTCTTGCTTGCCTAATGTTTTTGAAAATTGTAATTTATATTTTGAAACAAAGTTTCACAGGATTGTGACAATTAATGAGAGATACCTAGTACACTTTATCAAATGTTTCCCTGTAGTGACATCATCTTGCAAAACTTTTGTACAGTATCACAGCTGGGCTGTTAATGTTGATATAGTCCAGATATGGAACAGTTGCCATAATGTTTGGAGCTGTAGTTTCCCTTTTGTTATTTTTTGACTCACTCATCTCTTAGATGCTTTCCTCTGTGCTCTTATTCATTGACCCAGGGATTAAGGTGAGTCAAGGGTCCTAATAGGTTTCACCTCTGTTTGATAAGACTGTTTTCGTGTTGTCAAGAGTTTCTAGCAATGATGATTTTTTTGTTCATCTTGAAATAACTTACCTGGAGTAAATACCATTTGGTTGGTATTTTAAGGCTTAAGATAGCCTTAAAATTCAGGAGAATATCTGGCCTGCTGTGAGCTCTGCTGGCCTTAATTTCAGGCAGGTCACATGAAGGTGAAGTGTATGGGGGCTGTGATGGTACTAATTCCTTGAGATGTGGGCCCCCTAATCAAAGTTTTTTTTTTTTTCCCCCAAAAGGACAGTTCTGCACAGAGGATGTGGATGAGTGCCTGCTGCAACCCAATGCCTGTCAGAATGGAGGCACCTGCACCAACCGCAATGGGGGGTATGGCTGTGTGTGTGTGAATGGTTGGAGTGGAGATGACTGTAGCGAGAACATCGACGATTGTGCCTTCGCCTCCTGCACTCCAGGCTCCACCTGCATTGACCGTGTGGCCTCCTTTGCTTGCATGTGCCCAGAGGGAAAGGCAGGTAAGGCCAATGGAAGGACAGAGCTGGAGAGTGGGGGGTGGGGCAGTGAGCATTCAGGGCTTCTGCTGTATCTTTTTCCTGGCAGCTGTGCTCCATGAATTACCATCTGTAGGAACATACCACTCAGGACTGTTTTTCGGGAAATGTTATCTGCTAGCCAAAGATCTGGGAAGTTAGTCTCCTTCTTAGGACTTCTACTTCTAATCTTCACCTGTGCTTTGGTTTGTTATCCTAGAAAATGAAAGCTAGGCTAGATGCAGTGGTGTACTCCTGTCATCCCAGCAGCCCTGGAGGCTGAGGCAGGAGGATTACAACTTCAAATCAGCCTCAGCACCTTTGCCCTAAGCAGCTTAATGAGACCCTGACTCAAAATAAAAAATAAAAAGGGCTGGGAATGTGGCCCAGTAGTAAAGTACCCCTTGGTTCAATTCATGTTACTAAGAAAAAAGAAAGAAAAGAAAATGAAGGACAGGAACTGTGGTCTTTGGAGCATCTGCAGAACTCCTTAAGATCTTAGACTAAAAAGTACTTCAGAAATTCCTACTAGATGATGAATAAATGAATTCATAGGCTTGATTTTAAGAAGAAATAGTCCACTTACTAAGAAGGAATTGGCAGGAGAGACAGGAGGAGAAGTGCATTTCAATCCTCAATGTCTATAGAAATATTCCTCTAAAGGAGGGTTTCTTCATACTACAAAGTTAACCTTGCTCTTTCTGTGTAATAGCTTCTACTTCTAGAAGTATGACAGCAACATGGGGGTGGATGTGATGGAAAAAAGATGGTTTAGCAAAGATAACTTTTCACCCAGCAGTTTTGAAATGTGGTTATATTTCTTCTGCCTTTCCAAAAGCCACACCTTCAGCTTTGAGGAATAAGCCTTAGTAAATAACAGACTGGAAAACTTAGTTCCCACTTGAACTCTGTGGAACAGGAAGCCTAGAATGTCTGAAGGCATCTGAGCCAAATGTCAATGCCATTAAACTGCCATTCTAGTAGAGGAGGATGACATCGGTTCCCGTTTTCTTTTGAGACTGGAGAGATGCATATGGCCCCATGACCATCAGGTAGAGCGACACTGGAGAAGGAAGATGTCAGATAAAACAGGATGCATGCAGTATTTGAATTTTATTTTAAAAATTTGTTGATCAGAAGTTCAATTTAACTCTGCATCTTCTATTTTATTTGCTAAATCTGACAATCCAGAGACTGTCTCTGTGTTCTGGAGTTACTCTTCTAATTTCTGGCCTATATGCATCTCTGCACTGGAAGAGATATCTAGTTGAGGGCTCAGGGTTGGAACATGGGCTTGTCTGAAGCAGCTAGCTGCTTTGCTGATGCTGCAGTGTGTCCCTGGATAGGACCAGGTGAAGGGGACATTGACTCTAAATCTTTATGTTGGATTGTGAGGAACTTGGTGAAAGAGAAAGTTCTTCTCCAAATGAGAGATGTTCTCTCTCCACACTTGCCCCCACTCTGGCAGGTCTCTTATGTCATCTGGATGATGCCTGCATCAGCAATCCTTGCCACAAGGGGGCGTTGTGTGACACCAACCCCCTGAATGGGCAGTACATCTGCACCTGCCCACAGGGCTACAAAGGGGCGGACTGCACAGAAGATGTGGATGAGTGTGCCATGGGTGAGTACACAACCTTTCTCTGCTTCCAGTGGGTGTCAGATCAGCAAGTATTTCATCGGGAGCTCATGTTACTCCAGGAGCATGTTACATCCCATATCTCAGATCTCTCCTATTAGGTATCCCTGTTTGCAGTTAACTCTTCAGCCTAACCATACATTCCATTCTGGGAACTAAATATATGCAAGGTCTATACTTAATTTTTCCTATAAAGCCTTCCTCAGTGGCAGTTTAGACTATAATATACAGAAAACCTGGCACGGTGGCACATGCCTGTAATCTCAATGGCTTGGGGGGCTAAGGCAGGAGGATTGTGAGTTCAAAGCCACCCTCAGCAAAAGTGAGTCATTAAGTAACTCATTGAGATGCTGTCTCTAAATAAAATACAAAATGGGGCTGGGGATATGGCTCAGTGATCAAGTGCCCCTGAGTTCAGTCCCTGGTACCCATGCTCCCCCCAAAAAAGAGAATACAGAAAGGCACGAGAGTAAAGATTGCCTATTCCTTTTTTATTTTTATTTTTTCTTTGTAAGTTATGTAAGACATGAGAAGGTAGAAAGCTTAGGAAATACATCGTCAGATGCTCTTCTGTAGTCTGCATTTGTGGAACTCTGGCCTGTGCTTTAGTCCTGATAATTGGTGCTTGTGTCTTGCAGCCAACAGCAATCCTTGTGAGCATGCCGGCAGGTGTGTGAACACAGATGGCAGCTTCCACTGCGAGTGTCTCAAGGGCTATGGGGGACCTCGATGTGAGATGGACATCAATGAGTGTCATTCAGACCCCTGCCAGAATGATGCCACCTGCCTGGATAAGATTGGAGGCTTCACCTGCCTGTGCATGCCAGGTAAATGTATGCCTTCATGCTGGGGTGTGAAATGAGAGGTGGCACTGCACTTGTCCTAGGGAGCACTCAGGAACCAGGGGGAGTCCATGCACTGTATTAGCATTTTATTCCCTGACTGGTCACTTTAGGATGTCTGGGCTCCCAGACATCTTTCTTTCTTTCTTACAGAGAAGCGTGCAAGATGGGAATTGGCAGAGCAATGTCGACCAAATTGAACAAGCTCTTTATGTCAAAGCCAGGTGCATACCACAGAATATATCAGAGGCGATATACTATAAGACTTTTTTTAAAAATAGCTAACTTTCCTGATCCTCCAATGTATTGCATAATACGTCCCATTCCATTAATGGAACTGGATCTTACCTGCAGCATATGCTTAGTGGTGCCCTGGAGCTCTTCTGCAGAAATAGTTCTTGAATCCTCAGAGGCCCAACTAACACTAGTGAAGTGACAGCTGAGGTGGCTGCTCTGGCTGATGAAGGATGCCGGCTGCTATAGCTGTGGACCATGCCCTGATTTTGACTTATACCTTGACTGCAGTAGCAACCCACTCGGGTGGCATTTAGGAACTCAGGGGAGGGACACTTTGTGTCTGGCACTGTCTGGAATGTGTGCATTGACACAGAAAGCACTGTAGAGTCTGTTTGCATATTAGGTCTCACCAGTGTCTTATGAGGTAGCCCCTGTCACCTCTTCACAGTGACAAAGGTCTTTCACATTATCCATTAACCTAATTACAGGGACTATTTCTTGACATGGCAGAGTCCCTTGGTCTTGGCAGTAATATCCATGCTCATAGAAGTAGTAGCCATCTCTGCACACTGTGTTTTCTTGGCTGGAGTCCACCTCTGTGTCTTTCTGAGCCATATGTGGTCTGTTTTGTGCAGGCTTCAAAGGTGTGCATTGTGAACTAGAGATCAACGAATGTCAGAGCAACCCTTGTGTGAACAATGGGCAGTGTGTGGACAAAGTCAACCGCTTCCAGTGTCTCTGTCCCCCTGGTAAGTGCCCACCACCTGGCCCTGTTTCCTTCTGAAGTACAAAGCCTACTGACCATGGGAAGGGAGGGAGCATATGTGTGGGCTATGCATGAGGAAATCATTAAAATGAAGACTTGGTGAGAGGCGTGTGTGTGGAGGGATGGGGAATTGCTTTAGCTAGCCTATCTTCCAAGTCGTTTGTGGATGGAGGTCCAAGTCTGTTCTGGAATGGTCCATGACCTCTGTCTGTGTGTGTATTTCAGAGCTCTCACTCCCACAGAAGCCACGGTTGTAGGCTGTTCAGGATTCCTTTTTCCCCCTAATGGGTCATACTCTCGAAGCCCCTCTGTGAGGTTTTATTGTTTTGAGATTTTTTTCACCCCACAAATCCAAACAGACAACATGCATCCAGTTTCTTCTGCAAGAGCCTCTGTCTGTTATTTCCCTTCATGCTTTTGTTAAAGACATGCCAGTTGTCTCCCAGCAACTGTGGCCTGCCCACTTTGTCTCCAGAGAGAGGGTCCCTTTGCCTCTGAAGATCTGGGTGCTCATTTGAAGGCTCTATGTAGCGTTTCATTTTCCCTTGCTCCCTCTAGAGCTGACATCACTCTAAAGGAGCAGTGGTGGAGACAAGAGGGCTTCTGACCCTGAGTTTCTCCCAGGTATCCTGGTCACCTGCTAGGGAGAACCACTGTGTAGGGAGAATCACTTGCTAGGGAGGTCACTGTGTTGACCCACAACATGGGCTCTAGTGGTAACCTAACCCACCTCTATGGGCATCATCCACTCAACAAGTAAGAAAGACACAGGATAGACTTTGACTTGGTCATTATTTTGCCTCCCCAAGGTTTCACGGGCCCGGTATGCCAGATTGACATTGATGACTGTTCCAGTACTCCGTGTCTGAATGGGGCCAAGTGTATTGATCACCCAAATGGTTACGAATGCCAGTGTGCTACTGGTAAGTGCCTGCTTACTTGTCATCCCCCAGGAGTTTCCTCTGCACAAGGTGGCAACAGTCCTCTGATAGCTTCTCTGTGTTAGAGACAGAGGGGCCTCTGCTCTAACACTCAGGGGCTGCCCTGTGTTAGAGCTGCTGATAGCAGACTTTCTGATGTCCTCATGGTTCCCTCCTATACCCCCTGTTCTTCCATCATGGTAGTGGTCTGGCCTGGATATTCCACTTATGTCCATGTCTTTTTGGCACATGGAGAGCAGTGAGCTTCCAGCTGGCTTGACTGACTCATTTGGGAAAGTAGGATTCCCATGGAAAGCTGTTCCACTGGGACTTCTCTATAGTTGCCCTTTTTGTCTCTTGAGGCCAGTGACCTGAAAAGGCTTAGGAGTCTACAGGCTGAGTGTGTGCAGGTGTGGAGGCTCAGACACAGTGGCTCTTAGGTATGTAGCAGCCAACAGGCAAGAGCTCTGGCTAGGAAGTTAGGGTTTCCTTGCTGACTTCTGGTATTAGAATCCAAAGCATCTATTCATAGAGATGAACAGATCTGTGAAACTATGGCCCTTTTTTTACTTTGGAGAATATTTTATTAAGTCAAATGCCCCTTTTACATGTTTCCTTCTTTGTAGATAAGTAATGTCTAGAAAGCCTAAACATTATTAGAAAAGATGATATCCTTCATTATCTGACTGCTTGAGGAAAAAAGTTAAAAATATAATTCAAGACAGTTATAAATATAATTCAAATTTATTTAGAAGAATTTGTAAAGAGTTGTAGGCATTGAACGAATGATTTCTTTCTGATTGTAGAAAAGCAAACAGTCAGAAAATCACACACAGTGCTACTGTTTTTATATTAGACCTCCTTGCTGAGGTCAACTCCAATGAGCCACTGAACTTTTAAAAATAACCTATTGTCCTTCATTGGAGAAACTCCAGTGTTTGTCCTCTTGTCACACCTAAGTTCACTGGAGAGAGGCTAAAAATCACCTTTTGGGGGGAAGGTGGGGGTTACCCAGGGGCACTTAACCACTGAGCCATACCTCCAGCCCTTTTTGTTTTTTATTTTGAGAGACAGTTTTACTAAGTTGCTTAGGGCCTTGCTAAGTTGCTGAGGCTGGATTTGAACTTAATGATCCTCCTGCCTCAGTCTCCTAAGCCATTGGGATTACAGGTGTGCACACCACACCCAGCTTGGATTCACTTTTTAAAAGGAGGATAGGCCTACTAGAGTCTGTTGGGAAGGAGAAGAATGTGGGCATATCTAAATCTTGAAAGGAGGAACACCCTTTTTCACTTAAATGCTCATAACTTTTACACTCACTTGTTTTGTTCAACAGGTATTTATTGAAAATCTCATGTATATGCTTAATGCTTTGGAAGGGGTGAAGCAGAATAAAGTTCTCTGTCCTCCAAAGTCAGAAAGTCAGAATTGGGAACACTAGGTTCATGAAACCATTATTCAGTACATACGTTTTGGGTTTGGGAGAAAAAGAAATCAGATATTAAAAAAAAAAAAAAAGTCAAGAGCAGCTTCCCCTGAAACCCAGTAAGTCGGGAGGCTGAGGTTAAAGCCTTTGTGCTGTGAAATTAGTTATCAGTCTCAAAGGTGCATTAGTCCTGCCAATCTGATGTTCTTTATTTTGAGCACAGCTCCCCAAGCTCGCTTTCTAAATCAAAACAAACAACCAGTTCCCACTGCTCAAAACCAGCAGTAATATTCATTCAGATGTGGAATGTGTAGGGTACATAGATTAATTGCTCTTGGGTTCAGGTGTGTGGTATCTGGCTTTGAAGATTCCTTGGTAAAATTCCTTCCCAAGGTTTCACTGGTGTGTTATGTGAGGAGAACATCGACAACTGTGACCCTGATCCTTGCCACCATGGCCAGTGCCAGGATGGGATTGATTCGTACACTTGCATCTGCAACCCCGGGTACATGGGTGCCATCTGCAGTGACCAAATTGATGAATGTTATAGCAGCCCTTGCTTGAACGATGGGCGCTGCATTGACCTAGTGAATGGCTACCAGTGCAACTGCCAGCCGGGCACATCAGGTAAGCCTGCTCTGGTTATGTTGGGTTGGGGTTTTTCATTTCTTAAACACAATTTACACAGACCTCTCCAATTTTTTGACATTTGCACAGATACCTAAAAAATATTTCTGATTCTGAGAGGCCAGCCAAAGCCACAAGCATGAATATCTCCAACATAAATGGTTCTACTTTGGAGAGAAGTTAGAGACAATAATTGTGCCATTCCAGTGGGGTGTGTGTGTGTGTGTGTGTGTGTCTGTGTGTGTCTGTGTGGTGTGTGTTTCATTTAATGGAGGTAAATCACTTCAAAATATAAGATTATTTTTATTTATTTATTTTTTTCTTTTTTAATTGGTTGTTCAAAACATTACATAGTTCTTGATATATCATATTTCACACTTTGATTCAAGTGGGTTATGAACTCCCATTTTTACCCCGTATACAGATTGCAGAATCACATCAGTTACACTTCCATGAATTGAAATGTGTCTTATTGAAATGTGGCTTGATGAATTTTCTTTAAGTCACTTTTATTGAGAATTGCCTGCGTTCTTTCCATCCCTCCCTCCTTCCTTCCTTCCATTCACCTTTTTTTTTTCTTTCATGTTCAGTCTCTTTAATTTTGATGGTTTTCTTTTGCTGCTTATATCTACTGGGTCTTCAGGCATTGGGGAGACTCTAAAGGAGAGGACACACTTTGTTACACAGTAATTGTGAAGAATGGATAGACACTGCTGTCTGTCCTTAGAGTCCAGTGCTATTCCCTGACTGTGGTGGAAGGCTACATGGTAGGGGGAGAATCTGCTGCTCCTTCTGTGTGGAATTTGGAGTTGTTTTCTCTGAGAGAACATCTCACAGGTTTCACTGGCTTCTGTTTTACATATTATAGGAATAAGTATGGACACAACTGTGATTAATAGAGGGAGTACTATGTCCCAGGTCAAAGGAAAATGTATTAGTGGAAGATTAACCAGTGTGTGCCTTTGCTAGAAGAAAAATTGCCAATATCAGGAGAAATTTATTGAGAAATCATCCTGGACTTAAGGGAAATGGTCTATGTGGGTGGCAGAGGTAGGGGACATGGTTAGCTGCCTTCATTTTATAGTGTTATTTCCAAATCTATTTCTTCAAACTTGTAAAAGGCCCTGGTCTTCATCCAGGCCCTCACACATGCCAAGTTTGAAAACAAAGTCCTTTTTGACTTGCCTGAGCATAAGAAACACATCCCATTCCTTCAGAGCTGAGAAGGCCTGCCCCTCCCCACGTTTAGATAAGTCCCTAAAGGACTTGTAGATCTTTGTAAAACCTTCCAAAAGCACTTTGCTCCAGGGCTGGTCTCCAACATGAGAATTGCTATATGAAAAGAAATTTGAGAGGTTTACCAGTACTTTCATGGCCTTTAGAATGGAGGTGCTACTGTGGGCCTTGCTGTCATTCTGGTTATAACAGCCATGCTGGGAACCTGGATGAGAGGTGGGTTGATGAGCGCTTTGTTTTCTGTGGGATTATGTCATTATGCCAGAAGGCATCAGGTGTGTTTTCTAGGGAGGGCATAGTATAAGTAGCTGTCACTAAGAGGCAAGGGATAAATATGAATGTTCTGTAGCAGGCGGCATGGAGAGGGAAGCGAGGAAGGTCTCAGGGCCCTGCCAAATCCATTCCTGCAGCTGTTAAAAAAATTCATGCAAAGAACTGCCAGCAAAGTAAAGAAATATTGGTCTCCATACTGTTTTCCATATTGGCTTCACTAATTTGCAGTCCCATCAGCAATATATGAGTGTGCCTTTTCCCCCACATCCTCTACAACACTTGTTTTTGTTTTTCTTCATAATAACTGCCATTCTGACTGGTATCTTAGAGTCGTTTTGATTTGCATTTCTCTACTTGCTAGAGATGATGAACATTTTTTCATATATTTGTTGATTGATTGTATATCCTCTTCTGAGAAGTGTCTGTTCATGTCCTTGGCCCATTTATTGTTTGGGTTATTTGTTTTTTTTTTGGTGTTTATCATTTTGAGTTCTTTATATACCCTATAGATTAGTGCACTATCTGATGTGTGAGGGGCAAAAATTTGCTCCCAAGATGTAGGCTTTCTGTTCACCTCACAGATTGTTTCTTTTGCTGAGAAGAAACTTTTTAGTTTGAGTCCATCCCATTTATTGATTCTTGGTTTTAATTCTTGTGCTGTAGGAGTCTTATTAAGGAAGTTGGGGCCTAATCCCACATGATGAAGATTAGGGCTTTGACCCAGCTATCCCTCTCCTCTGTCTATACCCAAAGGACTTAAAAACAGCATACTGCAGGGACACAGCCACATCAATGTTTATAGCAACACAATTACGATAGCTAAACTGTGGAATCAACCTGGATGCCCTTCAGTAGATGAATGGATTAAAAAAATGTGGCATATATACACAATGAAATATTACTCTGCAATAAAAGAGAATAAAATCATGGCATTTGCAGGTAAATGGATGCAGTTGGAGGAGATAATGCTAAGTGAAGTTAGCCAATCCAAAAAAAAAAAAAAGGCGGATGTTTTCTCTGATATAAGGTGACTGGCTCATAGTGGGGTAGGAAGAGGGAGCATGGGAGGGATAGACAAACTCTAGATAGAGCAGAGGGGTGGGAGGTGAAGGGAGGGGGCAGGGAGTTAGCAATGATGGTGGCATGTGATGGACATCATTTTCCAAAGTACACGTATGAAGACATGAATTGGTGTGAACATACTTCATATGCAATCAGAGATATGAAAAATTGTGTTCTATATGTGTAATAAGAATTGTGATGCATTCTACTGTCATGTATTAAAAAATAAAAGCAATTAAAAAAAAGAAATGTTGGTCTGTAGTGGGTGGAGAAAGAACTGACATGTGTCAGGGGCCTGCTTGGAACATCCATTAATTGAGGCATTATGAATAGACTCTTCCTAGAGTTAGAATCCCAATCCATTTATTGAATGTTCTTTGTTGGTGGTTTAGCACTTGGATGGGGTCTGGATGGAAGTGATGTGTTACAACTTGCTAACTACAGTTGCAGTAGTCACCTGCTGGGTCCTTAAAGGGAGAGAGACTACTCAAAGTATCAGTGCCTTCTCTTATCTATGCTATTATGATGATAAAACTGTTTTGAGTAATTAGTTTCTATGTATTTCAGGAAACTCAACTTGAGCTAGCTTAAAGAACCATGAACAAACAACGAAATAGACAATTTTAGTGAAGGCTCGAAGAAGTCTCTTATGTAGATTCTAAGCAAGAATGGAATTATTGGGCTGTCAGGAAAATAGTACAAAGCAAGGCATTTTGTAGCTCAGTGTTCACATAGGTCACATTTCTACATAGGAGCTCATTGGCCCGACCTGATACAGATGTCAGTTCCTCCTCAAGTAAATTATGGCCCTGGAGCTAGAGCTACATTGGATTTAAAGGCTTCATGGGGCTGCCTTCATGGATTGAGGACAAAGATGGGTTGTCAGTCAAGGGCTAGACATGGGTTATACATCTCCTACGTGTGTAACTTTTACATGGGAGTATGGGACTCCTTTTCTCATTTATGGCTAGTGCGGCATGAGAGCCTCTTTAACACAGAAAGACAGCGTGGCTTGCTGGAAAGAACACAGAACTGTGAACAAGAAGACAAGGCCTCACTGAAGCTGGGCAAGTCAGCAGTGCTATTTGTAAAATGGTGTAACACAGCTGGGTTTAAAGCTTGGCTGAGAGAATTAGCAAAAAAATCACAAAACTGCAAGGCCAGCTGCTTTGCACACAATGGCCCAATAAATTTTTAATACCATAGTAATTACTAATAATAAAATTTGTGAATGAATCAATCATGACATTTTGTTCTAGAAATTGTTTATTTATATTCTTATTGTGTTTTTATTGTTAGACTGTTTTTACTACCCACATATTCTTCCATGATAACTTAGGAAACATCATTAAATCCATTTTAAATAAATAGTGAGAAATCATGAGTGTTAAATTACTTTACCAGTACAATACCATGGTAACACTAATGATTGTTATAGCCTTACTCTTTCGTTATCCATATCTACAATCAAGCCTGTGTCAGCACAGCTAGACCCTTCTGTTCATCTGTGGAACAGAACAGAATAAGACGGTGCAACACTAAAGGCAATTCCATATTTGTTTAAAGATCATCCTGAGCTTTAGCTTTTACACTGATCGTCAGTGTCAAGCTTAAGGTGATGGATCCAAGTTCTAAATTCTAATTTTGATTGTAAAGCCCAAATTTAGTTTCAGCATTAAGTACTATCAGCTGTTTCCCTCAAAATGATAGGTTTCTTTCTTTCACTTAATATTTGCTAAACACTCAAGTCTGATGAACTTTGGCTTATCTGTCAGTTGTTCTTTCAACTACATGGGGTTTCATACAGAAGGCAGCTATTTCAGCTCACAATTTGAACAGTTGCGTGACTGCTTCTCCTGATATGATGTTCACACCTGTATGCACAGAAATTCTTCTGTGCTTCCCCTTTCATCACACATAACAGGGCAGGTACATTTGAGGTTCAAGATTTAATGAAGTTACGATGTTTATAGTTTTAACCTCTTTGCCAAAGCCATTCTTAGGTGAACTGTCTCTTGTGTTTATTTAACTGTGGGCAGCATGGATGTGAAGATACAGTAACTACTAGCACAATTTAGTTCCACTGCCTGATTCCCGCCACATGCCAACAGTTTTATCCCAGTTGCCTTTGCAAACATCAGTGTGAATGTCAACACAGAAAAAAAAAAAGCAAGTAATAGCTTTGTGTGAGTAATAAAACCCTTCTGACTTCAAGATTCTCCTGAAAGAGTCTGTGGACTATACTTTGAGAAGTGCTGCTATGTTCTGTCCAGGGCTGCCTGGATTACATTTAGACTTCTTACTCCACAGCATCAGAAACAAAAGCTGGGTTATGTCTGTGATAATGTGGAATGATTTCTCTTTGATTCTCCTTTTAGGGATTAATTGTGAAATCAATTTTGATGACTGTGCTAGCAACCCTTGTGTCCATGGTGCTTGTATGGATGGCATCAATCGTTACAGTTGTGTCTGCTTGCCAGGATTCACAGGTAATGCTTCATGCACTTCAGCCTCATCACTTTGGGAAAATGGGACATCTGAGGGAAAATCACTTTTCAAATGTCTCTTCTTTCTTGGTGTCTCTGGAAGGTTTGAAATCTGCTCCTGTACTTCTCTGATCCCGTTTTCTGCTCATAAATCTTCCTTAAACTGAAACATGCCATATTTCATTTATTAGATTTTACCATCATTGTGCTTGAGTTAAGTTACCTCCAAAGCCTACTTTATTTTCCTGCAAGCAGTAGTTGGTACCTTCTGTAAATCCATATGCGAGGTAAACTTGCAAAACAGCACTTTTTGTCTCATGTCCTTCCTCTTTTGGGGAGACTGTTTAATAAAATTGTAACTTGAGGGGACCACCTTAATTTGCCTGCATGAGCAAGATTTTTCTGTGCAGGAGGAAGAAAATAAATGGCTAAAATAGCTTAGCAAGTCATTCCTACTGAAGTACAAATAGCTAGAACACTAGCACATGCAAACCTGTGCACACGGGCACATCCATGCATCTCTCTCCTCTTTCCTTGTTAATATTACCTTTCCTTTTACCTTCCTGTAAAAAGTTCCTGAGGCTACTGAGGAAACCTAGCCCCTCACTGACATCTAAGCTGCTACAGGCACCATGAGAGGGATTCACAATGTATTCTATTCTTTCCTGTCAGTGCCACAGACAAGTAGGCCCTAATGTAATACCCTTTAATAATGACCATGTGGTCATTTGCACTCCAGGTGAGAGACTCCTTATGAGCTTTTGGCAGAGGCAGCAGGAGCCAAATGAAGAATGTCTGCCATTGCCATGCGTTCTCTAGTTCACAAGCACTTTTCCAGTTTGTATGACTGTTGTTGCTAGACAGGAATGTTTGTGGCTCCAGTGATTCCTGTTCATTGGAAATCAACGAGAAGCCAAGTATGATGAAAGCTTTCAAGCCAAGACCTTGCAGTAGTGTGGTGGCCTGATGGACTTGTGCATCCTGAAAACTGTCACTCCAGTATTAGGTGGCAGCCAACAGAATGAATGGAAATTCCTGCTATTAGGATAATAGGTGCACTGTTGTTAAATGGGTAATATGAAGAAAATAGCTAGCACATATTTTGAGCTATGCATCAAATTAAGTGCCAAGTCACAATTGTCACAGCTGTTTTGTTCCTCTGGTATTGATGAGAAATCCAGAGCTTAGAGAGGTGAAGTGATATTATCGGTGTACTAGGATTCTACCCCAGACATCTGATCCCAGAGCCCTGGTTAATTTGTGGATTTATATAAGACTTATTTAGTTTTCTCAAATGTCAGTGCATCATATTCTTTCTCTTTTTAACATTCAGCAACCCAGCAAGGTCAAGGAGGGAGGGCACATAGGGCTAAAAATATTCTAAATAAACTTAAGGTGAAGTATGAAACTGCATAACCAAGAAATGGAATGTTTTGATTACTGGGCGGTACCCTGTTCTTGGAACTGTTTTCTGTGTCTGACATTTTTTTTTTTAATCAGTAGCTGAAAATATCTAAGATGACTGTGGTATATACTCACGAGTGGTAAATGAAAAGTGTTTTATTCTTTCCCCTGTTTTAATTTAATACATTCCCCCTATTATTTTAATAACAGCTTTAAAAAACTTAAGGGATGGTTTTGTTTTTGTTTTTTCTTTCTGTAAGTCTAAGTTCTCTGTTCTATTCAAAAAGGATTTCTTGAAACTTTTTGAATAAATGGGAGAAAGAAAGGAATCATGTGATAATCCTGTGAACTACTTTTCAGTTTTACATAGCACCACATTCATTATCTTGAATTCTCCAATAGTCCAGAAAGGAAGTTCTGCCATCCTCATTTAATAAATAAGGCAGCTGAGAGACAGAGCTTGATATGCCCATATCCTTAGCTAGTGAGTTGCAGAGAGGGCTATGAATTCTCAGAAGGCAGGAACTTCCCTTTATTATCTTTCTAGCAATATCTAGCACAGAAGAATACTCAATAAATGTTGCTGGATGAATGAGTTTAGTGAATTGTACTCAAAATAAAGCACTTCTCTTATTCAACCCAGACCCTAATGCCTGGACTAAACACCAGTCACTGAGAATTCATCAAGTACCTACCAAGTAGGAAAGACAGGGTAACTTCTCATTTCAATAATTGCTGAGCCGGGGGCTAGAGTTGTGGCTCAGTGGTAGAGGGCTTGCCTAACACATGTGAGGCACTGAGTTTGATCCTTGGCACTTCATAAAAACAAATAAATAAAACAAAGATATTGTGTCGAACTACAACTAAAAAAAAAAAGATATATAGCTTTGTTTTTTTGTACATTATAATCAGCACCTCACAGGCAAGCCCTCTACCACTAAGCCACAACCCCAGCCCCTAAAAAAATATATTTAAAAAAATTGCTGAGCCCCACAACAGACATGATTCACACTGAGCATTTTTGGTGCTCTGTGGACATTCCACGAAGGCATGACCTTTCTGGTGGAGCCACTGCTGAAGACTGCACAAGCCACTTAAAACTCTCATAAAAAGATTGCTTGAAAATTTGTTCTGGGAAGAATTTTAAAGCAAATGAAGGGCTGGGGATGTAGTTCAGTGGTAGAATATTTGCCCAGCATGTACAAGGCCCCAAGTTTGATGACCTGCACTGCAAAGAAAAAAGAGAGGGAAAGGCACGGGAGGGCAGAGGAGAGGAGAGACTCAAGAGGCTGAGGTGGAAGGATTGCTTGAGCCCAAGATTTGAACACTCGCCTGGATTGCATAGTGAGACACCATCTCTCAACAAAAATAAAACAAAGCCAAAAAAAAAAAAACAACCAAAACAAACAAACAAACAAAAATGAATGAAGAAAACTTGAGAGCATTTGTGGAGATGCTTCCCAAAAAGGACCACGAGTGGAAAGGCTGTTTCCCTTCATACTCTACTGGATTGCAAGCCATGGACAGCCTAGCAGTTGAAGAGCTGTGGTTCATATTTTGGTGCCATTGGCAAACATCTAAAAGAATCAGTGGTCAAGGCCAAGAAAATAGCATTTTAAAACAAGTTATTAATAAAACACTTAGAGAAAAATAGCATCCACTTCCAGATTATGGGTCTTCACCACAAGAACCACCAATAATGGTTTAGAGAGCAACAGAGAGTGAAAAAATGTTAATACCCATACTTTAAAGGGTGTGTGTCTATTTCATTTGGAATTTCCTGTTCTAAATGCAGGGTTGCTCTTTCTTACATTTAAAAAAAATGTGTATTTTTTATCTGAGTCAGAAAATTGTATTCTTGGTAATTCATATGTTCCTTCATGGCAGTTGCTTGATTCCATTTATTTACAGAATTATGGGCAATTTAAAAATTTCACATCATTTTAGAATATATAGTCAAATCTCAATTATTATAAATTTAACAAATAAAAACACTTGTATAACTGGCCCATTGTCACATTATTCACCCAAATGACAGTGAAGAACTAGGCTATTGCAGACTTCTTTTCAAAGTTCAATCTTGGGTATGGCTTGGAAGAAGAACACACTCACTTCAGTTTCACGTACTCCCAGCATCTATCAACATTGTTAAAGAATGAAAAGTATAATTGTTTAGTGTAGAATTTCTTAACCTAACGTTTGAACCACCTGCATGTTTTAAAATGTGGCTGTTGGGCCCCACCCATCACAATCTATGCAGTAGGGCCTAAGGATCTCATTTTGAGCAAGAACTTTAAGTGGCTATTTTGCACATTAAAGTTTGAGAACCACTATTTAGACTGAGAGATAATGGTGTTTTCTTAGTTTTTAGGGAGCCGTAAAATTATGTTTAGAAACTCTACTTTCTGAGGCAGAAAATGGAGTAAATGATACTCTTAAGAATCAAAACAAAATGCCTTTCTTTTTAATCAATTTCATCATTAAACTAAGTTAATAGTCCATTGACTAAGCATTCTAGTTCACCATAGTTAATAGTCCATTGACATAGCATTCTAGCTCACCTCATTCAGTTGACTAACTGAAAAGTGAATTAGTGGTAAGCCAGTGGAAAGCACATTCCAGAGGCTTCTGGGAGTGTGCTTACAGCAGCAGCATCAGGAGCAGCCATCTTTGCTGACCTCTGAGGTTCTCTTCAAACCTTGTGAGGTTTCTCCATTTCTAAGGTGAAAATGGAAAGAAATACATGACAACATGGTATAGCACTTTTCTTGTGTTAACTTTTCTTCATTAACAACTGCCAGTGCTCCCTGCAACTTCCTTGAATGGTATTAAGTGCTCTCGAGTGTCTCATTACTTAAATGTTTTTTTATTGGTACATTATAATCATACATGATAGTGGGATGTACTGTTGTTACATATGCATACATGCACAGAACAACTATGTCAACTCCACCTCCCAGTAACTATTCCTTAAACCTTGACATTTGGTGTCCCAAGGCACCTCATAGCCTGTGCAGATGAAGAGTGTCACCCTGTGTGTATATCAGTTCTGGATCTGCTCCTGAATATCTGGGATTTGAGTAACAGCATCCCCTTCTCTGCAGGGCAGAGATGTAACATCGACATTGATGAGTGTGCCTCCAATCCTTGTCGCAAGGGTGCAACGTGTATCAATGATGTGAATGGTTTCCGCTGCATCTGCCCCGAGGGGCCTCATCACCCCAGCTGCTACTCTCAGGTGAATGAGTGCCTGAGCAGTCCTTGCATCCATGGCAACTGTACTGGGGGCCTCAGTGGGTGAGTAGCTGCCATATGTTGTCAGGTTCCTGTCTGTTGACCTATGTCAAGCCATTTGGCTTTTGGCGTTGGTAATAGCCTGCAGAAGTCATTTGGATACTTGTCCTGCAATTTGGCTGAAGGTTTTAGTAGTCTGCCACAAACTCTTCTAATTTATCACTTTGTCTATGGAAGCTAACCCCGCCTTCCATGGTGGAGGACCTGGGAAGAAAGTAAGGAGGATTGTCTCTTTTACATAAGTAGTGTAAGGAGGAGTCCAGGCCTGTTTCATGAGTCTTTGGCAATTGTGTTTTAGAACTTATTACAAGATTGAGTTCTGAGGAATTTCTAGCATCATTTTTTTAACGACTTTTTAAACACAGCCTACCTTTGTTCATCATAGTACTTGTGTGTACTCTGGAGTGGAACTGGTTCAACCAACTTTAGACATGATTTTGATAAAACATTTGCAGTTGGCATGTCCCTCAGAGTTGTGTAGTGTATTGGTAATTTTTAGAACCACAGAGTAACCTTAGGTTCTCTGAGAAGGTCTTCACTTTTATTGTGCTTGCCATAAGACACGGTTTTAGACATTGCCATTTTCCACACTTACAATAGGTGAAAGAATGAGAGTGTTTTAGGAAATAAAGTTTTTTTCAAAATGAGTTAACTTGGTATTCATGTCTCAGAGTATGACATCCTTAAAAACACCCCTACCATCTACCCTTTTCCCACAAATCTCCTGTGAAACATAGCTATCATTTCCTGATAGCACTCTCTAAGTGATACTGATATTCAAGTATGATACTGTATATTTCAGATGCCTTTATTTTATGCTCTTTCTTGATCAACACCCTGGGTGCTTTCTGAGGCAGAGTAAAGCAAGACTCAGATGTAAGACATCCAGGGAGTTATTCATTGTGTCTTAAAGTCTTTGCTACTGTCTTATTTCCAGGTGTCTGTTTTGCAACACAAACTAGGGATCTTAAGGTTTGTTTTACCTTAGATTTATGTGTAATAAAATTAGTTTTGTAAATTATTCATTTTAGTGTTTCCTGCAGAGTGGCCCAATATATATATGACCCAGCCATTGTTTATATATGAAATTCACTATAATTAATTAATTTCACTAGCTTCTTGGTGAGCTAGGGAAGCACCACATAGGTCTCTTTACTGAACATACCAGATGGGCCCAATGACTCTATGTAATAGAGTCACAGAAGAATATGAGATTACCTTACTAAAGAGCTCCTGCCCCCTCATTTCATCACCAACTCCTTTATTTTATTCTCTGACTGTACTGTACATTTTTGTGGGGTCTCTTTTTAGATATAAGTGCCTTTGTGATGCAGGATGGATAGGCACCAACTGTGAAGTGGACAAAAATGAATGTCTTTCTAACCCATGCCAAAATGGAGGAACTTGTGACAATCTGGTGAATGGATATAAGTGCACTTGTAAGAAGGGCTTTAAAGGTGAAAACAAAAGTACATCTTTTATGTCTGTTGTTGTCTTATTGCATACTACTTGGCTCAGTTCTTTCCATTTCTGTTTTCTCATTCATTCATTCATATGGCAAACATGGAGGAATTAGTATTTATGAGATATTTGGGGGAGGAAAAATTACTTGTATAGATAAAATTTCTGCCTTCAGCCTGACAGAGAGGCAAGCTGTTAAAGCAGTTCATATTTAAGATGCTCAGTTAAGACTCACACAGCTTTGGACAAATGCCTAATTGTAGGGTCATTGGTCTAGGTTTTATTCTATGGTAATTCAAATAGCTCTATAGAAATATAATATTTTGCTTTCTATAGTTAGGGTAGCAACATCATAGACTCAGCTCTGTGTTTGGAGCCTTCTCATAAACTCTTTCATACATCAAGGTATTTTTACTTAGTTTTTTATTGCCTTTTGGAAAAATACATAGCAGTGAAATTGTATAAGCCTTTTTTTTTTGAGTTCACGCTTGTATTTGCACTATTATAAGTTTTCACTTGGAAACTCATGACAGATAAATATATGGGTAGATCATTTATATTTATGCTTACATTACCCATTGATTTCTTCACTCAAAAACCGTGATTGGCTATTATGTTATATCAGCATGTTTTAGAGACACTTTATTTGATTACAGATTAAGCATCCCTAATCCAAAAATCCAAAATGCTCCAATATCTGAAACTTTCCTAGCACCAGCATGCTGCCATATTTGGAGAATTTCACACTCAACCTCATATGACAGGTCAAAGAAAAAATACAGGTTCATTAGAAATATTATATGGAATTATCTTCAGGCTTTGTGTGTTTATGAAACAAATTTGACTTTTTTTTTTTTTGGTTTAGACTTAGTCTCATTATCTGTATGCAAGTATCCAAAATCCAAAAAATCCAAATTCTAAAACAATTCTGGTGTTAAGCATTTTAGATGATACTTAAACTGTAACTGAAATTTTTCTGAGACCTATTTCAGTCATTTTCTGATATATTGCATTACATTTGCAAAGAAATTTGTAGATACAAAGGCACCTTTCTTTATTTCATTGAGACATGCTTATCAGTGAGTAAACTAAAACTCAAAATGTAAAATCCAACTTCTTATGCCCAGTTAGTATTAGAGCACAACTGAGCCCAGTTCTCTATACTCCTAGATAATCAATTTCTCCTTTACTGTGCTGTAGTTTTTCTATTTTTTGTGTGAAACTTTACCATAAATGCAAAAGGTAGGCAATATTGGGTACTATCCTATATCTATTGCTCTTTTGTTGCTTTTATCCATTATTTAGTGGGATTAAATGTCATGCTTTGAATCAGGAGAAAAACAATTTTTTGACTTCAGAAGTACCCCATTGATGGTAGAGACTATGCAAATGAAAGTGGGCATAAATCAGAGGCTTTGATTATGTATTCAAAAACATTTTCTTTTTTGCTGACCAGAAACTTTGCATAAAAAGGCCTATGTTTAGATAAGATAACAAATGTTTCAACCCTTAGCATCTTGGTTTATTATCAAGAAACTACTTGTAATTGGAGGAGTAATAGGCTTTCAGGCCATTAGAATAAACTGTTATTACTTTCATCTTT
Source organism: Urocitellus parryii (assembly GCF_045843805.1). Lineage (NCBI taxonomy): Eukaryota > Metazoa > Chordata > Mammalia > Rodentia > Sciuridae > Urocitellus > Urocitellus parryii. The sequence continues at coordinate 100,371,580 of NC_135541.1, forward strand.
TGATCGATTGATCATTCACTGACTACTATATGCCAGGGACATATGACCAAAATGAATAAGCAGGTGTTCCAATGGTCTGAAACAATGAGTGCCATTTCAGAGGTGTTTAATTTTTACCACTGAGAGAACTGGTTGGTCATTGAGGTAAAGAGGAGGCTGACAGAAAGTCACTGTGTGTGTGTGGTTTTCACTTTTCTGCCTACAGGCCACAACTGCCAGGTGAATATTGATGAATGTGCCTCAAATCCTTGTCTGAACCAGGGGACCTGCTTTGATGATGTTAGTGGCTATACTTGCCACTGTGTGCTGCCCTACACAGGTGGGTGCTGTAGGTGCCTGCGGTGAGCATAGGGATGTTTGACCAAGCCAGGTCAGTGAGCACTGTGAGCTTCAGTGAGGCAGGTCTGTGGGACCCTGATGCTGCTCGAGGAATCACTGCCTGGGTGTCCTTTCTGCCCTCACTGACTGCAACCTGAGTTCGGAAAATTTGATGGGGAAATACATTGGTCTTCTTAATGCTTTAGTGTTTGGACTTTATATCTGACTGGAATCTGGTATGTAGCTGATGGACTTAGTTCATCATTTGAATGGACCCTGTGTTTTGATGAACTATGTCAGACAGACACTGTTTTGTTGTTGTTGTTGTTTGTCTTGGAGATTGAATTCCAGGGCATCACATTTGCTAGGCAAGTGCTCTGCCACTGAGTTAACACCCACAGTTCTCCAACACTTTTTATATTTTGGGTTACTTAATCTTGTCTTCAATAATTCTACAATGTAGAATTTCCTGTCTCACGAAGATAAGTAGGAGATAGAGCATTTGCCCATAAATCTCTGAATCTGAAGGTTTTCCTGTTAACTGCCATTCTAATCCTAACATTCAAATGTCAGTCTCACTCAGAAATATTGTCCCCTGAATGCCTCTTTCACATAGAGAAGACAAAAGTGTGATTTCAGTTGACCTCAGCTGTTCTGTTTTGGTAGGTATATTTGGCACTTTGGACATTCTTCCTGTTTTCTCCTATGTCCTCATTGCCATTGCATGGTGGTTGCACTTGTATGCCTTGCTCACCTCCTTGTCGTCCATTTTCTTCATCCATGAGGAACAGACACAACTGTGGCTTTGCCTGTTGGAGCAGTGCACAGCATGCAGGCAGGAACACACCAGACCTGTCATTCCCTGGGTCTTGGGCAGTTAGCCGCAGCAGTTCATGGTGACTGAGCTGTGCAGAGCAGCAGGATGGCCACAAGCATGACTGAAAGACTTGTTACCTTTGCTCCTTAGAAGAAGTGGTAATGTAGGGAAATTGCATTAACCCTCCTGGCTCATAAACTCAAAGTTATAAAAGATCCTGTCTTTAGACAAAGAAAGTACAAATAACGTCATTCCAGAGGCTTGTTGATCTCATTTGTTGGTAGCAAAAAGACATCTCACATTGGATGCAGTGGCACACACCTGTAATCCCAGCAGCCTGGGAGGCTGAGGCAGGAGGGTTGTGAGTTCAAACACAGGCTCAGTAACTGAGTGAGGCCCTAAGCAACTTAATGAGACCCTGTCTCTAAATAAAATACAAAAAGGGCTAGGATGTGGCTCAGTGGTTAAGTGCCCTGGGGTTCAGTCCTCGGTACCGTCCCCTTACTTCCTCCCTCCAAAAAAACCCCAAAATATCTCACAGCCACAAAGCCTGAGAATGGACAGCTGTGGATATACACAGGTGTCACTGTGCTCAGCCACTTTGGGGACTTACTTGCTGTGTATCTTAGGTGTACAGCTCATCTGCAGATGATCTGTTTTCTCATCATGCTTTTCAGATGCACTGATATATTTGGCTTTTTGCTGGATATTGATTTTTCTTTAGCATCCTTGTTTAAAAAATTTACAATGGAGAGTGAGCCTGACTGAACACAACTATGCAGATAAGCCTTGTAGTTGTGCGTGGTTAAAGGCTGTAAGCTTTGTCAGGTTTGCCCAGTATAAGGAAACCAAGCACCCTTATAAGCCACTATTCTCCAACTTTTTAAAAGTGGGTTTGAGATATTTTGGTGAACATTTGGTGATTTTTTTTCCCTGAGTACAAAACTTTAGAACGAAAATCTTAATATGAGAGTAAATTAAAACAAAAACAAAAACAAAAACACCTCATCTAGCTGGGGATGTAGCTCAGTGGTAGAGTGCTTGCCTGGCATGTGTGAAGCCCTGGATCTGATCCCTGGCACTACAAAAATAAAGTAAAAACCTCATCCCTTTTTAATAATAGCGTTCCTATTTAATTATTTCTTGCTGTGAGTTTATATCTAACATACTAAAGTAGGAAGTGGTGGGCAGATACCAGTGTCATATTCATACATTATAAGGAGTCAGCTTGCCTGGCAATCAGAGCTGCTCCACTGTCTTCTACTTGTACAGTAGTGCCCATTGCCTTCCAGTTAACCCATTCCCTGGAACAGTTCAGCTGAGGTTGGAGGAGCAGGAGGCCATGGTTCAGTCTGTGAGGCTGAGCTTCAGCGCAGCTGAATCTTAACTATGGAAATGCAAAATTTATCTCATCTGATGAATGCAGGTGTCCAAATCCATGGAACCACTTGTGATGATAATAGCAAAATTAGTAGCAGCCTAACAGTAATTGAATACTCTCTATGCACCAGGATGTGTGCTAATAAGGACTTTGTGTGCATTTTTTTAATTTAATCCTCAAAAATTATCTTTGAGTTACATATTGGTCTCATTCTCTTTATATGAGTAAGAGAAGAGAAGTAACCTGCCCAGGTTCACAAGTTAGCAGTGTCAGACCAAGATTGAAAGGACTAAGAGTCTCTCAGATTCCAAAGGGTTCCCCTCCTCAACATGGTTGAACCCATAGACACTCTACCACTGAGCTACATGCCCAGCCTTCCTTATTTTTTATCTTTAGGTGGGTTCTTGCTAAATTGCCCAGACTGGCCTTGAACTTATGATCTTCTTGCCCTGGCCTCCCAAATTGCAGGGATTAAAGGGGTGCACCACCACACCCAGCCCATAGTCTCTTAATGACTACTTTAAACTTGAATTCCGAGGAATTCTGGGTGTACTATTTGGGAAAACGTTCGTTTACTGGGCAAGTTGTCTGTCACAAACTGTCATTTGCTTTTCAGGCAAAAATTGTCAAACTGTGTTGGCTCCCTGTTCCCCAAACCCTTGTGAGAATGCTGCTGTTTGTAAAGAGGCACCGAATTTTGAGAGTTACACCTGCTTGTGTGCTCCTGGCTGGCAAGGTAATAACATGAAGATGGAGGAGCCAGGCATATGTGTTCTGAACTTTAAAGTGGTCAGGTCATCATCAGATGACTTTGATCTTCTGAGGCTGGTCCATCTTTGTCAAGAACTCTGTCCTGGAGCTGGTAACTGGAATGGTGCAAAAAGCCTTTCCATTGACCTTTGGGGCCCTCTAGTGGCTGTAGACTCCACAGAGACTCTCAAACCCTGATGTTCTTTCTACAGAGAATTTTAGCATGATGGCATTAGCCTTTCTGGAATATAGATGATTTCTTGGGTCTTCCCAAAGCCTGAGATCAACCTGGGTGTCCTTGGAGTAGCTTTACCCATCCCACCTAAGCTCAGGCTCCACAGATTACTACAGGAATCAGCTTCCAAAAACTAGTTGTTCATTGGTGTTTTTTTCTAGGTCAGAGGTGTACGATTGACATTGATGAGTGTGTCTCCAAGCCCTGCATGAACCATGGTCTCTGTCATAACACCCAGGGCAGCTACATGTGTGAGTGTCCTCCAGGATTCAGTGGTATGGACTGTGAGGAAGACATCGATGACTGCCTTGCCAGTGAGTATGCCCCAAGGGAGAGGAAATCTCTCAGGGAACAGAGCAGATGAATTCAGAAGAGGCCACTGCCTCTTATACTGATGTCAGCCATACCAGTCATTTAATGAGTATTTTTAACACTGTTAGTTTAATATCTTCTTTAGAAGCTAGTGTCTTTAGGAATCAAAACAAACGAATTTCTTTTAAGCACTTCTCTATGATGTTTTGAATATTGACAAGATGGAGACAATGCTATGGTAGTTTTCCTTATACATATTTCTGAGTGACAATTAACATGCAATAAACTGCAAATATTTAAGTGTATATTTTATCAAGTTTTGGCATATGATAACAAAAGCCATCATTTATGATAATACACTGATTTGTCCCTCTTAATGTATACCTTTGTAATTTAATCCTTCTACTTTCTTATCCCATACAACCACAGATCTCCTTTGTCACTGTAGATTAATTGGCATATTTTACCATTTTAAATACATGCAATCATATAAACATACTTTCTGTTTAGAGATTTTGACTTGTTTCAGTAAGCATAATATTTGAGACTTGTCCATAATGTTCATAGTAATAGGTTATTTTGCTTTGTTGATGAGTAGTGATATATAGGCTGCTTTTTATTAAGCTTTGGTAAAATGTATTTTTCAAAGAATTAGTCTAATTTATCTAGGTTGCTAAATATGGTAGTTTAGAGTCAATCATAGTATAATCTTTATTGAACTTTTAGTGTTCATAAGATCTGTGAACAACAAGCTTGTAGATGGCAGTCCAAAAATAAATTAGACCTAGTCACAACCTTTATGAAGCTCATTTCTTACTGGGGAAGAAAGATATGTAGACAAATAATTTTAACATTTTGTGGCAAATAGTGGGAAAAATATGTCTAAGAGTCAATTGATGGAGAAATTAGAGAATTAAATAAAACTATTTGGATGCCTTTCTCACATTAACTATCAAATAAATATACAGTACTTTAACTTTCTTTCTTATATGAGGTGGGACCAGCAATGTTTACAAGGAGTTTGAAACAATTCAGTAAATTATGATGAGTTTCTTGTGGGAGTCTATGGAAATTATAGTATTGTGTACTGTGGTTAAGAAAGGTTAAAATATTTTTATAATTCCTCTAATTGTAATTAGACTCAGTCATTATTTAAAACAAATATGAGGTATTTAAATGTCCCTCTCACAAAGTAGGGGCATTTTACTCATGTTGAGTTTTCATTTTAAATTTATGTCTTGTCTTTGCAATTATATATTTTTTGGGGGGGTTAGTTGTAGATGGAACAGAATGCCTTTATTTTATTTGTTTATCTTTATGTGGTGCTGAGGATCGAACCCAGTGCCTCACGCATGCACTCTACCACTGAACTACAACCCCAACCCTGCAATTATATTTTTAAGATCCTTAAGCACAGTAACTCTATCTTGATTTTCTTATTCTGGTTTGTATGCTATCTATATTGTGGAGGGCCATGGCATGATAATAGCTCAAATTTTGTTGATTAATTTCTTTCCTTTTTCTTCATTGTTTTTAGATATACATGACAGTAGGGTGTATTCTGACATATTATACATATGTGGAGTGCAACCAATTTCAATTAGGATCTCATTATTCTGATTGTACATGATATGGAGTTACATTGATCATGTATTAATATATGAGCATAGGAAAGTTATGCCCAATTCATTCTACTGTCTTTCCTATTTCCATCCATCCTCCCTTCTTTTTATTCCCCTTTGTCTAATCTAGTGAACTTCTATTCTTCCCCTCCATACTCTCCTTTGTTATGGGTTAATATCCACATACCAGAGAGAACATTTGACCTCTGGTTTTGGGGGGATTGGTTTATTTCACTTACCATAATAAGTTGCATTCATTTACCCTCAAATGCCATAATTTCATTCTTCTTTATGGCTGAGAAATATTTCATTGTGTGTGTATATATATACCATATTTTATTTATCCATTCGTCTGTTGAAGAGCACCTAGGTTTGTTCTGTAGCTTGGTAGTGTGAATTGAGCTGCTATAAACATCAATGTCACTATAGCATGCTGATTTTAAGTCTTTTGGGTATAAACCAAGGAGTCAAGGATAGCTGGGTAAAATAGTGGTTCCATTCCAAGTTTTCTGAGAAATTTCCATACTGGTTTCCAAAGCGGTTGCACCAATTTTCAGTCCCAACAGCAATGTGTGAGTGTACCTTTTCCCCGACATCTTCACCAACATTTATTGTTACTAATATTCTTGATAATTGCCATTCTGACTAGAGTGAGATGGAATCTCAGTGTGGTTTTAATTTGCATTTCTCTTAATTGCTAGAGATGTTGAACTTTTTTTCATATATATTTTGACCATTTATGTTTCCTTTCTGTGAAGTGCCTATTTGGTTCCTTTGCCCATTTACTTATTGGGTTATTTGGATTTTTGATGTTAAGATTTTTGAGTTCTTTATATATCCTAGAGATGAATGCTCTGAGGTTCAGGTGGTAAAGATTTTTTCCCATTCTGTAGGCTCTCTGTTCAAGTTTTTGATTGCTTCTTTTGCTGTGAAAAAGCTTTTTAGTTTGATACCATCCCTTTGATTGCTTCTTGATTTTACTTCTTGTGCTTTAGGATTCTTATTGAGGAAGTTTGCTCCTGAAATGACATGATGGAGAGTTGGGACTTCGAACTCAATCTAAAAAAAGAGGTGAAAGACCTCTAGAATGAAAACTGCAGAGCACTAAAGAAAGAAATTGAAGGAGACCTTAAGAAATGGAAAGATCTCCCATGTTCTTGGATAGGCAGAATTAATATTGTCAGAATGGCAATCTACCAGAAGTGCTATACAGATATAAGGCAATTTCCATTAAAATTCCAAGGACCTTCTTTATAGAACTGTCCATCATGTCATTCAGGAACAGACTTGTTAATTAATTTCTGTGAGCATCAAATATTCTAAGATCAAGCTGTGTGATTTTAAATTTTGTTTTTAAAACATTAGATTTAGGGGCTGAGGTTGTAACTCAGTGGCAGAGCACTTGCCTCCCACATGTAAGTCACTGGGTTTAATCCTCAGCACCACAAAAAAATAAATAAACAAAATAAAGATACTGTGTCTATGTACAACTAAAAATTAAAAAAAAAAACATGAAATTTATTTGGAAAAATAAGAGGCCCAGAATAGCCAAAACAATCCTTAGCAAGAAAAGTAATGCAGAAGACTTTAAATACAAGACTTTAAATTTTACTACAGAACTATAGTAATAAAAACGACATGGTATTGGCATAAAAATAGACTTGAAGATCATTGGAACAGAATAGAAGACACAGACAGACACAGAAATATATAGTTATCTCATACTAGAGAAAGATGTCATAAACATACATTGGAGAAAAAATAGCCTCTTTAACAAATAGTGCTGGGAAAACTGGAAATCCTTATATAGTAGATTGAAATTGAACCCCTATCTCTTACCCTGCACAAAACTCAACTCAAGGACCTAGGCATTAGACCAGAGACCCTGCACCTACAAGAAGAAAAAGTAGGCCTAACTCTCCATCATGTCGCTCAGGAATAGACTTGTTATTTAATTTCTGTAAGCATAAACTATTCTAAGATCAAACTATGTGATTTTTAAAATTGTTTTTAAAAGTATATTTCCTAATGCTACCTAAATCTAAAACACATAATAATAAAGAGATAAATGAAAATAGTGAGAAAGAGAAGAACAGAGGGATGATTAATTTATTTAATATTTCTGGAACAAATATATGATATATGTTTATATATGTAGAAATACCCATATATATGAAGATTTTACGTATAATTCATTGTTCATCTGTTCAGCCTCTACATATACCTTTGAAAATATTGATAAATATTTCTGATGAGCTGTGTGTTGGATCACATATTTAGTTTGTCAGTGTATGAAAGACCAGTGCAAGTTTTATGACTATACTAATATTACAAATTTGTTAGGGGTGATTAGATGACCATGTATCCCAATTGCCATAAAATTTAAAAATCTCAGACAAATGTTACTGAATTCATTTTCATAAATGGGGAAATCAGGGCAGAATAGATAGAGGTCAAAGACAGAAGTCAGAATTGTGCTGTCCTTAGCATGAGATCATTCACCTTCACCAGTCTTAAGGTGAACTTGGTGCTGCTGTTCCAAATCCTAACTCTTTTATAATGGTTTAGATCCTTGCCAGAATGGAGGTTCCTGTGTGGATGGAGTGAACACTTTCTCCTGCCTCTGCCTTCCTGGATTTACTGGGGATAAGTGCCAGACAGACATGAATGAGTGTCTGAGTGAACCCTGTAAGAACGGAGGGACCTGCTCTGACTATGTCAACAGTTACACCTGCAAGTGCCAGGCAGGATTCGATGGAGTCCACTGTGAGAACAACATTGATGAATGCACTGAGAGGTGAGTGGCTGTGCATTGGGCATCAGCATCTTATGTGGAAAGGAAAGAAAGCAGAGGAACTTAAGAGTGTAGTGCTAGGATCGTGGGGCAGGGATGGGACCTCCCCTTGGCTCCTATTCTAGTCATCTCTCATTGCCTATTCCCAATTCCTGAAAGAAGGTTAAAGGTAGATAAACTTAGTGGGATAGATAGGCCAGCATTTATTTCTTACTTAGGGAATAATAGTAGGAACTATAATTCCATTCTCTCTTTGTTCTTATTCATTTCAACGGCAGTTGATCTAAAAATTCCTATTCCTTGGCAGATTTGTTACCATTGTGTAAGGACTTTCTGGGAAGTCTGTTCCATTTATTTTTATTATATTATCAACATGTTTGTTCTGTTTCTCTTTCATAAAGAAGTCTAAACTGAAAAGCTATTTATCTGGCATTTTTTATATGAAGTAAATTGAAGCCAGGCATGGTGCTGCACACCTGTAATCCCAGCAGCTCAGAAGCTGAGGCAGGAGGATCGTGAGTTCAAAGCCAGCCTCAGCAAAAGCGAGGTGCTAAGCAACTCAGTGAGACCCTGTCTCTAAATAAAGCACAAAACAGGGCTGGGGATGTGGCTCAGTGGTTGAGTGCCCCTGAATTCAATCCCTAGAACCCCCCCAGAAAATATAAAGTAAATTGCAATATAAAGTAAATTGACTTAGTTGATTAAAAATAATAATAATATATGGAGAGTCTCAGAATTGTGGAAAACCTCACATTCTCCAGGAATCTAGAGTAAGCACAGCCTTTTAAATGCTCCTAAGCCTTTGGGTATAGAAAGGAAGTTGGCACTCAGGGCTTCTGACATCCAGTTTGAAAGAAAGTAAAATTTACTAGATATAGGAGTTTGAGATGCTCAGGGGTATTTGCAATTTAGATTTTTAAACCTTGTTTTTAAAAGAGCCCGTCAGAGGAACCAATACATAGCTAATGTTGCCTCCCTGCCCATTTGCTCCTCAGTTCTTGCTTCAATGGTGGCACATGTGTTGATGGAATTAACTCCTTCTCCTGCTTGTGCCCTGTGGGCTTCACTGGTCCCTTCTGCCTCCATGAGATCAATGAATGCAACTCTCATCCATGCCTGAATGAGGGAACGTGTATTGATGGTCTGGGTACCTACCGCTGCACCTGCCCCTTGGGCTACACTGGAAAAAACTGTCAGGTAATTAGTTTCCTGTCCACTCACTCAGTTCTCCCAGAGTAGCTGAGTATTATACCTGTTCCCTTTCTAGGCAAAATAAGCCCCTTTTAAAAGAGGAAATCACAGTTCTAGGGGTCTCCCTGAGATGAATCTGGTAACTTATTAGTAGATTTCAAACTGGTGATGCAGGCGGCACGATATAAATCAGCAAACTAAGATTGTCTTAAGAGACTGACCAAGAACTGCAGAAAAATACACAAGGGAAGCAAGCACATAGATACATTTTACATTGGAAGTACAAGAGGAGAAAGAATATCAAAATGCCATCTTTAAAGTTCAGGTACAACATCTAAGAGTATAGTAGCAATTATCATGTCTTCCAATGTAGAATTCATAAAACCAAACTATTTATGTACCTTTAAAATTCAAATATATAATTATACATTTTCATAGAATCTTAAGATGGCAAAGTCCCCATAAATGATTACTCTAAACTTTCAATTCATGGAAGAGAAACTGAGCCACCAAGAGGCATTGTGGTGGCACATGCCTGTAATCCCAGCCACTCAGGAGGTTGAGGCATGAGGATCGCAAGTTCAAAGCCAATCTCAGCTGAAGTGAGGTGCTAAACAACTCAGTGAAACCCTGTCTCTAAATAAAATACAAAATAGGGCTGCGGATGTGGCTCAGTGGTTGCTTGCCCCTGAGTTCAATCCCTGGTACCAAAAAAAAAAAAAAAAAAAAAAAAGATATGTACCAAACAGTACCTCTTCAACAGTCAAAGAACAACAGACTTCAAAGAACTTTGGAATAAATGGCAAAATGTAACCTGATTTACAGGTGTATTTCAGTAAGGCTTCGGTTAAATTGGATGTGCAAACAACTACCTTCATGTTGAGCAGGTTGGTGCTGATTGTGTGGATCCAGCAAACATTCTTCAAGGGGCTCATGCTCACTCTCGTAGGGTGGATGGCAGTGCTGGAGGTGCAGTCTTCCCTCCCTCCAGTGGCCTTTTCTTTCAGCCATGGTATTGGCACCAAAATAGACATGTATACCAATAGTTGAGAAGAGAAGACACAGAGACATACCCACATAAATATGGTTATCTCATACTAGACAAAGGCTCTAAAAACATATTGGTGTGACTGGAGCTGTGGCTCAGTGGCAGAGCATTTGCCTAGCACATGTGAGGTCCTGGGTCTACATAAAAATAGACAAATAAAAATAAAGGCATGCTGTCTATCTACAACTACAAAAAAAATTTTAAAAAGCATATCGGAGAAAAGATAGCCTATTCAACAAATAGTGCTGGCAAAACTGAAATCCACATGAAGCAAAATGAAATTAAACCTCTCTTACCCTGCACAAAAATCAACTCAAAATGGATCAAAGACTTAGGCACTAGAACAAAAACAACAACAACAACAAAAAAAAAAACCCCAAGTAACCCAATCAATAAATTGCCTAAGGAACTGATTGGACACTTCACAGAAGAAGAAATACAATTGATCAACATACATATGAAAAAATGTTCATCATCTCTAGCAATTAGAGATGTGCAAAACAAAACCAAGATTTCATCTCACTCCAGTCAAACTGGCAGTTAATAAGCAACAATAAGTATTAATGAGGATGTATAGAAAATTATACACTCATACATTACTGATGGGATTGCAAATTGGTGCAACCACTATAGAAAGCTGTATGGAAATTCCTTAGAAAACTTGGAATGGAACCACCATTTGACCCAGCTATCCCACTCCTTGGTTTAGACTCAAAGGACTTAAAATCAGCTTACTACAGGGACACAGCCACATTAATGTTTATAGCAGCTCAATTCACAGTAGCTAAACTATGGGACCAATTTAAGTGCCCTTCAACAGATAAATGGATAAAGAAAATGTGGTATATATACATGGAATATTACTTAGCCTTAAAGAAGATTCAAATTATGGCGTTTACAAGTTAGTGGATGGAGTTGGAAAATATCATGCTAAGTGAAATAAGCCAAACACAAAAAAACCAAAGGCCGAATGTTTTCTCTAATAAGTGGATGCTGATCCATAATGGGGGGGGGGGCAGGTACAGAAGAATGAAGGAACTTTGGATTGGGCAGAGGGGACAGAGGATAGGAGTGCAGTATAGGTATGGGAAGGATGGTGGAATCAGGTGGACATTATTACCCTATATACATGTATGACTCCACTACCAGTATGACTCTGCACCATGTACAGCCAGAGGAATGAAAAGTTGTGTTCCATTTGTTAAAATGTGTCAAAATGCATTCTATTGTCATGTATAACTAATTAGAACAAATAAAAATAAATAAAATAACTTCTTTGGCAGTTTTAGGTTTATTAATGGACTTTATATCTTTTTACCCATCTTCACTGCAGGCAGGGTTTGGTCAGGATCCACATGGGTTTCATATAAGATTAGCATAAGGAAAATGGAACTTTTTTGCACAGCTTTAACTCTCTTTCTAGCCCTACAGGGTGTCTGTATATGTAGACATAATCCTGTCTAGATTATGGAGAATAACTTAACCTATTGGATCTTCTGAAATTCTTAAAATTCTGTGGAAAGAACTTATTAAATAGCAGAGCTAAGAGAAACCAAGACTATTTTAAAATTGTGAGCTGTATCTGGAACACTTGATCTTGTTTAGAGCTTAGGTGAGGTCTCTCTCTCTTTCTCTCTTTTTTTTTTTTAAGTGTGCTTTCCTTTGATTTCTTGTAATACAATATAACTTATTTTCTTCATTTCTGGTATTTGGATTTTGATAGATATGTTTTTTTTGTTTGTTTGTTTTTTGTTTTTTTTTTTTTGTCTCTGCTTCAGACCCTGGTGAACCTCTGCAGTCATTCTCCATGCAAAAACAAAGGTACTTGTGTTCAGGAAAAGGCAGAGTCCCGGTGCCTGTGTCCATCTGGGTGGACTGGTGCTTACTGTGATGTGCCCAATGTCTCCTGTAAATTGGCAGCCGCCCACAAAGGTGAGCTCTGTCCCTGGGGCTCAAGGTTTTCCCTGAAGTATTGACTGACCAAGGGCATTTTAGGGCTAATAATATTAATCTTGTGGGGTAAGAGGGAAAGGCGGATAATAGTGAATGGGTAAAGCTCTGGAGCAAGGGTAGAGGAATGGGGTTAAAGGTCCCAAAAAGAAATTCTAAGGCATATTCCACTTTTAGGGCTTGTTTATTTTTTAATGCAAATCTGGTATAGAGAGTTGTGAAGAAATAGACAAGAATAAAATTTGCTGATCAGCCAGCTTTGATTCACTTGCTCATGCGCCATTCTGAACAATGTGTGTCTTGTGCTCTTCTGTGATGACTTTTCGTCCCCTGGTTTCCCAGCTGTGCCTGTTGAGCGCTTGTGCCAGCACTCAGGTATCTGTATTGACGCTGGCAACACGCATCACTGCCAGTGCCCGCTGGGCTATACTGGGAGCTACTGTGAGAAGCAGCTTGATGAGTGTGCATCCAATCCCTGCCAGCATGGCGCCACCTGCATTGACTTCCTTGGAGGATACAGATGTGAGGTAAGGATGAATGAGCACAGATCAGAGAGCTCCCAGGAGGTGGTGTGGCTGTTATGAGCACTAGTGTGTCAAATTTAGCTGCTTGTGTCTTATGTATACTACTTATAGATTTTTACTAATCACCATCATAGTGTTTATCAATCCCACTGTTTTTTCAGCCTCCCTATGCAATACATTAGCATTGCCCTAGTAAGATATTTTTAAATTGATCCTAAAAAGGCTTGCTCCAGGATTTGGAACCAACAGCCACTTCCAAGGTGCATTATACACCGTCCCCTGCGCACAGTGGTCCCTGGAACTTCCCTGAATATCAGTTGAGATAGGAGAAGCCACTTTGAGGAATGGCTTTCCTGTTTGGCCCATGTCACCTTTGTCTGCTATCACTGATCAATCAACTGATAATTCTCTCTCAAAAAAAATGTTGCTAATCCTGTTTCCACAGTACCCATGCTAAATGTTACGTGTGTGTATTGGTTGTGTATCTTCAAGGAACATGTCACTGTCTTAATGTATGGGCTAATGGTTAGAGCAAAATGTTAACAAAGCAGCACAGACATGAATTCAATACCAATTCAGACTGCCAAACAACAGAGAAGGCTTTGCTTCTTCACTGTTACCTAGATTGTTTATTTCTTTACAGCCAGTCTGGGACTCATTAACTCAGAAGCCTACCAGTGCCAAACTCAAATGTTTACACGTCCATTTATCTTCAACATAGCCCAGATAAGCAGAATTTTAACTGTTTAGGTGCTACCTGCCTGGTATACTCTGTAAAACTATACCCAACATTTCCTAGTCATAGATGAGATATACCCTAGTCTGTAAAGACCCAGCCAAAGCTGCCCTTAGGAGCTCTCTGACCAGAGACGCCTGCTGTTGGGCTGCTGAGTGACATTGCCTGTACCACTAACCTCCCTTTCTGATCCCCCTCTCTCCAAGAGTTCATTTTTCTTCTTCCTTCACCCTTCTTCCTTTTTGGATGGTCTCATCCCACAAGGGACTTCCCCTACATACAAGCCTGTTGAACTGTTGCTCAAATAAAGGTACTGTTGGGTTGTATTCCTTTACCAATCCTGAATTCCCTCCAATTCCTACATCAGCCACAGCCAGCCAGCGCCACCTTCTTCTGCCCCTACTTCTATCTCAGTCAGTTTTGCACATGTACATGCAGTTTTCTGAACCTGGAGGTCAGTACATGCCATACCTTTACTACCACCTGCACATGCTATTTGACTGAGTCATAGAGTCCTTGGACATATGAAGGAATGCATATATAAAAAATGGGAAAAACCAGTACACAGGAGGAACAAAAGTTTTGCACAGGAATCATATTGAAAACAACCCTCATGATATTCAATCCTTATCTTTAAAGTGGCTTGTTTGGCTGGAAGAGAAGTAAGTAAATACCAGTAAGATGGAGTTTGACCCCACACAGATGGTGAGCAGAGGATGTGGTGGTTCCAGAGAAACATAAAAGAACTGAATGAGAAGTGGGACAGGATCACAGTAACATTTCAGATCTCCCTTGCCTTCGTGGTTTGTCTCCAGTAATGATGCAAAATCTCTTCTCCTTTGCTTCCTCCTGGCAGTGTATTCCAGGATATCAGGGTGTCAACTGTGAGTATGAAGTGGATGAGTGCCAGAATCAGCCATGCCAGAATGGAGGCACCTGCATCGACCTTGTGAACCATTTCAAGTGCTCGTGTCCACCAGGCACTCGGGGTATGAAATCAGCCTTACTCATCTTCCATACATGGCCTTTCTCTAAGTTACAGATCCATTCTTAGTGAAAAAAAAAAAAAAAAACTGACAGTAAAACTAGCTTCACTACAATCATTTAGTTCTGCACCCTAGTAATTCAAATATTTTTTTTCTTTCATTTCTTGCAAGCTCTGCTTCATAGTCTCAATTTGGTCTGGTTGTTTCAAATCTTATTTTTCATAAAACACAGAACATAGAACTGATATAACATTGTAACAAAATTATCCTGGTCAGCAAGATTCCTTGATGCTTCAAGCAAAAGCAGCTACTAATCCCTTGAGTAAATAATACAGCATGTATCTGCTTTGTTTTTTAGCTAGCTGGTTTTTGGTTCCATAGGGTGAGGGAATGAATGAAATGAAAATAGTTGCCTACTTTTATAATTCCAGAGGAGGAAGCTGTTGGTCTAAGGCTGTGCCTACATAAATGCAGAGCATCATTCTGCTGTGGGCATTACCAACAACCTCCAAGCAATTTCCTAGAAAGTAGGAATAAGTATTATTTATTAGAAGAGATCAGTTATGATTGTGTGTATTCTGAGTAAACTGTGAAAAAATGTGAAAGGCCATCAACAATAATGGGAAATTCATTCTCTTCTGTGTCAAAGAGATTGGAAGTTCAGAGAAGTATTTATATTGTCTTACATCTTTGTGTCAATGAATTTTGATAATTTGGTGTCCTAGAGTTCAGAATTTGGCTCAGTTAAGATAGAAAACTACTAGTAGGGTAGTTATTGAAGAATGAGGTTAAAGGGGAAGAGAAAATTTAGGAGAAACAGCCTCTAAATATCTGAAAATTTGTTGTGTGAAAAGGAGAATTGTTCTTTATTCTAGAAATCCATAATTCAAAGAGAAATAGAAGTCAATTCCAGTTCATTATTAATTTATTGCTTTGAATTGTATTGGTTTAGGACAAGCTACAGCTGTGGTGGTAGCTTATTAAACCTCAAATCTAAGAGCTAAACACAAGAGTTATTTTTTTCTGGTTATTCAAATAAACTCTGCTAGGTGTTGTGCTACTTTTCTATATATTTTAGATATGTGGTTTAAAACATTTGGCCTTCAGGGCTTCCACAGGAAAGACAAACTTGCAGAGTCATGTAGCAGCCTTCACTACCTTAGTCTGGAAGTGACATACATCACTATCTTTCACAATGTATTATCAAAAATTATTTAATAATCTCCAGCTGTCTTCAGTGGAGGCTGGGAAATCTGGGAGAATACATATATATTCATCTCTTACTATACCAAGATCTCTTTATTTATTGTCTAAGCCCAAAATAGTTCAAATCATAAGGCAACAAAATTTGTATCTTTTCTAACCCTTTCTTGGTTTTTATAATTGACTGCCTTCCTCCCACCCCATCCCAGCTTTTTGAATATTTTATCCCACTGCTTTTTCACTTCCATGATTTTAATGAGAAATTGGCTTTTATTTGTATTGAAACTCCCTTGTATGGGATATGTCTCTTCTCTCTTCATGTTTTCAAGCTTCTCTTTATCTTTTGGCAATCGAACTATAATAGTGCTGGCATGGATCTCTTTATTCTAGTTTATTAACTAGTATTAACTAGTTTATCCTAGTTAATATTTATTGAATTATTATACCACATTTGCTTGTTTAGATGTGTGGAACAGTATTTATCCTGACTTATCTGGCAATTGGCAAATATATCAGGAGATTCAAGTTCCATAACATCATTATGAGAGTTACCACAATGCCTGTTTTTAATTTGCTATCCTTTTCAACTTTGGATCCTGGCCTGGGTACACTTTTAGTTGTTTAGTTTGAAAACTAACTAACAGTTCTGCCCATCCCTACTATTTTGCTTTAGGCCAAAGTTGCATTTATTTTCATTTGATAGATCTGTTCATTACTAGTAGTTCCATTCTGATGGGAGACTGGGTATTTATGTAAATATATTCTCAGTTGCTAAATATCAAATATTTTGTGAGACTCGAAAGCACATATCAGTTTTGTTTTTACATTATTTTCATTTAACTTCTAAATAGGTGATAAAGTAAAATATGCACATGGACATAGACAAAAATGTATACATGCACACATAGAAAAAGCATGCGTAAAACACATCTTCCCATCCATGTCCCTCTCCCTCCATGCTGAGTTCTCTCTGTGTCACAAACAAGTAATTATCACTTTTAGTTTCTTGTGTGTCTTCCTAGGGTGTCTTTTTTTTTTTTTTTCCTTAAGTATTCTTCAGAATGTCTTTATGAGGCTGGGGATATGGCTCAGTTGGTAGAGTACTTGCCTTGCATGCACAAGGCCTTGGGTTCAGTTCCCAGCACCACAAATAAATAAATAAATAAAAATTAAAATAAGAAAAGAATGTCTTTTATACATGGAAGTCAAATATAAAGTTTTTTTTTTAACTTTGAAGTTGGACACATTTTTAACTTGGAGATATTTTCATATCAAAATATAGAACTTTCTCAAACTTTTTTAATGCTGTAGAATTCCCTTTATTGGTGTACCATATTTCACTTAGCCAGTGCCCTAGTAATAGATATTTGGATTATCTTGCATACATATAATTTTTTAGGAATAGAATTGCTGGATTGGATAATATGTGCATTTATAATTTTAGCTGATATTGCTGAATAACAGTGTATCAGCAAACCAGTTTCTTCTCCAAATCCTTGAACATATTCACATTTTAAGAGTCATTTAGTTTTCTTTATTCCTGTTATTTATCTGATCATAATCTGCTCCCCTTTTCCCATTATGCTATTGATCTTAATAGTTTATAAATTAGTGATCTCTGATATAAAATGAAAATATTTTCTCATTATACTTGTTTTTTATATTTTCATTTTCTTTGTTGAGATTTTTTTCATGAAGACTTTTTACTTTTAATCAGAATGAGTTTGTAATGCTTTTCCATAGCATCTGGATTTAAAAAAAAAAATACTTTTCATTGTCAATGGACCTTTATTTTGTTCATTTATATGCCAAACTGAGAATCGAACCCAGTGCCTCACACATGCTAGGCAAGCACTCTACCACAGAGCCACAGCCTTAGCACCTAGCATCTGGATTTTGAGTCATAGTTGGCAATACCTTCCCCATTTTCCGGTTATAATGGAATTATCATTTTTTTTTAATATTTATTTTTAGTTGTAGTTGGACACAATACCTTTATTTTATTTATTTATTTTTATGTGGTGCCGAGGATCGAACCCAGGGCCCCACATGTGCCAAGCGAGTGCTTGATCTACCACTGAGCCACAACCCCAGCCCTCATATATTTTCTTAATAAAGCTGAAATACTGAAGCACTTTTTCCGTATTACTGCTGATTTTTCCTAATATAATTTACTGAATATTTGATCTTTTACACAATGATTTGAGATGTCACTTTTATCAAATTCTAAATTCCCCTGTGTTTGGGGTATTTTTTTTTGGACTATCTTTTTTTGTTTTATTGTGCTGTTAATTCACCAGCAACTTTGTTTTAATTACTAAGGATATTCTGTATGTTTTCCTTGTTGTAGTTTATTTTTCTATATAATTTTAAAATTAGTTTATCTATTTTAAAAAATTCTGCTGGTAAATTGTTATTGGGGTCACATAAATTTATGAGTTAGTATAGAGAAACCCACTTTATAATGAAGCATCTTCCTACCCAAATCATAGTGTATCTTTTCATTTATTCAGGTCTCCTTTTATATCTCTCAGGACATTTATAAAAGTTGTTTTCATATAGGACAGCATATTCTTCTTAAGATTATTCTTCATGTTTTGCATCTTTTGTAGTTGCTATTGAATATGGAGCCTTAGTTTGCATTTTATTCTTTTTTAAGTCTTGCTTATACTAATGATACTATAAATGCAAGCAATAGGAATATAGAACTTTTTCTTTTGTAACTTCTGAAATTAACCATGAAAGAGTCATTGATTTTTTTGTTTCTTTCTTTCTAAAATATGTTTGAAGATATTCACGTGAGATGACTCATTTACACCTACTATACATTAAAGTTCTGTTTTAGTTAGAATAACCTTTGAACTCTCATCGGGATATTTCTCCTTTATTATTTTAACTAAAAACTTGAAAATATTTATCACTCAATTCAGCTTCAATTTAACCAATATCTTTACAAAGCTATGATCAGTGTATTTACTAAATTATATTGTTTTAACTAATTTTATATTTTAAATTAAAATTAATAAATTAGTGAAAAATTATTGAGTTTTTCCTGAGCTTCTTTTTTTGCCTTTGAGATGGAACAAATAATAGAACCTACTCTATAAGATTCTACTTCTTTGGGTCATGTGGGAGAGATTATGTGAGGCCTAATATATTCTTTCTTTTTCCCATGCTGCTTACCAGGAAGATGGTAGCTGTCTTGGACCAAGAGTGCGCTTTGCCCTGTCCAACCTAAAAGGTTCCACTCCTAAAAGAAGAGTAGTCTCATTAATTGTGAAAATCCCAACAAGGATGGTTGTCTTTTGCTAGAGAGCAGTGATTAAAGGACTTTCATAATTCTTTCCCTCTCCTTTCTCTCCTCCAGGCCTACTTTGTGAAGAGAATATTGATGACTGTGTTGGAGGCCCCCATTGCCTTAATGGTGGTCAGTGTGTGGACAGGATTGGGGGCTACAGTTGTCGTTGTTTGCCTGGCTTTGCTGGGGAGCGGTGTGAGGGGGACATCAATGAGTGTCTCTCCAACCCCTGCAACTCTGAGGGCAGCCTGGACTGCATACAGCTTACCAATGACTATCTGTGTGTCTGCCGCAATGCCTTCACTGGTGAGAACCTTTCCAGCCCCCTGGCCACTCTGCCCCGCGGGGGGCCTTGGTGAGCAGGTTCAGCATGGTGTGACTTATTCTAGAGCCAAGCGAAGCTTTTCCTATGTACAAAAACGACCAGCTTAGTTTAAGATTGCAGTTCTATCATCATTACCATACAGCCCCAGAACTCTTCATCTGAGTAAAAGAGTATTTTGTTTTCAGGAATCTTATATCTAACACTGGTTCCCTGGTCCTGCCTCCTTTGACATTTAATGACTTGAATTACTGGGTAGTTCTTTCACTGCCATCAGGACTCAGAGGAGTTTAGGACCTTCTTAGATGCTTAAGAGAGTGGGTCTGAACTGGGATGTTTAGCCAAAAATCAGTGGATCAGAGTAGGAACAAGAAAGCTGCAGTAGTCACAAGTATGCCCTGCCCTGCTAAGGCTTGGCCTCGCTCCTAGTCTTTTCTCAAGCTTTATTTTTTTCCACCACAGGATATAATGATGACCAAGCCCTGCCCCAGAATAGGGACTTTATCAGCACTTATTAGTCCACTTCTGAAGAAGGGCAGCATGGTGACTTTTGGGGACTTAAAAATAGTTGAATGCATTTAGATGTGGCTAGATCACCAGATACTCAGATTTAAATCTGTCTTGCATTTTCTGGAGTCTGTAGTTGTATCTCCCATGTTGAGCATGTTATCATGATAGGCTGTAGTAGTCTATTTACTAGTCATTTGGCAAGTGGGATACTACTGCATCCCCAACCCATCTCTAGCCGGCCTTCTCCCTTCTTTCCTCATTCCCTTCTTCTCTTCATCCTTTCTTCCTTCCTTCTTCACTGCCTCTCTCCCTTTCTTCCTTCTTTCCTTTCAGTTTTAAAGATATGCTGCCTTAAATAATCTTGGAATTTTACAAAGAATGGGAGGGACTTTGAAATATGGAAGCTATCTGGATGCTATAATCGCAAAAAAAAGAAACAGTCTACTTAGTGAGTCAGTGTGGGGCATGGAAAGAATATGAATAGTCTGTCTACAGGCTCATATTGGCCCCAGTGTGCTTGGGAAGCCAGAGAAGCAAAGATGGCTCCAGTTTCTTTCATTGCCTCTGCGGATGTTTTTACCTGGAAACAATGACAAGCATACAAAGGAAGGGGAAAACAGAGAAGAAAGGTATAGAGATCCACCTTGAATGATTATTCCACTGCCAGGAAGTAGAGTTTGTGCTTATTCCACACTTGTGAGTGAAAGGAATCCCTTGAACTGCAATGGCAGTGAGATGTTGTTGCTGAGCGAGAGAACAGCAGACCCCTGAGTACTGTGTCTTTGTGATACCTGTTCTTGGTCAGTGTCTGCCACTGTGATTTGGAAAGTCAAACATTTGTAACTCTGGTTTCTTAATTCTGAATGGCCAAAAGTGCTACTACTTTAATTTTTTAAAAATCTAAATGACCACAATCCAGATGAGCCCATCTCCTACTATTTGCCAAGAGACCTCAGCTGAGCCCCATGTCCCTTCTATGAGTCCAGTTGCCTGGTTCACTTTCTGGTGGAGCCAGATGTCCTTTGGCTTAGAAATATTTCTAGAGAAAGTCAACTCTGGGATAATGAAGCTGTATTTTAGGGTAAGACCAGTTAAATTACAGAAATGCCAAAATAATTGAAAAGAGACCTCATAGAAAGAAATTCTCTGTAAACTGTCAATGCCTGGTTAGATACATTGGTCCTGGTGGAGATTCTCTTATGAAGTAGAAATATAACAAAATGGGGTATAAAGTTTGTTGAACAGAAGTTGGTAATTAGAGTCACTTCTCATATGCATCCTTTTAGGGTTTGGTTTGGGGATGTGGCTGCTTGTGCTTTATTGTTCAGATGAGAAAGATGAAGGAATTGGTGTGAGCCAGTGAGGGCATCATGTTGAGGTCCATCAAGTGTCTTTCATGTTGAGGTCCATCAAGTGTCTTGCCTTCTCATATCCCTGGAGGCTTAGAACTGAATTCTCATACCTCTTTCTCAGTCTGTGGCTGATTCCCATCCCAGTGGGGTTCTGTTCAGTAACTTGACCTTACTATTTCTGCCTTTTAAAACTGTGTTATTGTTGTTTTTTCCCCTGCCTTGAGGCCGTCACTGTGAAACCTTCATGGATGTGTGTCCCCAGATGCCTTGCCTGAATGGAGGGACTTGTGCTGTGGCCAGCAATGTACCTGATGGCTTCATTTGTCGCTGTCCTCCAGTGAGTGGCCTGATGCTGATTTAAAGAACATTCTCTCTTCCATATGATTTATGACAAAACTGAGATTAAATCTGGGTTTTTCAAGTTCCTTAATGGGGAGTTTTCTCAATTTCACCTCCTTCAGAAGAAAGCACTTTAGGCCTTCCCAGAAACTATGAGTTTCCCAGTCTATGACTAAAAGTTTCCCTTTGGAACACTAAGGGAAAACCACAAGAAGTGATGGAATGTCCCCTTAAAGTAGAGGTACTGTCACTGGCTCTGTGGTTCCACGCCAGAGCAGTCTTACTGCCCTGGTTGGGTGAAACTATTCTGCTTATGTTGTTCCTTAAAGCAGAAAGCAGCTTAATTTCAGCCATTTGTTGTGCAAACTCTTGCCATAGCCAAAAAGTTCCCTAAAAGAGAAGTCATTATGTGTGTGGAGACACCCAAAAGAAACCTGACTAGTAACCTTGACTTGGGCTGAGCTTGATGTGGAAGTCTTCTAGGGATTCAAAACTTCCAACAGGACTCCCCGACCCCTACCCAAAGTCATTATAGAAATGATCTAATAATGATTAGAGAAGGTGGACTTAATTTCTAGAAGTAAGCTCTTAAAGTGAGAGAATTCTACATTAATCTCATGGAACCTTCAGCTCTTATCCACTGGCTCCTCAAACTAGATTGAGGATGCTATATGAAGGGATCTAACCAAGTGTCTGTCTAGTCTTTGTCTCCCTAGAGGTATGGAAGAGAGGGGGTTAGGAGCAAGAATAGGGCAAGTCTTAGGTCTGCCTGCCATCCTCATTTCTTCACCACCTTCCACAGGGCTTCTCCGGGGCAAGATGCCAGAGCAGCTGTGGACAGGTGAAGTGTAGAAAAGGGGAGCAATGTGTGCATACCGCCTCAGGACCCCGCTGCTTCTGCCCCAATCCCCAGGACTGTGAATCGGGCTGTGCCAGCAGCCCCTGCCAGCATGGGGGCAGCTGCTACCCTCAGCGCCAGCCTCCTTATTATTCTTGCCACTGCTCTCCACCATTCTGGGGCAGCCACTGTGAACTCTACACGGCCCCCACCAGCACTCCTCCTGCCACCTGCCTGAGTCAGTACTGCACTGACAAAGCTCGGGATGGCGTCTGCGATGAGGCCTGCAACAGCCATGCCTGCCAGTGGGATGGAGGTGACTGTTCCCTCACCATGGAGAACCCCTGGGCCAACTGCTCCTCCCCACTTCCCTGCTGGGATTACATCAACAACCAGTGTGATGAGCTGTGCAACACAGCTGAGTGCCTGTTTGACAACTTTGAATGCCAAGGGAACAGCAAGACATGCAAGTAAGGGCTCCAGGCTCTGCAGAAGCTGAAGGGACTGTCACTAACACTCCTTGGTTTCTCGTTCTTGCTCCTAACCACTCCAGTGCTTCCACCCAAGCTGCCTCCACTTTTCAGATGGTGCCAGCCTTGTCTCGTCACAGCCACCTGCGCTCTCTCTCGATGACAGAGGGATGCTCATTGCATAACCATCCTTTCTTTGCCTGTCTTTGCCTTCTCACCTGCTGCTCTTTGACCTTTGGGGGGAAATAACATTTGGAAGTGTTATTTCCTACCCTTAGGCAGCCTCTCAAGTAACCTGCCTACAGGATGGATGAAAAGGTCTGTACCTCTCTCTCTCTTCACCAATTCCTTTCCCTTAGACTGGTTTTCCACATCTAAATTTATCTGGAAGCATGAGCTAGATTAGGTCTTTTAAGATTCCTGCTCTCTGTTCCAGTTAGAGAATGCTTTATGGTCAGTATTGTAACTCTCCTATTAACCATTGCATCTAGCCCTAGTTAATTCTCAATAATCTTTGTGAGGCATAGGTATTGTTAATGATCTTTCATATATGAGAGAACTGAGGTATCAAAGGTTAAAGAACTTTCCAAAAGCACACACAGTACCAATGACTCCTACTCTTTTCACTGAAGTACATGGCCAATTGTACCAGATGATAGAGTTATCAAGGGATGGGGGTAGGGGTGGGAGAAGAGAGTGTAGCAAATGATTGTGAACATTTATGTTTGGGGGTCCTAATTCCTTTTCCTAGTATTTGAAAGAGATTATACGAGTTAGATCTAGTATCCTCTATGGAACACCCCCTTCCCCTGCTTACTTTCCGAAGTTGCAGTCGCTCCTGAGAGGGAAAGAAATGGGCCACACTGGTTCTCTGTCAGCCTTTGATGGTTCCGAGTCTAGAGCCATCTTTGGCACCTTTTACTTTCTAAGGCTCTTTGTTACCTCATTTAAGGGGAGCAGTGGATACAAAGTAGAGGAAACATTAACCAGGTTGACTTTGGTTTCACATGTGCAGCTTTGGTTAAAAATCTGAATGAGCAAGAGTATGAGTTGCATAGGAGCCCCCATGTGCCTAATGTGCACAGTGTTGTTCCCCATTCAGGGAACAGTCAGTGATACTGAGTGGCATAGACTGAATGCACTCCACAGTGTCAATGACAGAAAATTCAAAGAAGGCTTCACAGGCCATATGGGTCCTGATATAGGCCACAAAAGATAGGTAGCAAAATCCACAGTAGTTCCAAGTGGAAAACAAAATGAAGCTATGTCTAATTTGAACCCCTTTCCCCGTTCTTTCTCTTCTTTGCTTAGGTATGATAAGTACTGTGCAGATCACTTCAAAGACAACCACTGTGACCAGGGATGCAATAGTGAGGAGTGTGGCTGGGATGGGCTGGACTGTGCTGCTGATCGGCCCGAGAACCTGGCGGAGGGTACCCTGGTCATTGTGGTGTTGATGCCCCCTGAACAACTGCTCCAGGATGCCCGCAGCTTCTTGCGGGCACTGGGCACCCTTCTCCACACCAATCTGCGCATTAAACGGGACTCACAGGGGGCCCTCATGGTATACCCCTATTATGGTGAGAAGTCAGCTGCCATGAAGAAGCAGAAGATAACACGCAGGTCTCTCCCTGATGAGCAGGAACAAGAGGTGGCTGGGTAGGTATCTGGTTTCTGAACTTGTTAAAGGTGAATTCTGTAAAGCTGAGCATTTTGAGATACAGCAGAAATTATAACTCAGCCTATAAAAATACAAAGCTTAGGCAAATAGAAAAGCCCATTGCTTAAGACAAGCCCATTATCCCAGTACTTTTGTTTAAGGATAAAGATTTGCCCTGATCTTGAAAAAGCAGGTGGACTCAAGCAAGTGGAAGGCAAGATGTTGGGGAGGCCTTCTTAAATGCCGGAACTTTTTTCCAGAGTTGCCTCAAAACCCTTTATTAGCAACTCCTCTCTTGTATTAGTCATTGAGTTATTTACAAGACTTTTTACTTAATGACATGTCTCTTTGACAAGGGCAATAATCTTCATTTGTTCTGTCATTCATACCCCACTATTTGTTGGTATATCCCACAATTTTTTCAACCCTTTAGCTAATGAAATATGAATACAAAAATATGGGAGTAGTAGGGCCTCAAATGTACAGGGGCATGCTTTTAGTGTAGCACTCAGTGCCACCAAATAGGTGGGAAGGGATGGAAGAAGACCACTGAAGCCTTTGAGAGGAGGGCACTGAAGGCCAGCCTCCCCAGCTTCCTCACTTAGCTTTCATTGCCTCAGCCAGAAGCCTTAGGTCAGCCAGACTAAGGAAGGTGAGACATTCTTTTGGTGGGAATAAGTGTTTAGGATCTGAAGGGACAGTGTCCTAGTTTCTGAGATCTTTCTGAAGGCAGCATCCCAGAGGTGAATAGTCTGATGCTGAGAGGAGGAAAGAAAGTTTATATAACCCTTCTGACTCAACTTGCTGGAACTCCCTATTCTATCTTCCATTTCCTTTCTTCCTTTTTGCCCTTGGCATCCCACAGCTCTCAGGTGTTTCTGGAAATTGACAACCGCCAGTGTGTTCAAGACTCAGACCAGTGCTTCAAGAACACGGATGCAGCAGCAGCTCTGCTGGCTTCTCATGCCATTCAGGGGACCCTATCGTACCCTCTTGTGTCTGTTGTCAGTGAGTGGCATTGGTGTTAAGGGGAAAGGTCGGGTGGAGAGGTCAAATGGCCCTCTAAATGAACTTCAGGTTGCTATCAAGAGGTCGATGGTTTATATAACAATATCCGTTTCTCTGGACTTTCAGGTGAATCCCAGCTTCCAAGACGCACTCAGCTACTTTATCTAATTGCTGTTGCTGTTGTCATTATCTTGTTCATTATGCTACTGGGGGTAATCATGGCAAAACGAAAACGTAAGCATGGCTCCCTCTGGCTGCCTGAAGGTTTCACCCTGCGGCGAGACTCCAGCAATCACAAGCGTCGTGAGCCAGTGGGACAGGATGCCGTGGGGTTGAAGTAAGAGGGTTGGCCAACAAGCCGCTATCCATAGTAATAAGCAGAAATGAATAGAAAAGCATGTTTTATTGAATCATGATTTTTAACTTCTAAGCTCTGGCCATTAATCACAATGAACAAGGTTCTGAATGACCCATGAGTGACTGAAACTATAGTGTCAGAGTCCGCAGGTGTAGTCATGTGAAAGCACTCTGTGCTGTCACATGGTGCTCAGCTTCTATGTGGCGGCACACTTTTGTTGTAAGCTCTTTCTCAGTGGGAAGGGAAAAGATGGGTACTCTGAAATGTCATAACTCTCTGGCCCATGACCTTTATGTCAGAGATTATTACCCTTAGAAGTAGGTGGGGAAAGTGTTTAAAACCACTCTATTTATTAATGCTGTAACCTCTGTTTTTGTTTCTCCCCTTTATGATTGTATCAGAAATCTCTCAGTGCAAGTGTCAGAGGCTAATCTAATTGGTTCAGGAACAAGTGAACATTGGATGGATGATGAAGGACCCCAGCCAAAGAAAGCCAAGGTAAGCTGGCTGCAGTAAACCACCATCATCAGTCATCACTGGATCACTTTTCAAATTTCTATTATTTGATTCTAGAGTGTTCTAAGTGGAAGGAAAAGGTGGTCACGTTTATGTGTTGCCCAGACAGGTGACTCTCTCAGCTTCTCACAAACAGAGGGAAACTTAGGACATTAATGACCTTGGGTTACCTAGTCATTTTAGAATGTTTTCACGACCTTCTAATAAAACATGCTTTCTTCCTTCGTATCATGCTGTTAGTTGAGTCAGAACTGTTGTGTGATCGGTTTCTTTCATGACTAGATCTCTTTGGGCACCTCTTCTGTAAGAAAAGATGGAATTAACAGTAAAGAAAGCCAGTGGCTACAGGCTTTAGAGGCTCCACATCTTGAGCCCAGGAAACTAAAACCTCACAGAGCAAGAGGTAGATTGGGTTGGAGGCAGATGTGATATTCTTCAATCTTTTCCTGAGTGCTTATTCTATGCTGGATACTATATTGGGAAACAGGCTAATTAGACCTGTCCATTCTGGTAGAGACTGTCACATAGTACGTGTAAGTACTTCACATACTCAGTGAAGTAATGGTAAACAGAGTGTGCTAAAACGACACTCACCTACAAGAGGACTTAATTTCTATTTGAAGGGTAGGTAGCAGTTAGTCAAACAAAGAATGGGAGAAAAACCATACCAGGCAGAGGGAAGGACACAGGGCAGGGGCCAAAAGCAAGAGTATGTTGAGCTTGGGATGAAGAGGTGGGGAGAATTATCCAGATGATGCAGGAGAGCTGAGCAGGAACCACATCATGAAAGCAGTGGATAGTTGAAGTGATGAATGATATAGAGGATCGGAGCAGTATATCAGTCAGCTTTTTCACTGCTGTGACTAAAAGACCTGACGAGCAATTTTAGAGGAGGAAAAGTTTATTTGGGGGCTCATGGTTTCAGAGGTTTCAGTCCATAGACAGCCAGCTGCATTCATTGGATCAGCCCTATTCCTTGGGGCTCAAGGTGAGGCTGAACATCATGGTTGAAGTGTGATGGAAGGACACAGCTTAAGACATTACACCAGGAAGCAGAGAGAGCTCTGCTCAACAATGGCAAAATATATACCCCAAAGGCATGTCACCAGGGTCCTACCTCCCCAAATCTAAACTTTCTTTCACTGACTTACACATGAGCTTTTGGGGAATACATATCTAAACCATAACAAGCAGGAAGAGATAGAAAACTGGATGGAAGTTAAAAGAAATTGTGGGAGACTAGACCAGCAGTCAGCAGCTTCTACTGGGAGTCAGATTGGTAGGAAGTATTGTTTCCCCTCCTAGGCTGAAGATGAGGCTTTGCTCTCAGAAGATGATGACCCCATTGATCGACGGCCATGGACACAGCAGCACCTTGAAGCTGCAGACATTCGTCGCACACCGTCACTGGCTCTCACTCCTCCTCAGGCTGAGCAGGAGGTAGATGTGTTGGATGTGAATGTCCGGGGCCCAGGTTAGTACCTCAAGCCTTTCCCACTTCACTAGGCAGTGCCTGCCTTGGCTCTGTATGATTGTCCTATGTTTGTTTCATTTGGCCATATGCCCCCTGCCAATTTCATGGGTATAGAATCAGCTTGAGGAAATGATTGTTTAAGGAATACAGGCAAGTAGAACTTACGGACTCATAAGAAAGGGAAGTATTTCACATTGCTGTATATAAAGCATGTTGAGAAGAAATAGGCTGATTAAATGGATTTGATTCTCCAAGGATACAAAAATAGTACCCCAAAGCAAAGGACAGAGAATCAGTTTAGTTCCTACCTTATGTATATAATTCTGTTAATATTGGATACTATAAAATGTTGTCCAGTTTAAATTAGCCTAGCACTTAAACTTGAACAGAGCAGCTTATTTAACTTAGAGAAAGCTGCCAGCTCAGAAGGCTCTTTCATTCCCATTATTCTTTACAGAAAAGACAGTATCAGAGGAAAAGCTGGTGAAAAATATAGAACTTATCACCAGTTATTACAAGAAATACAAGAAATTGACTTCCCCTAAACATAATGTTACTCAAATAGAAGTATTCCAACAATAGGGTTAACTTCCTTCTATTCATTGAATACTTTCTGGAACTTTCCTCTTCTACAGATGGGTGCACCCCACTGATGTTGGCTTCTCTCCGAGGAGGCAGCTCAGATTTGAGTGATGAAGATGAAGATGCAGAGGACTCTTCTGCCAACATCATCACAGACTTGGTCTGCCAGGGTGCCAGCCTTCAGGCCCAGACAGACCGGACTGGTGAGATGGCCCTGCATCTTGCAGCCCGCTACTCAAGGGCTGATGCTGCCAAGCGCCTCCTGGATGCAGGTGCAGATGCCAATGCCCAGGACAACATGGGCCGCTGTCCTCTCCATGCTGCAGTGGCAGCTGATGCCCAAGGTGTCTTCCAGGTAAAGAAGCCAAAAAGAATGTGTTTGGATAATGAAAATCTGGTATAGATCTACAATATTTTATTTTTGTTTAGGCATTTAATATCTAATTGAAATCATTCAGTAAGTCTTCAAGAGGTTAGTCATGCTTGCTAGATGGGAAAGAAAGAAAAGAGAGGCAAGCCAACTGACCTGCTCTAGCTAGCCATATAGTGACAGAACTAACAGCAGGTTGTACCAGTCTTCTGATTCTTAGCAATATTTTGATGTGCAAAGATGCTTCCAAATGCACAGATCAGAAGGGAATGAAACCTGTTCCAAAGCCTTTGACTGGTGTTAACTGCTCTAGCTCTCTGGGTTTCCAGCTGCTCATTGGCACTTTTCTTAATCTGACTTGACAGTGTTCTCCTCATGCCCCTTTATTTTAGCCTTTTGAGGACATTAGAAGCATTCTAAATCTCCTTTGTCTATATACTGTAATTGAAGTTGTGATACTTCCCCACATTTCTTCTGCTTTCCTTAGAAAGTAGAGGTACCTCACTTTATGTGGGCCGTTATGTCTTGATGAGTCATTTATTGGTTCATCCATCCTTTCCTTTTTTTTTTAATTACTTTTTTTCATCCTTTCATTTAACAAATATCATTGGTTGACCATGGTAGAATCTTGGACACAAAAATAACAAGTCTCTACCTGCCCTTTAGGAACTTACAGATTTGCCTCAGTTCTGGCTCTTATTTCTTCTCTTAGTTTCATTATTTTTCCTCTCCAAGTGACTGTTTTCTGTACTCCTCTTCTAGATTCTGATTCGCAACCGAGTAACTGATCTGGATGCCAGAATGAACGATGGTACTACACCCCTGATCCTGGCTGCCCGCCTGGCTGTAGAGGGAATGGTGGCAGAGTTGATCAACTGCCAAGCAGATGTGAATGCAGTGGATGACCATGGTAGGGACAAGAGGCAGGAGTTGGGATTCTTACCTGCAAACCATGCCTTTAAGGAGGAGAATCATTAATTATTAATCCTTCTCTGATCCGAATCCATTAGAGATTGACCCATTCTTTCATTTATGAATTCATTCATTCTTCTTCACCATATCATGTTCAGAGACCTGGGCCAGTAGGGGTCCCTAGATTATGTGAAAAGGGAGACTTTTTATAGGGTTTTCGAGCCTCAAAGAAGGCTCATGAAAGGTTCACCTGTGTGGGTTCCTAGGTACACCGCTTTTTAAAAATTTTTAATATTTATGTTTTAGTTGTAGTGGACACAATACCTTTATTTTTTATTTATTTATATGTGGTGCTGAGGATCGAACCCAGGGTTTCGCACATCTAGGTGAGCACTTTACTGCTGAGCCACAACCCCAGCCCTGGTACACCACTCTTGATAGAAAAATGTATTAAAGTTTATTTCATAGGAGGGGAGGTCTTCAGTCTGTGAGCAGGTCTTCAGTCTGTGAAGGGTAGATTCTATTATGTGGAGGTCATGGATACCACATGCAAGTGATCCTGTTACCTGCCTCTGTCTAATGGCTGGGAAGCCTATATTGAAGTCTTCCTAGAACAGAGGGAAAGGAAGATATTACTTTCTTCTCTGTTGGGCCCCATGGATAATTGGCCTCCTGCTGATGTCTATGGAGTTCAGGGTTTCCCTGTACAAGTCAATTGGTGCTTCCTTTCAAAAGGAGTAGGATGCTTATAAAAAATGTTTTTCCTCTGCAGGAAAATCTGCCCTTCACTGGGCAGCTGCTGTCAATAATGTGGAGGCGACTCTTTTGCTGTTGAAAAATGGAGCCAACCGAGATATGCAGGACAACAAGGTATAGTCTGTAAGCTGGAAGCTTGAGGATGCTCATAGCAGTGCCTCACTTATTTATAAAGCCCTTCCCTTTTCTCCAAATTGTTTCTTTTGTGATGAGTATAAAAGAGGCAGGCTGGGCAGGAACTGGGTGCCCATCAAGCAGAGAGTTTGATGAAGGTCCTCTCTTCTATTAGTCACACTTTTCTCATATTTGTTTGATTTTCCTCCCTACTGTTCTTTTTTTCTGTTCTTGGATACCATGATGTTTTCCTGTTTGATTTTCCCCTATGAGTATTCTGTCATGCTTCCCTTACCTCACTCATCTTCTCTCGTTTGCCTCCTCTTTTCCTTTATCTTAGTTCTTTCTTCATGTGTTATTCTCTTCTCTTTTACTCTTTCCCCTGTTTTTAATTTTTTTTAGTTGTAGGACACAGTACCTTTATTTTATTTATTTATGTGATGCTGAGGATTGAACCCAGTGCCCCACACATGCAAGGCAAGTGCATTATCACTGAGACACAACCCCAGCCATATTTCCCATTTTTACTTTAGTTTTTTCTCTTCCTACCTTCCTTATTTGTAACTGTATTTCCTTTTAGAACCTTATGTTGATAAGCTCAGTTCTCTTTTAAGTGAGCCTTTGGCTCAAGGGCATGTTTTATTTCATGAATTCCTCACTGAGGAGGTGCTGCCCGTAGGAGGGAATATTGGCTCTTGGTGAAAGGTGAAATAAGCTTATACATTTTATATATAAATCACAGGTATACATTCAGCACATAGGTAGATAGACAGCATGCCTGTGGTATTAAAATCTCATGGGGGAGGCACTTAGGGAAAATATATCTAAGGGGGTTGAATTTAAAAAAAGAATCAGTAAGACTGCTTGTATCAAGAGTGTTATTAAAAATGTTTGGTGTGGGTCTTTTCTGTAGGAAGAGACACCTCTGTTTCTTGCTGCTCGAGAGGGGAGCTATGAAGCAGCCAAGATCCTGTTAGACCATTTTGCCAATCGCGACATCACAGATCACATGGATCGTCTTCCCCGGGATGTGGCTCGGGATCGCATGCACCATGACATTGTGCGCCTCCTGGATGAGTACAATGTGACACCGAGTCCCCCAGGCACCGTGCTGACTTCTGCTCTCTCACCTGTCATTTGTGGGCCCAACAGGTCTTTCCTCAGCCTGAAGCACACACCGATGGGCAAGAAGCCTAGACGGCCCAATGCCAAGAGTACCATGCCCACTAGCCTCCCTAACCTTGCCAAGGAGGCCAAGGAAGCCAAGGGGAGTAGGAGGAAGAAGTCTTTGAGTGAGAAGGTCCAACTGTCTGAAAGCTCAGTGACTTTATCCCCTGTTGATTCTTTAGAGTCGCCTCACACATATGTTTCTGACACCACATCCTCTCCAATGATCACATCCCCTGGAATCCTACAGGCCTCACCCAACCCTATGCTGGCTACTGCCGCCCCTGCTGCTCCAGTCCATGCTCAGCATGCACTGTCTTTCTCTAACCTGCATGACATGCAGCCTTTGGCTCCTGGGGCTAGCACTGTGCTTCCCTCTGTGAGCCAGTTGCTCTCCCACCACCACATTGTCCCCCCTGGGAGTGGCAGTGCGGGAAGCTTGGGTAGACTACATCCAGTCTCTGTCCCATCAGATTGGATGAACCGTGTGGAAATGAATGAGACCCAGTACAATGAGATGTTTGGCATGGTCCTGGCTCCTGCTGAAGGCACCCACCCTGGTGTACCTCCCCAGGGAAGGCCACCTGAAGGGAAGCATATCACCACTCCACGGGAGCCCTTGCCCCCCATTGTGACTTTCCAGCTCATTCCCAAAGGCAGCATTGCCCAACCAGCTGGGGCTCCCCCGCCTCAGTCCAGCTGCCCTCCAGCTGTTGCAGGTTCCCTACCCACTATGTACCAGATTCCAGAAATGGCCCGTTTGCCCAGTGTGGCCTTCCCCACTGCCATGATGCCCCAGCAGGATGGGCAGGTAGCTCAGACCATTCTCCCAGCTTATCATCCTTTCCCAGCCTCTGTGGGTAAGTATCCCACACCCCCTTCACAGCATAGTTATGCTTCCTCAAATGCTGCCGAGCGAACACCCAGTCATGGTGGTCACCTCCAGGGTGAACATCCCTACCTGACACCATCCCCAGAGTCTCCTGACCAGTGGTCAAGCTCATCACCCCACTCTGCTTCTGACTGGTCAGATGTGACCACCAGCCCTACTCCTGGGAGTGCTGGAGGAGTTCAGCGGGGACCAGGGACACACATGTCTGAGCCACCGCACAGCAATATGCAGGTTTACGCATGAGTCTGCCTCCATTGCAGAGACAGAACTGCCTATTGTGAATGCTGCTGAGGAACATATGAAGGTCATCCGGAAGAGAAGTGAAGAAATCTCTGTAACCAGCTTTTGGAGGCAGGAGAGAGAAGACCATCTTTTCAAAGAAGCAATTTATGGGCTTCACTGAATATCTGCAAAGTTTCAGGGGAAGAACTTGGTTCCTTTTAATCTCTTGCCCACCAAGTCAAGTTCATGGAAATGCAAGATGAATGCAGCCCTTGGGGCCATGTTTACTCTCTTCTATTTGGAGAATAGGATGGATGCCTTTTGTAGCCAGGACGTTCTTGCAGTTTGGACTGCATTTTAAGCCCTGAGGGCTTCTGCTACATCCATGAGAAGATTCTACACTAGAGTCCAGTTGGGAATTGTGCCCTGGAATTCTGACTAAGTTGACCTATCTCATCTTCTCAGCTTGGAAATTCTTTTGCTTCATTTGGTGCTTTCCTTTTTTGCACCTTTCCATGGTTGTAGCCTACCAGCATATTAGAGGGCAAGACTTTGTGCTTTGAATCATTCCTGCCCTGGAAAGCAACTTCATCCTCCCTTTCCCCTCCCACTTCCTCAGCACCCCTCGGAGTCTCACAGGGTTTACTTTGGTTATGGTTCTCAACATAAACCTTTCAAGTATGTTTCTGTAAAAAAAAAAAAATGAACATGTTGCATTCTACGTATATCATTCCTCAAGAGAGAAGGGGAACAAAATATTTTTCTTTGAATAGATTTTGGGGGCAGGAGATCCCTTCAGGAGGCTGCACCTTAATTCTCTTTCTTGCATGCAGAGCTGCATAGAAAGCTCACCAGGATGAAGGATACGGAGTTAATTGTTTTCTACTTGTGGACCTAGTCAGTGTCAAGTTTTATCCTCGGAAGCCTAGGTACTATAACCATACTCCCCTTTTTTGAAACCAGAAAAAGAGCCAGAATGTGGGAATGACCAAGACATAAGCTAACTCATGGAAGAAGCAGTGACCTGGAAGAAGCAGTTACCGCCCCTCCACTTGGGATACCAAGCATCCCATCAACTGCCAGCATGAATCACATTTGTTTGTCCTGGATCTTAGGATGATAGGTCTACTTCCCTCCCTCATCCAGCAGGTGAAGTCAGTCTTTGCTGTTGAGCCTTTCCTTCCATACATCCCCACAGAAGAAAATGTCTCAAACAATTTGTCCTTGCCATTTAGGACTGAACTTTCCTCAGCTCAAGGGACCCAGTGACAGTCATCTTCCTTTGATCACAGTCTGTTTCCTGATTTTCTTTGAGAGCAGGAGCCTGTTTACCAGTTCCCCTCACACTGTGCAATCTGAGTTCCTAGTGCACCCAGTAGGTTCTCACTGGACTGTGTCCACTGCACTGTGTTCCAGCAGGGCATGGAGAGTTGGACTAGTTTCCTAGGGGACAGCTGTAAGGCTGCCTTTGCCAGCTTTTGCTGTCATTTCTTTTGCTCTGAAGCAGTCATGACATTGCCCTTTGGAAGACTAATATAGAAACTTCCCAGGGACCTTTCCTTTGCTAGAGTCACTTTGTAAATGATGACAGATTTCATGCTTTTCATTGTCACCCTCATGTTCTGATTATGATTGCACCTCACCTGAATCTGTTCTCTGAATTATGGTCTTGATGACTTGACTCTCCATCAAGATGAGAAACAATTTAGTCAGCTATAGAAACAGAATGGTTTTCTTCCTCTTCTCCTTGGGTCAATTAATAACTGGCCCAACGGCCACATTGCCACTTCAGTACTATGATGCCTGTGACACCTGGAAAATTAGTTCTTCTGGGGCATTTTGTATATATTAGTAGGGATTTCCTGTTCTGTTTTGGTTTAACAACAGTCCTCATTCATGCAGTGCCTGGGGGTGTTCACCAGTGCTTCCCACTGACCTCATTTATCTGTCTGTGGCTCCCCATGGAAGTCCTTTGTGTCCATTGGCATAGCAGTCTACAAATAGTGTTTTTCCGTCCCTCCAAGTTCATTGAATCAACAAAAGTAATTAGTTCTGACCTGGTACATGAAGATTGTTTGTTTTTTTATTCTTTCATATGACAGCATTCTGTCAGTCACTTTAGTGGTGTGTAAACATTTTATCATTCCAAATGGTGACTCTTTCCTTGGGCCAGTTTATTAATCCAGCACCTATCTGATGCATGGACCATTCTGGACCACTCCACATCTACCCCTCACTGCCCTCCTGCTCCATATCCCTACTGCTTGAAAGTATCAGCCTCTGATCCAATTACTGGATCTTTTAAATCCTTCTCCTTCTCCAAGCACAATGTAAGACTGACTTCCATGTTTTTCCTCTTTGGGATACTTTTCCTCTTTGGGTTTGTGGGGAAGGAATGTGAAAGCTGCCATTATAGACAAGAGGCTTCAGGGGTAAGGACAGCACTGCCTTTCAAATGTTTTACCAATCTCACATCTTAAGAACCATTGAGTTATATAGTTTCTACTAAAAGGGAAGGTAAGATGGATAATCACTTCTCATTTGGATTCTCAATTGGAGACAAGATTTATGGAACTCTTTTATGCCATGCATAGATTCCCCCCTGTCCCCCCACCCCCGCTTTTGGTTTATTTTTATTTTTATAAATTCATTCTTTCTTTGACTCCTTGTCTGCCTGCCTTTGAGGATAGGTTTGTTGTTGTTGTTTTCTTACTTGTGTTTTGTTTTAAATATCTTTTTCTGACTTACATGATGGTGGGAGAGGGAAAGGCTTGAGGGAAAGTGAGATCAGAAGTTAAGGACTTTGGTGTAAGCAATCAGTTGTGATGTTCAGTCCATTATATCATTGTTAAATTTGCCAGTTTGTAATTCTTGCATAGAAAAGAACCAGAGGTGTAGTGTCGTGTTGGCACATGGTTTGGGGATGTGGGTCTTAACTGATACATTGAGTGATGACTCTTTGGGAGGAGACATTTATATGTCCCAAGGCCCCCACCAATAACTGTTTGGTTTCAACTTCTTTGTGTAAATTTCTCTTAAAAGTGATATTTTATCTGTGTGTATGAGAAACCCAATAACCAATAAAATGACCGCATATTCCTGACTATACATGGTAAGGAAAGTGCACGCTTTGTTTTTACTTTTCAAAGTTTCATTCTAAAAGTAGTTAAGGTGAAATTTATATGAAAGCATTTTTATCACAAAATAAAAAGGTTACATGTCAAGCTCAGTAGTATTGCATTTTTTTTTTAATTTTCCAGTCCTGTATCCCTGTCCTTGTGATTATATCATGATGTCATAATTTGGTGAGAGAAAAATAGTTTTTCTTTCATTGTGAATCCTACAGAGCCTAACTGGGCTGCTTTTTTGTGGTCTTCTTCTTCTTTCTCTAATCAGTTCATAAATAAATGTTTTTGAGGGAAAACTTTCCATCAAATCAGAAGCACCATAATACTGAGTCATAATACTTCCATGCATCAAGGTACTTTAATGCTCCCACCACAGCCAGTGAGCAGTGGACAGTTGCTCAGGACAAAGCACCTTCCAGTGGAAATGGGGTGTGTTTGTTGAAGCAAGAATTGTTAAGATATAAATAATAATGAAATAGTATCAGAACCATTGTTTTGTAATATTATTCCTCAAATTAAACTTTGTATAGAACATGGCATATAGTATTACAAAATAGTATTTTGTGCATAAAGTATTTAACATGTTCACATTTGGGGCTGGGGCAGTAGCTCAGTGACAGAGCACTTGCCTAGCATGTGTGAGGCACTAGGTTTGATCCTCAGCACCACATAAAAATAAACAAATAAAATAAAGGTATTCTGTCCATCTACAATTACAAAAAAAATTAAAACAAAACATGTTCACATTTGGACATTTACCTATTATCAGTAAGACATTTGAACATGAATATTTGGTGTTTGTGATATGTGTGGCATTAGCATTCTCATATAAACTTCAGCATCTAGTTTATTTCAGTATTTTCCTGTTTTGCAGAAACTTCTGAATCACAATTGCATACTTAAAAATGCTAATAGTATATGTTAAGTGACTTGAAACTTGTTATGCTTCAGTTTAGCAGATGAGTTTTATTGAAGATAACTGTAAACACAGTTGGTAACACATATTGGTTATTCCCGGTGTTATAATTTCATTAAAAATAAAAAATTGAGGGCTGGGGTTGTGGCTCAGTGGTAGAGAGCTCGCCTAGCACGTGCGAGGCCCTAGGTTCGATCCTTAGCACCGCATAAAAGTAAAATAAAGATATTGTTCATCTACAACTAAAAAATAAAATATAAAAAAACACACAAACCACAATTGACTCTTCATGTTTAAGAAGAAAATTAATTTGAAAGCAAGGAATGACCACCCTGGCAGACTGGCCTCTCAGAGCTAGAGTTGCTACCTGTGCACTTCTTGAAACTTTACTTGCTCGGTGGAAACCTTGCTTCAGTAGATCTGGGCTGAAGGCTATTGGTGTGCTGACAATATCCTACCCCTGCAATATTAAGCCTGGGAGCCTAACCCCCAGTTACACAAAGATCCAGAATGATAAGTTTGGATACCAGATCATGATCATGCTGGGGCAAGGGGTGGTCTCCCTCAAGTCATGCAGCTTAACAGCCCAAGGGCCAGGCTGGCTCCTTTTTCAGAACACAATGAACAGAACAACTCTTCTTAACACCTGCATGCTAACCAAGATGTGATCTGTGGGGAAACTGCAAGCCTATTACTGCTGCCACTGTTTTACAGCCGTAGGGTGTACCTGTCAGGGTATAAATGAGTGTAAAAACAATACAACATTTCCTTTTTTGGCTTAAAACATTTGCAACAATCAATCCCAACTGCAAAGAATGGGCACACTCAAATTGGTATAATTCAAAGAGGCCTTATTTATGAAAGGATTATTACAGAAGACATTGTCAGATGTTGGGGAAACCTGGGGTACAGCACAGAAACCTCTGGCCAGGAACAATGAGCTATCCCCACTCTAGATCTAGAGGGGCAAAGGCTGGCAGAAGTTAGAATCCCATAGTGCAGGTTTCCTCAAGAAGAACCGAGACTTCTGTCAAGGCACCCTGAACCCTAGGCCGCTCAGAAGAAGGAAACCAGGGGAAGAATACCCCGGCCTCATTCTCCACCCCACCTCCACCCTGGGAGGTGAATCCAAGTGGAAGCTTAGAAAGGGTTGCCTGGGGCTGAGAGCTTGGTGGAGAAGGGAAGAGAGTGGATCTGAAGGTACTAACACATGGTCTCCTCAAACATTCTTCCTTCAACTATAATATTTATGAGAAATTTCCACTAGTGGAGTCAGCATTGATATATCAAGGCAGGAACAACAAACTATAAGAAATTATGCATTGGTAATCCCGACTGGAATTCTATTCCTGACTTCTTTGTGGGTTTCTTTATTGCTTTGGCTTTGAGCACCCACCCTGATCATGACCAACAGTAGGCCGGACAAATGATGTTACATTCATTCGAATTTCATACATGGATGAAAGTCAGCCATATGCCATATGTAGCAACACCAAGAATTGTCTTAGACATGATACTGAGCACAATAAATCAGACAGAAAAGAGCACACTTTGTATGATTTCCATTATACAAATTCAGGAAAAATAAAACAATAGTAAATAGAGATCTGAACCATGGATACTTTTGGGGGACGGGCATCTTAACTAAGACAAGAACAAGATGAATCTTGCTGGAGTCCGAAAATCTCTTAAGCAGGTGATGGTTATATGAATGTATACATCTGTAAAAGTACATGTAAAGTTTAGCTTTAAGATTCGTGCATTTTACTTATGTAAGTTGTATTTTAATAAAATACAGAACCTACAGAAATATATAAACACCTAATACAATAAGAAATGTATGTCATCATATTTATTTCAGACTTTTAAAGATGACATACTGCTTATAGCTTAACACTCCTATTTTTTCCTCTAATTCCATTCCCCCCTTTTTTTCTTTCTTCCCTCCTTCCCTCCTCTCTCAGTTACTGGTTTTCATGAATTTTGTTTGCAGGGATGATCTTCTTAAAAACATCATTGTATGTAATATTTCAAACTCAATTGTATGAAACATGGGGTTGAATACTTATGAAGTTAATTAATTAATGACATAAACTAGTGCTTTAGCTTGCTGGGCAGGAGTTCTGAGTTCCGGCTGAATAATTCATATCCATTGGGTTCTGGCTGTATTTGGCACCTGGTGGCATTGGTTTAGGATTGATTCTGGGTTTTGTAACCTCACTGCAATTTTTAAGAGCCTCTTTGTAAATCCTCACTGCTTCATGAGCCTATTTTCACAGAATTCAGGCCATGCAAACATTGGAGTATAGGGACCCAGCCCTTATTCTCTGTAATGGAATTGTCTCATGTTTCTCCCTCCAAAATTACTTTTCCTTGCCTTCTGCAGAAGGCTGAAAGGCAGGGACTAGGCAGAGGAAGGGAATTAACAACTAATCATGTTACTGTAGTTATTGCAAGGTTTTACATGTAAGAATTGGAAGGGAGGCTAATAAGACTGTATACCTGAATGAAACAAGAAAACTTATGAAAGAATTACCATAAACCATCAGGAATTTAATAGAGTGATGTAAAACTAATTCATAGAAATAGATTTTATTATTTAAAAAACTAGTTGGAGGATATATGATTGAAAAGAGGTGCACAATTATAATAGCAAACACACACACACACCACTAACCATCAAAAAATTGCAGACCCCAAATATTAACAAACATCACCCACTGTTTCCTTATCAGGTTACAGCTTTATCAGTTGCTGTTGCTTTATCAATTATAGCTCTAGTTCTGTCCTATTCTTCCCATTTTTCCGCTTTCCTGATTCTCTAGATAAAAATGCTGAATATATCTGATTATGCCCACAACTCAGATAAAATTCATTCAAATGCTCAATTGCTTGAACCCCCACTAATATCACCTAACAAGCACTTCAAATCCTGAGGTGGCCACATTCCCCAAGGTATGCAGCTTCTCTGCTGCAGCACTCAGAAAGGGGCACTTATTTGATTGACTCACAGAGCTACTCCTGGTGATTTTTTTTCACACAAAATATCTTTTATTCTTAATTACAGAAAATCAAAACTGCAATCTAGTACTATTCATAAGACCCACTGATGTCACTTTTTTAAAAAAAAATATAACTATATAGTAGCTTTTTAAACATTTGAGTTCACTCAGATTTGTCAGTTAATCATTTTACCTTTACTGACTATGATTTTACCAAGTTGTGAGATCAAACATTTACAACCACATCATTTTTTTTCCTTTGGTACTGGGGATTGAACTTAGGGTCACTCAACCACTAAGCCACACCCCCAGCCCTTTTTATATTTTGAGACACTGTCTCAGTTGCTTAGGACCTCGCTAAATGCTGAGGCTGGCTTTGAACTTGTGACCCACCTGCCTAAATCTCCCAAGCTGCTGGGATCACATGCGTGTTCCAACACACCTGGTCATCCACATTAATTCTTGACAGAATTTTGATGTCTGATACTATCTAGATATTGAGCGACATCCAATTAAAATATCAGTATACCTTTCATTTACCAAAGAAATTTTATTCAAGTTTCTAAAACAAACTCGAAAGGTTATTCTGGGTTTGAATTGAAGACAAAAAGGCAATTTAAAATATGAAAACAAATAGTTTTCACGTAGTAGGAGTCAAAATCAATGTATATATTCTCCAATCAAACATCTGCCCCATATGGAGTTTTTCAAGTTCTTAGAGAGTCTACCAGGTCAAACCCTTTGCTGCCTTTGCTGCTTTTGCTTTGCTCTTCTGCCTTCCTTTCTCTCACTTTGCCTTCAGTCTTTTTCTTTGCCTCTGGTCCATCCACACGGGGTACTATCCACACTGGTCTAGAGGAGTCTTTTTGTTTCTCTTAATCTCAGTTTTCATGTCGTCTTTTTCGTCTTTCCCCACACACGGCGTTTTCTTCGGGCAATGATTGGGTACCACCACCGTTGCTGTTTCTTTAACATCTTTCATTAAAACATCACTGCCTACTTTGAGAATATTTTTAAGTCTGTTGAGCTCTTTCGGAGCATTCTTTTTCCTCTTTTCAGCCCACGTCTTCCTTTTCCACTTACTCCGTGAGCTTTTAGCCATCTTTTATAAGACCATCTTCTGCAAGCAGCATGCCAAGTGGAAGTCCCCCACTCCTGGTGATCTTTGACTGATAGACAAAAACAAGGCACTGTGTCAAAACTCCCAGACCGAAAAACTCCCAATTCAACACACGATTACAAACAGGAACTCATGGAAACAGAGTTTATAAATTTATTTCAAGAATTTCACAAAAATTCAACATACTCAGATATAGTTTCTAAGATTCAGTATCATGCAGTTATCTCTGAACATAGCACTGTCAAATTAGAAAGAAATGAAAATATGACCAATATTCTTACATGTATGAAAAAATTAATTTACAAATTATCAAATTATTAGTGTAAGTGTAAATTAGAATGTATTTAGAATTGTACAAAAACAATTATCAAGTAGCATTATATATGAAGCACTATTAACATTTGTGGAAAGCAGCTAAGTTTTTAAATAGAGAAACATTAGTCTTGAGCTGAGGTGGTGCCTCAGTGGTAGAGCACTTGCCTAGCATGTGTGATGCACTGGGTTTGATTCTCAGCACCACATATAAATAAATGAATAAAATAAAGGTCCATCAACATCTAAAAAATTTTTTTAAAAAACTTTAATGTAAGTACCTACGTAGCAGAATAATAATGTAAGAACCTTCATTAAGAAATTAGACAAAGAACCACAGAATAAACCCAAAAAGATAGAAGAAAGAAAATAAGATAAGCAGAAATGAGTGAAATAACTGAAAAAGATAATTAATTTTACGAAAAACTGGTTATTTGAAAAAAAGATGAGAGAAAACTCTGACAAGAATCAACAAGGAAATTATAAAGAATGCACAACTAGAAGCACTAGAGAAATAAAAGTAGGATTTAACAGCAGACATAGTAATTTAAAATTCATATGAGAATACAACATCAAAATCTCAGGGACACTATGAAGGCAGTTCAAAGAAGAAAGTTCATTGCATTGAGCTTGTTCATTAAAAGGATTGAAAGTAGGGCTAGGGTTGTGGCTTGGAGGTAGAGCCCTTGCCTACCTTGTGTGAGGTGCTGGGTTTGATCCTCAGCACCACATAAAAATAAATAAATAAAAAATAAGGGTATTGTGTCCAACTACAACAAAAAATTATTTAAAATAAAGGATAGAAATGTGGAAAGCAGGGCTGGGGATGTGGCTCAAGCGGTAGCGCGCTTGCCTGGCATGAGTGCGGCCCAGGTTCGATCCTCATCACCACATACAAACAAAGATGTGTGTCC
Source organism: Urocitellus parryii (assembly GCF_045843805.1). Classification (NCBI taxonomy): domain Eukaryota; kingdom Metazoa; phylum Chordata; class Mammalia; order Rodentia; family Sciuridae; genus Urocitellus; species Urocitellus parryii. The sequence continues at coordinate 100,413,999 of NC_135541.1, forward strand.
ACCAAGAACTAAAAAATAAATATTAAAATTCTCTCTCTCTCTCTCTCTCTCTCTCTCTCTCTCTTTAAAAAAATTCTCTCTCTCAAAAAAAATAAAACAAAATAAAGATGATGTGTCCGCCAAAAACTAAAAAGTAAATATTTAAAAATTCTCTCTCTCTTAAAAAAAAAGAAATATGGAAAGCAGTATGGAGATTTCTTGGAAAATAGGGAATGGAACCACCATTTAACCCAGCTATCCCTCTCCTTGGTCTATATCTACAGGACTTAAAAACAGCATACTACAGGGACACAGACACATCCATGTTTATTGCAGCACAATTCACAATAGCTAAACTGGAACCAACCTAGATGCCCTTCAATAGATGAATGGATAAAAAATATGGCATATATCTATACACTGGAATATTACTCAGCAATAAAAGAGAATAAAATCATGGCATTTGCAGGTAAATGGATGGAGTTAGAGGAGATAATGCTAAGTGAAGTTAGCCAATCCCCAAAAAACAAGTGCCAAATGTTTTCTTCAATATAAGTAGGCTGATTCATGGTGGGATAGGGAGAGGGAGCATAGGAGGAATAGACAAACTCTAGATAGAGCAGAGGGGTGGGAGGGGAAGGGAGAGGGCATGGGGTAATTAATGATGGTGGAATGTGATGATCATTATTATCCAAAGTACATGTATGAAGACACAAATTGGTGTGAATACACTTTGTGTACAACCAGAGATATGAAAAATTGTGCTCTATATGTGTAATAAGAATTATAATTCATTCCACTCTAATATTAAATTAAAAAAATAAAATAAATAAATAGAACAAACAAACAAACAAAAGGAAAGAAAGTCATCAAATAAATAACCTAACATTACATTTCAAAGCCCTAGAAAAAGAACACATCAACACCAAAAGCAGTAGAAGATAGGAAATAATTAAAACCAGAGCTGAAATCAATGAAATTGAAACAAACACAAAAAAAATTTCAAAAAATCAATGAAATAGAAAGTTGGTTCTTTGAAAAAAATAAAGAAAATTGATAAACCCTTACCCAAGCTAATGAAGAAAAAGAAAAAAAATATTGAAATTTGTGATGAAAAAGGAAATATCACCACAGACACCACTGAAATACAGAAGTTACTTTGGAAATCTATACTCCAATAAAATAGAAAATCATGAAGAGATCAACAAATTTCTAGAGACATATGACCTATCCATATTGAATCAAGAGAACATAGAAAATTTAAACAGATCAATTTCAAGCAATGAAATTGAAGATACCATCAAAAGCCTACTAACAAAGATAGCCCATTCAACAAATGGTGCTGGCAAAACTGGAAATTCATATGTAGCAAAATGAAATTAAACCTCTGTCTCTCACCCTGCACAAAAACCAACTCAAAGTAGGTCAAAGAGTTAGTCACTAGAACAGAGACTCTATCCCTAATAGAAAAAAAACAGGCCCAAATCTGCACCATGTCAGCCTAGGATCTAACTTCCTTAACAAGACTCCTAAAGTGCAAGAAGTAAAATCAAGAATCAATAAATGAGATGGATTAAAATTAAAGAGCTTCTTTTCAGCAAAGAAAACAATCAATAACGTGAGGAGAGAGCCTACAGATTGGGAGAAAATCTTTACCACATGCAACTCCAAGCATTAATCTCTAGGCTATATAAAGAACTCAAAAATCAGGGCTGGGGATGTGGCTCAGTGGAAGCGCCCTCGCCTGGCATGCATGCGGCCTGGGTTCGATCCTCAGCACCACATACAAATAAAGAGGTTGTGTCTGCCGAAAACTAAAAAATAAATAAATAATTTTTTTAAAAAAAGAACTCAAAAATCTTAACACTAAAAACCCAAATAACCCAATAAATAAATGGGCAAAGGAACTGAATCGGCACTTCACAGAAGAAGAAACGTGAATGGTCAAAATATATATGGAAAAAAAAGTTCAACATCTCTAGCAATTAAGAGAAATGCAAATTAAAACTACACTGAGATTCCATCGCACTCTAGTCAGAATGGCAATTATCAAGAATATTAGTAACAATAAATGTTGGTGAAAATGTGGAGGGAAAAGTACACTCATACATTGCTGGTGGGACTGCAAATTGGTGCAACTACTATGGAAAACAGTATGGAGATTTCTCAGAAAACTTGGAATGGAGCCACCATTTGACCCAGCTATCCTTGACTCCTTGGTTTATATCCAAAAGACTTAAAATCAGCATGCTATAGAGATACAGCCACATCAATGTTTATAGTAGCTCAATTCACAATAGCTAGACTATGGAACCAGCCTAGGTGTCCCTCAATAGATGAATGGATAAAGAAAATGTGAAATATATATATATATATATATATATATATATATATATATATATATATTCAATGGAATATTACTCAGCTTTAAAGAAGAGTGAAATTATGGCATTTGCCAGTAAATGGTTGGAGTTGGAGAATATCATAATAAGTAAAATAAGCCAATCCCACAAAACCAAAGGCCAAATGTTTTCTCTAATATGTAGAAGCTAATTCACAGTAAGATGGTTGCACTAGGGAAGAAGAGCATAACCTTAGATTAGGTAGAGGGAAGTGATGGTGGGGAGGGGATGTGGGTATAGGAAAGATAATAGAATGAAATAGACATTATTATTTTATGTACATATGTGACTACATGACCAATATGATTTTGTAACATGTATACTCAGAAAAATGAGAAATTATATCCCAGCTGTGTATATCAAGTGCATAAATGCATTCTACTGTCATGTATAACTAATTAAAACAAATTAAAAAATAAAAAAAGAGTGAGAGGAAAATAACAATATTCTTGGACATGCAAAAACTTAAGACAGGAGCCCAATGTAATTTTGTAGAACCCAATGCAAAATGAAAATTTGAGATCCCTTATTAAAAAATTATGAAAAATTTCAAGATGGCAACTGCAAAGCATGAAAATAAGTGTGGGACCCCTCTGAATGCAGGTCCTCTTTCTTAGGCATATATGTATCACATACCCAGGAAGTCGACCCTGAACCCAGAAAGCTCACTACCCATGAACTCCTTTCTATATGAAACAACATTTAATTTTGTTAGGGTAGTGGCGCAAATAGCCACAAGAGACACATCTTTGAGATCAAGCAAAAGTTTCTTGACAGACCATATCTGCCAGGCTGCCCTCCTACAAGGCACAGCAGCCTGCTGGAAAAAAAAAAAAATTCTTAACTATATAGTCAAATACAATAGAATAGTTAAAAATAACTCATCTGGTCCTGGGATTGTTACTTGATGTCTTTGCTGTGGTTTTGGTAGTGAGGGACTCTTCCAGGGAGGGAGGGTCATGCCTGGGTTGGCAGGTACTGATTTTCAAAATGGAGTTACTTAGGCCTAAGGACCTAACAAATTTAAAAAATAAATGGGCAATCAAAAATAAATAAAATAAATTTAAAAACCAAATAAGACAAAACAAATATCCCAATTAAAAGACTGTCTTGACTATAATATTCTTTATGAAGCTTAAAGTAGTGATTTCGAAAAGAACACTATGAAGAGGACCCGGACGGTAAAGAAGGCTGCAGTGCTACTAGGATCTGTATTTTCAATGGATACTGAGGGGTTTGGTGAGCTCCTTCAGCAAGCTGAACAGCTTGCTGCTGAGACTGCGGGCATCTCAGAGCTTCCCCGTGGGGAACAGAACTTACAGGAGATCCAGCAGGCAGCTGAGTGCCTGCCTTCCCATACCCCCACACGCACGTCCCAGGGGACAGCAGATGTCAAGGTGGCTCCCTGAAGAATGAGAAGGACCATGCGCTGCTGTCTGCCATTGAAGAGTCCCGAAAGCGGACCTTTGGTATGGCGGAGGAGTCCCATGGGGGGGAGTCAATGCTGGTGGAGTGGGAGCCAGCGAAACAACCGATTCTGCACACGCTGCTGGCGTCCGGAGAGGATGCGCTTGACTTCACCCAGAAGAGTGAGCCCGGTTACATCAATGACGTGGGGCCCCCTGGTCGGAGCTCTCTGGAGAGCACTGAGATGGCCTACGCCCGGCAGATTTGTATCTGTAATGAGAAGACTGTCAGTGGCCATCTGCAGCCTAACCTTGTGGTCCTCTGTGCTTCCGTCGCAGAGCTGGAGGATAAGAGCATTTCTGACGTGACAGATGGATGTGTTGTCGGCACCAGCGACTGACGCCCTGAAGAGCCGGAGCAGCGTGGAAGTGCGCACCGAGTTCCTCAGGGGGGCGCTGGGGTACCTGGAGCAGAGTTAGAAGAAATACACCCCGGTGCCTGTGTTTGGAGATGTGCATCGGGCCCAGCTGGGTGGTGTGCCTGGGACTTATCCGTTGGTGCGAAGTTTTCTGAACATTAAACTCCCAGCTCCCTTACCTGGACTTCAGGGTGGAGAGGTGGAGGGCCACCCTGTCTGGGCGTTGATCTACTGCTGCACGCACTGCACGGACCTGCTTGCGGCTTCTCAGGTGGCGAACCGAGCCCAGCACCAGCTGGGAGAGTTCAAGACCTGGTTCCAGGAGTCCATGAACAGCAAGGACCGAGGATTGTCCCCAGCCACGGAAAACAAGCTCCGGCTTCATGACCGCGGAGCCCCCAGGAACAACACAGACCCCCACCGGCGGGCAGATGCGATGTCACTGACGTAGTGAAGTGGCAGACAGAACCCAGGACTACCTGTGGCTGAAGTGCTCAGCTCCTCAGCCATGAGCCTGCTGACCCTCCTTGAACGCGATCCTGGGATCAGTGTCCCCCAGTCCAATAAGGAGTGGCTGAAGAACTTGGCGCTCTCCATCGCTGAGAGGTACCAGACTCAGGGAATAAGTGCAAATAAATTTGTGGACTCCACCTTCTACCTTTTGTGGGACTTGATCACCTTTTTTTTTTTTTTTTTTTGATGAGTATCACAATGGTCACATTGACAGAGCCTTTGATATAATGGACCGCTTGAAGCTGGTGCCCCTGAATCAGGAAAGTGTGGAAGAGAGAGAGTAGCTTCCTTCAGAAATTTCAGCGATGAAATCAGGCACAACCTCTCAGAAGTTCTTCTTGCCACCATGAACATCTTGTTCACACAGTTTAAGAGGCTTAAGGGGACCAGTCCATCCATCCAGGTCCCAGCGAGTCATCGAGGACTGTGACTCTCAACTCCGAAGTCAAGCCTGAGCCCTGATTACCTTTGCGGAAAGATACCTTGCCGGACGTCTGGGGACCCCAATGCCAGGCTGGAGCAGATGGAGGTGCTCATGAATTAAGGGCATGCCTTGGGGCTCCTGGGATTGGACACTGCTGGTACATTAGGCGCCTGGGTCCAGTGGGCTGGGGTTTCTGATTTTGTTTCTGTTGTGTTTTTTTTTTTTTTTTGTTTGTTTGTTTTTTGTGAACACCAATAAATTTCTTTGATTTGTAAAAAAAAAAAAAGAAAGAAAGAAAGAAAAGAAAAGAATTCTATGAAGAAACAAGGCCAATTATTTTTAAATCACACATTAAAATTTGACAATTTCAACAAAATAGAAGATATGGGAAAGGAGTAAAAGTACAAAGCATGCTTCATGACTTGTGAGGTTAGGTACAGGGGATGTTTTAGACACTGATTAACTAGAACAAAATATATTTTTTAAAAACAGATTCTAAATATTTAGAGGAAGCAGTAATATTTAAAAGTAACCACAAAATTAGTGACTAAAAAAATAACATAGGTTTATCATATTGCAGTGTCTGTGGATCAAGAATCCAGGCATGGTGCAGCTGGGTCCTCTGCACCACCATGCAGTCAAGGTGGTGGCCAGGGCTGGGCTCTCATTTGAAAGCTCGAGTGAGGAAGTGTCTGCTTTCCAGTCTCCTCTGGTTGTTGGTGGGATCTGGTTTCTGACAGCCTTGTGGAGTGAGGGCCTCAGTTTCTAGCTGGCTGTCAGCTGAAGCCACCCTGGTCCCAGCAGGGTCCACCCAGGTCCCTCCCCAGGGTGGTTACTTCCTTGGTGAAAACTTGTAAGCTGAGGAGGAACCAAGGCTGCTGGCAAGATGGAAGTTACAATCCTATGTGCTATAACCACAGAGGTGACATCATTTTTGCTGGATTCTATTAATGGTTAGAAAGACATGACAGGTCAACCCCCCTCAGGGGGAGGGGAACCCAAGGGTGTGCATACCAAGAAGCAGGGATCCTTCTGGGCTTACTCACAGCCACATACATTTACCAGAGGGTTTGTCAGAAAAAGGAGACTTGGTCATATACCTGATCTATGCAAAGGCTTGCCTGCTCTCCCCACAGATGAGAAAGTAAATGTCTTGCTCATCTGTATCTAGGTTCAAATGCAATCCTATAATCGCCATTTGTTGAATGAATATATCAATTGCTGCAAAGGAACACAGTTTTGAAAAACAGTTTGATATCATTAACAGGTTGGTTTCTATTTGCATTGAAATAAATCTGGCAGTTTTTCATATTAAAGGTCAAAATGTCATGCCAGAAAGGACAAAACAAGAGCTTTAACACATTCCAGAACAAAATTTTTCCACAGGACGCCTTGTGTTTGCCTTTCCCTTCTAGACTATTGTCATAGTCCTGCCTCCAGTAGCCATTTACATTTGAATCACGTTTCTCTTTTGAAATTGAACAAATATAGTACCTCCTTTTAAATGTCCTTTAGAAAAAAAAGAAGCCTACCAACAAAGAAAAGCCCAGGACCAGATGACTTCTCAGCTGAGTTCTACGGGACCTTCAAAGGAGAACTTACACTAATTCTCTTTAAATTATTCCATAAAAATAGAAAAGGAGGGAACCTGAACCCTTCCAAACTCATTCTTTGAAGCCAATATCATCAAAACAAAGACACATCAAGGAAAGAAAACTTCAGACCAATATTCCTGATGAACATAGATTTTTCAATAAAATAGTGGCAAATCACATACAAAACATATTAAAAAGATAGTGCACCATTATCAAGTGGGGTTCATTCCAGGGATGCAAGGTTGTTTCAACAAATGGAAATCAATAAACATAATTTATCACATCAATAGATTTAAAGACAAGAATTGAATGATTATCTCAATACATGCAAAACAATTTTTTTGGGACAAAATTCAGCATCCACTCATGCTCAAAACACTAGAAAAACTAGAAATAGTAGGAGAATAACTCAACATTGTAAATGCTATATATGCTAAATCCAAGGCCAACATCATTCTAAATGGTGAAAAACTCAAAGTATTTCCTCTAAAAACTGGAACAAGACAAGGATGCCTCTTTCACCACTTCTAGTCAACATGAAACCCTAGCCAGATCAATTAGAAAAAAAAAAAAGGAAGAAAGAAAAAAGAAAAGAAAAAGAAGAAAAAGGCATCGAATAGGAAAAAAGAAGTTGAAATTATCCCTATTTGCCAAAAACATGATTCTATATTTAGAAGACCAAAAAAACTCCATCAGAAAGCTTCTAGAATTAATAAATGAATTCAACAAACTATCAGGGTATAAAATCAACACCCATAAATCAATTGTGTTCCTATACACTAATGACGTATCAACTGAAAGAGAAATCAGGAAAACTATCCCATTCACAATAGCCTCAAAAAAAAAAAAAAAAACAACTTTGGAATCACTATAACAAAAGAAGTAAAAGGTTTCTACGGTGAAAACTACAGAACACTAAAGAAAGTAGTTGAAGAAGACTTCAGAAAATGGAAAGATCTCCAATGCTCTTGGATGGGCAGAATTAATATTGTCAAAATTGCCATCCTACAAAAGTGCTATACAGACTTAATGCAATTCCTATTAAAATTCCAATGATGTTCTTCATAGAAATAGAAAAAGCAATCATGAAATTCATTTGGAAAAATAAGAGGCCCAGAATAACCAACGTCATCCTTACCAAGAAAAGTGATACAGGAGACATCAAAACACCAGACCTTAAATTATACTACAGAACTATAGTAATAAAAATTGCATGTTATTGGCACAAAAACAGATCTGGAGACCAATGGTACAAAATAGAAGACACAGAGACATACCCACATAAATACAGTTATCTCATACTAGACAAAGGTCCATAAACACGTTAGAGAAAAGATAGTCTCTTCAATAAATAGTGCTGAGAAAACTGGAAATTCATATGTAGTAGAATGAATTTGAACCCCTATCTCTCACTCTGCACAAAACTGAATTCAGAGTAGAACAAGGACCTAGGCATCCATCCGGCCACGCTATGCTTATTAGAAGAAACAGTAGGCCCAATTCTCTACCTTGTTGGCTTAGGAACCAACGGCCTAAAGCCCAAGAGGTAAAATCAAGAATCAATAAATAAGATGGATTCAAATGAAAAGGCTTCTTTACAGCAAAGGAAACATTAAGAACATGAGCAGAGAGTCTACAGAATGGGAGAAAAAAATCTTTACCACCTGCACCTTAAATAGAGCATTAATCTCCAGAATGTACAAAGAACTCAATATCTTAACACAAAAAAAAAAGAAAAAGAAAGAAAGAAATAACCCAGTCAATAAATGGGCAAAGCAACTGAACAAGCACTTCACAGAAGAAGAAATAGAATTGTTCAACAAATATATGAAAAAATGTTCAACATCTCTAGTAATTAGAGAAATGCAAGTCAAAACTACACTGAGATTCCATCTCATTCCAGTCAGAATGGCAATTATCAAGAATACAAGTAACAATAGATGTTGGTGAGAATGTGGGGGAAAAGGTTCACCCATACATTGCTGGTGGGACTGCAAATTGGTGCAACTACTTTGAAAATCAGTATGGAAATTCCTTAGAAAACTTGGAATGGAACCACTATTTGATCCAGTTATCCGACTCCTTGGTCTAAACCCAAAGGACTTAAAATTAGCATACGACAGTGATACAACCATATCAATGTTTATAGCGCTCAATTCACAATAGCCAAGCTATGGAAACAACTTAGGTATCCTTCAACATATGAATGGATAAAGAAAATGTAGTATATATTACTCAATGGAACATTACTCAGCCATAGGAAAAAATGAAATTATGGCATTTGTCAGTAAATGGATGGAACTGGAGAATATCATGCTGAGTGAAATAAGCCACTCCTAAAACCAAAGGCTAAGTGTTCTTCCTGGTATGCGGCTGCTAACCCACAACAAGGGTGGTTGGGGAGGGAAAGAATAGGATTAGACACAGGGGAATGAAAGGAAGGTAGGGTGGAGGGGAATAGGAAGTACAGTAGAATTAATCAGACATAACTTTCCTATCCTTGTGTTTGAATACATGACCAGGACAACTCTGCATCATGTACAACCTCAAGAATAGGATCCTAATTAGAATAAGTTATATGGCATGTAGGTTATAATATGCTAAAATACACTCTACTGTCATGTACATCTAAAAATAAAAAATTTTAAAAAGCATACCCATAAAAAATAAAATTCATTAGTGAACATGAACAAATTTATCTCAATATGTTTAGGAAAACAACAACACCAGGTCTAGATCCTTAAATAGGTAAGTTCTAAGAGGAACCTCAAAGAGGAGATACTCCCCAGCATAAACATTTCAGAGAATTAAAAATAAAGAGCATATTAAACTCATTTTAGGAAATTATTATAACTCTGAAAGCAAAACCTCACAAGGAAAATACAAATAAGGAAAATTAGAGATCTAGCTCACCCATAAATACAGATACAAAAATCCTAAATCAACTATTAGCAAACCAAAACAATGCATGTTTTAGAATTCCATCATTTTTCTCCAGAAAAGGAAGGCTAGGTAATAGTAGGTATACCAATTATGAGTTGTCATCACATTAAGGGGAAAACACAAATTACAGCAATGTATTGATAAAATTAAATCTTCATGGTAAAAACCATCAAGTATAACAATGTATTAGGACCACAGAGTAACTGGATAAAACTAATGAAGGTATCTACCACAATCTACAGCAAACATCACATTTAATGTTGGCACTGTAAATCTGAAAGGTAGGCACAAGGCAGATGCCAGCTTTCTCCCATGTGTTATATACCATATGATCTGGAAGTCCTACCTCTAGCCAGGAAGACAAGCAGCACGGTCCTTGCTTGTAGGTCATCTAATTTTAAAGTAGAAAGTTCCCAACCCCTCAAACTGTTAGAATTTGTTGCCCTTAAAGAGAAAATTTCTAAAGATTCAGAATTTTTTCTGTAGGTGATTATTTGAATCCAACTAGGTCATGAGGAAAATGAGCTAGATTCTAGCTGCGGGACACCAGAGTCTATTGTAGGTGAGAAGACTTGGCTTGTGGAGGGACGTGACTTTAGAGACTTCTATTGATCCGATGGAGAACATTAGAGGTAAAACATGGATTTGGCAGTTTCACATGTGCCTCAGAAAGTATCATCCTGGACTCATGGAGCGGCATCCCTTTCTCCAGCTGAGAGACATAGACCCTAACTAGATTTCTGTAATCTTGTTTCTTTTGACTGGCAAATCTAAGTCCCTATAAGAGACTGTGATGATTGTTAATTGATTGCTTCTTAACTCTAAAATCATCCTTTCTTACTTCTTTTGTAAAAATGAACCTGGGTCTTTTAAGTGTTTTCATGGGTGCTAGCTGGCACTCTACTAAGCTTTGTGAGTAGAGGATGCTGGAGAGATTTTTCAGGAGTAAGACATATTTCTTCCTAGTTCCAGTAGCGAACTCTACAGACAGGCTCCTGCAATGTTGTAAGTGGATACCCACATGCCAGTCTCCTGAGCACAAGAACTTGTTCAATACCCCACTCTGCTGTATATGGCAGCTGGAGGCTCGCAGTGGCCAGCAGCCATCTCAGCAGCCCCCGCCTGCACCGTTTTATAGTGGAGTGTATTAAAGTGCTGGTTAAAACATCTTTCTGTGAACAACTTTCCCCAGTGCCCCTGAATGCCTCAGTGAGACACCTGTGAACGGCTTTTCCTAGTACTTTGGAGGTTGGGTTTTTGGAAAGATCCACCAGAGTGGCCATCTGAATTTTCTGTTTTGTGAAGTGCCTGTAGAACTCTTTGTTCCTTTTCTATTAGATTGTGTCTTTAATCATTGATTAATCAGTCATTTATAGCATCCTTTGTCAGTTATAGGATTTTCTACTATCTTGTTCAAATAATAAGACAGCATCATACCTTAGAAGGGATAAAGAATTTTATTCCATACAAAAAAAGAGAGACATACTAAAAGAAATTCATTAAAGCACACATTAGGCAGATATTTTACAATCATATATTATGGGAAGAGAGATGAAGACAGGAAACTCAGAAACCAGAATGGCTGAAGATATTCTGTATGGTGAAAAGCATTATAAAAATTAAGTGACAAATAACAGATTGGCACAACTGATTTACAAAATATAAGTAGCTCCAACAAATTATTTAAAGCAGTGAATGGGCAAGGAATTTGGAAAATTTGGCAACAACAAAAAAGTAGATCAAGTTTCATCTACTAACTAAACTCCACCCTAGTAGGCGGAGAATGCCAATTAAAATAATGAGCTACCCTCTTTTTCAAATGCAAATCTATGTTGAAGACTACATTAAAGACTTCTACTCAAACATTGTAGAAATAGGAACCTTATAGATGTATGCTATCTAATATGATAGCCATGGGTTACAGGAATGTATTTAATTATTATTATTATTATTTTGGATTTTGTTCTTTTTTTTTCCTTTATTGATTTTATTTTTTTTAAATACACGACAGTAGTGGAATGCATTACAATTCTTATTATACATATAGAGCACAATTTTTCATATCTCTGTATATAAAGTATGTTCATACCAACTTATGCCTTTATACATGTACTATTTTTTGCATTATAATTCTTAATACACATATATACCACAATTTTTCATATCTCTGTTTGTATATAAAGTATGTTGACACCCAACTCAAGTCTTCATACATGTACTTTGGATAATGATGTCCATCATATTCCACTGCCCTTGCTAATCCCCTGCCCTCTCCCTTTTCCTCCCATCCCCCTGCCCTATCTAGAGTTCATCTAATCCTCCCATGATCCCTCTCCCTATCTCACTATGAGTCAACCTCTTTATATCAGAGAAAACCATTGGCATTTGTTTTTTTGGAATTGACTAACTTCACTTAGCATTATCTTCTCCAATGTCATCCATTTACCTGCAAATGCCATGATTTTGTTCTTTTTTTAATGCTGAGTAAAATTCCATTGTGTATATATGCTACATTTTTTTTTTTATCCATTCATCCATTGAAGGACATCTAGGCTGGCTCCAGAGTTTAGCTATTGTGAATTGTGCTGCTATAAACATTGATGTGGCTGTGTCCCTGTAGTATGCTGTTTTTAAGTCCTTTGGGTATAGACTGAGGAGAGGGATAGTTGGGCCAAATGGTGGTTTCATTCCCAGATTTCCAAGGAATCTCCATACTGCTTTCCAAATTGGCAGCACCAATTTGCAGTCCCATCAGCAGTGTATGAGTGTACCTTTTTCCCCACATCCTTGTCAACACTTGTTGTTTTTGTCTTCATAATAGTTGCCATTCTGACTGGAGTGAGATGATATCTTAGAGTAGTTTTGATTTGCATTTCTCTGATTGCTAGAGATGATGAGCATTTTTTCATATATTTGTTGATTGATTGTATATCCTCTTCTGAGAAGTGTCTGTTCAGGTCCTTGGCCCATTTATTGATTGGGTTATTTGTTTTTTTGGTGTTTAGCATTTTGAGTTCTTTATATACTCTAGAGATTAGTGCTCTATCGGATGTGTGAGGGGTAAAAATTTGCTCCCAGGATATAGGTTCTCTGTTCACCTCACAGATTTTTTTTTTTTAGGCTGAGAAGAAACTCTTTAGTTTGATTCCATCCCATTTATTGATTCTTGGTTTTTATTCTTGAGCTATAGGCATCTTATTAAGGAAGTTGGGGCCTAATCCCACATGATGAAGATTAGGGCCTACTTTTCTTCTATTAGATGCAGAGTCTCTGGTTTAATTCCTAGTCCTTTATCCATTTTGAGTTAAGTTTTGTGCATGGTGAGAGATAGGGGTTTGATTTCATTTTGTTGCATATGGATTTCCAGTTTTCTCTGCACCATTTGTTGAAGATGCTATCTTTTCTCCAGTGCATTATTTGGCACCTTTGTCTAATTTAAGATAATTGTAATTTTGTGGGTTAGTCTCTGTGTCTTCTATTTTGTACCATTGGCCTATCAGTTTGTTTTTGTGCCAATACTATGCTGTTTTTGTTACTATTGCTCTGTAGTATAGTTTAAGATCTGGTATAGCGATACTACCTGATTCACTCTTCCTGCTTAGGATTGCTTTAGCTATTTTGGGTATCTCATTTTTCCAGATGAATTTCGTGATTGTTTTTTCTAATTTATGAGGAATGCCTTTGGTAGTTCGATTGGAATTGCATTAAATCTGTATAGTGCTTTTGGTAGTATGGTTATTTGGATAATATTAATTCTGCCTATCCAAGAGCAAGGTAGATCTTTCCATGCTCATGCATGCCAGGCGAGCGCGCTAGTGCTTGAGCCACATTCCCAACCCATAAACCAAGAGTATTTTTGTAACAGAGATTTGGAGAAGGAAAACATAAACTGAACCAACATTGGCTATGGATAAGAGGGAGAGGATAACACCCAAGTGGGGAAAGTGTGGGGATAGGAGGACAGTCCATAAGGAGAAGTACTGGTTGCTTTTGAATTGGTTAAGGTTGTAAGTCGGTTGCAATGAATGGCACCTGGACATCTTTCCTGTGGGGTTTAGGTCATATGGTTGGAAATGTGGAAGAGTCTTTTGTTGGTTTGGCTGATAGCTATTAGCTGATTAATTTTCCTTATCTTGCCTCTCCTCCACCCACTAGTCCTTGTATTAAATGCAGTATATCTCAGAATTTTTCTGTGTGCATTAAAGAATTTGTTGTACTCTTCACAAATCTGACATGAGTTTTCATATCCAACATTTTATTTCTTGGTTTCTTGGGAAGGGAAAATAAAGACTAAGAAAAGAGGTACATCAGGAGAAATGGACTATAAGGTGACACTACACATATGACTAGTTAAATCTCTTTTGACTTTAAAAGATAATGTCATCACAGGGCCAGACATATATCTATACATATATTTATATACAAAATCTCTTCCATAAAAGCCATGTTATTCCATGACTGATATTCACAGCAACCATATATATCAACATGTTTTTCACAATCTGATCAGTAGTCCACTAAGTATGCTTTTAGAATTGATGTATGTTATTAAACATAGCAGTCTAAACATTTGTACTTTTAAGGAAATGTGCTTAAAAATGGTTCAGTGATTTGCCCATGAGGACTATTTACAAAGACATCTACTTACTTTAGCAATAAAAACCCTGATATCAAGAGATAATGCTCATGCACACACCAAGATGGCTGCATGCTCTTAAAATATTTACATGTAGTTTCTTCTTTATGAGTCTCCCACACTTTCAATAAAGTGTGCTTCCTTCCATTTTCTCCATATTTCCTTCAGTCTTATTTCTGGGGGATGCATCCTTCCATTTCTACAAATTCAGGCCATCCTTGGTATTTATTTGTATCCTTATTGTTCTTTATGTGCTGTTCAAAAGGACTTTTTGTCTTAATGCCCTTCCCACCACAGAAGACCCAGTTGTCTCTAAAACCAAGAGTAGTAGTAGATGTGCTTCCCAATTCAGCAATAAGCTTGTATAAAAATAACCTATAAGCAGTATTTGTTATTTTGCTGTAAGTTGGAGTCCTTGCAGATATTTTGTAAATATTAATAACCGTTGGGGTACTTTTTCTTCCCTCAAACTGAATGTTATTCATAAGTAAATGCACCTTATGTGTTTAAACAATTTTTGTAATTTTTTTTTAGATTTTTGGTGATTATATACTCAGTCTCATTCAGCATGTATGTTTTGACATTTAAAATGCTTCCCTTGATTCTGTAAATTAAAAGAATAGCTATTTTACACTTCCAAGGATTGTACAATAAATGTTAGTTTTTTAAAATAATGAAAATAATTACATCTTGTTTTACACATGAATTTTTTATTATCTGGCAAAGTAATATATTGTGAAACTTCACTTAAGATTTTTTGAAGTATTTATTGTACTGCTTAACATGCAAATAAATTAAATCAGTGCTGTGGTTAAAAAGCAGAAGATATATCATAACATATATAAAATTTTATATCTAGATGCCAGGATACCCCTTTGATTTTGAAAGGATGGCTTTTGAAGATGCATTGAAATGTCAAGAGATGGGGTTAGGATTAGTTACCTAGAATAAACAGTACCCGAAAGGGTATTAATATTTATGAAATATCTGAAAGGCATTCAACTTACAGCAACTTACTGCTTTGGTGCAGTATGTTTTTGTTTGAATTCTATCTTGTATAGATTAAATTTTTTAAATAAAATTATAAAGTTTAAATAAAACTATAGATCTGACTATTCTTGATACCTCACATAAGCAGAATCTTATACTAATTTTCTTTCTGTGACTGGTTTACTTAGCACTTTGTCTTCAGGGATCACACCAACTTAACTTTGGAAGCAATCATTTTACTACATTTTATTTCCAGATCTCTTTAAAGTCAGCATTACAAGTGAAACAATGCTCACTTAACATTAATAATTTTCTTTATTCAAGTAGAAATTTGATGTTGACATTTCAGTAGTTTACATGGTATTTATTTAAGGGCTTGTGGAGGCATATTTTTATTTGTAATCACAGACACTTTTCTAGAACAAATGTATTATTATATGAATGTTAAAATAGAGTAAAAAGGAAGTAGGAAATAAGTAATATTTGGAAAATTAAAGAAAAACTGAGCCAGTCTTCATATTTCTGACTTTAATATGGTTAAAGTGAAATTTATCATTGTGGTTTCTATATTGTATTTGTTTTTCAATGAATCAGCTAATATTTTATAATTTTATGGTAGCTGAAAATTCATTTAGCCTGTATTTTACTTTATACTTTTAAAATTTACACAGATTATAAATAATTTGACTAAAAATATAATTTTATTCTGTTTGATCCTCAAAAAAAAAAGAGAGTTCTGAACATTACAATGTGAATATTCTAAACACTACTGAACTGTCCACAAAAATGGTCAACATTCTATGTACCCCACTGAAAACTGTAAAAACATTTGCAATGTAAAAATATCTTTAGTGTTTCTTAATAAATGTTCCTCTCTAAATACAGTTCCTGAATTACTATTAAATTTTTCTTGTATAATGTCATTATTTATAACCTGTATAAACCTGCATAGGTTAACCCTGCTGTGACTCATTTTCTATTTGGAAAAAACAACGGCAACCTCACAGAATTATTTTAAGCTGCATACACAATGATACACCTGAAGCTCTTAGAACACTGCCTGATACCTCGTATGCTCTGAGGAATGTTAGCCACCACTATCGGTATGTAGCTATGATTCAGGGTCATACGCTTCTGGGGAGGAGGGGACTGTGGGCAGCAGTAGAAGAGCAGGAAGACCCAGCCTCCTGCAAACCCAGCACCTTGGACTGAGAGGTCTGGGAGGGCCAAGCCCCTGCCTGAATATGAGAGTTGGGCACCCACTCCCTTGTCACATGCCACTCAGTCCTCACCTCCCACCCAAGGAGCAGTGTGAAGGGGGACAGAGACGTGGAGGCAGAGACATGGAGGTCCTTGGAGGTGGAAGGCATCCCTGCTTGCCTCTGTTGTACTTGGGAGTGTGGCAGTCCTAGGCCAGGTGTCCCTCAGCATACACTCAAAAAAGACTGCCCAGCAAGCCTATGACCCAAACACAGAAATTTGCTCACATTCGGACACTGCTGAAGATGGGAATCATCTATAGATTGTGGACTAATGCAGGTGTTATGATGGGTCAGTAGAGTTTACCCAGTTGAGGTCACCCCAAACATGCTACAAGAAGACCCCACCTTGTAGAGCCAGAGAGACCAGGAGAAAGGCATGACAGAGAAAATGCTCATTGAAGGCACAGCCTTTAATTTCATGTTGTTTATTTATAAAATGTGTTATCTTCACTTATCATGCAAGATGGGGCTCAGGTGCAGCTCTCAGCAGTGAGCAAGTTATAGGACGCAGAGGGAGAGGCAGATCATTACTTCATTTACTGGAATTTTAAGGCAGGGCTACACCTTCAAAACCATGGATTGCTGGAGATGTAGCTCAGTAGTAGAGTACTTGCCTAGCACGCACCAGGCCCTGGGTTCAATCTTCAGTCTAAAGTTCCACAAAACAAAACAGCAACAATAACATCATGGTAATTTCAGAGGGTTAGTGTTTAGAAATGCCATTAGGGCTTTCTTTTCAGGTCACCCAAAATTGGTTACAAATGGAGGGACAAGTGTGAATACTAGGAAAATAAAATGCACTGATTTTTTTTTTTCCAAAACAAGAATGTCATTTATTTGCTGATCAAATTGTGTGTGAAATTTAAGAATTTTTTTGGAGAAGAATGAAGAGCCATTGGGATCAATGATAAGCTTGTTAAACAACTGACTCTGTTATCAAAAGACTAAGGATTGCTTGTTTACTTTATTCGTTTCTTTCTCCGGATCTGTTGTCTTAATGTTAGTTTGTGGTTTCTTTGGTTTGGGTTGTAAACATTTTACTATTAGTTGCCTGAAACACACAATAATTGCTGAGATGATAAATAAAACCAGGCGCAAGAGCATAACAGACAAAACCTGAATTGTTGGGGGCACCAGCTCCTTCCGTGGTCCCGGGGGTCCACTGTCAATGCTCCCTCCATAGCCCAACTCCTCGCAGAATGGAGGGGCCCAGCCATACATGCAGTGGCAGTTTCTATTAGCGTTGCAAACACCTCGGCCGTTGCACTTCTCAGGCACACAGTCAAATTTCAGGACTGAGCTATTGACACAATTTGTCTTAAAACATACCTGGTCCTCGCCACAGGATGTGCCATCATATATCATACCTATGTCAGGTATCCCCATGGGATGCATGCTTAGATGGTAGCCTGTGCCCCAGCAGATGATATTGTCCTCTTCCAGATGGGTGGACATTATAATTGTGTGGTCTGGCAAATCAGGGATCACTTTGACATTTATACACTGCAGCCTTCCACATATCGCGTTTTCCTTCTTACACTTTATATATGTATGGACATCTTCTATCGCACAGTGACCATACTGATCGCCTTGTATATTAATTACCTCATAGCACTTACTAGGAGCCTCCCTAGCATCAGGTCCAAAAATGCTTTGGCACTGCATGTATCTGGATCGGCACTTTTGATTGTAACATCGGCCTTCATAACTGCAAGGGGTCCCATCTTGCTTGTAAGTGTCAGCTGGGCACTTATCTGAGTTCCCATAACAATACTCTGGAAGATCACATTCATTTTCTTCATCCCTACACACATATCCAGATGGAAGAAAGTTACATTTGTCACAGCAAAGTCCAACGCTACAGTTGGCACCCAGTTTCAATTTACAGTCTGCTCTACAACACAAATCTTCCTCACATTCTTCTATTGAACCACAATCACATTCCTCATTCTGTTCTATAATTCTGTTTCCACATCTGCTGTTTATATAATGTGGTTGTGGGATATCATTTAGGCATTTCGCTGCCTGAGACAAGTGTTTAAAATAAAGTTCGTAACTACAATTACTAAATCCAGTTCGTCCTGTGCCCATGATGCAGCTCTTCCTACCTCTACATTGGCAGTATTCTTTATCATGTAACATTCCCACAGAATGGCCCAGTTCATGAGCAGTCCAAGTGGCAGGTCCAAGGACATTTTCATCTAGAAAGGTGCTTATTGATCCAGATAAATCTGTACTACACACTCTTCCCCAGGAAAGTGCAAGGGCATCTATATATTTTCTGGAAATATATAAGTGTACCCAATCTGTGGTAATCCGAGTAGTTATTGTGTATTTTCTATATCGTATAAATTCTTTTAATACATCAGCTAAAGCCGGATGATCAGTACGTATTAGGCCTTCATCTCTCCATACTTCAATGCCTTTTAGATGTATCCTCATATTGATATCTTGATAGTAGGTGTCAATAATCCCAGTCAAAAGAATAGCATCATAGAGAATTAGAGAGAGATTCTGTTTCACAAACTCAAATCTTCTAGTATCAAAGATCATGACCAATTCCAAATACTTTTGGTGTTTATAGGACATAGTATAGTCACTTATCCTAGCCATATCCTCCTGCTGGGCCATTTGCCTTTCTGTTTCATCATCGGTTAAACCACAGGTCTGATTGCTAACCTCATCCTTCAGGAGGTACACAACATGTTCAAAAGTGGACGAGGCCTTGAGGGGCTCGATTTGGTACTGTTTGGCATCGATGCTCAGTACGCCTCGGAGTCCCCCCATGCATGTACTGAGAGTGGCGTCCGAGTCCTGAAATCCTTCCACCAGGCCCATATAGTTGCAGTCCTTGGGTATATAAGGGTGATCTTCCAGCAGTTGTCCCTCTTCTGTGAAGGAGAAAACACGGAGATGTTGCGGCAACAGAAGTTTCTTGGGCCACAGATGGATGATGTGCTTCTTACCTGCTAACTGCAGGAGGTAGGCCACGGAACTGGGGACACCCTGCTCCTCTCGCCAGAAGCTCAGCTTCTTGGGGATAGTGATTTCGTAGGAGTCAAATTCCAGTTGGTGGAAAAGTAAGTCATCGCCCAGAGAGTCAAGGAGGAGCAGGGCCAGACCCAGCACGGGGAGCAGGAGGCCTTGACAGAGGAAAGTCTGCTGGGACCTCATCCTCTGTCTGTTCCCTCCTCAGGAGTTGCAGGGGCAGCTCCAGCCTGGCGAGTCAGACTTCCCCGAACCGCCGCTAGAGGCGCAGGATCGCCAGGGGCGGGGTTCCCGCCGTAGAGACCGAGGGGACTTGGTCCTGGGGGCCGGGTCTAGCTGACCGTCCCAAAGGCGCGCGCCCGGTCCAACGCATCCAGTTCGTTTTCTGGGCGGTGCGTTGGGCGCGCGTGGCCGAATGGAGCGAAAGGTGCGCAAGAATCTAGATGGGAAAAGGGGGCTGCTGTCGTCTGGGTTGGAGGGGAACAGAGAGCAGTTTGAGGAATGGAGAAGGAATGGAGAAATGGGGGGAATTCAAGAGAGCTCACCAAGGCCCGCTGTGTCCTCGCCCTGTAGGGTGTCTGTGCACCCTGGGGCAAGGGTAGGAATCGGATGTCTCTTGGGCCGCTCTCCTCTCCTGACTGTGGCTGTTCGGCTGGGGTCCCCCAGCAGAAGGAAGGAACACCAGAACCCTCCAGAGTTGAAACAGACTCTTGACTATAACCGCCAATCAGAGTGCGGGATCGCAAGCTCTGTGTCCCAGCCCTTGCTCCTGAAGCAGCCCTGGCTGCAAGAGGCTCCAGAGGCTTCAGCCGTGCGCCCAGGCAAGGGGAAGTTCCTGTGCACATTTTGCCTGGTGTTTTTTTTTTTTTTTTTTTTTTCCTGCTGTGCGTGGCCAGGGTGCTAGGCATCAGCGAGATTTGATTTCTTTGTGTCCCTGTGGTGTGGTAGGAGAAGCTAGAATAAGGACCTGTTAGTAGAGGGAAGTCCAGGAATTTTCTGAGAAAGGCAAATAGCTGGTTTTCTTTGTAATATGAATGATGGGTGAGGATTGGCTGCGAAGGTACGAAGTCCCCAGCTCAGAGGACAGAGGGACATAGCTTCCACAGAAAGGGCAAATCACACAGAGTCATAAGGTGACTTGGAGGGATTTCAATAGAAGGGCAACCTTTTCAGTTTTTCTTAGGAAATTGGATCTGACTGCAGTACAGAGAATGTCATGCAGCACCAGAAATTAGGAGAGATATATATTAAAAATAGCCAATTACTCTTCATATCATCTTGTTTTTCCCCCACTAACATTTATTATGTATAATAATTTCTTTAAAATATCGTTTGGTTATTTTTAACAATTTAGATAATTTTCTTTATAGATGCATAAAATTCTATAGTAGGCAAGTAATTATGTATTTAGTTATTTCCCTTATGATGGATGATACATTAGTGTTTTGAGTTCTTTCCATTTGTGTTGTTATAAAAGGTACATTTTAGTAAATATAGCTGTATATCTATTTACAAAGCTGTATATGTATGAATTTATGTATAAACACACACACACACACACACTCACACACACACACACACACACACACACACACACACACTTCTTTGCTCCATGAAAGTATTTCTGTGCTGATAGGTTTCTAGAAGTGAAACTGTTAGATCAAAAAAGAATCTTAGCTCATACTGAATTCATCGTTTTAAAATTCTTGCATTCCTTTACATTACTCCTACAGAGCAAAACTATCTAATAGAATGGTTTTGAAGTGATGGAAATGGTAATATAGCCCAATACTGTAGCTACTAGTCCCCATAGGCTAATGTATAGTTTAAACATGCCTAGTGCTACAGTTTGGATTCAGAGTGTCCCCCAAAAGTCCATGCCTTTAAAGCTTGGGGCCCAGGGTGATGATTTTGGGAGAGGGTGGAGCCCTTAGGAGGGGGAATCTAGTGGAAGGAAGTTAGGTCATTGGGAGCATGCCCTGAAGGGAATATTGGGACCGCCACCCCCTTTTTCTCTGTTTCCCAACCACCATGGCACATGCTCCTACCATGATGTGTTATACTGCCACAGGTTCAAAGCAATAGGGTCAAATGACCATGGACTGAAACCATGAGCCAAAATAAACATTTCCTCTTTATAAGTTTGTTTTTCTAAGTTATTATGTCACAGCAGAAGAAATCTGGCTAATGCACTGAGCAACTACTTTTTAAACTTTCCAAAATTTTAAATTTAAAACTCATCGATAGAAGGTCCATGGTCCTACAATCTTAATTTAAATTCATTAGAAGATAACTCATCATTTTAAATTGCATTCCCTTATTATTAGTAACATTGAGCATATTTGATAGTTGAAAACCAATGTTTTTTTAATTCTTAAATTTGCTTGCTTATATCCTTTGTTTATTCCTTTTAAAATTTGTTATTATTATCACCATTATTTTGGTACTGGGGATTAAACCCAGAGATACTTTACCACTGAGCTCCATCCCAGATCTTTTTTATTTTTTGAGACAGGGTTTCACTATGTTTCTGAGGGACTTGCTAAATTGCTGAGACTGGCCTTGGACTTGCAATCCTCCTGCCTCAGCCTCCTGAGTCACTTGCATTATAGGTGTGTGCCACCATGCCTGGCTGTTTGCTTTTTTATTGCATGATTTGTTCAGCATTAATTGATTTGTTGAAACTACTTATGCATGACAAATCAATTCTGTCAGCACATTGTTTGTTAAAAACTTTCACAGTCACTTTCACCTTATAGAACTTTGTAAGTCATTCTGGTTTCTGAGTTTCATATCATTTTTCTAGCCTCCCTCAACTTAAGTAAAAAATATCTGCCTAATATGTTCTTTAAAAATATCTTCTAATCTGTCTATGATTTTTGCATGGAATACAATTCTGTTTTCTATCTGAGCCATGCTTCTGTATTATTATTGGATCATTATATTGAATAATCCTATAACTGACAGAGATGATATAAATGGCAGATGACTCAATAATAAAAAGACATAATCTAAAAGGAAAAAGAGCAAAAGATTTCCACTGACACATCACAAAAGAGAAAACTCAAATGCTCAATAAACAAATGGCAAGAATGAAAAACAGGACAGCCACCTTGGAAGACAGGTTGGTGGTTTTTCACATCACTAAGCATGTTTTTACCCTATGATATGGCAATTGCACTCCTTGCTATTTACTGAAATGAGCTGAAAAATCTGCTCATGGATATTTATAGCAGATTTATTTTAATCGCCAAAATTTGGAGACAATCAAGATGTCATCCAATAGGTAAAGGATAAATATTTGCATGGTATATTCTAACGATGAAATGTTCAGTAATAAGAAGAAATTAATTAGCAAGCCACAAAAAGTCATGGAGGAACCTTAAAATGCATGCTGCTAAGTGAGAGAAGCCAATCTGAAAGAATATGTTGTGTATGATTCCAGTGATATGACATTGAAAAAAACAAAACAATAAAGATAGTAAAAAGATCAGTGGCTGCCTGAGCTTTGAGAGTGTGGAGGAAGGGACGAATAGATGAAACCAAAGAGTGAATTAGGGCAGTAAAACCTTCAGTATGATATTGCAGTGCTGGGATATGTTATTATATACATTTGTCAAAACCTACAGAACTGCACGACACACTCTAATGTAAACCATGGAATATAGGTGATCATAAAATATCAATATTGGTTCAAGAATTATTAAAAACAAGCAAAAAGCTTCAAAAGATCAATGTCATTTGATTATTAAGACAAATATCCTACTGTCTCTCTCAACCAGAATGAAGAATATGTTATAAAAATAATTACTATAAACAAGTTATGTTGATTCTAGGAATGAAATAATGTATAAATATTAAAATATCTATTAATATATTTAAAAAATAATAGATGGAAAAGTATATGAATTTCTATAGAGAGTCTATAATGACTCTAATGTCTATATGACAGATGTCTTTTCCTTCATTTATCATGCCTTCTCCTATTGCATAGATTGAAATGTTATGAATGATGTTGCCCAGCCTCTTCTGTAGTAAGGGTTACAGATTGGCATAGATTCTGCAAAGAGATGAATCCACATGAGACAAACCTACATGTGTATATGGACGATGAGGGGTAGGAGTGGCATGTAGGGAATCTGCATTTCTTGTGAACACAGTGGGTGTCCTGATCAAGCTCTGGAGTTAAGTTCCTGGCAGCAAGGTGTTAAGTGGCACAAGGTGGGGCCAGTGTCCATTAGAATCTGTATAATAGTGTTTGGACCTTTATCCTGGCTCCATTTATTTTCCCCTAGCCATGCAGCATCCAGACAGTAGTCTCTGTCCTTCCTGGAAATTTTATAAATTATGGAAATATTTTTTAATATATTCCTTATCCTTAATATAACTAGAGTGAATTCCACTCTTGCACAGAAGGCCTGAATGATGACTGTTATTTACGAAGATTGAGTTGAGAGACCTAAAATATAACATTACTGTGTTAGTCAGCTTTGATGAAAAATACCTGACAAGAACAACTTTTAGAGGAGTGATTTATTTTGGTTCACAATTTCAGAGGTTCAGACCATCATTGGCTGGCGCCAAGGCAGACAAATTATGGTAGAAGGGCCTGGTGGAGGAAAGCTGTTCAGCACATGGGAGCTAGGAAGCAGAGAGGGAGGAAGGATCCAGGACATACATAGCCCAAGGTCATGCTCCCAGTGACCTACTTTCTCCCATCATGACCCACCTGCCTACAGTTACCACCCAGAAGTCCATTCAAATGGTTAATTCATCAAGCTGGATCAATCCAGCCCTCCTAATCCAACTGTATCACCTCTGAACATTGCTGTCTTGTCTAACAAAATATCTTTAGGGGATATTTTTAGGTCCATGCTCTAACAATTGCCTTGCACATGGTCAATACTTAGTACATTTTTTTTCTATTATTATTACTACTGCTACATATATAAGAACCACCACAAGATGTGAAGAAAGAATGAATCCATTCATAATAGCAACAACAACATACTTATACAAAAATATAAGAAAACTGTGCAAGATCTATTGGAAGGATAATTTAAAATGCTGAGTTATGCACAAAGAGACTTGAATAGATTTTTTTTAGACTCAATATCTTAAATTCTCAGTTCTGCCTAAAAAACTCCATAAAAGACTATAATTTCAATAGAAGTATCAATAGGATCTCTTCCATTTTAGAACAAGACAAGCTGATTTTAAAAATTGACATTGAAAGACAAGATTCTAAGGAAAAGCAAATTTACTTGCTAATGAAAATATAAGGGAAAATCATATTTAAAAGAATTGAGACACCAAAGTGAATTAGAATGACAACCACACAATCAAACCTTTGGTGGATTACCAATTTATAGCAGTACCACCTAAAATAAGGTTGCTTCAAGGACAATTGCTTTTATTTGAGTCACTATAGAGTGATACTCTTTGTAGTGACTATCTCAATTGGTCTATTTAGAATGCTATTATATAGTTTTTAAAATTTTCTAAGTAGGTTACACTATCTTTTGCCTAAAGAAAATAGTAATCACTGATAATATCAAGAGGTTGAGTAGAAGAGCAAAGGAAATTATCCTTAGAATACAGTGTTTAGAATAGAACCTGATGTTACAGAATACATACGGGTAGCTTTTTTATTTTTATGTCTTTTTGATTCGGTTTTACTTTCACCTTGGATGTCTTTTTTTAATTTTCACCATCGGGTGTCTTTTTTTTGGTTTTCTTATCTTTACATATTGAAATATTTTCCTATCCTTACCCTGAAAAATACAAGGATTGCAGACAACAGCAAGAGAAAGAAACCAATAAAAGAGTGAAGGGCACATGCTCTTTCTTGGACAGGTCCCCTCATCTCTCCTGCAGGCCCACTGTGGACACTTCCTGTAATGCCTGCTCCCCAGGGAAAGGAGGACACAGTCAATAGAACGGTGGCAGTTTTTTTTTTTCTTATTGCAAATGCCTTGGCAGTTGCCCTTCTCTGCCCACTGATAATTTAAAGCTCTGACTTCAACTCAGACCCACTCCATATCAAGTCTACTACAAGAAGCCCTACTCCCCACATGCCTAAATCTGGAAATCCACAGGCTGTCAAAGACTCATGATACTCTGCCCCAGCACAGAACAGTTTTCTTCTTTACAGTAACATGACCAGGCTTGTCAGGATTGACCTACACATTGACACACCACATCCTTCCATCTAAAGTATTTTCAGTTTTACACATAAGAAAGCAAAAGGCATGGGTTGAATGCACCTCCAGGTAACTGAACCTGGGGAGGTTCCTGGAGGGAGGCATTCCTGGAGAGAGCACGGAAGTGCTGGACCTCTTCTCCCTTACCTGTGCTCTCTTTCATCTGGGTTCTCATCAGTCTCCTCTGTAATATCTCTTATTAATGGACCTATTGTTTATAAGTTTATAAATACAAATTTTTCCCCGAGTTTTGTGAGCTTCCCTAGCAAAGTAATCAAACCACCTAAGGAGGGGATTAGGAACCCCAATTTACAACCTACCACAGGTGGTCCTGTGGTGGAGGCTGGGCTTGGGCAGGTGCCTGCTGGTGGAGGGCTGGACCTGGGCCTACTGTGAGCCTGAGTCCCGTGGCTTCATTATGTACTCTGTTGTGAACTCCTCTGTGATTTTCTGTAGAATCTGCACTTTCCCTTTTGTTATGGAACACTTTAAAATGATAAATTTCCATTGGGATATGCTTTAGTGTGCGTGTGTGTGTGTGTGTGTGTGTGTGTGTGTGTGTGTGTATGTGTGGTTTAAACTTTCCTTTAAGGTTTTGTAGGTCCTTTGTATCTGAAGACAAGCCAGGACATTTTTCTCATGTTTACGTTAATTTTTCTTATCTGTGCTCCTCCATTGTGTCCATTATTTTGTTGTTGTTGTTGTTGTTGTAGAACTCATATTGGGACTCATTTACCTTAGTCTGTCTTTTATAATTCTTTATATTATTGTTATAGAAGCCGTTACCCCTTGTGCTCTGTTTAGACAAAGGCTTCAGCTTGGTCTCTCAGTGTGCTAATTCATTGTTCAGTCATGTCCATCTTGCCGCTCAGTTCTTACTACTGCTGGCTGAACAACCCAGGGAAGTTATTGACCATTTCCACGCTTCACTTTTGTCAGCTGTGAAATGCAGGTAATAATAGCTTTCTAAAATGATTGCTCTGAAATAAAAAATGAATTAACATTTTTCGAGCACGGAGAACAGAGCATAGTAAGTATTCAATAGATATTTCTGTTCTTAGTATTATGACTATGCTGAACTTCTGTTAAACTTTTTGTTTGCTTGCTTTGATCCCACTGTGGATCAAACCCAGGGCCTTGAGCATTCTAGGCAAGTGCATTACCGCTGAGCTACACCCCTAGTCCTGAACTTTTTGTTTCAATACCATATTTGACATCTGATCACTTCTTTTTCATAGCAGATTGTTCTAATTGGATTAGTGTAATTACTGTTCAAATCTATGAGAATATTAATCAGACCAATTTTTAAATGACCTTCTAGTTAAACATAAAAGCTGCTTTAACCTTGGAGAAGAAAACAAAAAAATTTTTTTTCCTGACCTTAAATTTTTATATTTTTATATTGCAATGATTTCTTATGTTTGACACAAAAAGGACAAACTAATAAGGTAAAAAAGTGATAAATTAAACATCATTGGAATCCTAAACCTCTGCTGTCTGAAAGATTCCATTCAAGAAAAATAAAATGAAAAGACAAATCACGTATAATATTAACAATATTATTAATAATAATATATTTTATAGATTAACAGTATTCAGGTATCTGACAAGACTTATGGCCATATAAAATCTCCCACTTGGCAATAGTAAGACAAGCAACTTAAAGAAGGATCAAATATTTCAACAGATACTACACAAAGATGAGAATGTAAACATCAATGAGCACCTGGGAAGATCAAGAGCATAAGTCAGCATGAAAACAAGAATGAAGACCAACTCACATCCATCACACTGTCTAAAATTCAAATGACCAAGCCAAGTGTTGGCAAGGATTTAGAACAACCGCAGCTCCATCCTCTGTTGTTGAGAGGTGTACATGTTACAATCACTTTGAAAAACAATTTGGTAGCTGCTTATGAAGATGAGCATACACTTATCATGTGACCCATCAATGCTGTCACCAGACATAAAAGCACAAAACTAGAAAAGTACATGTTTCCATGAACTTCAGAACTGCTATGCTCAGAGCAGTCCCTACGTGGAAGCAGTCAAAATGTCTATGAACAAGTGCCTGGATAAAATGAGTTATCATAATCCTTGAATTGGAATAGCACTCAGCAATAAAAACATAAACTACTGATACTAGTAATAACACGAAAGAATCTGAGAAATATTGTGCTGAGCAAAAGGAGTCAGATAGCAAAGAATGTATGACAAATTATTCCATGTATATTTAGCTGCACAGGCACTTTCCTTCCTCCAAGGTGTTCTAGCTAGGTAGGTCACAGTGAAAAGAGTTGACTAAAACAATTCTATTGCATCAACTTGAAAAATATGATGATATTGGAATATAAATAAATAATGTAATGATATATCAAATCAGTGGAGGAAATGATAACTTTAAAAAAAATAATCTCTTCTGGCACAATTAGGTGTCCATCTGGAAGGAAATAATGCTGGAGCACTGACTCATCAGGCTCAAAAAAAAAATTCTAAATGTAAGCCCAAAATGTAAAAAAAATATATTAATTTCAAGATAGTTTAAGAAAGTGTTTGTATAACATTGGCATTGGGGAGAAGTTTTCAACACTGGAAGCAGGTGTAAAGAAAAGAATAATTATTTGATAACATTGAAGTCTTCCAATTCTTCTCTGTGCAGGGTCTCTTCCTTTGTCAACACTATTGGGTGTCTGTTCATTAACTTTAATCCTATGAACCTGTCAAAATCACAAATTAATACCAACAATTTTAAGAAGATTTCTTAGGATTTTCTACATCCTTTTTATTTTTCAAATTAAAGTATTTTCACATTTGATTTCCACACTTTGTTCCTCTCAGCTTGTCCTTATTTTTCCTTATTTTGTGGACTAAGATATCCAGTATTAGAGTAAGTGAACATGGAGAGATATCCTCGCCTTGTTCCTGAATTTAGGTGGGAAACATTCAGCATTTCACTACTAAATGTATCAGTTGTTTGTTCTTCATAGAAACATTTTGTCATGTGAGAAAAATTTCCTTCTATTCCTAGTTTGCCATTTTTTTTAAAAAAATCAGGAATGAGTTTCAATTTTGTCAAATACTTTTTTAAAAAGAAATGAAATTTTTGTATATTCTCCTTGTTCTGTTAATGAAGTCAATTACATTCATTAATTTTTCAAATGTGGAACAAACTTTACAATTCCCAAACTACCCTTGGTTAGGATGTATTATTCCTGTTATATATATCTGGATTTGGCTTGCTTTTGCAGAGGATTTTTTTGCACATATGTTTATGAGAAATAGTTGTGCATTTCTTTTGTTGTAAGCAGATCTTTTGGTACCAGATATGTTCCATTTGCTTTTGGTATCAGGGTTATGTCTACCTAAGAAATGAGTTGGGAGTTTTTTTTCCTTCTTTTATTTTCTGAAATAATTTGTAAATATTTGTATCAGTTTTTCCTTAAATAAATAAAAGAATTCAATCTGTAAAATCCTTGGGATTTAAAATTTTATTTGTATCACATTATCAAATTATAAATGCATTTTTCATAGATAATCTTGCTATCTATTTTTTCTTGTCAGTTTTGGAGAAATCTGTTTTTCAAGAGATTTTTCCACTTCACCTAAGTTATTATATTTCTGGACATAATGTTGTTCATTAAAGTCTTTGATTATCTTAATGTTGGTAGAAAATATGGATATCACCTAAAAATAATTCATATTTTTGTCATTTTTCTCAACTAGTCTTGCTTGGTATTTATCAGTTTTATTAATCTTTTCCAAAACTTGATTTTTTTTCTGTAGTTTATCTGTTTTCTATTGGATTCATTCCTGCTCTTTATGATTTCATTTTCCTATTTACTTTGCATTTAATTTGCTTGTCTTTTTCTAGTTTCTTAAGATGGAAATTAAGATTATTGGTTTTAAACTGTCTGATAGCGACATGAAGTTATATATTTTCCTGTCAGTACCATTTTGGCTTCAAATTTTAGTATACATTACTTTCATTGTCATTTAGTTTGAAGTATTTTCCAATTTCTTTTGTGATTTTTTTCTTTGATTTGTATAATTTAAGATGATATTATTTGACTTTCTTATATATGGGAATTTCATAGATATCTGTTTTTAATTATAACATAATTTTGTGGTCAATAAAATAATTAGCATTTAAAAAAATTGTTGAGTTTATTAGGGGATGGAAATGGCAATAGCCCTGATTTTGATCATTACACATTTTATAAATGTACTAGATTGTCATTACTTGCCCCATGAATAACCATAAGATGTTATCTGTTGACTTAAAAATGCAAAGTTGGTGAATCTTCCCTGCTTGTTTGGTTGGATCTTAACCTTTCTCCCTGATTATACACCAAGGGGAGGAAATCTAGGTTCAAGTGTTATAACAATCTGAAACTTGCAAGACAAAGGCTATAGAACAGTGTATGACAGTTGTATCATATTCCATGAACAAAATGTGCATGTGTGTATGCAGATTCAGGGCTATTTCTCATATGGTGGGTTGTCTGGGCATATCCTTCCTTGTCCATACTAGTAGTATTTCAGGGCCATTTGTTTCTTTTCCTCACAGAACAAAAATGAAGATTCAGGAAAAAAGATGCTAGCTAACATAAGAAATAGGAAGATGAGGTTTTTGCTGTTTGATTCAAAGATAAAGTTGGTTACATTAAAATTTTAAATAGTTATTTGCAGAAGCATTGAATCATCAGTTAATACCTCAGTTGGCAAGAGATCAGGGCTCCACATAATGGGTAGCAGGGAGATAACTATTAAGATGCTAATGCAAGAAGACAAAATATTTAGTTGGTTCAAGTGCAAAGCTTTTATTTGCAAGTTAATTGTTGGTGTTTAGTGATTAATCTTGTTTCCTTTTTCTGTTTTCATTGAGTTGTGGTTTGTTTTGCTTCAGTAGTCCCCCTAATAAAATCTCAGACAGGTAAACAGGTAAACGGTTGTTTCAGCTTGTTGAGTTTACGGAGCTTTTCCGTCGTTCCCACACACTCCATGCCAGGAAAAGCCTGCCTTGGTTCCGAACCTGGTCACCGCTGTCTGAGTAAGTGTGCATCTGCTGGCCTAAGGCTTGAGACTTTTGAACTTAGCAATCAGAGGGAATGTCTGTCACTAGCCTGTTATAATTAAATGTGTTTGCAGTGCCTAGAATTAATCTAGAATTGTTTGCTGTGAATTAATAAATCTAGGATTGTTTGCTGTGAATGGATTATGTCTACTGCAGTGCCTAGCATTAAGGATTGTCATTTTCTTGATTAAGAACCTATAAGAGTGAAATTGTATTGAGTAATTTGAGTGAATAAAGCATTGAAAGGGGCAGAAGCACGTGGACATTCTTTATTTTTCCCCTCAACTGCATATGTCACAATTTGCCCAAATGTCAAAATCAATATTCAGGGTAGGTAACACAAATCCATGATCGTAAATCATGGTCAGAATATTTGACCCAGAATCAATTATTTTCCCATTTCCTTTAAAGCAGAATTGTGTGGGCTCTCTCTTGTCTAGCGAGGAGGTCTACAGAATAGGGTAGAGACCAGTGTGGCTTCGGAGTTGCTAATTAAGACCTCTGGAGACCAAGCAGGAAGCAGGTCTGATTTTATTGCGCAGTTACCACATATATATACTCAGGCAGTAGCTAAGCAGATTACAAACAGCCACCAATGCAATTTCTGGCCAACTGTCCTTGCAGTGACCAATCAAGGAGCAAGCACAGGGACTGCAAAGTGTGGCCTCACGCCCAGGGCTATGCCTAGGGGTAAGCGGTTTGCCACTCAGATGCCCTTAACATATGCCATGTATGCAGTACTCCATGCACTTGTCCCCACACAGAATTGTTTTACATCGATGACTTTTTCACTTACATAGACAATTGTGGACTCTCTAGGATCATCCATCTCCTTATCTGAACATCCTTAACTAGATCACAAGTATTCTTTTTTGCTATGTAAAGTAACATATTCACAAGCTCCAGATACTGGGATATGGATATGCTAGGTTGAGTCCACCTTGTCTACTGTGGTCACTTGATGCAGTTAGTACACTTCTCCATACCCGTCAGTCACTGCTTGCCCCTCACTTCTGAAAGTCAGTCAGCTGAAACAGCACAGTCCAAAGAACAGCTGTTGAGAACCAATCAATAAACAGCCGAGTTCCAGAGATTCTGGGTGCCATTCTGGAACTGAGAATAGAACACGGAGACTTCAAATTTCTCCACACACTGTGTCCCCATTCCTCTCCTCCTCCTGGTCCTCATTGCCAGCCTTGTTGTTTCCACTCCTCATTCCTATTCTTGCTACTCCTGTCCCCATAGCCTGTGCCCCCCCCCACATACTCACCATGCAGGCCAACACAGAAGGGGTTGTCCACATCTCAGATGAAGATGAAGGAATATTTTGCCCCTGGAGGAGAAGCATCAATTACATTTTTCTCTGGTCAAGCACCTGCTTTTGAGGAGACCAAGGAAGATGACTGCAGCTGAGAGCTAAGCTGCCACAACAGCCCCAAGGACTGGTAGGTGCTCTAGGGATGCAGGGACCAGTGGTCAGGAATCTCCAGTTCTTTCTGGCTAGATTCCTGCCTTCATACCCAGGAACTTGAATCCACAAACCCTTCCCTAGGAGAAGGGTGTCCAGGGGGCATACAGGATCTCAGTGGAAAAAGGAATTGCAAACAGCAGGAAAGACAGACCAGGGTAGACTCAAAGAAAACCAGCCACCTGCTCCATTTAGAACTCTCCATGTACCGAGCGAAAGTCCACAGGCTTCCAGGTCCACCAAAGCTTCCTCTACCTCCCCACTTCACTGTGTGCTCTTTGTCTCAGATAAGATTTCTGCATCCAAAGCCAGACTTTTAGGAAATAAGGGCCACATCTAAAATAAATCGGATACTTAGGAAATCCTGAAGTCATCAGTGGAGAATTTCTAGGGCCTAAGTTTGAACTCACTGTTGCTTTTGAAGACTAGGCTTTGTGGTAGAGATCTTAATTTTACTAACTTGGCTTAAGCGTTTTTTTTGTTTTTGTTTTTAATTCCAATATTACTTTGCACATGAATCAGGAGTATATGGCAGGCAGAATCATGTCGTCTATGGAGGAAGATCCTCTTCCTTCTTGGAACCTGTGAACATGCCTCATTATCGAGCAAGGGACTTTGCAGTTGGTATTATGTTAAGGATTCTGAGAAGGGGAGACCATCCTGGATGGCACAGGGTAATCTACAAAATCCAAGAAATCCCCTGTGTCTTTAAGAGGCAGAAAAGAAATCATGGTGATAGATCAGGCAGCCTGCCAGCTGTTGCTGGTTTTGAAGGTGGGAGAAGCAGCCACCAGCCCAGATGTAGGTGGCTTCTAGAGCCAGAAAAAGCAAGGA
Source organism: Urocitellus parryii (assembly GCF_045843805.1). Lineage (NCBI taxonomy): Eukaryota > Metazoa > Chordata > Mammalia > Rodentia > Sciuridae > Urocitellus > Urocitellus parryii. Next base: position 100,447,135 of record NC_135541.1, read on the forward strand.
AGCAGGATGTGCCTGAGATCCTCCTTTGAGTGATAGAGCCCTGTTCCCCAGTGATTTTAGGCCAGTGGGACCTTCTGTGGACTCCTAACCTACAACTCTAATGTAATGGTTTGTGTTCTACTCAGCCATGATGTTTTGGAGATTTGTTATGGCCGTGATGGAAAATCATCACTAGTGCCTCTCTCACTTCAGCCGTGAGGAGATCTGAGAGACATGATGAATTCTCTGTAAATTCTGAAGATCTTAGGTCAGCAGGTCAAGAGATACTATTATGTATTTTAAGTGCTACAATAAATACCTGTCCTCTCTTTTCTGTTCCCCTTTATGAACTTTCACTCTATTTTCCTCACAGGATTCTCCATGGATTTTATATAAATTATCGAAAATTGGAAGACAGAGGTAGTCGTATATGACTAAGACTAAGATTTTACCCTTTCTTCTTTTCCCCCTGATGCTGGGGATTGAACTCAGGGTCTTATGCATGTGACGTAAACACTCTATAAATTGCACTATATCCCCAGCTACTTTCCTTTTATTTCTTACAGAATGAGTTCTGTTTCTGCCACACAGAAAGAATACACTTTTTTTTAAAAGAGAGAGTGAGAGAGGAGAGAGAGAGAGAGAGAGAGAGAGAGAGAGAGAGAGAGAGAGAACTTTTAATATTTATTTATTTTTTTAGTTCTCGGTGGACACAACATCTTTGTTGGTATGTGGTGCTGAGGATCGAACCCGGGTCGCACGCATGCCAGACAAGCGCGCTACCGCTTGAGCCACATCCCCAGCCCCAGAAAGAATACACTTATAAAAAATAATATACTGGAAAATCTGCCTCAAGGATATTTTGCTGTCCCCTTTTAAAAAAATTATTAATTAAAACAGCTGTTTTTCTATATTCATAAAAGGAGAAATACAATAGCTTTCAAAGTTTTCTCCAAAAGTAGCGGGGGACTGTATCCACCAGTTCTCAAGACTTATAAGAGGTAATTAGTTGTTGTCATCATAAAGTTACAACTTAGTAAGCTGACTAAGTAAGTATAAATATTTGAGTTTTCTTGTAATCATTGATTATTTTCTCAAGGCTACCAGCCCTTGAAGCACAGAGATAAAGGAAGGAAATTTGCAGGCTGCTGCAATAACCTCCGGATTAGAGGTCCTTACCATTGGCTGTTTTATCTTTAGATTCAGTAATGGGTCTGAGGAGTTTCCAACTCAGAATTAGCAGAATTCAGCTAATTCTGCCAGCAAATTCCTCTGGATTTCAAAGCCAAAACCACTCATGCAAATACTTAAAGCACCCGAGTGTAAAGCAGAGTTGACCTCACAACTCCCCATAGGAGTGGCCATGTCTCTACACAGGGAAATCTATTGAAGGGTTTTTCGTCATTGCTGCTGGTAATGGTGGTGGTTTTCTTGATAAAGATTACAGTTTTTGTCCTGTATTTGTTTGTGTTCATTTTTAACTATTTCTACGAAATAATTGTAGACTAATATTTTAATTCTGGAAGGTGAAAGGACATAAAGGATATTTGCTGAAGGATTATTTTAAGATTTTTATTTCAAAATTTATGGAATGATTTTTAATTAAGGTTCTTAAATAAATTTATTGTTGTGAAGTCAATGACATACACATGCACATGTGTGTTAAACTGTGGTCTGCGGCCCACCTGTATCAGAATCATCAATGTGTTAAACTGTGTCTGTGTCAGTATCACCTGGGATACTTACATTAATAGGCAGATCCTAGATTAGAGTCCCACACCCACTAAAGTGCTTGATATTGCAGCCCAGGGAGTCGCTCCCACAATCCCCACAGCTGATTGTGAAACAGACCCCATTTTGAAATAAAAATCTTCAAAATTCTTTTTAACTTTTGATCTTCTTTTTACTGAGGGTGGAGGCTGATAGACTGCCTGGCCCTAATGGGCACTGCAAAGGGGAACATGCACTGAGACAGGTTTCTGATTAACACAGCCTAGCTAAATATAGCCTTGTGTATTTCCTGCTTTTTCCCCCAACTGTGCCCTCTATTCTTATAAAAGCTTTCCACGTCTCTGAGTTACCAAAGATGGAGACTTGTGAAAGAAAATGTTCTCCATCTTGCTCAAAACCAAGATGGAAGGAAACCTAATTTTTCACTGCCACCCTGGCTCCTGAGTTTTATTTATTTATAATATTTTTTAGTTGTAGTTAGACATAATACCTTTATTTTTATGTGGTGCTGAGGATTGAACCCAGCACCTCTCACTTGCTAGGCGCACGCTGTATCCCTGAGCCACAACCCTAGCCCCATGGCTCCTGAGTTTTAATGCTGCAGAACAAAGAGCAAAATATGCCCTTCCAAAATATGTAAAGACACATCAAGTTTAAGAATCACTTTGTCATACCTTAGAGATTATTGCAAAATGGCAAAGAGGTAAAATTGTAACTTAAACTGAGACTTCAGAATAAGCCAATAATTTTTTTCATGAGTTTTATTTTCTATTCTTTTAAAAATTTTATAATTTTTTTAAAAAAGAAATGTCCTTTTTTAAAAAGAATAGTTTTTAGTTGTTAATAGACCTTTATTTTATTCATTTATTTATATGTGGTGCTGAGAATCAAACCCAGTGCCTCACACATGCAAGGCAAATGCTCTACAACTGAGCCACAATGCCAGTCTTATAATCTTTTAAAAATTTATTCTAATTAGTTATACATGATAGTATTGTACACAAATAGAGCAACAATTTCTCCTCCTTCTGGCTGAACGTGGTGCAGAGTCACACAAGAAGTGTAGTCACACATGTATATAAGGTATTAAAGTCTCTCTCATTCCACCCTCCTTCACACCTGCACAACCCTTCCCTTCTCTCCCTCCCCTCTGCCCAATCCAAAGTTCCTCATCTCCCAACCCTGCTTTATGGATCAGCATCGGCTTATCAGAGAAAACATGCAGCCTTTGGTTTTTTGGGTCTGGCTTATTTTATTTTCTATTCTTAACACTTGTTCTAGGGATGGGTGTAGAAATGGGAAACAAAGCCAACAAAAGGAAACTATTTATACAAATTTTGCTTTTAAAAATAAAATAGCCATTGAAAGACTATTACTCTATTTCACCCTCCCTGTCCATGAGTGATGTTGGCCTTCAACGTATGGCTACAGCAACATAAATAAATCTCTGTCTTACATTTATACACACCTACTCACATCCTAGGAACACTCTAAAGACACAAAGGAGGTTTCAGTACAATTGGGGCCTGGCCCACACCACTAAGAAACAAGTAGAGGCTGCCATATGCAAGACTTTGCATAGGCTTGGTGTGGACATCAGTCTCATATTCCCCTGAGGGATGTTAGGTTAAGAAAATGGCACAGCATACTTAATGTGGAGGAAGGGGGCAGTAAAATTTGGAGAATGAGTTAATAAAGGAAGCAGATTGTGCTAGGCTATGAATGAGAGGGCCTCTTAAGGAGTCACCAATTTCCTTCCTCACATGGACTCAGAGAGGTCAGACCTGATGGTGCAGGGCAAAGTCCAGCCTGGCTTGGCCTAGAGTTGCTACCTGGTCAGGTGTGGATCTGTGAAAGGTGCTAGATGAGTTCCACTGACACTGCCCAGAAATGCCCTGCTGCTCACTAGGGTGCTTCTAGAAATGCCAAGGAGCTCCATATTGGGAGCACATGACCCCTGTGTAGGAGGCAACTATTTCCCCCAAGCTGATCTTCTGAGGAGAGCTGCTGAGGTGAGAACTGTGCTGTGGCAGGTGCTGTGCCACTGAGGCTGCTCAGAAGCAGTGTCACAAGGTTCACTATGCAATCTTAGGTGCACTTTGCCTAGAGCTGGGCCTGGTGCTATTTGACTACTGGTGTTCCATCACTTCCAGGGAGTCATTCTGCCTTTCTGCCTACCCTAGTAGGAGACATCTCTGATCACCTCTTCAGACCTGTACCAGCTTTGAAGGAATAGAACCCAGATGCTCCTTAGCACATAGGCAGTTGTTCAGATGTGGGGAGGAGGGAGTAGGCCTAGGTTTCCTCATGCTTTAGGGACCTGTGGTGGCTTTGCTGCTTGTGTGGCTCCTGGAAGGCAAGGGTTTCAATGCTGGAGCACACAGTAGGGCCCTTAAGGATTTCACCTGCAAGTAAACATAAAAGAATCCTGTTAAGATGGAACTGTCAGACCCCACTTATGATGCCCAGAGCTGGAATAAGGGCAAAGCATGCAGGAAGGCAGGAACATGGTAGGAGGTAGTTAGGAGGATGAGCCAAGGGGATACAGTGGGTCTGGAGGAGATTCCAGGTCCCAGCTTAGAGGATAAGCCTCCCTGTGCACTCAAATCCCTGGTGCCCCATCCATAGCCCTACTGCATGCCATATGGCCAGATCCTACTACTTTCCTTTTATTAAACAGTTCATGCTACAAGTTATGTGGTCTGAAGGGAAACAAAGGCCTTTGTCATCTTCCAGGAAAAGAAGGATGAAGCATGAAACATACTTCATGTAGAGAAGCATGTAGAGACAGCCTGTGGTATCTGAAGAGGACATATTGGGGAAAGTTCCCCTGTTAAGTTTTCTTAAGAAGAAGTCAAGGTGGCAGGGACCTCAGAGACCATCTGAGTCTAGGCTCACCTTTAACAGATGAGGGACAGTAGCTCACAGAGGCAAAGGGGCCAGCCAAAGGCATACAATCAGTTAATGACAAGCCTGGTTAGAGAACAGAAATTGGGAAGAAGAGAGGGTGGCCTGCACACTGCAGGGAGCCAGCAGGAACTGGAGGCTGCAGGGTTAACTTGGCAGGGATAGGAGGAGGCTGTACAGAGGCAACCCTGTACGTGTTGTGATAAGAGGCTCAGGAAAGAAAGCAATCCTCAGAGAAGAACCAAAGGGAATTAGAAAACAAGAGCTAGTTAAAACATGGCCCATCCTTGATCACACTATGGGTGTCAAGGCTTTCAGGGTACAATATAGGAACATTCCTAGAGGGTTCAACTACTCTGATGTTTACCATCTAAGTTTAAAGGTTTAATTTCTGATTTTTAAAAAAATATTTTTATTAGTTGTTGATGATTTTTTTAAACTTATTTGTATGTGGTGCTAAGAACCGAACCTGGGTGTCACACATCCTAGACAGCACTCTACCACTGAGCCACAACCCCAGGCCCTAATTTCTGATTTTTAAAACAGTCAATTACACATCAAGTTTTTCTTCAAAGGATTTCTAGGGAATTATTAGCACAGCATTTAAGTAAATATAGAGGATATCTGGTATGTATATTTTTAAAACTTTTCCCTTAAAGTTCAGTGCTTTTTATTATCAGTTTTTCTTTTTTTTTAATCAAGGATTTTTTTAAAGAAAATGAGATGTCAAAATAAAATTGCTATTCTTAACCTAATTTTGTGCACTAAAGTCAATTTATAAGGTCATGCCTTATTTGGTTTTTCATAAAGTAGTTCAGGAAAGTCCAGAATGCACAAATGGCCTCAAGATCCCTTGATAGACAACTAATTCACTGACAAACTTTGAAATCAGTTTCTTCCCTCAAGGACCAACTGAACTGAATTTCTCCTGGCTCCTTGCTTGACTGACATCAAGGAGAGAAAATTGGGGTAAAGAGGAGAGATGGTGACAAGGGGAGAGCAAGGGCAGAGGAGGGAGCTGAGGGGGAGGAGGGTGAAGGGATGGAATCCAGGAGGTAAGACCTGTCTAGTGGACCAGATATCTCCTGGAAGGTCAAAGAAGGTCAGGGTCACTTACACATCTGATGACAGATGGTGATGTATTTGAAGCAAGCTCTGTGTCTGTGTAAGGTGCAATCATTTTCTTAGCTCCAAGTTAGTCCTTGCCTTCTTCAAAACATCATGTGTCCTGGTCACTGAAAAAAGAAAAGAGCTACACAAAGAAGGAATCATGGCCACTTGCTGACCCCTTCCTCCCCTCCCTCTGCACCCACAATAACTCATGGCACAGGAGGGTTGGGCCCAGTGGATCAGACTCTCCCCTCCCAACATTCCAGTGCCTCTGTGGTCACTGTTCATCTGCAGCACAAGTGGGGCATCTGTAAGACCACCCCATTTCTCTGCTGCTCCACAGCTCAGGGGCACCTACACTGGCTGACAATGAACTGCTCCATGTTCTCCTTCTGCTGGTTGGCAGTCTTCAGACGCTCAGCTGTGCTCTGAAGGGGCCTATCCTGTTTGGTTACTTGGGCTCATGGATCCAGGAGCTCCCTTTCCATTGATTCATCCTGGGGAAGAAGGACAAGCTCTCAGACAACAGTTTGGAAACCAAATGCATCCTGTGCTTTCTGGTTCCTACCAATCAGAAGTAGTACTTGATAATCTTCTCAATGCTTCCAGACTCCATTATAGCTTCTCAATCCTTCAGTTCAGAACAGTTGAGAGAGAGAGACCACAAGTAGGAATGTTGAGAACCTGAAAACCCCCAGTCAGACTAGCACAGACCTACATCACTATGAACAAGGAGACCCTGACTCCAGACCCACAGCAACTCCCAACTGTGAACAAGACCTCCAACACAATCCTTGCAGAAGTTTTGTCTCACCCTTCCCCCATCCATGCAAGATTTGGAATTTCAGAGATACTGATCACAGTGTTCACATTTCAAAATGTCTGTACGAACCTGAAGATGGTAAAGTACCTCCTTGGAATTTGCATAGTTTACATATCAGTAACATGAATGTGGAACTAAAAACTAGGGAGGGGATCCAGAGGCTGGGCCCACCCAAAGCAGGACAATTTCTTAGGGGCTCTACCTTTTCCCAAGACTGGCACAGAGATAAAAGGTGTGTTAGGATTTTAGGAGCATGACTGACAGAAGCTGCAGGATCATAGTGACATCCTTTGATCTTTTGAACAAAAAGGCCTGAGGAGTGGAGAATCTTCAAAGGCCCCTGAATTTCAGCTCAAACTGCAGAATTATTAGAAGTGGACTTTTATGGGTTACCAGGATATCTATGTCTGTGTTTCTCCATTTCCTTTTCTTCTCTTTGAATTATTATCTTGGGGTTTGGGGTATGAGGATGAAGTAAGGTAATCAGAGCTTTAATGAAAGCAGCCACCATAGACCAGGGGTCACCCTCCCGGATCTTGCACTAAGGTCCAGCACATTCTAACAACCCATGTAGCTTATGACCCTCAGAAAGCCCTGGAACTGAGAATACAGAATCTCCTGGGGGCAGAAGAGCAGGGCTTATACCAGAAGACAACACTGGCCTCTTACCATTTTGCCAGGCAGCCCAGGGCCGTGGAAGCTTGGTAAAGCTTCTCTCCAGAACATGGTCAGGAGGGAGGCTGACTCCTCTAGGGTGTGCTGCAGGGCACGGGTGCTGCTTCTTAGCTCATGGAAACATTTGTTGGCTGGTGCCTGTGGAAAGGCAGGAGGTAGCCATGGACATCACAGAAGCTGAGACATCTCAGGGCTCAGGACATTGTAGGCCTGCACAGGACTCAAGCTTCCTTTGTCAATGAGGCACAAAGCATGGGCTGCTTGAACCTGTAAAACCCTGGCTCATCCCTTTGAGGTCCCAGGACTGAAGTGCTGCTCCTTTTACCTGGAATGCCTCCTCCACCTGGACACCCTATATAAGGCTGTCAAATCTCATTCCTATATCATGTCCTCTACAGACATTTTACCTTCCTTGCATGCAATAAAAGACCCCTCTGCACCAGTGAACTCAAGGCACAAGAGGTGAATTCTCACATTGGGCCTGTGGTCACTCAGTTGGTTTATAAATAGGGGTCTGTGTCTTGCCCTGAAGTGGGGGTTCCCTGGAGGCTAGGCTCTGTCTACACATCCATGGGTCTCTGGTGCCTCAGACAGCACAGCCACTGGCCCTTGCTATCTCTCAACAGAGAGGCACTCTGAGAAGCATTGCAGACTGCCTCCCTCCTATTGCTCCACGGGAAAAAAGAAATGTTGTGGCAGCCAGGTTCTTCCTTCTTCCACACACAAGGCCTTTATGGATGCAAATCCCTAAGTACCTATCCATCTGATTGACTTTAATCTGTCCACATGGGTCAGCATGACTGTAACAGATAATAAACCACTACAGGGTGCTGATTTCAACATCATATAGACATCAACATTTAACAAATGCTTTACTGAGGATGGTGGAAATGCTGCAGACTTCTCTGTGGCTCTAAGGGAGAATATTTGGTTGACCTTCTGTACAACAGAGTAGAACTTAGAATGAATCAGGAGATAGGGAAGCAAGGGCCTGGCTAGAATAACTGGAAGATGCTTTCTCTGACATTGGGAGATGCAGGCCACAAAAATAAATAGCAGAGAAGAAAGTAGAACTAAGGACAAAGGACACAAAGAAAGGGTGAACCCAGGAGCTGCTACCTCTGAGCTCTGAGCTTCAAGGTCCAGGAAGTTGCATGTGGGCCTCAGGATCTTTTGAACCAGCTATTTTCCCTCTCCAATCTGCTCTCTGAGAGCAGTAAAGTCATCGATGTGGCCTATGATGTGGTAGCCATGCTTGTTGGTGAAGAAGCCATGTGCAGTATCATCCTCTAGCTTGGGAGAATTCTTCATTCCTGGAAGATCATCCGAATTCAGCTCTGAAAAAGAAAACCACAATAATACAGGATCTGCTGTTATTCACGATAATATCCTCAGTTCCCCCAGGATCAAGAAAGGCAGCCTTCAAAAATGCAGGTGGTTCAAGTCCATAGAGACCTTTTGGTTTCTTTATTTTTATAATCTTTCTTACATCATTACATAATGATAAACTTGCCAGAAGACAAATTTTGTCTTCATTGACAAGTGGCTATTCAGGACAAATAGCATAAACATGAAAAGATTTCTGGATAGAAAAGGCACAGACAAGTGAATGAGAATGTGTACAGGGCAATGGCCCAAACAGAGCAATAGGACAACTGTGGCAAGAAGAAGAATGAGAAGAAAGGCAGCCACAGAAGATTCAGGGAACAGGATTGAAGGCTTTGTGGCACACAGAAAATTTTCTATTGTGTATACATAACACATTTTTAAAAAATCCATTCAGCTACTGAAGGGCATCTAGGTTGGTTTCACAGTTTAGTTATTGTGAATTGTGCTGCTATAAACATTGATGTAGCTGATGGCCCTGTAGTATGTTGTTTTTAAATCCTTTGGGTATGGACCGAGGAGAAAGATAGCTGGGTCAAATGGTGGTTTCATTCCCAGATTTCCAAGGAATCTCCATACTGCTTTCCATATTGGCTGCACCAATTTGCAGTCCCACCAGCAGCATATGAGTGAGTGTACCTTTTCCCCCACATCCTTGTCAACACTTATTGTTGTTTGTTTTCACAATAGCTGCCATTCTGACTGGAGTGAGATGAAATCTTAGAGTAGTTTTGATTTGCATTTCTCTAATTGCTAGTGATAATGAATATTTTTTTATGTATTTGTTGATTGATTGTACATCATCTTCTCAGAAGTGTCTGTTCAGGTCCTTGGCCCATTTATGAAGTTGGTTGTTTGGTTTTTTTTGGTGCTTAGCTTTTTGAGTTCTTTATATATCCTAGAGATTAGTGTTCTATCTGATGTGTGAGGGGTAAAAAACTTGCTCCCAAGATGTAGGCTCTCTATTCACCTCACAGATTGTCTCTTTTACTGAGAAGAAGATTTTTAGTTTGAATCCATCCCATTTATTGATTCTTGGTTTTAATTCTTGTGCTGTGGGAGTCTTATTAAGGAAGTTGGGGTCTAATCCCACATGATGAAGATTAGGGCCTACTTTTTCTTCTATTAGACGCAGGGTCTCTGGTTTAATTCCTAGGTCCTTGATCCACTTTGAGTTTATTACTCAGACATAAAAGAGAATAAAATCATGGCATATGCAGGTAAATGGACGGATTTGGAGAAGATAATGCTAATTGAAGTTAGCCAATCCAAAAAAAAAAAAAAACAAATGGCAAATGTTTTCTCTGATATAAGGTGACTGACTCAAAGTGTGGTAAGGAGGGGGAGGATGGGAGGTTTAGATGAACTCTAGATAGGGCAGAGGGATGGGAGGAAAAGGGAGGGAGCAGGAGGTTAGCAATGATGGTGGAATGAGATGGACATCATTATCCAAAGTCCATGTATGAAGACATGAATTGGTGTGAACACCCTGCACCCCAAATCATGTAGTCTAGGCTTTTCCAAATAAGAACTAAGGTGCCAGGACTTCCCTCTCATATCATTAGCATACATATGCCACATGGAAAAGCAAAAGTCAACAGATTGATATGTTTCCATTATTTAGAACAAAAAATGTTTGATGGACGGGATTCCAAAGGAATGCAACTTAAAAACTTGTTAGGTCCAATTTTATAAACCAACTTTGAGCATAATGTTCTATGTGCTGTCTAGTACAATGCCTTGTAATGAAATTTAAATATGCACAAATCAAATACATATATAAAATACACACACATATGCATATATGTGATAAGCGTATATGTTAAAATATTGATCAATGGCTGGGTGCAGTTCAGTGGTAGAATACTTGCTTAGCACACAGAAGGACTTGGGTTCAATTTCCCTGTTATTATGAAAGTTGATCAAAATGTGAAGCAACACAAAAAAAGGAGTTCCTGGTAAGAGGGGAGTGGGTCAGAGCCAGGTTCCAGTTCAGGCCTCTGGGGGCTGGGAACAAGAGGAAGAGCAGGGACTGAGTCATGGTGTCACACCTTAGCTGGTGCATGGGAAAACAGTGATGGGGAAGTCTTGTTAGAAGGAAGTGAAGATGTGACTCAACACCACACCCACCATGGCAGCTCCAAATGGGGAAGGCAACAACCTAATGTGTGCCTAGCAGTTCCTTCCAGCTGGGTACTGTGCTTAGCACTTCACAGATGTTTCTCACTTAAAGGCCACAATAGAAAGTCCATGAAACTGTCTACTTTCACCTGACCATTGAGATTGTTATCTGAGAAATGAGTATTCAGGGCAACCAGAGAAAATAAGTACTAACGTGACCCAAGAACATCTGGCATGAGAATGTCAAGGTTCAGACTTAGAGAAACCTGAGCAGAAATGATTGAGGATATGGCCATGCAGGTGATTGGAGAGAGGGAATCAATTGGTGCCCCCAAAGGCAAAACAGAAGACACAGAGTGGAATGATGTGTCAAGAGGCTGGGGAGTGGGGCTTCTGTTAACACTCAAATGAAAACTAGGGAGGCAAGATAGAGGCTGGATATTGAAGAGAGCCAGAGAAATCTGGTTAACATGCTTATCTGAAGAGGCAGGCAAGAGACTGGGGCAGAAGTGGATGTCTACCATGTGGAATAACTGTGCCTGCCACCCAGCACTTTCCCACAGCCCTGGTTTCCTTAGGGACAGGAGCATTTTGCCACATACTGAGGTCCCCCTAGTGAAGGAAAGGAAGCTACTCAAGAGTGTGGCAAGGTCTGTGATACTGAGACGGAGACTAGTGAAGTGGAAGGAAGACCAACTAAAAGGCGAAGTACCTGATTTGGTCTCTAAGCCCTGTAAACCCAGCTTGTCTATTAATGTCTCAGTGCCCCCCTTTGCCAGTTGGATCATATAAATATAATAAAACCTGTCCTACTATAAATGAAATTGGAAAAAAAAGGCTCCAGGACAATATGTCTCTCATCTATAGCCAAACTTCCATAGGATTTTTGTTTTTGTTTTTTTAGATTTTTATAATGATTTTCTTAAATGTATTTCTTTTTAAAATTAGAGCTTTATAGTCATACATAGTAGTGGGTTCATTTGGACAAAAATCACACATGCACGCAATTTGATTTCAGTTCATGATTTGCCCCTTTCCCTTCCTCTTTTACCCCGTCCTCCCTAAAGTCTCTCAATCACCTTCATCTACTAGACTTCCTTTTGCTCATCTATTAATTTATATTTGATTGCTTCTTTCTACCTATGCATAAAGGTGGAGTCCCCTGTGGTATCTTTATATGTGCACATGACAACTTTTTAAGAATTCATTCTGGGGCTGGGGTTGTGGCTCAGTGGTAGAACACTTGTCTTGCATGCATGAGTCTCTGGGTTCGATCATCAGCACCAGGTAAAAATAAATAAAAATAAAGATATTGTGTCCATCTACAACTAAAAAAAATTTAAAAAAAGAATTCATTCTGCATTGCCTTCCCTTACCCATCCCTGCACTCTGCCTCTTGATCTTCTCCATTGCTGCTCTTTCCTTTATCTGTATGATATTCAATCCTGCCCTCCCCATTTCGTCTGTTTACTCTAGTTTCTGCATGAGTAACATTCAAGCTTTGAGTTTTTGTGCTTGGATTTTTCATGTAGCATGACATTCTCATTTCTATCCGTTTACCTGCAAATGCCATAATTTCATTCTCTTTTATGGCTTTGTAGAACCCCAGTGTCGTGTGTGTGTGTGCATGTGTGTGTATGCCCGTGCACATGTGTGTACACATGCACACATGTCATATGTATGATATATATATATCAGAATTTTAAAATTTATTTATCTGTTGAGGAGAATCTGGGTTGATTCCATAATTTAGCTATTGTGAATTATGCTTCGATACACATTGAGGTAGCTGTCTCTGTAATATGCTGATTTTAGATGTTTCGGGAAAATACCAAGGAGTGGGCAGATGCTCATAGGATGCTTACATCCCTGGTTTTTTGATGAATCTCCATAGTGTCTTCTGGAGTTGTACTGGTCTGCAGTCCCACTAACAATGTACAAGTGCACCTTTTCCCCCACCACCTTCCCCGCATTTTGTTTTGTGTGTATTCTTGATCATTGCCATGGTGGAGTGAGATGAAATTTTAGCGTTGTTTTCATTTGTGTTTCTCTGATTGCTAGTGAGGTTGAAGCTTTTCTCAAAAATTTGGCAATTTGTGTTTCTTTTGCTAAAAAATTTTGTTTCTTTTTTTTAATTGCCCATTAATTGATTGGGTTATTTGGGATATTTTTGTTTCAAGTGTTTTGAATTATTAACATATTCTGGGTATTAATCCCTGAACAAATGAGTTCTGGCCAAGACTTTTTAACATTCTGTAGGCTCTCTCTTCACTCTCTTATTTCTTTCCTTTGCTGGGCAAAGTTTTGTAGTTTGATGGCATCCCATTTATTTATTCATAGTTTCAGTTCATGTACTTTTGAGTGTCCTGTTAAGGAAGCTGGTGCCAGCAATTTTATGATAGAATGTTGGCCCTATGTTTTCTTCTAGCACTTCTAAGGTTTCTAGTCTAATTCCTAAATCTTTGATCCATTTTGACTTGAGTTTTGTGCATAGTGAGAAACAGGGTTTCAGTGTTATTTTTTAATTTTTTAAAATAACTTTTTAATTGTGGATGAACACAATACCTTTATTTTACTTTTATGTGGTACTGAGGATCAAACCCAGTGCCTCACATGTGCGAGGCAAGCACCCTGCCACTGAGGCACAATCCCAGCCCTTAGTGTTATTTTTCTACATAGTTATCCAATTGTCCCAGCACCATTCATTAAAAAGGCTTTCTTCTCCAATGTATATTTTTGGCACCTTTGTTAAGTATCAGAGGGCTCTAAATGTGTGGATTTGTCTCTGTCTTCTATTCTGTCCTATTGGTCTATACCTTTGGTGACACTATCATGCTGTTTTTGTTACTACAGCTCTGCAACACTACTGGTATTCTGTGTTTAATAATGGTACCAATAAGAAAAACCAAACTGAAACAAAAACTAGTTCAGGAATTGGATAGTAGGAGTCAACTGTGTGGGCTAATACATTAACATTCCCACTTGAAGTGGTGGGAATTACAAAGTGAGAATGTGTGTGTGTGTGTATTTTTTTTGTGTGTGTGGAGCTATTTTTCTTTAATACCTTTATTTTATTTATTTATTTTTATGTGGTGCTGAGGAACAAATCCAGTGCCTCACACATGCTAGGCAAGTGCTCCACCACTGAACTACACAACCCCAGCCCTAGAAATACAGTATTTTTAATGAAAATTCTTTAAAAAATATTATTATTTTTACATGACTGTAGAGTATATTTTGACATATTATATAAACACAGAATAAGTATAACTTGTTGAAAATAGGATCTCCCCATTATTGATGAGGGGGGATCCTATACATGACGAGGAGCTACATTGGTCTTGTATTTATAGATGAAGATAGGAAAGATATATCCTATCCATTCTATTGTATTTCCTATTACCATGCTCCCTCCTTCTCTTCATTCACCTTTGTCTAATCCAATGAACCTCTAATCTTCCACTCCATTGTTGTGAGTTAGTATCCATATTCTGCCTTTGGTTTTTTGGGACTGCCTTATTTCACTTAGCATGATAATCTCTAGTTCCATCCATTTACTGGCAAATGATATTTCATTCTTCTTTACAGCTGAGTAGTATTCCATTATATATGTATACCACCTTCTTTGCCCATTCATCTGATGTAGGGTACCAGATGATAAAGTTTGGTTCCTTAGTTTGAATATTGTAAATTGTGCTGCTATTAAATACTGAAGTGGCTGTGTCACTGTAGTATGCTGATTTTAAGTCCTCTGTGTATAAAGTGAGGAGTGGAATAAGGGGGTCAAATGGTGGTTCCATTCCAAGTTTTGTGAGGAATATCAATACCGCTTTCCAGAGTGGTTTCACCAATCTGCAGTTCTACCAGTCATGTATTAAGTGAACCTCTTTCCCCACAACCTTTACTGTTGCTTTTATTTTTAATATTTACCATTCTGAGTGGGGTGAGATGGATTCAGTGTAGTTTTGACTTACGTTTCTCTAGTTGTTAGAGATTTTAAACAGTGCAGCCTGTGGATCAACCAAGTTCAGGCAGCTTTACTGATCTCAGGTTTTTCTGTACTAAATCTGTGTTTCTCTGTGTTCTCCCCTCCCTTTGTGGGGATTCTTTGCTGCTTTCAGTACCCATGTGACAGGTGGGTTGGATTCTATGTATTCTTTTTCTTTGTTTTTGTACTCAAATTTATGATCCCCTAATTCAACTGAATGTCCAATATTATATTTTGTGAAATTCCTTTTCATCAGCCTCAGTAAGTGGATATTTCCTGCTGCTGTGCTCATGAGACAAGGTAATGCAGCTTTCCTCTATCTCACCATCTTCTGCTCTTGTAATACAGCTTTTTATCCAGGATGATTGCTCATCAATTTTAACACTTTTCAGGTTGATGCCATCCCATCTGTGGATGTTTTATTTTATTTCTTGCACTTGAAGAGTGTACTTAAGGAATTCAGCTCCTGAGCCTCGATGTTAGAGTGTTGGGCCTACATTTTCTTCTAGAAGATGCAGGGTTTCTGGTCTACTTCCAAGGTCTTTGATATACTTTGAGTTCAGTTTTAAGAGATAGGGGTTAAATTTCATTTGACTACCTATGGATTTCCAGTTTTTCCAGCACCATTTGTTGAATAGGCTATCCTCAGCACACTACAGTGATACAGTCACCTCAATGTTTTTAGCAGCACAGTTTACAATAGCTAAGCTGTGGAGTCAACCTAAGTTTTATGGATAAAGGTTGGTGTGTGTGTGTGTATACACACACACACACACACACACATATATATACATACACACACATACATAACACACATATACATATATGTGTGTGTGTATGTATATATCACTGAGGCATAAATAAGAATAACTTTATGACATGTGCCAGTAAATGGATGGATCTGGAGAGCACCATGCTAAGTGAAATAAGTCAATCCCCACAAAAACAGATGAAATGTTTCTTCTGATATTTGGAAGCTAACCTACACTAAGGGGGAGGGAATAGGGGAAGAATTAGACAAAGGGGATAAAAGGCGGAGTGATAATGAAAGGAAATGAATGGTAAGAAAAGGAATGAACTTGACATAACTTTCCTATGTACATATAGGAATACAACACAAAGAATCTCACCACTGTGTACATGTACAAGCCTGGGGTAATAATTAGAATAAGATATAGTCCATGTTTGTATAATGATATCAAAATGGGGTCTAATCTCATGTATAACTAAAAAGACCCAATAAAATAAAAACAATAAAAAATCTACTTTTCATTTGCATGTCCAAGGTAATAATCCAGGTTTGAGTTAGACTTGTTCCCCAAAAAAACCTGAAGAGAAGGATCCATGTGCTAGTAACTTAGGAAGGCCACATTCCCAGCAGAAAGAGGCAGTGCTGTCAAGGAAGTCAGGTACAGAAGGAAATCAGTCTACAAGTATGGAATTTAAGAGAAGGTGGCACGTGTCTGAAAGATGCTCTTCACAGGGTTAGGACCCTAATCTGACTGGGGTTCCCTGTCACAGTTATGAGGAATATCAGGAGAGCAGGCATGAGAACAGAGCAGAGTTCAGAATGTAAACAGAAAATGTAGATGGAAGGGCAAGTCAGGGATACAAGGCTGTGGGAAACACAGATAAGACCAAACAGAGGCTCCATCTGCCATTGGAGACAAGCACAGGTGAAGGGAAATCAATGCAGAAGTAGGAGCTACAATCTTATATAGAGTTAAAAGGAGTCAAGTGCATTCCAGAGCCAACATACCTGAAGCTTGAAGGCCAGGGGATCTGCATGCTATTTTCCTCTTGCTCACCAGAATTTTTCTTGTAATTATTTTCTGTTTGCAGACACCTGTGCCATCATTGAGGACATGCTCTTGAAAACCATCTGTGTTGTCAGATGATCCTTTAAGAGCATCATCCTCTATCTTGACATGATATTTCATTGAAATGGAAGCATCTAAATTCAGCTCTGACAATAAAATCACAGACAGCAGGATCCATTATCATCTATGATCTTACTGTGACATACTCTTCCACCAAGAGGGTCACCAAATCAAGAAAGAAGCTTTGGACAAGGAAGTCCGTGAGTTGATATGCAGCTTATAGTGACTCTGATATTTTCTTTTCCCTTTCTTTTCCTTTTATGCTTCTTCCACATTCAATAATGGTAAATTTTCCAGGAAGCAAAGGTGCTCAAAATGCTAAAAAATGTGCAAGTAATAGGATTGGTAAAATCTTATAGATGTATAAGCCAAAAATAGGAAATCACACTGGAGGTAAATTGTGCTTTTGGGAAGAATGAGGTAATAAAAATAAAGCAAATCAATGTAGAAACAACCACATAAGAAAGGAAAACTTCTCTTAAGGAATAAACATTTGCATAATAATAATAATATACTCCATATATACCCATTATATACAATATAACCACCATATATAAATAAAGCGTAATATACACATGGGGGGTTCTCTATATTTCTCTGATGGACAACTGCTCTTTGGGCTCTTGACTCCACCTGTGCATGGGAAACTTGCATCTATGATATGTGTGGGCTCACAAGTCCACTCAAAGGCCATTGGGCCTTCTCTGTGGAAGCTGAAAGGAGAAGAGGATTCAGTACCAATTCTAGTTCTCCCTTTGATAAACACTTCTGGAAAACCCATTTCTTATGTGCCTGCCTATTGACCCATCTAGTGGCCAAGTTACAGTGACAGAGATCATGTGTCCAATGGACATGTACATGTCCATTTGTACATGTGCTTAGGTATTCTTAGATGAGTGGTGCCCAGACAAGAGTCCCTAAAATAAAGTTATCCAATTGAAAAACAGGGCTTTGAAGTAACAATGAGTTCATGTTTATTATCCCAATATGATTCACCTTAGTTACTTTTTCTGGAGAGAACGTTCTACAGAAATACCAGGGCATGGGAGAAAATAAAGGATTTGTAAATCTTTATCCACAGGCAGAAAAGATCACGGAAAGAAATGGTAGACATAAATTTTTTTTTTAAATTTTTGTGGGTACCAGAGATTGAAATCAGGGACACTCAACCACTTAGCCACATCCCCATCCCTATTCTGTATTTCATTTAGAGACAGGGTCTCAATGAGTTGCTTAATGTCTCCCTGTTGATGAGGCTGGCTTTGAACTTGTGATCTTTCTCTCTCAGCTTTCTGAGCCTTTGGGATTATAGGCCTGAGCTACCATATTCAGCATAGTAGACATATGTTAAGGGTAGAGTCAGTCTGTGAAGTGCTCATGATGCTCTCTCCCTTGTAACTGCAACCTACATGCAAATATATGGCTGGCACAGTAAAGGCCACAATGAAAGAAATCTGACCAGACCATAGGAAAAGAGTAAAGCTTAGACCCACCTGATCTCTGTACCTACTGTGAAACAAAATGGGTCTCCTGCATCTGCATGCATGTGTCTTAGCCTAGACAGTGGAGTTGAGTGCAAAGAATTTACACCTTACCAGAAAGAGAAACTGAATTCATCTAAGTAGTACTCACTGGCTCCATCCACAGCAGAGCTGACTTTAGGCTCATCTGATGGGAAGACCGAGCTTCTGAAAAGTTCTTGTGTCAGATGAATCAAGATGACCAGAGGGTAGAAAATATTTTTTGTCCAGCAGGAGATTTTTCTCTTTCTTCTCATGTAGTTCATTGTTGAGACTGCTGAGACAGGGAAGAATGACAGATAAAACCAGGGTGGTTTAGAAACTATAGCCTCCCAGCTGGTCCTGACTCAAAGCTGAAGGGTGGAGTCCCCCAAAAGGCGCCTCCCATCAAAAATGATCCAGGAAACTATTTTCATCACATGGACATAGTGTAGGTGCCATGATATGAAAGAGAGAGGGAGAGCCACCAGTGTCCAGTGTACTGGCCAGATAACAAGCTCACGAGGAAGGAGGCTTGACTCCACCTATAAGGTACAGAAGGAGCACATAATAAGAAACATAGCTGTGGATGAATCTTGTGCATGACTGATATTGACACACATAGTTGGCAGGTGAATACACCCTGCTACATGATACAGGGCCAGAGAACTTGTGCTTTCTAGGATTTTTTCTATCCATTTTTTGACTTAATACTCATTTTTCTATCCATTTTTTGAAATAATACTCATTTCTGCTTTTCTTGCTATGGCATACCTGTCCATGATCTCAGACCATTAGTGTAGAAAGATAGTATACCTCTAATCCTGATTTTACAACTTACAAAGTTAACAACTGATTTCCTTAAAAGCAAGAAATGCCCAAGACTGACTGCGCAGTTCCTCTTAGTCAGACTCACTGTACCAGCACCAGGAAGATAAAAGATAACCTTGCTAAAGGGCTCCATCATACTGGGCTGAGTCAACATCATCACTGCCAACAGCAGTCTTTCTTTACATTTGGTCACCACGAAATGTGTCTACTTTGACCTCATGATCTATCCTTTCAGATCATCCTTAACCCCTTAGTTTTCCCTTGTTACTACCCTCAGATTATTTGTTGTTACCTGGAATTCAGTGAATCTTGATCTTTATGATCCTGATTTTCATGGTTTTCTGCAAACAATTAAAAGACATCCAGGAGTCATTAATAGTGCTATTCCACCCATTTCAACTAGAGCCCATGTGGGTTCTTCAGTCACCTTTGCTAGACAGCAATAAGAATCTGCAGAAATCTTGGAAGTTACTGCAATGTAGGTCAGGAATGAGCAGAAAACGGAGTCTTGGAACATGGAGTGGGCTAAGGGGTGAAGACAGAATGACTCTAGATCTGTTTGGGTCTGCAACCTACAGCCCAGATGAAGTTTAGTTGTTGCAATCTTTCTCATCAGTTTTCACAATTTTCCTTTGTATGTCCAAGATAAAATCCAGGATTGACTTAGTCCTGTTTACCAGGGAGGGTCCAAGAAGGAGCCATGTGCCAGTGACTTATGAAGGCCATGTTCCCAGAAGAAAGAGGCAGTGGAGTCAAGGAAGCTGGGAAGAGAAGGCAAAAAAGCCTAGACAACATGCGATTCCAGGGAAGGTGGCATGTGTCTGAAAAGATGTTCTTCATGGGATTAGGACCCCCATTGAGCTGGGCTTTCCTGTGGCATTTACAGGGAACATCAGGACAGCAGATACAGGAACAGAGCAGAGTTCAGAATGCAAACAGGTGATGGAGATGGAAGGGCCTGTCAGGGTGGGAGATCATGAAAAAGAGAGGTAAGACCAGACAGTCTCCATCTGCTATTGGAAAGAACCAATGGTGAAGAGAAATCACAGCAGAAGGAGCTACATCCTCATAGAGAGAGCTAACATAGGTAAGTGCATCCCGGAGCCACAGAAGCCAACCACTCTACCAAGAGCTTGAAGGCCATGGAATCTACATGCCATTCTCCAATTGCTGAAGAGTTTTTTTTTTCTTTTCATGATCTTCTGTACCAGGACACTCATGGTTTCAATGAGGACATACAGCTCACACTCAGGTGTTTTGACAGCTCAGCCTCCAAGGGTATCACCCACTAGCTTGGGAGGGTCCTTCACTTCAATGCAAGTATCCAACTTCAGCTCTGAAAATAAAATAGGAACTATTATCCTGTGACACACCTATGACCCAAAAGGGTCACCAAATCAAGAAAGCAGACTTTCACAAGAATGTGCAGCTTATAGAGACTGATACTTTCATTTTGTTGATGATAAACTTGACAGGAGGCAAGCATACTTCTAATTTATGAAAATATTCAAGAAAAATGGACATAATAGACACCTATAGCTCCCAGGTATATAAGGCAATAATACCATTAGGGAGATAGGCAGTGCTTTTAATAGGGAAGAGATTATAAAAATTAAGCAAAATCAAAGTAGAAGGAAAACTGTATGAATGTAAAGAACTGGGAAAGACTTGTGCCTGGAAAATTTTCAATCTTGCAAACAATTGACTTACTTTATATACAGGCATTATTATTAATATAACTACTATATATGCCTAATATATGATGGATACATCTGATGAACATCATTATGAACGTTTAAATGAAGGATTGTATAATATTTTGATTTTCTTGCCAGTAGAAGTTAAAAACAATTTAGAAACATGAGAAAAAAGAGATGCTTGAAAAGTAGATGCCTTGTTAGACACCAGAACACAATCACACAACTGAGCCTGTAGGCTGAGTCTTGACTGGGATTGTGGGAGCATCCAAGAGAGTCCAGCAGGAAGAAAAGATGGTGAACCTCCTCAATTTACCACATGTGCTTCACTAACTACACACCACTGACGCACACTGAGCCCATTCCAAGGGGGGCTCCACATGAGGCACAGGTGTTTCTTCTCTTGCATGACCCTCAGAGGTTTGTAACGAGTGCGAGGGTGCCCACATCTGTCAGATGAGTGTGGCACCTGACATGAGAATCAGAGGCTCCAGAAGCTGATATTGAGGGATACAAAGAATAAAGATGAACACAACCCAGATTAAGGGGGCAAGAAGGACTGAAAGCTCAGAATTGAGTCCTTGTGAGGACACTGATAACATGGCTATGGAGACAGAAGAATGGAGAGGATGGACTCAGTGTGGAATCATCAAGGAAACCAGTTTGTGCACTTTCTGTGTGAAGGTGTCACTTTATTTCAGATAGGAGGAAAGGAGAAAAGTGAGCTGGATATGTTAGGACACAGAATTGTGGGCCCAGGATTTGTACTATTACTGAAAAAAATGCTGTCAAATGAAAATGTCTTTGTGAAATCATATTTATCAAATCACCAGAAGTTATCTAAGTATTTGAGATTACATAGTCAAAGCTTGCATTAAAATTTTTTGAATTTTTGTTGAACTGGCACCATGGAAATTATTTTAACAACTAAGATATACACGTGGCCAAGGCCAGCCTAGGACCCGAGAGTGTATCTAACCCTAAACCTCAGGCTCTGGCTCACCTCACCATGTCAGAGAATCTCAACTTTCAGTATGACCCTGAGAGAACACGGAGAGGCCCATCATCTCTGCCACTCACAACATTCTGACAACCAACACGTGGATCGGGGCTTATGAATTCCCCTTCCTTCCCTATCTGGGAAGAGTGTCTACTGTTCTCCAGAATCAGTGTTGGCTACTCAGCTATTGATAGCAGAGGAAAGGCTCATCCTGGCTCCCCATCACCACAGTTGAACTGGTGACCTAACATTGTCCCCTGACATCTGCTCATTTGGGCATTTAAATCCAGGTGTGCATCTGAGGCTTGCATCTCTGACACATCAGGGCTTACATGTACACTCAACGGCCCTTGGAAACAGGCCTTCTCAGTTAGATCTGAAAGGAGAAGAGGGTTCAGTAACTATCCCAGTTTTCTCTTTGTTTAGTAGCCCCTGAATGCCCATTTCTTATGTTCCTGCCTGTTGGGGAAACCAGCTAGTGATTCAGGTACAGTGAAAGAGATCATGAGTGTGATGGATATGTCACCTTTGGTTTCTGTGCCTGGGATGCTAAGAAGGCAAAAATGAATAAATGGGATGGCAAACTGCACAGCTTCTTCATAATAAAGGAAACAATAATGTGAAGAGAGAGCCTACAGAATGAGAAAAAGTTTTTACCAAATGCACCTCAGACAAGAGCGTACAATCTCCAGGATATATTAAGAACTCAAAAATCTTAACACCAAAAAAGCCCAAATACCCCAATAAATAAATGGGCAAAGGACTGAACAAGCACTTCATAGACAAAGAAAAAATGGTTAAAAGATATATAAACAACTGTTTAACATCTCTAACAATTAGAGAAATGCAAATTAAAACTACACAACTTCACGGAGATTCCATATCGCCTGAATCAGAATGGCAATTATAAAGAATATAAGTAACAATAAACATGGTGGAGAGTGGCGAGAAAGGTACAGTCATACATTTTGGGCAGGACTGTAAATTAGAGCAGCCACTATGGAAAGCAGTATGGAGATCCCTTAGAAAACTTGGAATGGAACCATCATTTGACATCATCAACAGATGAATGAAAAAAAAATGTAGTGTGTACACAGAATGGAATATGACTCAGCCATAAAGAAAAATAAAATAATGGCATTTGCCAATAAATGGATGAAACTGGAGATATCATGCTAAGTAAAATAAGCCAATCCTCAAACATCCTCAAATGCATATCTACTGTCATTCTCTCTGATTTGTAGATGCTAACCCAAAAGGGAGGTTGGGGAATGGAATAATATAAATCCACTGGATTGAACAAAGGAAAATAAAAGGATGGGAGGGGAGAAAAGAATAGGAAAGACAGTAGAATTAACTGGACCTAACATTATTAGCCTTGTATTTGAATACATAACCAGGGTAATTCACATCATGTACAACCACAAGAGTGGGATTCAAAATAGAATAAGTTATACTCTACTAATGTATAATTTGCTAAAATACATTCTACTGTCATATGTTACTAAATAAGAACAACAATAACAGCAAAGGCAGGTGCTCAGAAAAGACTGTCCCTGAAGGGAAATCATCCATTTGAGAAAAATGGCTTTGAAGGGAAAATGACTTCAAGGTTATTTTCCCAGTATTATTAAACTCAGTCACTTTTTTGTAGGGAGCACATCTATTGAAACTCAAGGAGGTGGTTGTAATAAAAAGAGTTATTGATCTCTATCCACAGGGAGAAAAGATCATGGAAAGAGACGGTGCCTCAAGAATCCAGGATACCATGGAAAGGGGTGTAGAGTGGCTGCATAACATTCCTAGTTATGGGACCTTCTCTGCATTTTGGAAGCCTATGACTCCTGTGGCCTATGTACCACCCATCCATACACATATACAGTCTATCTTAAACCAATATACCTGTTCATGAAAGCAACGGTAAAGCAGAGAAAAAAAGGATTTTAGAGCAGAAAGGATTGAAAATGGCCACTGACACAAGAATCTGGAGGCTGTTAGCAGCTATAAGCAATGCAGAGAGGAGCTGGCTCCTTATTGTAAATAAATTGTATGGAACCATGAAGAGATATCGGGTCCATAATCCTTATATTTTTCCACATTCTACAGTGAAATCTTGGATGTTCCTCCTGATAAAAATGAGTTCTATGCGCCTAGGGAAATGAATAGATGTCTTCATAAATTGAGCTGACTTAAGGTTTCCAGCAGCCTCATGCCAACCCAGGTCAGGCTCAGGAAGGAGTGGGGCCAACAGGGCCTGCTGCCCACTGCTGTGTTCTCCACACACTCTCCTTGAAAATTCCTCATTCTCACCATGGTCTGCTTCAGTTTTCTCAAAATTTCTTCCATGTGACTGTTTGGCTCCATCACCCCGAGAGCACACCACATCAGACTCCCATCACTGGTGTCTAGATTCTTCCACTCTCCTCCTCATTACCTTCTCTGGTTGTGAAGTTCCCCAAAGATCAACTGTCTCATCAGGTTTACTTCTGTTAAGATACAGCTGCACAGTGTTACCCCCGCTGGCTCAAACTCCTGGCTACAAGGCAACCTGCTGCTGGGACCACTTGTGTGTGCTACTGAGCCCAGCCTCACTAGCCTTCTCATTCAATGTCCTTCTCTTAACATATTCCCACTCTGCTTGCGAAAACTGTATTCCTACATCCCCCTAAATAATTCCAACTCCCCATCTTGCATTTGAAGTCCTCATTCCTGGCCCCACAAGGTTATCCAACATCACATCCCAAAATCACATACACCATCCTTCCTTGCCATGCTGTCCCCTCCCTGACTCTCACTCTGCTTCACTGTCTTCCAGCATTCAGGTCTTTGTCTACAGGTGCTGCTCCCTGCCTGTCATTTACTATGTGTCCCCAAGTCTCAGTTCATATATCATTAATCATCTGTCACTGAAGACACTCTGTAAGGTGCATGATAGATCCTCCTGACCTGAAGGGGAAATATCTTAAACCAATATATCTGTTCATGAAAGCAACAGTAAAGCAGAGAAAAAAAGGATTTTAGAGCAGAAAGGATTGAAAATGGCCACTGACACAAGAATCTCTTCATGGACTCTTGGCAACTTGGACAGTTTCTTCACAAATGTCTTGTACAGCATGCTTACTACCAGCCACTCTGTCATTACATAATTTTGGTGGGAAGGAAAACTCCTTTTATAGGTCCAACCCCTGACATCCTGGCCCATTCCTTTACAGAAATCCTATTTAGTCTCATAATATCACAAACAAATTTCCTCCGCTTCAATCTACTTCTTTCAGTTCCTTGAGGCTGGATCCTTCAATCATGGTGTACAATGTCTATTTCCACTGTGTCCAAACCCCCAGTCCCTCCTTCATATAGTGTCTATTATGAAAAGTGGCCAAATCTGTGAAATCCCTTGGGAAAGTTTCACCATCCTACAAGGATATTCCATTTAAACTACCTTGAACTCAGACTGAAGGACTTGGGGGCGCAGTTTAGCCTCAAGGTGGCCTTAATTCAATGTGCATTCGCTCTCTCTACCACTTCTGTGAATGACTACAGAGCCAGGTCTACCCTCCAAGTCATCTGCAATGAATATTTTAAATCGGGTTAGAATTGTGTCATGTTTTCTGTTGCCTGCTTTTAGCAGGGAACCCTGCTGACATTTTTCAAGGTTCATACCAGGAAATCCTCTGCAATTTTAGGAGATATTGGAGCCATGTCCCAAACTCTAAAGTATTGTTACATGCCATTAGTCTGGGCAAGGTGGGAAAGTCCTCAACAAATTATCAAGTTATAGCTTAGTTATATTCATGCTGTTTCTGCAGGGCTTTCTGTGTACACAGAGGATGGATCTGAGCAGAGAGGTTGGCACTACTACTGTAGTCATGGCTATATCCTGTTCACAATTTCACGTTAGGGTCAGTGAACCCACATAGGATAAATATTTGTACAATTAGGATGCTCATTTTCTTTATCTCAGACTCATGTATAAAGGTCAATGAGTCCCACTCCATTTGGAGGGAATAGATGAGGCACTGGCTCTTCCCATTGACAATATATACTGATTGGTTAATAGATCAACAACCCGTGCCAGAGGCCTTGTGAGTTCTTTGTTCCAGAGAAGCAATGTTTCTATTTCTGTATGAAATTATCTCAAAAACATTGTAACAAAAAGAATTAGGAATGGGCGAACACCAACCCAGCCTAGTCCTAGAAAGATCAAGCTGCACAGCAGTAGAAACACGTTAGCTGAGGAATCAGACACTGACATGAGCTCTGTATTCCCACCACACTCTAGTGGAGATTTTTGGGCAGGTAAGTGACCTTGCTGAGTTTCAATGTCCTCAGCACTATTGTAGACACACCTTCAACTATGGATAGTGTCTCTTGAGGATTTAATGGAGTAGACTGTATACATAGCTCACTTGGCAGTGGTTATGGTTCACCACATGTATTTCATTTCTGTTTATTCAATGCTGTGACACTGAGAATAAATCTTTGCATCACTGCACCTCCGCGGAAATGGGAAAAAGAAAGAAGATAGTCACACCTTGAAAAGGCACTTACTGAAGCAAGGGTTGGAAAATACATTTTCTCAGTTAATTTTATTAGAAAACATTCTGATACAGGGAGATATCATAGACTTCTGCATTTCCTATGAATTGACTTACTGAGTAAAGACTCCAAAGAATTTCAAAGGTTTACCTGAGGAAAATTTGAACTCCACCTTGAGTGAGAGGAAAGAAGATTTAATTTTTTTTTTCTCTACATACTCTATGAAGCTGCTACTGCATAGGGCTCTTGCTCAACAGGAGTGATTTTTTTGGAAATTGCAGAGAGAAATACTCTCTGCTGTCTGAATAACTGGGTCAGTTCCCCATAATATACACTGACCATTGACAATTTACATGAGAACATAACTCTCAGACTGAACATATGATTAAACATATAATCTCTGGAGGAAAAAAACATCTGTGCTCCTTAGGGTTGAAAACTGCAGCAATCTCCAGAGGAACAGAAATGGGAATGATTAACTGAAGGAAAGCCTTCTCAGAGGAAGTCGAGAAACTGAGTTGGGACTCAAGAACTAAAAGTGATTTCTCAATGATTTTATAAATCTTCTGTCACATGCAAAGAAGAGAGGAAAGCACTGGTCAATAAATGCAATTTGCAAGGACAAGGCAGAAGGAATGACATGACCCCTTTAAAGACTGAGGCTTGGGACTTGGGGTTGTGGCTCACCAGTAAAGTGCATGCCTAGCATGTGTGAGGCCCTGGGTTTGATCCTAAGCACTATATATAAATAAAAGTATTCTAACTATAACTAAAAAATAAATATTAAACAAACAAAGAAAAAAAAGACTGAGGTCTGACCAATCCCTGTTGGAAAAAGGCTGTAGTAATGTCTGTGAGATGCTTATAATCCCCACCTCCTAACTTCAGTCCACCTGCAAATCTATGGCTGGCACACTACAGACCAGAAAAAAAACCCTGATCTTTCAAAGAAAATAACAAAGCCCCAGATCCACCTGACCTCTGCACCTTCTCTGAAACAAAATGGGTCGCCTGGCTCTGTATGCATATGTCTCAGCCTAGACAGTGGAGTTGCGTGCAGAGAATTTGGGCTTTTCCAGGGAGAGAAATTAAATTAATCTGAATTATGATAGGCATACTCACTGGTCCAGCCACAGCAGAGCTGACTTTAGGCTCATCTGATGGGAAGACAGAGCTCCTGAGTTCTTGTGTGTCAGATGAATCAGGATGACCAGAGGGTAGAAAATACTTTTCATCCAGCAGGAGGTCATTCTCTTCCTCTTCCTGCAGTTCACTGTTGAGACTGCTGAGACAGCTGAAGCAGGGAAGAGCAAAAGATGAAATCACAGTGATTTAGAAGTTACAGCCTCCCAGCTGGTCCTAATTCAAAGCTGAAGGGTGGAGTCCCAAACAGGTGCCCCCCTTCAAAAATGATCCAGAAAACCATTTTCATCTCATGGATATAGTTTAGGTGCCACGGTATGAGAGAGAGACCAAGGGCCACCAGTGCCCAGTGTACTGGCCAGATAACAAGCTGATGAGGAAGGAGGCTCAACTCCACCTATAAGGTACAGTCACAGAAGGATCACACAATGAGAAGCAGAACAGGAGTCGACCTTGTGAATAAAACATGGTGAATTTTAGACACAAGTGTCTGATCAATAGTCTCCTGAATTGAAGAGTCTCAGAGACATTTTGCCTTCTTTGCACATCCATGTTATGACATGATATCATCTTTATTCTATCTACTTTTCTTGCTATGGCATACCTGTCCATGAGCTCAGGCTAACAGTACAGAAATGATTTTTGGGTCTCATCCTGAGTTTAGCCTTTAACAAGGGAACATATGATTATTTTAAGAGCTAGAAGTGCCCAAGGCTGCTCAGTTCTCCATGATCAGACTCACTCTTACAATACCATAAAGAAAACAGAGAACTTTGCTAAATGCTTCTTCCATCATCTTGGGTTGAATCAACAACTTCACTGCACTCAGCATTCCTGCCATGCCTTTAAGAAACCTGTGACTACATTTGACCTCATGTCTGTACTTTTAGAATCCCTGCACCCCCCTTTATTTTACCCACTCTTTCTAGCCCCTGTTCATTCATTGTTACCTGAAATAAAGTGACTCTTCTTCATCATTTCCCCCATTGTCATGGTGTTCTATAAACATTCAGAAATGTAGAGGTCATTCAATAACTCCACTTCACTCATTCCAAAACAGACACCTCCCTGAGATGAAGACATAATTTATGTATACATAATTCAGGAAGCAACTGAGGGACTTAAATTAGAAGAACTCACATGTTGAGTTTAAAGAACTGGTCTGGGATGCTATGCTGGTCCATCATGCACAATGTCTATGACTGGGTGGATCATTTCTATGGAATGCTCTTTGTTTAATAGAACAAAGTCAAAATACATTTTGGTCTCCTGATCCCTGGATACTTGTCCGGGTTCTTCTGGATTTCACTAACTGTACCTTTCATTCTTCCTTTCACAAAGCTTATTCCAAGACTTAGTGGCTCTGTGCCCCCTCACAATTCTCAAATAGAACCAGTTCCATTCCCCAAGAAGAGGATTGAAATCCCTGAGCCTCGTTTCCCTCAATATTGGGGATTTTTAAGGATCTCAAAGTTGACTTTGGCAGCGGACTAGAAGGAAATTCCTCTTTGAGAACTGCTCTAGTATAAACAAATAGACTCTTACTTCACTCTAGCATTTTAACAGAAACAAACATTTCAATGTTTGCATTTTTTTTTGGTACTGAGGATTGAACTCAGGGGCACATAACCACTGAGCCACATCCTGGTCTATTTTGTATCTTATTTAAAGACAGGGTCTCAGTTCTTAAATGCCTCGCTTTTTGCTGAGTCTGGCTTTAAACTTATAATCCTCCTGCCTCAGACTCCTGAGCTGCTGGGATTACAGGCTTGTGCCTATAATAAAATGATTAAACATTAGCAAGAACATTGTAGGAGAGATCAGTTGTCCCAGGCTGGAAGAAAAGGGCAGGCATGTGTTATGTGTTATGCACATGCACCAATGGTGCCTGTGAGTAGGTTAGAATCTGTACAACTTCCCTACTGTTGTTAGTACCTGAATTTGTCACTAGACCCTCAGAAGTATGACTACTAGGAACGTATTTGTCTTTAATGGGGTAGTCATGAGTGGCATCTAGAGAAGGGGAGACTTCATGCTCACCCAACAGATCAGCACTGAAGCAAGGAGGCTGGTGGATATCTGATGATTCAGAGTGACTGGGGGAAGGGTTACAGCTCTCATCCAATATGTCCTGTAGGATTTCTTTCTCCTCCTGTGCAGCTTTTCTCAGCCTGAGGGAATAAAGAGTACAATTAAACCAGAAGTATTAAATGAGTCCCAGGTGGTCTGAATAGAGGGCTAAGGGAGTGGTGACAGAAGATCGAGGGGGTACTCCTTTCAAAGAGAAATAAAATGATCCTCCTAGGATGTGGGCAGGGTGCACATGTCTTCATGGCAGGAGAGAGGAGAGAGAAGAGGCTCTGTATACTGACTAGAAATGAGCTGAGGAGGACAGAGACTCCACTCTCTCTGTATGATACAACCATGAACCACAGCATATACAGAGAATGGAGTGTGTGAGTGAGTGAGTGTGTGTGTGTGTGTGTGTGTGTGTGTGTGTGTAATTCCCCCATCCAAAGCTATGACATTCCTGCCAAAAAGTCATATCAACCATAAAGAAACCAGATTTATATCTCATACTCAATGGACCCATACAAGACAGAAGATGTAGATTCTGTGAGTTAAAAAAAAAGTTTAGTTAATCTGATTACTTCTACTTGGATACAGACAGGAACCACAAACAAAAAGGACACCTTTTTAAAAGATGGACTTCTTTCATGGTTGAGGAATGCAGTCATACCAGCAGTTTGTGTTTCCTTTGCATGTGAATTGTGTGGACACTTTGTACCTCTTTGTTTGCTCATCTTCAGACCCTCCTCATATTTAACCCATCCTCTTCCAGGCTCTTAACACTCATTGTTACCTGGGAACCAGTAATTCCTGTTCTTTTCCACTTTCCTCCTCTGCACCACTCCTTGAAATCAAATTCAGAAATGTCAAGTCAGTCAATGAGTAGTTTCTACATCACTCACTACAAACACAGGGAAATCCTGAATTGGATGGAGAATCATTAGTCCCAGACCTTTATCAACATGGCTGTTATATGTCTGTGGATCTGATATGGTACAGACAGGATCTTAATAAAAAAGGTTCGAGCTGTTCCTGAGGATGAAAAGGCACTTCCACGCCTCCATTAGAAATCAGTAGCTGGGAATTAACCTATTCCCACTCTACACTTCCCTAAAAACTAGAAGTTGCTGTAGTCTTTGTGTCTCATTATTCCACTGTTAGTAAATTGAAGGCAAAATACCAATATCTATACTTTGGAAATGTGCTAATGATGGGATTCATTTTGATGAAAGAAAGAGGAGAATAAATTTTGGAGAAAATCATATCACTTTAGTGACTATAAACCTATCTGCAACTTACGATATTTCTGGAATTGGTTGACCAGGGTGTAAGCGGTAGATTGACATATGCGGAAAATTTTTTTCCAGATTTCGAAAACTCTGTGTTCTTCTAATTCAGGTTGTAATCTCCATATGATTTGGGTTCATCTCAGGCCCTCCTTCAAGGTCCATTGCAGACCCTCCATCAGGGGAAGGGCTGAAGGATACTGCCATGATGGTGTTTGTAGCAGTACACGTACAGCCAGGGCCTGCAAAGAAGAAACCCAAACATGTTATGGGATAAAAACAAATGAACCTGAGATACGGCTGTGGTGACACACGCCTGCAGTCCCAGCGGCTTGGGAGGCTCAGACAGGAGGCTCTGGAGTTTAAAGCCAGCTTGAACAATGGCAAGCCGCTAAAAAACTCAGTGAGACTCTGCCTCTAAATAAAAAGTGCTTCTGAGCTCATTCTCTAATAACCAAAAACAAAAACAACAAAAAAGAACCCAAGTAAAATTCATCAGGACTAAGGGATGACAGCAGCTGATTCACTTACTGTTGAGAAAGGAGTACTCAGCATTCCACAACACTTGAAACTCCTTCACCTTCCAAACAAGGATTCACACACCTGAGTCTGTAGACCAGACTCAAGACAAGAGTGAGGAGGTAGGGCTGAGTGCACTAGGTAACAGTCTAACAGAATCAGAAGGTGGGAGATGTCATGGAATATGGGGAGCCCCTGCCTTCCAATGGCCTCATGCTGGCTGATCCACTGGTTTCTTCCAGTAGCTCTGTTTATTTTTGGAATGCATACAATTGTTATAGGGTTTGAGTGGGGCATGCCCATCAATCATACACAAGCAAGATAGTATCCATAAGCCAATCATCTTATGCCTAATGTAACCACACTATGAGGATGCTCTAAACATTGCTATCATCAGGAAGGGTCTTTGTCCCTAGGGGAGGGGCTTTCTAAGTAAGAAGTTCCATTCCTGAAGCTCCTGGCCAACAGTTTCCTGGCTTGGCACCTTGGCAACGCTAACCACAATTGCTAAG
Source organism: Urocitellus parryii (assembly GCF_045843805.1). NCBI lineage: Eukaryota > Metazoa > Chordata > Mammalia > Rodentia > Sciuridae > Urocitellus > Urocitellus parryii. Next base: position 100,478,828 of record NC_135541.1, read on the forward strand.
GATGTGGTTTCACTAAAGGCTCCCTAGAACAGAGCACCCCATCCTGGAGGCCTTCCTATCAGGCCTGAACAAATGTAGATTCTTCAAGCACTCCACGCTGCTCATAGCTGCTAGCTATAAACTGAAAGTTATTCCAACACTTTCCCTGCATTTGAAATGACGTTTGAGTAAAAACAAGACTTGCACTTTGAGGAATGGCCAATATTAGTTTGTTTTGAAGTGGATAAAGAATGCTGAGGTCTAGAGAAAACATCATGATAATTTTCTCAACCATGAACTTATGTGTCTTACTGAAACTGCCTCTTTCTTTCTCTAGCTGGCCAGAACATACTCAGTAGCTACTGATGTCTTCAAGGTCATCAGAATCATCTTCAGACCTTGAGAGTATGGATTTCTATGAGCCAAACTGGAGAGCAGGTGTTGGTCTGAGAAGTCATCCATCATTATGTTGGGACCTGTTGGAAACAACCAGTAGGGAGATCAACCTGAGTACCAACATTTTTTGATACAACACTGGCTACATTCACCAATTAGCCCACTATCAATTCTTTCGCTTGCTGTTCAGACTGACAGTTCTGTGAAGGCTAAGATTATGTTTGACCCATCTCTGTGTTCACAGTTTCCAGTGAGGCACTGAGGCAGGTTACACTCAATGAATACATAAAAGTGGTTGCATACCACAGTTATTAGAATGAAGTCCCTTTACAATGTCATCTAAAGCCGTCTAGTTAGTGTCCCTTTCAATGAGCCCATGAATGCCACATATATGTAAATGGTCTCCCAACAAATTAAAATTATCTACAGGACCACCCAGTGGTCACCTCATTATTTCCTTAATATGAAAGTGGACCTTCAGGCTTTTCCCCAAATGAAAAAATGCAAACTGCCAATCTAAAACAGGCATAATGTTCTTCTATGAATACCTTCTATGAATATCCACATAACTCTGCATTATGTGATAAAGAGAAAACTGTCCTCAGAACAGTTTGTTTCCCACCTAAAATCCACATTGCACCTTAGGGTTTGTAATCGGGGCTCTTGTCAGTTTTAAGTTTTTAATTTGTATAAAAGTTAAAGGTTGACTGAGAAAAAGGCCTACACGTTGACTTACTCTTGTTCTAAGAGGTCTTAGGAAACCTTCCATGTGCCAATGATTTACGAAGACCATTCCTCTAAGAACAAAGAGGCAGTGGAGCTGAGGGAGCTGGGAAGAGAAGGCAAAACAGCCTACAAAGTGTGTGATTTCAGGGACAGCACCATGTGTTTAAAGGTTAATTTTTATAATATCTGGGCCCTGAATTGGCTCTGCTTCAGTGTGGTGCTTATAGAGAAAAGCAGGACAGCAGCTTTGGGAACTTACTATTTTAGTAAGTTAAGAAACTAATAAGTTTTTGTATTTAATACAGTAAAAACCACAGTCAACCTTATGGATAACCAAAGTTGAATTTTTCACTCACCTATCCTGTGAATATAGCCTCCCGCATTTGGAAAGTTCCAGAAAACTGTGCCTTCTAGGCCTCTTCCTGTCAATATTTTCACATCATATGATATGTTGTTGTTGTTGTTTGTGTAGCTGCTGTTTTTGCTATGACAGAACTGTCCATGATCTTGGGATCACACTGCAGAAAGAAGTTATTCATGTCATTCTCATTTTAGTGCTTACAAAGGAACAAGTCACTTTTTTTAAGGGGAAAAAGTCCCTAAGACTCCTTAGACAAATGATAAAAATGTCCAACAGATAATAGGCAATACAGACTGGTTTAAGCAAAGTAAACCAGTGACACGAACAGATGGGTTTTTCCCTTGCAGCTATTTGGGCCTGTTTGTATGCACTTTTTTGTCAGATAATTACCCTCCCCTGAAGATTCCCTGGGGGCCAGTGATTCGAGTGATGCCTTTTCTTCATCATGATGCTCTTCACTATTTCCTAAAACCAAATTTATAAAAGCCCCTTTAGATATTAGGCAGTTCTTCCTCATCTGTTATGTCATGGATGTGGCCACATTTCTCTTCTTCCTTCCACATGGGTTGAGCTTGGAGACAGAGTTCTGTGCCAGACTGTTCCCATCAGCCACCTGCTCTCAGAGGACCTGCCCCAGGTGACTGTCAGAGTCTTCCTTGGTGATGAAGTCCTTGCGATGCTGACTGAGGGAGGAGTGTCGCGACCCCTTGCCCGCAAGGAAGACACAACTCAGGAATCTTCTTTCTGCAGTTTATTCAGGCCCTTGATATTTCTTCTAATCTCCCTCGGATGCCCCTCCCAGCCTTAATAAAGCATCTCAAGCCCCAATGCGAAGCTGCCACGTGGAACTTTCTCATAGGGTGTTGAAAAACAATGCACCAACTCTCCCTAATAAGGAGTTGTTTGTCACAGACCACAGCGGAGCCAGCGCCATCTTGTCATTGCGACCATAGTCTGCAGAAACAGCTCACCACAGTTCCCCCTTTTGTTTTCTTAAAACAATACAGGCGAGAGTAGAGGTCCTATCCCACTGTGCAGAAGTGACTGCATAGTATGGCTCAGCCCTAAGGAGGCGCCTTCCCCAGATCTGAGGCCATATCAGCTGACACCTTTTTTCTTGGGGCAGGGTGTGGACGTCCAACCCGCATGCAATAGGACATGCTCTCCTTGAGGTCCACTTCAAGGATCACTCAAGTGCAGTGCCTTGCCTCGCATCCTGTATCGTGACGATGGTGGACGAAGGGGGACAGCTGAGGCTGCCTTCGTAGTACAGACAAAATTATGTTGGCAACACCCCAAGAGAAAGGCACGGACAGTAAAGCAAAAGATAAAGACCAGTGTGGAAACCCACCTGCGTGCAATGGTGAGAAGACCCGCAGAGTGCAAAGGCTTTCCTACACTAGAAGGATGACAAAAGAAGGACATGTCGATCCCAGTGCAATGTTATAATAACTTGGGGTGCAACGATCATGTCAAAGGTTTACTGTTTAAGATGCGCAAGCCAGACCTGAGGTGAGTTGCCATTTTCTAAAGCTGCAAGAGCTTGTATGATCATAGCCTTATCGTGAGCACTGCGGGCCTTGAGGCGACAGAGAAACCACAAACAGAGGAACATACCGAAGCAACACATTGCACCAAAAATGCCTACTCCCACCCACTCTTTAAAAAAGGAAAAAGCAGAAGATATCCAATCGGTGAATTGACCCAAAGTCACGGGATCGACACGGGTACTATTCAAGACAGCTATCTGGGTTAGTTGAGACTGGATCATGTCTTCCGCTTCCACGGACCAATTTCAGGCCAAATATTCGCCAATGATGTGGGAGGCATTCCTGGAATCATTAAATCTGACAGAGGTTATGCATAAATGTGCACGTTGGTCAACGCAACCCAAAAGCACCAAGTCAGCCAATTCTTCTACCTGAGCTTGGAGTAAATCTATTCTTTGGTTGGCAGCTAAAATTCCTGACAAAATATGTTGATTAATTTTATTTTGGGATTCAAGTATGGTGGAAGTTTGTTGAACAACTTGATTAATGGTGGCAGCAGTCTGTACTTGACTGGCCATGGCCACTCCGGCCGTAACCGCTGCAGCAGCAGATACCGCCACGGCTGCCACTATAGCTGCTGTGATTCCAAAATCCCTGCGGTCTCTAAGTAGCTCAACAATAGGGAATTTATCCGGATCCACAGTGACTGGGATTGGTACAAAAGTTGGAATTTTCATAATCACTGCTACAGTCCAAGAACCATTCCAACATTCAGATAAAAGACAGGTAGTATGAGAACAATCCAGCATCCCCGACGAGGTGTCATTAGCCAAAAGGAGCAAGAACGGGGATTGGATGCAGACCATTGCAGGGGGCAATGTGGCATTATATAACAGAGAGTTGAGCGAAACAGATGTAAGTCTATTACCTCGTTCACTCTCCCTAACAGTGCCAGAAACATTAGCCAGCCAACTTTTGGCTCCCAGCAATTGAGCCAATGCAGAAATATCGGCCGAAGCCCCCTTCTCATTGGAAATCAGCCATTGAAACCAGGACCAACCTACTCCTGTAGAGGAGTTGGCACTGTTGTTAAAGTTATAAACATACCTCTTAAGAGAGGGGGAAAGGGAGAAACCTTTAGCAACTTGATGTTTCTCCCAAGAATGATCCTGACAAGGCGTAAATGTTGGGGGGAAACCAAGATTAGGGGTACAGTATGGAGAGGCCTTGAAATGAGTGGCATTATAAGTACTATTAGAAGAAGGAGGCACTGGGATTAGTACCTCGGAGATAATAGCCAAGGTAGTTATGTTTAAAGCAGAGCTATTTGTGGGGGTTCCTGAGCCTGATTGCTTCCCTGAAACTAGTTGGCTCAATACAGCACTGAGAATGCTCCCTGAAACCCGACTGGACCGCAATGGGTCCTCCCAGTTAGTCAAATTTTTGGTCTTAAGGCTAATGCAATTAGCGTTCCCAAGGCTGAAACAAAAAACTCCTGTGAGATTAACTTGAGATTGATTAAAAATGCTCTCCATGTCCCCTCTAGGAGAGGCACAGGGAGCAGACATCTCACATGAGGTAGAAAAAAGAGTGGGGAGGACACTAGAATTACCATGAACAGGCATCGGCATTGGCCATGCCCGTGCCACTGCTCACCACTGCATTGGTGTCGCCTGTGCCATTGGCACCAGCACCAGAGCCAGAGCACTTAGCAGAATGAAGATCCTCATCACGGGATTGCTGTGGTATCTCTTGTTGCTGGTTAGTTGACGTCAAGACTCTTCTTGTGGGGCTGGGGATGTGGCTCAAGCAGTAGCGCACTCGCCTGGCATGCGTGCGGCCCGGGTTCGATCCTCAGCACCACATACCAACAAGGATGTTGTGTCCGCCGAGAACTAAAAAATAAATATTAAAAATTCTCTCTCTCTCTCTCTCTCTCTCTCTCTCTCTCTCTCTCTCTCTCCTCTCTCACTCTCTCTTTAAAAAAAAAAAGACTCTTCTTGTCAGGCGTTCAGGGACCCACAACAGTTCCGTGCGATCCTGGGGAAAAACACATACAGATCCTCGCGCCCATGTCAGCACGGGGTCGGGTCCATTCCATTGGCCCGTAAGAACATCCTTCCACTTAACATAGCCAATCACAGAGGGCTGAGGGGACACATGTCTATCGGCCGCAGAGCGACCATGAATATCCAAATTCAAAAAATTAATGGTAAAGAGAGCTAAGGACAGGCATTCTTTAGGAGTGTGTTCAGCTCCTATTCCCCCTTTTTGTTTTTGTAAAGTTTCCTTTAAGGTGCGATGAGCACGCTCAACAATGCCTTGTCCTTGAGGATTGTAAGGCAGACCATGAGTAAGTTGCACTCCCATAGTAGAACAAAAAGATGTAAATTGTCTGCCAGTATAAGCAGGTCCATTATCAATCTTAAGGGATGTAGGTGCACCCCATGCTACCCATGCTTCTAGGCAATGAGTAATGACATTACGTGCCTTTTCTCCCGATAAAGCAGAAGCATGAATAATTCCAGAGCACGTATCAACAGAAACATGCACATACTTGAAGTTACCAAAGTCAGGTATGTGTGTCACATCCATTTGCCAGACAACCAATGGCTTCAATCCCCGTGGGTTCACTCCATAAGTAGGGGGATGAAGAAATGTGACACAATGGGGACATTGTAATACTATCTGCCGAGCATCCGCTCTTGAAATGGAAAAACGCCTGCGCAGTGTTAATGCATTAACATGGAAGTTCTGGTGAAACAATTTAGCCTCCTCTAAGGAGGAAGCTAAGCATATCAACTGACCTCTAGTGGCTGAGTCTGCACAGGCATTACCCTGCAATAACGGACCAGGAAGAGAGGTATGAGCCCAGATGTGCATTGGATAAAAAGGGGCAGTGCGGCTACAGATAAGCTGTTGAAGCTGATTAAAGTAAGCAGATACATTATGGGCATCACTAATAGCTCCCACAGCCTCCAGGATTTTTAGTGCTTGCACCACATAGATGGAGTCCGAAATGAGATTAAAAGGAAAAGAACACTGTTTAAAAACCTCAATAACAATTTGTAGTTCTACCCATTGTGGATTTCCAGGAGCAAATTGATGCTGGATAGGGGGAGAGTCATTAATTACATAGGCTCCCATTCCAGACTTGGAACCATCAGTAAAAATGTTAACAGCCCCCGGAATTGGACTGGATGAAGTTACCTTAGGGAAAATGATGGGATGTTCTTTAACAAAATGGAGTAACGGATGAGAAGGGTAATGATTATCAATATCCCCTTGAAGCGAGCAACATAGAATAGCCCAGTTGTCTAGAGTAGCACACAAAACATTAAGTTGAGCTTTAGTGTAGGATATGATAAGAGAAGAAGGTGATTGTCCGAAAAATTGAATGCTTTGTTGAATCCCTTTAAGTGCTAACGCTGCAACAGCATCAGGATAATATTCTAAGGATTTTCCTGGGGATACATGTGGGTGGATCCATAGTAAAGGCCCATCTTGCCACAGTACTCCAGTAGGCTGCCGCATAGTGGCAAGCACACATAACTGGAAAGGTTTATCACTCTGGAGCCTGCATAGAGTAGCATGTTGTATAGCTTCTTCTACTGTTATAAGGGCCGCTCTAGCCTCTTTGGTGAGGCTACGAGGGGAAGCAAGATCTGGATCACCCTTAAGAGTAGCATACAAAGGCTGGAGCACAATATTAGAAATATGTAAATATCCTCTTATCCAATTAATATCTCCCAGCAGTTTTTGAAAATCATTTAGAGTTTGGAGATCCTGAGTTCTTATGGTGATTTTTTGTGGTTTTAATTTGTCACACCCAATTGTCGCTCCCAAATACTTAATAGAATCCCCCGTTTGAACCTTTTCAGGTGCGATATGCAGTCCATATTGAGCTAACAGCTTCACTAGGTCTTTATAGGCCTCATTAACTGTCTGCTCTAATTTAGCGGCCAATAATACATCATCCACATAATGAATGATCTTGATGGAGGAATACTTTTGTCTGAGAGGTGCGAGTGTCTTCCCCACATACATCTGACACATCGTGGGACTATTAGCCATTCCCTGTGGCAACACTACCCACTCAAACCTGTGATCTGGTTCCTCGTGGTTACACGAGGGAAGGGTGAAGGCAAAACGCTGTGAGTCTTTAGGATGCAAAGGAATAGAAAAGAAACAGTCTTTAATGTCAATAGCAATAATGTGCCAGCCCTGAGGAACAGAGGAGAGCAGAGGCAGCCCTCTTTGAATGGGCCCCATAAGTTGCATTTGAGCATTAACTGCTCGTAGATCATGCAGTAGGCGCCACTTTCCTGATTTTTTCTTAATGACAAATATGGGAGTATTCCATGGAGAAGTAGAAGGTTGGATGTGACCCAAGTCAAGTTGTTCTTTAAATAGATCATGGGCTGCTGCCAATTTAGCTGAGGGAAGGGGCCACTGAGGCACCCAAACAGGCTCCTCGGTAAGCCATGTTATGGGTATTTGAACCCCAGCGGCCCTATGAAAAACCCAGACCAAATCTGTCAAGCTTTTGACGACCTTGTACAGGATACCTACGCCCCTGTAGATGTTTTCCTAGTCCTAGACCTGGCCTATACCCCATATTTTGCATAATTTGTTGAGACACTAGGGAATAGTCATTACTAAGAGTGAACCCCATATCTTTCATCAGATCACTGCCCCATAAAGAAACAGGTAAATCAAGTACATAAGGCTGAAAGGTACCATTGTGCCCTTCCGGGTCCTTCCAGGATAGATGTCTACAGCTGATTTGAGGGGCTTGGGCATATCCAAGTCCTCGTAAAGATTGATCAGAGGTCTGCACTGGCCATCCCTTAGACCAGTCCTTAAGGGCTATGATACTACGGTCTGCTCCTGTATCCAGCAATCCCACAGTAGATTTACCTTCTATGCTTAATTCCAAAGTGGGGCGATTGCTCATATCTAGTGACAAATAGGCACAATTCCCTCCGGTGGCACCAATCTCACTTCCCGTCCGTGACCTTGAGTCAGCAGGGAAGTGATTATGTAAGCTAGGCAAAATTAGCAATTGAGCAATCCGATCCCCTGGGGAGATAGACACAATGCCCCTTGGAGCCTCCACCATAACCTTTACTGCCCCTACAGTATCAGGGCTTATGACTCCAGGAAAAACATGAAGACCTTGTAGGATAGAGGATGCACGTCCAATTAGCAAACCTACAGTGGCAGGTGGTAAAGGCCCTTTGAACTCAGTTTCTACCAATTGGACTCCCATCTTAGGTGTTAATACGAGTCTGGAGGTGGAATAGAGGTCCGATCCCGCGGCACCTGTAGTGGCTCTCCGCGTCTCATGGGATGGCGTAGAGATGGCCATGTCTCGGGTTCGGGTGTGACATTCTCCACTGCCCCATATATTTGTGGGCCCTGGGGTCGGGGGTCCCGTTGGCAGTTTTTTGGCCCAGCTGAAATAGGCTGTCCATGGATGTCCCTCACTGATCTACACTCTTTTGCCCAATGCTTCCCCTTTTTGCATTTTGGACACAGCCCCAGTTGACGAGGGCCATTGGAAGGGCCACCGTGAGAAGGTCCAGTAAAATTGTCTTTTTTGGGACATTCACGTTTGAAACGACCGGGTTGACCACAATAGAAGCATGTTCCGGCACCAGGACCGCCCCTTTTTGCAATCCAAAGGACAGCAGCTGCAAGACCTGCATTAGTTAAAGGTCCTCCAATCTCTCTACACACCTTCATCCATGCTTCTATGCCCTTGTTTTTATAAGGAGTGATTGCTGCTTTACATTCCTTGGTGCATTGCTCAAAGACCAATTGCTTGATAAGGGGCATGGCTCTATCAGGATCCCCAAAAATCTTTCCAGCGGCATCCACCATCCTTGCTACAAAATCTGAAAAGGGCTCTGTAGGGCCTTGTATAATCTTGGTCAAATTACCAGACACCTCTCCTCTATTTGGAAGTGACTTCCATGCCCGAATGCAAATGTTGTTAATTTGATCATATGCCTCAAGAGGAAATCCTGTCTGTTGATTAGCAAATCTACCCTGCCCCAAAAGCATATCCTTATCCCAATGGGACTGTCCCGCCGCATGGTTTTGGGCGCCGAGCTCTATTGCGCCCTCTAGCACAAATGCTCTCCAGACCAAATATTTACCTGGGGAAACACAAGCCTGAACAAGGCTAGCCCAATCAGAGGGAGTCATGCAGTATCTAGACAGACTCTCCACCTGAATTAGTGTGAAGGCGGCATCCACCCCATAAGTGCGCACGGACTCTGCCAGGGTCTTCACAATTTTGAAATCTAAGGGCTCATGGAATCTTCCCCTATTGTCATCCTGAAAAACTGGATAAGCAAGACCCATCTCAGCGTTAACAGCCCTCCATGTTTGGGCACAGAAAGCTCTCCCCGAAACACCCCCACCATTCGGCGGTGGATCCGGAGGATCACTTTTCTTGAGCCCCTGTTTATTTCTGTTCCCTTCTCCTATAGCTAAACTCTCTAGCTGACGAGACAGCCTCCCGAGCTCTTCCTCCTCATCCTCTTCTTCCTCTGACCCACTTTCGCATGGGGGTGTACGCAGCGTACTGAGATCTGGATACAATCGTCTCCTCTCCTGCTTCACGCCCGGCACACTCCCATCCTCCTGAGATACCTCACTTTTTGCCGTTGCCGTTTCTGATTTCTCCTCGTGTAATCGCTCTAGAACTTCCTGTCCTTTAGTAAGTGCTTCCTGACATCTGCCATCTGTGAGGCAACTGCGGACCATCTTCCAAAGGGGTATCACCCCACCCTCTAATATGCCCTGCTCAGAAGCAAAGTCATGATCTTTGCCTAATTTATCCCAACTAGGTATAGTAAGGCTGCCCGAAAATGCAAACCATGGTGCAGCAATATCTGTCTTCTGTAAAAATCTCTCTAAAGTACTACACTTCACTTCTAGGCCCTTGGAACGTAACAGGCCATCTAGGGCCAGGAGAAGCAGACTTGAAGATGCGGCACCCATGACACAGCAAAAGAAACACAGAAAACAAAAATGAAAGTAAAAGCGAAAGTACGCAGTGCAAATGCAATAAAATGTAACGCTCTCTCTTTATTTGCAGAGGAGCAAATACCTTTTCCCTCTCTCTTTATTAACAGAGGAGCTGCCCCGCTTTAATCGCTGATCCCACTCACCTGGGACTTACCGGTGCACCACTCTGACTGCTGAAAGTTCTGGTTCCCGGGTTTCGGCACCACTTGTTGTGACCCCTTGCCCGCAAGGAAGACACAACTCAGGAATCTTCTTTCAGCAGTTTATTCAGGCCCTTGATATTTCTTCTAATCTCCCTCGGATGCCCCTCCCAGCCTTAATAAAGCATCTCAAGTCCCAATGCGAAGCTGCCACGTGGAACTTTCTCATAGGGTGTTGAAAAACAATGCACCAACTCTCCCTAATAAGGAGTTGTTTGTCACAGACCACAGCGGAGCCAGCGCCATCTTGTCATGGCGACCATAGTCCGCAGAAACGGCTCACCACAGAGGAGGAGGCATCTCTCCCTTCCAGTGACTGCTGGGGTAACTGGTATTAGCTCTCGAGTCTGTGAATGACCTAGAACAAACAATTTCCTGATGAAGGGACAAGGGAACACATCAGAATGCATACTATATTGATAAGTGATAAGGTTTTGAGAGAGATGTTTCTGAAGGTATCATGGGGAGTTCTTCAGTGCAATTCTGACTCATTTAATGCCAGAAGTCCATGAGTTATTTATAGTTTATTTGAACTCTATTTTAGTAAGTTAAGAAACTAATAAGTTTTGCATTTAATCCAGGAATATTGATGAAAGCAAGCGACATACTTTGAAAACACACTTTAAATTATGTGCAATAGATACGTAAATACAGCAGACCAATTTTTCCCTGGATATAGAGGGAAGATGATATACAATCAACATATCACATTAGCACCCCTGGATGATCAGAATTACCTGGGGGCATTTGGATCTTGTCCTTTATCCTTACTATCTTTTTTGTTTTCTGCCAATAAAACCAGATTGGAACAGTCACATTACACCACTCCTGCTTTACACATTGCAAACACAAGCATATAAATGTTCTCTGGGTACACTGGGATATCCTAAGAAGATTACTGAAATAGAACCAAAATGTAGGTACCCTGTACTTACGAGAAAAACTGGCCTTGTTTTGGAGACCAAGTGAGTAGGCAGTCCTGTTTTGATAAATTATTGACCCAGATCCAATGTCTGAACTCTGGAAAAAAGTCAAGCATGCACTTTTCCCCCCATAGATCCTGGTAAAAGTGCCTAGCTGCCTTCTAAAACACATGGGTAAGTTCCCTCAGCACTTTGATTGATGTTGGTTCTGATTAGAAAAGACACTGAAAGTAGATTTACATGGAATATGCAAATTCTCACAAGGGAAAGAATTATTGGTGCTCCACGGACATAGGATGCTTGTCCATTCATAGATTTTGCAGGTGACAGGGTGAAGCCTTCCTTTCAGGGAAAATGCCATACATGGGCATGAGAATTTGAGAGCTTAGAACCAAGCAAACATGGTACCATCTCTAAAAATATAATTGATTTTGCTGTCCTTCGTGCATAGCCACAAATGCTCAAAAAACACTGTTGAGAATCGACATTTAACAGGAAAAATAGAGGAGAAATAAGAGGACCCACTGCAAAAAAATTTCTGGATACATAATGAGGCATCTGCATGTTGAAAAACTGTTTGTTTCTTTGGATACATTCACTCTTCTCACCCCTGCCCACAATGTTCTATAACTTGCATTTGCCAGTGAGTGCCAGATGGGGCTAAAAGTAGGAAGAGTGCAAGATACCTGACCTACCCAATGCCTATGCTTCAGACCTGGTCCTATGTTTGACTCATACCAATGAGTAACCATGGGACCTGCCTGCAGGGAGATCTATCTACCCACATAGAGGACTGAAATTGAAGAATAGGGAGGCTACCTGGGAAGCCACCAGGAGCCACCTTTTTCTTTTTAACTCTTTAAAAATAATTGTAGATGGACAGTTTTGTTTGTTTTTTTATTTTTTAAATATTTATTTATTTATTTTTTAGTTATAGTTGGGCACAAATATCTTTCTTTCTTTATTTTTTTATGTGGTGGTGAGGATCGAACCCAGGGCCTCACACATGCCAGGCAAACACTCTGCCACTGAGCTACAGCCCCAGTCCACTGCCTTTTTCTTGTATACCTTGTACTCACTGGCCACATCCAGAGTACAGTAAACCACATGTTCCTCAGAGAGGGAGGCTGGAGTCTTGGGAGGCCTGCAGAGTGAGACAAGTCATAACAGCTGGAATGAGCCAAAATCACCTCATGCAATGAGTCCATCAGCACTTCATTCATGTCCTTGCAGTTCCATGCTGAGACCTGTATGTAAGGAGAGCAGAATGCTAAAATTTTAAAGGTAGGACTTCACAACTACTCACCTGGTCTTGATTAAAATCTTCAAAGAAAAGCTACAGAAGGCAGAGTGGTTATCCCTCCAAAGCAGAGGAACAAATCAAACCCCTTTGATTATAGAGTGTGACTTTCATGGGAGTTTAAGAAGGAGGGTGGAGTGTGACAGAGGGCTTCAGGTGCTCAGTTCACTGGTTAGGTAACATTGATGATGAGGAAGGAGACTCATCTTTCCCTGAGTGGTTCAGGTATGTCATACCACAATGACAGCCATAACAGAAGGTACAACCCCAGTGTCGTTTGGTCCACATTCCCTGAATGGTTCTGGTAAATCAAAGTTCCTGAGGCGTTATTGATTCCAAAAGATGTTGCATTCAGGCCTTGTTCTTTAATATTTTGATTTAATAGAACCACCTGGGGAAAACAACGGATCCCCCTCCTGGTTATCAGAATGGATGGAATAAGTACATTCTGTGCTTTGGTTCTTCTTTGGGACCTGGGATCTCATGATGTCACCATTACATTCATTATCCATGATTTTCACATTTACTTGGAGTCCACTGGCTCTTTTGCTTCAGATTGCCTTGAGTTTCTGCAAATATATTCAGACAGAAACAATCCCAACAAAAGCTTAACCTAATACCCTATTACCAACCTTGTACCAGTTTATTCATAGGGTGAGTGCATTCTTTATGTGATGAAAGGAAACTCTAAGGAGGACACTCAAGGAACTCCTGGGTTGTATTTTCTGAGAAATGGAAAGGTATCCCTTTCCTTAGTCACTTGTCAGACATCCTTTATTTGGTCAATTAATAGCATCATATTCTATCTTCTATATCTTGTGATAAGTTAAATCTGTTCATTATCCCAGTGATCAAGAACATAAACTTGAAGACTGGCCTCTAGAAAACTTTCTTCAAGACTCAGATCTTACTCCAGAAGCTGGTGCTTCTTGGTAGATTTGAGATTTCAATGACTCTGAGCCAAAAGAAATCAAGGAGATAAGTTCTAAATAAATGCCAAAGATGGTACATTTTAAGGTTGCCAGAAATTGTAATTGTAGGTCAAGAGTTTTGGACATTTTTCCTCTACCACAGACAACTGACTAAATATCTTTAACAAACATTTTGCTATGAATGCTCTGGGCAGAGCATTATGCTTGGGAGTACAAAGAGGAGAATTATTGATGGTAAATTATTTACATTTCAGATAGGAAACCTTTCATTTATGTTGTTACTAAGAGAGAAACAGCATAAAGATTTTAAGTTATGAATTTAGAACTTTCCTTAAGTTGCCAAACAGTAAGAGGAGTCTAGGTTTAACCGTTGCCCATTTTAGGAAACTACCAAAAACCATTGCTCCTCTGAAACATTTTTGTATCCTATAAAATTACAAATGCATGAACTTGACCTTTCATCAAACAGAAAGTTAATCTGGTTTCATTTTACTGCTTTAAAAACTAAAATGAAAACAAATAATTGTCATTCAATCGGAGATCTGCTTCTTTTTGCAAGGAATTGTTTTAAATATGTAGATAGATATGTATGTGTGTGACACTACATATATGTATGTATGTATATGCATGTAGGCATATATAAATATGTATGTATGTTATCACGCTAGTATTATATTCACTTACAGATATTGCATCCGTGATGGCTCTGCACTGGCTGTAGTCTGACATTCCTTGTTCATTCACTGTTGTATTGAGATGTACAAGATATCTGGGCAGGATTACTCCAGTGGTTGTTAGAAAGAGAATCAAAGTAAACTACATGAATCACAAAAAACACAATCCTATGACCCTGGTAATTTTATCTTGGTGCTAGAATGAACTCAGAGAAGAATCTTCACATACATTCATTAAGTACATGATATTTTGCCTTCAATTCTTTACTGAATCACTTACAGCTCCTCTAATAATTTCATCATTTTCTAAAATACCAAATTCAGAAAGTCAAATTATTCTTCAGTAAAACTTATTGGAAATTTCAATTATATTTAGAAAAGAAAAAAATGTAGTTATCTGGAAATCTTTTCAGAGTCTGCACATTATTCTCATTATTCTTATTTATTTATTTATTTATTGATTGTTCAAAACATTACAGAGCTCATGATAAATCATCTTTCATACATTTGACTCAATTGGGTTTTGAACTCCCATTTCTACCCCAAATACAGATTGCAGAATCACATCTGTTACATACTCACATTTTTACATAATGGCATATTAGTGACTGTTGTATTCTGCTACCTTTCCTATCCCCTACTATCCCCCTCCCCTCCCCTCCCATCTTCCCTCTCTGCCTCCTTCATTATTCTTTTTTTCTAGGTCTCCTTTGTTTTAATTTATATGTGACAGTGGAATGCATTACAATTCTTATTACACATATAGAGCACAAGTTTTCATATCTCTGGTTGTATACAAAGTATATTCACACCAATTTGTGTCTTCATACATGTACTTTGGATAACAATGACCATCACATTCCACCATCATTTCTGACCCCATGCCTCCTCCCTTCCCCTCCAACCCCTCTGCCCTATCTAGAGTTTGTCCATTCCTCCCATGCTCCCTCTCCCTATCCCACTATGATATCTAGGTGGGATAGACAGATATCCCACCATCTAGGTTGGTTCCATAGTTTAGCTATTGTGAATTGTACTGCTAAAAACATTGATGTGGCTATGTCCCTCTAACATGCTGTTTTTAAGTCCTTTAGGTATAGACCTAGAAGATGGATAGCTGGGTCAAATAGTGGTTCCATTCCCAATTTTCCAAGAAATCTTCGTACTGCTTTCCATATTGGCTGTATTAGTTTGCAGCCCCACCAGCAGTGTGTAAGTGTACCTTTCCCCTCACATCCTCGCCAACACTTATTGTTTTTTTGTATGCATAATAGCTGCCATTCTGACTGGAGTGAGATGAAATTACTTGTAGTTTTGATTTGCATTTCTCTAATTGGAGCAAGGATGAACATTTTTTCACATATTTGTTGATTGATTGAACATCCTCTTCTGAGAAGTGTCTGTTCAGATCCTCGGCTCATTTGTTGATTGGGTTATTTGTGTTTTTGGTATTTTAACTGAGTTCTTTATATACCCTAGAGATTAGTGCTCTATCTGATATGTGAGGGATAAAAATTTGCTCCCAAGATATAGGTTCTCTGCTCACCTCACAGATTGTTTCTTTTGCTGAGAAGAAACTTTTTAGTTTGAGTCCAACCCATTTATTGATTCTTGATTTTAATTCTTGTGCCACAGGAGTCTTATTAAGGAAGTTGGGGCCTAATCTCTCATGATGGAGATTAGGCCTACTTTTTATTCTATTAGACACAGGGCCTCTGGTTTTATTCCTAAGTCCCTGATCCATTTTATGTCAAGTTTTATGTTAGAAATTTGCCAAAATTGAGAAAAAAGTTTGGGCTCCAATCATTCAGGACAATTTAATGTTCAGTATTCTTTATGGACACAGATTGTATATATCCATGTATTTTAAAGACCTGAAAGCTCTTGAGAAAGCTTTCAACTGTGATAACTTTAAATGCTTTAGAAATGAGGTCACTTTCAGTCATAATTTAAGAATTTCTAGTTGATACCACTACCGAGAAGCAAGAATATGAAAAGAGCAATGCCGGAACAGAATCAGAAAGTGGGGAAGTAAAATTACCTTATGACCATTTCAATTATATCTCCCAATTCAAAAGTGGTTTAAGAAATTAATGACAAAAGTTTACCGTGTATGGCATGAAGTCTTCACTTTCATACTTCAACTAGTACATCCTGGACTTGACTTAAATTATTCCTATCTATCTAAGTCTTTCTGATGTGGAGGTTTATAAAATCAATCATTGAGTTACTGCTGAGATTGATAGCTACAAATATGTGGAGAAATAAACAATTTATTCCTTTAGGTGATGCAAAATTGATTTAGGGAATAATTAAACTTAGCAGCAGACACAACCCTGGATAAGGGGAGAAAACAGAATGTAGAGAAGCAAGCTTTAATTCTAAAAGTGTTCCCAGTTTCCAATTCTTGAAACACAATGACACTAGAATATAGAAGCTTTAAATTAACCAGAAACTAGTATAGTTGCTTAATGACGAGGGCAACAACTGATTCTGGGAGAAAGCCACCATGTGTATTTCATATCACTTCCAAAGTGTGTTTCGGGTAATGTTTGGGGTAAATACTGCTAAATTAAACAGGACACAATTCCAGTATTTTTAGATGCTCTTGAACAATTCTCATGAAATAAGAAAACCAAGGCTGTCAGTAGACAAAATAAATCAAGAAACTGAGAAAAGGCCTTTCCAGATGAATATCATCTATAAACTTGTGAGTATGCTATGGTTTAGATGGGTGGTGTCCCCCAAAAGTTCATGTCAAGAATTTTCAGAGATGAAAATGATTTAACTGTGAGAGCTTCTTCCTAATCAGTGGATTACTCCACTGGTATGGATTAATTAGGTGACAACTATTGTCAGGTAGGGTGTGTCTGTGCCTTTAGGGTTTATGGTTTGTCCCTGGTGAGCAGAGCTCTCTGGAGATCTCTGCTTTCTGAATGCCATGTCCTGAGCTGCTTCTCTCCACCATACCCTTCCACTATGATGTTTGTTTTAGTTCAGTCCCAGAGACCTGGAGTCATCTGGCCATGGACAGAACCTCTGAAACCACTAGCTAAAATAAGATTTTCCACCTCTGCTCTGTTTTTGTCAGGTCTTCTGGTCACAGTGGCACATAGCTGACTAAAACAGAGTGTAAGAAGGCAGAAGATATTTTTCATCAACCAGCTGTAGCATAGGGATACAAATGATTGAGATTTCTACTTGCTGAAATAGTGCTGATAGATCTTTATTTTTATTTATTTATATTTGGTGCTGAGAATCAAACCCAGTATCTCACATATGCCAGGCAAGTGTGCTACTGCTGAGCTACAACTCCAGCCCACTATTTGCTGAAATAGGTATATATGTAAGGAAATCTATTTCTTTTACCCTTCATAACTACTGATGTTGGGCTCCTGGGATGCCTTGGGCTTGCATGGCCATGCTGAGGATAGAGCAATGAACAAAATAATATACTTTCTTTCCTTCTTTCAGAGTTACACCTAAATATCTAAATTATAATTTGCATATAGGATAAATATCTAGATAAAATGTAATTGCATACAGGTTATAAAGGAATACACAAAATGATCAACTTCACCAGCCATGGTAAGAAGTGATTATCTAAACTGGTTCCTGAAGGAGACCCAGGAATTATCTGCTGGCTAGCCTGATTCTGATTTCCAGAGACCAATTTTCACAGGCCTGAAAGAAAATCTCAAAAACATACATATCAGTGATTTCATGCCCTAATTTCTTAAGTCTGATTCTTCTGTTTACTAACTTCTTTCTTAAATATCCAAAATATTTTTAAGCTAGAATATTAAATAATCATTCTTTCAACATCAAATACTTTTTATGTCCACTCAAGTACAATCTTTCCAACACCAGGGGCCTAGGAAACTGGGATGTTGAATAATCTGCAAAATATTTCTGTCCAGACAGTGAACATACAAACCAACTCTACAAACCTCCATGGAATATCATGGCTACAGGTTCTTTTGGAGACTCTACGCTTTTATCAATTTTGCATGTATTATGTATTTTATAAATGATTTTTAGAAAAAGACTAGTTTCATACAAATAATTCCACAAGGACAAATTCAGTGGCATGAAAAATTTTCTGACCACTTTTAAATTTCCAATAACTATTACCCCTTCAGCAAAACTAGGAATATGACAAGGCAAATGAATTTTTCTTTAGACTCCAATTAAAAATGTTTTCTGTTTTTTTTATTTTAATGATGAGCCAACTTCTCATTAATTACTGAGATAATAAACTAGATAGAATTAAATATTTCATGTAGTTTGCATGCATTTAAAAGTGTCTTACTTTTGATACATTATGTTACTTTTGGTGAGAATATACAACAAAATATATAATATTACATTTATATTTGCAAAAATATTTCCTGATAGTACAGGAAAAGGATAAGTTATGATTCTGTGCTATACATTTAAAAACAAACTTGAATTGAAAGACATTGGTCCAGTATGAGGAAAATAAAGGTGTGAAACAAACTTATCAACATGAACACAACAGATGTGACTTCAAAGTCAAAATATCCATTGCCTATGAAGTCTATTAAGAAGATAGATACTAGCAATTTGAAGAACAATGTGTGTTTATTTAAGGAAATATGTCCAGCTCTTCCTCTAAGGCAGTTTTAAATGCAATGGGGGTCAAAGGAATCATATAATATAAAATATAATAGCTTCCAATAATAAGTAGTATAAGATATGAAACATTACAAAAATGCATGCCACTCACTCAAAAAGGAATTTAAGGAACTCAATGAGGATTTTACCTTCATTTAAAAAAATCAAGAAATAATAAATGGATGGACTCAAAACTAAAAGCTTCTTCTTAGCAAATGAAACAATCAATGAGGTGAAGACAGAGCCTACATTTTGGGAGAAATTTTTTGCCACAGGTATGTCAGAGCACTAATCTCCAGGATATATAGAGAACTCTAAAAACTTAACACCAAAAAAACCCCCCAACTCAATCAATAAATGGATTAATGAGATGAACAGACACTTCTCAGAAAAAGATATACATTCAATCAATAAATATATGAAAATGTTCAATATCAACATCAGAGAAATGCAAATCAAAACTAATCTAAGATTTCATCTCATGCCACTCAGAATGGCAGTTATCAAGAATATAGACAACAATAAATGTTGGTGAGGATGTGGGGGGAAAGGTACACTCATATATTGCTGGTGGGACTGAAAATTGGTACAACTACTATGGAAAACAATATGAAGATTCCTTAGAAAACTTGGAATGGAACCACTATTTGACCCAGCTATCCCACTTCTTGGTCATATACCCAAAGGATTTAAAATCAGCATGCTACAGTGATGCAGCCACATCAATGTTTATAGCAGCTCATTTCACAATAGCTCAACTGTGAAATCAAACTACACGCCCTTCAATATATGAATGAATAAAGAAACTGTGGTATATACACACAATGGAATATTACTCAGCATTAAAAGAGAATAAAATCATGGCATTTTCAGGTAAATGGATGAAGTTGGAGAATATCATGCTAAGTGAAGTAAGCCATTCCCCAAAACCAAAGGCCAAATGTTCTCTCTGATAAGTGGATGCTGATCCATAATGGGGAGGGTGGGAAAAATGGAGGAACTCTGATAGGGCAAAGGGAAGGGAGGGGTGGGGAAGAAGATTGGGGGCAGAAAAGATGGTGGAATGAGATGGATATCATACCTAGGTACATGTATGACTGTACATATGGTATGACGCTACATCCTATACAATCAAAGAAATGAAAAGTTATGCTGCAATTGTGTACAATGAATCAAAAATGCATTCTGTTGTCATGTATACCTAATTAAAATACATAAATTAATTAAAATACAAATGAAGTTCTAGGTGCAACAGAATATCAATAGGAGACTGTAAAGAGCTTGAGTCAATGTTAACACATGTAGAATGTAGCCCTCTAGAATTAGAGCTGTCAGAGATTCCATAGTCAGAATGAAAGTGTGATTTTGTACATCATGGTAAAAAACTTGTAACAAGAAAAAGGAAAATGAATCAAAAGGTTATGCCCAACAATTTAGCTTTCTAAATCAAGATGAATATAACAACTCTCAAGAATTGCTAAAAGCACTGCAATACTCTTTTATTCTCCTAAGTTCCAGAAACCTTTAATTCTTTTGCAGAAAAAAATAGCACATGCAGTAAATACATACATTTGTGTGTACTTTATTTGCTTGGAAGTATATAAATCTTTGACCAGGATATTTATTTCTGTTTTTATAGGATTCAAACAATAGTGATACTGGTCAAACATCATATTTTGACTTTTAAAGCTAATTTCTTATTTTCTATTGAGGACATTTAAAATTGTTTCTCAGTTTAATCAGTATTCACATTTTAATTTGGTGTGTTTAATTTCCTAGAGATTAGATCTCAAAGTTACAAATTACAGTCACAAACTGCAATGAAAATGAAGTCTCACAGATTTGTTGAATTATTATTTTGTTATATGTTTGCTTATTGTTGCTATACATATCAGTCATATATAACAAAATCCTTAAAACAGTACATGATATATAGTAAGAATTTGATATCTCAAATGTTATTTGTGTCATTTATTATTACTAATTCATTTATGATTTCCCCATTGTCAATTGATTAAAATTTAGTAACATTAGAATTTAAATTATTGTAATAAATGTTTTAAGTTTAGTGGTGGATAGAGAGCTTCTGGAAAAATTCCAATGATCTTCAAATCTCAAAAATATGGTTCATAGAATAAATTTAATTCTTGTATGTGAAAAAGACTTTCCATTTCTTTCTGGGAGGCTTAACTTTGCATAATCTACAGAACAACAATAAATATATTCCCTATTTAATTATACATATTTTTAGTATATCAAGTGGTCATCCTCAGGTTAATTATAAATGCCTTTGACTTTTTTTGTCGTTAAATTTTGTTTGTAGTTGTAGATGGACAGAATGTCTTTATTTTGTTTATTTTTATGTAGTGCAGAGGATTGAACCCAGTGCCTCATGTATGCTAGGCAAGTGCTCTGCCACTGAGCTATAGCCCCAGCCCTGCCTTTGACTTTTAGTGCTACTTGGTTCTGCAATTAGGAGAACCAATTAGGAGAAGGAATTTTTTTTATACCTGTCTGTCCTTTTCTTGTCCACTGGTATTTATATACAGTCATATGAAATTGTCATGTTTTTGGCTTTAAAAAATGGCAATTTCCTGTGGATCAATCAAACAGACAGACTTTCCCCCAAACACAATTACAACAGATCATGGTTTT
This sequence comes from Urocitellus parryii, assembly GCF_045843805.1. Taxonomy (NCBI): domain Eukaryota; kingdom Metazoa; phylum Chordata; class Mammalia; order Rodentia; family Sciuridae; genus Urocitellus; species Urocitellus parryii. The sequence goes on from NC_135541.1 coordinate 100,500,143, forward strand.
TAAGAAAGTTGCTTTCTGAAGAATCCAAGATGGCGGGCCAGAGGGAGGCAGCATTCTGTGTTTCTAGGTGACCTGGGATTCAAATGGTGAGAATACTGCTTCTCTGCCAGCAATATTCCTGTTCTTGTGGAGGAATCATGGTCCTGTGCCCATCTTTGGCTCCAGGACTCAGTGTCAGAGTAGGTCTCCCAACTACTCACCCTTGCAGGACTACTGGGTACCCCAGCGAGACCATCTGTGGCAGCAGAACCCATGCAGAACTTCCAGTCACTCACCTGAGCAGAAGACACCGCTCTCACACAAGACACCCGTCAGCTTCCCATGAGTAGGAACTCTGGCTGCCACTCCCATGTAGACCCCTATCTACCAACATGGGGCTCCCCTGTTTGTATTTAATTTCCAAAATTAACTTTTGGTACAGATTACTATAATTACTAAGCTGGAAATCAATGGATATTGGCAAGTCAACATTTAAAATAGTTAAGCACTTGGAATGTTGATAAGCTTTTATGTTAAACGTGATTAAAATTAGTTTGGTAAATACAAATTACTAAATGGCTGACATTTTGTAAACAAAGAGTAATGGGAGGTATTAAACTCTCTCATGGCAACAGTTAACAAAGAGCTGCAGACCCAGAGCATTTTGGTCTATGAGGGACCATTACTGTGGTTTGAAGGGGGTTAGACACATCCATGTAGAAATTGTGGTCAATCTGAAAGAATACTGGCTGGGTCAGGCCAAAAATCACAAATAAAGTAGGAAATTAATAGTGCAACTCTTTTGTTTATTGATGTATTAATCTGAACTGCCAATAACAAGGTGCCATGACTGAATCACTTAAACAACAGAAATTAATTTCTAGTTCTTGAGGCTTGGAAACTGAAGCTCAACTGACTTCCCCTCTCATCAGGTACCTGCTGAGAGCTCTCTGAATTATCATTGTGCCTCACAGGTAAGAGGGAGAGGGAGGGGGAGGGGGAGAAGGAGAGGGAGGAGGGAGGGAGAGGGAGGGAGGACAGGGTGTTTTGTTTGGACTTCTCTTCTTCTATGGATATTAACCCTGTTACAGGGTCCTTACTTTCATGAGCTCATCTAAGCCAAATTATCTCTGAAAGGCCAAATAGAATCATATTGGGAGTTTGAATTCAACATGAATTTTGAGGAGTGCAACTCTGTTCAACAGTAGTTCACATCACCCAAGGATGAAAGAACTCACTTGTAATTTTGAAGTTTAGGGAAACGGAACAAATTTCCTCTGTGAAGGAACATTGTGATTGGGGTTATATTGGGTCTATCAGAGATCCTTATATAAGCATATTGATTTGTGTAATCACTAAATGAAATTAAAAATATTAAAATGAAATTCTTACAAAGAAGAAAAATCTAAAAAATTTAAATCAGAAAGTTGAACATAAATTTTAAATTAAAAACAATACAATTCAAAGAGAGAACCACATGATAATGTCCATCAGAAGTATTCACTTCAAAGGGTTTAAAGTACATTCATATTCTCTATAACATAATCAAACTGATATACTTCTAGGCAGTTTATTGCATGTAATATTCTTGAACACATTCTCCTCTGCAAAAGGAACTTTCAGTAGCAAATCAGCTGTCAAAGATGCTGATTATAATTATGTCTTTATGATAACTTTCCACTGCTCAACATGACCTAGTTAGAAAATTGAGTTATATAAAGAAGTCAAACCAAAATTATGACACTCTCTTACTTGACTGGGGGAAATAGGTCAATCAGGGTCAATACCCACTTGTGATAAAATGGTCTTAGAAAATGGAACAATTAAAAATCAAGATTCCTCTGAATCACTGAAGATTTTGTGATTGGCACTATACGTACACTATCAGGTGCAGTAATACCAGACACAACTCTGTGGCACTGATTGCTGTTTGAACCATTATTTGTCAGAGAGCCATGAACCATAAGACCCTTGGTTTGTGACTGTCAACAACATCCAGTAGAAATGAAAACCTGTTGAAAAGCCCCTTTCCTGGGCTGGGAATAGGCAGGCAACAGAAGTGGGGAAGAAGTAATCAGTGGTACATTCATTCTTTATTCATATCACATTTAAAAAATGCCTGTTGTAGAAAATGCTTGAAATGGTTCTAAGTAGGAAATTATGAATTTTAAAAGACTATCTATAAGTCATTAAAGCTATCTTTAAAAAGTTGTACAATAATTTCTATTTAATAACCAGAGAGCACTTATTGTTATCTGCATTGAGCTAGGTGCTTTTTAAATATTCATCTACTTATACTAGTTTTTCCTTTTTTCCCCCCATTTATTTCCTCTGGGATCTGGAGTATTTCTAGGAAAGTGTTCTAAGGTACTTAAGGAAGGTATCAATTATTAATAATACACAAGAACTACACATCAAGTGGCCTTGTCACTACTATAAGTAATGTCACCTTGGGGAATAGCCACAAACTGCTAGGACACACTTTATAATTTATATTGAAAGCAAATGGCTGATAGAGTATCTAGAGAATGCCCAGAGATTGTTATTCTAATTTTTCCTAATAAATTATAGGATCCACCTAACAGTAGACTCCTGAAATAATATAAAATAAAGTAGAAATTACTTCTTCAACTTCTTCTGAATATCCTGATAATAAATAGTATGACATAGTTCACTTTAGTGAAGTTCAACAAGACAAATATGGAGAATAAAGACAGTAACATGATATTCATTTCTAAATTCATATTATTACTAAGAGGATTACCCTTGTGTACACACTGCAGAACAAATGAAAAATACATTTGAACAAAGACAAATAGAATGCAAGCTTACCAAAGTTCTGGGGCTGGTGTAAGCATCAGATGCTCCTCTGTCACCTGCATTTGTGGAACCCCAGCTGGTGCTTGGGTCCTGGTCATGGGTGCTTGTGTCTTGATGCCAACAGCAACCCTTGTGAGAATGCAAGCATGTGTGTGAACATGGAAGGTAGCTTCCACTGCAAGTGCTAAAGCACATGAAGTAAAATCAAGAATCAAAAAACGGGATGGATTCAAACTACAAAGCTACTTCACAGCAAACCACACAATTAAAAAGGTGAAGAGAGAACCTACAGAGTGGGGAAGAATCTTTACCATATGCACCTCAGATTGAACATTACTCTCCAGGATACAGTAAGAACTCATAATACTTAACATTTTATCTAAATATCTGTTGTGGGGACAGTACTGTTTCTGATTCATTCTACTATGCTCTCAACCACTTGTCTCTTCCCCTCCCTTAACTCACTTCTGTCTAATCCAAAATACCTCTATTCTCCTCCACCCCAATTTTAATTACCACATGAGTATCAGATAATATTCAGTCTTTTGATCTTTGGGATTGGCTTAGTTCACTTAGCCTAATATTCTTCAGTTTCATTCATTTACTGGCAAATGCCATAATTTGACTCTTCTTTGAGGCTTAATAATTTTCCTTCTGCTTCTATTCATCTGTTCAAGGGCACCTAGTTTGGTCCATGGTTTGGCTCTTGTAAATTGAGCTGGTATAAACATTAATGTTGCTGTGTCACTACAGAATGTTGATTTTATGTCATTTGAGGATGAACCTAGGAGTAGGCTTCTTTCCAGAAGCACCTGGATGATCCTTCAGCTGCAATATGGAAGTTACTCTTTCTGCTGTAATTAAAGAAATAGAAACTACAAAAGTACAAACAACAGCAACAGCCCAAGGGCAGGCACTGTTTGGTTCCACTTCCTTTCAGCTGATACCCCCATCCACCCATTGGCACCAATTCTCCCTCTCTTAACTGGAGGAAAACATGGGTTGAATCTGCTCTGGCATAAAAGGAAAATCATATACAACTTCTACATTTTTCAGTTGCTATTGTGGGGCAGTGACTTTTTACTCCCTCTGGAGACAGAATGGTATTCTAATCTCCTTTGCTCCCTTACTCTCTGAATCTACTTTCAATGTCCTCCTTTTCCCTTAAAGTTACAAACTTCTACTAATGTTGCAAACCTGTCAACAACTCCCAAGCAAATGTATTACAAATGCCTAAATGCAGAAACCCTACATTTCAGGGAGTCTGTTCAAACAGCTGATCCTATTCCATTCTCTACCTCTTCCCCACCTCATGTACACTACTGATCTACACTACTGGCATAAATTTACTTTAAAATTCCCATGCATGTTTTAAACCGATTTTAGCTGGAATACAGCTGGCTTCACTTCAACTACTTTTAAATATGGTTAAAAATACATCTTTGGTTAGAGAATCATTTTACTTCATCAAGTGTATGCCTGTCTGGTATAGGGTCTGAATTACATAGAAACATAGTAAGCACACAATGGGGAACACATAGTTTCCACATCTCCTAATGGGAGAATAAAAGATAAGAGGATTAAAGGTGGAGTCCTATGTGTATGTGTACGTGTATATGTATGTATGTGTACCTGTGTGTGTGTGTGTGTATGTGCGTGTATGTGTGTGTGTGCTCCCCCTCGGTAATAAAAAGGAATGTTTTCATTTTTGCGGGGTGGATACCAGGGATTGAACTTAACCACTGAGCCGCATCTCATTGTTATTTATTTTTTATCTTCATACAGGTTCTCACTAAGTTTCTTAGGGCTTCACTAAGTTCCTGAAGCTGGCTTTAACAACTTGTGATTCTTCTGCCTCAACATCCTGAGCCACTGGGATTATAGATAAGGGCCACAGCACGGAGGAGAATGTTTTTACTTTCTGATGTGGTTTTGTCAAAATTACTCACCAAAATATCACGAATCTTTCAACGGACACATCAAGGTGACCTACTCAAGTAGTTCTTATTTTAAAGAGTTGCTACTTAGATTTGCTCTGAATTCTCTTCTCACTTTTCTCTTGTAACACTTCAGTAAAACCTTTATTTAACTAGTGTCTGTACTCACAGATCACCACCAAAAAGAATGCCTTGTCTAATGCTATTTTCTCCTAGAAAGAGAAAGCATTGTTCTTTTTTCAGTTACCTAAATGTATCTCCTTTCAGATTTCAGAAGAATTAGTTTCCTATTCCATCCCTCCCAAAACCTGTGGTAATGGAAGGACCCCTGGCTCTTGACGCTTAAGAACAGGACGCGTCTCATATACAACCATCCAGTTTCTACTAAACCATCATTTACTGGGTGTTGCAGAAGGCAGGCAGGTGTTTTTCAGTTAATGAATCACTGGACCACAAGGAGCTACATCTGATCCTGACAGACAACTTCATTTCACCCAGACATACAATTTAAGTTGGGTGCAGTAGCCAGATGGGTCAGTGGTCGTAATCCTTGGGGTGGGAATGAGCCTATCAAGAGAATTAACATGGAATTTAAATGGCTAGATGAGTAGAAGACACTACTAGATATTCATTAAAACGTTTTCCCCCTCCTCTTATGATACCCTATATCCTTTTGGAATGGGGCTTCCTAAAGAGGAACTGTATTTTTCTGGTTCTCCTTGAAGCTATGTGTAAATTTATGATCAAGTTTTCATAAGAAGAGCAAATGTGAGCAACAGTATCTAACTTTTTAAAAGAAAATGGCTTGATCTGGTCTTCCATTCCTTCTTATTTTTTTGTAGTTTGGAATGTTGATAACCAGATAGAATTCCAGAAGCCACGTATTGAAGTTGGTAAGTTTCACATAGTCGGGGACCTCCATCCATGGAAAACAGGACCCTTTGGGAGTAAGCGATAAATACCTCTCAAGGGAAGAAAGACAACTAGCTCTTAGTCATATGGGGTTAACAGTTGCACTAAAAAATTAGGAGATAAAAGTACATCAGTCTTCAAGACTATGGGAATGAATAACATACCAGGAAATCAAAAGCTGGGAAAGTCAGCTCCGCCTTCTGAGACTATGTAGTCAGCATATAGTCCAGCTCAGGCCAGACAAAGCTAGGTCTGCACTATTCTGAAAATATTAATAGTAGATAAAAAAAATCATGAAAACATGTTGAACATCTCTAGCAATTAGATAAATGCAAATTAAAACTACACTGAGAGTTCATCTTATTCCAGTCATAATATTAATTATCACAAATACCAGCTACAGTAAATGTTGGTGAGCATGTGGGGGAAAAGGTACACTCTTACATTGCTGGTGGGACTGCAAATGGGTGCAACCACCTGGAAAGCAGAATGGAAATTCCTAAGAAAACTTGAAATGGAACCACCATTGGATCCAGTCATCCTACTCCTCAGCTTATACCCAAAGGACTTAAAATTGGCACATTACAGTGATGCAGTCACATCAATGTTTATAGCAACTCAATTCACATGAGCTCAGCTAGGAAACTAACTAGGTGGCCTTCACCAGATGAATGGATAAAGAAACTGGGTTGTATATTCACAATGGAATATTACTCAGCCATAAAGAAGAAAAAAATTATGGTATTTGCTGGTAAATGGTTGGAACTGGATACTATAATGCTGCATGAAATAAGCCAATCTCCAAAAACCAAAGGCTGAATGTTCTCTCTGATATGCAGGTGCTAACACAAAATAAGGTAGGGGGAGGGAAGAACACAAGTACTTTAAATTAGAAAAAGGGGAATGAAGTGAAGGGAGGGTGATGAGAATAAATATTGGACATGACCTTCCTATGTTCATATATGAATACATGACTGGTGTAACTCCACATCATGTACAACCACAAGAATGGGAAGTTATACTCCATGTATAATATGCTAAAATACATTCTACTGTCATTTATTTTATTTTATTTTTTAATAGTAGAATAGAAATGTATCCAACTTTTTTCACAGACCTCAGCATAGCAACATAGACAACATGAGAAAACAAGAGAACACAATACCTCTAAAATTTCATAATTTCCCAATAATTGAATCCATAGATTCATATCCTAATGCTCAATGAAGAAGTTGGACAAAAATCATTTAATAATATTTACTCATTACCTACATGAAAAGTTTTTCTTCATGCCTTACAGCAAATGTTCAATTTTTAATAAGTACTGGGTTTTTATAATGAGTCTATTCCCTACCTTTTCATAGACACTGAAGTCAAGGCAGAATGAAATTTCTGACCTTGGCATAAGGGACTGGGAAAATGAGATCAAATTTGTAACTAAAAAGAATAAAGAATTAAATTAAAAAAGAAAGAACATATTCATAGCAGTGACTTTCCCAGGTGATAAGTGCAACTCTAGGTGGTGAGGGGCAAACACATGTACAGAATGTTCATTTAATTAACCAACAGTTACCTTTACCTTATTTGAACAGTAAAATGCACACCACAGCAGAAGACCTAAGGTGGAGACTTAACCTGCAAATGAGATATGAGATATGGGGACACATGAAGAGGCATAATGAAGGAGGATGCAGACACAACTCAAGTTCCACCTCTACAGGTGATGATGTTAAGAGACACACACAGATATCTATATATATACAGATGCTTTTTAAAAATGATATGAATTAATACTTATGTGGAAGTTTAGGAAAGATTTTAATCACCACAGAACTTAATAGTACAGGTCTCATGGAAGGGGGTAGAAACAATGTAAGCAAGCACATTTAAAGCTTCAATCCATATATCATATCTATTCACATTCCAAAACCATGCACTTGGGCACTGCCCATTCAGACACACAGAAAGTCACATGACTAAGGGCCTGGATGCACAATAATCCCATAGGGGAGAAAGTGGATAGTTGGGAAAAGGAATACAATCTACCAAAGTCAGCTATCCGTAACCTATAATTGAGAAGATATATCACACTCTGCTTCTGTTTACCTTCAGAGATCATATCTATGGGCCACGCAAATGGGGAAAATACTTTGCCTGTGGACTTACCAAGCTAATGAGAATACCATGGAACCTCAACCATGAAGGATGACTCTTTGTTTTTCTTTTTTTAATTTGTTGTTCAAAACATTACAAAGCTCTTGACATATCATATTTCATAAATTAGATTCAAGTGGGTTATGAACTCCCATTTTTACCCCAAATACAGATTGCAGAATCACATCAGTTACACGTCCACATTTTTACATAATGCCCTATTAGTAACTGTTGTATTCTGCTACCTTTCCTATCCTCTACTATCCCCCCTCCCCTCCCCTCCCATCTTCTCTCCCATGATACCTTCAGAAACATCTCTCAAATCCTTATCACTTATCAATATAGTATGCATTCTGATGTGTTCCCTTGTCCCTGCATCAGGAAATTGTTTGTTCTAGGTCATTCTCAGACTTGAGAGCTAGCACCAGTTACCCCAGCAGTCACTGGAAGGGCGACATGCCTCCTCCTCCCTCAGTCAGCATCTCAAGGACTTCATCACCAAGGAAGATTCTGACAGTCACCTGGGGCAGGTCCTCTGAGAGCAGGTGGCTGATGGGAACAGGCTGGCACAGAACTCTGTCTCCAAGCTCAACCCATGTGGAAGGAAGAAGAGAAATGTGGCCACATCCATGACATAACAGATGAGGAAGAACTGCCTAATATCTAAAGGGGCTTTTATAAATTTGGTTTTAGGAAATAGTGAAGAGCATCATGATGAAGAAAAGGCATCACTCGAATCACTGGCCCCCAGGGAATCTTCAGGGGAGGGTAATTATCTGACAAAAAAGTGCATACAAACAGGCCCAAATAGCTGCAAGGGAAAAACCCAACTGTTCGTGTCACTGGTTTACTTTGCTTAAACCAGTCTGTATTGCCTATTATCTGTTGGACATTTTTATCATTTGTCTAAGGAGACTTAGGGACTTTTTCCCCTTAAAAAAAGTGACTTGTTCCTTTGTAAGCACTAAAATGAGAATGACATGAATAACTTCTTTCTGCAGTGTGATCCCAAGATCATGGACAGTTCTGTCATAGCAAAAACAGCAGCTACACAAACAACAACAACAACATATCATATGATGTGAAAATATTGACAGGAAGAGGCCTAGAAGGCACAGTTTTCTGGAACTTTCCAAATGCGGGAGGCTATATTCACAGGATAGGTGAGTGAAAAATTCAACTTTGGTTATCCATAAGGTTGACTGTGGTTTTTACTGTATTAAATACAAAAACTTATTAGTTTCTTAACTTACTAAAATAGTAAGTTCCCAAAGCTGCTGTCCTGCTTTTCTCTATAAGCACCACACTGAAGCAGAGCCAATTCAGTGCCCAGATATTATGAAAATTATCCTTTAAACACATGGTGCTGTCCCTGAAATCACACACTTTGTAGGCTGCTTTCCCTTCTCTTCCCAGCTCCCTCAGCTCCACTGCCTCTTTGTTCTTAGAGGAATGGTCTTCGTAAATCATTGGCACATGGAAGGTTTCCTAAGACCTATCTCTTAGAACAAGAGTAAGTCAACGTGTAAGCCTTTTTCTCAGTCAACCTTTAACTTTTATACAAATTAAAAACTTAAAACTGACAAGAGCCCCGATTACAAACCCTAAGGTGCAATGTGGATTTTAGGTGGGAAACAAACTGTTCTGAGGACAGTTTTCTCTTTATCACATAATGCAGAGTTATGTGGATATTCATAGAAGATATTCATAGAAGAACATTATGCCTGTTTTAGATTGGCAGTTTGCATTTTTTCATTTGAGGAAAAGCCCGAAGGTCCACTTTCATATTAAGGAAATAATGAGGTGACCACTGGGTGGTCCTGTAGATAATTTTAATTTGTTGGGAGACCATTTACATATATGTGGCATTCATGGACTCATTGAAAGGGACACTAACAAGACGGCTTTAGATGACATTGTAAAGGGACTTCACTCTAATAACTGTGTTATGCAACCACTTTTATGTATTCATTGAGTGTAACCTGCCTCAGTGCTTGGGCCTCACTGGAAACTGTGAACACAGAGATGGGTCAAACATAATCTTAGCCTTCACAGAACTGTCAGTCTGAACAGCAAGCGAAAGAATTGATAGTGGGCTAATTGGTGAATGTAGCCAGTGTTGTATCAAAAAATGTTGGTACTCAGGTTGATCTCCCTACTGGTTGTTTCCAACAGGTCCCAACATAATGATGGATGACTTCTCAGACCAACACCTGCTCTCCAGTTTGGCTCATAGAAATCCATACTCTCAAGGTCTGAAGATGATTCTGATGACCTTGAAGACATCAGTACCTACTGAGAATGTTCTGGCCAGCTAGAGAAAGAAAGAGGCAGTTTCAGTAAGACACATAAGTTCATGGTTGGGAAAATTATCATGATGTTTTCTCTAGACCTCAGCATTCTTTATCCACTTCAAAACAAACTAATATTGGCCATTCCTCAAAGTGCAAGTCTTGTTTTTACTCAAACGTCATTTCAAATGCAGGGAAAGTGTTGGAATAACTTTCAGTTTATAGCTAGCAGCTATGAGCAGCGTGGAGTGCTTGAAGAATCTACATTTGTTCAGGCCTGATAGGAAGGCCTCCAGGATGGGGTGCTCTGTTCTAGGGAGCCTTTAGTGAAACCACATCCTTAGCAATTGTGGTTAGCGTTGCCAAGGTGCCAAGCCAGGAAACTGTTGGCCAGGAGCTTCAGGAATGGAACTTCTTACTTAGAAAGCCCCTCCCCTAGGGACAAAGACCCTTCCTGATGATAGCAATGTTTAGAGCATCCTCATAGTGTGGTTACATTAGGCATAAGATGATTGGCTTATGGATACTATCTTGCTTGTGTATGATTGATGGGCATGCCCCACTCAAACCCTATAACAATTGTATGCATTCCAAAAATAAACAGAGCTACTGGAAGAAACCAGTGGATCAGCCAGCATGAGGCCATTGGAAGGCAGGGGCTCCCCATATTCCATGACATCTCCCACCTTCTGATTCTGTTAGACTGTTACCTAGTGCACTCAGCCCTACCTCCTCACTCTTGTCTTGAGTCTGGTCTACAGACTCAGGTGTGTGAATCCTTGTTTGGAAGGTGAAGGAGTTTCAAGTGTTGTGGAGTGCTGAGTACTCCTTTCTCAACAGTAAGTGAATCAGCTGCTGTCATCCCTTAGTCCTGATGAATTTTACTTGGGTTCTTTTTTGTTGTTTTTGTTTTTGGTTATTAGAGAATGAGCTCAGAAGCACTTTTTATTTAGAGGCAGAGTCTCACTGAGTTTTTTAGCGGCTTGCCATTGTTCAAGCTGGCTTTAAACTCCAGAGCCTCCTGTCTGAGCCTCCCAAGCCGCTGGGACTGCAGGCGTGTGTCACCACAGCCGTATCTCAGGTTCATTTGTTTTTATCCCATAACATGTTTGGGTTTCTTCTTTGCAGGCCCTGGCTGTATGTGTACTGCTACAAACACCATCATGGCAGTATCCTTCAGCCCTTCCCCTGATGGAGGGTCTGCAATGGACCTTGAAGGAGGGCCTGAGATGAACTCAAATCATATGGAGATTACAACCTGAATTAGAAGAACACAGAGTTTTTGAAATCTGGAAAAGAAATTTCCTCATATGTCAATCTACCGCCTACGCCCTGGCCAACCAATTCCAGTAATATTGTGAGTTGCAGATAGGTTTATAGTCACTAAAGTGATATGATTTTCTCCAAAATTTATTCTCCTCTTTCTTTCATCAAAATGAATCCCATCATTAGCACATTTCCAAAGTATAGATATTGGTATTTTGCCTTCAGTTTACTAACAGTGGAATAATGAGACACAAAGACTACAGCTACTTCTAGTTTTTAGGGAAGTGTAGAGTGGGAATAGGTTAATTCCCAACTACTGATTTCTAATGGAGGCGTGGAAGTGCCTTTTCATCCTCAGGAACAGCTCGAACCTTTTTTATTAAGAACCTATCTGTACCATATCAGATCCACAGACATATAATAACCATGTTGATAAAGGTCTAATGGGACTAATGATTATCCATTCAATTCAGGATTTCCCTGTGTTTGTAGTGAGTGATGTAGAAACTACTCATTAACTGACTTGACATTTCTGAATTTGATTTCAAGGAGTGGTGCAGAGGAGGAAAGTGGAAAAGAACAGGAATTACTGGTTCCCAGGTAACAATGAGTGTTAAGAGCCTGGAAGAGGATGGGTTAAATATGAGGAGGGTCCCCAGAGGAGCAAACAAGAGGTACAAAGTGTCCACACAATTCACATGCAAAGGAAACACAAACTGCTGGTATGACTGCATTCCTCAACCATGAAAGAAGTCCATCTTTTAAAAAGGTGTCCTTTTTGTTTGTGGTTCCTGTCTGTATCCAAGTAAAAGTAATCAGACTAACTAAACTTTTTTTTAACTCACAGATTCTACATCTTCTGTCTTTTTTTTTTATTTTTTTATTGGTTGTTCACAACATTACAAAGCTCTTGACACATTATATTTCATACATTAGAATCAAGTAGGTTATGAACTCCCATTTTTACCCCAAATACAGATTGCAGAATCACATCAGTTACACATCCACATTTTTACATACTGTCATATTAGTGACTGTTGTTTTCTGCTACCTTTCCTATCCTCTACTATCCCCCTCCCCTCCCCTCCCATCTTCTCTCTCTACCCCATCTAGTGTAATTCATTTCCCTCCATGTTTATTATCCCATTCCCCTCACAACCTCTTATATGTAATTTTGTATAACAATGAGGGTCTCCCTCCATTTCCATGCAATTTCCCTTTTTTCTCCCTTTCCCTCCCACCTCATGTCTCTGTTTAATGTTAATCTTTTCTTCCTGCTCTTCCTCCCTGCTCTGTTCTTAGTTGCTCTCATTATATCAAAGAAGACATTTGGTATTTGTTTTTTAGGGATTGGCTAGCTTCACTAAGCATAATCTGCTCTAGTGCCATCCATTTCCCTGCAAATTCCATGATTTTGTCATTTTTTAGTGCTGCGTAATACTCCATGATGTATAAATGCCACATTTTTTTTATCCATTCATCTATTGAAGGGCATCTGGGTTGATTCTACAGTCTAGCAATTGTGAATTGTGCTGCTATGAACATCAATGTGGCAGTATCCCTGTAGTGCGCTCTTTTAAGGTCTTCAGGGAATAGTCCGAGAAGGGCAATAGCTGGGTCAAATGGTGGTTCCATTCCCAGCTTTCCCAGGAATCTCCATACTGCTTTCCAAATTGGCTGCACCTGTTTGCAGTCCCACCAGCAATGTACAAGAGTACCCTTTACCCCACATCCTCGCCAGCACTCCTTGTTGTTTGACTTCATAATGGCTGCCAATCTTACTGGGGTGAGATGGTACATTAGAGTGGTTTTGATTTGCATTTCCTTGACTGCTAGAGATGGTGAGCATTTTTTCATGTACTTGTTGATTGATGGTATGTCCTCCTCTGTGAAGTGTTTGTTCATGTCCTTGGCCCATTTGTTGATTGGGTTATTTGTTTTCTTATTGTCTAATTTTTTGAGTTCTTTCTATACTCTGGATATTAGGGCTCTATCTGAACTGTGAGGAGTAAAAATTGGTTCCCATGATGTAGGTTCCCTATTTACCTCTCTTATTGTTTCTCTTGGTTAGAAAAAACTTTTCAGTTTGAGTAAGTCCCATTTGTTGATTCTTGTTATTAACTCTTGTGCTATGGGTGTTCTATTAAGGAATTTGGAGCCCGATCCCACAATATGTAGATCGGAGCCAACTTTTCCTTCTATCAGACGCAGAGTCTCTGATTTGATATCTAGCTCCTTGATCCACGTTGAGTTAACTTTTGTGCATGTCGAGAAGAAGGGATTCAGTTTCATTTTGTTGCATATGGATTTCCAGTTTTCCCAGCACCATTTGTTGAAGATGCTATCCTTCCTCCATTGCATGCTTTTAGCCCCTTTATCAAATATAAGATAGGTATAGTTTTGTGGATTAGTCTCTGTGTCTTCTATTCTGTACCATTGGTCCACCCGCCTGTTTTGGTATCAGTACCATGCTGTTTTTGTTACTATTGCTCTGTAAGATAGTTTGAAATCTGGTATCGCTATACTGCCTGATTCACACTTCCTGCTTAGAATTGCTTTTGCTATTCTGGATCTTTTATTTTTCAATACGAATTTCATGATTGCTTTATCTATTTCTACAAGAAATGCCATTGGGATTTTGATTGGCATCGCATTAAACCTGTAGAGAACTTTGGGTAATATCACCATTTTGATAATGTTAGTTCTGCCTATCCAGGAACAGGGTACATTTTTCCATCTTCTAAGATCTTCTTCTAACTCTTTCTCTAGGGTTCTGTAGTTTTCATTGTATAAATTTTTCACCTCTTTTGTTAGGTTGATTCCCAAGTATCTTATTTTCCTTGAGGATATTGTGAATGGAGTGTTTTTCCTCATTTCTGTTTCAGAAGTTTTGTCGCTGATATACAGAAATGCCTTTGTTTTATGCTTGTTGATTTTATATCCTGCCACTTTGCTGAATTCATTTATTAGTTCTAGTAGTTTTTTTGTAGACCCTTTTGAGTCTGCTAGGTATAGAATCATGTCATCTGCAAATAGTGATAATTTAAGTTCTTCTTTTCCTATTTTTATGTCTTTAATTTCTTTCATCTGTCTAATTGCTCTGGCCAGTGTTTCGAGAACTATTTTGAATAGAAGTGGTCATAGAGTGCATCCCTGTCTTGTTCCAGATTTTAGAGGGAATGCCTTCAATTTTTCTCCATTCAGAATGATGCTAGCCTGAGGCTTAGCATAGATAGCTTTTACAATGTCAAGGAAAGTTCCTGTTATCCCTAGTTTTTCTAATGTTTTGAACATAAAGGGATGCTGTACTTTGTCGAATGCTTTTTCTGCGTCAATCAAGATGATCATATGGTTCTTATCTTTAAGTCTATTGATGTGGTGAATAACATTTATTGATTTCTGTATATTGAACCATCCTTGCATCCCAGGGATGAATCCTACTTGATCATGGTGCACAATTTTTTTGATGTGCCTTTGTATCCGATTCACCAGAATTTTATTGAGGATTTTTGCATCTAGGTTCATCAGAGATATTGGTCTGTAGTTTTCTTTCTTTGAGGTGTCTTAGTCTGGTTTCGGAATCAGGGTGATGTTGGCCTCATAGAATGAATTTGGCAGAGCTCCCTTTTTCTATTTCCTGAAATAACTTGAAAAGTATTTGTATTAATTCTTCTTTAAAGGTTTTGTAAAATTCTGCTGTATACCCATCCGGTTCTGGGCTTTTCTTGGTTGGTAGTCTTTTGATTGCTTCTTCTATTTCATCCATTGATATTGGTCTGTTTAAATTGTGTGTATCCTCCTGACTCAGTCTGGGCAAATCATATGACTTAAGAAATTTATCGATGTCTTCACTATCTTCTATTTTATTGGAATATAGGGTTTCAAAATAATTTCTAATTGTCTTCTGTATTTCTGTAGCATCTATTGTGATATTGCCTTTTTCATCCCGTATGTTCATAATTTGAGTTCTGTCTCTTCTTCTCTTCGTTAGCATAACTAAGGGTCTGTCGATCTTATTTATTTTTTCAAAGAACCAACCTTTAGTTTTGATAATTTTTTCAAAAGTTTCTTTTGTTTAAATTTCATTGATTTCCGCTCTGATTTTAATTATTTCTTGCCTTCTGCTACATTTGCTGTTGTTTTGCTCTTCCTTTTCTAGGGCTTTGAGATGAAGTGTGAGCTCATTTATTTGTTGGTTTTTCCCTTTTTTGAGGAATGACCTCCAGGCAATGAATTTCCCTCTTAAAACTGCTTTCATTGTGTCCCATAGATTCCTATATGTTGTTTCTGTATTTTCATTTATCTCTAAGAATTTTTTGATTTCCTCCTTTATGTCTTCTGTAACCCATTGATCATTCAGTAACATATTGTTCATTTTCCATGTGATGTAGGATTTTTCCTTTCTTCTTTTATCATTGATTTCCAGTTTCATTCCATTATGATCAGATAAAATGCATGGTATTATCTCCACCCCTTTATATTTACTGAGGGTTCCCCTATGGCATAATATATGGTCTATCTTTGAGAAGGATCCATGTGCTGCTGAGAAAAAAGTATATCCACTTGATGATGGTTGATATATTCTATATATGTCAGTTAAGTCTAGATTATTGATTGTGATATTGAGTTCTATAGTTTCTTTATTCAACTTTTGTTTGGAGGATATGTCCAATGGTGAGAGAGGTGTGTTGAAGTCACCCATAATTATTGTGTTGTGGCCTATTTGATTCTTGAACTTGAGGAGAATTTGTTTTATGAACATCGCAGCACCATTATTTGGTGCATAAATATTGATAATTGTTATGTCTTGTTGGTGAATGGTTCCTTTTAACAGTATATAATGTCCTTCCTTATCCCTTTTGATTAACTTAGTCTTGAACTCGATTTTATTCGATATGAGGATGGCCACCCCTGCTTGCTTACGAGGACTGTGTGCATGGTATATTTTTCCCAACCTTTCACCTTCAGCCTGTGTATGTCTTTTCCAATCAGATATGTCTCCTAGAGACAGCATATTGTTGGATTTGTTTTTTTAATCCATGTTACCATCTATGTCGCTTTCTTGGAGAGTTTAAGCCATTACCGTTTAGAGTTACTATTGATATATGGTTTGTACATCCAGCCATGTTTGATTATTTTTCTTCTTTTTTTTTAAATTTAGTTTGTTTCTCCATGATTAGCTTTCCCCCCAACCTCTGTCTTTATGAAGGCACTTCCCACTGATGGATTTGGTTATTGTTTTTCATTTCTTCCTCGTGTAGTGTTTTGCTCAAGATGCTTTGCTATGCTGGTTTTCTGGCTGCAAATTCTTTTAGCTTTTGTTTATCATGAAAGATTTTTATTTCGTTGTCATACCTGAAGCTTAATTTTGCTGGATACAGAATTCTTGGTTGGCATCCATTGTCTTTCAGTGTTTGGAATACATTGTTCCAGGATCTTCTCGCTTTCAGCATCTGTGATGAAAAATCCGTTGTTAACCTTATTGGTTTACCCCTGAATGTAATCTGCCTCCTTTCTCTTGTAGCTTTTAATATTTTCTCTTTGTTCTGTATATTGGCTATCTTCATAACAATGTGTCTTGGCGTTGGTCTACTGTGATTTTGTGTGCTCGGTGTCCTGTATGCATCTACAATTTGTATATCCTTTTCCTTTTTTATTTCTGGAAAGTTTTCTGTAATTATTTCATTCAGCAGGTTACTCATTCCCTTGGTTTGAATCTTTGTACCTTCCTCTATCCCGATGACTCGTAGATTTGTTTTTTTTTATGTTATCCCATATCTCTTGGATGTTTTTCTCATGATTTTTTTTTACCAGCCTTACTGAGTTGGCTAGGCTCTTTTCAAGATGATATATTTTGTCTTCATAATCTGACATTCTGGCTTCTACTTGCTCCACTCTGTTAGTGGTACTCTCATTTGAATTTTTAATTTGGTTTATAGTTTCTTTCATTTCTAGAACTATTGTTTGATTTTTTTTAAATAATCTCTATCTCCTGATAAAGATGCTTAACTTCTTCTTTTATCTGTTTATGTAATTCATTTTCAATGTATTCTTTCACTGTTTGAATTTGCTGTCTCGTATCCTCCTGAATTGTGCCCAGCCAGACTGCGGCATTTGGGGACCCACATGGGAATGACTGAGGGTAACTGATAAGGTAAACTACTAGTCCCTGAGGGCAAGGCGAGAGGATGGGTAGCCATTTTAAGGTTCTTCTTTCGTTTTGTTTTGCTTTTGTTTTAAGTTTCCTGTCCCTGGAGATGGGTCAGACGGAAGAAAAACTGCTCACATCTGAGGAACAGATAGGGAGAAAGGACAGATGGACATTTCAGGAGGATAGAAAGGCTGATATAATGAATTTTTGTTTCATTCTGTTTCAGTTTTGTTTGGCATTATCTTGTTGGGTTGTGTTATAGTTATAGTAGAAATATGGAATCAGAAATTAGTAAAAAACAAACTGAAAGAGTGTTAAGTAAATTGTTAGAGGAAAGAGGCAACTCAGTAAATTCAAGAGCAGTTAGGGCATACATTGATACAATACAAAAATGTAGCCCATGGCTTTTTAAGGAGGAGTTGGTAAATATATCACAATGGAACCATCATGGTGAAGATTTAAAAAGAATAGAAAAGAAAAGCCCAGGAACTCTGTCAGTTGGCACATTGCCATTGTGGACGTTGGTATCTTGTTTGCTTAGTCCAAAGCCCTCAGTTCAGAGAATGGTAGAGGAAGGAGAAGACATATTGATTCAAGTAAAAGAGAAGGTCGAGCTAGTCAGACAGAGGAAAAAATTCAAGTAAAAGAGAGGTCTCTTGAGCTGGTCAGAAAGAGGAAGAAAGTTTAGAGCAGAAAAAGTCATCAGGGGAAATGTTACAACAGGAGACTGCTACTAACACCTTTCTATCACCAGATGGCATAAGTGTCCAACCAACAGTGCCACCTCCATATGCTGGGATGCCCTCAACCCCCGTAGTTAATAGATGGGATCCTGAGACAGGACCTCAAATATTAGCATGCCCTGTATTTGAGCAGGTAGGAGGGCAGTGAATTCACCATGCTTTAGATTTCAAAACAGTGAAGCAGCTAAAAGAGGCTGTAACAACCTATGGTCCTCAAGCACCCTTCACTGTAAGCATGGTCGAATCCATTACCAACTTGAACATGAGGCCAGCAGATTGGACTAGTATGTGTAAAGCTGTGCTAAATGGAGGACAATGCCTGTTATGGAAGGTTGCCAATGAGGAATTTTGCAAGGAGAAGGCTAGGCGAAATGCAGCAGCCGGTTATCCTCAGAGAAATCTAAATATGTTGTTAGGAAAGCAACAAATTGCATATGATCCTGCTATATACTCACAAATTGCTGTAGATGCAGTTAGAGCATGGAAGACTTTACAAGGACATGGAGGTTTACAAGGTCAATTATCTAAGGTAATACAAGGAGATAATGAAACTTACGCTGAATTTGTAGATAAGCTTATTCAAACAGTTTTTGGGAATACAGAACAAGCAATGCCATTAATAAAACAACTGTCATATGAGCAAGCGAATCGTTGGAGCAGAGAAGTCATTAGACCATGGAAACATGGAGATTTAAACAAATATATTATGAGGACATTTTAAAAGGAATTACCCTATAGGAGGAGGGTTTAAGAAAACTAGGTATCAAAGGAGTAAAATACCAGGTGTTAGCCCACGATGCCATAGAGGGAGACATTGGGTTAATGAATACCATTCTCAAACCACCATAGAGGGTACTCCATTATCAAAAATGAACAAGGACCAGGTGTGTATCCATGATATCGTGGAGAAAGGCATCGGGCTCCATTGCCAAAAAATGGATAGGGGGGGCGAATGCTCTGGGGCCCACGGCCACAAATATACGGGACACTAGAGGAACCCAGCAACACCATCAGGGTAGTGCCCCGGACACGTTATCCATAAGATCCCTCACTAGACAAACCAGAGGAAGCGCAGAATTGGACATCTGCACCTCCACCAGAACAGTACTAACTCCAGAGATGGGTGCAGACCTTAGCATCATCTCTCGTCAAGAATGGCCAAAACATTGGCCGTTACAACAAACCACTCAAATGCTTCGAGGCCTAGGAGTAGTGACTAATACCCATAGAAGTGTGATGGTATTAGATTGGAAGGATCCTGAAGGATGTAAGGGAACTATACAGCCATATGTATTGGATCATCTTCCCATAAATTTATGGGGACAAGATGTCCTAGATCAATTAGGACTAACATTAACTGTGAACGTCTAGTGCCTTCGGGTCCCTGGGTAAGGGTCGCGAAGAAATCAGGACACAGGGGATGCAGAGCAAAGGCAGCAAATGCAACTGCATGCTGATGTTTATTTCTTAGCTCTTTTTATACACTTCTTAACATAAGGCAAACAATTCTTTAACAACACTTTGTCCACTTTACCCTAATAACATGCTTCAGCAAATATACAAAACTAAACTCTGATCGTTCTTATTTATTTGCTCAGTAAAGCCAAGAGTTCCTTTATAGAGTTTATCTAATCCCCTGAGGCTGCATGTGTTTCTTTACTATGTACTGTTCCCAGGCTAAGCATGCCAAGAGCCTCTCCCTGTTGGCCCAGGTATGCAGAGCTTGTGACTTAAGATAAGGGGAAAAGAACATTTTCTCCTCCTAGCTTGGGCCTGCCCCAGCTGACCTTTGTCTCAGCCACTGCTCTTGCATAACCTTGGGCTTTAGGGGGCTTCAACAGGCATACTAAACCTTAACAATTCCTTCTTTTTTCTTTTGTTTTTCTAACACAGCCTTCCATAATGTTAAGATAGAGTTTTGAGAGGGTTTGATACAAAAGCAATATAAAAGTATGAAAAGAATTAATACCAAAATTAAAACCACACCTACCTCTCCCGCTATATGGGATAAACTTTGTACAATTCCTTTCGGATCTAACCCTTCTAATTACTTTAAAAATGATTCCGCTATTTGGGCAGCATCTTCTTGTTGAAATCCTTTTCCAAATACTTCAAATATATCCTTTTGTAAGGAAGCAATCATTAATTGTGCAGTATCATTACCATCCAAATAGTTTTGTATAGTATTCCATTCATGAAGACTTTGATTATACTGTACATTAGTTATACAAAAAGAAGTAGAATTCCAATCACATTTTAAACGAATTTCTTGCTCTAATGTTAAAACCTTTTTACCTAACCAATTTACAGTTTGTTTTAATATATCTATTTGAGTTTGAAGTCTAGAATCAATTCTGGTCTGAGATAACCATAGCTCATGTGAATCTTTGTGCCATTCTTCCACAAAATGTTTTGTCTGTAGAGAAGTGTGCAAAGCAATTCCTGATACTGTTGCCAATGTTGTGACAGCAATAAGGCTTAGAATTACAGCAACTAGCACTCCTACAAGGCACTTAGATCTTTTTAACAATTGTCGGAAAAATTCCATAACTAAAGTATTTACAGGATCTTGAGACCAGGATCTTTTTAAATTAACAGGAAGCCAAATATGAGATCGTTGTTGTAACAACATAACAGAGTGGCCAGGGGGAATTAATACAGAAGTATTGATACAAGTATATAATTTACAATTAAAACAAAATACTCCTAAGTCGAATGTGATATTTCCTATTAAGAAAAGGTATGGCATAGGAGCACAGGTCGTGACATCATATTCTTTAAATACAGTAAATTTATAAGAAGCTGGAGATCTACTAGTTCCTGAAAAAGAGCCATTTAGAAGGGTTATAGGTTTCATAGTGGCAGCAATCTTCCAAAGATGAGTTTGCACGTTATAAGGATGTTGAAGTGATGCCAAACGTGGGTCGGCAATTCCACCATCTCCCCAAGCCATCAGTTTGTCATTTTTCAAGGTCTCATTCCACCTCTCTCTCGGCGGGATTCTGTATGTAGAAGACAAATTACAAGCAGTACTATTCCATTCAGAGCAATCCTTTAAAAACATCCCATACGGTCCCCACATAACCATGTCCTGGAACACCTTCCCAAATTTTCCACCACATTCTTGCCAAATAAATGGACTATATTGTAATTTTCTATATGTAAAATCTGGACATTCAGGGAACATGGGGTATCTTGGTTCCGTGGTGTTATCCCATGTCATATTGATGGACCATGCTGAAAGTCTTTGTAACTTGGCTCTAGAACCGTTATTCCGGTTTCCGACTAAAATCCAATGTTGCCAATCCAATTGTAAACATGGAGGGGACCCCAAACAAATAGGCTTACTATTATTGCCTTTATATGTAAAATTAAAAGGAGCCCCGTCATGAATATTTAGATAAGTTAAATTGTTCCATGGTGGAGACAAGATAGCAGGGGAAGTATACAATGTAACATCCACTTCTCCCCACATAACAGGTTCCACCAACGGAGGATTGGGAATATAAGCCCAATAATGAGTATTTTTATTATTATTATGTACCTCAGAAGCAGAGGAAACAGTCAACAATGCACACATAGCCAGAAATAAATTCTCTGGCGTACAAGTCTTCCCAGTACGTTGTAGTACTTTTTGCCCTTCCCCACTCAGCTTTTTAACTTGTCCCCATGTTGGTAATGGGGAAAGATTTGGACGTCGGGGACGTCTAGCCCCTAGATGAAGACGGGCCATTGCTGCTACCGGGACGTCAAGTTCCGGTTCTTGATTCCGGGGTTTGGGTGGTGGATACGGAGTTCCCCTTGGCGCAGTCCTGATTGTGACGGGTCTGGATCCAACACCCTGGGAGTCACTGCCGATGTCCATTTTCTGTGGAGATATAAGCATAGCACTTCCCTCTATATAGTAAGACACCTGGCTGCCATTCAGCATCCGCTGCAATTTTTATCCAAACTGGTTCATGTACTGTATCCAATGTCTTTTGTTCAAAATGTCTCTCTGCTCTTGTTAATATTTCTCCTTGAGGCAGATTAAGGAAGTTTAAAATTAATAATGCTTGATGTAGCAATGCCTTAGGTTGGTTCTGCAAATGTATAAAAAGATGCATGTGTAAATCTGTCCTTTTCCTCCTTTTTAATTTTTTTTATTTGTAACTTTAAGGTTGCATGTACTCTTTCCACGAGTGCTTGTCCTTGTGGATTGTATTCTATTCCTGTAATATGTTTAATATCATACAATTCACAAAAATTTTTAAACTTTCTACTAATATATGCAGGGCCATTATCAGTTTTGATTATTGCTGGTACTCCCATAACAGCAAACGTTTCGATTAAATGTTGAATGACTTGATTAGCGGCTTCTCCAGTTTGAGCAGTTGCCCACATAAATTTAGAATATGTGTCTATGACAACATGAACATAGGAATACCGTCCAAATAATGGTACATGAGTTACATCCATTTGCCAAAGTTCATTAGGTTGTAGACCTCGAGGATTTACTCCAGATCGTACAATTCTAAGATGTAGAGGTCTACAAATAGGGCAATTTTTAATAATTTGTTTAGCCTGTCGATAAGGAATTTTATATTTAATATGTAAATGTCCAGCATTAGAATGTAACAGATCATGGTCTTCTTGGGGAGTATTGAACATAACTAATTTATCTACTTGAGTATTGCCATATGCCAATGGTCCTGGCAGATTTGAATGAGATCGAATATGATCAATAAATATACGAGAGTTTCTATGTTGTAAAAGTTTTTGTAATGTAAGAAAAAGATTTTGAAGAACAGGTTTATTAGAATAAGCCACAGCAGTATAGATGTTTTTTACTACTCCCACAGTATAGGCTGAATCAGTTATAATATTAACGTCTTGACTGTCGAAATCATTAAGAACTTGGATAACTGCAAAGAGTTCATTTTGTTGTACAGATTTGTAATTAGTCAATTGTACCCAATATCGATCTTCTGTCCAATAGGCACTTTTGGTTTTAGAACCATCTGTGAATATAGTAACAACATTGTCTAAAGGATTTTCACTAATAATAGTATTGATAACAAAATTTTGTTGTTTTAAAATATCCCACAATTTACCTTTTGGGAAATGATATAAAGTAGTTCCTGTAAATTCAGCTAAAGCTATCTGTAAACTTTTAGTCATTTGTATTAAATATTCCCACTGATCCTTTGCCAATGGAATAACTATTTGATGAGCATCATAGCCAGTCAAAGTCATGCACCTTTGTCTTCCTTGTTCAATTAACAAAGCAATTTGATCGGCATAAGACATTATATTTTTAGAAAATCTATGTTTGGTATAGATCCATTCCAATGGAAGATCATTTTGTCCTAACATAGCAGTAGGGTATTGAAAAGTATTTAAAATATAAAGAGAAATGGGAACTTGTAAATCCACCCTTTGTAAAAATGCATCTTTAATACGTTGTTCTACAAAAGCCAACTCTTTGGAGGCTTCCTCGGTTAAAAATCGAGGACTATTTAGAGCTGAATCTCCTTGAAGAATGGAAAATAAATTATGTAATTGATAAGTTGGAATCCCTAAAGTAGGTTGTAACCAGTTAATATCTCCAAGAAGTTTCTGAAAGTCATTAAGAGTTTTCAAATTTTCTCTACGTATAGATAATTTTTGTGGAATAATTTTTTGCCTACCAACAGTGTAACCTAAATAATGTACCACATCTTCTTTTTGGATTTTTCTGGGGCTATTATTAAACCATATGGTTGAAAATATGACGGTAATTTGTGTAATAAAGTTTCTAGCTCTTGTTGTTTAGGGCCAGCAAATAAAATATCATCCATATAATGTGAGATATATAAATGAGGCCATTGATGCCTAATAGGTTTAAGTGCATCATCAACATAAATCTGACATATAGTGGGAGAATTCATCATACCTTGAGGTAATACCTTCCATTGATATCGGAGGTGCGGCCCTCGATGATTAATTCGAGGTAAAGAAAAAGCGAAACGCTTTCTATCAATAGGATGTACAGGAATAGTAAAGAAACAGTCTTGTAAATCAACAACTATAACATACCAATTTTGAGGAAACATAACAGGAGAAGGGATGCCAGGCTGCAAAGCCCCCATGGGATACATAGAATTATTTACCTCCCATAAATCAGTTAACAATTTCCATTTACCAGATTTCTTTTTTATAACAAAGATAGGTGAATTCCAAGGAGAGGTTGAAAATTCAAGATGACCTTTTTGTAATTGTTCTTGCACCAATTGGTGAGCAGCGTCTAACTTTTCTTTGGTAAGAGGCCATTGTTCAATCCACAATGGATCATCAGACTTCCACATAATTTTCAGCGGCTCCATCTAAAAATTATTTTAAAACTGTATATAAGCTCCCCATTGTTCTAATATATCTCTTCCTATAATATTAAGGGGAATGTCTAAAATATAGGGTTTTAAAACTGCCACCTGACCATCTTCTGAGTGTATAGTCATATGAATTGTGGCTTGTCCAATACTTTGTACTGGAGCTGAACTAACCCCCTTAATTTGGCAAGGTATTATATGATAAGGTATATTATTAGGCCAATCTTGTGTTCTAATAATGGTAATATCAGAACCTGTATCTATCAAAGCATTAATAGTCTTGGTACCTATTTTTATCTTAATAGTTGGTTGTGTTTTAGTTATCTGTGTTGTCCAGAATATACTGTGCTCATTTGTGCTACCGAATCCTCCCTGTCTAATATGCGTAGAATCTCCAATAGGCAGATAAGGAAGCAGGATTAATTGTGCAATTCTTTCTCCTGTAGAGAAGTGAATGTCATCTAAAGAAGACATCAAAATTTGAATCTCCCCTTCATAGTCAGCATCAATAATACCCAAATGAACAGTAACACCCTTAGCATTTAGGCTAGAACGTCCTGTTAATAAAGCAAAGGTGCCTTTTGGTAAGGGGCCAAAAATGCCTGTAGGTATACGTTTAGGCAATGCTCCACCCTTTAGGTCAAAATCTATTATGGCTGGGAGATCCACGGCAGCACTACATTGGGTTGCGGGTTGTAAGGAAAAGATGGTGGGCTGCCCCCGTTTATTTGTCCAGGGCCTGGGGTACGGCCCGGCTTGTCGTTTCCCTGAGCTGTAAAAGTGGTTATGTTCTTTGACCTACACTCCCGGGCCCAATGCTTTCCTTTTTTTGCACTTAGGGCAAATGCCAGGTCCTCTAGCTTCCTTTTCCTTCTTTTGCCTACAATTCTTTTTTAGATGACCCATTTGACCACAACCAGAACACTTTACATTTGTCAGTGTTTTATTACTTTGCAACGCATGCCATGTGCAAGCCATTGTTTCAGCAAATAATTGCATCTTACGGGTCTCAGACGTAATGTCTTTACAGACCTTTAAATAGTCATGAATGTCTCCAGTGTCTTTTATTGGCATTATAACCCTTTTGCAATCTTCATTAGCATTTTCATAAGCCAACAATCGTAACAATTGTTGTCGAGCCGCCTCTCCAACCACTGTCCTTTCAATAATTAATTTTAAACGGGATAAAAATTCTACATATGGTTCATTAGTTTTTTGATTCACTTTTGTCCAGGAACCATAGTGTTCCCCAGTGGGACGTATCTTGTTCCATGCATCTAAAGCAATGTCTTTTAACTGTTCATGAATTTCTTGAGGAATATATATTTGATGTTGTATATCATCATACATACCAGTTCCAGACAGCATAGGGTAACTTATAGCACGAATTACAGGATTTTGACTATTAGCATTTTCTCTGGCCTTTGCAGCACATCCTTCCAAAAACCACATATGCCACTGAAGATACTCGGGTTCTCGCAACAAAGCTCTCCCGACTATTCTCCAATCCTCAGGAGTAAAATTGTTATAATGTGCTGCAAAGGCATTCAACAGTTCCTTAATATAATGAGATTGAGGTCCGTACAAAGTTACTGCCTTTTTTAACCTTCCTATATGATCAATATCAATACCCTCATACCGAGGTGGTTGTGCCATACCTGCTACTGGGTCTGGCCTAATAATAGGGAAGGCGAACAGAGAAGATTCATCCTCATCATCCGAAGATTCAGGATCCATGGATCCATGTCCTGAATGGCTTTTAAAGATGCAACCAAGAATGGATTTGTGGCCGGAGGAGCTGAAGGTTTAGTTTCAGAAAAAGGCCTAGGATCTATTTTATTTTCTAAATTATTCAAACGTTCTAAAACTTCCTCAAATATATCCTTAAAATGCTCCGAAATAGCACGAGCGTTGGCTGCCGTTTTTACTTTCATTTTCTTTTTAGTTGTATCGGCCGAATTTGGACTAAGATTATGAGTTAATTGTTGCGCATCTTTTACAACCTCCTCTTTTTCATTTGTATCCAGAGGCAAATCTAAAATAGAAGGAGCCAATTCTTTTTGTAAATTTCCAATTAAACGTTCCTCCTCCATTGCTTTAAACATAGTATACAAAATAGACCAAATTGACCAGAAGCGAATTGGAACTTTCTCTCCTTGTCTCATTGCCTTTTCTACATTATGTCTAACCCGTTTCCAATTATCAACATCCATAGTGCCTTCCTCAGGAAACCAGGGATTCCATTCCCTGACTACTTTAAGACACATTTCCATATCAGAATGGGAGATATTAATGCCATACATAGCCAAAGAATGCTGCAAAATTTTTAGAAAAGGAGAGGAAGAAGTTTGTCCCATCACCCTGTAATCTGTAAGAAGTATACTCACCCTTCCTGACAATTCTGCAGGGTCCCTGTTCGGGCGCCAAGTGTGAACGTCTAGTGCGTTTGGGTCCCTGGGTAAGGGTCGCGAAGAAATCAGGACACAGGGGATGCAGAGCAAAGGCAGCAAATGCAACTGCATGCTGATGTTTATTTCTTAGCTCTTTTTATACACTTCTTAACATAAGGCAAACAATTCTTTAACAACACTTTGTCCACTTTGCCCTAATAACATGCTTCAGCAAATATACAAAACTAAACTCTGATCGTTCTTATTTATTTGCTCAGTAAAGCCAAGAGTTCCTTTATAGAGTTTATCTAATCCCCTGAGGCTGCATGTGTTTCTTTACTATGTACTGTTCCCAGGCTAAGCATGCCAAGAGCCTCTCCCTGTTGGCCCAGGTATGCAGAGCTTGTGACTTAAGATAAGGGGAAAAGAACATTTTCTCCTCCTAGCTTGGGCCTGCCCCAGCTGACCTTTGTCTCAGCCACTGCTCTTGCATAACCTTGGGCTTTAGGGGGCTTCAACAGGCATACTAAACCTTAACAATTAACAAATGACATCAATTCAAATGTGTCCACTATTATGACTAGACAAGGTTTTAGGAAAGGAAAAAGATTAGGAGAACAAGAACAAGGTATAGCAGCACCAATACAAGTAGATCAAGGAACAGACAGACATGGATTGGATTTTCAGGAGGGGTCACTGAGACAATAAAAATTACCTGGAAATCAAAAAGACCAGTATGGGCTCCTCAGTGGTCCCTGACTAAAGAAAAGATACAAGCAGCCCATGACCTAGTCAAACAACAATTAGTGTAAGGACATATACAACCTTCTGTATCTCCCCATAATACTCCCATTTTTGTCATCAAAAAGAAATCTGGTAGGGGCTGGAGATGTGGCTCAGCGGTAGCGCGCTCGCCTGGCATGCGTGCAGCCCGGGTTCGATCCTCAGCACCACATACCAACAAAGATGTTGTGTCCGCCGAGAACTAGAAAATAAATATTAAAAATTCTCTCTCTCTCTCTCTCTCCCCTCTCTCACTCTCTCTTTAAAAAAAAAAAAAAGAAATCTGGTAAATGGAGATTATTGCAAGATTTAAGAGCCATTAATAATGAGATAGTTATTATGGGACCTGCTCTATCGGGGATTCCTCAATTGTCTGCTTTGCCAAAAACCTGGTATGTTTTAGTTAAAGATAATAAAGATTGTTTTTTTTCAATTCCAATTCATCCTGAGAATAGTCCATGTTTTGCATTTACTATCCCTGCACTGAATCATGAAGGTCCTGATCAGAGATATGAATGGAAAGTACTCCCTCAAGGGATGGCTAACAGTCCAACTATGTGTCAAATTTATGTTAACAAAGTAATTCAGCCACTTAGAAATCAAAATCCTGAACTACAAATATTTCACTATATGGATGATGTATTATTAGCACACAAAGATAAAAATACATTGTAGAATGTTATGCCACACTTACAAACTTATTAAAAATTATAATCTAGAGATAGCAATAGATAAAGTACAATTAAATTTTCCAATTAATTATTTAGGAGTTCTATTATCCTCAACCATGGTCTGCCCACCAAAAATTCAAATACAAGTAGATCAACTGAAATCTCTTAACGACTTTCAAAAGTTATTAGGAGACATAAATTGGATAAGGCCTTATCTAGGCATACCAACAGGAGAGTTGGGACCTTTATTTGATATCCTAAAAGGTCCATCAGATCCAAATTCACCCCGAATGTTAACGCCTGAAGCAAGAAAGACATTACAAAATCATTGAAACATATATGGAAAATATGCATTTGGATAGAATTGATATACGTTTGCCTTTATTATTTATTGTACTACCAACAAAAAAATATTCCTACAGGAGTATTTTGGCAAGAAAGTCCATTATTATGGATACATTTATCTTATTCTCCTAACACTATTCTTACTAGATATCCTGAGGCTGTAGGACAATTAATACTCACAGGAATAACAGCAGCAAAGGGAGTGTTTGGAATTTCTCCCAATAAAATTATTACTCCATATACTATGGATCAAATTGATGAGTTAGCTAATGAGTTAAATACTTGGGCAATAATAATGTGCAAATCTAATGTTTCATTTGATAACCACTTACCATCTAATCCTTTATTGTCTTTTTGGTCATCGCATCCTGTAATTTTTCCAAAAATGACAAGAAAAACACCTATCATGAATGCTCCAAATATATTCACTGATGGGTCAAATAATGGTACATCAGCAATAGTTACACCTGATCAAACAATCAGCTCAAAAGGTAGAGCTTAATGCAGTATTACAAGCTTTTGTGATGTTTAAAGATTCTGTATTTAATTTACTTTCAGATAGTCAGTATATAGTTAATGCTATAGTATCCCTTGAAGATGCTGGTAGGATTTCCCCTTCCTCTACTGTTTTCTCTTTGTTTTACACCATACAAAGTCTAATCTGGGACAGAAAAGATCCATTCTTTATAGGAAATATCAGGGCACATACAGGATTGCCTAGAGCCCTTAGTTTGGGCAATGATTTAGCAGATAAAACTACACATGATATACATATTTTCTCTACACTAGAAGAAGCTACAAATTTTCATTAAAAGTTCCATGTCAATGCTAATACTTTACAAAAGTGTTTTAAAATAACTAAGGAACAAGCTAGACAAATAATAAAAAAAATGTCAAAATTGTGTGACCTTTTTACCACAAGTTAATCTTGGAGTCAATCCTAGAGGACTGATACCTAACCATATTTGGCAGATGGACGCCACACACTTGCCAGAATTTGGAAAATTAAAATATTTGCATGTAACAGTTGATACTTCTTCCCAATTTTTGATGGGCTCCCTTCATACTGGAGAAAAAATTAAAGATATTATAGCTCTTTGCTTACAAAATTTTGCCACTGTGGGCATTCCAAAACAATTAAAAACAGATAATGGTCCTGGCTATACTTCTACCTCTTTTAAACAATTTTGCTCATCATTTGGCATTACTCATAAAACAGGAATCCCATACAATCCACAAGGACAAGGCCTAGTTGAAAGAGCTCATCAAACGATTAAATGTACTTATTAAAGCAAAAAGAGGGAATTGGGAAGGGGTATATATCCCCCAAAGATAAACTTAAAATAAACCTTTTTACTCTAAACTTTTAAAATTTGGATTCATCAGGGCTTAGTGCTGCAGAAAGGCATGTGTATCCAAAAAATGTACATAAGCCCAAGGTACTTTGGAAGGATATTCTAACAGGACAATGGAAAGGTCTTTACCCAGTGATTGTCTGGAGTCAGGAATCTGTTTGTATATTTCCTCAGGGAGAACAGCAGCCAATTTGGATTCCAGAGAGATTAACTAAAGCGATTTATACATACCAAAAAGAAGATGATTTGGCTCAAATCCATAACAGCTGATACAGAACTCCAGTTTGGCTATCCTTACATCTTTGATAGTGGTTCTCCCACACCTGGAGGCTAATGAAATCAGGGTTTTTTTTCAATATCTATTTTATTATTGCCCTTTCCCACATCATAAAGTTCTATTTTGTTTTTTGAGCGCATACAGACCTAGGTTAATGTTTTGCTGATCAGTTCTATTTTTTGACTATGGAGTTTTTAAACATTGCAATGGAGATTTCACCTGTAAAAAGTTACAAGGCCTTTACTATTATCTCATGTGTTGTATGTATTATATTATGTGTGCACACTTGTGTTTTGTGTTGTATGTTTGTATGTGCGTATGTCCATATATCATATATGATGAGTGTTCATGAAAAAATGGATCCAAATATTTTTTTTTCTTATTCACATGATTTAAATGGTTTAATTTAAATTGGGTAAACAGCTGTTGAGGATTGTTTTATTATGTGAACAAAAAAGGAGGTTAACAGATCTGTTTGTTTACTTTCCCCTCTCCTTTTCATTATATTTAATAATTCTGTTCAGAATAATGTAAATTGTTCAGAAAATTGTTTTCTTTTAGTGCCTGCTGGAATGTTACATAATTTTTTCTTTAGCCATTATTGCCAGAATTCCTATCTTCATCCCAGTGCCGGTGAAGACAAAGATAAAACCAATCTACAGCTTCTGCAATAGCTATTACTGAACTGCTTGCAGAACTTGCCTGGACTATATATCACTTGTATGCATTGTGAACTATCTGTTGGTGCAGCGACTTGTGGTAGTGTTAGGGTATTTTTGCTGATGATGTCATCAGTGGTACAATTTTTCCAAAAGGAGCCATGAATTGGCTTGGTGTATCCTTCTCCCTTCTGCTTGTGATGGTCGTTCAGCTAAAATTTGGGGGCCAACAGAGGTGAGGCAAAGAACCTCACCCCCCCACACACACTGGTACAAAGGCCTATCCATAGGTGTGGCTGTATGCTGGACCGGTAGTCAATGACGAGTAAGATCCAATTGCAATGGTACCAACCTAAGACAGGAGGCTGACGTCTTGAGGTCAGCTCATCTGATGGACAACCTAAGGCAGGCACGGTCCCTAAGCCACATGCTTGTTGTTTAAACAGAGAGGGGGAGATGTTGAGAGCCGCAGCCAAAAGGGCCCCAGCAAACTTTCAGCTGATTGGCTCATAGCGGCCCCAGCAAACTTCCAGCTGATTGGCTCCTCTGCAGTGATGCTCATTGGGCTGTTTCCCGTCCTTTCAGACCATGGAGCTGCTCATTGGGGGACTCTTTTGGCTCTGCCCACGGGACCCAGCCAATCGGCCTCAAGAGAGGAGGAGTGGGTGTTGAGAGGCTCGTGGGAAGCCAGTGGTGGCAGTTGGGCTCTGAGGGAATTCCTGAAGAGCTCGTGTGGTGCAGTGTGTGTGTTCTAAAAATAAAGTTCATTTATGCTTGACAAGTGGCTCGTGAATTGTGCCTAGCCAGACTGCGGCAGTGTTCCCCAGAGTACTATACGATAGTTACTAATGTCCTCACTATGAATTACTATGCATCATGGGCCTTTCAGAAGCACTCTCAGATTGTTTAAGCCCTCTGATGTTGAAGATTATTTTTCATGCCATTTTTGAGCATTGTGGGGGGTATCAAAATGGGTAACATCCTTGGCTTAATGTTTACAACTGTATCTCAGCAATAGATATATGTGCAATAGGCATGTTCATTTTTCAAACATAAGACCCAGGCTTTGCCAAGTTAGCGTATAAGGTGGCTTTGGATTTTTATCAACCCAGGAGATATGGAAGATCATGGAGAGTTCTTAGGATTTCAGTGTAGGCTGAATCATGAGGAACATTTTGGCTTCGTGTAATTTTTATGAGATAACATACTCCCTATGTGAAAATTTGTCAGAAAAGTTATATTCCAGCACTAGTGAACTCAAAACCTTCAGAAACTTGCTAGGTGGATTGCATAAAACTTTTCAGGTAGGACAGAGAACAAAAAGTAAAATTGCTTGTGACTAATTTACAAAAGTATTCGATTATAAAGGGAAAAAAAGCTGGGCATAATCATACATGCTTGTTATCATAGCTACTCAGGAGATGAATGCAGGAGGATCATGAATTTGAGGCCAGCTTTGCAATTTAGCCAGATTTTCCCCCACTGCCAAATAAAATAAAAAGGGATGGGTATGTAGCTCAGTAGGAGAGTGCTTGTCTAACATGTGCAAGACCTTGGGTTCAATCCCAATACCAAAAGCAAATGAAAAAGAAAATAGGAACTGCTCTGTCAAACAAGACACACAGGAAAATTTCAGTGAAGAGCTATCTACAATCTCTGACCTGTGTCCTCAAAGATTTATTTGATAAAATTTCATTATATGCCCTTTGGAATGATAATTCTCAGAGGTGACTGGGCAAGAGTTCTATGAAGCACTTCCTGCTATACTTGAATGTACATTTTCCTTGGTATATCTTCTCAGGCTCCTGGGCTCTCTGGGTTTTACATTTAATATGTAAATTTGATGCCCAAGAAATATAATTACATCAAAGTCAAATGTAGTTTTTCCTTTCTTGAAAGAAAAAGGACCCAAGTTGCTTTCAACTTAGTTTAAGGCACTGACTCAATCCTAACCTTAGCTCTAAAATTTAAGTTCATGTATGCAAGAACAGTTCTGTAAACATTTTCTCCTATGGTCACATCTTTTACTCAAGCTCCATATCTGACTCACTAGATGCTGACAGCTAGTATCTTACTGTAACCCAGTTGACCAAGGACATAGTGGACAGCAAACATAACCTGTTCCGTAACATGTGCTTCAATCATGCTTGTTTTGGTTGGGTTGAAGATACTAATGTTATTGGGTTGCTGTTGTCAGAGGACTTACCTTTTTATAGAGGAATAAAACAATTAATATAAGCGTCATGATTATATAAACCTGAGAATAAATGAAAAAGGAATTGAGGGCTGGGGTTGTGGCTCAGTGGTAGAACTCTTGCCTAGCATATGTGAGGCACTGGGTTTGATCCTCAATACCACATAAAAATTAAAAATAAAATAAATGTCTATTAACAACTAAGAAAAAAAGAAAAAAAGTAGTTGAGCTAAACTTTGTTCTGGCAGTTCACACTGACTCACTAGAAAATATTGAACAATTTCCTAATTGTTCTGTGCCTTAGTTTGTCCAAATATCCTCTCTTTTCCTCAAAGTTTTAACAATCATAGGTCCTAGATATTCGAAGTGCTCCAATGGTGGCTCAAACATTCAATAATACTTTTTAAAAAATTTTGTTTGGTTTGGTTTGGTATGGGGATTGATTCCAGGGGTGCTTAACCACCATAAAATATAAAACCTGTTTTGTATTTTATGTAGAGAGAGGGTCCCACTGAATGGCTAAGTGCCTCATTAAATTGCTGAGGCTCCTTTTGAATTCAGGAATCTCCTACCAGACTCCAGAGACTCAGGGATTATGGGCATGAGCCACTTTGTCTGGCTTAACAATACTTTTTGAGTGCTTCCTATAAGACAGACACTGTCCTACATACAAATCCAATGTATCTTAAAGGTGAGTTTATTATAGTTCCTACCTCCAAACAGCTTTTGTCTGTAATATTCCTCAGTGGTGGCATAAACATCCATATTCCAGGGCAGAAAACTGTGAGAGTCCACTTCTACTTTTCTCTCTCCCTCAGCCCTGTGTTTATCAATGACCAAATCTATTCAAGTACATCTTCACTATTTTTTTTTCTTTTAGCACTAGAGATTGAACTCAGGGCCCCACACAAGCTAGGTGATTTTTCTACCATTGAGCTACATACCTTTTAATTTTGTCTTATAGTTCTTTTTATTTTGAGACAGTCGTACTAAATTGTCCAGGTTTTCTTTGAACTTGCTATCCTCCTAACTTAGCCTCCTTAGTACCTGGGATTACAGGAGTACTCCATGCACACAGCTGTCACCAATTTTCAAAATATATTTATTATCCCTTAAAAATCTTGTCTCATTGTTTTTGCATTTGTAAATCTCTCTGCCCTAAATCTTCTTCCTCTGATTTTACAAAGCTGGCTTCTCATCATTCAGACCTTAATTTGAATGTCACCTTTTTAATGATATCCTCTTCAACCCACTCTGTTCAGAGCTGCTCCACAGACTAATTCTGAATATCATTACACTGTTTTACAATCTTCTTAGCACTCTACTACCTGATAACTTATTTTGTACTCCCTTTTCTTTTTCTATCTCTCCATCACTAGAACCTAAGCTCATAAGTGCACGGGCCTTATCTGTCGTGTTCACCTCTCTTCTGGGCACTGGGGACATGACCAATACAATCACTCTCTATTGTACTCATCTGGTGAATACCTAACTCTTGTAAAACTCAGTTCTCCAACTCTTCCCCACCTGCAGCCAACACACACC
Source organism: Urocitellus parryii (assembly GCF_045843805.1). NCBI lineage: Eukaryota > Metazoa > Chordata > Mammalia > Rodentia > Sciuridae > Urocitellus > Urocitellus parryii. The sequence continues at coordinate 100,534,962 of NC_135541.1, forward strand.
ACAATGCTTGGTCTCTGTCCAACTTCAAGTGGCCCTCACTGCTACTTGGCAATGGTACCATATTCCTCTTGTCCATTCACTCTCCATTTCCCTAGACAACTATTTCACATCTTTCTGTCTTCAAACCTCCAACACCCCTCACACACAAGCTCACCTGAAGACAAGGCTGTTTCTTATTTGGACAATAGAGTCAAGAGACAATTAGGTGCTGTCACCACCAAATCTGATTTCATACTGTGCCTTCTACTGTCTACACCTCTACTTGTGCATTAAATCCCACTTCCTTTCTCTCAAGAACATCAACCAAGTATTATTAGATTTTATCTCCACCAGATCATTCCCATGAGCATTCAATATGCTCTAAAATCACCCATCTTAAAATAAACTGCCCTTGACTGGTAGTTACTGCTGCCAATTTTCTGCTTTCTTTTACATCAAAATTTTTCAAAAGGAGTGAGGTGGTCTGCCTCCACCTTCTTTCCACTTATTCTTTTTAAAAATCACTCCAGTCAGGCCCTGGACTCCCTGCTAAGGCCACTGACAACCATGATGTTGCCCAACTCAGTGCTTATTTTCTATCCTATCTTCACTCCACTTCTTAACTGCATTTGATGAAGACCATCATTCATGAAACCCTTATTCCTTTGGCCTTAGGGATACTATGTTCTTAGTTCTCATACTTAGTCTCTTATACTGAAATCTCTTCTTAATTTCTAAATAGTAGTTGACCAAGGATTAGTCTTTTTTTATAGTTCCAGTCATGCTTTTGGTGATATTGGAACTTAACCTTCATCCTGAAATTATGACGACCTTATCTATACTCAGTTCTAACCCTTTCCCCTGAACTATAGAATAGTCTATCCAGTTATATATTCAAAAATCTGTACTTGGATCTCTGTAACTGTATGTCTCATAATACTCTGTTCAAAATTGAATTGTTTTTTCTTGACATGAATTCTTTATAAAAAAGCTTTCAATACATGTGTTTAAAGAAATTAATGGACATTATAATTGCACATATTTATGGGATACAGTGTGTTATTTCAATATATGTATAATATGTGAAATAATGAGATCAGGGTATTTATCCATCACCTCAAACATTTTTCATTATGTCATGTTAGGAACATTCACAATGCTCTTTACTATTTTAAAATATTCAATTAATTATCGTCAACCATAGAATATGATAAGTTATTCCTATCCAGCTCCACCTCTGTGTCCATGAACCATCGTTTTTCCACTCCACTCTTCTTTCCACTCTTCCCAGACTCTGGTAATAATTATTCTACTCTCTACTTCTATGACATCAACCTTTTCACTTTCCACATTTAAGAGAAAATATGCGGTATTTGTCTTTTTGTGCCTGACTTACTCAATAACATAATGTCCCCCAGGCTCATCCATGTTGGTCTAAATGATATAATTTCATCCTTTTTTGGATGAAAAAGTTCCATTGTTTATATATTGTGGGAAGCCATTCTGACACGTGACTGGGCAGCTCCCGTTAAGGGTCTGAGGTGTTCTGGCTGTGTCAGAACTTTCCCGGCCCTTTCCTGATGAGAGAACCCGTCCATGTGGGGGTGTGACTGACCACTGACCCCGGGGGCCCAATCACTGACCCTGACCTTGGAGTGCGGCCCCCCCTCAACCTTCATTGGATGGAATTCTCCCCTGAATCTCTTGTTCCCCAATAAAAAGCTACTCCCAGGCGTGTTCTCTCTCTCTCTCCTGCTAGCCCTGAGTAATCCTTGCTGCCCTGCTGGGCGGTTAGAGGAGGGAACCAGAGAGGGGAGCCATCTTGGACCTGGCAATAGAAATAAGGTAACTGAGTCTGTGTGTTTTATTTCGATCTCTTCTAGCTAACTTTTATGCCAAGAACCTCATTAATGAAACCATTGCGGGGGCCGCATGGTGGAATTGGCACCCACGAGGGGGGCATTCTAGATTAGTTAGATTGAGTGGGAGCGCGCTATAAAGATAAGGATAAGAATAAAGATAAAGGAAGAGGTGACAAATTGGGTCACAAAAGTACCTGGAGATATTGAAGGAAAGAGATGTTAAATTAATTAAAATGGGAAATTCAACTTCTACAGATAAGGAAATGTATCTGATTATTTTAGACAGTATAATTAATCAGAAAGGAAAAAAGATAAAGAAAACTCAGTTATTACAATTTTTAAAGATTGTAGGTGAATATTGTCCTTGGTTTTGTGAACAAGAGTCTCCAGATTTACTTACTTGGGACAAATTAGGAAGGAAGTTACAAAAAGTCTGTCTTTCTAATGAACTACCTGGAGGCATAGAAAATATTCAGAAAACTTGGACGGCTCTAGAAGTTTGTCTTTTTGAATATATGGGCCAGAGTTCGTGGCCCCCTGAGGACCTCTTAAAAGGCATTCAAAGAGCTGTTAGGTCTATTCAAATGGAAAATCCGCCTGAGGCTAAGTGAATTCCCTTTCCCTTAAGCCATTTAAAAACAAAGGCACCAGGGGCCAAGCCAAAGGTTAAAAATGTGAACTTAAACTTGCAAGATCAGGCTAGCCTGCAGGGAGATTATAGAGAGCAATATCATACAGGAGAAACATCCAAAATCCTAGAAAGCCTTCCAGAAGAGGTAGACAATCTTCCTGGAGAGGAAAATACGGAAGAGATTCCTAGAGGGGCTCAGAGTTCTTCTCCGCCACGTGGTTGAGAAACCCAAATTCAAAATGGCGATAATGCAGAGTCTGACCATGGCTCACAGTCTGAGGGAGAAGAAACAAACGTGGAAATTCAGGACTTACAGAGAAATTTTAACAGGCTGCGTTTAACACCACCTGCCCAGGCTATTCAAATTCTGCCAGTACCTGCTAAAAGGACAAAATTTAACAGGTATGCTGGATTAAAAATGACTTTTCTTACCCCATTCCAGCGAGGTATTAAGAAGGCTCAAGAATTGGGGGAGGATACTAGCGGTTTTCACCTTTTTCCAGTTTTTGAGCAAGTTAATGAGCAAGATCAGAGGGTTAGAGTTCATGCTGTAATCCCATTTAAAACCATTAAGGAACTAAAAAGTGCATGTGAGACGTATGGTCCAAATTCGCCTTTCATACAGAGCCTGATAGAAAATATTTGCTCACAGCCCCTTCCTCCTAGCGATTGGATTTCTTTAGTCAGATCTTGTCTGAGGGGGGAGATTTCTTACTTTGGAGGACTTATTGGACTTATTTTTGTACTGAACAGGCAGAAAAGAACAAAAGACAGGATATAGAAACACCAATAGAGATGTTTCTAGGGACCGGTGATTTCACTGATTTAGAAAGACAGTTAAATTATGATTTTGTAGTATACAAATAACTGATTGTGCAAAACGTGCTTGGAGACAGATTTTCTCCAATGACCAATCCAATTTAGTTCTTACCAAAATCAGACAAGGTGCCAGTGAAACTTATTCAGATTTCGTAGCCCGATTGTACCAGGCTGCAAACAGGTCGATCGGGGACGCAGGGGCGAGTGAATTCATTGTTAGGCAATTGGCATTTGAAAACGTGAATAAATACTGTCAGGATATTCTCAGGCCACACCGTAAAAAAGGAACAATCTCTGAGTTTATCCGCCTGTGTTCTGACATAGACTCTACTCATTTGCAGACAGTAGCCCTAGCCGCGGCACTAAAAGAAACTTTGAGGCCACAGGATTTAAGACAAAAGTCCCTCGGGAGATGTTACCTTTGTGGGAAAAATAATCATTTGCTCGCGAGTGTCGCATGCGCGATTTTAAGTTCAGGGCTCCATCTACTGGCAATAATAGATATTGCAGGACTCAGCCCCATGCGGTGGATCCAGATGGCGCTGATGAGCCCGCCTTCTTGTCATCATTTCTGCCTGGCCCGAACACAAACTTCCGGTCGGCCTGCCCCCGGGCCGAGAATGAGGAAGTAGGTGGTCGTGCAATGTGACGTCATCGCGCCGACCATGGGGACCGCCATCTTTAATTTTACCGGAGCGGAACAAACAGTTTCTGTATAAACCCCTAATGATTTTCAAGGCTTTTAAGAGAGATTAATTGGCTAAAGCCATCCTTAAAACTAACTACTTCTAAATTAAGTCCTTTATTTCAGATATTACAAGGAAATCCTTCTCCAACCTCTCCACGTCAGCTAACCTTAGAAGCTAAAACAGCTTTAAAAAAGGTTGAAAATGCAATTAAAAATGCACAGCTTACTAGAATTGATCCTAAAGAAATGGTGTATTTATTAATATTTCCAACTGAGCATACCCCAACAGGAGCCATATGGCAAAGATTAGGAGTTATTGAGTGGATTTATTTATTCCACTCCCCTCAAAAAACCTTAATTCCTTTTCATGATTCCATAGCTCAATTAGTAATTAAAGGTAGAACTAGGATTTTACAATTAATTGGATCTGAGCCTGATATCATAATTATTCCATTTTCTGTTCAACAGACTAATTGGCTTTTTCAGACTTCTAGCTCACGGCAGATAGCTTTTGCTGATTTTCCTGGCCAGCTAGATAGCCATTATCCTCCTGATAAGATTATACAATCTGCATCATTAACGTCACTTATTTTTCCAAAGATTGTAAGTACACATCCAATAGATGAAGCTTTATCGGTGTTCACGGATGGTTCTATCTCAGGTAAAGCAGGTTTTTATAGTCATGTTCACACAGAGGTAATACAAACTTCTTATACTTCTGCCCAAAGAGCAGAGCTTCAAGCTCTGATTTGTGCCTTAGATCACTTTTCAAATGAGCCTATTAATATTTATTCTGACAGCTTATATGCAGTCAGAGTTACCAAAAATATTGAAACTTCAGTTATTGGGTATACTTCATCACAGGAGTTATTTGAATTATTTCATAATTTACAAAAGACAGTGCTAATGCGAAAGTACCCATGTTTCATAGGACACATACATGCTCATGCTAATATTCCTGGACCTCTAGTTTCAGGTAATGACAAAATTGATAAGTTAGTAGCTTTTTGACAACAGATGTCTTCATATGACTGTGCACTAGCTTCCCATTCCTTGCATCATCAAAATGGTTCTAGCTTACGTAAAAAAATTAATATTACCAGAGAACAAGCTCGTCAGATTGTAAGCCAATGCCCTAAGTGTGTTATTCACACTCCATCTCTGCCATCAGGGGTAAATCCCCCCGTGGATTAAAACCAAATCAAATATAGCAAATTGATGTAACTCATATTCCTCAATTTGGTAAACAATGTTATGTGCATGTCATAGTGGACACTTATTCTAGATTTATTTTTGCCACAGCACGTACTAAGGAAAATACTCAACATGTAATTTCTCATTGCTTAGCAGCTTTTTCCGTTTTAGGGTGCCCTATGCAGATTAAAACAGATAATGCTCCAGCTTACATAAGCTCTTCTTTTCAAAATTTTGCCAAGAGTTTAAAATTAATCATAAAACAGGAATTCCTTATAACCCCCAAGGTCAAGCCATTGTGGAACGAGCTCATTTATCTATTAAGCTTCAATTACAAAAATTAAAAGGGGGGAATAGGGTTGTGACTCCCCAAAATAGCCTTAATCATGCCTTGTTTGTTTTAAATTTTTTAAACTGTAATGCAGAAGGTCACACTGCTGCTGAGAGACAGATATCTACCTCAGTAACAGGCCCTTTAGGCAGAGTTTTGTGGAAAGATTTACAGACTGGTCAGTGGAAAGGCCCAGACCCGGTGATGATGTGGGGCAGAGGTCATGCTTGTATCTTCCCAGAAGGTGATTTCCATCCTATTTGGGTGCCTGAACGTGCTATCAGACATGGAAGAGATAGAACCCAGATTCAAGCGACTGAGGATCCTCGACCCGGAGGAGCCACTACCCAGAAGGAGGAGATATCGGAAAAGGATGAAGAAAGACCAGATTGAACCAGCCGAAAAGCTGATTTCATGGGAAGACGTGAAGAAGCTAACAACCCAGGCTTCCTGAATACTTCGACACCTAGGAAAGAACAGGACACCAGTGATGATGGTAGCAACAGTAATTGCCCTACTGGGCTGTCAGGTGAAGGGGAATCAAGTAGACACTTACTGGACATATTTCCAAGATCCACCCCTGGTACACCCAGCTGTGTGGACTGGAGAATCTATTCCAGTATTTACTAATGACTCATTCATGATTGGAGGATTTACAGATACTCATATTACTCCCAATCATGTGACTAGATTTAATTATTCTGGCTACAGTGCCCAATTACCTTTGTGTTGGTCACATGATAAACATGCTGGCTATCTGAAAGTATCATTCGAAGAAAAGACAGCAATTGGTAGACCTAGACTGACAAATAATTCTAATTATGGGGACTTAAAACCTAATACTAGATCAGTAATTAAGATGGGACTTTCCCATAACAAGCCAGTCATTTCTGCAAAACCTCCACCAATACCCCACTGTCCAAATAGTTCTACAATTGAGATTGGCACCTTTCCTAGATGGATGGATTGCGAAAATGCCTTTCCTGTACAACATAAGGTATCTAAAGATAGTGGGTATATTTTAGACTGGTCTCCAAAAATTGATGAGACAATTACGAAGAAATTCTGCTATGGCACCTGCAGGATTTGTTAGTAATATTTTGACTTATAGTGAAGGAGGTGCTCAAAAAGATATTTGGCATTTAATTGCTGCCTCAGAATTTTTACATTTTACAGATAAACCTTTACCAAAATTTGTAGGCAAGAACTGTAAAGAGGGATCTTGCTATGGCTTACGAGCTTGTGTCCAATCTCCTTATGTTTTAATTATTGGAAATGTAAAAGTTAAATGGATAGATGACAGATATATTATGACTTGTAATAAGTGCAACCTAACCAATTGTATTACTAGGTATAATGGAGGAAAAGGAGTGCTGATACTTCATCAGCCCTCTTTCGTTTTATTACATGCTAATATTTCAGAGCCATGGTATGCTGACGCTGGTTTACAAGTCTTGCAGCAAATTCATGCCCAGTTAGCAAGACCTAAACGTGCTATTGGAGTCATAATTGTTGGTGTTTTAGCACTGGTCTCTTTTATTGCCTCAACTGTCTCTGCGTCTCTGACATTGCCTCAGAATATTCAGCATGCAAAATTTCTTAATAATTTAGCTCAAAATACTTCCAAGGCTCTGCGTAATCAAGTAAATATTCATGAAAGGATTAAAACTAAATTAAACACCTTAGAGGCAACTGTTATAGACATAGGTAATGAACTTTCAGCCTTAAAATTTAAAGAAAGGCTTAAATGCCATGCTAATTATAAGTATGTGTGTGTTACAGCTGCCAAGTACAATGCTTCTCTCTGGGATTGGGAGAAGGTTAAAAACCATTTATTAAGTATTTGGCAAAATAGTAATAATAGCTTAGATATTCTGGAACTCCATCACTATATCCAAGACATTCAAAATAATAGAGCTGATTTTTCAGATCCTTCTTCTTTGGCTAACCAAATATTGAAGGAGTTGAATGGATTCAACCCTGGAAATATTCTTAAACACTCCGCTTGGTACATTATTGGATTATTCTCTTTGCTGTTAATTCTCTTTTGTGTTGTAACCATAGGATGGCGAGTCTTCGAAACAAGAATCCAGAAACTCCAGAGAGTGAACCGCCGCCTCATTGTTAAGAAAAGAAAAGGGGAATATGTGGGAAACCATTCTGACATGTGACTGGGCAGCTCCCGTTAAGGGTCTGAGGCGTTCTGGCTGTGTTGGAACTTTCCTGGCCCTTTCCTGATGAGAGAACCCGTCTGTGTGGGGGTGTGACTGACCACTGACCCCGGGGGCCCAATCACTGACCCTGACCTTGGAGTGCGGCCCCCCCCCCTCAACCTTCATTGGATGGAATTCTCCCCTGAATCTCTTGTTCCCCAATAAAAAGCTACTCCCAGGCGTGTTCTCTCTTTCTCTCCTGCTAGCCCTGAGTAATCCTTGCTGCCCTGCTGGGTGGTTAGAGGAGGGAACCAGAGAGGGGAGCCATCTTGGACCTGGCAATAGACATAAGGTAGCTGAGTCTGTGTGTTTTATTTCGATCTCTTCTAGCTAACTTTTATGCCAAGAACCTCATTAATGAAACCATTGTGCTGGCCGCATGGTGGAATATATGCCACATTTTCTTTATTCATTCATCCACAGATGGGCACCTAGGTTGATTCCATACCTTGGCTATTGTGAAGAGTACTGTAATAGATGATATCTCTTTCACATACTGATTTCATTTCCTTTGGATATATACTCAGTAGTGGAATTGCTGGATCATGTGGTCGTTGTATTTCTAGTTTCTGTATTTTTTTGAGGAGCCCTATGGTGTTTCTCTTAATAGCTGTGCTAATTTACATTCCTACCAGCAATGTATGAGAGTTCCCCTATTTCTGAATACTTGCCAGCACAAAATGAATTCTCAATGTTCCCCAAACTCTTTACTCTGTCTTCCTACTTCCATTTGATGACTCCATTCTCCCATGTGCTAATGCCAAATCCTTGAAATCATCTTATAGTCTCCTAACTCTTCCCAATGCTCAATCTGTGAATCTTCTAAGCATTACCTGTTCAATATATCTACTCACCACTCCACTGCTACCATGCTGGGCCCCTGATATTTTTTTTGTTTGCCCAGACTATTGCAACAGCCTCCTATCTGTACTCTCTGCTTCTCCCCTGCCTTTCTACAGAGGCTCATTTCATAGAGTATTCAGAGTAAAACTTTTAAATGTGTTACCTGACTTTCAGACTTAGAGTCTCTTGGCTACCTTTCTCAGCTATATTTTTGATGCCAGACTCAATATATCAACAGTCTACTTAGCTTATAATTAGGAACCTATATCTGAAATGTTCTTTAGTTAAAAAACAATAAGAATACTTTTGTTTAAGTGGAAGGTGGTTGATATCACTGCTTTAACAGATAAATTAAGTGCATTAGAATCTGGATGGGAGGAAATAAGTCAAACAGAGAACAGGATGCAAAAAACAGTTTCATAAGTCAGAGCCTCGACCAGAGAAGCCTCCAAATGATACAAATCTTTGTTAATATTTTGAGAAAACCCTGAAATAAGAAAGTAAAGTAGGAACTTAGAGGGGCTGCCTTTGCTAAAAAACCCTGTCTCTTCACTTGAGCTTGATGATGCCCAATGGGTAACTAAAAGCAAGAAAAAGATTGGCATCGTGCCTTCATTTTGTATTTGTCTCTTTTATTATCTTATTAAACTTTGGGTCAGATTCCTGCTCAACTCTGGATCATATGGTACTTCTATTTCTAGTTTTTTAGGTTTTTTGAGAAGCCCCATAGCATTTCCATAATTTCTATACTAATTTATATAAGCATAAGCATATTAATCATTTAAGGAATATTCATGTAAAGCTGATAGCATGCTTCCTTCAAGGCTGAAGACATCAAGGTCAGAAAAACTATGACATTTTCCACAGACTGCTTGCTTTTACAGTGTCCTGTTCCAAGAACCTGGAGTGGTGCCTAGAATTCTTCAGTCTTTACCCTACATTTTCCACAGTCAGTCAGTCTTGGAAGAAGATCAACCTTGTAAAGATTACTTTCTCTCAGCAGGAACAACATAGTCCCATGGGAACTGAATTGAATTGTCCCCATTCCAGGATCACAGCTCTAATAGATAAGTATCCTATGAAGCAGGTGGAAATTGCCCTTTCAACAGCTGGCAATTTCGTTTACACCAATAAGACTTGGTGTGATCAGAATTCAAGAGAATAATAAACCACACCACAGTTTAACCAAGGCTGCTTATTACACATACCTCTGATCTCCTGCCCCTGTTCTTCCTCTATTTAAGCTAAATCTCATATCAGTCTCCTAAAAGATAGGACTGAGACACTTTACATCACTGGTCTTTCGAAAATGATTAAAGTTCCTTTCCTTTTTTTTCCCCATTATTTTTGCCATTTGGTTTTTGGGGCAAGTGATGAGTTCTTATTTGTTGGGATGCCCAGAGTTAGGTTTCTGGCCTAAGATTTGGGTAATAGGAAAGGTGCTACAGAAAATCAATGTAGCCCTGTGATGTGACACTGTTTTGCTGTCTTAACATTGATCACTGTCTTAGCATTGATCACTCCCTGATTTTTAATTATTGCATATCTTTTCCTTTTGAGATTAGCAGCCACTGTCTCTAGTATCATAAAGAGTGGTTGCCTCAATCAGTATTCATGAAGAAACAAAATTATCTTCATAAAGGCATGCTTTTAAGTTTTTACTAAAAAACAACCTAAATTCAACTCTTTTTTTAGTTTACAATGAATTTATTGAAGGAGCATGCACTTCTGAAATGGAAGCACTTACATGGAAATAATATTCTGATGGCGTTACTTAGAATAAAATGGTTTCTATTCCCTGTTTTGCAGATTACCATTCCAAGTCACAGTATATAGGACCTATTTATAAGTTTGTCGTGTTACATAAGAAAATGTGTGTAAACTTCTTACGGTAGTACCTAGAACTACATAAATAAATGCAGCTATTTTGTTATTATAATATTGTGTTAGTGGCATACAACATCATGAAATCACCCCAAACTAATGTTGAGTCACCCTTAACACATTGGTTCCATCTACTCCCCATGGTTTCCTCGAAATACCCTTGGCGGCATAAAGTCCTTGACGATTTCAATTCACTAACATTCAGAGGCTTTCACTGGGCCAACAGCTAACAGGGAAAGGTCAGGGATTTCAGAGTCTAACCCAATTCATCACGACCGTCAAACAGAATTGACCTGACTCCTGAGAACAGAGTAGCCATTCCAGGACTCCACCCAAGAATTCCAGGGCTGACCTTGAGGATGACTCCCAGCAGCAGCTCCCAGCAGATATCCTCTCAGCAGGCATCCCCTACCAGCAGTGAGGGGCTTCCAGGGTCCTCCAGGCCCACAGGAAAGATGACGGCAGGTAGGGCCCAAGGCCCGAGCCTCTCACAGGCAGATGGACAGCCCAAGAAGTTGGGATTCTTACTAGCCCTAGGGGCAAAGAGCAGACCAGAGGCGGGTCAGATGCGGGCACAGTGGCAGGACTTACAGCAGTATGGCTTGGAAGGCAAATAGTCTCCTGGCAAAGGACCAGCCAGACGCTTCAGGTCGTAGACACTGGCCTTTCGGGGCGGGTCCTGAGGGCTGATTTCCTGTGGGGCGAGGGGGCGGAGCTAGGCGTGGGCCACATCCGGGTAGTTAGGCGTGTGGGAAGGGAAACTTGCAGAGTTGGGCAGGAAGCCTGAGTCTTTGTCTTTGGAATCCAGGCCTGAGTCCTGCCCCCAGGCTTTACGAGTGCATTTTAAGTTCCTGTCGTTTGTAGGTCTGGCCTGTGCTGGCCTGTGCGGTTTTATTGGTTGCTATGGTCAAACTCTGAAAACTCATCTTTGATTTTTTTTTTTTTCTGTTGAGTGTGCGTGCACAGTTGATGATTTCCCGCAGTGGGAAATGCAGACGAGCTGATGTTTGTAAGATCGTTACCTCACGTGTTGTCGGTTTGGGGTCCACCTGCCCTCCTCTCCGATCTTCTGGGCCAGGAGAGCACAGATAGAGACCCGCAGTGCCCACCCCCCATTCAAGAGTCTCCCAGCCTCCTTTTCTATATTTATCAGACCCTGAACGTAGTGGTGGTACCTTAGCGGAGTGACAGAATCACGCTTAATAAAGAGATAGTCATTTATTCATCATTTTAGTGAAATGCTAAAGGGAGCATGCTATGGGTTGTTGGGTGCGAGAGACAACCAAACAAATATGGGTCCCGTCCACCGAGTTTCTAGACTAGTGAACGACTGCTTTTCAGAGTACAAAATCAAGCGTTCATTCATACTTATGTGCTAAATACTATGGAAGTGTGAGGTTTTGTTGTTCTGGGAAGGAAACAAAAGGTGCAGTTCTGCATTTTGCTTAGAAGAGTGATGGTTGCAGAAGGATGGAGAAGGTGCATATATGAAGAGTAAGAGTCTGGAAGAGTGAATATCCAAATTCTAAGTACCAATTTATGGACTGGCCTTTGGTGTTCAGCATATCTCAACCAAATTTTATATGTTTAAATGCATGCCTGTCAACAGAGTGTGCACGTTGATATTCAGCTGCAGATTATCAGGAGTAACCTACAGGTGGACATGAGTTCTTTTAGTGAAAATGAATAGACAAGAGGTTTTGAGTTTGAGAGGATGGGGAGGATGAGCCAGAGTAGAAATATACAGAGAAATTAGTGGGTATATTTATCAACTGGTGTTTATAAACTTGTAGTGTAGAGAAAAAAAAAACAAAACAGAAGTAGCCCAGGCATACACATTGAATATTTTAACTTGTAATTCCTACTTGCCATAGTAATATTTTGGGAAACTATTCTTTGTGAGTTAAGAATTTTTTCCCCCTAATTCCAAAAGTAGTTTGTGTTCTTTGTAAAACATTTGGGGAAATAGCCTATGCTTTTGGTTGGTTGTTGGATCCCTAATCATGGAGGTAGACATTACCTTAATGAGCCAGTTCTGTGGTAGTTTTTAAGCAGTTGAACCAGGAAGCTAAACTTGGAGGCTACACTTCCAGTCCTTCCAACAATTTTATAATTCCCTATATTAAATCCTTTTCTGCTTAACTTTCTTGGCTAATTTTTTCATTTTTGCGATTACCTCCTCTTAAGTATTAAATGTTTTTATCGTTGTGGGTATAATTTTATATCATTTTAATTAAAAGACATATCATATGGTAATTACAGATTCACATACAGTTAAAAATAGTAGTGATCCATGGAATCTTCCTCAGTTTCCCCAGTGGTAATATCTTGCAAAACGATTATAGAATATTATAGCCAAAAACGTTTACTTGATATAGTCAAGAGCCAGAACATTTCTGTTAATGGAGTCCTAAGACAGACACCTCACTCTGGAGATCCAACAGATCAGGTCTGCCCCTATCTTCAAAGGCCGGTTAATGACTCTGAGATTTTATAGAAAGAGGAATGGGGACAATGGTTGGGGGTTTTGCATAAATGGAGACTTTTCACAGATGCCAAACCATGAATTTTTGATCTGGTATAGTCTGCCCATCATTATCTCAGGTTTGGTCAGGTGGAGCCTTTTTGGAATAAGAAATTTGCTGCTATTTGCCCAGTAGCTGTGACATCACAAGATGTTGATCATTGTGTGACTTATCAACAGGATGTTGTTCCTGGAATCCAAGGTGACTAGAACCAAAATTGGACGGATGCAAAATGGAGGCAGAGATGACAAGTCTTCAATCCTGCTTTTAACCACTTTTGGCATTTTCAGGCAAAAGTGAAGAGTCTAAGTCCTTGTTACAATTTCATCACCACAAAGACTAGAGCTACACTCACCTCCCATCATATTCTTAACCCTGGCAATAGCTAATTCCATTTGTATAATGTTGTCATTTTGCAAATGATATATCACTAATGCTAGACAGTATGTAACTTTTTGGGGTTGGCTTTTTTCAATCAGAAAAATTCTCTGGATTCAACCAGGTTGTTACATCCAATCAATAGTTTTGTTTCTTTTTATTGCTGAGTAGTATTCCACAATATGGATGTACCATGGTGTATTTAACCATTCACCTACCAAAGGATATTCGAGTTGTTCCTAGTTCTTGGCTATTTTCCCCTCCCCCCATACATTTTATATATATATATATATATATATATATATATATATATATTTGTGTGTGTGTATATATATATATATATATACATGTATATATATATATAAACATATATATAAACATATATACATATAATCTGTGCATAGGTTTTATATGAAAATAGACCTTTAGTTCTCTGTGATAAATGCCTAGGAGTGCTATGGCTGAATTATGTGGTATTTATGTTCAATTTTTTAAAGGAAGCTGCCAAACTGTTTCCAAAGTGGCTGTACCATTTCACATTCTCACTGGCAATATATGAGTGGTCCAGTCTCTACATCATTGCCAACATTTGATATTACAATTTTTTAATTTAGGCTATTCTAATATGTGTATAGTGATTCATCATTGTAGTTTTAATTTGGATTTCCCTATTGGCTAATGATAGATATAACCTGATGTTTGATGAAATGTCTCTTTTTTTCTCCATTTTTAAATCGGATTGTTTTGTTTTTTTCATATTGAGCTTTGAGAGTTATTTACATATTCTAGATATTAGGATTTTCTGCAGATATGAGATTTGCAAAAAATTAAATTTTGTCTACAATTTTTCAGTTTACCTATTTTTCCTTTTACAATTTGTTGTTTTGGGTGTCAAGTGTAAGAACTCTTTGTCTTCAAGATTCTAAAGAGTTTCTATTTTTTTCCTTAAAGTGTTATATTTTAAATGCCATCATCTATTTTGAGTTATTTTTGATCCATAAATTTTGGTGTATTTTCATCTTCATTTAATTCTCTGTACTTATTTTGCTGGAGACTTCCTCTACAATGGATTATTTAGAAGTGTGTTGTTTAGTTTCCAGGTATTAAGAAATTTCCCCTTAAGTTTCTATCAGTGATTTCTAATTTGATTTCATTGTGATCAGAGAATATACTTTATATGTTTTCAGTTTTTTTAAAATTTGTTGAGGTCTGTTTTATGGTCCCAAGTATATGTTCCATTGCACTTGAAAAGGATCTGTATTCTATTGTTGTTGGTTGTTGGAAGGTCTGCATTTCTTTCTGTAATTTCTACACAGAATATTTCCTTGTCCTTGTCCACAAGCTGAGATTGCCTACATTCCTTCACTTACCAGGACCCCTGTCCTCTATTTTCAAAGCCAACAACTTTGCATATATTGGATCCTTCTTCTGTTGAAATAAGACAGAAGAGGAATTTTCAGGAAGCAAGTTTATTTTTTTAGGGGGGTGAGTACCAGGAATTGAACTCAGGGGCACTCAACCACTGACCACATCCCCAGCCCTATTTAGTATTTTATTTAGACACTGGGTCTCACTGGGTTGCTTAGTGCATTGCCATTACTTGAACTTGTGATCCTCCTATCTCAGGCTCCTGAGCGGCTGGTATTACAGGTATGCGCCACTGCGCCCTATAGGAAGCAGGTTTGTTGACAGTATGGTCCAGAGGTGGCTCTCGCCTAAGGATTCTTCCTCTGAACAAAGATTTTGGAAGCTTTGAAGTTTATATCCAGTGAGAGGAGGGGTTTAGAGGTTTTATATGACTTTCTGTTCCATCCCCTAGCTAGACACAGGTTTCACAAGTTTTTACCAAGAAAACAGATCTTATCTTTTTGTGCAATAAGCTTGCAGACTGTGTCACATTTTTGTGTGCAGACTTGGCATTTACAAGAAAGAAGAGGCTTCAAACCACAAGACATCCCGCTGATCTGACAAGTAGAGAAGGTTAATTATGGCAAGGGTCTTTTGGGTTGGGTGTATCTGGTCCGCCTCACTGTACTCACTTCCTCGAATCACATCTTCTCTAAAGATGTACGTGATTGGATTGGGTAATCCAGGATAATTCAGTTTCCTCTCCCCATCTCAAGGCCCTTAACCTTAATCATGGCTGTGGAGTCCTTTTTGCCAAACAAGGTAACATACCCACTGATTCTGAGGTCTATGCATGAATTCTTTGAGGGTCACTCTTTACCCACCCCTCCAATCTTTTACTTTTGACCTATTTATATAGATAGGTATATACTCACAAATATTTTATTCTTACAGTATTTATTGAGTGTCTTGCCATCCTTGTACAGTGTTACACACACTTTATGTAGCATCATTTCCATTCCTAACTCTGCTTCTCTGTTGAAGCATGGTGTAGTCTTGTTTTCATTTTGTCCTTTAGCATGTATTGCTCCACAGCCCAGTTGTGCTAGGTTGTGGAAAGGCCAAAGAAGGTGGTTGGAGACAGCATGGGAGACATGTGGTTTATTAAAGAAAGCTTATAACATATCAGTGACAGCTCCAGGAAGAGTTCCATGACAACATATGCATGAGACAGCAGATGGCATCTATGTCCCTTAAGGTGCTTCTCCAAGCAGTACCTCTCTTTCTCCTGGTGTTTTGCCTAGTGGCACTAGCCAAACAAGTGACATGAATCCTCACAGAGCCCTCAGTTGTCTGCTCATCCTCATTCAGGAAGGGGGCTCATATGTTAGACTGAAGAAATGACATCAACATTTGTTTGCTTGTATGACCCACATACATGCAAGAAAGCAGCTTTTTACAGATAACACTAACTTGCCCCAGTTCCCAGTGTGCATAAGAGAAAGCCAGTGTCTTTCAAGATAATGTGTATCTGAACTTTCCCTTAATTTCACTAGGTTTTGGGAATAGAAAGGGAGCATTTAGGATCTCGGTGTTTTACTGTCCCCATTTTCTTTCAGGACAATACAGCATGAATGGCAAATTCAGATGGGTGCCATTAAGCAAGCACATGAACATCCATGTGCTATTAAGTTGCATCACTTTCAGGAATGCTTATTTCCAGGAAAGGATGATGGCCTGAGACTGGGTTTTAGAGAACAAATCCCAAGCTCAGTTTCTCGTCTGTCAATTGGACTATATAACAGTGACAGCCTATTTTAGGGCTTTGAATGGTGATCCAAGTCTACCCAAAAAGTAATTTGGAAATCAGCTAATGTTTGTAAATATAGAAAATCCCAGTAAAAAAGTATGTCCAGTAAAGTTTGACATTAAGGGAATATAAGCCATGTTCTTCATTCAAAGCCTTAGAGCTTAGCTCACATATATACTCACTGGTTTTGCTGTATATTTTATTTCTAGGAATTCATCTATGCCTTTATCAACTGGAGGGAGTCAACAGGCTAGCCCAGCACTTCTACTTTCAGAATGGCTGCATCCTCAGAGATGAGACGGGCCTAGGTAACACCTGCCAGGTACGTTACTGTGGAACAAGCACTGTTCAGTTCCACCAAAATACCGCCTCACAACTCATTACCATCTTCAGCTGCTAGCTACAAGATATATTTTTTATACTAGGATTGAAATGCCTCACATTTATTAAGAGGTCACAACCTTAGAGTTGATTTTTCTAGTTGTGGGGGTAGTTATGAATTGTGACATTATCCTTATCTTATCTGAGCTTTGATATGTATCTCTGAGAAGAGCCAATTACTTGAGTTAGAATTGTAGTTAATGGGCCCAGTCATTGGGCTTTTCTCTATGTTAAGCATGTATACTTGCCCTAGAGTCAAATTGACTCTGACCTCCTTAGTAATACTTTATGGAGTAAACTGTAGTGCTTCTAATATTAATATCCCTTCCTGAGTAGGGGTGGATTAGGGTGGGGCTTCTTCTCATTTTTCTACTATAATAGAGAAATGCCAAGGAAGTACCCTTTGTTTACCAAAATATACCTTAGACATCTAATGTCCTTCAAAGGGGGTCAGGTAGACCCTAGAAACCTGGAGAATCAGATATGGCCGCCTTGGGCACTGATCAGTAGATGATGTGTTGAAATTGATGCTTGTGTCAGGATAATCAGTAATACTGCCCTGGGTTGACATATGTGATGAGGGGGCTTGGATTAATGGAATGTTCAGTCATGACAGCCCTTGGGTTAATCACAAAAGGATGACTTATCTGAAGGATACCTAAGATATCCTGGTGCAATCATGACATATGTTGAGGCAGATTGATCAGAAATCAGGAGGATAAAAACTTCCTAATCCCCAAAAAGTTTCATCAGTGGTCACTGGTAAGAATGAGCAAGGGTCTCATCATCCTTCTAGAAGTTAAACTGTCCCCTTCAACGCTCACTGTATATGAATTTTAAGCTGGAGCCGTGGTGCAGATAGGCCAGTCTGACCATATGTTGAAGGCTACTTTACTTAGGCCAGGTGTACCTCATCAATCTTGGCATTATTCAGAACACAATATGACCTCTAAATAGGGTACCCTGAGATTCCTCACTTATCCCTCTTAGCTTTGGGGGCAAATAAATTCATTCCTGGTATATTCCTAAATTGAGAACTATGAAACTAGAATGAATCAGCACCACATAAAAATAGACATTAAAAAAAGAATAAACTAGAATAAAAATCAGTTTCCTGGAGGTATCTTCCCGATTATCTCTTTTGTCTCAGTCATTGAAATTGTCCTACTGACTTCATTGAGAGCCAGAAAATTTTACTTGTCCTTTTCACCTCTAGTTTCAACTCATTAAATATATATATATATATATATATATATATATATATGTATGTGTGTGTGTGTATGTATGTATATATATATATATATATATATATATATATATATATATATATATATATATACCAACTCCAAAAATGTCCTGGTAAAAGTATTTAGAATTTTTGCATCTACATTATGAAGGATATTCATTTGCAATTTTCTTTTCTTATAATAGTTTTGTCTGGTTTTAGTATTGGGATAAAGCTGGCCTCATAGAATGAATTGAAAGGTGTTCCTCTTTAATTTTCAGGAAGAGTTTATGTAAAATTTTTATCATTTCTTTTTTAGATGTTTGATAGAATTCACTAGTGACTCCAAATTTATTTTTTAGCCATATTTATGGTAACAAAAGATAAACTTCCTGTAAATTGCATCCTCAGGGAATGCTAAACAGAATGGTTTTAATCCAGTTAAGTCACTTAGTAGAGGGCTGCTCTGGGCACAGTTTGGGCTGCAATAGTTAAATAAAATCATTTCCTTTATAAAATTAATATGATTATGTAAAAAAATGAACTGCCACTCTGTCATCACAGCACTCTAACCACAGCCACAAGCAGCAAGGTATATTTTTACATCATTGAAGTTATAGTGCACATATGGCCTATATGGTTGCTATTTGTTAATGTACCACACCAGCATAATTTTGCATTTTATTATATTCACACTCATTTTTAACTGGCTGCATAATATGCCACCAAGAGAATTTATAATTTGCTTAAGTATCCTATTGATGAGGAAACATGTGTACCCCTTTTTTGGGGGTTACTTAATTTTGATATGAACATCTTTGAGCATGTAATTTTCTCAGGAGTTTGAATTTGATCCTTAGGGCATATTTTTTTTCTCCAAAATCACACAGTATTTGGGAATTCAGGCTGTTCACATGTTTCTGGTTGTAAACAGTATTATTTTCCTTGTATATTTCAGCACCTTTAGAGTCATAGTACATTCAGGCATCTCCTGAAGTATGCCCATTTGGCTTTACAAGTTTCATTTTACACTCATACTTCTTATGAGAATGATTTATTGTCTATTTCCCCCATTTGAACATGTGTTCTGGATATGTGCATGTACAAATGTGGCATAATGAAACCCTTGTAATTCACCAATTAAAAAAGACCAAGGGTTTTATCTGTTTTGTTCACATATAACTTGAACTTAGAACTTGAGGCAGTAGAAGGCACTCTATATATGGATACAGAAGGAAGGAGAACACAGAAGGTGAGAGAAAGTTGGGGAGGAAGGAAATCACTCTCATTGGGCAGCCAGGCCAACGTGGGAGGCCACAATGTGTGGATCCTGTTTGCAGTCAGCTCTTAGTGTTTCTCGCTTAATGTTTTCAAAGTACTCTTCCTCTTTTCCATCAGGTGCCTTGGTTTTATTGATTTCTTTTCTTTTCTTTTCTTTTTCTTTGCATTAGAGATTCAGTTACATAAATATTGAACCTTGTTACTTGTTGACTCCTGAAGTAATTGAATACCATCAATTCCCTTGGCAAGCTCAGGCTTACCTGATGTCACTCTAGGAATGGACTAGTCTCCAAATGTGTGGAAAATAGCATGTAATTTCTTTCTAAAGCAATTATATAAGAGTTGGTGTTCCCTCCCTATAGTTGTGCAAACATTAAGGTTCTTTCTAATGGGGAAACAATGTGATCAAAACCACTTTCTTGCTTGTTCCAGATGATTGCATCATTTATTTGCAGGAAGGTTAAATGACAAAGGATCTTTTCAGGAAGTCTGTCTCCTATCTGTTTTGAACAACTGGAAAGAAGAAATGGGAAGGTACAGAGTAGATGTAGCTGAACTTGTTTTACTTATGTTAAGATTTTTTTTAGATGATGTGTAAAATATCATAAGTCAAAATTTTGTCATATTCAATGATTTTATTCCAGAAAGCTTGAACTGAAACAGTGTAGGTAAGACACAGGATCTTATGGGGGAGGATCCAATGGGTGTTATTGTTACCATTCTGCAATTTGAAGGCTAGTGCTCATTTTTAATAAATTTTACTGATCTAAAGGAGAAACTATCCTTCTCATAGCCACATAGGAAGTAACTAAAATGAGAAACATCTTTGCATTTGTAGTTAGTCTAAGACCCTCTGAGACCTGATTCTTCTCTCTGCTTAACACAGACCTTACCTGGAGGTTTAACCATTATTCTAGGTAACAGTTCAGAGTCCCAGTATGTTTTCTGTGAGCAGCACCTATTGAATGGTGTCTGCACATTGCAGTACTTCAATGACATGCAACACCACCTCATGGCTCTAGCATTTGGGTTAATTTTCTGTTTTTCTTGGATTTAGATTTTTCTCCAGGTCTTTCTTGTGTAACATATGCAGGGGACAAAGAGGAAAGAGCCCATCTTCAGCAAGACCTAAAACAGGAGTCATATTTTCATGTGCTGCTGGCTACCGATGAAGTATTCATTTGTTTCTCTCTAGCAAGGGTTCCTAGCCTTGGTCCTTAGAAGTTGTAGAATCCATTGAAACTACATTTAAATTTTTTTGAGAGCACATATTTTTCTAGGAGGACAGTCTACTTCATCACATTCTCGAAGAGGGAGTGTGATCAATGTGAAGGATCACTGTGCTTCAAGTTAGCTAGATATATTTCCCTCTCTCTCCTGGTGGATCAAGGGGAAAGCTTCCTAGGAAAGTGGCACTTTAACTTTCACTCTGTTAATGAACAGGAGGTTAACAGTCAGGCAGGGGAGAGAGTTTCATGTACAGAGGCATCATGTCTGATAACCAGAGGATAGGAATGGAAGATGCTTAGTTCTAGACTCATTTTAAATCCTTGTCTAAGCTAAGGATAAGACTGGGTAACTGTAAGAACTTCCACTTCACCATACCTCCCTTCTGTTTGTGTGATTGTACTACTTATAGAAATTGTGCGTAGAACTTTTTTACTTAGTAAACAAGTTAAATAAATGGTTTGATCCTGTGATTTAAGAATTTTCATAAGAAATAAGAAACTATCTTATTAAAATTGGAATTTATCAATACCTGTCTTTTTATTTTACAATTTTTAAAATTTTTTTTGGTACAGGAATTGAACTCAGCCCTTTTAATTTTTTAATTTTAAATTTTTTTTCCTTAACCTTTATTTTATTTATTTTTTATTGGTTGTTCACAACATTACAAAGCTCTTGACATATCATATTTCATATATTAGATTGAAGTAGGTTATGAACTCCCAATTTTACCCCAAATGCAGATTGCAGAATCACGTCGATTACACATCCACAATTTTACATAATGCCCTATTAGTAACTGTTGCATTCTGCTACCTTTCTTATCCCCTACTATCCCCCCTCCCTTTCCCTCACATCTTCTCTCTCTACCCCATCTACTGTAATTCATTTCTCTACTTGTTTATTTTCCCATTCCCCTCACAACCTCTTATATGTAATTTTATATAGCAATGAGGGTCTCCCTTCATTTCCAAGCAATTTCCCTTATCTCTCTCTTTCCCTCCCATCTCATGTCTCTGTTTAAAGTTAATCTTTTCTTCCTGCTCTTCCTCCCTGCCCTGTTCATAGTTGCTCTCATTATATCAAAGAAGATATTTGGTGTTTGTTTTTTAGGGATTGGCTAGCTTCACTAAGCATAATCTGCTCTAGTGCCATCTATTTCCCTGCAAATTCCATGATTTTGTCATTTTTCAGTGCTGCGTAATATTCCATGGTGTATAAATGCCACATTTTTTTATCCATTCATCTATTGAAGGGCATCTGGGTTGGTTTCACAGTCTAGCTATTGTGAATTGTGCTGCTGTGAACATCGATGTGGCAGTATCCCTGTAGCATGCTCTTTTAAGGTCTTCAGGGAATAGTCCAAGAAGGGCAATAGCAGGGTCAAATGGTGGTTCCATTCCCAGCTTTCCCAGGAATATACAAACTGCTTTCCAAATTGGCTGCACCAATTTGCAGTCCCACCAGCAATGTACAAGTGTACCCTTTTCTCCACATCCTCCCAGCACTTGTTGTTGTTTGACTTCATAGTGGCTGCCAATCTTACTGGAGTGAGATGGTATTTTAGGGTGGTTTTGATTTGCATTTCTCTGACTGCTAGAGATGGTGAGCATTTTTTCATGTACTTGTTGATTGATTGTATATCCTCCTCTGAGAAGTGTCTGTTCAGGTCCTTGGCCCATTTGTTGATTGGGTTATTTGTTATCTTATTGTCTAATATTTTGATTTCTTTGTATACTCTGGATATTAAGGCTCTATCTGAAGTGTGAGGAATAAAAATTTGTTCCCAGGATGTAGGCTCCCTATTTACCTCTCTTATTGTTTCTCTTGCTGAGAAAAAAACTTTTTAGTTTAAGTAAGTCCCATTTGTTGATTCTTGTTTTTAACTCTTGTGCTATGGGTGTCCTATTACGGAATTTGGAGCCCAACCCCACAGTATGTAGATCGGAGCCAACTTTTTCTTCTATCAGACGCAGAGTCTCTGATTTGATATCAAGCTCCTTGATCCATTTTGAGTTAACTTTTGTACATGGCAAGAGAAAGGGATTCAGTTTCATTTTGTTGCATATGAATTTCCAGTTTTCCCAACACCATTTGTTGAAGATGCTATCCTTCCTCCATTGCATGCTTTTAGCCCCTTTATCAAATATAAGATAGTTGTAACTTTGTGGATTAGTCTCTGTGTCCTCTATTCTATACCATTGGTCCACCCACCTGTTTTGGTACCAGTACCATGCTGTTTTTGTCACTATTGCTCTGTAATATAGTTTGAAATCTGATATCGCTATACTGCCTGATTCACACTTCCTGCTTAGAATTGCTTTTGCTATTCTGGGTCTTTTATTTTTCCATATGAATTTCATGATTGCTTTCTCTATTTCTACAAGAAATGCAGTTGGGATTTTGATTGGCATTGCATTAAACCTATAGAGAAGTTTTGGTAATATTGCCATTTTGATAATGTTAGTTCTGCCTATCCATGAACAGGGTATATTTTTCCATCTTCTAAGATCTTCTTCTACTTCTCTCTTTAGGGTTCTGTAGTTTTCATTGTATAAATCTTTCACCTCTTTTGTTAGGTTGATTCCCAAGTATTTTATTTTTTTTGAGGATATTGTGAATGGAGTGTTTTTCCTCATTTCCTTTTCAGAAGTTTTGTCGATGATATACAGAAATGCCTTTGATTTATGCGTGTTGATTTTATATCCTGCCACTTTGCTGAATTCATTTACTAGTTCTAGTAGTTTCTTTGTAGACCCTTTTGGGTCTTCTAGGTATAGAATCATGTCATCTGCAAATAGTGATAATTTAAGTTCTTCTTTTCCTATTTTTATGCCTTTAATTTCTTTTGTCTGTCTAATTGCTCTGGCTAGTATTTCAAGGACTAAATTAAATAGAAGTGGTGATAGAGGGCATCCCTGTCTTGTTCCAGATTTTAGAGGGAATGCCTTCAACTTTTGTCCATTCAGAATGATGCTAGCCTGAGGCTTAGCATAGATAGCTTTTACAATGTAGAGGTAAGTTCCTGTTATCCCTAGTTTTTCTAATGTTTTGAACATAAAGGGATGCTGTACTTTGTCAAATGCTTTTTCTGCATCTATCGAGATGATCATATGCTTCTTATCTTTAAGTCTATTGATATGGTGAATAACATTTATTGATTTCCGTATATTGAAACATCCTTGCATCCCAGGGATGAATCCTACTTGATCATGGCGCACAATTTTTTTGATGTGCCTTTGTATCCGATTTGCCAGAATTTTATTGAGGATTTTTGCATCTAGGTTCATTAGAGATATTGCTCTGTAGTTTTCTTTCCTTGAGGTGTCTTAGTCTGGTTTCGGAATCAGGGTGATGTTGGCCTCATAGAATGAATTTGGCAGAGCTCCCTCTTTTTCTATTTCCTGGAATAACTTGAAAAGTATTGGTATTAATTCTTCTTTAAAGGTTTTGTAAAACTCCGCTGTATACCCATCCGGTCCTGGGCTTTTCTTGGTTGGTAGTCTTTTGATTGCTTCTTCTATTTCATCCATTGATATTGGTCTGTTTAAATTGTGTGTATCCTCCTGACTCAGTCTGGGCAAATCATATGACTTAAGAAATTTATCGATGTCTTCACTATCTTCTATTTTATTGGAATATAGGGTTTCAAAATAATTTCTAATTGTCTTCTGTATTTCTGTAGCATCTGTTGTGATATTGCCTTTTTCATCCCGTATGTTAGTTATTTGAGTTCTCTCTCTTCTTCTCTTCGTTAGCATGACTAAGGGTCTGTCGATCTTATTTATTTTTTCGAAGAACCAACTTTTAGTTTTGATAATTTTTTCAAAAGTTTCTTTTGTTTCAATTTCATTGATTTCCCCTCTGATTTTAATTATTTCTTGCCTTCTGCTACATTTGCTGTTGTTTTGCTCTTCCTTTTCTAGGGCTTTGAGATGAAGTGTGAGCTCATTTATTTGTTGGTTTTTCCCTTTTTTGAGGAATGACCTCCAGGCAATGAATTTCCCTCTTAAAACTGCTTTCATTGTGTCCCATAGATTCCTATATGTTGTTTCTGTATTTTCATTTATCTCTAAGAATTTTTTATTTCCTCCTTTATGTCTTCTGTAACCCATTGATTACAATTGATATATGGTTTGTATTTACAGCCATGTTTGATTATTTATCCTTTTTTTAAAAAATTTAGTTTGTTTCTCCATGATTATTTTTCCCCTCACCCTCTGTCTTTACTGAGGCACTTCCCACTGATGATTTTGGTTATTGTTTTTCTTTTCTTCCTCGTGTAGTGTTTTGCTCAAGACGCTTTGCAGTGCTGGTTTTCTGGCTGCAAATTCTTTTTACTTTTGTTTATCATGAAAGATTTTTATTTCATTGTCATACCTGAAGCTTAATTTTGCTGGATACAGAATTCTTGGTTGCAACCATTGTCTTTCAGTGTTTGAAATACATTTTTCCATGACCTTCTTGCTTTCAACGTCTGTGATGAAAAATCCATTGTTAACCTTATTGGTTTACCCCTGAATGTAATCTGTCTCCTTTCTCTTGTAGCTTTTAATATTTTCTCTTTGTCCTGTATATTGGATATCTTCATAACAATGTGTCTTGGTGTTGGTCTACTGTGATTTTGTGTGCTCGGTGTCCTGTATGCATCTTCAATTTGTATATCTGTTTCCTTTTTTATTTCTGGAAAGTTTTCTGTAATTATTTCATTCAGCAGGTTACTCATTCCCTTGGTTTGAATCTCTGTACCTTCTTCTATCCTGATGACTCATAAGTTTGGTTTTTTTATGTTATCCCATAACTCTTGGATGTTTTTCTCGTGATTTTTTACCAACCTTTCTGAGTTGGCTAGACTCTTTTCAAGATGATATATTTTGTCTTCATTATCTGACGTTCTGGCTTCTACTTGCTCCACTCTGTTAGTGATACTCTCAATTGAGTTTTTAATTTGGTTTATCGTTTTCTTCATTTCTAGAATTATTGTTTGATTATTTTTTATAATCTCTATCTCCTGATAAAGATGCTTACCTTCTTCTTTTATCTGTTTATGTAATTCATTTTCAATGTGTTCTTTCGCTGCTTGAATTTGCTGTCTCGTATCTTCTTTAAGGTTCCATTCCATCTGTCTAAGGTGTTCCTTGAGTTCTTTATATGACCATTTTTCTGATGACTCTAGGTCCTCCTGAATATTTAGGCTGTCCTGCATTGTTTTTACTCCTTTTCTTCCTTGATTTTTGAAGCTGCTCATGTTACTTCTTGTTATGTTTGACTGCTGAGTTACTGTTTACTCCTATAAATTTATTTGATGCTTGGGAGGAAAGGTATTAGAAGGGAAGGGAAGAAGTCACTAAAGAGAATGAGAGTAAGCAGGTAGAATTCAAGGAAGGGGGAATATGGAAATTGAAAAGAAATGAAAAGACAAAAGAAGAAAAAAATAGGAAATAAAAACCAAAATAATAATAATAAAAAAAATTAAAATTACCAATAGAAGAAAAAAAATTTTAAAAAAATTGTAAAAAAAATTTTAAAAAACAACAAGAAAGAAAAATGAAAATGAAAGAAAAAACCCAAATCAAAAAAAAAAAAGAGAAAAAAAAACGTAATAAATGCAGTCTTAGAGTTTGATTAACTTCTGTTCCAGTAGGTGGCGCTGTGCCCACCAGGCCAAGTTTCTCCTGTCAATATGTGGGAACCAATCACTGTGCAGCAGCTCCTCCTCCCAGACTGGGCGAGTCTCCAATCCTGAGTGCCTAGGGCCTCCTCTTGTGTCTAGTCACTTGCCCACTTTTCCTCTAGCCAGACCCCTCTCATGGGTGCCGCTCACCACAATACTGGCTACACGCCAGGTCTGCTGCTCCCGGGAGCCCTGTTTTCATGAACGACTGGGCACACTCTCCCAGTTTGCCATTCCCTCAGACCCTAAGTTTGTAGAGCTTGGGGCTGAGAATCCTCAGCGAATTTTACTTGCCCTCCGGTAGCCACGCCCCCGGTAGCTGGTGCAAGAGATCTCAGTTGTCAGCACTGGTGGCAGCGGTAGCCAGGAGTTCCGCACCGTGGGTCCCGTGCCACGTCTGATTCCCTCGGTCTAGCTATTGCGCTCACGGGAGAGCTGGGAGGGGCCCTTATGGGAGAGCTGGGAGGGACCCTTAAGGTTTCCCCGATGTGTGGAGAGGGAAGGCCGCAGGTTTCAATGAAGTTATCTCCTCCGCCGCAGTCTGGTGACATCAGTTCTCTGCCATGGTGATATCTCTTGCAAATGCGACAGTTCATTTCCCTTTGCCGGGTGACCAATGCAACGGGTGGGTCCTTACTGTCTCTCCCAAGCCCCGTTTCAAACCTGTGGCCACTACCTATAAAGGCTCGCTTGGCATTTACCTCCGTAGGATCAGAAGGGCTGACCAGTTGTTTCAGCCGGGTGGATTAGTGCTGAGTCACAGCTGTTTGTCTGCGAGAAGCAGGCGAACGGGAGCTTGAATTCAGCCGATCCGGGCTCAGTGTGTGTTCTGAGAGGCCCAGACTGTTCGCCCCAGATCCATGTCAGCTCAGCATTGCCTAGTGATCCTGAGCAAACAGAATTTAGATTGTTTACGACTCCCTATGCCTGCACAGCTGAAGAGGTCAGAGACTTGATCTCTCTGCGACCGCCGCCATGTTGAGTTCTCAAGACATGCATTCTTACCATGTAATTCTTGACTTACAAGTTGCAGAGATTCCCTCAGTTAGCACCATTTTGGCTCAGATATCAGTAGTAACAGCAACCAAAATTAAAACGGTCCACGGTCCCACCGCCGGCGCCAGAGCTGCACTCGGAGCTCCATCGTCCCGCCGTGCCGCGTCCGCCACACGCCCCCTCCAGCAACACACTGCACAGAGTCTAATTTTTTATTTTAAGGTAGGATCTCACTAAGTTGCTTAGGGCACATTAAGTTGCTGAGGCCCTTTGAACTTTGAACCTGCCATTTTCATGCCTCAGTCTCGCGAAGCTACTGGGATTACAGGTATGCGCTACCATACCCAGCAATACCACTCTTTTTAATGTGTCTTCCTTAATTTTTCAGGTTTGCTTGAAAGAGGTACCATTTCTAAAATTGTGAGTATATTGTATTCTGTCAGAAACTCTACTGAATATGTTGAAGTCTTATCTTTTCTTACATTTTTTTGGTATTTGCCACTCTCCTGATATATCTGGTCTGTCTTCTTTTGATCCTGTTTATGCATAAGCAGGCATGATGGGAGTCCAGTGTTCTAACCTGTACTCATTAGCTATGTGTCCTTGGGTTAGTTAATTTCTATGAACTTCAGGGTTTTCCTCTGTAAAATGAGGATAATTTACCTCCATTTAATTACCCTCATTAAAGAAAGATAATTACCTTTTTTACTTTGGGTGACTGTTGGGAGAACTGAGATTAAATCTGCATACTTGGTGTTTAGTAGACTCCTAGGTTTTTTCATTTTGTTTTGTTTTTGTT
Source organism: Urocitellus parryii (assembly GCF_045843805.1). Lineage (NCBI taxonomy): Eukaryota > Metazoa > Chordata > Mammalia > Rodentia > Sciuridae > Urocitellus > Urocitellus parryii. The sequence continues at coordinate 100,563,049 of NC_135541.1, forward strand.
TCATTCTCATACTGGGGATTAAACCCAGGAGTGCTGTACCACTGATCTAGATCTTCAGTCCTTTTTTATTTTATTTTAAAATTTTGAGGCAGGGTGTCTGCCAAAGGTGGCCTTGAATTTGTAATTCTCCTACCTCAGCTCCCAGAGTCTCTGGGGTTATATATCTCTGGGTGCCACTGCATCCTGCCTAGAAACCAGATTTTTTACATTGTAACTTACATAGACACCTTTCAGGACTTCTGTTTGGCAATTTTACTGTAATATACTAGGCTTTTCCTAGAAATAACAAAGTAGCAAGCATTGCTATAGAATTAACTTTTGAAACGGAAGTTTGAAGTATACTTCTAATTCATCTGGTTAAACTATGTTTTGGTATTGGGAATTGAACTCAGGGGGCCTTTACCACTGAGTTGCATGCCCATCCTTTTTCATTGCTTATTTTTAGATAGTCTCACTAAGTTGTTCAGGCTGGCCTTGAATTTGCAATCCTCCAGCTTCCCAACTATTTGGCATTATAGGTGTACACCATTGTGCCCTGTATACCAAGTTTTATAAAGTCTTGATCTTGCTTCTTCCTTGTAGCAGAGAGGCCTGTTGATATAGCTCTGTCTTCTCAAACTCCTTAAGGGTATGTGTTTACTCAGATACTCCAATTAACTCCCCATGCAGATCATAATAGTTTGAATCATCACAGAGATTACATAATAATAACCATAATGAATACTCAGATAATACTCAGAGTTTACAAAGTGATGTCACTTACATCCTTATGACAGTGTCTTCTTTACAGATTATTATCCTCTTCTTACAGTTGAAACTGAAGAGGTATTATTTCTTACATTAAATAGAGTCTACAACTTGAACCTGAGCCTTCTGATTTCATGTGCCTTGGCTCATTCCATTAAATTATGCCACTCTGTTTGAATAAATATTGTTACGTGTAACTCAGTTTTGTTTCCCAGTGGTCTTCAGTCTCCTGTTGATTGGAATTCCTATATAAAACAGCCTCCAAGAGCTCTCCTCTCTCCTCAGTTTTGTGGAACCTGACCTTTTTCCCAAGGAACAGATGGAAGATTTTGTTCAACATTACTGGGGCTATTAAAAAAAGTCCAAATCTTATTAATTCAGGGTAATTCTTATTCAACTAATTAATCCCCAAGACATCTTGACACAGAAACGTCCCTAATACATAACAGTTAAACAGTCATCTGTGTGTCCTTGGATAAGTTTCTTAATTTCTCTGAGCCTCACTTAACTTTATAAAAATGGTGACAGTATTACTTGCCCTACATTTCTAGGCTGTTATGGTGATCAGTGATACATTCTGTATTGCATTTTCTATGTCTCTATTTTTCTACAATCTAGAAATGTTTTTAGGCTTTTTTTGAGAGGGAAGGGAGCTCTTATCTTTCATGATATTGACAATTATGGAGAATAAAACTGGTAATTTTACAGAATGTATCATAATCTGGATTCATCTGACCATTTCTTCAGGATTAGATTTCCTTTTGACTTGAACCCACTCAGACACTATGCCCAGTTCACCAGTGATCTCTGTGTTGCCCAGTGACTGTCAACTCACATTTCAGTTAACTTCTCAGAAACCCCTTGACACAGTAGATCACTTCTTCCTTGAACTACTCTTCACTCAGCTTCTGGGGTAGCAGTTTTTCCTGCTTTTCCTCCTGCCTGCCTGCTCCTTCTCAGTGAACTTTGCTGTTTCCCCTACATCTCACTGACTTCTGTACATGTTCCTCTAAGCACTGATTTCTTTACCGCCTACAAATTTGATGTGTAATGTTTTTATTTTCATTCAAATTGGAGTTTTTGGATATACTCTGATAAGTAATTCTCTGGTAATGGAGGCTCTAGTGTAGAAAGACTATTTCTTGATTCCTTAATCAGAGTTAGAACCTTAGGATTACATTTTTTGGCCTTCCTGACCTCTGGCATCTATCTCACTGTGCCTCAGTTTCCAAAAGTGTGGGTTTGTATTCTTTTTAGATTTTTGGATGTGTCAGGCCTTGCAAATGGTGTTAAACAGCACTGAGATAGTCATGCAAGCAAATAATTATAAAATGCCTCAAATAGATGAGATGGAGGGACATAATGCATTAGAAAGAGCTTGGTCTATCTTACTGTTGCTTAGCTATTGGCCTTTCTACTCAAGAAGTTTGCCCTGACTTAGGGAACATGATTAAGATTGGGCTCTTTCTTTTCCAGGTGTAGAGTCAGAGCCTTTTGAAGTTGGAGACCACCTGGTTGAGGCTGGTGGGAAACTACCTCCTGGATAAGCTTCTGACACTCCTGTATTCCAATAAGTAGCTTACTGATTTCTTGAGGCTGATTCAAGTTTTCCTTTTTCATAAGACTTTAATTCGGGGTCTACCTTCTCAACTCTATACCCATGTCATTCCATCTCATCCCACCCCATTCCTCCACCATTATCCTTTCTTTCCTGAATTCTTACAGCATTTAGGATCTTGCTTCAGATTTGACAAGTCCTACCTTAATCTGCTACCTGGTTGATCAGTGTATGCCTTGTTTGGATCCACAAGGATGAGTCAACATTGAGCATTTCTTTTATAATTGCCTGCTGGTACCTTGTGTTGAATTTACAGATAATAATGGCTCAGCAAACATTGGTTCTTATTAACCTGTGGGGTTTGATTTAAACTCAAGGGGAATTTGTGGTACTCTTTCCCAGAAATTGAGTTGGGTATGAAAAAACCAGGTTCGGTTAATGCTCAGCAGCCTGGTATTCAGCATGTAAGTCTTTATCACCACAGGAGAATGGAAGCCTAGGAAAAGATCAGATACTCAAGAATTTCAAAATAGTCCCTTTTAGATGAATGCCCCAGGTATGGTCTGAACTAACCTAAAACTTTAGATTTGGCAAAACTGCCCAGTCTTTTGCAAGTTAAATAATTTCACGACTTCATGTATTTTATTGCCTTTGACATATGTGTGTGTTAGAGATGGAGAAGAACCCATAAATACCTTCCATCCAAATTTTTTACATCACAAACCCCAAAAGGTCTTGTCCAAGGTCATATATCTAGCAAATGGCAGGAGTGAGATAAGAATTAAGGTACTCACCTTCAAGCTCAATGCTTTTTCCAACAATTTGGCACTAGACTCTGACAGGAGTTCTTCCTAACTCTTAATCTTTCTCTGTGGAAGCTTAAATTAAGTTCATTTTCTTAAAGAGAATATTGCTTTGACAGTACTGTTCTTCTTTGTTTAGGCAAATTTGAAACAATATTTGATAAAAAGAGACACTCAGCTTGACTTTATTCTTACCGCATTATTTTGAATTCTCGTTTCCTCTCTTTACTTTCTATATGTAAGTATACTCATGTATCATGGGGGATTGCTTCTCTAAAGTGATGCTTCTCAGACTTTTCTAGATGATAATGACTTATACCCCCAACTAGGGAATAGCAATAGATAGATGATCATAGCTCTTTAGTATCTGGGGAAGGGGGTGCACACATATTTGAATCTTGCCCATTACTCTTCACATGTATATTTATTTTGTTATTGAAGTGTAAAGTTCATGTTTCTTGGAGTGAAGTGACATTCCAGAAAGAGAATCCTGGGTTATTCTAGGGCTTCCATACTCCCTGGTGAATTTGACAGGTACCCTGGGAATGTCTCCACTATAGCTTTAAAACAATTGCTCTGAAGGATACAGTTACATGTGGAGGCACTGTGTATTCTTATATAAAGTATTTCGGGTTTCTGAGAAAGTTATATGACATTTATATTTCTACTTTGCATTTCACTTATTTATAAAATTTTATTGTTTGGTAAATTTTACCTGAGGGTAATTTACCCAAATACTACTAGAATTGGCAGTTTCTCCTTTTCTTTTTCTTGCCAGAGGACATCCGGTTTTACTTTTTTCCCAAATGACCCAGAGGTTGGATATTCTCCAACACTATATGAATTACAGAGGTGACTCCCCTTGGCCACTACAATACCCAAGACTGTTTTTAGATTTAACGGTCATATAGGTCCATGAAGAATAAAAAGGGGTGTGGGAATGTTACTGAGGAAGAATGAAAAAACATTCAGAACCAAAAGAAGGTGAAAAATTTGGAGAGTGGACAGTGCATGAAGCAAGGATCAACAGCAGGGTAGAGATGCATGGGCAGAAATAAACACCCATGTTCTCATCAGGTGATGTAAATAATGGGTACTGGGAGCAGATGTTGTGAAAACGTTGTCTTCAGAAATGTATGATAAGTTGAGTTTCAGTGTCAAAAACTTTCAGTGTCTTGCAACAGCCCAAAAGTTGAGTACTTACTCAGGATTATCAAGAAAACAAATATGGATAGTATGGAGATCCCACAAATCAAGCAGCGGGAAGGTAAGGTCAGTTTTTCTATGGACAATAGGGAATATGGGTAATTCCTTGAGAACTCTGTTTAATATATAATAAAATTGATGTGGGATAATGGGGAAAAGCTTAAACAATAGTTGATTTTTGAGCCTGTAGGAGAGTATCAGCTACAGAACTAACAGTTTTAAAATTTATTTCAGAGTGATCTCTCAGATCCGCTTGATGCCCAGCAAGTACTGCAGTAACCTGGTCACTATGCCATTGGCACATTGAGGAATCTCCAGTGCCTAAATATGACTTGAGTTTACAATTCCCCTCCTGACCTGATGCGTGGTGATAGGTGGAGAGCCCTAAAGCTTCATTGAAAAGCAGATTCTGGGTCATCAGGCAGACTTCCAAGTTCTTGTTTTACTGCTTGCCTAAGTAAGAATTGTGTGTCAGCAAACACAAACTGCCATGGAGTATAGATATTTAGGGTTGCTTGGGAATAGTCAAAACTAAATATTAACCCTGTAAATGCCAAAAACTTTGGCTGCATGTGTTTTAAAAACCCAGACTAGTGGGGCTGGGGTTGTGGCTCAGGGGTAGATCACTCACCTAGCATGGGTGAGGCACTGGGTTCAATCCTCACAGCACATAAGATAAATAAATAAAGCTATTTAAAAAACCCCAGGCTAGTGTATTATTGTGAGTTTTTTTTAAAGTGATGAATTGTCCCCTTATATTTATTTAGATCCTTCCCATGGGATTTATTGAAAGTAGGGGCATGCGTGGATATGGGAAGGATAAAATAGACATTTGGTTTAGGCATGACTTGATTTTTTTTAATTTTATGAAGAGTCTTGAGAAGAGTTAAGACTTGTTTGTTTGTCTTTTTTATGTAAAGGCTACAGCTATAAGTGTATGGATGGTTCTGTGAGAGGAGAAGAAACACACCTGGCTATAAAGTACTTTGGACAGGGCCCATTTTTATTTTTTTCTTGAGTGCCAGGGCAGGGAAGCCCCATAGGTATTGATAAAAGCAGACAAATAAGGAGTGGTATTGAACTTTTACATTTCACCAATTGGTACATTTTTCCATAATTCTCTGAGAGGTGAGATTATTACCAAGGAGTATAAAACAAAGGAGAGAATCAAGGCAATCAGTGGAGGCAGCTTTCCTTCCCAGCCATGAATTTGGAAAATAAGATACTCTCTTTGATAAGTTGCTCCTCCTCTAGGAGTATCTCTAGAATAGTCTTATGAAGTTTTAACAAACATTTTGTTGTTTAAAATGTGATTATAGGGCTGGGGTGGTAGCTCAGTGGTAGAACTCTTGCCTAGCATGTGTGAGGCACTGGGTTCAATCCTCAGCACCATATAAAAATAAATAAAATAAAATAAAGGTATTGTGTCCATCTACAACTAAAAATATTTTAAAAATGTGATTATAGTGGGGCTGATGTTGTGGCTCAGTGGAGCACGCTAGGCAGCATGCGTGAGGTTTGATTCTCAGCATCACATACAAATAAATAAAATTAAGGTTCATCAACAACTAAAACAAATATTTTATAAAAATGTGATTATAGTGAAACTGCCAGCTATTTATAATTATTATGGCATTGTCCATATGACTTACATCAGAAATACCATATAACAGTTGTGGTGCTTTTATAGTTGCAGAGTACTTTCATACAGTATTCAATAATTTGAAATGTTTTGGAAGATGGAATTTTTCTTATATCTGAATCAAAAAGACCTTAAATTGATTTTGAATTCATAATCTAAGTTTCATGATCTTATTTTTTGTAGACCGTAATTCTGATGGAATAGATATAGGAATACAAAATGGATGTTCTTGATGAAAGAGAGATTAATATCTTCATGAAAAGAAAGTTCATCCTTATTTAGAAAACATTTATTAAGTTCTTTGTACTATATGGGTATATAAAAGAAGTATTAGATGTAGTCCTTGAGTATAAGGATTTACATCCCACCAATTGGTATATTTTTCCATAATTCTCTGAAAGGTGAGTTATTACCAAGTTATATAAAACAAATGAGAGAATCAAGGCAATCAGTGGAGGCAGCTTTCTGGTGTATGTCTTGTCTCTCTAATAAAGACAATGATAATATATAATCAGATTCCTTTGGCTTCAGTCTCTTCCAAGGTCATGGGCTACACCTTGAATCAGAGCCATTCATTCATGTCTCATGGTTAGTCTTAGGGGAAACTCGAAGGATCTGGTCAAATACATCATCAGTGTTGGGAGAAGAATTCCATTTGTGCTTTTAAGATTTTATTATTCATATTTAGAGAGCAGATAATGTTTGAAACATCCAGACTCAGGGGGAGTTTACTTTTCTTTTTCCTTTGACAATTGTCCCTGATGTTCGGTTCATCCCTGAGTCCTGATGAATTCTACTTGGGTTATTTTTTTTATTTGGGTCAGAGCACTCAACCACTGAGCCACATACCCAGACTTTTTGTATTTATTAAGAGACAGGGTCTCACTGAGTGGCTTAGTGCCTTGCATTTGCTCAAGATGACTTTGAAATCCAGATCCTCCTGTCTCAGCCTGCTGAGCCTCTGGCATTTCAGGTGTGCACCTCTCAGGTTCACTTTTTTTTTTAACCCATAACATGTTTGGGTTTCTTCTTTGAAGGCCCCAGCTGTCCGTGTACTGCTATAAACACTATAATGGCAGTATCCTTCGTGGCTGAAATGAACCTTGAAGGAGGGTCCAAAATGAATCTCAAAGGCATCATATGGAAATTGAAATCTGAATTAGAAGAACACAAACAGAGTTTCTGAGATTTGGAAAAAAAATTCTCTTATGTAAATGTACCACCTATACCTTGGCCAACCACTTCCAGAAATATTGTAAGTTGCTGATAGGTTTATAGTCACTAAAGTGATTATGATCATCTGTTTCTCCTTTGACAAAATTCTTTCTCCAAAATTTATTTTCCTCTTGATAAATGTAGTACTAACAAGAGTGGGGAAGTTGCAGAGATTATAACCTAATCACAGGCACCATTTCTTCAAAATGAATTCCATCATTAGCACATTTCCAGAAGTATAGATATTGGTATTTGCCTTCAGTTTACTGACAAGGGAATAATGAAACACAAAGTCTACACCAACTTCTAGTTTACAGGGAAGTGTAGGGTGGGAATAGGGTTAATTCCCAGCTACTGATTTCTACTGAAGGCAAGGGAATGCCTTTTCATCCTCAAGAATAGCTCATACCTTTTTTATTAGGATCCTGTCTGTACCATGTCAGATCCACAGACATATAACAGCCATGTTGGTAAAGGTCTGGGACTAATGATTCTCTATTCAGTAAAGCTTTCCCTGTGTTTGTAGTGAGTAATGTAGAAACTACTCATTGACTAGCTGGGATTTCTGAATTTGATTTTAAAGAGTGATGTAGATAAGAAGAGTGGAAAAGAAAAGGAATTACTGGCTTCCAGGTAACAATGAGTTAAATATGAGGAGGTTCCCCAGATGAAGGAACCAAGGGGTACAAAGTGTCCACACAATTCACATGCAAAGGAAACACAAGCTGCTGGTATGACTGCATTCCTCAACCGTGGAAGAAGTCCATATTTTTTAAAAAAGTATTATTTTTTCTCTGTGGTTCTTGTCTGTATCCAAGTAGAAGTAATTAGACTAACTAAACTTTTTTTTTTTAGCTCACAGAATCTACATCTCCTGTCTTGTATGGATCCATTGAGTATGTGTCATAAATCTGGTTATTTTATGGTTGATATGACTTTTTGGCAGGAATATTATAGCCTTGGGTGGGGGAAATGCACACGCACACACACACACACACACACACACACTCACACACATATAAAGTCCATTCTCTGTGTACTCTGTGGGTCATAGTTGTATCATACCAGGAGTGTGGTGTCTCCATCCTCAGCTCATTTCTAGTCTGTAGACTGAGCCTCTCCTCCTATCTCCTGCCATGAAGACATCTGCGACCTGCCCACATCCTGGAAGGATCATTTTCTTTCTTTTTGAAAAAAGTACTCCCTCACCCTTCTGTGACCACTCCCTTAGGCCTCTATTCAGACCATCTGGGATTCATATTTAATACTTCTGGTTTAATTGTATTATTTATTCCCCCAGTCTGAGAAAAGCCACACAGGAGGAGGAAGAAATCCTATAGGACATATTGGATGAGAGCTGTAACCCTTCCCCCAGTCACTCTGAATCATCAGATATCCACCAGCCCCTCTGCTTCAGTGCTGATCTCTTGGGTGAGCATGAAGTCTCCCCTTCTCTAGATGAACCTCATGACTACCCCATTAAAAGAGAAATGCACTCCTAGCAATCATACTTCTGAGGGTCCAGTGACAAATTCAGGATGGTAAATGTAGTACTAACAAGTGTGGGGAAGTTGCAGAGATTGTAACCTACTCACAGGCACCATTGATGCATGTGAATAACAGGCTCTACATGACCTTATTCTTACAACCTAGGACAACTGACCTCTCCTACAATATTCTTCATAATGTTTGATCCTTTGATTATAGGCATGAGCCTGTAATCCCAGTGGCTAAGGAGGTTGAGGCAGGAGGAATGTGAGTTTAAAGCCAGCCTCAGGAAAAAGAGAGGTGCTAACCAACTCAGACTCTATCTCTAAATAAAATACAGAATATGCCTGGGGATGTGTTTCAGTGGTCATGTACCCCTAAGTTCAATCCCTGGTTCCAAAAAAACAAAAAAGAACATTGAAGTGTTTAAGTTTGCTTCCATTAAAATTCTAGAATCAGGTAGTAGAAGTTTTGGTTTATACCATAATATTTCTGAAAGAGGAATTTTCTTCTAATACACTGCCAAAGTCAACTTTGAGATTTTTAAAAAGTCCTCAATATTGGGCTGGGGATGTGGCTCAAGAGGTAGCGCGCTCGCCTGGCATGCGTGCGGCCCGGGTTCGATCCTCAGCACCACATACAAAACAAAGATGTTGTGCCTGCCGAAAACTAAAAAATAAATATTAAAAAAAAAATTATAAAAAAAAAGTCCTCAATATTGAGGGAAACGAGTCTCTGGGATTTTATTCCTCTTCAAAGGGAATGAAACTGGTTCTATTTGAGAATTGTCAGGGAGAACAGAGCCATGAACTCTTGGGATGAGCTTTTTGGAAAGAAGGAAGAAAGTTGCAGTTAGTGAAATCCAGAAGAACCTGGATTAGTGTCCAGGGATCAGGAAAACAAAATGCATTTTGACTTTGTTCAGTTACATGAAGAGCATTCCATAAAAATGATCCACCCAGTCAGAGACATTGTGCATGATGGATCAGCATAGCATCCCAGACCAGTTCTTTAAACTCAACATGTGAGTTCTTCCAGGTTAAGTCGCTTAATTGCTCCCTGAATTATGTATACATAAATTATGTCTTCTTCTCAGGGAGATGTTTGTATTGAAGTGAGTGAAGTGGAATTATTTAATGACTTCTACATTTCTGAATATATTTAGTGAACACTGTGTCAATGGGGCAAAGATGAGGAAGAGTCACTGTATTCCGGGTAACAATGAGTGACCAGGGGCTAGAAAGAATGAGTAGAATACAGAGATTGCACAGATTCTAAAATACAGAGTATGAGGTCAAATGTAGTCACAGTTTTCTTAAACAAAGGCACAGTAGGAGTGCTGAGTGCAGTGAGGTTGTTTATTCAAGCCAATATGATGGAATCCTTTAGCAAAGTTCTCTGTTTTCTTTATGGTATTGTAACAGTGAGTTTGATCAAGGAGAACTGAGCAGCCATGGGTACTTCTAGCTCTTAAAGAAATCACATTTCTTGCCATAGCAAGAAAAGTAGATAGAATAAAAATGATATCACATCATAATATTGATGTGAAAACAAGGCAAAATGTCTCTGAGACTCTTCAATTCAGTAGACTATTGATCAGACATTTGTATCTAAAATTCACCATCCTTTATGCACAAGGTTGACCCTGCTATTCTTCTCATTGTGTGCTCCTTCTGTGACTGTATCTTTATAGGTGGAGTCAAGCCTCCTTCCTCCTCAGCTTGTTATCTGACCAGTACACTGGGCACTGGTGACTCTCCATCTCTCTTTCATACTGTGGCAACTAAACTATGTCCATGAGATGAAAATGGTTTCCTGATCATTTTCAAAGGGAGGCACCTGTTTGGGGACTCCACCCTTCAGCTTTGAATCAGGATTAGCTGGGAGGCTGTAGCTTCTAAACCACCTTGATTTCATCTGTCATTCTTCCCTGTCTCAGCAGTCTCAATGGTGAACTGCAGGAGAAGAAAAAATAATCTCCTGCTGGACAAAAACTATTTCCTACCCTCTGGTCATCCTGATTCACCTGACTCACAAGAACTTCTCATAAACTGTGTCTTCCCATCAGATGAGCCTAAAGTCAACTCTACTGTGGATGGATCCAGTGAGTACTTCTATCATAATTCAGATGAGTCCAAATTGTCTCTCTGGTAAAGCACAAATTCTCAGCATTCAACTCCACGGTCTAGGCTGAGACATAAGCTTGCAGAGCCAGGTGACTCATTTTGTTTCAAAACACGAGGAAAGCTCAGGTGCATCATAAGCTTTCTTATTTTCCTTGCTAGGTCAGGATTTTTTGTCCTGATCTCCAAAGTGCCAGCCATATATTTACAGGTAGACTGGAGTTACGAGGAGGGGATTACAAGCACTTCACAGATATTACTACAGCCTGTTCCAAGAGAGATTGGTCAGACCTCAGTCTTTACAGCAGTTATGTCATTCCTTCTACAGTGTACTTGGGAATTCCATTTATTGACCAAAGCTTTCCTAGCCTCTTTGCATGTGATAAAAGATGTATAAAATCATTATGGAAGTCTCTAACAGTTCTTGAGTCCCGACTCAGTTTCTTGATTTCCTCTGAGAAAGCTTTCCTTCAATTAATCATTCCCATTTCTGTTCCATCATACATTGCTATAGTTTTCAACCCTAAGGAGCACAAGTGATTTTTTTCCTCCAGAAATTATATGTTGAGTCATATCTTCAGTCTGAGAGTTATGTTCTCATGTAAATTGTCAAAGATCGGTATACATGATGGGAAATTGACCCAGTTATTCAGATAGAAGAGAGCATTTCTCTCTAAAATTTCCAGAAACATCACTCTTGTTAAACAAGAGCCCTGTGAGGTAGCAGCTTCATAGAGTATGTAGAGGAAAAAAAATGAATTCTTCTTTCCTCTCACTCAAGGTGGAGTTGATCTTTTCCTCAGGTAAACCTTTGAAATTCTTGGGAGCCTTTACTCATTAAGTCAACTTGTTGGCAAAGCAGGAGTTTGTGATGTTCCACTGTATCAGAATGTTTTATAATAAAATTAACAGTGAGAAAATTTATTTGCCAACCCTTGCTTCAGTAAGTGCCTTTTCATGGTTTCAACATCTTCTTTTTTTCCCATTTCCACTGAGGTACAATGATGCAAAGGTTTATTCTCAGTGTCACAGCATTTCAAAAACAGAAATAGAATACATGTTGTGAACTGTGACCACTGCCAAGTGAGCTCCATATACAGTCTACTCCATTAAATCCTCAAGAGACACTATCCATCGTTGATGGTGACTCTACAATAGTGCTGAGGACATTGAGACTCAGCAAGGTTACTTAACCTGTCCAAAAATCTCCACTATTGTGTGGTGGGAACGTGTGTCTGATTCCTCAGCTAACGTGTTTCTACTGCCGTGAAGCCTGATCTTTCAAGAACTAGGCTGGGTTGGGTGTTCACCCATTCCTGATTCTGTTTGTTACAAATGTTTTTTATATTGGGCTGGGGACATGGCTCAAGTGGTAGCGCGCTCACCTGGCATGCGTGCGGCCAGGTTTGATCCTCAGCACCACATACAAACAAAGATGTTGTGTCTGCTGGAAAAAAAAAACTAACTAAAAAATAAATAAAATTCTCTCTCTCTCTCTAAAAAAATGTTTTTTAGATAATTTCAAATAGAAACAGAAACTTTGCTTCTCTGGAACAAAGAACTCATAAGGCCTCTAGCATGGGTTGTGGATGTATTAACCAATCAGTGTACTTTGTCAATGGGAAGAGCCAGTGCCTCATCCATTCCCTCCAAATGGAACTGGACACATTCGCCTTATACATGAGTCTGAGATGAAGAAAAGGAGCATCCTAATTGTACAAGTATCCATCCTGTGTGGGTTCACTGACCCTAACATGAATATTGTGAACAGGACAGAGCCATGACTATAGTAGTGGTGCCACACTCTCTGCTCAGATCCATCCTTTGTGTACACAGAAAGCCCTGCAGAAATAGCATGAATATAACTAAGCTACAACTTTATATTTTGTTGAGGACTTTCCCACCTTGCCTACTAATAGCATGTAACAGTACTTTAGAGTTTGATACATGGTTTCAATATCTCCTATAATTGCAGAAGATTTCCTAGTGTGAATCTTGAAAAATGTCAGCAAGGTTTCTCCCTGTTAAAAGCAGGCAACCGAAAACATGACACAATTCTTACCTGATTTAAAATATTCATTGCAGATGACCTGGAGTGTAGACCTGGCTCTGTAGTTATTCATGGGAGTGGTAGAGAGAGTGAGTTCACATTGAATTAAGGCCACCTTGAGACTAAACCTTTAGTCTGAGTTAAAGATAGTTTAAATGGAATATCTTTGTGGTAAGACAAGACTTTCCCAAGGGACTTTATAGATTTGACCACTTTACATAATAGATACTATATGAAGGAGGGGCTGGAGGTTTGGACACAGTGGAAACAGAGTTGTACACAATAATGACTGAGGTATTCAGCCTCAAAAATCTGAATGGAGTAGATTAAAAAGGTACAGATTTGTTTGTGATGAAACTAAATGAGAAATAATGTAAAGGAATGGGCAAGGATGTCAGGGGTTGGACATATAAACAGAGTTTTTCTTCCCAACAAAATTATGTAATGAGAGAATGGCTGGTAGTAAGCATGCTGTACAAGACATTTGCAAAGAAACTGTCCAAGTCTACAAGAGTCCATGAAGAGATTCTTGTGTTAGTGGCCATTTTCAATCCTTCCGGTTTTAAACTCCTTTTTTCCCTCTGCTTCACCATTGCACAATTCACAATAGCAAGACTGTGGAATAAACCTAGATGCCCTTCAATAGATGAATGGATAAAAAAATGTGGCATTTATACACAATGGAGTATTACTCTGCAGTAAAAAATGACAAAATCATAGAATTTGGAGGGAAATCGATGGCATTAGAGCAGATTATGCTAAGTGAAGCCAGCCAATCCCTAAAAAACAAATGCTAAATGTCTTCTTTGATATAAGGAGAGTAACTAACAACAGAGTAGGGACAAAGAGCATGAGAAGAAGATTAACATTAAACAGGGATGAGAGGTGGGAGGGAAAGCGAGAGAGAAGGGAAATTGCATGGAAATGGAAGGAGACCCTCAGGGTTATACAAAATTACATACAAGAGGAAGTGAGGGGAAAGGGAAAAATAATACAAGGGGGAGGAATGAATTACAGTAGAGGGGGTAGAGAGAGAAGAGGGGAGGGGAGGAGAGGGGAGGGGAGGGGGGATAGTAGAGGATAGGAAAGGCAGCAGAATACAACAGACACTAGTATGGCAATATGTAAATCAATGGAAGTGTAACTGATGTGATTCTGCAATCTGTATACGGGGTAAAAATGGGAGTTCATAACCCACTTGAATCAAAGTGTGAAATATGATATGTCAAGAACTACGTAATGTTTTGAACAACCAACAATAAAAAAAAAGTGGTTTTAGAGTATAATTAAAAGGACTGTGGAGACGACTCACAGTATTTTTAATGTATATAGATTATACTTAATATATACTCACAATAACACAAACTTTTCAAGTTATCTCCATGGTAACAATTATAAATCTGGTCCATTCAGGTTACTTCCCAAATAATTCATTCCACTGCATTAATATGAAAAATTTATTTATATATTATTTTCTTGTAGACATACATATTATTTTTAATATTAGGCATTTTTCAGAGGAAGAAATGGCTAGATTTAGGGTCATATATAACTTTATTTACATGTGGGAAAAGGGCTCATAAAATGTGTTATCCATAGTCGATAGGTTATTGAGTGGCAGATTGTGAAACATTATTTTTCAGATTAATTATTAATTAATAATTAATTATTAAAAATTAATTAATTAATAATTAATTATTAATTAATTATCATGTACAGCTTCTTTAGAAAACTAGAGTTAGGTGTGGTGGTGTATACCTGTAGTCCCAGTGGCTTGGGAGACTGAGGTAGGAGGATCATGAGTTCAAAGCCAGCCTCAGCAACTTAATGAGGCCCTAAGCAACTCAGCAATTCCCTGTCTCTAAGTCAAAAAAGAAAAAGGGCTGGGGATGTGGGTCAATGACTAAGTGGTTCTGGGTTCAATCCCCAGAACCAAAAAAAATTGCTATTCATTTTATGGGCTAAAATAGAGATTAATTCAAAGGAAGATACAATCACACAGAGTCCATCTTTAACATGAAAACTGAGATGGAATCTAGACTCTTTGTACCCACATTGAGATTGATGATCAACCTTAATGTACTTTGACTCAAGGCACTTAAGCTGTTTACTGGGGAACTTCATATGTCTAGTACTTTTAAAAAATTTTTAATTTGTTACATATGACAGCAGAATACATTTCAATTCATATTACACACATAGAGCACACTTTTTCACCTCTCTGGTTGTACACTGTCTAGTACTTTTCAAAGCACTGTGGAGATCAGAAAGATGGACATTTGATGAAATATTCCTGTAATTCACTTGTGGAGTTAAGATGAAACTTTAGACACAGAAAACTTCAAACTCAGCTTGAAGTAGCCAAGAATGATTACTTGAAGAAGGAAGAATTTGAACACAGTCAACATTATGGAGGCGTCTACAACATGCTGCAACCTTTTCATGGGATCAGTAGAAGGTTGAGTATTAAACCACATTTTTTTTGTTATGAGTCCATCCAGAAACCTATCTATTCAAATAACAGTATTTTCTTGAACAATTAGAATAATAATAATTGTTAATTATTAGAATAATAATAATTGCTTTGGTGAACTGTCAGTATCTATTTAGTGGATACCAATCAATCCAAAGTAGTAGTATAGGTAGTGAAGCTATCAGGGAACTAAAATGGTTGTAGTATAACTACAGAGTGAAAATGTATTTAATTAACATAGTAGAAGTGACTTAGAGAAAACTGAACTCTAGTCTTGCTTTGATATAACAGCGTTTTTAAGTGTTTTTTGTTTTCTATTTTAGTAAATTCACAAAGTCACACTCTGCAAACTTTGCACAAAATTTAACAAGTATCACTGCTTCTCTTTAGTTTAATTAATTGAAGTTATACCTATACAACAAAGCAAAGTAGAATTTACTTCCTACTTTCTATATTCATTAGGTTTTGTGTTTCACTAAAACTGGGCTATGCATATCCATCAGTGAAGTGGGCCAAGTTTGAGGCCTGTATTTAGAAAAAAAGTCATTTTATCTTAGAATTTACCTTTTTTTCCTCTTGAAAAGCAAAGCCATTTGTTGTCCACTATTTTTTCTCATCTCAGTTTCTCCTTTTAATTATGACTTTAACCAAAGTGACTCACTTCGTTTCATAAAGAATACTTTAAAAAAATCCTGCAGTCTGCCAGGTGTGATAGTGCAGACCTGTAATCTCAGTGGCTTGGGAGGCTAAGGCAGAAGGATGGTGATTTCAAAGTCATCTTTGGCAACATAGTGAGGCCCTAAGCAGTTTAGCGAGATGCTGACTCTAAATAAAGTATATAAAAATGGCTAGGGATGTGGTTTAGTGGCTGAGCATCCCTGGGTTCCATTCTCAGTAACAAAACAAAACAAAATAACAATTATAACAACAACAAATGCCCTGCAGCCTGACTACAGTTAATATGGTAAAAACATTATACAGGAATAGAGACCTCTCAGCATTGCACTGGGTTTAATTCTCCATACAGTAAGAATAAGTGGAGGTGGCTGGGGATGTGGCTCAGTGGTAATGTGCTTGCCTAGCATGCATGACACACTGGGTTTGATTCTCCGCACCACATATAAATAAATAAAATAAAAGTCCATCAACAACTAAAAAATATTTTTAAAAATTAAAAAAAAAGAATGAGTGGAGAATTTTATAGCTAAGCACCAGGTTATTATTAAGAGAATATATCAAGGTTGTGGTATTTTCTGTATTTCTTAGCATGATTTTTTGCTAACACTGGGGATACATATGCATCAGGAAAGGGGCCAAGGTAGAGGCCTAGTTGAGAAGAGGGCTCAGAGGGGTCTGACTAATTTTGGTCAGGGAAATAGTCTTTTGTCCCTCAAAGGAGGACAATTGAGAATCACTAACATACAGTTATTTTAGTAGGCCAGCAAATTTCATGAACACTCAAAATATAACCTCCTATTTCTGCAAATATCCTATCCAAATGTTAAAGGCAGTAAGTGCTATTTTTAATCTATTATGTCCCATCATCCCTCATATAGGACACCTATAAAAACTTAGATATTTTTATAGGTGTCATAAAAATTTTTTATAGATGTCCTATATGTAGGATGATGGAACATAATGGGTTAAAAGCAGAAAAAATGAGTATATTTTACTAATATGATCTGAAGATTCAGAGACTCTGTACAAGTACAGGTAAAATCATCTCTCTCTCTCTCTCTCTCTCTCTCTCTCTCTCTCTCTCATATATAAGTGTGAAATATTTTCATATGCAATCTCATACCAGATCTTTAAGAGCTGTTCTATTTCCCATGGAATGAAGAAAAATTTTTGCACAAACAGACCAATAGATAAAAAAAAGCAAACTCAACCAATTGTCTATTATCTTTCATCTGATACACACTATGTCCCCACTATCCCAATAGAGATTACAACTGAATGATTGGGTCTTGAAATCAAATTTGTAATTCTTACTGTCACCAGTGATGAAATTGTTTCTTATAAGACATGTTGAATCAGAACCAGAACCAAATTTGCCCCAAATCCAGAAAAATAAATAAAAATCATCATATCAGAAAACAAAGCAGAGGTCAGATTGCTGCTGGACAATCTCTATAGGAATCTGGAGGAGACATGGCTGGGTGTAACTAGGAGATTCATTGTTTGGGAAGCAGATTAACTGGCTCCAGAACGTGTGCTCACTTGGATATCACAATGGGAGTTTCAGAGGGGCCAGAGGACACTTTTAAAGAATTAAAGACATGTTCCTATAAAGTGGTCATGTGTCATTTATTAATCTCACTGGTGAGGGAAGAGCAAGATTGTAAGCCAGTTCCAAACACTTCCATTGTGATGGAATCTGTTTCTAAGACTGAATGAATCCCCCTGGAAGTGCAATGCAAGGGCTCTTGATTTCACCAATTTCTTGATTCTGACAGTGGCAATATTTTATAATTGGTCTAATGAACTGTGACCACTTTAGAGCTTTTAAGAGACAAACCCAAAGAAGGAAAAAAAAAACTAGAGTCATGATCTCTTATTTAGAAAAATATTTTATATCCTTATAAATTATATTTCCTCATTTATTTCATTTTCTTATGTAGTTCTTTCCCTTGGTGGGATCCTAGTTGATATAAGGACAGTATTCAACATATGATATATAAATAGCCTATATTTTAAGACATTTAAGAAAGATTAGAGTGGCTGTCAGAATGAATAATGCTCAAATTTACTATTAACCAGGGAAATTCAAATCAAATCAGTTCTCTAGAGTGAAAGTCATTATGTTGGGTAATATATGCTATATTATTTATAAAAGCTGGGTTGGAAAGTTTTCCAGCTGTATGACAAAGTGAGAAATTGCATTCTTGCAACTGAAAACAAGGTCCAGTGTGGCAGTGTGTAGTTTGTTGGCTAAGGTGTTGATGAAATACTCCTGGTTTCATAAGAAATCAAATCCCACAATGATGACACCCAGAAGCCTTGGATCTGGTAGTTACAATCTTCAGTTGTCAGGAATCTACCAACCAAGCAGAAAGGAAGGAATCGATAAGTTGTGTCCACCAGGTAATGCAGCTTATTCTTTTCCTATATGTGAAAATGTTCATCCGGGTGACTAACTTTCATACAGGACTACTTAGCAAGTATAGTACTTCTAAGTATATACTTAGAAGAGTTTTCTAGAAACTCCACTTGTGATATATGCTTTGGAAGTACTTGAATATTTGGATAAAAAGACATCTAAAAATATTTGCTGGTTGTTACCTTACAAAGCAAAAAGTGACAGAAACCTAATTGTATAGTAATGGGGGATGGTTATACAAACTCTGGTGAGGGCCAGTTCCTACTTGCCCTCCCATACCTAATTTTCATCATGTTCACTCTCCTCTGTAAAAGTGAACATTTGGGGCTGGATCAATGGGTTGTTTTTGCCCTTGGGCTTCTGCCTGGGTGAAGCTAATAGAGGCTATGGCAGGAATTTGGATGATTGAAAACAAGTGGACTTAGGGTGTGGATTTCTTCATCTTCATCTTTTCTTAATCCCTAAACCAAAGCCTTCAGCTCTCCTGGGTGGCCTTTATCTACTGGCAGAGCTCTTTGGCTTCCGTTAATGCTCCCTGCCATGGGCCCTCAGACTGGGTATAGTACTAATTTATGATTGTCTAGATCCAGGATACATTATCATTCTTTGTTTGTTTCCTTTAATACTGTCTACATCCTTGTAAATTAGACTTAGAGACAAGTACTGAAAGCCAGTCCCACTAAAGAAATTAAAAAATGCTTAGCATTTTTGTAAAGTAGTCAATATAACATATTTTACAGAGGGAAAAATGACTGATGATGGCTGATTTAGCATTTTGGGTTGTCTACTTAACAATGATAACTGGTTGTTTACTCTCAATTAGTTAATCCACATAATTTTTAAAATAAATTATGCACAGATGCCATAGGTATAGAAATATAATGCACTGCCCTCAAATTTGGAAATTTGCAGTCAAAAGATACTTGTTCTTTGGGGAAAGAAAGATTTTATATTTCAGTAGAAATTCATGGAAGAGGGAGAACAACTGAGATGGGATAGAGGCTTCTTGCTTTTTTTCTGGAATAAAGGCAAGTTGACCTTATGCTGCTTGGTCAACCTATAATTCTATGCTGATTTATTAGATTAACATACTTCTAAAATCATTGATATAGCCAAGGAAATAGCTTATACGAGAAGAATTGACAGGATGTTCCAAAAGTCCTTAGGTCTGTATTCAGCCTAGCCACCTATATATTCATCTTCGAGTAGTCATTTAATCAAGATGATCATGTACTACCTCAAAGGTGTAAATCTGTTGTAGGGTATTTATTATAACTATGCTCTGAGCTGATATGAGCTAGCATTCTTAGAGAACTTCCTCATCCATTGATTTGTGAATTTCCTCCTGAATTATTTGCCCACCACAAAAAAAAATTCAAAGGGGCATGTAATATTGTGTTTAAGTATTTTATTTCCTAAGGGGAAAGACTGAATAGGAAAAGTTATATGTATCTGAATGTTTGACTAATTTTAATTTTTGAATTCCATTAATTTTTTCTACTAGTTAGAAGATTTGAGATGGTGTCAATAGTGGAAGTTTTGCTTAAGTGATATTTCTCCATTGCAAGAAATAATGACCTAAAGTTATTACAAGGTGTTTGCTCCTATGACACTCTTCCCAAATGTGTGTGTGTGTGTGTGTGTGTGTGTGTGTGTGTGTGTGTGTATGGTAAGTGCCCTTAGATTCTGATCTATTATTAGATTTTAAGTGAAAGGTACAGGTTTATGAACTATTGTCATCATGTCGGCACTTTAGATCCCCAGAACCTATTCATCTTACTGCTTTCAGTTTGTATCCTTTGATCAATGTCTCTCAGTTTCTCCTTCCCCAGCTTCTGGTAACCACAGTTCTACTCTCAGGTTTTATGAGTTGGACTATTTTAGATTCCACATGTAAGGGAAATTATGTAATAGTTATCAGCATACTTTGATCAATTTATTCCACAGTTTCTTTGGTTATCTCTGCCCCTTAGACCCCTGCTTATACTCTACTGAGGTGATTTCTATTTCCATGAGATTTCCTCTTTAGAATGTCCTTATTTTTGTCTTGCTTCTGCATATGATAGAAAACATTTGACCCTTGGCTTTCTTATTTAACTTAGCATGTTGTTCTCCAGTTCCATCCATTTTTCCATCAAATGCCATAATTTCATTCTACTTTGAGTAAAACTACATTGTGTGTGTGTGTGTGTGTGTGTATATATATATATATATATATATATATACATACATACATACCATTTTTCTTTATCAATTAATTCATTGGTTGGTGAATACCTAGAATGGTTTTGTAACTATACTATTGTGAATTATGCTGACATACATATTGGTATGCATGTATCACTATGGAAGAAACCAGTTATTTTTCATGGATCAGTTTTTTGAGGACTAAGATGTTTGATTAGTATATTTCAGTGTTGTTTTGTATACTTTTATTTTTAAACATTTTACTTTATATATATATATATATTTTTTTTTCTCTAGCCTGTTTCCATCAGTTCTGTTTCCTTCTGCTAAGAGTTCTTTCATCCTTCCTTTAATTTTTTGGTACCATCTTCTTTCCTCCTTCCTCATAATCATCACATCCTATATCACTTCTGTTCTCTCCTTGTTCACCATTCAAAATTGAAAACCCTTTTGCCAACTTACTGTTTTTTTTTTATTAAGAGCACTTGATGGTATATTTATTTACTTAATTTTTTATTTGTTTTAATTGTTATACATGACAGTGGAATGCACTTATATACTTTGATATATCATACATAGGTGGGATATAATTCCTCATTTTTCTGAGTATACTTATTGTGGAATCACATTGGTCATACAGTCACATATATATACATAAAGTAATAATATATGTTTCATTCTGCTATCTTTCTTATCCCCATATCCCCTGCCTTCCCCTCTTTTTACTTATCTCTACCTAATCTAAGGTAACGCTATTCTTTTTTTTTTTTTACCTTCAACCTACTGTTTTTATTGTAGGCAGTAATTATCATATCATTTCTGTTTATTGTGACAATTCTCATTGTAGACATAATAGCAGAAATTGGTTTAATGGTATATATTCTTTGAATTGGTGGTTGTTATTTTGTCTCCCCCTAAATGATGAGGCCCTGGGAGACTTCAGAGACACACTACAAGTGCACAGGGTAGCAACTCTATTGCCTCAGATACATAATGTTAGATGGGTAGACACACAAACATCATGAAAAAACATGGGAACAAATCCATCTTAAATGAACCAAGATATTCCAATAACAGAATCCATTGACACCACAGTAGAAGAAATGTCAGAGAAGAAGTTTAGAATGTACAGGGGTAAACTGATCTGTGAGATAAAGGATGACATAAGAGTAAAAACATAGAAAATATAAGAAGTGAAAAAAAAACACTTCAAAAAAACAATAGAGATTCTGAAAAAAAATCAAGCAGAAATCCTCTACATGAAGAAATAAACCAAATTAAAAATTCAATTGAAGGCATCATTAGCAGACTGGAGTACTTGGAAGACAGAGTTTTAGGCAATGGAGAGAAAATATATAATATTAAAAATAAAGTTGTGGGGAAAAGATGTTATGAGATCATGAACAGAACTTGGACATAATATGGGATAACCTGAAAAGACTAAATTTAAGATTTATTGGGATAGATGAAGGCTTGGAGATACAAATGAAAGAATACACAATCTTTTCAATGAAATAATATCAAAAAATTTCCCAAACATAAAGAATGAATTGAAAAATGAAATACAGGAGGATTTCAGGACTCCAAATATACAAAATGATAATAGATTATTACAAAGGCACATTATTATGAAAATGCCTAGCATACAGATAAGGATAGAATTTTAAAGGCCACTAAAGAAAAATATCAGATTATGTATAATCAGTTCAGGTATCAACTGATTTTTCAGTCAGACCTTGAAAGCTAGGAGGTCCTAAAACAACATATATCAAGCTCTGAGAGAAAAATGGATGCTAACCAAGAATTGTATATCCAACAAAATTAAGCTTCAGATTTGGTGATGAAATAAAAACCTTCCATGATAAACAAAAGTTAAAAGAATTCACAACTAGAAAGCCTGCACTACAGAACATTCCCAATAAAATTTTTCATGAGGGTGAAATGGAAAAAAAAAGTGAAAACCAGCAAAGAGAGGAACTGCACTAAAGGAAAAGTGAATCAAAGGAGAAATAAGTCAAATTAAAAATCAGAAATAAACCAACATGTCTAGCAATACAAGTCATATCTCAATATATTTTGAATGTTAATGGCCTAAACTCATCAATCAAAACACATAGACTGGCAGATTGGACTAAAAATAAGACTCAATAATATGCCATCTCCAGAGTCTCACCTCATGGGAAAAGACATACACAGACTGAAGGTTAAAGGATGGGAAAAAAACGTATCACTCACATAGATGGTGTAAGCAAATAGGGTTCATCCTCATATCAGGTAAAGTGGACTTCAAGCCAAAATTAGTCAGAAGAGACAAAGAACAACATTTCATGCTGCTTAAGGGTTTGATACATCAATAAGACATAAAAATTGTAAATAGTTATGCCCCAAACAATGGAGCATCTATGTACATTAAACAAACCCTTCTCAATTTCAGGAATCAAATAGACCACAGCACAGTAATACTTTTACACATCTCTCTCACTACTGGATAGATGTTCCAAAAACCAAACAACAACAAAAACAAAACAAAACAAAACAAAACAAAAACCCTGAAAAAAAGAAACTATAGAATTAAATGATACAACCAATGATTTAGACATAATGAACATATATAGAATATTTTATCCACTCACGAGTGAACACATTGTTTTTCTCAGCAGCACATGGATCCTTCTCTAAAATAGTCCATATCTTACAACACAAGGCAACTCTTAGCAAATCAAAAAAAAGAAAGAAAGAAAAGAAAAAATAGATATACTATCCTGCATTCTATTAGATCACAATGGAATGAAATTAGAAATCAATGATAAAATTAAAAAACCTGGAGACTAAATAGTAGTCAACAAAAACAACAAAATGACCTGACATTACATCTCAAAGCCCTAGAGAAAGAAAAACATATCAACACCAAAAGCAGTAGAAGACAGGAAATAATTAAAATCAAAGTGGAAATCAATGAAATTTAAACAAAAGAAACAATTAAAAACTGACAAAACAAAAAGTTGTTTTTTTGAAAAAAAAAACTATAATTGTTAAACCCATACCTTAATGAAAAGATGAGAGAGAAAACTCAAATTATTAAAATTTGTGGTGAAAAAGGAAATATTATTACAATACTACAGAAATACAGAAGATGATCAGAAACTATTTTGAAAATTTATACTCCAATAAATAGATAAATTATTACCAACAATTTTTGTAACACAAACTATTGTGCATGTCAAAGTACTGTGTATGACTAACTACTAATATAGAAGTGATTGGAATCAATTAACTATAATAAAATATGTTTTAAGTGATAGAAATGTAGGCTCTTTGCTGTTTGAAAACAAAAACCCATTTTATTGAATTTAATTTAAAAATTTCAATTATTCTCATTTTGTTCTATAAATCAGCCAAGTTTTATTAATTGTGATTAGTTATACATGACCATAGTAAGCTTTTCCATTCATTTTACACAAGTGGAGCAGAATTTTTTGCTTCTCTGGTTGTACATGAAGTAGAATCATACCATTCATGCAATTGTACTTATGTCTAGGGCAATGATGTCTGTCTCATTCCACCATCTTTCCTACCATTCCCCCCACATCCTTTCCAACACTTATTGTTGCTTGTATTTTTGATAACTGTCATTCTGACTGTAGTGAGATAAAATCTTAGAGTAGTTTTGATTTGCATTTCTCTAATTGCTAGAGATGTTGAACATTTTTTCATATATTTGTTGATCAATTGTATATCTTCTTCTGAGAAGTGTCTGTTCAGCTCCTTGGCCCACTTATTGATTGGGTTGTTTGTTTTTATGGTGTTTAGCTTTTTGTGTTCTTTATGTATCCTGGAGATTAGTGCTCTATCTGATATGTGTGGCAAAAATTGGCTCCCAAAATGTAGGCTCTCTCTTCACCTCACTGATTATTTTTTTTGCTGAGAAGAAGCTTTTTAGTTGAGTCCATTTGATTTATTGATTCTTGATTTTATTTATTGTGCTTTAGGAGTCTTGTTAAGGAAGTTGGGGCCTAATCTGATATAATGTAGATTTGGACCTACTTTTTCTTCTATTAGGTGTAGGGTCTCTGGTCTAATTCCTAGGTCCTTGATCCACTTTAAGTTGAATTTTGTGCATGGTGAGAGATAGGGGTTTAGTTTCATTTAGCTATATATGGATTTCCAGTTTTCCCAACATCATTTGTTGAGCAGGGTATCCTTTCTCCAATGCATGTTTTTGGAGCCTTTGTCTAGTATGAGATATGCATAAAATTTATTTATTTTTCCCAAATAAATTTTTCTCTGTGTCTCCTATTCTGTACCATTGGTCTATGTGTCTATTTTGGTGCCAATGCCATGCAATTTTTGTTACTGTAGCTTTGTAATATATTTTAAGGTCTGGTATTGAGGTGCCTCAAGCTTCACTTTTCTTGCTAAGGTTTGCTTTGGCTATTCTGGACCCTTATTTTTCCAAATAAATTTCATAATTGTTTTCTCTATTTCTATAAGGAATGATGTTGGGATTTTAATTGGAATAGCATTGAATCTGTGTTGCTTTTGGGTAGTGTGGCCATTTTGACAATGTTAATTCTGCTTATCCATATGTATGGGAGATCTTTCCATATTCTAAGTTTTTTTTCAATTTCTTTCTTTAGTGTTCTGTATTTATCATTGTAGAGGTCTTTTACCTCTTTTGTTAGATTGATTCCCAAGTACTTTTGGGGGGGTATTGTGAATAGATAGGGTAGCTTTCCTAATTTCTCTTGTAGTGAATTCATCACTGATGTATAGAAATGCAATTTGTTTATGGGTGTTGATTTTGTATTCTGCTACTTTGCTGAATTCATTTATTAATTCTAAAAGTTTTATGGTGAAAATTTTTGGATCTTCTAAGTAGAGAATCATGTCATCAGCAAATAGTGATAGTTTGAGTTCTTCTTTTCCTATTCATGTATCCTTTTAATTTTCTTTGTCTGTCTAATTGCTATGGCAAGGGATTCGAGGACTATGTTGAATAGAATTGGTGAAAGAGGGCATCCCTGCCTTGTTCCAGTTTTTAGAGGGAATGCTTTCAATTTTTCTCCATCAGAACAATGTTGGCCTTGAGCTTAGCATAGAAAGCTTTTACAATTTTGAGGTAAGTTCATACTATCCCTAGTTTTTTGAGTGTTTTGAACATGAAAGGGTGCTGTATTTTGTCAAATGCTTTCTATGCATCAATTGATACAATCGTAAGATTCTTGTCTTTAAGTCTATTGATGTGTTGTCTTACATTCATTGATTTCCCATATGTTGAACCAACCTTGCATCCCAGGAATGAACCTACTTAATCATGGTACACTATTTTTTTAAAATATGTTTTTGTATGCAATTTTCCAAAATTTTATTGAGAAACTTTGCATCTATGTTCATCAGGGCTATTGGTGTAAATTTTTTTTTCTTTGATGTGTCTTTGTCTGGTTTTGGTATCAGAGAGATACTAACTTCATAGAATGAGTTTGGAAGAGTTCCCTCCTTTTGTATTTCATGGAATAATTTGAGGAGTATTGGTATTAAGTCTTTTTTTAGGTCTTGTAGAACTTGGCTGAGAATCGGTCTGGTTCCAGGCTTTTCTTCATTGGTAGGCTTTTGATGGCATCTTTTGTTTCCTTGCTTGAAATTGATCTGTTTAAATTGTGTATGTCCTCCTAGTTCAGTTTGTGTAGATCATATGCCTCTAGAAATCTGTTGGCATCTTCAAAGGTTTCTATTTACTGGAGTTTAAATTTTCTTTTTTTTATTATTTATTTTTTTTATTGTTGGTTGTTCAAAACATTACATAGTTCTTGATATATCATGTTTCACACTTTGATTCAAATGGGTTATGAACTCCCATTTTTACCCCGTATACGGATTGCAGAATCACATCAGTTACACTTCCATTGATTTACATATTGACATACTCATGTCTGTTGTATTCTGCTGCCTTTCCTATCCTCTACTATTCCCCTCCCCTCCCCTCCCCTCCCCTCTTCTCTCTCTACCCCCTCTATTTTAATTCATTCCTCCCCCTTGTATTATTTTTCCCTTTCCCTTCACTTCCTCTTGTATGTAATTTTGTATAACCCTGAGGGTCTCCTTCCATTTCCATGTAATTTCCCTTCTCTCTCGCTTTCCCTCCCACCTCTCATCCTTGTTTAATGTTGGTCTTCTTCTCTTGCTCTTCTTCCCTAGTCTGTTCTTAGTTACTCTCCTTATATCAAAGAAGACATTTGGCATTTGTTTTTTAGGGCTTGGCTAGCTTCACTTAGCATAATCTGCTCTAATGCCATCGATTTCCCACCAAATTCTATGATTTTGTCATTTTTTAATGCAGAGTAATACTACATTGTGTATAAATGCCACATTTTTTTATCCATTCGTCTATTGAAGGGCATCTAGGTTGGTTCCACAGTCTTGCTATTGTGAATTGTGCTGCTATGAACATCGATGTAGCAGTGTCCCTGTAGCATGCTCTTTTTAGGTCTTTAGGGAATAGACCGAGAAGGGGAATAGCTGGGTCAAATGGCGGTTCCATTCCCAGCTTTCCAAGAAATCTCCATACTGCTTTCCAAATTGGCTGCACCAATTTGCAGTCCCACCAACAATGTAGAAGTGTACCCTTTTCCCCACATCCTCGCCAGCACTTGTTGTTGTTTCACTTCATAATGGCTGCCAATCTTACTGGAGTGAGATGGTATCTTAGGGTGGTTTTGATTTGCATTTCTCTGACTGCTAGAGATGGTGAGCATTTTTCCATGTACTTGTTGATTGATTGTATGTCCTCCTCTGAGAAGTGTCTGTTCAGGTCCTTGGCCCATTTCTTGATTGGGTTATTTGTTATCTTACTGTCTAATTTTTTGAGTTCTTTATATACTCTGGATATTAGGGCTCTATCTGAAGTGTGAGGAGTAAAGATTTGTTCCCAGGATGTAGGCTCCCTATTTACCTCTCTTATTGTTTCTTTTGCTGAGAAAAAACTTTTTAGTTTGAGTAAGTCCCATTTGTTGATTCTTGTTATTAACTCTTGTGCTATGGGTGTCCTATTGAGGAATTTGGAGCCCGACCCCACAATATGTAGGTCGTAGCCAACTTTTTCTTCTATCAGATGCTGTGTCTCTGATTTGATATCAAGCTCCTTGATCCATTTTGAGTTAACTTTTGTGCTTGGCGAGAGAAAGGGATTCAGTTTCATTTTGTTGCATATGGATTTCCAGTTTTCCCAGCACCATTTGTTGAAGATGCTATCCTTCCTCCATTGCATGCTTTTAGCCCCTTTATCAAATATAAGAAACTTGTAGTTTTGTGGGTTGGTTTCTGTGTCCTCTATTCTGTACCATTGGTCCACCCGCCTGTTTTGGTACCAGTACCATGCTGTTTTTGTTACTATTGCTCTGTAGTATAGTTTGAAGTCTGGTATCAATATACCACCTGATTCACACTTCCTGCTTAGCATTGTTTTTGCTATTCTGGGTCTTTTATTCTTCCATATGAATTTCATGATTGCTTTCTCTATTTCTACAAGAAATGCCATTGGGATTTTGATTGGCATTGCATTAAACCTATAGAGAACTTTTGGTAATATCGCCATTTTGATGATGTTAGTTCTGCCTATCCATGAACAGGGTATATTTTTCCATCTTCTAAGATCTTCTTCAATTTCTCTCTTTAGGGTTCTGTAGTTTTCATTGTATAAGTCTTTCACCTCTTTTGTTAGATTGATTCCCAAGTATTTTATTTTTTTTTGAGGATATTGTGAATGGAGTGGTTGTCCTCATTTCCATTTCAGAGGATTTGTCGCTGATATACAGGAATGCCTTTGATTTATGCGTGTTGATTTTATATCCTGCCACTTTGCTGAACTAATTTATTAGCTCTAATAGTTTCTTTGTAGACCCTTTTGGGTCTGCTAGGTATAGAATCATGTCATTTGCAAATAATGATAATTTAAGGTCTTCTTTTCCTATTTTTATGCCTTTAATTTCTTTCGTCTGTCTAATTGCTCTGGCCAGTGTTTCGAGAACTATGTTGAATAGAAGTGGTGAGAGAGGGCATCCCTGTCTTGTTCCAGATTTTAGAGGGAATGCCTTTAATTTTTCTCCATTCAGAATGATGCTAGCCTGAGGCTTAGCATAGATTGCTTTTATAATGTTGAGGTATGTTCCTGTTATCCCTAGATTTTCGAGAATTTTGAACATAAAGGGATGCTGTACTTTGTCGAATGCTTTTTCCGCATCTATTGAGATGATCATATGGTTCTTATTTTTAAGTCTATTGATGTGGTGAATAACATTTATTGATTTCCGTATATTGAACCAGCCTTGCATCCCAGGGATGAATCCTACTTGATCATGGTGCACAATTTTTTTGATATTTTTTTGTATCCCATTCGCCAGAATTTTATTGAGGATTTTTGCATCTAGGTTCATTAGAGATATTGGTCTGTAGTTTTCTTTCTTTGAAGTGTCTTTGTCTGGTTTCGGAATCAGGGTGATGTTGGCCTCGTAGAATGAATTTGGAAGTTCTCCCTCTTTTTCTATTTCCTAAAATAGCTTGAAAAGTATTGGTATTAGTTCCTCTTTAAAGGTTTTGTAAAACTCTGCTGTATACCCATCCAGTCCTGGGATTTTCTTAGATGGTAATCTTTTGATGGTTTCTTTTATTTCCTCAATTGATATTGGTCTGTTTAGGTTGTCTATATCCTCCTGACTCAATCTGGGCAGATTATATGACTTTAGAAATCTATCGATTCCTTTACTATCTTCTATTTTATTGGAGTATAAGGATTCAAAATAATTTCTGATTATCTTCTGTATTTCTGAAGTGTCTGTTGTGATATTGCCTCTTTCATCCCGTATGCTAGTAATTTGAGTTTTCTCTCTTCTTCTCTTCGTTAGCATGGCTAAGGGTCTGTCAATTTTATTTATTTTTTCAAAGAAGCAACTTTTAGTTTTGTCAATTTTTTCAATTGTTTCTTTTGTTTCGATTTCATTAATTTCAGCTCTGATTTTAATTATTTCTTGCTTTCTACTTCTTTGCTGTTGTTTTGCTCTTCTTTTTCTAGGATTTTGAGATGGAGTATGAGATCATTTATTTGTTGGTTTTTTCTTTTTTTAAGGAATGTACTCCAAGCAATGAATTTTCGTCTTAGAACTGCTTTCAATGTGGCCCATAGATTCCGATATGTTGTCTCTGTGTTTTCATTTAACTCTAAGAATTTTTTAATTTCCTCCTTGATGTCTTCTAAAACCCATTGATCATTCAGTAACCTATTGTTCATTCTCCAAGTGATGCATGATTTTTCCTTCCTTCTTTTATCGTTGACTTTCAGTTTCATTCCATTATGATCAGATAAGATGCATGGTATTATCTCTACTCCTTTATATTGTCTAAGAGTTGCCCTGTGACATAATATATGATCTATTTTTGAGAAGGATCCATGTGCTGCTGAGAAAAAAGTGTAACTGCTTGATGTTGGGTGGTATATTCTATATATGTCAATTAAGTCTAGGCTGTTAATTGTGTTATTGAGTTCTATAGTTTCCTTATTCAACTTTTGTTTGGAAGATCTGTCCAGTGATGAGAGAGGTGTGTTGAAGTCTCCCATGATTATTGTATGGTGGTCTATTAGACTCTTGAACTTGAGAAGCGTTTGCTTGATGAACATAGCAGCACCGTTGTTTGGGGCATATATATTTATGATTGTTATGTCTTGTTGGTGTATGGTTCCCTTGAACAGTATGTAGTGTCCCTCTTTATCCCTTTTGATTAACTTTGGCTTGAAATCTATTTTATTTGATATGAATATGGACACTCCTGCTTGTTTCCGCAGTCCATATGAGTGATATGATTTTTCCCAACCTTTCACCTTCAGTCTATGTATATCTTTTCCTATCAAATGCATCTCCTGTAGGCAGCATATTGTTGGGTCTTGTTTTGTGATCCATTCAACTAGCCTTTGTCTCTTAATTGGTGAGTTTAAGCCATTAACATTATGGTTATTATTGAGATATGGTTTGTTCTTCCAGCCATATTTGTTTATTAATGTTACTAAACCTGATTTGTTTTCCTCTTTGATTATTTTCCCCCCTTTACTGTCCTACCTCCCACTGTTGGTTTTCATTGTTATTTTCCATTTCCTCTTCCTGTAATGTTTTGCCAAGGATTTTTTGAAGAGATGGTTTTCTAGCTGCAAATTCTTTTAACTTTTGTTTATCATGGAAGGTTTTAATTTCATCTTCCATCCTGAAGCTTAATTTCGCCAGATACATGATTCTTGGTTGGAACCCATTTTCTTTCAGTGTTTGAAATATGTTATTCCAGGATCTTCTAGCTTTCAGAGTCTGTATTGAAAGATCAGCTGTTATCCTGATTGGTTTACCCCTAAATGTAATCTGCTTCCTTTCTCTTGTAGCTTTTAAAATTCTCTCCTTATTCTGTATGTTGGGCATCTTCATTATAATGTGTCTAGGTGTGGATCTCTTATGGTTTTGCATGATTGGCCTCCTGTAGGCTTCTAGGATTTGGGATTTTGTCTCATTCTTCAAGTCTGGGAAGTTTTCTCGTATTATTTCATTGAATAGATTGTTTATTCCTTTGGTTTGGACCTCTATGCCTTCCTGTATCCCAATGACTCTTAAGTTTGGTCTCTTTATGTTATCCCATATTTCTTGGATGTTCTGCTCATTGCTTTTTAACAGTCTTGCTGAGCTCTCTATGTTCTTTTCAAGTTGAAATACTTTGTCTTCATTGTCCGATGTTCTATCTTCTAAGTGTTCTACTCTGCTGGTAGTATTCTCAATTGAGTTTTTAAGTTGGTTTATTGCTTCCTGCATTTCTAGCATTTCTATTTGTTTTTTTTTTTATTTCCTCTATCTCCCTGTGTAATTGATCTTTTGCTTCTTGGATTTGTTTATGTAATTCATTGTCAAAGTGATCTTTCATTGTCTGATTTTGCTGTCTCATGTCTTCCTTGAGACTCCAGATCATCTGAAGCATGTATATCCTGAATTCTTTGTCTGACATTCCATCTGTTGCAGCTATTACCTCTTCTAGAGTTGAGTTGACCTGCATTGCTTGTGGTCCTTTCTTTCCTTGTCTTTTCTTTTTTTTTTTTATTGGTCGTTCATAACATTACATAGTTCTTAATACATCATATAACACGGTTGATTCACGTGGATTATGAACTCCCGCTTTTACCCCGTATACAAATTGCTGTATCACATCAGTTTCCCTTCCATTGATTGACATATTGCCTTTCTAGTGTCTGATGTATTCTGCTGTCTGTCCTATTCTCTACTATCCCCCCTCCCCTCCCCTCCCCTCCCCTCCCCTTTTCTCTCTCTACCCCTTCTACTGTAAATCATTTCTTCCATTTGTATTATCTTGTCTTGCCCCTCCTTTCCTCTTATATGACATTTTGTATAACCCTGAGGATCGCCTTCCATTTCCATGCAATTTCCCTTCTCACTCCCTTTCCCTCCCACCTCTCATCTCTATTTAATGTAAATCTTCTTCTCAAGCTCTTCGTCCCTACCCTGTCCTTGTTTACTCCCCTTATATCAAAGGAGTCATTTGGTATTTGTTTTTTAAAGATTGACTAGCTTCACTTAGCATAATCTGCTCTAATGCCATCCATTTCCCTCCAAATTCTATGATTTTGTCATTTTTTGATGCAGAGTAATACTCCATAGTATATAAATGCCACATTTTTTTTATCCATTCATCTATTGAAGGGCATCTAGGCTGGTTCCACAGTCTTGCTATTGTGAATTGAGCTGCTATGAACATCGATGTAGCAGTGTCCCTGTAGCATGCTCTTGTTAAGGCTTTAGGGAATAGACCGAGAAGGGGAATAGCTGGGTCAAATGGTGGTTCCATTCCCAGCTTTCCAAGAAATCTCCATACTGCTTTCCAAATTGGCTGCACCAATTTGCAGTCCCACCAGCAATGAACAAGAGTGCCCTTTTCCCCGCATCCTCTCCAGCACTTATTGTTGTTTGACTTCCTAATGGCTGCCAGTCTTACTGGAGTGAGATGGTGTCGCGACCCCTTGCCCGCAAGGAAGACGCAACTCGGGAATCTTCTCTCAGCAGTTTATTCAGGTCCTTGATACTTTTTTCTTCTTTCAGCTGTTTATTCAGGCCTTTGTATTGACATGTCTTTTAGCTTCTACTGCTACTCCTACTGCCACTACTACTACTGCTACTCCTACTACTACTACTGTTACTACTACTACTACTACTGCCACTACTACTACTCCCGTGTGCCCCAGCCTTAATAAAGCAGATAAAGCCCCAATGCACAACTGCCACGTGGACTTTTCTCATAGGGTGCCAAGTCACAGCGTGCCAACTCATTCTGATAAGGAGTTGTTTGTCACAGACTACAGGGGAAACCAGCGCCATCTTGTAATGGCGGCCACAGTTCACAGAAACGGCTCACCACAGTTCCCCCTTTTTTGTTTTATTACGACAATACAGGCGAGAGTAGAGGTCCTATCCCACTGTGCAGAAGTGGCTGCATATGGTCCAGCCTAAGGAGGGCCCTTCCCCAAACCTGAGGCCATATCAGCCGACACCTTTTTTCGTGGGGCGGGGCGTGGACATCAAACCCGCATGCAATAGGACATGCTCCCCTTGAGGTCCACTCAAGTGGATCACTCAAGTGCAGTGCCTTGCCTCGCATCCTGTATCATGATGATGGTAGACAAAGGGGAACAGCTGAGGCTGAACTGTGGCTGTATAGAAATACGATGACAAACAAGTTGGCAGCACCCTGAAAGAAAGGCACGGACAGCAGAAAAGGGGAGAAATTCGGTCGTGACATCTGCCATTGTTAGATAAAGGTCAAGACGTTCCCGTGGAATCTCAGGCGGATAAACAGGAGGCCTAGTGAGCTGGCCACTTCAACATGCAGAACAAGGAATTGGGGGCTGGGCCCCGGGGGCCAGGGAAGGCCTGCTATCAGCAAGTTCCCCTCTTTTGTTTATTGCATGTCAAAGGGAATCAAGTAGCCCCTGTCTTAGGTCGTCCACCGCCCCTGCACTGCTTACCCGTCTCTGGGGAGGCCCCATTCCCCGTCTTAGGTTGCAGTGCAAGCGTGGAAGTTGCCCGTCACTGGGTACTACAAGATCAGCTCAGCGTGTTGTGGCCAACAGGACATTGTTATGGTAACCGCCTCCATGTACAGGACCCATGACCATCACTGTCAAATGGCAGGTGTAGTTGAACAGTAAGATTAGACAGCAAAGATCCTAGCGCAGAAAGGCAGGGAGGAGAGGTATGCATAGAGGAAAGATATAGTAGAAGTTCCAGCATTAGAAGAGTGACAAAAGAAGGACATGTCGATCCCAGTGCAATGTTATAATAACTTGGGGTGTAACGACCATGTCAAAGGTTTACTGTTTAAGATGTGCAAGCCAGACCTGTGGCGAGTTGCCATTTTCTAAAGCAGCAAGAGCTTGTATGATCATAGCCTTATCGTGAGCACTGCGGGCCTTGAGGCGACAGAGAAACCACAAGCAGAGAAACATACCAAAGCAACATATTGCACCAAAAATGCTTACTCCCACCCACTCCTTAAAAAAGGAAAAAGCAGAAGAAATCCAACGGGTGAATTGTCCCAAAGTCACCCGTACGACACGGGTGTTGTTCAAAACAGCAATCTGAGTTAGTTGAGACTGGATCAAGTTTTCTGCTTCCATGGACCAGGTTTTGGATAAATACTCTCCGATGATGTGGGAGGCATTTCTGGAATCATAAAATCTGACAGAGGTTATACATAAATGTGCACGTTGATCAATACAACCCAAATGTACTAGGTCAGACAATTCCTCAACTTGAGCTTGAGGCAAATCTATCCTTTGATTAGCAGCCAAAATCCCAGATAAAATGTGTTGATTAATTTTACTTTGAGATTTAGAAATTACTTGATTATATTTTTATTTAAAAGCAAATTTATAGGAAACACATTTATCTCAAATATCTGTAACTGAAAAGGCAGAGTATCTGATAAATGTAAATATAAAACATAAATTATAGGTTTTCTGTTGAAGAAAAACAATTAGGCAAATATATATTAACTTAACTAATTAATTAGGCATGTGCTAATTAATTTATAGATTAACAAATATAGGTTATCTAAATATCTAAAATATATATATATTAAGAATAAGAATATGACTTATAATTGTATTAACTTTATGTAACCACGTGGTCTTAAAATATTTGGATCCATTTAAATTTATTTTTTAACTAGGAGTGCACTCTTCTATGTGACGTCACTTGATGTAACTGAAATAAGATCCTTGAGTATACATTTTTATTTTTATAGTTAGCAATGAAAATAAGGATTTTTTGGTCATCACAGGAACTTTGCCGGCTTGTTCCTGTGGCGAGCAAATGCATCCTCATAACCTTCAAAATTAAAAGTAAAATATAAAGAAGCATATTTGATATCTCTCATCAATAGAACATTATTTAGTAACACAACTATAGAGAAAAAGTCAGGTTATTTAACTTAGAACTAGCTTAAATTTAGGACTGTAACATAGAATCCTGTGGAATTAAATTTTGTCTGAAAAAGATATCTTTCATTAGCATTTACAGGTAGGCATTTTGTTGTAAAAAAAATACAGGCTCTGAGCAGCTCCGGTAGAAACCTGAAACACAGCAGTACAGGTTAGTGGCTGGAAAGCGGGACCAGAAGTCCTGTCTGAGTGACTGTGGAAGAACCAATCAGAAGCCCGCAAAAGTGTGGGAGGTGGGACCAGGAAGCAGCTATGCCGGCCAGGCACCC
Organism: Urocitellus parryii; assembly: GCF_045843805.1. Taxonomy (NCBI): domain Eukaryota; kingdom Metazoa; phylum Chordata; class Mammalia; order Rodentia; family Sciuridae; genus Urocitellus; species Urocitellus parryii. Next base: position 100,598,440 of record NC_135541.1, read on the forward strand.
CATGGTTACCATGGTGATGCAAACAACATGGAGTCTGGTGCCCATTTTCAGGGCAAAAGTTCCCCAAGTTTTCCTAGCAGATTGCATTTTGTTTGATTTTGTCTGCATTTTCCCCCCACCTGGCCAAGATCTTATTGCGGTAGCAGCCTGTTCTGTCTCTGCGACCTGCGGTTGCAGTTGTACATCCTGTACTTCCTGGCATTCCCCTGGGGAGTCTACAGATAGAAAGGGGTTGGTCCGTGGGAGGTGACGAAGTTGCCCACTCCCCGGGGTACCATTCCGTCCCTGGATTGCCCCATACACCTAGGCTTCCGGGGCCCGGGCCGGGCCCCTGTTTCCGTTTTGAGGGCAGCGGCCACAACCTGTCCTGTAATATGAGCTCCATCAATATCCTTACAAGCTCGAATCATGTCATCAACACTCTTTGCTCTGGTAGATTTAATGGCATTTTGGCAATAGGAGTTTGCATATTTAAGAGCCAATTGCTTAATGACCGGCATGGCTTGTTCCAAGTTAGGGAATATTTTCCTTGCCACCTGCATCAATCAGGCAATGAAGTCAGAATAAGGCTCAGAGGGTCCTTGAGCAATTTTTGAAATTTTTGTTTTAGCATTTGAAATAGGTAGAGCCTTCCAAGCCTAAATGGCTGCTGTGGCTATCTGAGCATAGACCCCAGGATTATAATTAATTTGTTGGTTTATGATAGCATATTGTCCCAAGCCTGTTAACATTTCAAGGTTATGCCGTGGGAAGCCGGCGTCCTGATTGACTCGGGCTAGCTCGCGACACCTCTCTTGATTTTCACCTTTTCACAACAAAAAATCCCCTCCAGACAACACAGCCATGCAAAGCTGTTGCCAGTCACTAGGTGTCAGCTGATTGGCAGAGAAAGACTCGAAGAGAGTCAATGTAAAGGGGGCATGGGATCCGTAATTAGTAACTGCCTCCTTTAGTTGTTTAATATCCTTAAAGGCTAAAGGAACATGTACTCTGGCCGGCTGTCCATCGGCATCCAAGTTTTCAATTACTGGGAAGTTTGGGCCGTCTTAGGCTGCCACTGAACACCCCCCAGCCTTCTGGGGTTGTCCTTGTCCCAATCGGGGTTATAAGGAGGGAGCGTGACAGCGATCGGGGCTGTAGGTGCTTTAAATCTTGACTTTTTCAATCGACCCTCCAGTTCCTCTATCTCCCTTTCCAATTCTTCCTCCTGCCAGCTGTTACCATGGAGCCCAGTTAGTAACTCCCTTATCTTAGAAATGTAGTCAGCACTGTGAAGCCCAGCTCAAGGCCAGAGGCCTTGTTACATATTTTTGTGAAAAACTAGTAAGGGAGTGTCCAGCGCCTGGAGTGCTGATTTTTTCAGACAGTGGCCAAATAAAACAGGGCAACATGAAAATAGCAAGTTTATCTACATTAAACGTTTTTGTAGAGATTCTTTTGCTGAAAGTCCTAAAATAAGCCATGGTGAATATTCTGGAGAAGGTCAATTAAGACTTTTCTGTGGGCCTGATAGGGAGGGGGAAGATGAGAAGGAGGGGTTGAGAGCGGCTAGGGTGGATCTAATTCCTCAGAACTGTCTGAGCTACTTGTGTCCTTGGGAGTTTTTAACTCAGTCAAGTCCGGATAGAGCCTTCTCCTCTGTTTAACTTCAGACTCCCTTATCTGTTCACCACTCTTACTCCTAATACTTTCTGCTACCTCGCTATGTGACCCCTCCGATTTTTCTTCATGCAATTGCTCAAGAACGGCCTGACCCTCGCTCACAGCTTTCTGGCATTTACCATCCATTATACACCCCCTCACTAATTTCCAAAGCGGAATGGTACCGCCCCTTAAAGTTCCTTGTTTGTAAGCGAAATCCAGATCTTTCCCTAATTTGTCCCAACTGGGAATCATGAGACTCCCTGAAAAAGCAAACCAAGGAGCTACAGAGTCAGTCTCTTCTAAAAACCTCTGTAATGTGCACTGCTTCACTTTAAGTCCCTTAGAACGCAGTAACCCGTCCAAGGCCAGCAAAATTGGACTTGAGGGAGTAGCACCCATACTGTTCCAAGCAGTATAAAGAAAGTGAAAATACAAAACCCCGCTCTCTCTTTATCTACAGAGGAGCGTCTTATTTATTTATTTATTTTTTCCCCGCTCTCTCTTTATCTACAGAGGACACAACAACAAAAGAAACACAAAAAACAAAAGCGAAATGACACAACAAAAGAAACACAGAAAACAAAAGTGAAAGTACACAGTGCAGCTGCAATAAATATGAGGCTCTCTCTTTCTTTGTAGAGGAGCTGACCCCGCTTTGGACGCGGATCCCACTTACTGGGACTATCCCTGCTTTGATCGCAGATCCCACTTACCTGGGACTAACCGGTGCACCACCCCTGACTGACTGAAAGTTCTGGTTCCCGGGTTTCGGCACCACTTGTCGCGACCCCTTGCCCGCAAGGAAGACGCAACTCGGGAATCTTCTCTCAGCAGTTTATTCAGGTCCTTGATACTTTTTTCTTCTTTCAGCTGTTTATTCAGGCCTTTGTATTGACATGTCTTTTAGCTTCTACTGCTACTCCTACTGCAACTACTACTACTGCTACTCCTACTACTACTACTGTTACTACTACTACTACTACTGCCACTACTACTACTCCCGTGTGCCCCAGCCTTAATAAAGCAGATAAAGCCCCAATGCACAACTGCCACGTGGACTTTTCTCATAGGGTGCCAAGTCACAGCGTGCCAACTCATTCTGATAAGGAGTTGTTTGTCACAGACTACAGGGGAAACCAGCGCCATCTTGTAATGGCGGCCACAGTTCACAGAAACGGCTCACCACAAGATGGTATCTTAGGGTAGTTTTTATTTGCATTTCTCTGACTGCTAGCGATGGTGAGCATTTTTTCATGTACTTATTGATTGATTGTATGTCCTCCTCTGAGAAGTGTCTGTTCAGGTCCTTTGCCCATTTATTGATTGGGTTATTTGTTATCTTATTGTCTAATTTTTTGAGTTCTTTGTATATTCTGGTTATTAGGGCTCTATCTGAAGTGTGTGGAGTAAAGATTTGTTCCCAGGATGTAGGCTCCCTGTTTATTTCTCTTATTGTTTCTTTTGCTGAGAAAAAACTTTTTAGTTTGAGTAAGTCCCATTTGTTGATTCTATTTGTTAACTCTAGCGCTATGGGTGTCCTATTGAGGAATTTGGAGCCCGAACCCACAGCGTGTAGATCATAACCAACTTTTTCTTCTATCAGATGCCATGTCTCTGATTTAATATCAAGCTCCTTGATCCATTTTGAGTTAACTTTTGTGCACGGCGAGAGATACGGATTCAGATTCATTTTGGTGCAAATGGATTTCCAGTTTTCCCAGCACCATTTGTTGAAGATGCTATCCTTCCTCCATTGCATGCTTTTAGCCCCTTTATCAAAAATAAGATAGTTGTAGTTTTGTGGATTGGTTACTGTGTCCTCTATTCTGTACCATTGGTCCACCCGCCTGTTTTGGTACCAGTACCATGCTGTTTTTGTAACTATTGCTCTGTAGTATAGTTTGAAGTCTGGTATCGCTATACCGCCTGATTCACACTTCCTGCTTAGTATTGTTTTTGCTATTCTGGGACTTTTATTATTCCATATGAATTTCATTATTCTTTTATCGATTTCTACAAGATATGCTGTTGGGATTTTGATTGGCATTGCATTGAACTTATATAGGACTTTTGGTAATATCGCCATTTTGATGATGTTAGTTCTGCCTATCCATGAGCAGGGTATATTTTTCCATCTTCTAAGGTCTTCTTCTATGTCTTTCTTTAGGGTTCTGTAATTTTCATTGTATAAATCTTTCACCTCTTTTGTTAGGTTGATTCCCAAGTATTTTATTTTTTGGGGGGATATTGTGAATGGAGTAGTTGTCCTCATTTCCGTTTCAGAGGATTTGTCGCTGATATACAGGAATGCCTTTGATTTATGCGTGTTGATCTTATATCCTGCCACTTTGCTGAATTCATTTATTAGCTCTAATAGCTTCTTTGTAGACCCTTTTGGGTCTGCTAGGTATAGAATCATATCATCTGCAAATAGTGATAATTTAAGTTCTTCTTTTCCTATTTTTATGCCTTTAATTTCTTTCGTCTGCCTAATTGCTCTGGCAAGTGTTTCGAGGACTATGTTGAACAGAAGTGGTGAGAGAGGGCATCCCTGTCTTGTACCAGATCTTAGAGGGAATGCCTTCAATTTTTCTCCATTCAGAATGATGCTGGCCTGTGGCTTATCATAGATTGCTTTTACAATGTTGAGGTATGATCCAGTTATCCCTAATTTTTCTAGAGTTTTGAACATAAAGGGATGCTGTACTTTGTCGAAAGCTTTTTCTGCATCTATCGAGATGATCATATGGTTCTTATTTTTAAGTCTATTGATGTGGTGGATAACATTTATTGATTTCCATATATTGAACCAACCTTGCATACCAGGGATGAATCCTACTTGATCATGGTGTATAATTTTTTTTGATATGTATTTGAATCCGATTCGCCAGAATTTTATTGAGGATTTTTGCATCAAGTTTCATTAGAGATATTGGTCTGTAGTTTTCTTTCTTTGAAGTGTCTTTGTCTGGTTTCGGAATCAGGGTGATGTTGGCCTCGTACAACGAATTTGGAAGTTCTCCCTCTTTTTCTATTTCCTGAAATAGCTTGAAAAGTATTGGTGTTAGTTCCTCTTTAAAGGTTTTGTAAAACTCTGCTGTATACCCATCCGGTCCTGGGCTTTTCTTAGTTGGTAGTCTTTTGATGGTTTCTTCTATTTCCTCTATTGTTATTGGTCTGTTTAGGTTGACTATGTCCTCCTGACTCAATCTGGGCAGATCATAAGATTTAAGGAATTTATCTATGCCTTCACTATCTTCTATTTTATTGGAGTATAAGGATTCAAAATAATTTCTGATTATCATCTGTATTTCTGAAGTGTCTGTTGTGATATTGCCTTTTTCATCCCGTATGCTAGTAATTTGGGTTCTCTCTCTTCTTCTCTTCGTTAGCATGGCTAAGGGCCTGTCAATTTTATTTATTTTTTCAAAAAACCAACTTTTAGTTTTGTCGATTTTTTCAATTGTTTCTTTTGTTTCAATTTCATTAATTTCAGCTCTGATTTTAATTATTTCTTGCCTTCTACTTCTTTTGCTGTTGTTTTGCTCTTCTTTTTCTAGGATTTTGAGATGAAGTATGAGATCATTTATTTGTTGGTTTTTTCTTTTTTTGAGGAATGAACTCCAAGCAATGAATTTTCCTCTTAGAACTGCTTTCATTGTGTCCCATAGATTCCGATATGTTGTGTCTGTGTTTTCATTTGACTCTAGGAATTTTTTAATTTCCTCCTTAATGTCTTCTAGAACCCATTGATCATTAAGCAACCTATTGTTCATTCTCCAGGTGATGCTTGATTTTTCCTTCCTTCTTTTATCATTGATTTTCAGTTTCATTCCATTATGATCAGATAAGATGCATGGTATTATCTCTACCCATTTATATTGTCTAAGAGTTGCCCTGTGACATAATATATGGTCTATTTTTGAGAAGGTTCCATGTGCTGCTGAGAAAAAAGTGTAATTACTTGATGTTGGGTGGTATAGTCTATATATGTCAATTAAGTCTAGGTTATTAATTATGTTATTGAGTTCTATAGTTTCCTTATTTAACTTTTGTTTGGAAGATCTGTCCAGTGATGAGAGAGGTGTGTTGAAGTCTCCCATGATTATTGTATGGTGGTCTATTAGACTCTTGAACTTGAGAAGCGTTTGCTTGATGAACATAGCAGCACCGTTGTTTGGGGCATATATATTTATGATTGTTATGTCTTGTTGGTGTATGGTTCCCTTGAGCAATATGAAGTGTCCTTCTTTATCCCTTTTGATTAACTTTGGCTTGAAATCTATTTTATTAGATATGAGTATGGACACTCCTGCTTGTTTCCGCAGTCCATATGAGTGGTATGATTTTTCCCACCCTTTCACCTTCAGTCTATGAATATCTTTTCCTATCAGATGCGTCTCCTGTAGGCAGCATATTGTTGGGTCTTGTTTTGTGATCCATTCTACTAGCCTGTGTCTCTTAATTGGTGAGTTTAAGCCATTAACATTTAAGGTTATTATTGAGATATGATTTGTTCTTCCAGCCATATTTGTTTATTGATGTTACTAAACCTGATTTGTTATCCTCTTTGACTACTTTCCCCCCTTTACTGTCCTACCTCCCATTGTTGGTTTTCAATGTTATTTTCCATTTCTTCTTCCTGTAATGTTTTGCCAAGGATTTTTTGAAGAGATGGTTTTCTAGCTGCGAATTCTTTTAACTTTTGTTTATCATGGAAGGTTTTAAATTCATCTTCTATCCTGAAGCTTAATTTCGCCGGATACACGATTCTTGGTTGGAACCCATTTTCTTTCAGTGTTTGAAATATGTTATTCCAGGATCTTCTAGCTTTCAGAGTCTGTGTTGAGAGATCAGCTGTTATCCTGATTGGTTTACCCCTAAATGTAATCTGCTTTCTTTCTCTTGCAGCTTTTAAAATTCTCTCCTTATTCTGTATGTTGGACATCTTCATTATAATGTGTCTAGGTGTGGATCTCTTATGATTTTGCACCATCGGCGTCCTGTAGGCTTCTAGGATTTGGGATTCTGTCACATTCTTCATGTCTGGGAAGTTTTCTTGTATTATTTCTCTGAATAGATTGCTTAATCCTTTGGTTTGGAGCTCTGTGCCTTCCTGTATCCCAATGACTCTTAAGTTTGGTCTTTTGATATTATCCCATAGCTCTTGAATGTTCTGCTCATGGTTTCTTAGTAGACTTGCTGAGCTATCTATGTTCTTTTCAAGTTGAAATACTCTGTCTTCATTGTCTGATGTTCTATCTTCTAAGTGATCCACTCTGCTGGTAGTATTCTCAATTGAGTTTTTAAGTTGGTTTATTGTTTCCTGCATTTCCAGTATTTCTATTTGTTTGTTTTTTATTACCTCTATCTCCCTGTGAAATTGATCTTTTACTTCCTGGATTTGTTTGTCAATGTGATCTTTCATTGTCTGATTTTGCTGTCTCATGTCTTCCTTGAGACTCCAGATCATGTGAAGCATATATATCCTGAACTCTTTATCTGATATTCCATCTGTTGCAGCTATTACCTCTTCTAAAGTTGAGTTGACCTGCATTGCTTGTGATCCTTTCTTTCCTTGTCTTTTCATACTGCACGCGCTTCTTTCTGCTTGGTGCAACTGTTGTGTTTTTTAAATTTACTAGCCTGAAATCACCTCTTCCGTAACTGAATGAGCTGTGATCAGTAGAACATGGGGATGATTACATCATCTCTTTGAAATGGCGGCTGCTGTCCTCCTCTGTGGTCCGACCAGTGTCTGGAACCAAACTGGACCGCTTCTCTCCTCTGTCTCAAAGCTGAAACTCAGCCCTAAGCGCTGCCAAAGTCCTAGTGCCAAACCGCTAGAGGCCGTTCACAGACTCAGGCCTGCGGGGCCCAGTCCAGCCGCCTCCGTGGCTGGCGGGATTGTGTCCCTGCTCCGCGTTGCTCCGAACCGGCTGGAGGGGGGTGGGGTGGCAGGAGTGTGGATCCTAGCGCTGAACCGCCAGAGGCCGTTCACAGACTCAGCCCTGCAGGGCCCAGATCAGCCGCCGCCGTGACCGGCGGGATTGTGTCCCTGATCCGCGTCACTCTGAACCGGCTGGAGGGGGGTGGGGTGGTAGGAGTGTGGATCCTAGCGCTGAACCGCCTGAGGCCGATCCCAGACTCCGCCCTGCAGGGCCCAGATCAGCCGCTGCCGTGACCGGTGGGATTGTGTCCCTGATCCGCGTTGCCGAGATTCAGTCGCCTGGGACAAACTGACCCCTCACACAGACTTACTAGTTATCGGCAGGTCTCCTTCCCGTGGAATATTGTTAGAAGATCTTCAGCAGGTCCCATGCAAGTGTATTTATGTGTCTCTCTGATCCTGTTACTGCGGAGGTATAGAAAATGCTGCTTGCTCGCCGGGCGCCATGTTGGATCCCTCCTTGTCTTTTCATACTGTTCGCGTTTCTTTCTGCTTGGTGAAACTGTTGTGTTTTTGAAATTTTCCCTCTATTTATTTATATTGCTCTTGTATAGTTGAAAAAACTCCCTTGCAGGGCAGGTAGTGGCTGTGATCCTCCTCCAATTGGGGTGATCTGTCTACCACGCTGGCAGGCCGCTAGGTCTGCTCTGCCGGTCGGTCACAGGTCTGCCTACCCTGCAGGCACGTGGGGCAGCTCTGTCACTCCGCAGGTTGCTGGGCCTGATCTGCTGGTGGTCACAGCTCCGCCTACCTTTCAGGCACAGGGGGAGGGAGCGGGCCTGCCCCTCTGCAGGCCACTGGACCTGCTCTGCTGGTGGGTCGCAGGTCCGCCTACCCTGCAGGCGCGTGGGGCAGCTCTGTCCCTTTGCAGGTTGCTGGGCCTGACCTCTAAATTTTCAAAATAGTTTCTAATTATCTTCTGTATTTCAATAGTGTCTGTCATGATAGTTGCTTTTCATCACAAATTTTAGTAATTTGCATTTTCTCTCTTCGGTTGGCTAAGGGTTTGTCAATTATATTTATTTTTTCAAAGAAACAGCTTTTTGTTTTTTCAAGTTTTTAATTGTTTATTTTGTTTTAATTTTGTTGATTTCTGCCCTGATTTTAATTATTTCCTGTCTTCTATTACTTTAGGTGTTGATATGTCCTTCTATCTCTAGGGCTTTGACATGTAATTTCAGGTCTTTTTATTTGTTGACTTTTTCTTCTTTTATTGAATGAGCTTAATGCAATGAACTTTCCTCTTAGTACTGCCTTCATAGTGTCCCAGAGATTTTGATATTTTGTATAGGAGCTCTCATTTACCTCTAATAATTTTTTTAATCTCCTCCCTGATGCCTTTTGTTACCCATGTGTCATTCAATAGTGCATTATTTAGTTTCCAAGTGTTAGTGTAGCTTCTATTTTTTATTTTATTATTGATTTCTAATCTCACTTCATTATGGTTAGAAAGAATGCAGAGTAGTATCTCTATTTTTATATTTGCTAAGACTTGGTGTGTGGCATAACATATGGTCTAGGGAAGGATCCATGTGGGGAGGATCCATATGGGGAGGATCCATGTGCTGGTAAGAAAAAAGTGTATTTGCTCATGGATGGATGGAATTTTCTAATATGTCTGTTAAGTCTAAATCATTGATTGTTTTATTGTTCTATAGTTTTCTTTTTTCACTTTTTGTTTGGAAGATCTGTCCAGTGGTGAGAGAGGTGTGTTAAAGTCACCAGGATTATTGTGTTGTGTTCTATGCAATTCTTGAAGTTGAGAAGGGTTTATTGATATACATGTTGCCCCATTGTTTGGGGTATAGATATTTATGATTGTTATGTCTTATTGATGTATGAAATGTCCTTCTTTGTCTCTGTTCACTAACTTTTGTTTCAAGTCCACTTTATCTGATATGAAGCTGGGAACCTTGCTTGTTTACTTGGTCCATGTGAGTTGTGCATTTTCCCCCCTCCTTTCACCTTCAGTCTTTGTATGTCTTTTCCTATGAGATGAGTCTCTTGAAGGCCACATATTGTTGGGTCTTTTTTTTTCTTAAGTCCAATCTGCCAGTCTCTGTCTTAATTGATGAGTTTAGGACATTCACATTCAGGGTTATTATTGAGATATGTTTAGCATTCCTGGGCATTTTGGTTTATTTTTTTAACTTGACTTTGTTTCTTCTTTGACTATTCCTTTACTGTAGTTCCTCCCTTTGCATAGATTTATTTATTTTTATTTATTTATTTATTTTCATTTCCTCCTCATGGAATCTCTTGCCAAGAATATTCTGTAGTGCAGGCTTTCTCAAAGTGAATTCTTTTGACTTTTGTTTATCATGGAAGGTTTGTATTTCATCATCAAATCTGAAGCTTAATTCTTGGTTGGCATCCACTTTCTTTCAGAGCTTGGTATATGTTGTTCCAGAATCTCCTAATTTTTTTTAATTGCTTTTATTTTTTAAATACATGACAGCAAAATGCATCCCAATTCTTATTACTCATATAGAACACAATTTTTTCATATCTCTGTGTGTATATAAGTATGTTCACACCAATTCACATCTTCATTCATTTCCTTTGGATACATTCCACCATCATTACTAGCTCCCTGCCCCCTCCTTTTCCCTCCTACCCCTCTCCCCTATCTAGAGTTCCTCTATTCCTCCCATGCTCCCTCTCCATACCCCACTAGGAGTCACTCACCTTATATCAGAGAAAATATTAACCATTGTTTTTTGGGGATTGGCTAACATCACTAAGCTTTACCTTCTCCAACTGCATCCATTTACATACAAATGCCATGATTTTATTCTCTTTTATTGCTGAGCAATATTCTATTGTGTATATATACAACATTTTTAATCCAATCATCTAATGAAAGGCAGATAGTTTTGTTCTACAGTTTAGCTATTATAAATTGTGCTGCTATAAACACTGGCTGTGTCCCTGTAGTATGCTGATTTTAATACCTTTGGGTATAGACTGAGGAGAGGAATAGCTGGGTCAAATGGTGGTTCCACTCCAAGTTTTTCAAGGAATCTTCAGACTGTTTTCCGTATTGGCTGCACCAATTTGCAGTTCCACCAGCAATGAATGAGTGTGCCTTTTCCCTCACAATCTCTCCAACATTTATTGTTGTTTGTATTCTTGATAACGGCCATTCTGACTGGAGTGAGATGGTATCTTAGAGTAGTTTTTATTTGCATTTCTTTAATTTCTAGAGGTGATGAACATTGTTTCATATATTTGTTGATTGATTGAATATCCTCTTCTGAGAAGTGTCTGTTCATGTCCCTTGCCCATTTATTGATTGTTTTTTTTTTGGTGTTTAGCTTTATGAGTTCTTTATATACTCTAGAGATTAGTGCTCTATCTGATGTATGAGGGGTAAAAATTTGCTCCCAAGATGTAGGCTCTCTATTCACCTCACAGATTGTTTCTTTTGCTGAGAAGAAACTTTTTAGTTTGAGAAGGATCTCCTTGTTTTGAGAGTCTGGGTTGAAAAATCTGCTGAGATCTGAATTAGTCTCCTCCTATATGTAATCTGGTTCTTCTCTCTTGTGGCCTTTACAATTCTATCCTTATTCTGTATGCTAGGTATTTTCATTATAGTATGTCTTGGTGTAGATGTGTTGTAATCTTGTACATTTGGTGTCCTGTAAACATCCTGTGATTGATTTTCCAATTCATTCTTCATGTTTGGAATTTTAAAAAAAATATTTATTTTTAAGTTGTAGTTGGACACAATACCTTTATTTCACTTATTTATGTTTATATGGTTCTGAGGATCAAAACCAAGGTTTGTGCATGTGAGGCAAGTGCTGTACCGTTGAGCCACCACCCCAGCCCTGAAAAAAAATTTTTTTATATTATTTCATTGTGCATTCCTTTGGTTTGAGTCTCTTTGCTTTCTTCTATTCTGATGAAGCATATATTTGGTCTTTTGATGCTATCCCATAATTATTAGATGTTCTATTCATGGTTTTTTACCATCTTCACTATGTGCTCAAATTTTTTAAAAATTAAGATTGTATATTTTGTGAAAGGGGAATCAAAAGAAGTTGGCTGTTAGCAGGAGAAAAATAAAGAGAGAGGTGACTCATACAAGGCTTCCTATTGCCTCTGCAACAGGATGGTGACTTTTAGCACACCTATTAGGGATACCTCTGGTGCAACCTGGCCCACAGGGATCTTAGTGACTGTCTTCCAGGTCGTGGTTGTTTTCCATAGACGGAAGCAACCATGTTCCTAGTTGGCGGTGGAAGTAGTGTCAAGATGATAGGTATCTTGATGTTAGGCTTCCAGGCCCCAGTTGGTGGCTCAATATGGAAATTGCCTCCAAATAAAGATAGCAGAGGTGGCAGTAGAGGTAACCCAAGATGGTGGTGGATGTATCCCAAGATGGAAGTAACCACTTTCCAGTGTGGTGCTAGAAGGACAGAATGTACCATAGAGCTTGGTGGCCTGTTGAGTCATGCCATACTATGCATCTTCTCCCATGGTGGAGATAACCATGAAGGGAGGGCTATGGCAGTGGCTGCAATGTCCCAAGATGGAGGTGGTTTGGGTGGAGCCACCCTTTGGTGGATAGGTATTCCTGTCTACATAGTGTTCCTCCTAAGCCACCCATTTTCAATAATTGAGTGTTAAATAATTTTTATGTCTATTTTTTAAAAATTATTTTAAATTTATATATGACAGTGGAATGCATTTCAATTCTCATTACACATATAGAGCACAATTTTTCATATCTCTGGTTGTATACATAGTATATTCACACCAATTCGTGTCTTCATACCTGTACTTTGGATAATAATGATCATCACATTTCACCATCATTAATAACCCCATGCCCCCTCTCTTCCCCTCTAACCCCTCTGCCATATCTAAAGTTTGTCTATTCCTCCCTATCCCTATCCCACTGTGAATCAGCCTCCTTATATCAAAGAAAACGCTCAGCATTTGGTTTTTGGGGATTGGCTAACTTCACTTAGCATTATCTTCTCTAACTCCATCCGTTTATCTGAAAATGCCATGATTTTATTCTCTTTTATTGCTAAGTAATATTCCATTGTGTATATATGCTACATTTTTTTTATCCATTCATCTACTGAAGGGAATCTAGTTTGGTTTCACAGTTTAGCTATTATAAATTGTACTGCTATAAACATGGATGTGGCTGTGTCCCTGTAGTATGATGTTTTTAAGTCCTTTGAGTATAGACTGAGGAGAGGAATAGCTGGGTCAAATGGTGATTTCATTCTTAATTTTCCAAGAAATCTCCATACTGCTTTCCATATTGGCTGCATAAATTTGCAGTCCCACCAGCGGTGTATGAGTGTAGCTTTTCCCCTACATCCTTGCCAACACTTATTGTTGTTTGTATGCAGAATAGCTGCCATTCTGACTGGAGTGAGATGAAATCTTAGAGTGGTTTTGATTTGCATTTCTTTAATTGCTAGTGATGATAGAAGAGCATTTTCATTAGAGGTCCTCTGAGAGTCATTTCAACAGAAACTATGTGGAAGGAAAAGCAGCAATAAAGCCTGCTTGCCTATTCAGCCAAATTTACATGGATTAGATCTATCATGTGGAATAAATAAAGACACTGTGTAGCAAAACAAGGCATGAGTTGTGAAGAATAATTTACTCAAATATAAGATCTCCTTTTGCTATTTAACTAATAACTACCTTGCAGAAATATATTATTAAGGATCAGAGGTGGGGATCAGAGACAAATACATCTATTATACATCCCTGCGTACACACTTTTACTTTAGGACATATCACAATGCAGGAAGCATATGTCCTTTTAAGCCACTCTTATTAATTTAGTGCTTCTCAATCAAGGACATCACCCCCCCAAGAAACATTTGGTAATATGGAAATGTTTTGGGCTGTCACAATGACACAAAGAAACAGGAGAGTGCACAAGGTAGCTTCCACAACAAGGAATTACCCAGCCCCAATGTCAGTGTTACCAAGGTTATACATTAAACTATGAGCTTCTCTGGGGAAAATTAGTCTTTTATATCACTTTATTCTTCAGACTACCCTACCCACTTGCCTCTAATTAGTATCTGTTAGAGGAATTAATAAAAGGATGGGTGAATGCAAGGATAGATAAATATGAATATGGAGGGATGATGAATAAATGGATAGATAAATAGGTGGAGGGAAAGTCCAACTGCAACTTAAAGGAAAAAATGTTTCTAAACATCTGCTAACTATTGCTAGGAACACTGGGAACCTACAATGACCAAACTTTATACAAATGCAAAATTGTGGAAGAATGAACATCTTTAAACAAAAAAATTCTCTAATTTGATTGACAAAAGTCAGAAATTTCCCAGATATCCAAGCAATAAATCTTGGGAATAACATGGTGATATCTGCAAGGTTTCAGATAACAAGAAATGACGAGTCACCTGAGCTGGTTCTAAAAGGGCATTTCAATCTTCTGTTCTCTAGCAAAAGACACACACACACACACACACACACACACACACACACACTTTGCTTTGACCATTATTTTTTATCCTTCTCTCTTCTTAACTAAATGCCATTGAAGTTACAAATTATAATTCATTAATATTTGCTTTCTAAATACCATCCCTTGTTTTATAAATTTACATGGATTTGATCAGCCTCCCAGAAGAGATTCTTACCATTTTAAAGATCATATTTGTAGAATATGAAGAAAATGAGTACCCTACCAGGAATGAAATGTATGAAAAGAATTTCAATCCAGTGCATATCAAAGGCATATCCAAATTACTTAAGACATACTACTTTAGAGCTCAACCCCCAACCCCTCTCTCTCTTTGCCATTCCTATGTTTTATATAATTCTGATAGTCCAAAACTTCTTCCCTGCTCCCAGCTAACTTTTTGGTTCCTTGTTTGAAGCTTATGTCCCCTTGCCTTTTTCTCTGTCAAAATAAAAATGTTATCAGGACCTCTCTCAATAAATCTTTATTCTACTTAAATTAAGCAACCAATTAATTTACCCCTTTCTTTCACTTTGCCTCTTGAGACTCTGTCAATGCTCCTGGATTTCTGAATCTGTTATTTTCACTGAACTTCATTTACATATACTTTGCATTGTGGTAGCCAAAATTAGAGAAGAATAAAAACACCTACTGTCCAACAAACATAGGTAAAAACAGAATGATTAATCCCCCACCCACTTAATACCACTGTAAGTGTTGTTTTTGTGTCACAGTTGAAAATGATTGCTTCATGAGTAAATAGGCATTCAGGAAAGGCAGGTTGCCTGTGAATCTCAAAAAAGACAGCTTACTTGTCAATCTTTCTCCAAAATTCTGTGTATACCATTTGGTTTTAGTTCTGTTAAAAGCCACAGGATACTAGACTGTAGTGAACTCTCACCTTTTCTGACAAGACAGAAATAAAACAAAGCGAGTATTCCTAACTTGCACTTCTATGGGTTATTAATTTTCTTTCATTCTTGTTGAAATGATTAAAAATGTAAAATAAATAAATCATTTACTAAATTATCTCTTGAACTCCCAAATGCACTGTTTATGTTAAAGATGTCACATTTGCTGACCCTGGGTCTCTTAGCTTTAGTATCACCCTTGAAACCAAGACACATTTTTACTATAAAGTGAGAGTCAAAGTTATTTATTTACTTTTTCCCCCAATCTATACTCCTTAGTATGATTTGTTCCTTCTTCTTGACATCGATACTTAGCTGACTGTAACCCAAAAGGTATTTGACATCTGAAATGGGAGATTTTATCACTAGACTATTTTTCTATAACTGAATTTAATTTATCAAGTCCAATTTTTTCTGTAGTTATCTTTATTTTCTGTCTTTGCACCTACCTGTTCCCAGACCACAGCATCTTCAAGTAATTAGGCTTCCTGAGTAGCTGAGCTTTTGGCTTGTGTGATTGCTATTATATAAAAACTAAAATAATCAAATAAAGTGCTTAATTATCAGCATTGGAGAATAATGACCAAGTACTTCTGCAGAAACCTAGATTTGCCAGTTTTTCTCATGTGGTCAGGGGAATTGTCCCTGGACCCCAATTTTTCTGGTCAGAATAACCAGAAGAAAAACCTTGTAATGAGTCACTGGAGAGGAAAAAAAACTGAAACTGGATATTTTTAAGGTATTGCCTTTTGCCACTGGGTTCAATCCCCAACACTAAAAAAAAAGTATCACTTTTGGCAATTATATCTGTCAATTATGACTTGCTCATTTGTTGCTTAAAATGAGTCCTATTGGGAAGGATGAACACATTGGTCAAATTCATGTGATTTCACTATGAACTTCATCATTATGTACCCATCATGCAAAAGAGGATATTTTACTTGAATTTATTTGGCATCAAAAAAAGTAGCCCACAATGTGAATCTATAAAGTGACGTCAAAATTCTTTTTTTAAAAATTCCATTATATTGCAAGTCTCTTAATAGCTAGGACTAGACATGGAGTTTATTTATTCAGCCCATTTTCTATGCATATGGTAGTCCCTGCCCAAGGAGCTTGGAGCCCCACAAGCAAAGTGTCTTAATCCATTTCTGGGTAATAGTTCCACTGAAGACATCATCCATGCAGTGGGTAGGAACACAGAAGCAAGAATCCTTAAATCTGCCTGTGAGGAAGTGGGCAGACCTCCCAGGGGAAGTAACACCTGAGTGGAGACTTAGGGTTGGAGACAGGAATGAGGGTGGCTGGATGAATTCCAAGAATAGTAAGAGCTTGCAGAATGAAGTATGGCAAGTTCAGCATGTCCGAGAAACTAAGTGGTTTAGCACTAACAGGACAGTAAGTGCAGGTGGAGAGTGTTAGGAGAGTTCTTACAAAATAACACACCTGATCTAGACTATTTGAATCAAACTCTCTGAAGGTGGGCTAAGACTCTCAATATTTTTAAAAAGTGCCTGAAGTAATGCCTCAGCCAGGGTAGAGGGGACTCACTATTATATAAAAACTAAAATAATCAAAAAAGTGCTTAATTATCAGCATTGGAGAATAATGACCAATGAGCTGCTACTCAGCTCTCAATCCTCTTTATAGTCCCATAGTCCCCCCTCCACACTACAGCAACCTGGTGACATTGAAACTGTGTTGCTCTCTGTGCCCTGAAGTGTGAAAGATTCTTAAAGGCAGGAATGTTGCCTTATTTTTCTCTTTCCAGTGCCTTGTGTATTTTTTGTCATATATTAGGCACTTTATAAATAATTGTTTAGTTGAGCAAAACTGAAATATGATGAATAAATTAATCCAAAACAAAAATGTAAAAAAAAGAATAAAAATAATCTTAAAATAAAATCATAAAAGATGATTAAAATAGAAGAAGTCATGATACAATGGTCTAAGAAACTATCAATTTTTAGAAAATATATTAAAAATAATGAACAATAAGCAAATAACTGAATTTTTATCACTGCCTATATTAAAACTGCTTCCCACAAAAAACTTCCCATGTCAACAAAGTAGGAGGAAACACTGATATCCTTCATTGTTTCTTCAAAGCTGCTCATTTTATGGCCCACAACCCCCTTTTTAAAAGCCTAGGAAACCAAAGAGAAAATGCTTTATGATGCAGGCATGGGATCTGGTAGCTCAGAGGTACTTTGCTCTTAAAGAAGTCTAAAACACAGCTAATTCAAACAGTGTAATCAAGCTTCATTTTATCTGGGAAAAAAGAGAACATATCTGGTACATTAGAGTTAAGAAAATCCCAACTTTAATATTAACTCATGATAACTTTGAAAACTCAAAATCCAGTTTAATGAATCACAGATTGACTTGATAGCAGCAAAGATCACTACTTTAAAAATTTAAATAATTTTTAATTGCACCCAGAGTATGCATCTCTTCTCATTTCAACATTCCAATATCACAAATAAAACCAAAGACCCTTTGACAATGACCCTTAATCTAGGCCCCCTTCCTTCATCTCTAGGATAAAAACAGATGGTCACATTTTTCCAAAAAAATCTATCAGTCAGTTCCTTGTAAGTGGTGGGGCATGTTGGTGGACTAATGAGTTCCATGTGTTGAAACCTCATTATTATAACTCATTTGCTATAATATGTGTCCCTTATTCAGACACAATGTTGCATAGATATCACATGAATTGAAAAGTTTTTCTATAATATAAATCCACAGATGATTAGACTGAGAGAAGTGTTGAGTATTTATCACTCAGGGTTTTATCAAAGAAATAGTATCACTACAGTGTTATAGAATAAGGTACAACTTATTGGGATTAGGCTTTGTGCAATGGTGGAAACCATTAAGCAGTCCATATAGGTCTGGTACCACTGAACCTCATGCCAGCCTGAGGCCAGGGATGCCAATATTGTAGAAGATGTGCCATCCTTAAAGACCAGGATGTTGAGATGTCCATTTCAGTTCTCAAGAACATAACAAAGCCAAGTGAGTAGAGTGTCTGGGGCAGAATGAGTAGGTAAATGTTATCTTGAAGGATACTTTCTCTTATGCAAACTGACAACTAGGAACAGCTACTGTAAAAAGTTGCTTTTACATGTACACCAGGAGGGTTGCTTCGTGGGTTGCTGGTCATACAAGTAAACTAAGCAAACTAGTGCTGGTGATGTCACTGCTTCTGTAACCTATCGTATAAAACCCCTCTCCAAGTGTGACAGGTGTGGAACTGAAGGTATTGCAGAAAGGATATGTGTTACTCATCTAGCCAGACAACGCTGAATAAAATGCTGTGAGGCAGACAAGGTACTTCCTGACAAACTCCATAAGGGACAGAGGTGCTATGTGTTCAGTCTATCACCACTGAACCTTCCCTGTGAGCATTTTCTCAATAAAACTTATGACTCATATACTGTCTCTAGGTTTTTTTGTTTTGTTTTGTTTTGGTCTCTCAATAACCTATCTCACTGGCCCAAGTGTACTTTGGCCTGACAGAAGGACAAATGGACATGAAGCAGAGACCAAAGTTAAACCAGTAGTTTCTTAGGAACTTTCTAAGTTGCTGAGGCTGGCTTTGAACCCTGTATCCTCTTGCCTCAGCCTCTGGAGCTGCTGAGATTATAGGCGTACACCATCGTGCCTAAGTCAATACTTGCAATTTTAATAATGCAGGTAACTGTGTAACCTGGGACTTTCATCATAATCATGTCCTTGAATCTGGCTCAGGATTTGGAGGAACTGCAGGGAGAGAGCCAGTAGGAGGTAGGAACTGCAGACCTAGGTGCTGTCCCCACACCATAGAGTGAGCCAGCATACCAGAAGCAACATGGGAGAAGTACACCCATCTTCATACCAAGGTGAATGTTTCATCAATTCTACATCCAAAAACCACACAAACTTTCCATGTGGTGAAATTCAGACAGAAATATACTAAGCAAAATGAGAGATAAGGAAGTAGGATAAAAATGGTAATGAAAATTGAATTAGCATAATGCTAATCAAGAAAAGTCATGATGTTTTCTTAGTTCCTTATTAAAATAGCTCACACAACTTTGACCTTTCTATCAAAACACCATGCAGCCATTAGACTAGGTGAGTGCTCTTGAGAGTCTAACCTCCTTGCACAGCCTTGCAGAGTACCAAGAAGGAGTAGAGTGTTTGCAAATTGCAAGAAAGCAAAAGAAACCCATTTTAATGTCCTCTCTTTGAATACAGCCAGAAATTCCTGTATGTGGGGAATATTACTGTTTTTAAAATAAAAAAAAGTGAGAAATTTTTCCCTGTTCTAAAGGCTTTAAAGTAGCCTGCCCTCTTCCATATGTCCACAAATTTACTTTATTTAAATATTATTCCTTAGGAATTAAGGTTCAGGATTATTATAATCTATGCCTTTCAAATACTTTTCTATGTGATTTCTTCTGTTTTCAGAAGAGGTTTTTCCCTTCCTTCTAATTAGAAGACAAAATGGCCTCAATGTCAGCATGCATAAACAAATCAGAGTAGGCAAAGAAAGGCTTATCTCTGAGTTTTTTCATCGACAAGGAATGTGTGTGTTCAGAGAAGATTATTCTAAATACAATCATTTAAGAGATATTTCGGTAGCTCACTAACTGTCTGCATATTCTCCTCATTGCCACCTTCATTTCTTGGTTCCGTAGTGTGTAGATGACAGGATTTAGAAAAGGAGTCAGAACTGCATCAAACAAGGCCAGGAACTTATCCAGGTGTGTGGAGGGAGATGGCCATGTGTAGAAGAATATCAAAGGACCAAAGAACAAGACCACCACAGTGATGTGAGCTGACAGTGTGGACAGAGCCTTGGAGGAACCAGAAGAAGAGTGTTTCTGAACAGTGAGAATGATGACAACATAGGAAATGATCAGTGTGAAGAAGGAGCCTACAGAGATAAAACCACTGTTGGCTGTGACCATGAATTCCAGTCGGTAGGTGTCTGTGCAGGCAAGTCTGATGAGCTGAGGGAGGTCACAGTAAAAGCTGTCCAACACATTAGGGCCACAGAAGGGCAACTTTACGACAAAAGCCAATTGAACCAGCGAGTGCATAAGGCCAACCACCCAGGCAGCCACTAAAAAGAAGATGCACATCCTTGTGCTCATGATGGTCAGGTAGTGCAGAGGCTTACATATGGCCACATATCTGTCAAAGGCCATGGCTATGAGCAGCACCATCTCCACACCACCAATGAGATGGATGAAGAAGATCTGGGTGATGCAGCCTCTAAAGGAGATAACTTTGTGCTTCCTGAAGAGGTCATAAATCATCTTTGGAGAAGTAACAGAAGACACACCCAGGTCAATGAAGGAGAGGTTGGCCAACAGAAAGTACATGGGAGAGTGTAAGTGAGGCTCAGAAGACACCGTGAACACAATGAGGGAGTTTCCCATGATGCTTGCCACATAAAACATGGAGGAGAAAACAAATAGGAGTAGTTGGATACCCCAGGAGTTGGTGAGTCCCAGGAACATGAACTCCGACACCACAGAGTGATTTGTTCCATCCATTGGCTTTGTAGGAGGTGCTGCCTGAAGGAGGAAAAACAGGAGAAAATGCAAATTATGACAACTCTATGAATAGACCAGGAGGGGATAAGTCTAAGTTATAAAAACCTAGTTTTCATTTAGCATTAAACCAATCTAAATGTCAATTAGTATATGAACAAAGGCTTAAACATCACTAACATATCGGGGAAGTATAAACTAAAATTGCAATGAAATATCAATTTACACTTGTTAAAAGTGTTATTATTATAGAGACAAAATATAACAAGTTTGGGGTGGATGTCAAGTAAGTACACTGTTGGTTGGACTATAAGTTAGCATTGCCATTAGGAATAGTACAGCAATTCATTAAAAAAAATTAAACATAGTGGCTGGGTATGCAACTCAGTGGTAGAGCACTTGCTTAGCATATAGAAGGCCATGGATTATATCTCCAGTATCACAAGAAAAAATATTACAGTAGAACTTCCATATAATCCACAATTCCACTTGTAGGCATATATCTGAAGGTTAGTGACATTATTATACCAAAAGACATCTTCCCATTTTCATTATCACCTTATTTCCAATATTCTGGGAGAGTGCAATATATGGAAATAGCCTAACGTGTCCATTGACAGTTGTGTCGATCACACACACACACACACACACACACACACAGTCACACACTCAAACTCTTCACCTTATAAAAGGATATTCTGTGTTTTGTGGCAATAGGAATGAGAATGGAAGTTATTGTGCCAAGGAAATTAAGGAGACTTGGAAAGAAAATTACTGAAAGGTTTCACTTATATGTATAATATAAAAGAAGTCACATTCATAGAAGCAGAGATTATTATGGTGGGCCAGAGGTGAATGGGGTGTGGTGGGGAGATGTAATGGGAAGATATTCATCAAATATTCAGTTTGGAACCTTAGTTGTGAATATCTGTAATATGGTATGGTGACTATGGTTTATAATAAATGTGTACTGCATCCTTGAGTATTCCTAAGAAGTAGATCTTGAATGTTCTTCTCATCACTAATACGCATAGCTTGATTCAATCATTTTACAATGTGTATACACATATCAAAATCTAACAGTGTTCACCATAAATATATTTAAAATTTATTCTCAATTGTACCTTAGTGAAACTGAAAGGGGGAATCCACTTATTATGCCCACAGATTTTGAAATTGTGACCACACAGAGAAGTTGGTGGCTGTCTTAAAGATTGTTCTGTTCCATGAATTTAATATCCTTCTGCTTTGTCCAGAGAAGTTGCAGTGTTGTTCCTCGTGAGATATAGAAGGTTGATCAATATGGAAAATTGTGACTCAACCCCAAGTTCTTTCAATTTTTCCTTCAAAACACATAGCCTGGTTCAGTCAGAGAAAACTATTCACCTTTTCTCAACTCATGCCTCCACCAAGACCACAAGATTATTCTGATAAATGAGCACTTCCTTCCTACTCCCCACCTCTGGAAAACATTCATCTTCAAAGTTTATGAAATGTGTACCGTAGCTAGAAGGTCTTACTTTATGTTATTTTGATTCTCTGATACAATGAAAAAGTGGTCTACAGAGAGATGCAGGTCAATTACCAGTTTGCATCACCTTAGCAACTGAAATGATGAGTAAGTGTGAGAAGTTTCTCCAACAATTTGACATTATAATGAAAAATAAATGTCTAAATTTTTAATCTACTTAAGTATCAGTTCATGCAGCACTGGGGGAGAAAAATAAGATAATGTGGAATCACTGCCCGAGTAGCACAGGATCTGAAAGCTTAAACCTATAAAGTTCCTGTGGTGTAGTAGTAAACAACATTTTGTTAAAACATCTGTGAAAGGACTGAAGACAGTACATTGTAGTTTTGACTGCATTTAGGGAAGCAACATAGTAGAACAAAAATGGACTTTGGATTCAGAAAACCAAAATGTATACTATAGTTTAGCTACTGACAAGCTAATATTGGGCAAGGTAATTAAACGTTTACTCCATAGTTTATTTATCAGATGAACAAAATTAAATACTGACTTCTTACAGTAAGTTGTAGGGATAAAATAATTAAAGATTGTAATCATGCATTCCGGATGTTTGTATTCCATATGTAGATATTCAGTAAATATTAGTATTACTTTCCTTTCTTTCACTTTTTAACCTAAAAGTCATCAATATCCTCAGGGAACCTCCTGAAGGAGCACTTTTCAAATCATTTTCTCATATAAATCAGCTGTCCTTGAAATAATTTTTCTTAAATGCTTTAATTAGGTTCATTTGAACTAATTATATATCCATGATGCAAAATCAAGAACTCTTTACCCTGTGTTGCCATGGATTCCTTTTTCTCTTATATAAAATTTAGAAATCCTCCAAATCAGATGCCCAGACATTTAATTTTTATAAATGAAGGAGATATTTGGTAAAATGGGGTTCCAAATACAGAGTCATCAAGTTAAATGGGGCCTATAGAAAATATAGGTCTCATCTACACCTTTATCCATGTGTGTTTCCTCTGTCCTGTAGAAATATTCCAAGTTGATGATTTCCCTCAGCTTAAACTTACTGTGTTTTTACTCTACAACGTGTCACAAAACATTCTTTATACCCAAGTAAAATCTAACCCCTTCTAATTTGAGAACATCTCTACTCCTACTTATTACTATGGGAACATATCCTTTTAAAATAAATGCCTGTTTAGTTAAATGAGACAAAGTCACCCTGTAGCTTTCGTTTGCAAAACTCAAAGATATACAATTTTCCCTTTAAGAACACTTTGTAAACTCTTCTCCATTCTTCTTACAATTCAGAGATTAAACTGATATAAACACTCTGATTATAAACTATGGGGAAAACACAAATATAGTAACTCTTGGTATTTTAAAATATTATTTAACTTTGAAATTTTTGTCATCTGCAGGCTTTCTCTTCATGCTATTGATTGCACATTACAAAATTACATTACCTTGGAAATTATTCAGCTTTGGGTCATTGGTCTCCATGTCAAATTTTTATTTCTATTCAGGTGTCTACAAGACTCTTCCATCTGGCAAACTTGATAAGTTCCTAGTAAATTTGCTACTATTTTATAGATGATCAATTTATTCCCATCTGTTGAAAAGCCAATGGAGAGAAAATATATAACTTTTTTTGTTGTTTTTAATTTTTCATGAGTCATTTTTTTTGCCTATCACCAAGTTGCAGAAGATGAGATCATGAATAGAATCATCACTTACAACAGAATGATTAATTGCAACCTATGAAGAATCCAAAATATTATAAAACTGAGGCTTTTTCTAATGTTGTTCACATTTTCCTAGGCAAAATGTTGTTCAGTTCTAGGTAAAAGTAAGTTAGCCTTTTCTAGCCTATGTCTGTAGGCTTTTTCACAATGATTCTCCTGTGTTATTCAATTCCTTCTCCAGGAAACTTTCTATTTCACTTTAGGATACACTCATGCCGTTTAGGATCTGATTCGAGTTCATAGCAATTCCAAGAACAGCATCATGTCTCAAACTAAAGCCATGCTTCCTATTTTTAAATTTATTCCCCAAAATCAATTTTACCTATATAAAGAGAAGAGCATCTTCCGGGACTCAGATTTTCTTGTGCTCTCTAATGTAAAGGTCCATATCATATCCTGCAATAGGAAGATATGAAGCTAATTTTATATACCACAGAAGCATTGACCAAATGATACTGCAAAAACATGATACCTCATAGTTTAGGGACTTTTTCTCTAGGGAAAATTTTCAGCATGTTTGTGCTATTTTGTTGCACACTTGGTAATTATACATCACAATTCCAATAAATAGGTAAATATTAACTTAAAATTTAATATAAACACATCAATTCTAAAAAATGAGAGAATGCTACATTTTTAGAATATTATTAAGACTACATATTTATACATTAATATATCATGTAATTAAGTATGTGCAAATGGATTTAGCCCTACAGAAGTTCAGTCAATAAAGCTTAAAAGTGAATAAAACAACTAAAAAATCTGTTGATTGATTTTTTTATTAGTTGCTCATGACAATACAATGATCTTGAAATATCATACATTTGAATCAAATGGGGTATAATTTCTCATTTTTCCAAGTGTACAGGTTGCAGAATCACATTGGGGAGTAGAGGGGAAGGGGGCATAGGAAGGGCAGCAGAATAAAATAGACACTAGTATTGCTGTATGTATATACGTGGCCATATAACCAATGTGATTGATTTTTAAGTCAGTTATGTTACACCTATAAAGTTAAATTCTGTGCAGGCACTAAAAAACAAGTTCAATTTTGTGTGGTTAAATACAACCACAACACACTGTTAACAAAGTGGATAGTAAAATAGTATGTAGTATGTTGTACTTATATTCTTATAGGAAGCTGGACAAGTGTGCAATAATTCTTTCAGTGCATGTATGAATATGTAGTAAGAAATCCACCACTCTGTACAACTGTAATGCATTAATTTAAAAAAAATGTGAAGGAAAAAAAGAAGTGAAAACTTTCCAGAATAGAGGGAAAGTTTTCAAATAAAAAACGTTGAATGAGTACCTGTGGTAAATGTGGTTTATATCACAATGGAAGATTACTCAGCCATAAACAAGAATGAGATTATGTCCCATGATTTTTCTTCTTTTGGATAAATACCAACCAAATTCCTTAATAAAATAGACCTCCATGAAACTGTTTGTGCCGCAGTCTTGACTGGGCACAAGATCACGAGCCACTCACAGCTTTGTAGATTCAAACAGCAATTCTTTATTCCCGAACTCACACGGGCCTCTACACACGTTCTGGGGAAATCTAAAATCTGCCCGCACAATTCACGTCCCAAATACTTTCTGAATTCCACGAGAACTCAACGGGAACTCAGGCAGCAGGAACGCCCTATTCCCAGCAGCAATAACCTTAAACCTGGAACTTCCTTAAATCCAGATTGTCTTAAACCAGGAACGCCCTAAACCCAAGGACCAGGATACTTCCTCAAACCTGCAGGATACACCTTAAACCTGGATCCACCCTCGTCCTTGAGCAGGGTCACCTTTCTCAAACACATATGCAAGGTCACAGCGGATTTCCAAGGCAAGTCCATTTAACATGGGGTACGCTGGCAAGGAAATTTCGATGCGTCATTCC
Organism: Urocitellus parryii; assembly: GCF_045843805.1. NCBI lineage: Eukaryota > Metazoa > Chordata > Mammalia > Rodentia > Sciuridae > Urocitellus > Urocitellus parryii. The sequence continues at coordinate 100,624,091 of NC_135541.1, forward strand.
TACTTGGCAATGGCCCTCAGCAGTTTGAAATTCAGTTCTGGTTTTTTTTTTTTTTTTTGGTCTTGGGTTCATATTGGCTATATATAACATTAGGACTCACTTTGACACAATTATATATCTGTGGAACATAATTTGCTCCAATTCAGTCTTCAATACTTGTCATTACGCTCCTTTCATCCATCCTCCACTCTTTATCTTTTACTCTATTGATCTTTCTGCTATTTACTTACATTTATTTTTTAAATTAGTTTCTTATGGATATATAAATATACATAATGGTGAGATTCACTGTGGAATATTCATGTAGGTACATAGGAAAGTTAGGCCAGATTCATTCCACTCTTCTTCCCTTATCCTGTCCCTCCTCCCCTCAATCCCCTTCTACTTCCCTGATCTTTCTTTTATTTTAAGAAAACATTTGACTTTTGACTCTCTGGGTGTGGCATATTTCACGGAGCATAATAGTTTCCACTTCCATCTATTTACCAGCAAATGACATAATCTCATTCTTGTTTATGGCTTGTTTATAATCCACCATTGTGTATATATACCACATTTTCTTTATCCATTCATCTGTTGCAGGGTATCTAGGTTGATTCAATAGTTTGGCTATTGTGTATTGTGCTGGTATAAACATTGATGTGTCTGTATCACCTTAGTGTGCTGATTTTAAATTCTTTGGGTATATGCTGAGGAATGGGATAGCTGGGTCAAATGGTGATTCCATTCTAGGTTTTCTAAGGAAGCTCCATATTGCTTTCCACAATGGTTGCACCAATTTGCAGTCCCACTAGCAATGTATGAGTGTACTTTTTCCCCCACTTTCTTGCCAACATTTATTGTTACTTGTATTCCTGATAATTCCTGAGTGACTTGGAATTTCAGTACAGTTTTAATTTGCATTTCTCTAATTTCTAGAGATGTTGAACTGTTTTTATATATTTTTAACCATGATCTTTGTTCTTTTGGATGACTACCAACCAAATACCTTAATAAGATTCCTAAAACTCAATAAATAAAACCAAGAATCAATGAGTGGGATGGTGTAAATTAAAATTCGGAAGAGCAAAGGAATCAAGAGCATGAAAAGAGAGCCTAGAGAATGGGAGAAAATCTTTGCCAGCTACTCTTCTGACAGGGGTTTAATATTCAGAATATATAAAGAACTAAAAGAAAAAAATGCCCAAATAACCCAGCCCATAAATGGGCAAATGAACTAAACAGATGTTTTTCAAAAGAAGAAACACAAATGACCATCAAATATATGAGAAAATGTTAAGCATCCTTAGCAATCAGGGAAATCCAAATCTAAACTATACTGAATTCATCTCAGTCTAGTTACAATGCGAATCATTAAGAATGCAATAATAAGTGCTGGCAAGGATATGGGGAAGAGGCAAACTAACTTGCATTGTTGGTGGGACTGCAAATCAGTACAACCACTCAGGAAAGCATTATGGAGGTTTCTCAAGAGATTAGGAATGGAATCACCCTATGACCCAGCTATCCCATCCCTTATATGTTCATTTCTGATTCTGTTCTGTCATCTGCAAGTGTAAGACTATTCCAGCAGCAGTTAAGCCCAGAGTGAGGAAAAGGAGAAAGATGGGTTACCAAACAAAGAATTTACTTCTCTAAATGGGGGAAGAAAAGGCACTAAGGCACTATAAACATTTATGTACCAACCTTTTCTTGAAAAATTTCATCAAAATAGGTAGTAGTAAAATACCACCTTAGAGTTTGTTTGCTTGTTTGTTTGTTTGTTTTACTGGGATTTGAACCAAGGACAATTAACCATCGAGTCACATTCCCAGCCCTTTTTATTGAGACAGGTCACTAAGTTTCTTAGGGCTTCATTAAACCACAGACTGGTTTTGAACTCACCAACCTCCTGCCTCAGTCTCCAGAGTCACAGGGATTATAAGCATTCCTCACCAAGCCTGGCTCCACCTGAGAGTTTTGATAATAGTCATTCCAACCGGAAAAGTTAGATATCTCATTGTGGTTTTAATTTGCATTTAAATGATTAGTTGATGTTGAACATTTTTTATGTATCTGTCTTCTATTTTATGTCTTTTATGAAAAAATATCTATTTAAATTTATCACCCACTTAAAAATTGTTTTTATTATTTTATTTGGTTTCAAAAATTTTGGCTCATCATCTCACAGTGAAGTAAACTAGAACAAAAATTAGAAACACCAATTTCCAAAATTAAAGAATCTTGCAAAGTTCTAATTTTCTAAGTATTATTCTAGCTTTCATCTAGTGAAGATTAATGAAAACTCCTTTGCACTTTTCTCTGTTTAAAAAAAACCCTAAAATGTTTTCAATTGAAAAATAAATTACAAATATTTGTGTGGTAAGATGTGATAATTCCATACATGTATACAATTTGTAAAGATCACATCAGGGTAATTAGCATTTCACATACTTAGCATCATGCCCTTCAGTCATTTGGGGCAAATGAGATTTTATTCTTATGCATGTCTGAATTACATTTTATATATTCATCAACTGATGGGCTTGGTTTTTTCTTGCTTTCTAGTTGCTTGAGTTGCATCACTAGGTTGCTTATTTGAAAAATAATTTTTTGTGTGGGCCTTTATTGCTATGAAAATCCTTTGTATTAGCACTACCATTGCTGTATCCTACAAATTTTAGTATGATGAATTTCCAGTTTCATTTGTTTTTAGAAGTTTTTAAATTTACCTTTGATTTCTTTGATGACTCACAGTTTGTTCAAGTGTGTTGTTTGATTTGTGTGTTTTGTAAAATTTCTGTAGTTTCTTTTTTGGGGGGTTGATTTATAGTTTTATTCTATTGTGGTCAGAAAAGTTACATGGTCTGATTTCATTTTTTTTTATTTATTGATACTTGTTTTATGACCTAAGACATGGTATAATCTAGAGAATGTTTCATGGTGATGAAAAGAATGTAGACAGGTGAAGTGGCACATGGCTGTAATCCTAGCAACTCCGAAGACTGAGGCAAGAGGATCCCAAGTTCAAGGCCAGCCTGGGCAATTTAGCAAGACCTTGTCTCAAAAGAAAACATAAATAGGGTGGTGGGTGTAACTCCTGGTAGAGTGCCCCTGGGTTTTATCCCCAGTGCTTAAAAAGAAATAATGTATATTCTTCTGCTATTGGATAAAATGTAGTGTAAATGTTGGCTAGGTCCATTAGATCTATAGTACAGTGTTTAAGTTCTTCATTATTATTGTATTGGATTTCTTAACTCTAATGGTATTTGTTGTATAAAATTGTGTGCTCCAGCATTAGGTACATGCACATTTTCAATCATTGCTTCTTCTTGATGAATTGATATTTTTATCAGTATTTAATGATTGTCTTTGTCTCTTTTTATAGTTTTTGACTTAATATCTACTTTATTTGATATAAGCATAGCTGCTCCTGCTCACTTCTTTTCTTTTCCCACATAATGTCTTTTTCTATCCTTTTACTTTCAGTTCGTGTTTCTTTACTGGTAAAACAAGTTTATTGTAGGCAGCATAATGCTTTTTTTGTTTTTAACCCACTCAACCAGTCTGTTTCTTTTAATTAAGAAATTTAGCTCATCTACATCCAAGGTTATTACTGATGAAGAAGGACATACTCCTGTCATTTTGTTCAATTTTATTTTTTTATTAGAATATGATTTGTTCTTTTCTTCCTCTTTTGTTCCTCTTTGTGCTTTGGTGGTTTACTGCATTGATAAAGTTCCATCCTTTTATGTTTCTCTCTTTTACATCTATTTTAGTAGGATTTATACTTTGATATGTTTTCATGACAGTAGTTATCTTTTTCACTTCTGAATGTAGGAAGAATCTTTTGTTTGACTGGCGGTGATAAAATCCCTCAGTGTTTGTTTTTCTTGTAACATCTTTATTTTTCTTTAATTTCTGAAAGGCTTTGTTGGATACCATATTCTTTTTTTTTGGGGGGGGGGTTATTTTTTAATAAATATTTTTAATTGATTTTTAAAAAATAAATTGCATCAGAATTCATTACAATTCTTATTACACATATACAGTATTCTTGGTTGGAAGTTATTTTATTTCAGAACATGAAATATGACATTCTATGCCTTTTTGATATATAAGATTTCAGCTATGAAATCTGTCATTTAAAAAAATTAAATTGATTTTTAAAAAATAAATGACAGCAGAATGCATTACAATTCTTATCACACATATTCAGCACAATTTTTCATAGGTTGTATATAATGTATGTTCACACCATTCATGTCTTCATACATATACTTTGGATAATGATGACCACCATCCTTCCTTCCCCTCCCACCCCTCTGCCCTATCTGGAGTTCGTCTATTCCTCCCATGTTTCCCACCTCCCTACCCCACTATGAGTCAGCCTCCTTATATCAGAGAAAACATTTGCCATTTGTGTTTTTGGGATTGACTAACTTCACTTAGAATTGTCTTCTTCAACATCATCCATTTACCTGAAAATGCCATAATTGTATTCTTTTTTATTGCTGAGTAATTTTTGATTATGTATATATGCCACATTTTTTATCCATTCATCTATTGAAGGGCATCTGGTTTGGTTCCATAGTTTATCTATTGAGAATTGAGCTGCTATAAACATTGAGGTGGCTGTGTCCCTGTGATATGCTGTTTTTAAGTCCTTTGAGTATAGACCAAAGAGAGGGATAGCTGGGTCAAATGGTGGTTCCATTCCAAGTTTTCCAAGGAATTTCCATATTGTTTTCCTTATTGGCTGACCAATTTGCAGTCCCACCGGCAATGTATGAGTGTACCTTTTCCCCTGCATCCTCAACAACACTTATTGTTGTTTGTCTTCATAATAGCTGCCATTCTGACTGGAGTGAGATGATATCTTAAAGTGGTTTTCATTTGCATTTCTCTAATTGCTAGAGATGATGAACATTTTTTCAAATATTTGTTGATTGATTGTATATCCTCTACTGAGAAGTGTCTGTTCATGTCCTTGGCCCATTTATTGATTGGGTTATTTTTTTTTTTGGTGCTTAGCTTTTTGAGTTCTTTATGTACTCTAGAGATTAGTACTCTATCTGATGTGTGAGGAGTAAAAATTTGCTCCCAGGATGTAGGCTCTCTGTTCACCTCACAGATTGTTTCTTTTACTGAGAAGAAACTTTTTAATTTGAGTCCATCCCATTTATTGATTTTTGGTTTTAATTCTTTAATATAGGAGTATTATTAAGGAAGTTGGGGCCTAATCTCACATGATGAAGGTTAGGGCCTAATTTTTCTTCTATTAGATGCAGGGTCTTTGGTTGTATTCCTAAGTTCTTGTTCCACTTGGAGTTGAGTTTTATGCATGGTAAGAGATAGGGATTTAATTTCATTTGGTTGCATATGGATTTCCAGTTTTCCCAGCACCATTTGTTGAAGAGGTATCTTTTCTCCAATGCATGTTTTTGGCATCTTTGTCTAAGATAAGATAATTGTTATTTGTGGGTTAGTCTCTGTGTCCTCTGTTCTGTATCATTGGTCTACCAGTCTGTTTTGGTGCCAATAAGATGCTGTTTTTGTTACTATTGCTCTGTAGTACAGTTTAAGATCTGGTAGATAGTGATGCCACCTCTTCACTCTTCCTGCTTAGGATTGCTTAGCTATTCTGGGTCTCTTATTTTTTCAGATGATTTTCATGATTGCTTTTTCTATTTCTTTGAGGAATGACATTGGGATTTTGATCAGAATTGCTTTAAATCTATATAGTGCTTTTGGTAATATGGTCATTTTGATAATATTAATTCTGCCTATCCAAGAGCAAGGTAGACCTTTCCATCTTCTAGGGTATTTTTTGATTTCTTTCTTTAGGCTTCTGTAGTTTTCATTGTATATATTTTTTGCCTCTTTCATTAAGTTGATTCCCAAGTATTTTATTCATTTTTTTTAGGATATTGTAAATGGGGTAGTTTTTCTCATTTCCCTCTCAGAGGCTTTGTCACTGATATACAGAAATGCCTTTGACTTATTGGTGTTGGTTTTCTATTCTCTACTCTGCTGAATTCATTTACTAGTTCTAGAAGTTTTCTGGTGGTGCTTTTTGAGTCTTCTTGGTGTTAGAATCATATTGTCAGCAAATAGTACTAATTTAAATTCTTCAATTCTTCTTTTCCTGTATGTATCCCTTTAATTTCTTTTGTCTGTCTGATTGCTCTGGCCAGTGTTTCAAGAAATATGTTAAATAGAAGTGGTGAAAGAGGGCATACCTGTTTTGTTTTGGGAAATCTGTCCTTTTTAATGGGGGTTTCCTTAAATGTGATTTTGCCACTTTTCCTTCTTTGTCTTGCAGTTTTGACAGTTTGACTATCATATGTTGTGGCTCTTTTCAGGATCTTTCCCATTCTATCTATTTGAGTCCTATGTACTTCCTGTACCTGAATGTCTGTATTTTTTCCCAAGATTAGGACAGTTAGAATTCTACTATTTTCCATTTTATTCATTCAAGTGCCCTCCAAGTTCAAAGATGTGTTTGTTTAATAATTTCCCAGAGCTTTTGAGGTTGGTCTCTCTCTCTCTCTCTCTCTTTTATCTCTCTTTATTTTCTTCTTCCCTCCCCACTTTGACTAAATGAAATATTTCAAAGGCCTGTCTTTAAGTCGCAAATATAATCTTTTGTTAAAGTTTTAGACTACATTTTTTATTTGATTTCTTCTTCTTTTCAAGATTTCTGCTTTTTTCTTTTTGAAGAGCTCTGTTGTGCCACTGAATTACTCACTCATACCTTAAATTGTGTTCCTAATTCCTTTCAATTGTCTGTTTTCCTATTTCACTCAGTTTCCTTATAATCATTTTTTGAATTTGATTAGTTTTATATTAATAATATTTTCTTGGAGGTATGTTGCTAGAGAGGTGTTTCTTTGATAGTATCACATTATCTTGTTTTGTCATATTTTGGGGGATCCTATATTGAGATTTTCACATTTGGTGGATAATTGTTTGTAGCTCTTTCATAATTTTTTTTTGTAGTAAATGATTTTCTCCTGAAGATGTGTCTTTGGGTATTGGTTTGGTGTGCTACAATGGTTTGATACCAGTACAGCTCCTTAATATTGTCTCCCTATAGCCTTTTCAGCTATAATCAATGAATTGTGGTGTAGTACTTATAATGGCATGGTGAGAGAGCTCTCCTGTTTTCAGGGATAAGAGGGGGAAGTGAGTAGTCCAGTGGTCCAGGCATGTGTGGTGCACCCAATACCAGGAGTGTGGTGACCACTTTGTGGCCATCCCAGAAATGTTGGCACTGGAAATGTGAAGCATAGTGGGTGTTTTCCCACTAGTGGTGGAAGAAAAGTATTTATTATATGTTGTACAAAATATGTATTATTATATTTAACCAGTATTCAAATGCTACTACCTATTAACAGTAAATTATGAACATGGGTTTTAAACTTCCAAACAGCATAATTAAATGTTGAGAAACTATTTTGAAATGTTTATGTAATGGCAATGACTCTGAGGATAATATTGATGAGGATAATATTAATATTGCTATGATAGTTTCTGAGCTCATTTATATAAGTAGATGATAAATGATTTAGAATTTATTAAATGTATGTTACATGACATCAGTGAGTTTGGACTTTAAGGATTATTCTGGAATAGGGGGAAATCACATTTAATCAATGCTATAACATTACAGAATAAGACCTTTGTATTTAGCAGTGGTTTGGGTGTCTGACCATGGAGTGCATTCATAGGTTCATAGGTGGCCCAGCCAAGTACATGGCACAGGCCAACTAGGGAATCATGTTGGGCTGATAAGGGCAGCAGTTTGGACCAACTATATGGCTTGACTGGAATATGGCAGTAGCTCAGGCCCAGCTGCACATGGGGTCAGTCATAGTCAGCAGAGTGGCTCCACCCCGCTATGTCTCCTGCACTGCTATAGCCTGGGCTCTATGGGTTGCAGAAGAGACAATATAAGTTCCTTTTCTAGAACAGAGCTATGGTGCATACTTCAGGATACTCCCCTAACTGGGCTTTAGTCCTAGGGTTGCCAGCATCTGCAGTGAGGTTGTAAGTGTCCACAAATATGAGGCCCAATGGGACTCTCCCATTCATCCTTGCCCCTGCAGTGGGGAATCCTTCTGGCCAGTGAATTGTGTTCATGGTTGCTGGTGTACTTTATTCTACTCTCTCAGTTCTCCATGAATTGCAGGATTATTATCTTGCCCTTGATGACCTCCACAGAATGTCTCAATTTCATACTTCTTAAATTTGTTCCTTCATTCATTCCTTTTCTCTTACTCATTGCTCTCTTTGCTTTTCTCGTCTCTCTTTCCCATTTTAAACTCTTTTTAAAAAGCTCTGTGTCTTGGTCTTCTTCTATTTTTTGTACATTATTTTTTAATATTTATTCTTTAGTTGTAGTTGGACACAATACCTTTATTTTATTTATTTATTTTTATGTGGTGCTGAGGCGTAAACCCAGGGCCTTGCACAAGCTAGGCAAGCATTCTACTGCTGAGCCACAACCCCAGCCCTGTACATTATTTTTAATAGATGGTACAGGGAGAGCTGAGAGGCAACAAATAATTTCAAGTTATATTCATCCCAGCATTGCCAACCTCAGAGAAAGAGGTCAGTTTCCTAGCCTCCAGGTTAAAACCTAATGAAAGGATTCTAATTGGCATTGATTTTGTTCTTTAATGGGTCAGGTCTGGATCTCATTATCAATTTTGTGGGGAGGGGCCAAGGTCAAGTGGTTGATAGCCCATAAATTAGAAAGAATTTGAGGAGGGTAATTTCCCAAGTAAAGGAAGTGGGGTATAACCATCAGTGACAGGGGAAAAATGATTAAAGACAGGCAAAAAATAGTCACATATTTTTACTTGAAATACAAATTAATATTCTTGGATGAAGTATCACCCTTCACAGATGAAATATTAGTGCTCCTCGTGATGAATTGAATACCCATTTATTTGTTAAAGACATTCACTCTTTGTTCTTAGCATTTTCCAAAGTGTTTCCCAAAATGTGTTGTTTTCTTATTGATTTTACCTTTTGATACATTAACATTAAAATTTTTGAGTTTAATTCTATAGAGATTTTTAATCATGGCTTCCCTATTTGTATTCTTAGAAAATTCATTTTCATGTCAATACCTAATGAATATTAATAAACATGTATTTATCAAATAATTTATCTACATAAAATTATGTTTGGTGAAAATATAGGAAAGTCATTATTGAATGACGTTGTTAAGCTTTATTAAACTCTCTCCAGTTTTTTAACTTGACAGTGCCATTTCTTATCCTGGTGGGATCTTGACTGATACAAGTATACCAAATTGAAATTCAAAATTATTTTTTGCCCTCCTAATAATGACACTGTCCTGAATTATTTATCAAAAAAAATTATTCTCTATTTGTCCAGAAAAGTAAATATTTATTTATTTATTTATTTATTATTCAGCAGTACTGGGGCTTGAGCCCAGGGCCTCATGCATGATAGACAGCCACTAAGCCACACACCAGCCTTTTTTAAAAAATTCTAATTTGTGCCAAGGTCTTTCTAAATTACTCAAGCTAGCCTTAAACTATTGATCCTCCTTCCTTAGCTTCCTGAGTATCTCAGATTATAGGTATACACTACGGTGCCTGACTCAGAGGAGTAAATATTTATATGCATAGCAACATATTATACATGCAAGTTTACTCTCTACTGTTCTACATAGTAGTGTGAGTGGCTGAGTTTTATAGAGTCTGAACTTTTTTTTTCAATGACTATTTTAGGAACTTCTTCTAAGAAGCTATTACCTATATATTACCTATATTGGTAAAATATTCAAGAAAATAATACAGATGTATTAAGAAGGCAATATTCTACTCTCATTTTTGTCTTCTCTAGTGTCTCATTACAAGCTGTTAGGATGTTTGTTTTTTTCTGGTAAAACAAAATAGGTCTCTGGGGACAAAGTCCTTTGACCCATAAGGAGAGTCCAAACTCATGTCTATGCAGAATCTCCTGGCCACTGTCCTTGATCCATAATCAGCTTCATTTCCACCCATGACTCAATGTTGTGGACCTTAGTGTTAGAGAACACAGGAAGACCTCAGACTCCATGATGATTCCCTTTTCTTTCTGTAGGTTAGCTAGAGGATTGGAGATACATTTAACAATAAGGAGAGCAGCTTTAGCTTTTTAGTCATGCTCCTGTTATAGATGTTCCTGTGGACATGCATCATCCAGTGCACAACTGTTATCTTAAAACAGTGGAGATAGTGTCTAGTGGAGAATAATTGTGACAAAATGAAATGATTGTGAAAATTAGAAATGATTAAATGAGCTGGAATTACTACTAAGTCCAGTGTTATAATGTGTGGGGGTAATGTGAACAATGTAGACAATGTAAAAAAGTCAAGTATTTTTATGATGTTTTGGATTCATCTTGCTGTTAATTGCTCTGATTTCAGTGATGACTTTATGAATGATGCTCATCCTCTGTAATTTCCTAAACAGGTAAGAAAAATTTTGTAGCACATGAAACTAAGAAAACAAGGGTTGGTATAACTTTGTCTTTATAACAGCTTTATAGATGAGATAGAGGTTTATCATGTAACTTGCATGTGGAATACAGAAAAGTTGAACTGAAAGACCCTGAGAGTAAAATGGTGGTTCTGGAAGTCGAAGAGTTGGTGAGATGTTGGTCAAAGAACACGAAATTAGACCAAAGAAATAAGTTTAAGAGATGTATTGCACATCAGGATGACTAGAGTTAACAATGATATGTTGTATGTTGGAAAACTGTCATGAGAGCTGGGCACTAGGGTGCATGCCTGCAATCCTATCAACACATTCAAGACCAGTCTGGGCAACTTAGCAAGTCACTGGCTCATAATAAAAATAAAAAGGACTCTCATCACTGCTCAGGTAAAACATCCCTGGGTTCAGACCCCAGAAACAAAACAAAACAAGACAAAAAGAAAAATTGCTATAAGTATAGATTTTTAAACATTCTTCAAAAAAATTTGTGTCTGGAAATTCACATTTCAAATATTTTGAGTTAGCTATTTCACAATATTTATATTGGTCAAAACATTGTTTTGTACATTATAAGTATATAAAATTTGTATTTGTCAACTAGTACTTTAAAAAAGAGATTGGATATAAACTGATTTCCTTCTGTGAAAGGAGAACTAAATTTATTAGGAACTTGTCAAGTTTGCAGGATGGAAGAGATATCCAAAGAACAGAAGAGTCTACAGAAGCTTAAAGGTGAATAAGCTGCTTGCAGTATAAATTCTGTTTTATATTCTGATGTGGATAATTTACAATATTACAAAACAAGAACTATAGCAGATTTGATTAGTTTTTCTGTTCTCTTATGTGCTTATGCCTCTCAGTGTTTTGTATTAATTTTGTCTCTAAACTGTAAGTAAAATAAAGAAACGTTTGGAGAATGTTGATGAGTTCTGGGGTGGAGAGGAAGTGGTAAGGAGATGTGGGTTATAAAGAGACCTTGAAGAAATTGAGTTTTGGATTCTTGGAACCAGAAAGCCAGGAGTTGATTTTATGGAGACTATGTGCATAAATGGTCATTTGAAAGTGAGACTGAAAAATATTTATGTTGCACATAGTTATAAAATGTAACAGCAGAAATAGTCTTAAATTAGGGAAGGCAGAACTTTACATGGGTATGAAGAAGGAATTTGTCACAATGACAATTTGATGTGTGTGTGTGTGTGTGTGTGTGCGTGCATGCGTGTGTGTACATGTGTGCTGGGGATTAAAGTCATGGAGTGAAGTTTAATTGGCTTGAAAAGTGGATCAACTAGTTTCATGTGACTATTAGTTCTATTATTTATGTTGATCGTCTTGTATCTCATGAGGACCACTACATCATCTAGATGGGAGGAAGCAGAGGGTTATATTAAATACAGACAGAACATAAGTGGTAGAGAGGAGATCCACATAACAGTGATCAAATTTACATTTCAGAGACTATGAGCATGTGAAGTCAGTTTGAATGCTAATATAAACTTTCACAAATTTAACTTATCCCCTTCTTTACTATTAATATAAGTAAGATAGTTTACATTTTCTCATACTATCCTGCTTCAGGTAGCATTTCCAACAAAGTGAATGGATGGAGCAAATCACTCTGTGGTGTTGGAGTTTGTGTCCCTGGGACTCACCAATCATTCTCACTGTTCAGAAACACTCTTCTGCTGATTCCTCCAAGGCTCTGTCCACACTGTCAGCTCACATCACTGTGGTGGCCTTGTTCTTTGGTCCTTCAATATTTATTATCTATGCATGACCATCTTTCTTCATACACCTGGATAAGTTCCTGGCCTTCTTTGATATACTTCTGACTCCTTCTTTGAATCCTGTCATCTACACACTAAAAAGTCAAGAAATGAAGGCGGCAATGAGGAGAATATGCAGACAGTTAGTGAGTTACAGAAAGGTCTCCTAAGTGATTGGTGGTGTGAAGTGTACTCATAGACTATTTAAGTTCACTGTAATGGTCAAACTCAGATAAAAGCTTCTCTTTTTCCTATCTTGATTTGATAATCCATACTGTATTAAGTCTACTTTATCTTTCACTTAAGAAGGAGGATCATTAACTTCTGAAAGAAGAGGAGGAATTACATATAAAATATTTGGAAACTAAAGATTATAATAATTTTGAGGCTTAATTCCAAATAGATGATATTATATGTAGTAATTATTTAAAATGCACAATAGGAAACTCTACTTTAAGGCCTTCAGAACAGGGAGAAGTTTCTTTTAGTCCTCTGTAATCCAGTATGGCTTCATCTTTTTTCTTTTATTGGCAACAAATGTTTATAATGGCTTTATTCATAATCACCAAAGCCATCAAACACCCAAAGCTCCTTTGCAGGTAAACACTTAAATAAACTGGTTCATTAAAAAATGAAATACAACTCATCCAAAAGAAAAATAAAAAATACTAATGTACACATCTTAGATGAATACCAAATGTATTATGATGCTAAGTGATAAAACCCTAGACTCAAAAGATCATATAATATATTATTATATTTATGTGATATTTTTATGTCAAATCTAGGAACAGAAAAAAACAGATCAGTGGTGGTCAGGACATGGAGGTGTGGGAAAAAGTTGACTTTAAAGGGCGTGACATAATTTCTTGTGGTGACACAAATGTTCTATATCTTTATTGCATCTGTGGTTACATGACTGAAGACATTTGTTAAAATATTAAAGTTTGAATTGAATGCATAGACATTTTACCTCAATAAACCAGACTTTAAAATACACCCGAGCAACTCCTGAAGGAGACCACATCCAGTCCGTTGGATGGGAAGTTTTTCCTTATAGGGGTTCCAAGTGGTACATCTCCATGGTTACTACAGCCCTTTGGCACGTAGTTTTTTTCCCATATGTGTTCAGAGGGTGCTTCAGTCAGTCCTTTGATGAGCCTGTCTTCTCAAGAGGATGTTTAGAAGAGGGAGGGAGTGGGATGAACCACAAACTTTGTTGCTCATCTTGCTGTGAAAGTTGTAATCGGCATGCCTTAGCTCCCTTCTATACTATCCAATACAAATTATTTTTGCCCCCTAATCAACTTTCTTGCTCATTAGAATCCATTACTAGGCAATGACTTGCTTCTCACTCCTGATTTCTGGATCCAGGCCACCCACAGAATCCATGCAGCATCCATAATTTTTACTTCATTTGAACCATGCTGGTGAAACATTTTTCTGGGAGAACACAACTTCTAACCCTGCAGAGCTCAGGGTTGCACATGGGAAGCACAAACTCTTCCAGGTAGTCTTCAGCAATGATGTCAACAAGGACCTGTCCTGCTGGCACCTTCTGTTTTTCAGACTTACATATTGTTCCTATTAAAGTTGCATCATTACACAAAAGTTTCTGTTTTAATGCATATACCACTTTCTAAAGGATGGCTCCCCATCATTGCAAGGTATTTCTCTTGAACTGCCATTTCAACTGTGCCTTCAGCAAGTCAGTCCAACAATCAGGCTGGCAGGTTTTGAATGGCAATATGCATGATACTCCTAGTGCATCACGTGGTCATGGGGCCACACCCATACTTCTTTCACCATAAAGATGTCTCTCTCTGATCATATGCTATGTGGGATTCCATGAATAACTAGCCAAGATGCATTCTCAGAAAGACAAAACCATGATCAGAATAGGTTCCACTCCTAGAAGAATATAAAGTTCTGGCTCTTTTAGAATAAAAGGAACCGATTTAGTCAACTTGCTACTGAGTGGACAATTGACCTTCTCAAGGAACAGTGCCATCCCAGGTGCAAGCATGGGTCTTCATTGCTGGCAGGTTGGACATTCAGAGGCAGTAACTGGATTGGTCATGTGAGATTTGCATAAGACCATCTCTGCTATGTGTCCATTGTGTCAGTACTATGGTGGCTGTAAGTAAAACTAACTTCAGCTGGCTGGATAATGCTTTTCTAAATGATGCCTTAATGCCTCTTCTGTAGTGGTTGCTCCTATTCTAAAAGAAACTATGATGAGATTTTGGATCTTGAGGTATCAATTTCAACTTAAGCCCCTGATTCAGAATTATTCAAAATTCCTGGGTGTTTCACTTTCCCAGTGTCTAGTCACTAGAGGAAATAGCTATAGCCCCTTTGGGAAGGACATAAGGTCGTTTACAGTGCCTATTTGTAGTGTTTTACTGTCCTCCTGGTGTTCTGGTCAGTCCTTCAATTAAAAAAAAGGTCTTAGGTTGAAAAACTGACTCAAGAACAGAAACCTAGAAATAATTAATAATAATAATAATAGTTGTTATTATTATTATTATTAAATCAGAGAAACCACCCTCAGGCTCCTGCTTCTCCAGTCTTGACTTCTTCTGATTATAGAGGTGAGGCAGTATCGTCTTTGGCTGTCCAACTGTTTTGACCTTGGAGGTATAATGTTCTACTAACCCACAAATTTAGGCAGGTCAGGTTATTTAGCTCCTCTTCCAAACTTGCAGTTCTTACACCACCCCACCCACCTGCTGCTGATGGTTAATCTCCATCTTCGGGCATCTATTGCTTTGTGGGGAGAGGAAGGGCTCTCATTACCATGGCTATTTATTTACATTTATTTATTTTTCTGAAAAGAAAATGTTTATTTAGCTCACATTTCTGAAGGTTTAAGGATATGGTGCTTGCATCAGTGTAGTTTTAGTGAGGATCTCATGATGAATGAAGAAAGGCGGATGCTAATGGCAGGAACATGTGCTGAATAATGGAGCAGTCACATCTCACATGAGGAAGCAGAGAGAGGAGGAAGAGGCTAGGCTTGTTCCTTTTATAAGCTCTGTCTTATGAACTCAAGAGTTGCATAAAAACTACCAACAGATTCCATGCAAGCTATTTATGCTCTCTCTTTTTAAAAATGTTATAAAAGTTTATTCATTATAACAAAAACAGATACAAACAACACTAATTCTTTCCAAAAAGTACAAGACTCATGAAAATTACAAACTTTCTTGGAAGGCATAAAAATAACCTAATTAGATTTTTCAAAAAGTGGCCATCTTTGTCTCTTCTGATTAACCTTAGCTTGAAGTCTACTATGTCAGTGTGAGAGTAGCTGGCTTTCAGTCTCCATTTGCATGATGTATCTTTTTCCATCCTTTTACCTTCAGCCTGTGGCTGTCTTTGCCTATAAGGTGTTTTGAACAACATATCATTGATTTTGTTTTTAAAATCTATTTTGCCAGTCTTTATCTTTTAATTGGAGAGGAATCACAGTTATCTAAAACAATAATGAAATAATAATAAAAAAAAGAAAATTAAGAGAAGGTAAAGAAACATTACCATCAGGAAAAGCAACATCCATAGAATGATTCTTGAATAATGATAGGAATTTTAAAAATTGCAGAAAATCTGAAAGCTGTCTTTATACACATACACATTACCCTAAATTTACAGAATTCTTTTTTTAAGGGTATAAAACATCTGTGAATTAAAAACTACTAAATTTTTAGTGAGAGAAATTAAATAAATTTAATAAATTTAGGAAAGATACACCATATTTTTAAGATTTGAATGTTTCCATATTGTTCAGATTTCAGATTTCTCATAGTGAGCCATAGACTCAATACCATGCTAATCTCCAAAGACTCATGTAGAAACTGACAAACAATTACTAAAATTCACAAGGCACTTCAAGTAACCTATAATAGACCAAAAAAAATTGAAAAAGAAGTGCAAAGTTGGAAATTTATTACCACATCGACAAGATTTACTAGAAAGCTACAATGATCAAGCAATGTGATGTTGGTACAAAGATGAATATATTGTAAGGGTCCGGCGAAACGTCGGAGTAAGAGACCACAAGAGACTCTCTTATGCAACAGCAGAAGGGTGGGTTTATTTGGAGACCAGCATGCTGGGGCCCGAGCTCTCTATAGCAAAGAGAGATAGAGCCCTGAGAACTGCTTGAGCAGAGCTTATATACTTTTCTTGGAGAGGGCAGGGAGGGAAGTTCATTGATGGGTCAGGGCGAGTGAGCAGTTTGCCTGCAACCGAATGAGGGAGTGCATCCTGCAGTTTGGCAGTTGGGGACAGCACATCCTGGGAACAAGATTAGCAAACAGTTCACAGTTGGGGACAACACATCCTGGGAACAAGATTTCAACAGTGTTCTGTTAAGCATATAGAAAAACAGAGTGACAAGTACCTATTTTATTAACCTTTCAATATCAATGAAACATTACAATATAGAAGTCAACCTACACAAATACACTCAACCACTTTTTAAAATAATACAAAGACAATATTTGGTTATGAGATTTTCTTTTCAGCAAATGCTAAAATAACTATAAATTCAAATACTAAACATAAAACAAAATAAAAAAGAACTTCAAATCATTTTGCTAATTACATA
The DNA here is from genome assembly GCF_045843805.1 of Urocitellus parryii. NCBI lineage: Eukaryota > Metazoa > Chordata > Mammalia > Rodentia > Sciuridae > Urocitellus > Urocitellus parryii. The sequence continues at coordinate 100,640,969 of NC_135541.1, forward strand.
TAAAAATTTACTCAAAATTATTCATAGGCCTGAAAATAAAGCCTGAAACAAAAAAGTATTCAGAAGTAGATGAAAAAGAAAAGCTTTGTAATCTATGATTGGGAGAATGTTAGAAAGAACCCTGAAAACAATCCATTTAAAAAAAGCTGATGGTATTTTCTTCATTAAAATTTAAAACTTCAGGTCTTTGAAAGACACTAATAAAAAATGAATATACAAAGCAAATCATCTGAGAAAATATTTTCAAATTTCATATCTTGTAAAGGATATTTTAAAAGAATGAAAGAATCTCAAAGCAAGCCAAGAAAATAAAAGAAAAACACCATAAATAAACAAAAAAGGGAAAATATTTGAACAATCATGTTAGTTAGCCAAGAAGATAAATAGATGAAAGAAAATAAAGAGATTATTGAAGCCATTCATTAATAAGGAAATACAAATTAAAAATATGAGGATCCATTGTACATGTTTTAGAATCACTAAAATTTAAAGAAATGATGATACCAAATGATGATGAGACAGAAGAAATGGAACTTCCTTATTGTATTGTTGAGAATTTAAGAGTTGCTTTATGACATAAGATATGGTCTATTTTGGAGAAGAATCCATGTGCTGAGAAGAAAGTGTATTTGCTCATTGATGGATGAAATATTCTATACATGTCTGTTAAGTCTGAATTGTTGGTTGTATTACTTAGTTTTATAGTTTCTTTGGTTAGTTTTTGTTTGGAAGATCTATCCAATAGTGAAAGTGTGGTGTAAAGTTACCCAGTATGATTGTGTTGTGGTCTATTTGATTCTTGAAATTGAGAAGGGTTTGTTTGATGTGTATAGGTGTTTCATTTTGGAGGGAATATATATTTATGATTGGTAGGTCTTGTTGATGTATAATTCCCTTAATCAGTATGAACTGTAATTTCTTTGTCCCATCTGACTAATTTTGGCTTGAAGTCCACTTTATCTGATATGAGTATAGAAACCCCTGCTTGCTTACATGATCCATGTGAGTGGTATATTTTTTCCCATCCTTTCACCTTCAGTCTGTGAATATCTTTGTCAATGAGGTGAGTCTGTTGGAGACAGAATATCGTTGGGTCTTTTCTTAAAAAAATCCAATCTGTTGGTCTATCTTTTGATTGATGAGTTTAGGCCATTAACATTCAGGGTTATTATTGAGATATGATTTGTGTTCCTGGTCATTTTGGTTTACTTCAGTTTTTAATTTGAATTAGTTTCTCCTTTGATTGACTATTTCTTTAGTGTAGTTCTTCCCTTTGTTGGTTTTCACTTTTTTAAAAAAATTCATCTTCATGGAATGTTTTATTGAGAATATTCTCTAGTGCAGGATTTCTTATTGTGAATTTTTTAAACTTTTGTTTATCATAGAAGGTTTTTATTTCATTTTCAAATCTGAAGCTTAATTTTTCTGGATATTGGATTCTTGGTTGGCATCCATTTTTTTTTCTGAACTTGGTATATGTTATTCCAGGACCTCCTATCTTTGAGGGTCTGGTTTGAGACATCAGCTGAGATCTATACTGGTTTCTCTTTAATATGTAATCTTAAACTTTTCTCTCACTGCCTTTAAAATTCTATCCCTATTCTGTATGCTAGACATTTTATTATAATGTAGGTCTGTTGTAATTTTGCACATTTGGGGTGCTGTTAGCCTCCTGTATTTGATTTTCTGTTTCATTTTTTATTGGTTGTTCAAAACATTACAAAGCTCTTGACATATCATGTTTCATACATTAGATTCAAGTTGGTTATGAACTCCCATTTTTACCCCAAATACAGATTGCAGAATCACCTCGGTTACACATCCACATTTTTACATAATGCCCTATTAGTAACTGTTGTATTCTGCTACCTTTCCTATCCTCTACTGTCCCCCCTCCCCTCCCCTCCCATCTTCTCTCTCTACCCCATCTACTGTATTTCATTTCTCTCCTTCTTTATTTTCCCGTTCCCCTCACAACCTCTTACGTGTAATTTTGTATAACAATGAGGGTCTCCCTCCATTACCATGCAATTTCCCTTTTCTCTCCCTTTCCCTCCCACCTAGTGTATCTGTTTAATGTTGATCTTTTCTTCCTGCTCTTCCTCCCTGCTCTGTTCTTAGTTGTTCTCGTTATATCAAAGAAGACATTTGGTATTTGTTTTTTAGGGATTGGCTAGCTTCACTAAGCATAATCTGCTCTAGTGCCATCCATTTCCCTGCAAATTCCATAATTTTGTCATTTTTTAGTGCTGCGTAATATTCCATGGTGTATAGATGCCACATTTTTTTTTTATCCATTCATCTATTGAAGGGCATCTGGGTTTGTTCCACAGTCTAGCAATTGTGAATTGTGCTGCTATGAACATCGATGTGGCAGTATCCAGGTTTTGGAAATTTTCTGATATTATTTCAGTGAAAAGATGGTGCATTCCTTTTGTTTGCACCTCTGCACCTCCATCTATCCCAAAAAATCTGAAATTTAGTCTTTTCAGGTTATGTGATAAGTTCTCATTATGGTTTCTTAACATCTATCAACTCTATTTTCAAGATTATATATTTTATCTTAATTTCCTGAAGTTCTGTCTTCCAAGTGATATAGTCTGTTGTTGATGTTTTCTATTGAATTTTTAATTTGGTTTATTGTTTCCTTTTAAGGATTTCTATTTTTTCAGAATTGCTATCTCTTTATTGAAGTGATCTTTTGCTACCTGTCTTTGCTCACTTACATCATCCTTTACTTTGCAGATCAGTTAACTATGTACATTCTAAACTCCTTCTTTGACATTTTTTCCCACTGAGGTATTGATGGATTCTGTTATTGGAGTATCTTGGTTTGCTTTTGGTGATTTGTTTGTCTGTGTAGATATCTAACAGTATGGATCTGAGGCAGTAGAATTTCTACCCTGTGGATTTATAGTATCCCTGAAGGTTTTCAGTATCTCACTGTTTAGGGGGAGACAAATAATAACAACCAATTCAATCAATATATAGCTTTAAACCAACTATATTCCTACTATGATGTCTACAATGTTAATTATCACAATAAATAGAAACAATATGATCAGTTATGCCTCTAATAAAAACAGCAAGTTTGCAAAAGTGTTTACAGTTTTAAATGGTGGACAGGGAGAGAACAGAAGTGATATAGGATGTAATGATTATGAGGGAGGAGGAGAATAGACAGAAGTAAAGGAAGAGTGAAAGAAAGAATAGTAGAGATTGGCTGTTAGCTGAAGAAAATAGAGAATCCAGGGGAAAACTTAGGTAGAAGAAAAAAATATATAGAAAGCAAAATTTAAATAAAAAATTAAAAATGAAAATAAAAGAATGTGGGCCTAGGGTTGTGACTTAGTGGTAGAGTACCTGCCTAGCACATGTGAGGTAATGGGTTTGACTCACAGCACCACATAAAATAGATAAAGATATTGTGTTCATCTCTAACTAAAAATAAAAAAGAATACAAAACAAACCTAAAATATATTAATCAAACATCCTGGTTCACAAAAAAAGTAATCCATGTAAAATATCTGGCTGCGAAATGCTAGCAATGATGCCAGGTGTGGTGGTGCACACCTGTAATCCCAGTGCCTAGAGAGGCTGAGAAAGGGGGATCTTGAGTTCAAAGCCAGCCTCCGCAACAGCAAGGCACTAAGCAACTCAGTGAGACCCTGTCTCTAAATGAAATACAAAATAGGGCTGGGGATGTGGCTCAGTGGTTGAGTGAGTTCAATCCCTGAGCTCAATACTTAGTACTGGAAAGAAGAAGAAGAAGGAGGAGGAGGAGGAGGAGGAGGAGGAGGAGGAGGAGGAGGAGGAGGAGGAGGAGGAGGAGGAGGAGAGAAAGAAGAAGAAGAAGAAGAAAAAAAGAAGCAGCAGCTAGAAATAAGAGGGGAAAAGTAGGAAACTGTATAAATGTCCATGTTCTTCTATTAAGGTCACAATAAAAAAGTGAAAAAATAATTTTAAAAAATCTTGATAAAAAGTTAAAGAATTATTTCTGTTGGAGTTCAAAATATTCTCAGTGTCTTCTCAGCAGTTTTAGGTGGGGTCTTCTGGAGTGTAATGCTCCACCCTCTGGATTGCTGGAGTGAGAGAACTAATCCCATAGAGGAGTTCCTGGAGGCAGGGTTTTGACTTAGGCGGGCTCCAGGCTCTTTGCTGAATCCCAATTGATCTGGAGATTTTAAATCAAGGCACCTCCAGAGCCCAGTAGTACTTGCTGGTCCATGCTGGAGACTTCCCCGGGTTCCACTTGTGGGGTCGGGGAGACAATTCTTAGTCCCCTGCATCACCTGCAGACCCCACGTTTCCTGGTCTTGGGTTCAGTCTCCAGACAATTTATCCTGCCCCTGCCCTTCTGAATTTACAGCTGGATACATCTCACCCAGCTGGTCCTGCAAACAGTGGGCAGGGGCAGGGGTGGAGCTGGCTGGGTTTCCAAGACCAATTGTCCCTTATGTAAACCTTTCTCAATGTTTGATTTTCTTCTGGTCACTTAAGCACACTCTATTTCACGTAGTTTATGCTTACGGGGCCTGTATTTCGCACCAAACTTGGGTTTGCCAGGAATCAGCTTCCTCAGTTGCCATCAGCTTCCTCAGTTCCTCATTTTGCACATCTGCAAAATGATTCCTTCCTTTGTCCTCTGCACGCTGCCTGGAGAAATGGCGGCTCCTTTCCCTGCACACAGATATTGTGGAGTGCAACTTTCAGGTTTGTTAGGCAATGTCCTTGATCTCTAAGTGCTGCATACCTAGGCACCTCAGGCCTCCTAAAAATGTGGGTTCCTTTAATTCACTTAACCCACTGCTTTGCTGGCAGAGGGACCACACTGGCTAGTGCTTCAAGCCAGGCTGCGGCAATGGCTGTACTTCTAGGGATTTCTTCCTTATTATATCCAACCTCCTGAGTCCCCATCTTCTTTGAATGTCCAGTATTAAATTCCAGGAAAGATCCCCTCCCCTCGTTTTTTTTGTTCACCCACCTTACACAGAAGCTGCCTGCTTTCTTGGTTTCACACCACCTCCGTCATCCATTTTAATCACAATTTTTCTTTTGTTTTATTAGTCCGTTGTAGTTATTATACATGATATTGGGGTTTAATATGACATAATCATACATCATAGAATATAATTTACTCCAATTCATTCACCAGTATGTCCCCTTTCCCTTCTTCCTCCCTCCCTTCATTTCTTTCCCCTACTCTGCTGGTCTTCCTTCTATTTAATTATAGTTTTAAAAATTAGTGCTGTATAGATAAACAAAAAAAGTGAAATTCACTGTGCTATATTTATATATGTATGTAGGAAAGTTTGATCGATTTCATTTCAGCATTCTTTTTCCCTTCCCTTCTTCCTTCCCCCTGCGTCCCATGATCTCTCTCTTATTTTCAAGGCTTTCCTCTCCCCCACTTTACCCACCCTCTTATTTTGGTCTAGTTTCTTCCAATTAAAGAAAACATTTGACCCTTGGTTTTCTGAGTTTGACATATTTCACTTAGACTCCATAAAGTTCTCCAGTTTCATCCATTTACCATCAAAGTTTATGATTTCATTTTACTTTGAGTAAAATTCCATTGTGTATAAATACCAATTTTTAAAAATCTATTCATGTATTGCCAGGCATCTGGGCTGATTCCATAGCATGGCAATTGTGAATGTGGTGCTACAAACACTGATGTGGCTATATTGTTGTAGTGTGCTGATTTTTGTTCTTTTGGATAAATATGAAGGAGAGGGATAGCTGGGTCGTATGGTGGTTCCATTCCCAGTTTTTTGAGGAAACCCCATACTGCTTTGCAGAGTGGTTATACTAATTTGCAGTCACACCAACAATGTATGAGTGTACTTCCTTCTGTCTTTGCCAGTACTTATAATTATTTTTATTCTTAAAAATTGCCTTTCTGATTGGAGTGAGATGAAAAATCAATTCAGTTTTTTTTAAATGTAGTTTTATTTGCATTTTCTGGATTGCTAAAGATGTTCAACAGTTTTCAATATGGTTGTTAGCTATTTGTATTTCTTTTGAGATGTGTTTGTTTTGCTCATTTATTGATTTTTTTTGGTGTTATGTTTTTTTTTTTAGTTCTTTATATATTCTAGAGATTAATCCCTTATGTGAGGAGCTGTTGGCAAAGATCTTCCATTTTGTAGGCTTTTAATTACAAAATTTTGCTGAAGTAATAACTAGCTCTTATTTCTTAGAGGGTACACATGAACTGTTGCAACTGGAGAAAAGAGAGTTCAGCACAGCACTGGGAGAAATTCCCAATACCATAAAAACAAGTGGGGATTTGTATGGCTGAGGAGAAGGTTGTGATGTCAGTGGACTGAAAATCATTACAATTAGATATCATGTTTTGGGGATTCTCTAACTTAGCAATATCCTTGCTAAAACTGGGCTATGCACACCTAATAGGGAAGGGGACCAAGATGAAGTCCTAGTGGAGAAGAAGGCTAAGAGGGACCAGACTGACTGAATTTTGGTCAGGGAGAGTCTTTGTTCCCTTGAAGTTGGAAAATTGAGAATTATCTGCCATATACAATTATTTTAGTAGGCCAGTGAAGCTCCTGACCACTCAAAATATAATCCCTTACTACCACAAGTATCCTATCCACATATTAAGGGAAGAAATGATATTCGTAAAGTGAATAAGTTTTATGAACAGAATCTGAAGGCATAGAGACTCCATAAAGTGATGAAACACACACTCTCTCTTTCTGTCTCTCTGTCTCTCTGTCTCTCTCTCTCTCTCTCTCTCTCTACACACACACACACACACACACACACACACACACACACGATGTCACCCATTACTTTTAATATTCTCTATGCAACCTAATTTGTTACTCAAGGAATGTTCACTGAGTGCTAAATATAACACTAAACCAAGTCTTAAGACAACTAAGGATCTTAGAAATTATGTTTCAGCAAACACACTATAAAACTGTCAGAATTTTAGTTCCAATTGACTGAAAAAAAATAACATAATTTTCCCGTGTGTATGTGTGTGTGTGTGTGTGTGTGTGTGTATATATATATATATATATATATTACTCAGCCAGAAAAAAAAAAAAGAATGGAAAGTTTGGTGTTTGCTGGTAAATTGATGGAATGGGAAACTATCATGCTAAGTGAATTAAACTAGACACAGAAAGTCAAAGATGTAATATTTTCTCTGACATGTGGAAGCTAGTCCAAAATAAGGATGAAAAAGAAAAGAGCGAAAGGGAAAAGGTGGGGTGGGATTCCATCAAAAGAGAAGAAAGACGAGTGGATGAGATGAAGAAGACTGAAGGGAAGGGAGGAAAGGGAGGGAGGAAGGAAAGGAGAAAGGACAGGATAACAAAGGAACCGTGGAATCAGTCTGACCTAACCTTCCTATGCATATATATGAATATCCCACAGTGAACCTCACCATCATGTATCCACAAGACACTAACCAAAAAAGAAAAAAAGTAAATAGCAGAAAAATCTGTAGAGTAGAGGGAAGGGAACAGGGAGAAGAAAGAGGGGAGGCAAAGGAGAAATACTGGGGACAGAATTTGAGCAAATTATATTGAATGCATATTTAATTATGTCAAAATGAATTATAATGTTCTGTTTTACTAAAAAGCATTAATAAAAATGAAAAAAACTGAGAGAAAAAATTATTTGTAATCCCAACAGTATTGAAGGAAACGTTCACATTACATTAATAGCCAAATAATTACAGGACATAGCAAAATAGTTTGAAGCCAGAAGAAAAGAGTGGGGAAGCTCTATTTGCAAGGGCATGACATGCCCCAGAGTGACCCTAGTATAAACTAGGGATTTGGGGAAATAACAGAGTGTCAATATAGATCCGCTCTGGTGGGGAATATTGGTAATGGGGAGGTCATGCATACAGGCCTGGGTATGTGGGAAATCTCTGCCTTCTGCTCCATTGTTTGTAAATCTAAAATTGCTCCTTAACACAGTCTTCTATCTGGGCACAGTGGCGCACACCTGTAATCCCAGAAACTTGGGGAGCTGAGGAAGGAGGATGCCAAGTTCAAAGTCAGCCTCAGCAACTTAGTGAGACCCTATCTCAAAATTAAAAAAAAATTAAAAAAGGAAGAATGTGGCTTAATGGTTAAATTGTCCCTGGAAACTTGAAGCTTTCCAACTAAGCTCAGAAATGAGGCAAGAATTTCATTCCTTACTATGCCTTTTTCTGCAGTGTCCTCAAAGTCCTGGTGAATACAATTAGACAAGGAAATAAAACATATAGAAATTGGAAAATAAAAATGGTCTTTATTCATAGAAATAAAAAAAAAACATGATCCTCTCTGCAGAAAATCTGAAACTTTATAAGAAAGAAACTCTCAGTTTAAAAAATCTATAAACAAAAAACCCTGGAATTAATAAGTGGTTATAAAAAAGCTAATATTAAAAAGTCAATCAATTACTTTTCTTACACAAGTAATGAATAAGTAGAATTTGGAATTAAAAGCATAATACCATTTTCATTCCAAAAATTGAACAACTGGGCTGGTGCTGTAGCTCAGTGACCAAGCACTTGCAGGGCATGTGAAAGGTCATGGGTTTGATCTTTAGCACTACACCTAAAAACAAAACAAAAAAACCTACTTAGTTATAGATCTAATAAAATATATGCAAGATCTGTATAAGGAAAAGACAAAACTCTGATGAAAGAAAGAATAGCTAAATAAATGGAGAGATATTCCGTGTTCATGGATAAGAAAACGCCATATTGTCAAGATGTCAGTTCTTCCCAACTTCATCTATAGATTCAAGATTAACTGAATCAAAATCCAAGTCAGTTATTTTGTGGATATCAACAAACTGACTCTAAAGTATACATGGAGAGGCAAATGACTCAGAATAGCCAATAATCAATGAATATTGATTAATCAGAAGAAACAAAGTTGAAAGACTGAAATTACCTGACTTCAGAAATTACTATGAAACCACAGTAATCAAGACAATGTGGTATTTGCAAAAGAATAAAAAAACAGACTAAGGGAATACAATACACCTATTTCCCCAAAAAATAGATCCATGTAAACATAATCAACTGATCTTCTACAGAAGAACAAAGACAATACAAAAAGAAAAGATAATCTTTTCAGTAAGTGGTGTTAGAACAATTGAACATCCACATGGAAAAAAATGAATCTAGACACACACCTTACATTCACAAAAAATTATTCAAACTGGATCATAGACCTAAATGCAAAACACGAAACTATAGATTAAACTTTCAGAAGGTAACATAAAAGAAAACCTAGATGACTTTACGTTTGGAATGACTTTTAAAATGCAACACCAAAGGCATAATTAATGAAAGAAAATATTAAAAACCTAAAAAAATAAAATTTCTTCCAGATGTAGTGGTGCATGTCTATAATTCTGAGACTTGGGAAGCTGAGGCAGGAGTATTAGCCTCAGCAACTTATCAGTACCCTAAGCAACTTTAGAGAGATGCTGTTTCAGAAAATAAAAAGGTCTGTGATATTGCTCAATGGTTAAGCATTCCTTGGTTCAATCCTCAGTACCAACAACAACAATACTACTACTACTAATGATGATGATGATAATAATAATAATATATAATTATAATAATAATAATTGGCTGCAAATTGGTGCAGCCAATATGGAAAGCAGTATGGAGATTTCTTGGAAAATTGGGAATAAAAACACCATTTGACCAGCTATCTCTCCCCTCAGTCAATACTCAAAGTACTTAAAAACAGCATACTACAGGGACACAGCCACATCAATGTTTATAGCAGCACAATTCACAATAGATAAACTGTGGAACCAAACTAGATGCCCTACAATAGACAAATAGATTAAAAAATGTGGTATATGTACACAATGGAATATTACACCACAATAAAGAGAATAAAATCATGGCATTTACAGGTAAATGGAGTTAGAGAAGATAATGCTAAGTGAAGTTAGCCTATCCCAAAAACATCGAATGCCGAATGTTTTCTTTGATATAAGGAGGCTGATTCATAGTGGAATAGGGAGAGGGAGCATGGGAGGAATAGACAAATTCTAGACATAGCATAGGGGTTGGAGGGGAAGGGTGGAGGCATGGGGATATTAATGATGGTGGAAAGTGATGATCATTACTATCCAAAGTACAGGTAGGAAGACATGAATTGATGTAAATATACTTTGTATAAAACAGATATGATAAATTGTGCTCTATATGTGTAATAAGAATTGTAATGCATTCTGCTGTCATATATAAATAAAAAATAAAAACAATATCCTCAAAAAAATAAAATATTTGGGAATCAACATAACAAAAGAGGTGAAAGATTTATACAATGAAATCTACAGAACCCTAAAGAGAGAAATAGAAGAAGATCTTAGAAGATGGAAAAATATACCCTGTTCATGAAAAGCAGAACTAACATCATCAAAATGGCAATATTACCAAAAGTTCTCTATAGGTTTAATGCAATGCCAATCAAAATCCCAATGGCATTGCTTATAGAAATAGATAAAGCAATCATGAAATTCATATGGAAAAATAAAAGACCCAGAATAGCAAAAGCAACTCTAAGCAGGAAATGTGAATCAGGTGGTATAGCGATACCAGATTTCAAACTATACTACAGAGCAATAGTAACAAAAACAGCATGGTACTGGTACCAAAACAGGCGGGTGGACCAACGGTACAGAATAGAGGACACAGAGACTAATCCACAAAGTTACAACTATCTTATATTTGATAAAGGGGCTAAAAGCATGCAATGGAGGAAGGATAGCATCTTCAACAAATGGTGCTGGGAAAACTGGAAATCCATATGCAACAAAATGAAACTGAATCCCCTTCTCTCCTCATGCACAAAAGTTAACTCAAAATGGATCAAAGAGCTTGATATCAAATCAGAGACTCTGCGTCTGATAGAAGAAAAAGTTGGCTTCGATCTACATCTTGTGGGGTCGGGCTCCAAATTCCTTAATAGGACACCCATAGCACAATAGTTAATAACAAGAATCAACAAATGGGACTTACTCAAACTGAAAAGTTTTTTCTCAGCAAGAGAAACAATAAGAGAAGTAAATAGGGAGCCTACATCACGGGAACAAATTTTTATCCTCACATTTCAGATAGAGCCCTAATATCCAGAGTATACAAAGAACTCAAAAAATTAAACAATAAGATAACAGATAACCCAATCAACAAATGGGCCAAGGACCTGAACAGACACTTCTCAGAGGAGGACATACAATCAATCAAAAAGTACATGAAAAAATGCTCACCATCTCTAGCAGTCAGAGAAATGCAAATCAAAACCACCCTAAAATACCATCTCACTCCAGTAAGATTGGCAGCCATTATGAAGTCAAACAACAACAAGTGCTGGCGAGGATGTGGGGAAAAGGGTACTCTTGTACATTGTTGGTGGGACTGCAAATTGGTGCGGCCAATTTGGAAAGCAGTATGGAGATTCCTGGGAAAGCTGGGATTGGAACCACCATTTGACCCAGCTATTCCCCTTCTCGGACTATTCCCTGGAGACCTTAAAAGAGCGTACTACTGGGATACTGCCACATGGATGTTCATAGCAGCACAATTCACAATAGCAAGACTGTGGAACCAACCTAGATGCCCTTCAATAGATGAATGGATAAAAAAATGTGGCATTTATACACAATGGAGTATTACTCTGCAATAAAAATGACAAAATTATGGAATTTGCAGGGAAATGGATGGCACTAGAGCAGATTATGCTAAGTGAAGCTAGCCAATCCCTAAAAAACAAATGCCAAATGTCATCTTTGATATAAGGAGAGAAACTAATAACAGAATAGGGAGGAAGAGCATGAGAAGAAGATCACCATTAAACAGGGTCGAGGGGGGGGGAGAGAGAGAAGGGAAATTGCATGGTAAAGGAAGGAGACCCTCATTGTTATACAAAATTACATATAAAAGGAAGTGAGTGGAATGGTGGGGAAAAACAAGAGAGAGAAATGAATTACAGTAGATGGGGTAGAGAGAGAAGATGGGAGGGGAGGGGAGGGGAGGGGAGGGGAGGGGAGGGGGGATAGTAGAGGATAGGAAGGGCAGCAGAATACAATAGACACTAGTATGGCAGTATGTAAAAAAGTGGATGTGGAACTGATGTGAATCTGCAATATGTATACAGGGTAAAAATGGGAGTTCATAATCTGCTTGAATCAAATGTATGAAATATGATATGTCAAGAGCTTTGTAATGTTTTGAACAACTAATAATAAAAAAGTATAAAAAAATTTAAAAATTTAAAAAAAAATAAATGAAAAAATAATAATAAATTTAAAAATAAATAAATAATATTTTCTTATGCTCTGCAAAAGACATTATGAAGAGAATGAAAAGCCATCGGGGCTGGGGATGTGGCTCAAGCGGTAGCGCGCTCGCCTGGTATGCGTGCGACCCGGGTTCGATCCTCAGCACCACATACCAACAAAGATGTTGTGTCCGCCGAGAACTAAAAAATAAATATTAAAAATTCTCTCTCTCTCTCTCTCTCTCCCCTCTCTCACTAAAAAAAAAAAAAAAAAAAAAAAAAAAAAAAAAAAAGCCATAGACTCAAAGAAAATGTTTGCAAAAGAAACATATGGTAATGGGCTGTCATCTACAATGTAAAAATAACTCTTAAAGTCATCAATTTCAACTGTTTGATTTCAAGATTCCTTCAGCATGTACAGTTGGATAGTTTTCATTCTTCTCTCTCGAATTTAAAACACAATGGTAGACTTGTTAAGTATTGTTGGAATAACTTGAGTTATACAATAGAAAAGTACCTACACATCTGTGAAATTTATACATATAATGCTATTGGTGTTTGAAGTAAACTATAACTCCAATAACAATATTCTTATGTATTGCTTCATGATTAAATGATTAAACAAAAGCTGTCTTAAGAATATGATTCTTTTTAAGGAATCAAACTTACAATCAAACTCGTTTCAAATGTTTTGTCACAATGAAGTCTGATCTTGAAAACAAGTGACATTTCTTCAAGAAAACAAAAAACTAGAATTTAAAACAAAATTTAATCATTTTAATATTTTATCCAAATCTAAATTTTGGGTACTGTAAAGCTTACATAAAGTAGTTTATTCATTTTCTTTCTTATGTTCAATGATCTAGAAAGACAAATGTAATGTATTCGTTAAAAATGAAGAATCACAATATGAACTGCTGGGTTAAACTTGACTCAACCACCTACTCTATCAAACCAGTTATTTCAGCTCATTGTATCTCAATATATGTATCCATTACATTGGAAGTAATAACAGTTGGGGTCTTAAAAGTTGCTATGAGAGGCCAGGAAGGCAGCTCAGTGGTAGAGTGCTAGCTTGGGTGAGGCCCTGGATTTGATCCCAGGTACTACAAGAAACAAAGTTGCTACGAGTAAAGAGCTTAAAACAGCCTTTTTAGCTGGGTATGGTGGCACACGCCCATAAACTCAATGACTCTGGAGGCTGAGACAGAAGGATCACAAATTCTAGGCCAGCCTCAGAAATTTAGCAAGATCCTCATCAACTTAGCAAGACCCTGTCTTAAAATGAAGTAAAGCTGGGGATGTGACTCAGTTAGAGCACCTCTGGGTTCAATCTCCAATGCTGAAAATTCAACCCAACCCAATCCAACCCAACCCAACCCCACATAATGACAATAACAACAGGAGAACAAAACAAAACAGTATTTGATATAGTAAGAACACAATAGATGTTAGCTATAATGGTACATTATATACATGAAATCAGAAGAAGGAAGGATGAAGATTATGCTATCTATATTGTCAATCAGTTTCACTAAACTTTCCTGGTATATCTAGTTCCCACATTCCTCCTTTTGGCATGTTCTGGCTTTTCAACCTTCATAAGAATATTATTGAAGATCTTGCCTTCTTCTCTTACCCTAGGGGACTTTCTATTTTGTCTTTTTACTCCTGTGGGAAGGGAACATGTATATGGAAGGGTATAATCGTATCCTTAATGTATTAATGCTGATTGAGCCTGCGTGAGTATTCATTCTTTCTTAAACCACAGAGTCTTATGTACTACAGTACACTAAGCATTATCACCTAGGGGCTTGTATCTTAATCATATTCATGCAAAGTTTTATATGACTACAACAACACTCAGTCATACCTCTACTGTCCTACACACCTTTCCTTCAGATATATTATTATAAGTGTCTCATCTATTTTGCTTCTTTCAAATCTCTCATTTGTTTTCCCAAATGATTACTGAAATCCTACAATTCAGGAAAGTTTACTTTTCCTCATTTAGCATGCATATGACCATAAGATTACTCTTTTACTCTTCCTAAGCAGTACTTTAATTATATAACTAGCACCATCAAAAAGATATTTATTGGTTCTTATTGTTTTGAAATGTGCAATTTCATAATCTATAATGTGCTGCTCTAATTTGGCTATATACTGTATTTCTAGAGTTATCTCCCTGTATATTCCTATTTTTAATAAGTACTTATTCAACTTTAATACTGTCAGCTCCACTGCCCACCCATGACCTCCTTCTTAACTCCTGGCAGTCTGACAGCTTCCTCCATGTTTCTGAAACCAGCCTTATGAGGATCAGTAAATACAAATAGCATAATCTTCATCCTTCTGATCTCTCTGCATCATTTTTGGCTGTTCACTATTTCCTACTTCCTGAGGAATACTGTAAATAGAAGGATGTGCACAGATCGTTATCTTTCTCCATGGTAATGTCTACTTCTATAGACTGGAATTAAAGAAGACACCTCTTCAAATAAAAATTCTAACTAGTGTCATTAACACAGGCAAGGGCATAAATCATCAATGCCTGGAGGTTAGAGTACAGATTAGGCCTAAATGTCCAACTTAACTCTATATGCAGAAGCCGGATTGACAAACCTGTTTTGGCATTCTGTTGCCTGTTTCATAAATGGTTTTCTTCATTCACTCCACTTTACACCTTCAGACATAATTTACTTAGGACTATTTTTAGGACCATTTAACTTGTTAAATCCTACTGTTATACACCAGATATTAAAATTTTCTAATATGAAGTAATTCCAAAGGAATCAGGAACTAAATCTCTTGGTTACTGACACAGCCATCTAATTAAAAAACTATTTCCAGTTCTCTAATCTTATCATATACAAAATTTAAAAAAATTATTTTTACCATTAGTATCATTTCATTCTTAGTACTTTTTAACATGTTAGTAGTTCTCTGATCATCTTCAGTATCTACACCTCATTTTCTTAATTAATATTGACTAAAACACTTTAATAAGGGCTTGTTTGATTATAATCAATTTCCTGAACCTGCAGTTTGTATTTCTGTTAATTCTTATATTGTTTTAGGAAACATTGATTCTATAATGTAGTGGTACCATATCTTCTGGAGATCAAGGGAGTGCATCTCAGAATATCATTATTCCTGGTGATTAGCTCTGGCAGGTATGAACTTATCTCAATTGAGAATGTTCTTATTCTCCCTTATAACTGCAATAAAGACAAATTTTTTCAACATCTGTCCTACCATAAATCCTGCTTTTTATATTTTGATCTTTTTTAGTAATCATTTCTTTCAGGATAAAAATATTAAAAGTATAACATTAATTTGCTTTGTTCCTAAACATTTATAGACTCCAAAAATCTTTCATATCTTTTATTGCAAAATAGCCAACGAGGAAGGATCCAAATTTCACATACTAGAAAATAAGGGCTCAAGGATTCACCCAAGGGTTAAATTCAAGCCCAATTTTTGCAATTAAAAAAAACGGAAGTGAATAAAAAAGTTTCTGAGGGAAATGTAAAAATTCTTAACAGTTGTTATCTACTACTTTAAAAATTTTCTAACATGCATATGTACTTCTACAGTTGCTTCTTTCTACTTTTATGAATTCTCTAATATGCATATGTATTCCCTTCAAAGAAAAATATTCAAGAACAAGTTGACTTCGGTTTCCAGGTGTTTTTCATTATACTACTCTATGTCACTGACAGCTTAAAGTCAAAGATAGTTTTCAGGTGCCTGAGAAAGTATCTTTTACTATTAGAGTACTTGATAAAATCTCATAGGTGGCAAAGTGGGTTTTTGTTATCTAAAATATACATCTCCAACTCCCCTACCTGCCTTTTACCGGCCACCTACTCCTATTTAGCTTTTTTCTGCCTTCATAACTTCCCATGGCTGTCCAAAGACCTCACACTGTGTCATTTCCTCAGAGATATGGTCTCCAGTGGATCTCTACCTTTCCAGATGCTTTTCAGTGAAAACATTCACAAGCTGAGCCACTTCTACATGAAGTGTTAAGAGGAAATCAGTGCAGTTACTTAGACTTATGCAAGTTCAACTCTCATCATATTTAAATTTAGTTATGTATGTTCCTAACTGTGCGGTTTCCTGACTATTCTGAGTTGCCATGTCTCTCACCTAGCCCCTATTGCCCATCAAATTAACACTCCACTTCTGCAACATTACCTGTGTTCTATCCTAATTTCCTATGGCGACTTCTTATGAGAACTGAGGCTTACTATTCACTATCAGCTTTGCCTGGTTTGCATAAAAAAAAAGAAGAAAAAAAACCCCAGATGAATCTAAACTATTCACACTCCAATATAAAAAGTTCAATTCAGTTTGCAAAGATAGGCATGAGAACCAGAACTCTATCTCACCTGCGTCAGACCAAAGAACCTCATCTATTCTCCTCAGATGGTAGATCAGTTCTTTCAAAAATCTGGATGAGGTTAAAAAAACTTCATTTATACAAGAGCTATAATTCCTAAAAAAAAAAAAGAAAAATAGGAATTAGTTGAGTGATGCTGAGAACTAAACAATAGAAATTGGGAATGTTAGAATACACAGAAACGGAAAATATAACTTAAGAATTTATCTACCATGAAAAACTCAAAGGAAATGCAAGAGAGAGAACTAGAAATGAATATGGAATAGAAAACATGAAAATATCAAGAGGATTCCTCCTCCTGGAACGGCTTTTTTTTTTTTTGGCTTAAATTTTATCCTTCATTCAAAATTCAGCATATTGTCTTTTCAAAAACCAAACCCAAGACCAACAACCAACAACAAACTTCTCCAATACCATGAGCAAAAGGCATAGTACATCATCTTGATATTCTTATCCATGCCCTTCTGAGGAAAACATGAAGCAAACCTACCAAATAAGAATTAAATTGTGGGTTAAATTAAGAAGGGAGATGATCACTGAGCAATTGTTGAAGGTGGATCCACTCTTCAAAGACAGGTTGACTTAATGCCTAGAAATGGTGAAGCATTTGATTCATATACATTTTACATGGAGAACTCTAGAATTAGAGGAGGATAATTTCACTTTATGACAGATCATAACCTTTTATACAAAGAGCCTATGTTTTTTTTTCTCAAGTAAAAAAATATTTTAATTAGCAACCTTGATTGTTGGTGACCAAATAATAGCACCGAGTCTGGGGAATAGGTAGTCCTCCCTTGATTGGTTTTTCCTTGGAATTATAACTTAGAGTCCACACTGTTTTTTTCCACTCAGGGAATAAGAAGGACAAAATAACGGAAGGAAAAAAAAGGAACTTAGGGCACCAAATGTAGTTGTGTTATGGATGGACAGAAATATTTTTGTTTCAAAATATGTCAACAGAAGTAGTTGGTGAGAAACCCAACACTTTAGAATACTTGAGAAATAGAACTTTAAGGAGTAAGGGTATCCCTTCTAGAAATAACTAGAGATTTCATGACAAAAAAAAAAACACTGTTTTCAATGAGGATTTGGGAAATGAGAAACCAGAGAACATACTGCTATCTTCCACATTGACAATTTTGGTTTTGAAGATGCTTTGTAGTCTACAAGACTCCAAACTCAGAACCTCAGACCAAAGAAGTTTTCCATCAGAGAATTTGAGGATTGTTTGCCTCATGTTAGCAATTTAACATGCTAATTACCAGAGTAGAAGAGAAATTGCCAGGTCATACAATTTTCCAATAAATATACCTTTTCCAGAACACCTTCATTGACCATATTTAATAAAGAGTTTTAACCTTTTATTTCACAGTCCTGTGGTCTTTCCTCTGATTCTGTTATGGCCATCCTTCCTCATGTTAACACTTAGAAAGAGCTACCATTGATCAACTGGAAGACCTTCCCACACACGCTCATAACCTGACCAGTAAAGGCAAGAAGGCAGTGGCTCACTGTGCAGAACACATAGTCAATACTTAACAGTCATTTAAAAAATATGGGGCTCTGTTAGAACAGCTATCGTCACAAAGACAAAAAAGGAACAAATGCAGATGAGGACGTGGAGAAAAGGGAACCCTTACTCAGTGTTGGTTGGAATGCAAAATTAGTACAGTCTCTGTGCAGAACTGTAAAAGACTAAAAAGGATCTACCATATGATCCAACTATCCCCTTCTGGGTAAAAATCTAAAGGAAATGAAATCAGCATCTTAAAGAGATACCTGAGCACTCATGTTTTTTGCCGCACTATTTACTAAAGCTAAGGTGTGGAATCAGTCTAGATGTCCATCAGTGGATGAATAAATGAAGAAAATTTGATTTATATACACAGTGGAGTACTAGTCAACCGTAAAGAAGAATGAAATTCTGTCATTTGCAAGAAAATGGATTGAACTAGAGGGTGTTAAGTGAAATAAGTCTGACACAGAAAGACAAACACTGCATACTTGCTTTCATATGTAGGTTCTAAAAAATTTGATTTGAATGTAGAATAGAAGTTGCTAGAGACTAGAAAGGGTGAAGTGGAGTGACAGAGTTGGATAAGTGATAACACAACATAGTTAGATAGCAGTAATAAGCTCTAGTGTTCTACAGCTCAATGGGGTAGCTATATTTCACAATAACCTATTATATATTTTATGAATAACCAGAAGAGAAGAGTTTGAAGTCTCCAAACACAAAGTGATGATAAGGAGATAAAAATGTTAATAACCATTATTTGATCAGTCCCTATTTTATATAGGTATTGAACTATTATTCCATCATACCTCATAAATATGTACACTTATCTTGTGTTAATCTAAATTAAAAACATAACATTGAAGGAGATGGAAATGTTAATAACCCAGGTCTGATCATTAGACAACATTTAGAGGTGTTGAATTATCACATTGCAACTCATTAATTTGTATAACTGAAATGAAAACTCATTAAAAATCTGTATTGTTATTTTTTTCTGGTATAGTTTAGAATAATTTTACAACCAATACCTGTATGAAAATGGTTGATCCTTTATAGATGTAGCCTCTACCAATGGGATGCTGTCATAATATCTTCCATGAGTAAGTTTGGGCATTATATATTTATAGATAATGTTAAAATTGACTTTAAAAATCCATATATATGCCAAGCTTGGTGGTGCATGCCTGTAATTCTAGTGGCTCTAGAGGCTGAGAAGGATCGCAAGTTCAAAGGCAGCCTCAGTAACTTAGTTGAGGCCCTAAGAACTTAGTGAGACCCTGTCTCAAAATAAAAAATAAAAGGGGCTTGGATGTGGCTGAATGGTTAAGTGCCCTTGGGTTCAACATCAGCACCCATTCCCTGCCCCCAAATCACTCTGTATGCTGTTAACAAGAGACATTCCTAAAGACAAAGTTAGACAAAGTTGAAACAAATAATATATCAAAAAGAAAATTAGCATAGCTATATTCATAGCAGGCAATAAATAAGTAAAATCAAAAACCACTAGGAGAAGAGAGTATACTACACAATAAAAGGTTCTATTTCCCAGGAACATTCTAAACTCATATGTAATTCATATAAAAATCTCAAAACATATGAAGAAAAACTTGCTCAAAGGCGACATTTTTACATCATGGATGGAATACAACATAACAGAAAACTTCAATACATTTCTTATGCCATTTGTAAGTCAAACAGACAAAAAATAGTAATGTTATGAAGTAGAATAATCATGGACAAAATTAATGACTGAACAGCAATCACGATATAATTGAAATATACAGAACTCATATACTCAACAATGAGAGAATACACAGTTTTCTCAAACACACAAGGAACAATTACAAAATCTGACAGAGTCAAAGAACAAAGTAAGTCCAACATATTCAACGAATCAGGTTCAGGTAGACCTCAGTCTCTGACTAATATATTAACAAGCAAAAGGCTTATAAAAGGGATATGTAACTTTAATTCCTATATATTTGAAGTGTTTTTATGTGTGTGTGAGAGAGAAAGTGTGTGTGTGTGTGTGTGTGTGTGTGTGTGTGTGTGTGTGAGAGAGAGAGAGAGAGAGAGAGAGAGTCTCCTGGGGCTTAAACCAAGGGCTTCACACATGTGAGGCAAGCACTCAATCTCTAAGGTACATCCACAGCCCTTTTGACACAGGGTCTTGCTCAATTGCCTACACTGGCCTTGAAGTTGTGGTCCTTTGGCATCATCTTCCTGAGTCACTGGGATTACAAGTCTGTGTTACCATGCCCAGCCCAAAGGGACATTTTAGAATTTCTTAAATAATTTGTTTCAATGAAGTATTTGTGATTATTTTAAAATACTTTGACCTTGTGGGGTATAAAACTTATAATCACTTCAATGGAAAATGTACATATGTGAAAATAGGAAACTAAAAAAAATTAAATATCCAACTTTCCAAGATGAGGAGCTAGAAAAAGAACAAAATAAGTTAAAAGGAAGAGACAGATTAGAGTAAAATTTAAACCACTGGGGAAAAAATAGTGAAATAGAGAAGCCCAACAAAGTCAGAAGTTGGGTTTTTGAAAAGACTAATTACTAGGCAATTCTCTGGTTAACTTGATCAATGAAAATAAAATTTTATACCCCCACAAGATACAGAGAGAGAGAGAGAGAGAAAGAAAATCAAGAAAGGAATATGTATCTACTTGATAAAGCAGAGTTTTTTTAAAAAAAAAACAGGGCTATAATAATTTTTATGCCAATGAATTTTAAAATTTAGAAGAGAGAAATTTTTTAAACAGTAAAATATCTCAAAATTTATTCAAGAAAAAGAATAGTAAGCCTAAAATAATCTTATAAATTTGAGAAACTGAATAATTAGAATATTTCCCCAAGTCCTGATAGTTGTGCTAAATCAAGTAGTTCCATCAAACTTTGAAGAAATTCTAGTTTTATGCAAACTAGTCCTGATGACGAAAAGGGAATATACTCCTAATTTATTATCTGAGATCCCATAACCTTCAAACCCAAACCAGTAAAAAGCAGTATAAGAGCCAGATTCAGTGGTTCATGTCTGTAATTATGTTTGTACATAATCATGGGACTTGTTACTACTTATTCATACATGCACACAATGTAACAATATAATTTGGCTAATATCAGTCCCCAGCTCTTCTCCCTTTCTTCCCTGTCCATAGCATCCACAAGTCAATGAGTTCCCTTTCCTAATACTGTTGATTAGTCTGCCCAACTTATCCCTTACTTATAGTATTTTTTTTTGCTTCAGAGACCCATTGTCCACTCCTATGATTGGGTGTGTTCTTTTTTTTCCTTTCACTTAGTGTGGTTCTTCAGTTCCATACATATCTAATTGATTTGGCATATGCCAGAATATCTCTTTCAAAGTTTCTGTACTTTGTAATGTCTAATACAGGGAAAGAGGCCCAATTATTTGTGGATTTCTCTGTATTTTGTAAAATGTATACCACTGGGAAATTTATAAGACTACAAGTTTTGAGGTGGCTCTGGAGCAGTAAAGACTTTGGAGATTGCGGAGAAGGACAGATTAACTTGCACGTGCAGTGAACTCAGGCTTCCATGGTTTTCCACATAATATAACATACATATAATATTACTATGCAATTGTATAATAACTATTCCATGATGTGAAATTTCTTCTGCTTTCATTTTATTTGTCCAGCCTTAATTTTCCCAAGGACAAAGGACAACAACAGATGCAGACAGTAAAGGAATGACTTTTATTTGTCCTTGTAATTCCACTGGCAATGTGTCCTACTTTGTGCCTTCATTAAGCTCTTCTCTTGAACCTAACTTGAGTGTGGCATTTCTGATCCTGGAAGGGGCCCTGACTGATACAAGAGTTCAAAATCCAAAGTCAATCGACTTGATTTTTTTTTTTTTGCCTAAAAATCTCATTATGAGCTTCTGTACAGCAACATGCACATCCTTAATTACACAATATATTATTGTATAAAAATTAAGTATGTATAAATATACTTTTATTACTTAAATTATACTAAAAATTTAGCACATTTGGGTTTTTTTTGGAGTTGATTGTAGTTTTTCTGAGTTAATATTTTCCTATTTTTGGAGATTGATTGTGGTGTGAAATTATCAATATTTACAACAAAGTAGCAAAAATTCCCATGTTTGTTTCTCTCTTTAACTCTAGCATTTTATGAGTTTTTACATCCTTTGATTGCATTGGACAAAAGAAAAAAAGAAAAAAGTTTCTCTAGGGAAAAAGTCCCTGAACCATGAGCTATTGTGTTTTTGCAGTATCACTGGGTCACTGCCTCTTTTGGTATATAAAATAGATTTATATCTTCCCATGGCAGGGTAATATATAACCTTTTATGTTAGACAGAAGAGGAAAAATCTGAGTCCCTGAAGATGCTGTTCTTTTTATACAGGTAAAATGGATGTATGGAAACAAATTTAACAATAGGAAGTGAAGCTTTACTTTGAGACATGCTTCTGTTGTAGGAATTGCTGTGAACACGAGTCAGATCCTAAAGGGAGTGAGTCTAGCCTAAAGCTAAGTCTTGTCCAGGAGAGGAAACTGAATAGCACAGGAGAATAGTTGTGAAAAAAAGCCATGGACGTATTGGAAAAGGTTAACTGATGTTGCACTAGAACTGAACCACATTGTACCTAGGGAAATGCGAAAGATTAGGAAAAGTTACAAAGTTTTTAAAGATATTTAATATTTTGGATTCTGCGTAGGTTACAATTAATCCTTCTGTTATAAGTCATGATTACCTCAATGATCTCATCCTCTACTACTTGATAAATATGCATAAAATAGCACATGATGACACATGAAAACTAAAACAAACAACTCCCCCCCCCAAACCGAAAAACAAAGGTAATGTTTTTCTTTACATTGATTTTTCAAAAGAGATGGGAATAAACTATCTTTTGTAACTAGAAGCAAATTCACTAGGAACTTTTCAAGTTTGCCCTGTGGAAAAGACTCTCAGAGACACCTGAGTAGATATAAAATTTGACATGAAGAAAAAGACACAAAGCTGAATAAATATTTTCCAATGCAACGTAATTTTGAAATGTGATGTTGAAAATTTGAAAACAAAACTTAAAAGTAACAGGCTAATTTTTCTTGGTTGCTTTTGTGGTTTAGAATTAGTTTTTGTATCAATTTTTTTTTTGTTGTTGTTATGGGGATTGAACACAGGGGCGCTTAATCACCAAGCCACATCCTCAGCCCTTTCTAATATTTCCATTTACATTCAGAATCTTGTTCAGTTGCTTAGAGCCTTGCTAAATTGCTGAGGTTGGCTTTGAACTCACAATCCTCCTGCCTCAGCCTCTCAAGGTGCTGAGATTATAGGCATGTGTCATGGAGCCTAGCTTTTGTATCAATTTTATCTCTGAACTATAAGAAGAATGGAAAATTTTAAAGAGTATTGACAGATGGGAATTTTTCTCTTTTATGAGTAAGTGAGAAAGAAAATCAAAAAGTAAAAGGTATTGTTTGTTTTCTTGCAAACTGAAAGCTCTAGGGTGACTTTGTTTATTCATGTATATAGCACTCATTTGGAAAGGATACAGAGTTACAAATATTTTCCACATTAATAAACAAAAATAGTTCTTAAATCGAAGGGGGTAGATTTTACTTGACTTTAAAGATGATTCTGTGGCAATTTTAAGAGGAAAAACATAGACATTTGAACTGAGGAAAACAATGAATTTGCAATATTTCTAGATGGTGGAAGGAGTATACATGAATGAAGCACCTTGTTTAAATCTGAGAGATGTCTTTCAGTCCCATTTAACTTGATAACTCTATATTTAAAACCATAATACTAATTTTTCCCCTTTATCTATAAGGATTAGATGTCTGGGAATCTGTTTTGGAGAATTACTAAATTCTAAATAGTTCAGGGAAAGGGATTAATTACAACACAGGGTAAATAGGTCTTGTCTTTTGCATGATGGATATATAATTAGTTAAATGTGAATGCAATTAATACATTTTAGAAAAATTATTTCAGAGTTTAGTCAATCTATAAGAGAAGATAATTGTAGCTTATTTTCTTTAGGTGTTTCTCCTCAGTCTATTCATGACTTCTTTGTGAATAAATGCTATGTCCTTGGATCTCCATCTAGAAACCTTTGCATGACTTTTTCTCTGGATTCAGATTTGGATCCTGACCCTGTGTCAAGTGACTTTTAAACTGTAAAGACTCTAACTTTGTGAGTTTTTAATATTCCCTGATATTTGGATGGATATAGTTTAATTCATTTGGCACATTCAAATTCCATAGTTATATCTCACTTTGTTTTAAATGCATTTTAAAAAATTCTTGGTTCTTACTTAGTTAATAGGATCAAAGATCCAAAGATAAGTAAACTTACAGCTGATGAAGAAACTCTTCTAAGAACCATAGTACTTAAAAGAATCCTGGATTTATGGTACTGCAATTTGTTTATAATCATACAATTTCTGAAGAATATATCCAAAAAGCAGCATAGATCGTATCTTAGAAACTGACTTAAAGTGAGCTTTTTCTTTCGTGTTTTCAGAATTATACACATAATTTCTAATTTTCAAAGTCCTTCTTGAATTTTCTTTTTAATCTTTTTTATTTCTTATTTTTATGTAATTCTTGCTCATTTTTATAATGCTTTATTTTTTATTTTTCTCTGTCACTTCAGAATTCTGCATGGTCTTGTTGCCTATCTTCTTTGATTATATAATTAGATATATTTTCTTGTGTTTTTAAAGAAATCAAATACATATCTTTCTGTCTTTCAGCAAATATTTATTTGTCCCTATTGTGTACCTGTTGTGATTCTAAGTTTTAGGAAACATTGTAGAGAAGACAGATGCAGTCTTTAACTTTGTGGGAATTGTAGCCTAGTTAAGAAGGAGAACTTAACAATGGATTACATCTGTAGTTAGAACTAAAAATAAGTACCATGCTCTTTGAGAGAAAAATTAATTTACATTTAAAAGTTTACGGTTGGTCACTAAAAGAATGAATGTTATAATCTATTACTAAGAGAATGAGACAGTTAATATTTAGATTTGGTATTTTAATGCTATCTGCTTATCGATGTCATTTCTTTTTTATTTGTTCATTTATTCCATGCATAAAGCCCTATAAGGGGCAAATGAAAGAAAAGAAAGTAATGTTAATATTTACTGAAAACTACATGGAATACCTACATACTGAATGTATGAGTATGATCTTTAATTATTTCTTCCCTACAATAAAAAGTCAATATTTTTAATTTTTTTGACAGATAATTAAACTGCAGCTCAAAAGTTTAATACCCTGCCTAATATTAACTTGTCAGTGGCTGAATCATGAAATAAATCTTGTTTTTCAGAATCCAAGGTCAATATTCTGTCTACTATGTTATGCTGTTTCTCTAAATAAAATCAAAATTACAATATAATGTGGTAAGTACTTTCATAGAGGTTTAAACAAAATGCTGTCTACTATACCATAGTGCCCCTAATAGGGTGAAGTTTTCAGATCCTGCACCAAGTACACCCAGGCAATGACTGTCAGATTATCTTAGATTTTTCCCCCAGTGCTTCATACTTTAGTAGAAAGCAAAATCAGACATTTGTTCTTCAGTGTAATCAAATTGATAGAAAAGCTTCTAAACACTTAGTTACCATCACTATATCTAGGGTGGTGCAAACTGGTAACGGACAGTTCATGGACCTGCACCTCTCTGTGGACCACTTTTTCATGGCCTCAGAGAATCTAAACATGAATAGGTCATTATCCCTTTGAGAAGTTTACTGGTGAGCTAGTCTTGTAAGCAGTCCACTAACTTAAAAGGATGTAAAACAAATGCTAATAATATAAAAAGCAAGACCTTCTAGCTATGGTAAATATTTAACAAGATTTGAAGATAGTGGTTTCCAGAGGTGGGAAATAGGAAGGAAGGGCTTATTTGTCAGAATAATCCTGTGGTCTTGGTGGGTACACTTGCTGAGAAAATGTGAGTAGTCTCATGTGACTGAATGAGGCTATGTATTTTGATGGAAAAATTAAAAAAAAATTTGGCTTGAATCACAGCTTCCTCTATCTCATAAGGAACATCACTACAGCCACTCTGGGAGAAAGCAGAAAGATATTAAATTCAGAGTCAATACTGCATGGAACTCTGTATGGCAACCACCAACTTCTCTGTGTGATCACAATTTAAAAATCTATAGGCACAATAGTGATTTTTTTCCCCTTCTAGTTTCATTAAGATGTAAAAAAATGACAAATTTTTAATTTTCACTTTTTATTGGTTATTTTTAATTATACATGACAGTAGAATTCATTTTTATATAATTGTGCAAGCATAGAATATATCTTATTCTAATTAGGACCCTCTTCTTGTGTGTATGTACACGTGGTGGAATTCACTATGGTGTATTCATATAGGTACATAGGAAAATTATTTTGGATTCATTCCACTGCCTTTCTTTTTACCTCCCTTCTCTTCATCCCCCTTTGTCTAATCTACTGAATAATATCTATTCTTCCTCTCTTTCCCCTCATTGTGGATTAGTTTCCACATATCAGAAAAAAAACATTTTAGGACTGGCTTATTTCACTTAGCAGGATAGTTTGTAGATCCATTCATTTACTGGCAAATGGTATAAAGGTATTCTTCTTAATGGCTGAATAATACTCCATTGTGGATGTATGCCACATTTCCTTTATCCATTCATCTATTGAAGGGCTCCTAGGTTGGCTTATAGCTTAGCTATTGTGAATTGAGTGCTATAAACATTGATGTGGCTGGATCACTGTAGTATGCTAATTTTAACTCCTTTGGATGTATGCCACTAGGGAGATAGCTGGGTCAAATGGTGGTTCCATTCCAAGTTCTTCAAGGAAACTTCATACTGCTTTCCAGAGTGGTGCACCAATTTGCAGTCCCACCAGCAATGTATGAGTGTGCCTTTTACTCACATCCTTGCCAACCCAAAATGACAAATGTTATGTATATTTATGGTGTACAGTGTGCTGTTTTGATATACATATGCAGTGAAATCATTGATTCAAACTAACACATTTATCACCTCATATACTTACTTGTGGTGACAACATTCAAGATCTACTCCCTTAGGGATTTTAAAGGACACAGTACCATATTATTATGAACCATAGTCACCATACTACACAATAGATATTCAGAAATCAACCATCCTAACTGAATATTTCTTCCTTTTGATCAGTATCTTCCCATCTCCTCTCCTCAGCCCACCTATGACTTATTTTCCACATACAAATGAGATCTTTCAGTATTTGCCTTTCTATGTGTCTTTAATTTCACTTGGCACAATAACCTCCAGATTCATTCATATTGTCACAAACACAGATTTCCCTTTTTTTTAAAAATAAGGCTGAAGAATATTCCACTGTGTGCGTGTGTATATGCACAGGTGTGAGGTCCACTCAACTGTCAGTGGACAGTCAGGTTGTTTCCATACATTGGATGTTGCTAATAATGCTGCAGTGACGATGGGAAGATATTTTAGGGGATATAATGATGTCATTTCATTTGGATATTTATCTAGAAATGATATTGTGGATTATGTAATAGTTCTATTTTTAATTTTTCTTATTCATTTCTTTCATTATGGTGTTATACTTCTCTGATAATTATTGATGTTGAACACTTGTTGGCCTTTAGTTTTTTTTTTTAATTTCAAGAAGGGAAAAGGATTTATTAGACCATTTCCAGGACAGGGACCCAAGGCAGTGGCTGGGTCCAGCGTTCTTATACTTGGGGGGGGGGAATGACAGCAGTGAAGATGTGCCTATCTTCTCTTCTGATAAAAACAGCTTTGTGCTCACAGAAACCATCTCCTCCTTTTGCAAGAAGGCACAGGGCTCTGGATGTAATCCTAGGAGGGTGGGGATGGCTTTCCTTACTCTACATCAGTCTGTTCTCAAAGAACCAAACTCGGGCATTAAGGGAGCAGGGGGCGGGGGCTACTCCCATTCCTTGACACTTCAAGGGGGATTTTATCTTTATAAACAAGGCAAATCAAACCAGCATTAATTTAGGGGAACAAAAATAAAAAATAAAAACCTGGAGAGGCAGGGAATGGAATTGGTCGGCATCCAGGAGAGAGAAGTAGAAAGAGCCAGTACCCACGGTGTGCCAGACCACAAAAAGAGCATCTGCAACGGTGGAAGCCCTTTACTTCCTGCTCCCTGGCCGGCAGCCAGATGGCAGAGGAGACACTGTAGTGACTCTAAGACGAGCCTTGGAACCCTGTCTGGCCACCAGTGTAGGGAGTGCTGTAGACGTGCCCCAATCAACCTCACACCTTCACCTTCGCCCACGATAAAGAGGCTTTTAACTCTCCTATCCAAAGTCCTCTGAGAATCTCTTCACTTTCGGGAGGTCACCTGCATTCATGTCCCACATGCAATCCACAGGGTCTAAGAGTTTTTCACCTGGGACATCCATTCACGTCATCTCCAAGGCCCTTGAGTCCCCTGGAAAGCATGGAGCCAGGAGGTCATCAACCAAGTGCTAGAATTGGTGTGGGAAGGATCACAAACCTTTTTTGAGGTGTGTTGCTGACTGCATTTTTCTGACAGGCTGCCTAAAGGGGGCCCTCACAATGATGCTGATGTCTGCACCTGAGAAGCATTCTGTTTTCCAGGCCAGCTTGTGGATGCTGCTATCTGTGAGGTTGGGGGAAGTGCTCCCCCTAGATGCAACCAAAGCATTTGAGCCTGGGCAGCTTCTTCTGGCAGTGGGATATAAATGCACTTTTCAAACCTCCTTCTAATACCAGAATCCAACACCCCAGAGGTATTTGTGACACCAAGAACCAGTGTCCCAGTATTGTTATTCACCACCCTCTGCACCTGGACCAAGAACTCTCTTTCGATCCTTTGGGTGGTCTTGCTCTCGTTATCATTCTGGGACCCACAGAGGGAATCCACCTCATGGATGAAGACAATGGGGCTTGTGCTGGCTGTCCAGCTGGGACAGATTCTCAACTAGCTTCTCACTCTCCCCCCAAACACTTAGAAATCAAATCCGAGGAGGGCACAGAGAAGGTAGAGTTGTTGGCCCCTGTTGCCACAGCCTTGGCCACCTAGGATTTCCCTGTGCCAGGGGATCCAAAGAGCAGTATCGCCCACCAAGGGGTACAGCGGCCTTTGAACAAGTGTGGGAATTTAATTGGCAAATGACAGCTTCCTTGAGAGCCTGCTTGGCCCCCTCCAGCTCATCAATATCGTGGCATCCTAGGTTGGGCTTCTGCATCACAACAGCAGACTTCAGCTGTTCTTGCCGTTTCTTTTTCTCTGGGTTCTCCCCTTCACTGTCACCATCACTGCCCTTGCCCTCACTCTGATTTCTTGGACTGGCTTCTTCACACTCGGCTCGAATGCTCTCTCTTCTTGGCCTTGTCCCTGTGTGCCTCAGACTTGATAGTGTGGAGGAAGCCTGTGCAGCATGCTGGAGATTTGGAAGTGACTCCTGGCGTAATGGGCTTTATTCTCTTCTGTGGCTTTTGTCACCAGATCAATGGCTTTCTCCTGCGTCTGCCTCACACTCTGTGACTCTGCTTGCGACCTTGGCCAGACCCCTGTAACCAAGGTGCTGGGATCCAGCGCAGGGAGCAGGACACACTGTGTGTGAGGAGGGCAGTCTCTCTGCCGGAGCTTAGTCTGAGGGCCAACGACAAGCCTTGTCTTTCAGGTTGGTTTTAATGCTAAAGTAAAAGAAGGTTTTCATGATTTTGACCTCTCTCCTCCTGGTCTATTCATAGAGTTGTCATAATTTGCATTTTCTCCTGTTTTTCCTCCTTCAGGCAGCACCTCCTACAAAGCCAATGGATGGAGCAAATCATTCTGTGGTGTCGGAGTTCATGTTCCTGGGACTCACCAACTCCTGGGGTATCCAAATACTCCTCTTTGTTTTCTCCTCCATGTTTTATGTGGCAAGCATCATGGGAAACTCCATTATTGTGTTCACGGTGGCTTCTGAGCCTCACTTACACTCTCCCATGTACTTTCTGTTGGCCAACCTCTCCTTCATTGACCTGGGTGTGTCTTCTGTCACTTCTCCAAAGATGATTTATGACCTCTTCAGGAAGCACAAAGTCATCTCCTTTAGAGGGTGCATCACCCAGATCTTCTTCATCCATCTCATTGGTGGTGTGGAGATGGTGCTGCTCATAGCCATGGCCTTTGACAGATATGTGGCCATATGTAAGCCTCTGCACTACCTGACCATCATGAGCCCAAGGATGTGCATCTTCTTTTTAGTGGCTGCCTGGGTGGTTGGCCTTATGCACTCGCTGGTTCAATTGGCTTTTGTAGTAAAGTTGCCCTTCTGTGGCCCTAATGTGTTGGACAGCTTTTACTGTGACCTCCCTCAGCTCATCAGACTTGCCTGCACAGACACCTGCCGACTGGAATTCATGGTCACAGCCAACAGTGGTTTCATATCTGTAGGCTCCTTCTTCACACTGATCATTTCCTATGTTGTCATCATTCTCACTGTTCAGAAACACTCTTCTTCTGGGTCCTCCAAGGCTCTGTCCACACTGTCAGCTCACATCACTGTGGTGGTCTTGTTCTTTGGCCCTTTGATATTCATCTACGTACAGCCATCTTCCTCCACACACCTGGATAAGTTCCTGGCCTTGTTTGATGCACTTGTCACACCTTTTCTGAATCCCATCATCTACACACTAAGAAATCAAGAGATGAAGGTGGCAATGAAGAAAGTATGCAGACAGCTAGTGAGTTATGGGAAGATTTCTTAAGTGACTGCATTGTGAACACTGTGCAACAACAAAGTGTTTTTTTTGAACAAAGCAAGCTCATTTTTTATGATAAAATTCAGAGAAAAGTCTTTCTTTCTTTGCCTACTCTGATATATACAGTAATATTGAAACCACTCTGTCTTCTAGTTAGAATGGAGAAAAATTGCTTATGAAAACAGAGAAAGAATTACATGTAAATTACTTATGAAAGATTATAATAATTATAATAATCCTGAACCTCAATTCCTAAGGAATAATATTTATTACTATTTAATAATAATATAATAATATAAATGATCTTTTTTTTTTAGGAAGAATCTCTCCTAAATACAGAAATTTCTGGTAGCACTCCACGGGGGGATAAGGGATATTGAACTGGATCTTCTTTCTCTCTCCTATCAGTTGCCATTTGGGGACTCTGCTAGTCTGTGCAAGGAGGTCAGAATCTTGAGAGCACACATAGAAGAGTCTATTAAATAAATGTTTTGGGGTTGTAGAGCAAAAACTGTGTGAGCTATCAAATGATATGTATGCAATATTGTGTCTGACCAGGGGGTACATTATGTAGGAAATGAAATATAATAATGAGGTCACAACACATGGAACTTATTTATCTACCCACATGCCCCATCACTTAAAAGCAACCGACTTCATAGATTAGTGGAATAGTCTGCTAAGTTTCAGTGACAATACTACTTGGGGCTCAACACTTTGAGATGATGAGTAGTTTCTTTGGATTCAGGAAAAGCCTACAATAAGCTACAGAAGCAAGCTGTTATTCTCCACTTGTATGGATCCTATGGGGACATCCTTTTCTGCAGTTGTAACTTACTTATGATTGTATAACCCTTCCTACCCAGAGCCCTGTTACCCTACAGATGCGAAGAGCTCTTTTCCTTTGCTAGCCCTGGATTCCTTTTCCATGTCTTTGTTTCTAATTACTCTGCCCAAACTCCTGTATATAATCCCTTCAATAAGTTCTCTTCAGTTGGCCATTTGAGTGTTGTGTCACACTTAAAGAAAATGGGGTGAATAAACAAGATGATCCTGAAAGCCCCTTTTCTTTTCTCAAAAATATAGCCAAGTTAAGGAAACACTCAGAACAAACCTGGGCTGGAATGTCCAGACGCATATTACTTTAAAGGAATGTCTTTCTATCATGCACACTTGGACTAGGGCAAACTAACTTTATCTGTGGAAAATTGCTTATTATTATTTGCATGCACATCACAACATGGCCCCTTGGGATGCTGTGCATACAAGCAAATTAAGCAAGTTAATGCTGATGATGTCACTGCTCCTGCAGCCTAACATATAGATCCCCTCTTAGTTGTGACCGCGGTAGAACTGAGAGTACTGTGCAAAGGTTATGTGTCACTCATTCGGCCAGCCACCATTGGACAAAATGCCATGGGGGAGAGAGGGCACTGCTTGGCAAAGCACCGCCGAGGACGGAGGTGCTACTCATTCACCTGTCACCACTGGACCTTCCCTGTAGGCACTTCTCTAATGAAGCCTTATGTCTCACATGCAATCTCTAAGCACTCTACTCCCCCCCCTTTCCCTGGCACAACTGGCTGTGGGCATGGCAATTGTGACATCTCTTCTTCTATGGGCCTTGATTAATTCTTGGCAGTAATCTATAAAACAGTGAAAAGAAACTAGAGTCATCTGTGTCTATAATGTTAAGTACACATAAATGCTAAGAAAGGTCTGGAAAAATGTGACCATCTGTTGTTATCCCCAGAGATTAAGGAAGGGGACCTGGATTAGGGGTCATTGTCAAAGGGTCTTTGGTTTTATTTGTGATGTTCTAATTTTAAAAATGAAATTAGACTCATATATTCTCTATTCAATTAAAATAATTTAAAAATGAAAAGTAGTGACCTTTGCTGCTCTCAAGTCATTCTGTGATATTTTAAACTGGATTTTGAGTTTTCTTAACTCAAATGTGTTAGATATATTCTCTTTTTTCCAGCTAAAATGAAGCTTGATTACACTGTTTGAATTTACTGTGCTTTAGACTACTCTGGGGTTAAGAGGCATGTACTTCTGAGCTGCCAGATCACAGGCCTGAATCACAAAGCATTTTCTCATTGTTTTCCTAGGTGTGTGGAAAGGGGTTTATGGGCCATAGACATGAGTGGCTTTGGAGAGACACTGAAGGGGATCAGGGTCTCTTTCTGCTTTGCTGCCAGGGGAACTCTTTCTTAGGAAGCAGTTTCAACATAGGCAGTGTTAAGAATTCAGTCATTTGCTTATATTTCAACCTATTTTATAGTGTCTTCTCTCTAAATTTATAATTTTAGACCATTCTATCATGATTTGTTCCTGTTTTAATCACTTGTTATGATTTTATTTTAAAATTCCATTTTTAAGTTTGGATTGATTTTATTCTTCATATTTTAGTTTTGCTCAACTGAACAAATATTTGTAGAGTGCCTAACATATGGTAGAAAATGCACAAGGCAGTGGAGAGAGAAAAAAAAGAGAGAGAGAGAGAGAGAGAGAGAGAGAGAGAATATGAATTAGGCAGGGTAGAGAGAAACAGTTTCAATGTGATGAGGTTGGTACAGTTAAAAAGGTATAGTATGGGACTGCAAAGAGAAGCATAGAGCAGAACAGCAGCTTTCAATGAGAATTGTTCACGAGGCATTACCTCAGGCACTTTCAAAAAATATTGAGAGTCTTGGCCCACCTCTCAGTTTGATTCAAATAGTCTGGATCAGGTGTGTTATTTTGTAACAACTCTCCTCCCCACTCTTCACCTCCACTTACTGTCCTGTTAGTTCTAAACCACTTAGTTTCTCTGACATATTGAACTTGCCATACTTCATTCTGCAAGCTTGGAATTCATCTTTCCACCCTCATTCCTGTCTCCAGCTCTCAAGTCTCCACTCAGGTGTTACTTCCCCTGAGAGGTCTACCCACTTCCTCACAGACAGATTTAAGGATTCTTGCTTCTGTGTTTCTACCTACTGTGTGGATGATGTCTTCAGTGGAGCTATTACCCAGAATGGGTTAAGTTGCTTTGCTTGTGGGGCTTCAAGCTCTTTGGGAAGGGACTTACATATGGGTAGAAGAATGAGCTAAATGAATAAACTCCATGTCTAGTCCTACCTTTTAAGAGAGTTTCAATCTCGTGGACTTTTTAAAAAAAATGGCTATTGTTATTTTGGAGATTGTACATTGTAGCTGAAGTTCAGGGTTAAATCCCCATGAATTTGGCTAGCTGTGTTCATATTTCACAATCTGCCTCATTTTAGGCAATAAAACAGCAAATCATTTTTCCTATGTTTATTTCTAGTAGTTTTAAAGTTTTGTGCCTTACTTTTAAATCTTTAATGAATTTTGAGTTTATTTGTTGTATACAACATGACAGTCTGACTTCATTTTCTGCCATGGCTATCTAGTTGTACTAACATCATTTACAAAAGAGACTGTCTTTTCTACATTGTTTGTTATTGGCAACTTTGTAAGAAATCAATTGATCCCAAACACATGGAATTATTTCTGGGCTTTCTATTCTGTTCTCTATGAGTTTGTTTTTATGCCAGTAACATGTTAATTGCTATTGATGTGTAGTAGATTTTGATGTTAAGAAGTATGACACATTCAACTTTGTTCTTTTTTCTGAACACTGCTTTGGATATTTGAAGTCTTTTGTGGTACATATGGATTTCACGTGAAAATGTCATTGGAATTTTGATTAGGATGGCATTGAATCTCTATGTTACATCGGGTAGTATGCACATTTGGAGTATTAATTCTTCCAATCCATGAATATGGGATATCTTGACATTTATTTTTGTCATCTATATTTTTTGTTTGCATGATTTCTTGAAGTTTGATATTGTTTTTAGTTGACATACAATAATTGTTTCTATTTATGAGATAGAATGTGATGTTTTGATAATTATATACATTCTCATTAAAATTGATGTTATGATCAAAGCATTATAGTTAACACATATATTACCTCAAATGTTTATCATTTCTTTGTGGTTAAAACATTCCAAATATGGTCTTCTAGATATTTTGAAGTATGCATTACAATATGGTTATCTATACTGATCCTACTTTCCTAATGTACAAATACTATTCCATTGTGCATGTATACTAAATTTATTTATCCATTTATCCACTGATGGGAACATAAGTTGATTCTTTACCTTCACTCGTGTGAATATTACTGCAGTAAACTTGGGAGTCCAAATATCTTTTCAACATAGTGATTTGGTATTATTTGGATAATATCCAGTAGTAGAATTGTGGGATCATATAGTAGTTTTATTTTTAATTATTTTTTCAGGAAACTTCATACTGTTTTCCATAATGCCTATACCAAGTTATTCTCCCAACAATAGCATATGAAAATTTTCATTTCTCCACAACCATACCACCATTATTTTTTAGTCTTTTTTAATAATATATTCATTTTAATTGGAGTAAAGTGGTATCTCACGGTGGTTTTGATTTTTTGTTTCCCTGATGAGTAGTTGCTTTGAGCATTTTTCATAACTGTTGGCTGTTTGTATGTCTTATTTTGAGAAATGCCTATTGAGGTCCTTTGCCCATTTTTAAATTCAGATTACTTACTTTTTTTCTATTTGTTTGCTTGAATTTCACATATATCCTGAATATTAACCTCTTTTCAAATGCACAGTTTGCAAATATTCTTTCCCATTATGTATGTTGTCTCTTCACTGTTGTTTTATTCTTGTGCATCTTTTTGTTTCTTGAAATTCCATTTGTATTTACAATTTCTGTCATTAATATTTCTTTAACAATTTTTTGACTGATTCTTCTTTCTACTTACTAATTTGAACATTCTTACTCTAACCTGCTTCCACTCCATGTTTGTGTGTCCATTATTATAAATTTTTCATATTAGCATATGCTTGTACCTCTGAACTTCTGTTTTGACTTTTGAAAACTCAAGGGGTTTAGTTGAAGAATGTTGAGATTTCTAACTTTTAAACATATATATCTGATAAGGAGTTAATATCTAAAACATACAAGGAACTTGTACAACTCAATAGCAAAACCCCCAAATAATCCTATTTAAAAGTGTGTAAAATATGTGAAGAACCCAAATTTATAAATCAGCATTTGGGAAGAGAAGTCTGGAAGCTAGCTTGCATATTAAACTCACAAAAACTTTTATACTTTTTCTGTAAATACTTCTTTTTAAAGAAAACTATGGATCAGAATAACCACATTTGGAACACTTTTTGTTATCAGTCAATATTTTTAGGTAGCTGAAACCTGATCCTAAACTTAAAAGTGGTCTTGATCCTGTAAATCTTTACAACTGCCTTGATACACATAAACCTTTTAAAAAATAGACACTCCCTGAAATCTTTTGTATCTAGGCCACTATAGTCTTGATAACCCAAATAATTTTTTTCTCATCTTTAGAAACCTAAATGGGAACAACCAGATCAAACAGATCTAAAGTTTACTGTGTGTGTGAAGGAACATACCTTCGCTTCATACCTGAATTCTGTACATCTATTTGGATTGTATATTGTGTTTGTGTATTTATGCTTTTATATATATATATATCATATAAATGTATATATTTTCATATATATTTTTTCATATATATATATATAATGTCTTTATTTTGTTGTTTGTTTTATTTTTATGTGGTTCTGAGGATTGAACCCAGTGCCTCACATGTGTGAGACAAGTACTCTGCCACTGAGCCACAACCCAGCCCTGCATTTATGCTTTGATCCATAGAAACCTCTCATGTTATGGAATTTATTTGCATTGAACACAAACTGTAAATAAAAATAAATATATGGCCGAAAGAACAACAACAAAAAAAGTGAGTGAAAGAACCCAATAAATATTTTTTTCAAAGATGGCCTAGATATGGCCAGTGGGCATATGAAAAGGTGTTCGACAATGATAATTACTAGAGAAATACAAACTAAACCACAAATGAGATGTCACCTCACAACTCTTAAGACTGGCTATTATCAAAAAGAAGAGTGTTGGAAAGGTTGTGGAAAAAAGGAAACACTTGTACACTGCTGGTGGGAATGTACATGGTACAGCCATTATAGAAAACTGATGAAAGTCCTTCAAAAAATTAAAATAAGAACCACTATTGTGGTTTGGATATGAGGATATTTCCCAAAAGCTCATGTGTGAGACAATGCAAGAATGTTCAAGGGTGAAGTGATTAGATTATAAGAGCTGTAATTTATCACTGGATTGCAGATTAATAATTTGAATGAATTCCTGGGTAACTATAGGCAGGTAGGGCATGGCCAGAGGGTAGGTCACTGGGGTCATGCCTTAGGGTTATATTTTGTTCCTGGTGCCTCACCCTTTCTCTCTCTGCTTTCTGGCTGCATGAGCTATTTTCTGTCATGCCCTTTATACCAGGATATTTTGCTTCGCCTTGAGCCCAGAGCAATGGAGCCAGCCAACAATGGATTGAATTTCTAAAACCATGAACCCAAATAAACTTTTCTTCCTCTAAGTTGTTCTCGTCAGATATTTTGTTCTCAGAAATGAAAAACCGAGTAATGCTGCCATATGATCCAGCAGTACCACCTCTGGGATGTGAAGGAAATAAGTGAATTGTTTTTCCTTGTGCTTTCACCTCAACACAGAAACTTCTGTGGCCAGAAGTGCATAGGTTTTAAAAGCAATTTAGTGAATACCAACAGAAAGTCTTATAATTCAATTCAGTTCGGACAGTGTCTACCTGAGATGGTGTCAGATCCCATAATGAACTACTACAAATCTGCCCTTTCACTTCAGATGCTAATCACAAGTATCACCTATATTTCTGACTGACCGGAATTGGATTCCCGCAATCCTTGGGTTCCATTATTTTCTACAGTGCTCATAGAATTCAGGGAAACACTTTGCATATATTTACCCAGTTATTCTAAAGGATATTACAAAGCATAGTGATGAGCAGCTAGAACAACAGCAACAAAAAAAACATACTGTAAGGTATGGGGGAGGGAATGCATAACTTCTATGCCTTCTCTAGGTATACCACCCTCCAGGCACCTCCACAGATTCAACAACTTGGACTTTATCCAACTCTTTCTTTCCCTTTGAGTTTCCATGGAGGATCATCATGTAGGTCATTGGTATCAACTCAACTTTCCCTCTTTTTCATTCCCAGAGGTTAGATATCTGTGGTTGCAAGTTTGAACCTTCTAATCATATCTTTTTTTTCCATTAACAACAAAAAACATTTCTATATTTTTTGTTTTATTTTATTTTATTTTTTATTAGCTATACATGACAGTACAATGATCTTGACAATTCATACATTTGAATCATGTGGGCAATAATTTCTCATTTTTCTGATTGTACAGGTTGCAGAATCACATTGGTCATACAGTCACCTATATACATACAGCCATAATAATGTCTATTTTATTCTGCTGTCCTTCCTATCCCCCTCCATTCTCCTCCCCTCCCATCACTTCTCTCTACCCAATCTAATGTGACACACTTATTTTTTTTCTCCTCACAACATCATACATGTATTCTGTATAATGATGAGGGTCTCCTTCCATCTTCCATGCAATTCCCCTTCTCCCTCCTTTTCCCTCTCACCTCTCTTTCCTATTTAGTGGTAATCTTCTTCTCATGCTTTTCCTCCCTATCCCATTTTGAGTCACCCCACTTATATCAGACAAGACATTTGGCATTTGTTTTTTTGGGATTGACTAACTTCACTTAGCATAATCTGCTCTAATGCCATCCATTTCCCTGAAAATGCCATGATCTTGTTATTTTTTAGTGCTGAGTGATATTCCATTGTGTATAAATGCCACGTTTTTTAATCCATTCATCTATTGAAGGGCATCTAGGTTGGTTCCACAGTCTAGCTATTGTGAATTGTGCTGCTATGAATATTGATGTAGCTGTAGTATGCTCTTTTTATGTCTTTTGGGTAGAGTCCGAGAAGGAGAATAGCTAGGTCAGATGGTGGTTCCATTCCCAGCTTTCCAAGGAATCTCCATACTGCTTTACAAATTGGCTGCACCATCATATCTTAGTCTTTCTGGTGATCACCCTCATCCTGAAGCTATCAAGGGGCCCTCAGCTTCCATCATCTCATTAGCACATGAAAGACACCACTCTGAAGATCCCAAGTGGTTTTTTTTTAATGGCCAATGCATATTACTTGTACAAGTTAAAGGGTTTCACTGTGATATTTCCATATATACATGTGTCATGTTTTTATTCAACCTCTTCCTCTCTCCCCTGTCCTTTCTAGTCCCCTTTCCTGCCTTTTCCTTTTCTAATAGTTACTCTTCTACTTTCTGTTAGTCTTAATTTTTTTGTTGTTTTTAGTTTTCACATGTGAGATAAAATGTGATATTTGCCTCTCTGTGTCTGGCTTATTTTCCTGAAAAATGACATAATTTTATTCTTTATATATGAATAATAATCTATTGTGTATATGAATGACATTTTCTTTATCCATTAATCTGTTGATGGACATAGGCTGATTATATATGTTGACTGTTGTAAATATTGCTGCAATAAACATGGATATGTAGATATTTAATTTTTCTTCTGACTTCATTTCTTTTAGATATAATCCCAGGAGTGGTTTTACTGGACCATATGATAGTTCTATTTTTATATTTTTGAGGGTTTCGAAACACCTTCAAATCATTTTCCATAGTGACTGTACTAATTCACATCCATTTATTTTTGTTCCAGTCTTTATTATTTCTTTCTTTTTACTAATTTTGGGTTTAGTTTTTTTTCTTTTTA
The DNA here is from genome assembly GCF_045843805.1 of Urocitellus parryii. NCBI lineage: Eukaryota > Metazoa > Chordata > Mammalia > Rodentia > Sciuridae > Urocitellus > Urocitellus parryii. Next base: position 100,680,724 of record NC_135541.1, read on the forward strand.
TTTTTCCTAAAATCTTGAGATGTATGCCATTTATTTGAGCTCTCTCTAATATAGTCATCACTCATCTCTCTAAACTTACCTCTTAATACTGCTTTTATTGTATTCCCCAGGTTCTGGCATATTGTATTTGCATTTTCATTTGATTCTAGGAATTTTTAAACTACCCCTTTGATTTATTCAATGATTCACTGATTCTTCAAAAGTGCATTGTTCAATCACCATGTGTTTATATAATTTCTACACTTGCTGTTGATTTCTAGATGGATTCTGTTATAATCTGATAAGATAGTAGGGCCGTTTTTCAGTATTGTTCTGAAATTCACCTTTAGTCATCATAATATATTTAGTCATAGAAAATGGCAAAAAGGTCTCTTTGTCATAAAAAATATTAATATCTGTTACTTTCATTAATTAGGACTATAACTGCTTGGCTGCCTCGGGAAAACCACAACTAAATAGGTGACAATTCCCCAGGCCAAGTGATTTCAGTCAGACAATTCCAGATGTCTGTAGCATCATTTGGTCAGTACCCTCAGGGGCTGGTATGAGTTGCTGCTTTAACTGTTTATATAGCTGTTGGTGTGTGTTTGTAGTGATTTTGTTTTGGATCTCTTTGATATTGCAAAACTATCTCCAGTGGGAATCTCCAATGGAAACATTTTTTTAAAATTATTTATTTATTTTTTGTTCTAACTTATTATCCATGACAGCAGAACGCATTTCAATTTATAGTACACATATATAGCAAAATTTTTCATTTCTCTGATTATACACAAAGTAGAGTCACACTATTCGTGTCTTCATACATGTAACTAGGATAATGATGATGTCCATCTCATTCCAACATCTTTTCTACCCCCATGCCCTCCTCCCTTCCCCTCCCTCTCCTTTGCTGTATCCAAAGTGTCTTCATTTCTCCCATGCTCCCTCCCCACCCCCATTATGGATCAGCATCCACTTATCAGAGAATATATTTTGCCTTTTTTCCCCTTGGGATTGGTTTACTTCACTTAGCATGATATTCTCCAACTCCATCCTCCAATGGAAACGTTTAATGTATTCATTCTTTGATAATTTTATCATGTTCCTTATACTACTCACTCTTTAATTAATTCATTTGACACTTATATCTGCCCACAATACACCAGGCCCAAACTGCCCATTTACAATGTAGAAAATTTTATGTAAATATATTGTAAATCTTAATTTTCTTATATGTCTTCTCCTGTACCCTAGGATCCTTCTTTACTGATTGTACCAAAACCTTTCTCCTCCCCTTTTTTGTTCTCCCTTATACTCTTTAATTCTTGATATGCTCTTTTTTGCCTTATTTTTAGCCCACCACTGGTTATCCTTCTACTTCTGTAATTGTTCTTCCTATTACCTTTGCCTCTTTACCTCCTTTCACATTATTAATGTAGGTCTTTTTCATACTTGTATCTTTGCTTTTTGAATTTTTTCCTCCATATCATTTCATTCAGGGATCTTATTCACTCTTAAGCATTCTATTACTTTTATATTGAATTATAAACAATTTTATCTTGTATCTCTATTTCTTTCAATATATCCTATCTCATACATCCATCAATACATTTCAGCAGTACCAAAAGTTCAATTGGCTTATAATACACATGCATCTATTTTCTCCCATTCCATATATTTCTTATTCAAGTTTCATATTTTTAGAGAGAAACCTACTATTGTCCTATCTATTCATGATCAAATGTTGGTGTCATTTTTTGACTTTGCTCTCCTCTGTGTTCACTCCAACTTTAATCAGCCACCAATTCCTTTGGGCTTTTACTTCTCATTATTTCTATTTTCTGCATCTACAGTCATATGGCTAAACCCATGGTCCTGGTGCATCTGCATAATCTTTTAAATCTGTTCAAATTCTGCATTCTTTTCAGGTCTCCCTAGCTCTATGGTCTCTTTCTTTCATTTGATTCATCACTTGTAGATGGAAGATTTCCCCTAGTTACTGGTCTCATTACCAATTCCGTGCACTCATGCCTTCATTGGCCTCCTAAATTTATTTAATAATTCTTAACTATGTTAGAGATATTCCAAATGTTAGGCAAAATGAATCTCAACCATCTTACTCATCTTATTTCCTTCTGTTCTTAGACAAAATTTCTATGATGTAGACAGTCTGTATGCTTCATCATTAACCTAGTGTACACTGAATTTACCAATATTTAAAATATTTTACTCAACTCTTGAAATTATTTCTTTAGCTCTTATATTTGTGAATTGTAATTTTATCATCTTTTTTGACTATAAATCAAGTGCCACGTCACTACACTGCTTTCTGTCATCACTATAGTTCTCTCTTTCAGTTCTACTTACGGCGAACAATCTGTTCCATTTCTATGACATGCATCACACAGTTCTGAGGTATAGTCACATGTGTGCTGGATAAGGATTGGCTTCGGGCAACATTGTTTTTTCTTAGTATCTGACACATACTAAACAAATCCACCTTAAATTAACAAAATAAGTTAATGAGAAGGTAAGGATGGAAATGAGACATTACTGGGATAGAGAATTGGGTCTTGAGAAGCAATCTGATTTTCTTATGGGCATAAGCTGCCTATTTTCCGCACATTTGAAATTTAACTTGAGATTGAAAGTGAAGAACTCCATGTCACACCAAAAAGGCAGAAGGTTTCTTTTCATGAGCAGATGAAATACAGTTGGTTTCCTTGCCTTCCTATAGTTTGGTTTCCTTGCCTTGGAAGGCCGACAAAAATTTACATCTGCATATTCACAGCTTCAGAAATCTCTTGAGGCACGTATTCTGGTCCTTGTACTTTTTTCTTGTTTCTCATTCCTAATGACAAAAAGAAATAGCCAATGTTAGTTGAAGTGGTCAGGAAAGACTTAGCAGTATTTTCTTTTTCTTTTCATGTGGGGAAATTGAAATATCTGACTTTAGATTGTGGATGTGGCGCAACTTAGAGGACAAATCTTCTTTGTATGCCTGAGGCAGGCTTTGATTAGTGTCCCCACATAGGAACAAAATCATCTTGTGGGAAATGTCCATAAGTGATTAGCAGCAAGTGCAGACATCAAAAGCTTGCCCAAAGCTAGGACTAGTTTCCATACCTTAGAATAACCAAGAAGTCAGAATAGGAGGATAATTTTCTACACTTGAACATCATTCATGTACCTAGTATTCAATATATGATGCCAATTACTGTATTATGTGCTAGGTACTAAATTTGACTTTTATATATTTTATATCATTTAGTCCACACACACGTTTCAGGGATATATTATCTCCATTTCAATAATGAGAAGTCCCAAGGGTCTAATGACTTTGTTGTGTTCTTCTTGACATTGAGTAATGGAGTCTGGACTTAAAACAGATCGGATTGATCTCAAGGACCACGTTATTAGCCTTTCCATGAAAGTCTCATGAAAGTCTCCCCAGGGTTTCTTTTCCTTGTTTTCCACCACACCAGGAGAACTCTCTGTCTAGTCAGTTTGTTTTCCTAAGGGTCACAGTAGGTATAATGTATGAAGGCTATCTATCAATTTTTATATTTTTAGGACTGAAGAGGAAAGAGATGAAAATCTGGAAATTGTTTCGGGATTTCTGAATGGGAGCAGACAGCTGAGTGACAAGAAAACGGTGTATAAGGGCCAAAGTCTTTGAAAATAACTACTGTGACCCTTAGGAAAACAAACTGACTGGACAGAGAGTTCTCCTGGTGTGGTGGAAAACTTTCATGTGCCTGTGGTCTGTTGTTCTGTTCACATCCTTCTCCTGATTAGTGTATGTTAGGCTTCTGAAATCAAAATGGTTATTTTTTTTTTCAGTGAATTATGTTTATATATAATCATGTAGTAGAAAATAAAATTTTTGCATTTATTAAGTGAGTTTCACAGAATCTTTATGAGCCCAACAAGGCAGGTAATAGAGAAATCTCACCTTTAAATGCAATCCACTGTCAAAGTTAGGAGCAGTCCTGAATCTGCATTAACTGTGAGAGATTGATTTTATTAAGGCTCTATTTTGATAACCTATTTGCTCAAAAATACACACTCTCCGATTTTATACTACCTGAATATTATCAGCTCGTTCTTTTTTGTCTTTGTCTTTCCTTTAGTTTTATTATCATTATGCATATCTTTACTAATTTTCTCATCTTTCTAATCTTCATTCTATTGCATTTTATCTCCATTCTACTTTGTCTGTGTCTCAGATTATCCTGTAGACTTCAGCAAAATCAGTTGGATGCTTGGCTGTAAGTTTGAGAATTAAACGCTATCTTATCCTCAGAAAGAATTAAATATGTGTATGTATTATTTATAATACACACACATTTATATGTGTACCTAAAATATATTTTACTGGGAGACCATTAGTCATATAAAATTTTAAATGAGTCATTTTTTCTTATGAATGCTAAGCATATTAGAAAATACGATGTAGAGAAGAGAACCAGGAATAACAAATACCATTGATTTGAAGGCATGGTCTTTATATAGGGTGGAGTTATAAATATAACCTGTCAGTAAAGAGCTATTCACTATATATACCTGAGGATATGGGATCTGTTATATATACAGGAATAATAATATTTAATACTAAAAGTCTATTCATTTTATATTATTTAAGGTATTTTTCACATCTGGTATACTTTTTCTGTCTCCTATTCATTTTTTATAAATCCCTTAAAAATCCATATCAATGTTTCTGTCACTAGCAAAACTGTCCTGCTCTTGATAAATTTCTACCTTCTGCCCTTGAACCCCTATAGCACTCCCCCCCTACAACCTTGCCAGACATTTAACTTACTATTCATTTGATATTTATTATATGCTACATTAGGCTGTGCTTGTTCTATGTACCATTCATGGTTTTCAGTGGTTTTCTTGGTTCTTTGATTTACTGGAGTTAAAAAAGAACAAATCATTATGAAGGAGAATTGTCAGTAAGACTACAAGAAGAGATTGGAATTTTAATTGACCCTATCAGGATAATAAAATTTAGAAAGACTCAAAGGATGAACTTCTTAGAAGCATGACCTTAAGATTTTAACAGCTGTAGTGACTAGTTATACAACCAGAAAAATAGAAAAATGAGTACACACATCATGATAGTAATGAATATTACTTTCCTAAATATGCTTTATTATTATACAAGTTAAGTAATTTTTAAGTAAGTACACATTCTATATACTATTTATTTGGCATTGTTGCTATATAATTTAGTATTCATAATATATTTTATAAATGTCTCTTGTTAGTTTGAGTTTTAACCAGGAAAAACACCTTTTTCTGTGCTTTGAGTTTTGGTCTTTTTACTTGACTATTTTTTTACTTGAATATTTTCTCATTTTACTTGGTTATGATTATGATTTGTCATATCATATCATACCTTTCTTAAAAATTTTGTTTAGACCTTTATTTTATTCATTTATCTATATGTGATGCTGAGATTCAAACCCAGTGCCTCACCCATGTGAGGCAACTCTACCACTGAGCCACAACCTCAGCGCTCATATCATGTTTTATGAAATAAGAATCATGGGACCTGGGTTCTGGTACCCATTCCGCAAATTGTGTTAATTTTGTAGGGTCAACTTGCTTTTCTGGGTCTCAGGTTTTTCATGTGAATGATGGTCAGCTTGGACAAAATGTTCTTTATACATTCCATGTACCTTTTCACCTCATTATACTGGAGACATGTGTTTTCCCTCACCAACACTGTAGCTGTTTTTCAACAGTGAGGACATTTCCCTGCCTCCTTCCCGGTGATCATAATCTCTGCATGCATGTTCATCCCGTCAGTCCCATGCTGACTCACCCTACTCACACAGGTAGGACCTGTGGCTGTTCCTGCTCCTACCTAGGGGGTTTCTAGTCATGAAAAGTATACACATGGAGCTTTTGGACTATAAGCTCAGGAAGTGACAGTGTAAAGACTATGGGTAGATGAGACTAGAGAGAGACTCATGCTAGTGGTGGTGACAGGATTGGAGGGAAGACATTGTATGTCTCTGAGTCTCGGGGTCTGGGTTGAATGATGGCATTAGGCAGATGGCGCTTTGTGTGAGAAGGTCTGAAATTGTAGCTACAAAAATATAGGATGTTAGGGTATCTATTTTATTTGTACATCAGCAGCTTCTAAAAATAATTTTTTTAGGTGTTTTCAGGAAGTTCTTTCTACTTAAGGAAATGATCGAGGTGAGTATCAATTTGGATACAAAGAAACAGGGTTTTTATTTGCTTGTCCTCTACTTCACACATAAATATAATATGCATTAAAGGACTAAGTCCAGTGTCATCCTGTGCTTTTTTTTAAAGAGAGAGGGAGAGAGAGAGAAAGAGAGAGAATTTCAATATTTATTTATTTTTTTTAGTTATCGGTGGACACAACATCTTTGTTTGTATGTGGTGCTAAGGATGGAACCCGGGCTACACGCATGCCAGGCAAGCGTGCTACCGCTTGAGCCACATCCCCAGTCCTCATCCTGTGCTTTAAAGTCAATAAGAGAAAAATCATTAAGGGAGGGCTGGAGTTGTGGCTTAGTGGTAGAGCACATGGCTTGCTTAGCATGTATGAGGCACTGGGTTCAATCCTCAGCACCACATAGCAATTAATTAATAAAATAAAGGTATTGTGTCCATCTACAACAAATATTTGTAAAAAAATCATTAAGGGAGTTAAAATGGTACAATACAAAATATTCTTTTAAGGTGGGAAAAGAAGATGGCGGCCAAGGGACTGCATCACCCCAGGGCGCCGCGTCACTAAGTGGGAGAAAGACAATGCAAAACTGCTGAAGGATATCTTTGGGAAGTTCCAGTGAAATTGAGGTGCTCCAGAATCTAGTGGACAGATTTCCATCGTGCGAAGTTCTGCCCTGAGAGCTCCATTTCCCCGCACGGAGGGTCGCATAGCCTGACAGGCGATCGCCCGGAGGCTGGAGTCTGTGGCGCGCGCTGGGGAGCGGCAGGGTGCCGGAGCGGGGGAACAGCGATAAGGATCCAGGGGCCTCCTGCCAGTGGTACATCGGAGCCCTTAGTGCTGAGTTCCGGCTTTGAAACAGAGGAGAGACGCAGCCCAGCTTGGTTCCAGACACCGGTCGGACCACAGTGGAGAACAGCAGCCACCATTTCGGAGAGATGATGTAATCATCCCTGTGTTCTACTGATCTCAGCCCATTCAACTACTAACAGGTGATATCAGGCTGGTATTTGCCTGCTTCTAGCAGACAGATTTCTTGCTCAGGCTCGGGGCGGGGGTTCTTGTGGAGAATACTCCTAGAGGCTCGTGCCTGGCAAGGCGTGCGCCGGGCACTGAGCAGCTGGATTTGGGTTCCCGGGGCTAACCTGGCCCAGGTCTGAGGAAACTGCGGAGACTGCCGGCGGAGGCCAGCTCCAAGTGGAGCGTGCGCTGAGCTTGGGGGGACTGGGTTCTAACTCCTGGAACAGTTTTGGCCTGGGGCTGGGGAACCCGTGGGGGTCGCTCCCTGGAGCCAGCTCCCAGCGGAGAGTGTATCAGATCGGAAAGGCGGGGTTCCGGCTACCTAAGCTGCTTTGGCCCAAGGCTAGGGAACCGGCGGTGACTGCTTCTCAATCAGGGTCCGGCGGGGTGTTGTAGGGGCAGAGTGGAGCTTCCTCCTGCGCCCAGAGCAGGCCAAGTGACCCGCCGGCGTGGTACCATGACACCCCAAACGCAGCTGGGGCTGAAGAGAGCAGCCGCCCACGCCTAGAATAGGACCAGCGATTCTGCGGCGCAGTAGCCAAGTAACCTCATTTGGAGTAGGGGCTGTGCGGAGCTGCCATCCGAGCAAGCAGGGCAGGCAGACCTGCCGCCAACTGGCAAGACAGGCCAGGTAGCTTGCCAGCGTGGTGGACACGTAAAACCGAGGCAGTCGCGTCACACTGGTTGGAGTGGGGGTGGAGCAGGGTCGCCGCCTGGGTCCTGAGGGGGCTCAGCAACCCGTTGGAGAGGTAGTCAGGTACCCCCATTGGGAGTGGGGGCTGTGCAGAACTGCGACCCACCGGCCTAGAGGTCTGCCAGCGCGGTAGACTTGTCACACCAATTGGAGTGGGGGCCCAGCTGAGCCGCCACCCACATCCAGATCAGGACCAACGATCCCAGGGCGCGGTAGTTACGTTACCACAATTGGAGTGGGGGCAGAGCAAAGCCACCACCAGTGCCCGCAGTGGGGGCAGACCTGCGACTGATCAGCGGGGTAGACAGACCACCATAATTAGAGGAGGAGCACAGCCAATACCCGCCCAGCAAGGGAGACTTCCCAACTATACAAGAGCAACATAAATAAATAGGGGGTAAATTTCAAAAACACAACAGTGGCACCAAGCAGAAAGAAACGCCAGCAGTATGAAAAGACAAGGAAAGAAAGGACCACAAGCAATGCAGGTCAACTCAACTTTAGAAGAGGTAATAGCTGCAACAGATGGAATATCAGATAAAGAGTTCAGGATATATATGCTTCAGATGATCTGGAGTCTCAAGGAAGACATGAGACAGCAAAATCAGACAATGAAAGATCACATTGACAAACAAATCCAGGAAGTAAAAGATCAATTTCACAGGGAGATAGAGGTAATAAAAAACAAACAAATAGAAATTCTAGAAATGCAGGAAACTATAAACCAACTTAAAAACTCAATTGAGAATACTACCAGCAGAGTAGATCACTTAGAAGAGAGAACATCAGACAATGAAGACAAAGTATTTCAACTGGAAAAGAACATAGACAGCTCAGCAAGTCTGCTAAGAAACCATGAGCAGAACATCCAAGAATTATGGGACAATATCAAAAGACCAAATTTAAGAGTCATTGGGATACAGGAAGGCACAGAGCTCCAAACCAAAGGAATAAAAAGTCTATTCAGTGAAATAATACAAGAAAACTTCCCAGACTTGAAAAATGAGACAGAATCCCAAATCCTAGAAGCCTACAGGACGCCGAATGTGAAAAATCATAAGAGATCCACACCTAGACACATTATAATGAAAATGTCCAACATACAGAATAAGGAGAGAATTTTAAAAGCTACAAGAGAAAGAAAGCAGATTACATTTAGGGGTAAACCAATCAGGATAACAGCTGATCTCTCAACACAGACTCTGAAAGCTAGAAGATCCTGGAATAACATATTTCAAACACTGAAAGAAAATGGGCTCCAACCAAGAATCGTGTATCCGGCGAAATTAAGCTTCAGATTAGAAGATGAAATTAAAACCTTCCACAATAAACAAAAGTTAAAAGAATTCGCAGCTAGAAAACCATCTCTTCAAAAAATCCTTGGCAAAACATTACAGGAAGAGGAAATGGAAAATAACATTGAAAAACAACAATGGGAGATAGGACAGTAAAGGGGGGAAAGTAGTCAAAGAGGATAACAAATCAGGTTTAGTAACATCAATAAACAAATATGGATAGAAGAACAAACCATATCTCAGTAATAACCCTAAATGTTAATGGCTTAAACTCACCAATTAAGAGACACAGGCTAGTAGAATGGATCACAAAACAAGACCCAACAATATGCTGTGTACAGGAGACGCATCTGATAGGAAAAGATATTCATAGACTGAAGGTGAAAGGTTGGGAAAAATCATACCACTCATATGGACTGCGGAAACAAGCAGGAGTGTCCATACTCATATCTAATAAAATAGATTTCAAGCCAAAGTTAATAAAAAGGGACAAAGAAGGACACTTCATACTGCTCAAGGGAACCATACACCAACAAGACATAACAATCATAAATATATATGCCCCAAATAATGGTGCAGCTGTGTTCATCAAGCAAACGCTTCTCAAGTTCAAGAGTCTAATAGACCACCATACAATAATCATGGGAGACTTCAACACACCTCTCTCACCACTGGACAGATCTTCCAAACAAAAGTTAAATAAGGAAACTATAGATCTCAATAACACAATTAACAATCTAGACTTAATTGACATATATAGACTATACCACCCAACATCAAGTAGTTACACTTTTTTTCTCAGCAGCACATGGAACCTTCTCAAAAATAGACCATATATTATGTCACAGGGCAACTCTTAGACAATATAAAGGGGTAGAGATAATACCATGCATCTTATCTGATCATAATGGAATGAAACTGAAAATCAATGATAAAAGAAGGAAGGAAAAATCAAGCATCACTTGGAGAATGAACAATAGGTTGCTGAGTGATCAATGGGTTTTAGAAGACATTAAGGAGGAAATTAAAAACTTCCTAGAGTTAAATGAAAACACAGACACAACATATCGGAATCTATGGGACACATTGAAAGCAGTTCTAAGAGGAAAATTCATTGCTTGGAGTTCATTCCTCAAAAAAAGAAAAAACCAAAAAATAAATGATCTCATACTTCATCTCAAAATCCTAGAAAAAGAAGAGCAAAACAACATCAAAAGAAGTAGAAGGCAAGAAATAATTAAAATCAGAGCTGAAATTAATGAAATTGAAACAAAAGAAACAATTGAAAAAATTGACAAAACTAAAAGCTGGTTCTTTGAAAAAATTAATAAAATTGACAGACCCTTAGCCATGCTAACGAAGAGAAGAAGAGAGAGAACCCAAATTACTAGCATACGGGATGAAAAAGGCAATATCACAACAGACACTTCAGAAATACAGAAGATAATCAGAAATTATTTTGAATCCTTATACTCCAATAAAATAGAAGATAGTGAAGGCATAGATAAATTCCTTAAGTCTTATGATCTGCCCAGATTGAGTCAGGAGGATATTGACAACCTAAACAGACCAATAACAATAGAGGAAATAGAAGAAACCATCAAAAGACTACCAACTAAGAAAAGCCCAGGACCGGATGGGTATACAGCAGAGTTTTACAAAACCTTTAAAGAGGAACTAACACCAATACTTTTCAAGCTATTTCAGGAAATAGAAAAAGAGGGAGAACTTCCAAATTCATTCTACGAGGCCAACATCACCCTGATTCCGAAACCAGACAAAGACACTTCAAAGAAAGAAAACTACAGACCAATTTCTCTAATGAACCTTGACGCAAAAATCCTCAATAAAATTCTGGCGAATCGGATTCAAATACATATCAAAAAAATTATACACCATGATCAAGTAGGATTCATCCCTGGGATGCAAGGCTGGTTCAATATACGGAAATCAATAAATGTTATTCACCACATCAATAGACTTAAAAATAAAAACCATATGATCATCTCGATAGATGCAGAAAAAGCATTCGACAAAGTACAGCATCCCTTTATGTTCAAAACTCTAGAAAAATTAGGGATAACAGGATCATACCTCAACATTGTAAAAGCAATCTATGATAAGCCACAGGCCAGCATCATTCTGAATGGAGAAAAATTGAAGGCATTCCCTCTAAGATCTGGTACAAGACAGGGATGCCCTCTCTCACCACTTCTGTTCAACATAGTCCTGGAAACACTGGCCTGAGCAATTAGACAGACGAAAGAAATTAAAGGCATAAAAATAGGAAAAGAAGAACTTAAATTATCACTATTTGCAGATGATATGATTCTATACCTAGCAGACCCAAAAGGGTCTACAAAGAAGCTATTAGAGCTAATAAATGAATTCAGCAAAGTGGCCGGATATAAGATCAATACGCATAAATCAAAGGCATTCCTGTATATCAGCGACAAATCCTCTGAAACGGAAATGAGGAAAACTACTCCGTTCACAATATCCCCCCAAAAAATAAAATACTTGGGAATCAACCTAACAAAAGAGGTGAAAGATTTATACAATGAAAATTACAGAACACTAAAGAAAGATATAGAAGAAGACCTTAGAAGATGGAAAAATATACCCTGCTCATGGATAGGCAGAACCAACATCATCAAAATGGCGATATTACCAAAAGTTCTCTATAAGTTCAATGCAATGCCAATCAAAATCCCAACAGCATTTCTTGTAGAAATAGATAAAAGAATCATGAAATTCATATGGAATAATAAAAGACCCAGAATAGCAAAAACAATGCTAAGCAGGAAGTGTGAATCAGGCGGTATAGCGATACCAGACTTCAAACTATACTACAGAGCAATAGTAACAAAAACAGCATGGTACTGGTACCAAAACAGGCGGGTGGACCAATGGTACAGAATAGAGGACACAGTAACCAATCCACAAAACTACAACTATCTTATATTTGATAAAGGGGCTAAAAGCATGCAATGGAGGAAGGATAGCATCTTCAACAAATGGTGCTGGGAAAACTGGAAATCCATTTGATCAAAAAGAAGCTGAATCCCTATCTCTCGCCATGCACAAAAGTTAACTCAAAATGGATCAAGGAGCTTGATATTAAATCAGAGACAGGGCATCTGATAGAAAAAAAATTGGTTATGATCTGCATACTGTGGGATCGGGCCCCAAATTCCTCAATAGGACACCCATAGCGCAAGAGTTAACAACTAGAATCAACAAATGGGACTCACTCAAACTAAAAAGTTTCTTCTCAGCAAAAGAAACAATAAGAGAGATAAACAGGGAGCCTACATCCTGGGAACAAATCTTTACTCCACACACTTCAGATAGAGCCCTAATAACCAGAATATACAAAGAACTCAAAAAATTAGACAATAAGATTACAAATAACCCAATCAATAAATGGGCCAAGGACCTGAACAGACACTTCTCAGAGGAGGACATGCAATCAATCAATAAGTACATGAAAAAATGCTCACCATCTCTAGCAGTCAGAGAAATGCAAATCAAAACTACCCTAAGATACCATCTCACTCCAGTAAGATTGGCAGCCATTAGGAAGTCAAACAACAATAAGTGCTGGAGAGGATGCGGTGAAAAGGGCACTCTTGTTCATTGCTGGTGGGACTGCAAATTGGTGCAGCCAATTTGGAAAGCAGTATGGAGATTTCTTGGAAAGCTGGGAATGGATCCACCATTTGACCCAGCTATTCCCCTTCTCGGTCTATTCCCTAAAGACCTAATAAGAGCATGCTACAGGGACACTGCTACATCAATGTTCATAGCAGCACAATTCACGATAGCAAGATTGTGGAATCAGCCTAGATGCCCTTCAATAGATGAATGGATAAAAAAAATGTGGCATTTATACAGAATGGAGTATTACTCTGCATTAAAAAATGACAAAATCATAGAATTTGGAGGGAAATGGATGGCATTAGAGCAGATTATGCTAAGTGAAGCTAGCCAATCTTTAAAAAACAAATACCAAATGACCCCTTTGATATAAGGGGAGTAAACAAGGACAGGGTAGGGACGAAGAGCTTGAGAAGAAGATGTACATTAAACAGGGATGAGAGGTGGGAGGGAAAGGGAGGGAGAAGGGAAATCGCATGGAAATGGAAGGCGATCCTCAGGATTATACATAAGGACATATAAGAGGAAAGGAGGGGTAAGACAAGATAATACAAATGGAAGAAATGATTTACAGTAGAAGGGGTAGAGAGAGGGGAGGGGAGGGGAGGGGAGGGGGGATAGTAGAGAATAGGACAGACAGCAGAATACATCAGACACTAGAAAGGCAATTTGTCAATCAATGGAAGGGTAACTGATGTGATTCAGCAATCTGTATACGGGGTATAATTGGGAGTTCATAACCCACTTGAATCAAATTGTGAAATATGATGTATTAAGAACTATGTAATGTTTTGAACGACCAACAATAAAAAAAAGAAAAAAAAAAGAAAGTCAATAAGAAAGCTCATGGAACCTTCTCAAAAGTGACATATTAATATTTGAAATTCATCACATTTTATAATCATGAAGTTTAAAGTGTAAACTCCCAATTTTCTTGAAGAGAAAATACCTGTATCTGAATAAATTTTAGGCAATATAACCAGAATAATACCAAGTGTTATTTACTATGTGGAGGGCTGAATACTTCACAAGGAGAAGAATGCCAAGGGACCTAAAAGTTGATATCAAGAAGAGGCCGAGACACAGAGGAATTAACACCAATAGCTATTCCAAGAGCTAGTTCTCAATACCTTCATGAAGATCTATCCTACATCCTCTTTAGGCTTTTTAGACATGTTTCTTAGTAGAAACTCAGGTGAAATTCTCCAGATGCACATTTATTAGGTCTAGAGAAAGACATGTTGAGCAGAACAGGTTTCCTGTGAAATCTTGCAGGATATGAAGCCATTGAGGGTTATATAATAATGAAAGATTATGTTGAAACAGGAGGCACCAGATAGCAGTGAACACGAGAAAACATGTTTTTAAGAAAGTGAATATGCACATATTTCCTGTGTTGTCCTATAGTTGAGGGCTAATTTCTCACATCCTGGTCTCTGGATACTCTCCATCTACAGCCTATCTTAATTCAGTCTCAGTTCATGACCTCCCTCTGCTTCTCAGATTGGCCTGTGCAGACACCTACAAATTGCAGTTCATGGTCACTGTCAACAGTGGGTTTATCTGCGTTGGCTCTTTCTTTTTGCTTCTCATCTCCTGTATCTTCATCCTGTTCACTGTCTGGAAACATTCCTCAGGTGGTTCCTCCAAGGCCCTCTCTACTCTCTCAGCTCCCATTTCTGTAGTCATTTTGTTCTTTGGTCCGACTCTGTTTGTTTACACACGGCCACACTCTAATTCACAGACACAGGGACATAGTTGTAATTACCCACTGTACATATTTTTTAGCAACACAAGTGATTTGTTATTATTTTTAAAAATCAACAAAAGGGAATATTAATTCTGGAAGATTTTTAAGTCAATTTAACACTATTATGCATTTAAAGAAAAAATTTTCCCACAAACATTCCCTTACAAAGCCAGTGGTTTCATATTTACACACTATTATTTTAGCAACTTTAAATGTTAATCTGTGATTCAATGATGATACTTCAGAAACATAAAAAATATAGCTCCTTTTAATGGACATGATTTCATTTTTTGATGGAAGCCAGTTTATCCTAATGTATAACTTTAAATCTGTAAAAACATCAGCTTTATAAAACCTTTTAGAAGACTGTCAAACAAAAAAGAGGGCTTCTCATCACTTAGGTCTGAATCTTGATCTACTCCTTCCCTTTACAACTGGATACAGTTAATGCAATAAAAAATATCCCAAGAAAGACCCAAATACTGAAATAGTATGCAGCACTGAAAATCCAGAACTTGTGAAGGAATAGGTATGTCTGGATAACAGTACACTGATCTTCAGGGGCATCTGCATCACCTCTCTTTGGTACAGAGGGTCGTTAGAAGTTGCATTGCTCTCTGTTAAGTACTTTGGCTTCCCTACACAACATACTGGGGAACAAGATTATAAATCAAGTATCTAGTATGAAGGACAATAAGTAGAAGTATAATACTAAGAAATACGAGTGCTTGAGGACCACTGTTATTTCTTCTGACTTTATATAATGTAATTTTAAAAGGCCATCTGGAGAATTTCTAATTCCTGCCATTAAAGTAAAAATAAAGTGCATGATAATAATCGTTATAAGAATATCATCAAGAGAGAATATGAGTAAAGGCAAAAACATAGTCAATGGATTACTTGGGTTAGCTGCAAAAATTATAAAACCAGAATCTATTCCAATTGAATGAAGAGCTTTATTTAAATTTGAAAGGAAGAGAAAAGTTACAAACAGCAATGCAACCAAGATGAAAAATATTTCAGATGATCTTCAGGGAACACAGAGCACCACAAAATTTTGTTCACCCAGCTGTTTTCAATGAATTCTTCTCCTACCTGTTCATAAACTTTCTTCAAAAGTTTGAATCCAACTTTACTTTTTGAGTTAATGTCCTGAATATTTTGCTCCACTTCTTTATCGTCTTCTGAAGGTTCATGAGCACCACACTTCCAGCACCTGTTATCAGATTTAAGGTAGTGCTGACATGCCATAGGCTGTGTGAATCATAGCTGCCAACATTCCAATTCGGATCAGAGAACTAATGGGAAAAGACAGTGCAGCTAACCTACAACTGCTTACCTTAGTCATATATGCACATAGGGTAATAATGTCTGGTTCAGTCTACTATCCATCCTACCCTCATCTCCTCCCCCTCCCTTCACTCCCCTCTGCCTAATCCAAAGTCTCCTGATACTTAGTGATGATGAATATTTTTTTCATACATCTGTTGTCCATTTGTATGTTTTTCTTTTGAGAACTATCTAAGTTCTTTGCCCATTTTTGCATTGGATTATTTGTTTACTTCGCTAGGCGAGCGCTCTCCTGCTGAGTCACAACCCCAGTCCCTGTATGTTACTTTTGAATTCTGCAGCCTTAATAAGAGTGTTTCTTTATATTTTTAGGTATTAGCCTCTTTTCAGATGCAAATATTTGCAAAAAATTTCTTTAGGCACTGGGTTGGATCTTCATCCTCTTGTTTCTTTTGTTGTGTAAAACTTTTTAGTTTGGTAAAATTTTGGTTTTGTTTTCATTGCTGGTGCTTTTGGGTTCATATTCAGGAAAGCATCGTCCAAAAAAATGTTGTGGTGCTTACCCTATGTTATCATCTAGAAGCTTTATAGTTCCAGGGCTTGCATTTAAGTCTTTAATCCATTTTGAGTTTATTTCCATATCTAGTATGAGTTAAGGATCAAATTTTATTCTTATGCATCTGCATTTCCAGCTATTCCAACACCATTTGAGGGTGAGACTACCTTTTCTCTATATATTCTTGCTATCATTGTCCAGAATCAAAAGTGTTAAATCAAGTCTGAGATTTCTGTTTGTTTTTTCTTTCATTCGTTGACTTTTATGTTTTCATAACAGTATGGAGCTATTTTGATTTGTATATTTTTTGTAATAAGTTTGATGTCATTCTTCTTTTGTTCTCTTTGCTTGAGATTCCTTTGGTTCATCGGGCTCTTTTGTTGAAGAATGACATTGAAAATTTCATATGTATCTCACTGAAACTGTATATTTGGTAACATGGGCATTCTAAGACTATTGATTCTTCTTAATCATGATCATGGAATATATTACTATTTATTTATGTTGTCTATAATTTCTTTAATCACCTATTTTGTAGTTTTCAGTATATAGATCTTTCACTACTTTTATTAAATTTACTCCTATTTAATTTTTTTTATGTTATTGTGAAAGACAATAATTTCTTAAATTATTTTTCAGATAGTTCATTGTTAGTGTAAAGAAATGCTAATTTTTTGTATGTTGTTTTTTTCTAATTTTAATTTTATTTTTCTTGAGTTGTAGTTGGACACAATACCTTTGTTTTTATTTATTTTTATGTGGTGCTGAGGATTGAACCCAGGGCCTCACACGTGCTAGGTGAGCACTCTACTGCTGAGCCACAACCCCAGCCCCTGTATGTTGCTTTTGAATTCTGCAGCCTGAATGAATTTGTTTAGGAGTTCTAACATTTTTTTTGTTGGAGATTTAGAAGTTTTCTACACTTAAGATCATCCTATCAGCAAGCTGACACTGTCTTACTTCATGCTTTATGATTGGAAGTCCTTTATCTATTTCTCTTATTTAATTGCTGTAGTACTATGTTGAATAGAAATGGGGAGAATGGGTGCCCTTGTCTTACCCTTGTCTTGTTCCTGATTTAGAGGACAAACTTTCAGCTTTTCACCAATGGTTATAATGAAAGCCATGGGCTTGTCATATGTGGCCTTTATCATCTTATAGTACATTAATTCTATGCCTAATTTGTTGAGAGGATGTTGAATTTTGTCAAATGCTTTTTCTGCATTTATTGAAATAAGCATATGTTTTTTTGTCTTTAACTCTGCTAATGTGATGAATAACATTTATTCATTTATCAGTTTGCATATATTGAACTTTATATCCCAGGGATAATAGACTGCAACACAAAAATAAATAGGTCATTTTCTTTTTTCTTTTTGTCCTGGGGAATGAACCCAGGGCCACTTAACCACTGAGCCACATCTCCAGCCCTTTTTGTGTGTGTTATATTTAGGTTTCACTGAGTTTCCTAGGGCCTTGGTAAGTTGCTGAGGCTGGCTTTGAACTCATAATCCTCCCTCAGCCTCCCGAGCTGCTGGGATTATTGGTGTGTGCCCCTGCACCTGGCTCAATAATAGGGAATTTTCCCATTTTCAATAATGGCATGTCATCCAGACAGAAAATCAGTTAGGAAAACACTAGATTTCAAACTGGACCTATCAGACCTGTACAGAACACTTCTTCCAACATCAACAGAATGCACATATTTTTTTTTTCATAAGAGCACAGAGGACATTTTCCAGGGTGGATCACAAGTTGTGACACAAACAAGTCTAAACCAATATAACAAGCTTGAAATCACATCTGATAACTTTTCCAACCATAATAATATACAACTAGAGATCAACAATTGAAGAAATCATGAAAAATTTACAAATATGCTCCTGGACAACTATTATATAAAAAAAGAAATTAGAAGTAAAATGTTAAAAAAATTGGTGTAAATGAAAATGAATAAACAAGGTATCAAAATATATGGGATGCAACAAAAGAAGCTTCAGTTTTTTATCTACAAAAATGCTCACTTCGGAGGCTGAGGATATAGCTCAGTTAGTAGAGTGATATCTTGCATGCATGAGGCCATGGGTTCAATTCCCAGCATCACACACACACACACACACACACACACAATGTTCACTTAGACATAATAACAGATACAATACATTTCAAGGCTAAAAGCATTACTGCTGATAGTCTCCAAACCACGTGGTAGTGATACAAACTGTATAAGCACCTAGGTACCCCTTTATTTTTTGCTCCCTTGCATGTGCTCAAGTTCTTTCTTTTTGTTTGAAAAGCTCATACAATTCAATTCTTTTTTTTTAATGTTGGTTGTTCAAAACATTACATAGTTCTTGATATATCATATTTCACATTTTGATTCAAGTGGGTTATGAACTCCCATTTTACCCCGTATACAGCTTGCAGAATCACATCAGTTACACTTCATTGCTTTACATATTGATAAACTCATGTCTGTTGTATTCTGCTGCCTTTCCTATCCTCTACTATCCCCCCTCCCCTCCCCTCCCCTCCCCTCTTCTCTCTCTACCCCCACTACTGTAATTCATTCCTCCCCCTTGTACTGTTTTTCCCTTTCCCCTCACTTCCTCTTGTATGTAATTTTGTATAACCCTGAGGGTCTCCTTCCATTTCCATGAATAGACACTTCTCAGAGGAGGACATACAATCAATCAATAAGTACATGAAAAAATGCTCACCATCTCTAGCAGTCAGAGAAATGCAAATCAAAACCACCCTAAGATACCATCTCACTCCAGTAAGATTGGCAGCCATTATGAAGTCGAACAACAATAAGTGCTGGCGAGGTTGTGGGGAAAAGGGCACTCTTGTTCATTGCTGGTGGGACTGCAAATTGGTGCAGCCAATTTGGAAAGCGGTATGGAGATTTCTTGGAAAGCTGGGAATGGAACCACCATTTGACCCAGCCATTCCCCTTCTCGGTCTATTCCCTAAAGACCTAAAAAGAGCATGCTACAGGGACACTGCTACATCGATGTTCATAGCAGCTCAATTCACAATAGCAAGACTGTGGAATCAACCTAGATGCCCTTCAATAGACGAATGGATAAAAAAATGTGGCATTTATACACAATGTAGTATTACTCTGCATTAAAAAATGACAAAATCATAGAATTTTGTGGGAAATGGATGGCATTAGAGCAGATTATGCTAAGCGAAGCTAGCCAAGCCCTAAAAAACAAATGCCAAATGTCTCCTTTGATATAAGGAGAGTAACTAAGAACAGACTAGGGAAGAAGAGCACGAGAAGAAGACCAACATTAAACAAGGATGAGAGGTGGGAGGGAAAGGGAGAGAGAAGGGAAATTGCATACAATTCAATTTTTTTTCTCACTTTCAAGATTCACCTTAGACCATCATTGCCTTTGGAAGACTTCCAAGAACCTATTCCTCTGTGGTCTTCAATAAGTTTTATCTCTTTATTTAGTTTTCCACTTACTAGATTTTTTTACCCTCTTTACATGTCTAACCTCCATTAGGTAGAGTTTCCGGAGCCCAGAGACTCCTTACTCATCTTTGTATCTTTAGCACCCAGCACAGTTTCTGGTTCCCTGTAGCCACTCAGTAAATATTTGTCAAATTAATCTCTATTTGGGGGGCACTGACTTGATACACAGTATACGTAGGCTTATTCTTTTTTATATAGATGGTTGAGAAAAACCTGTTTTAATTACATAATTATATAATTATTCTGGAGTCTAAATGAACTCCATAAATCTTTAGGCATTTTATCTGCAGTCATGTCTCTGTCTAGCTCACTGGGTCTCTGTCTCTCTATGAATATGTAAGTACACAAAAATGCACAGGGGGCAAGTATGAACAAAACTGGTTACATGTGCAGGCTCCGGATCAGATTTTCTGCTGTCAAATGCTGGTTCACCAATTTTAGGGTTAGGGCAAATATTAAGTGGAAAATATACTGCTTTTCACAGTCAATGAATATTAAACACCATATTTGCTTTTATTTTAAACCACAGGCTTAAATAATTATCCAGTCATCTCCCCTTGTTTGGGTATGTCTGAATATTAGATATTTGTTACCTTTTAATTTATATTTACACTCAATGTTTTTTCACTCATTATATTCTCATGAACCATTTTAAGTTTTTCTGAATCCAACATTTTCCTTTAAAACTGTAACTACAGAAAGTTAATATTTGGATGGCTCTGCTCAGACTAAAACTAACATTTCTAAGATATATATTGTTGTAATCATTGATATTCATGCTCTACATCACTGCCAATTAATATTTTTGTGGACAAACTGATCATGAATAGTTCTTCCATCTAGAATTTTGTGACTTTGATTTATTTATCCCATTGCGTTTTTCTTATTTGCCATGAAATAGTTGATAAGTAGGTATACAAAGCAACAGATTGTTTTGGTAGCAGCTTCAACTTAAGTGTTTGAATTGAGGCTGTGGTTTCTATTCTTAATGTAGAGCTAGTTTCAAAAGCATAAAATTGTTCAGTCAATTTTTTCTTCCTGTTTTTTTTTCCAGTTATAATTTGCTTTCCTTATTATTTGGCTTCATGACAAAAAAATCTGAGGAGTAAGAAATGATAATTTGCAGAAATAGATGTCATCCCCAAGTGAACCATTAGCTACCTTTCTCCTTAGTTACCTTGGGAAAACCAGCAAAACTCTAGAAGACAATTGCCACAACAGAGTGATTTCTATCTGGCAGTATCAGGTTTCTGAAGTTCCTCTTGGTCACTACCCAAGCTCAATTAGTGCTCTTAATTAACTACCTTTATTATAGCAGCATCTTGTGCAATTCTTTACACAGGAGAATATTATGCAACAGAGTAAAACTTTCCAAGTTCTGACTCACTGAATATGCAGTTGCCTATGGCCTGAGTCAGAGAACAAATTTTCTCCTTTTTATTGTGTTTCAGTGTTAACAATGTGAGAGCACTGATGGGATCTGATTCTGGCAGTGAGAGTGAATGCTGGCCTGTAGACAAATGGTGGTTAGAGGTTTTGTGCCACTTTTTTTTTTAACCAGGTTTCTATTTTTATTTATTTATTTATTATTTTAAAGTTGCAAAATAAAACATAGTACAGAGACAGCATAATAAATGAATATTTTTAATAAAGTAAGCACCCCTGTAATCATTACTCAAATCAAGACAGAATTTACTAGCCATCCCCAAAATCCTCAATGTGACTCTTTCCAGTTCCAATCTTACTGCTCTTCCCCTTAAAAGTAACTATGATCCTGACTATACAATTAAAATATCTTTTCAATTTTTCAGCTTATTCTTCTTAGTGTGCATTCTAAAACACTCTTATTTAGTCTGTTCATTTTTTCCATCTGATTCATTTTAAAAATATCTTCCTATATATAGGATTCTTTCCATTTTTCTTTCCCTTAATTTTTTTGTTGAAAACATTTATCCAAAAGGCACTTGGCTCCAGAGGTTTGACTATACACGTTTGTTTCTGTTTATAGGGGGTTTTGTGTTCATGCATCAGGAAGCATATTTATGACTTTCCTCTGTTATTAGCACTCTTAATGTTCAATATGAATATATGTATATAAATGTATATACCTATGTATAGTATATATGTAGTATGTTATATAGGTAACACATATATTATATAAATACTATGAAAGAGAGTTTGATTTGAACACCAATGCTAATTCAACCCAGTGAGCATCTTGCCTTCTATTCCATATCTGTATCTCTCTCCTTTCATAGTGATAACCCGGGTTCCTTACATACATATATTTATTTATTGGATTAATTATATGATTCACATGCATTTGTTTCAGAATTGCTATGTTAGTACCACTGTAAAAGAAAAAAAAACATAATACGAAGACAATTTTTTTGTAGTTATTTTATTTTTTAATGAAATTGTGTTAACCTGAATGCCCAGATAAACTCATGTATTAGAAGTATGGCTCCGAATATAGCAAGATCAGAGCTGGGGCTTTTAGGAAGGGATGAATTTGTTCATTTAATTTGTAGCCTCAACAGTGTGTTAATTGATTTTGATGGATTAATGATTTGGACTACTGGGTAGGTAGGTAATGTTGGTGGAGGTAGGTTCCTGGCAGTGTGACCTTGGATTGTATCTGTCCCTGCCCTGGCCCCAGCTTGCCCTCTTTCTCTCTGTGTCTCTGCTTCCTGGCTGTGAGAGGAACAACCTTCCTCTGCTACACTCTTCTATCATGAAGTTCTGCCTCACCTCAGACCCAGAGCAGTGGAGTTGGCTGATCATGGGCTGAAACTCTAAAAACTATGAGCACAAAATGAACTTTTCCTCCTTGAGGTTGTTCTTGTCAGGTATTTTGGTCACAGTGATGAAAAGCTAACACAAATGGCATATATTCAAAGTATTATGTTCAAAATTAATTGGAAAATAAAATAGGAGCAGTCAAAATTAATTGGATAGGTTAATTTTGTTTCCCTTAAGTTTGGTTATGTCACTGGGTTATTTGAAATGTATTTGGTTTTATTTGTATCTCTTTGCATTCAGTTTAAGGGTTTTTATCAAGGTAGTTTGTTAGCTTAATATTACATTTTGAATATGTAAAATATGAAACTGGACTAAAATTTTAAAATTATTAATAAAGTCATTGTTACAGGTATGTTCCATTCTCCTATATATCTTCTACTATATTCGCTCACTTCTTATAGATAAATTGTCTTATCAAAAGATGGGACATTTTCGCAGCATTTCATTTTTGAACAAATAAACAAATTAATCCTTTTTAAAGATATCTGAATTTTTTAAAAAAATATTTGAGTACTATGCATATTCACTTGCATTTGTATTTTTCACTTGTGAAATATTTTATATCACTTCACATAGTTCTCTTTTATATTTCATTGCTTTACAGTACTCTTTAGTGTGTACATTTCACAGACTATTCACCTATATTGTCAATACTGGTATACTTATGTAGTTTCCAACATTGCAATCATTCTTGCAAGTGTATTTTAGTGGTGTTTCTCCAAGGTGTCTGCTACGGCCTGTGGATGAACGGCAAACTGAATGCAGGCTGTGAGCCAGCTTTAGAAAATAAAAGTCAAAAGAAATATACTAAAACATACTAATAAATAAAGACAAAGGACTCAAAAATGGAGCAGCAGCAGGATCCCATGGGTGATCCAAGCTTTAATGGAGACTGGATCTAAGTAAGGAATGAAAGCCACATATTTATTGTATAGGAATAAGCATTAAAGGGTTTCAGTGTGAAAAACTTCTTAAAGTGAACAGGATGAAGTTCATAAAAACCACTTGGTTGGGCTCAGCAGTTTAAGTCCATTTCTTCTACCTTTGGGCAGCTGGCATTTGAAATCAAGGGTTTTGAACCAGTGAATTCATGACAAACGTGGGATTCTCCCTATCAACAGGAGTCACCTTGCAAATGGGCATTCCCTGGCACTCTTGGATGGCAGCGTCTCACTATCCAGGTTAGATAGTTCCAAAAAATGATTTATTTACTGCTCACCACACCAGGGTAAATTCTTAACAATGAGTCAAAGACTAATACTTACATGGTTTTTTAGATATTGTTAAATTTCCTCCATAAAAGTTGAACTGTTTTGCATTCCCAAATAAACTGTTTCTATACAACCTCACCAAAATGTTTGGGATTTTTGCCTACATGATAGGAGAGAAACAGTATTTCATTGTCATTTTAATTTGTACTTGTTTTATTATGGTAAAGATGAAATAACTTTCATATGTTTATGAGATAATTTTATATCTGCCTTGGGTGTGTGTGTGTGTGTGTGTGTGTGTGTGTGTATATATATATATATATATATATATATATATATATATATCTTGCTAATTTCTTCATTTTTCTTTCAGTTGAGGCAGAATTCACATACCATTTACCATTTTAAAGTGAACAATTCAGTGTCATCTGGTACATTCACAGTGTTGCACAATCATCGTCTCTCTGGTTTTAATACATATCATCCTGGAATGAAATTGTACCCATTAAATAGCATCCATTATTCCCCTTTCTCCAGCCTCTGGCAACTACCAATCTACTCCCTGTCTCTGGATTTACCATATTGCAGAATGTATCAGCACTTTATTCTTTCTTCTAATGGTTGAATAACATATATATGTATATATATATATATATATATATATATATATATATATATATATACATAATATATATCACATTTTGTTTATCCATTAAACTATTGATGGACATTTGAATAATATACTGTTTCGACTGTTGTGAATGGAGCTGCTAAGGACACGTATGTACATGCCAAATTAGCCAGAGCAGAAGCTGCCTAACACTGGCTGTTCCAATGGCAATTAGATATTCTTACAAAGTTGGAGCTTTTTGTGGGATCTCAGGATGGGTGTCCAGGAAGAGCAACCTCCAAGTCAGTGAGAGGAGAAGCTGCAGTTCTCAACACAGGCTGAACTGTAATCTCCTGGGAACTCAAACACTGAGGTTCAGCTCCCCCAGACCAACACAGCAACAGTCTCTGCATTAGAGGTAAGGGTGGGAAATGTTGACAACCTCCCAGGTGGTCCTAAGGGCAGCCACTATTGAGAACCACAAATTTGAGGCCATTTGGCACTTTGTGGCTGGGCCCTCGACTGATGAGGAGGAGGCGTGTGGCAAGCTAGGTGAAGCTACAGATTCCATAGACATGGTATGAAGATGCCACAATGCCAGGGACACAGAAAAGTCAACCTCCAAAGATAACAGAGGTCCTCTGCAGCCCTCTTCTCCAAGGACATGTGGCCAAACTCAACTTTTAACCCTTAGAGGTATTCCACAACCAATAAACATCAGTAGTTCTAAAGGTGGGTCTAGGATTCTGTGGTATTCATCTTGGTGCCTTTCTTGGATTAAGGAGAATTGTGCTAAAATCTGATTTTGCAACATAGTATTTTTTATCTCAGCAGTCTCTCCATCAGCCTGGGTGCAGCCTTATGATCTGTTAAGTGGAGAAGGGATAGTGGGAGATCCCTGAGAGCTCAACATCCAAAGGTGCCAGTAGGAAACAGCAAAGAGAACAGAGCACCAGCCCCTGCCTGCATCATGAGACAGACAGGTACAGGTCAGCATGAATCCAGGGTTATTGTAAAGAGATCCCAAACAGTGTACACTAGTTTAAACCCATGGTTCCTAGTATTTAAATTAATATTAAATAAAGTGCATATGTGACAGATACTTTAAAAACCAGTAAGAATTTCTCATGCTTTGGAGATAAACGCATAGATAGAAAACTTCACTGAGAGCTCAGAACCCAGGTAAATCTACATCTGGGTCCTGCCAAAGACCCCACATCCTGGAAATTTTATAAAGCATGAGGATGAACTGAACATCAGGGACAATCATCAAAGGAAAAATGGAAGTAAACTCCACTTGAGCCTGGAAGAGAGGGCTGCCCTGAAAGTGCCAAATACTCCTAGAAATTTGCCTAAAACAGCTTACTTAATACTCAATTCTAACCACTTGCTTCTACCCACTTCAGCAACTTCATCACTCTGGTTTTCTCATCCTTTTTGCATCATTTTTACATTTTAAAGATATACAGATTTGCTTTATCTAAGGGCATATGACAATTTCATATTTCTACTAATCATTTTTTAAAATTATTCCTCTTATTAAAACAAAATTTTGTCTTATAGTTAAAGATTTCCTAGGTAATTTATCCAAAGCCCCTGTTTAAAATTAGTGTAGCATGAAATGCATGTTTATTTAAGCATTATTTCATAATAACTTGATAACGTTTTTATTAGTAGTACTGTATGGCCAAGAGAGATTTAAAATAAGTCACACTGATGGGCTGGGGTTGTGGCTTAGTGGTAGAGCATTAACCTAGCATGCATGAGGCCCTGGGTTCAATCCTCAGCACCACATAAAAATAAATAAATAAAAATAAAGGTAATTTAAAAAAAAAAAACCTTTAAAATAAGACAGACCAAAATCTGAACTCCTTACTTGATCGTTTTGTTGTAAAAGTCAATGCCTCCATCAAATAAAAACAAATACACAGCATCAATTAATCAAATTAATAGGAAAAATATAGTGCAAATGTGCACCCACAATGAGATGGAAAGGTAAAAGCCAAAAACAATGGCAAAACGAGAGAGAATCCCATGAATTCTGTGTGTATTCAATAGCCACCAAAAAAATTCTAACCCAAGGGTCTTGGGGCACACATGTATTAAAAATTCCTTAAATGCAAAGAGCCACATAGCCTGTAAAATGATGCAGATTGGTAAATAATGATAAAAAATACAAAATTATATAAAAAAACTAATTTTTAAAAAATTTCTTAATTGAGGTTCTATAAATGGTGACATTTTGGTAAATTGCCCTCTAGGTGTATTTGATTGCTAGGGGAAATGGGTGTTAGAAAAATCAGTTTGTGTCATTCCCAGCTAGGAACAGCTTCATCACCT
This sequence comes from Urocitellus parryii, assembly GCF_045843805.1. Classification (NCBI taxonomy): domain Eukaryota; kingdom Metazoa; phylum Chordata; class Mammalia; order Rodentia; family Sciuridae; genus Urocitellus; species Urocitellus parryii. The sequence goes on from NC_135541.1 coordinate 100,707,644, forward strand.
CCTAGGTTCTGGGAGGAAGTCTGTTAGGAGAGGCTGTGCAGCACTGGCTGAGTGCACTGCAGGAGCCCTGTGCATCCTTCTGTGCAGCCATCCTGGGGCCCCCTCCCCTGTGTATCTCCCCTCCCCTGTGTGTCTCAACTTCTTGCGTGACCCCACCCACCTCCTAGCTGGGGCTCTGCACCAAGTCCACAGCTGCTAGCCTGACACAGGCCCTCTGTTCAACAGACCTCCTCACGTCCTTTTCCTCCAGCGTGGTGCCCACCTTTCCTTCTGTGCTTCTGCCTGGTGCTTCCTCTCTGCCTCTTCTGCCTTCCTCTTTTCTTTCTTGGCCTCCTTCTACTGCCACTTGGGGATCTGCAGGTGGTTTCTCTCCTTGGTGCTGCCCTTGAGGACTATTCGCTCCCCCTGAAAGGTGGGTACCTGCACCTTGCTGATGTGGATGCTGAGGACCACCACACCTGGTCACTTGCTTCTCTGATGCAGGAGCTTCAGGGGCAGGAGGCTGGCCTTCCACTAGGCAGAGGTTGACCCCTGGGGCCCTGGCAAGTAGGGAGATGGGGGGCTGACTCTTGCAACCTCCTCCATGGCCTCAGAAGTCCAATATTGTTCAGCACCTTCCTCCTCATCCCTCTTGGGCAAGGGTATCCTGGTCCCCCCTAGCTGCCAGGATTTCCTTACTGCCTGCTGCCTTTTTCCCCACACAGGAAATGTCCTCAGGGCACACAGTTTGGCAGATGATGGTCATAAATGGACTATAAAAGCTGGTGGTCATCCTATCCAGCTGGTCAAGGATGCCCCCCATCCTCCAGGCCCAGGCTGGAGTATGAGGTCATCATGGACCACACAAACTCAGTGACCCTCTGCAAGCATTTTTTGGAGGTTGCAGGCTTCAGAACTGCCTCAGAAGCCAGGAGCAGTTCTAGCCTGTACTTTTTCCAAAACTGTGCAGAGGAGGGTCACGGCCTCCACCCAGCCAGGGTAAGCAGCCCACTTCTGAGGGGACATCCCATTACATCTGCCCCTTCTAGCATCAGGGCTCTGACACGCTCTGTTCAGCCCTGCATGGTGGCTTTCATCAGGGGGGTGAAGCTGAACACGTTCCTCCTTTCAAGATCAAGACCAGAGAAATAGTTCAACAGGTAGTCGGTGGTGGTGGGGTGTCCTGTCAGTGCAGCTGTGATTAGGGCCATGTTCTCCTCCTTCTCTTTGCCAATTGACGTCAGTATGGGGGCACTCTACTAAGGCCACCAGAGTGTCCACAAAGCCGTAATAGCAGGCAACAAAAGGCCGGTCAGGCCACTGCGGTCGGTCTCCTGCACCTGCGTATCCCATGGACCCTGCTGCACAAGAGCCTGCAGGAGCCCTGCATCCTTGGCACAGGCAGCGCGCAGAAAGGTGGCCTCCTCCAGGACGTCCTCCAGGATGCTGTCCATGCTCACCATGCTGCATTTCTCCTCGCCTTCAGGAGAGTAGAAGTAATCATCAGTAGCGCTTCTGCGGGTGTCTGCCAGACTATTCTTTTCTTCACATTTTATCTTGTCTGAAATTGGGATGTATCTCATTACCACCAACCAGTTGATAGTCACAGAATTATCCCAGCTTGTACACATGCGAATTACAGCTTATAGTGGCATCCCCTTAACTGACCTGCATATCATTAATGTAAAAAAAATGCCAGGTTTGAAAAATATTACCCCCTGACTCAAGTTTATCTTATATGCAGAAAAGCATGGAAACAGTAGCAGGGAAGAAATGAGTATTAGTAAAACAAATACTCATTGTTGGGGAACTTATCCCAATTTCATATTTTATTGAAAACCCACAAATAGATGAAGTTGAGCTAGATTTTGTTAGTGAGGTATTTGCAAAAGATTGCCTATCACATGCCAATCAATGAAGTTGAAGGCAAAGAACATCACCCAAACCCATGGAATTTATGAAATAATAGTCAAAACTATAAGAGGCTTGCATGATGGATTCATGGGCAGAGGCATCAGACATTGTTTTGTCTAAAGCTTCCCACCAGCATCAACAGAAAACAGGGATGGAGCCCTCTTTCATGATGAGAAAACACCAGATCTCTAGAAGACATCTAGGACACTGTTCTGTGGGGCAAATGCAGGCAACGATGACAGTGAGGTAAGAAGTGACTTAAAAGGGTCGGGTTCAGAATATGAAGTTATAATTATAATTTAACCAGATTATTTATTTTTTGGTTTGGATGTGAGGTGTCCCCCAAAGCTCATGTGTGAGACAGTGCAAGAAGCTTCAGAGGAGAAATGACTGAGTCATTGTCTTGATCTAATCAGTGAATTAATCCCTGATGGGATTAATTGGAGGCTAGAGGCCGGTGGGGTATGGCCTAAGGAAGTGGCTCATTGGGGCATGGCTATGGGGTATATATTTTATATCTGGAGAGCAGAGTTTCTCTCTGCTTCCTGATCATCATCTAAGCTGCCTCCCTATGCCACACTCTTTTCCCATTGATAATTAACTATATTTCTAATTACAGATGAATATTCATATTATTTTATACGCTTTTGTATTAATGTAGTTTTATGTATAGAACTAGACTTAGGGTTACTATTAAATTTTGTGTAGGGTTAGAAATAGAGTTAGGGAATAAATGTATATATCAAAAACATGAATATACATAAGAGTGTACATGTGAAAATGTGTATGAAAATATATGTTTTGAAATAGGAAAGGGTTTAATTTGAATTGTATAAATACACATTTTTCATTTTCAAATGCAGAGATAAATTATATATATAAATATATATTGATATGTATGCAAAAATATTGTTGAAAATTGAATATAGAAGTCAAAATACACATAAACATTCATATTATTACATATGCATTTATGTAAAATTAAGTATAGAGATATTTTGAGAGTTAGTATTAAATTATGGCTTGGATTAAAGTTAGGGAATGAATATGTAAATCAAAAACAAAGCGATAACAATGTACACTTGAAAATATATGTAATTATATATCTTTGAAATAGGGAAGGGTTTAATGAGAGACATAAATACACATTTTTTAAATTGCAAGCACAGATAAATATGTATATTAATATGTAATAGTACTTATGCAAATGTACATCTAATTATACATGAATATACATGAATATTCATATTATTATACATGAAGTTATATTAATACGTTTAGATATATTGGTAAATGTAGGGTTACTATTAAATTGTTTTTAAGGTTAGGAATTAATATGTATAACAAAAGACATGAATATTTATAAGAATGTACATGTGTATATATGTATGACAATATATATCACTATATATGGGTTTGGGTTTTTTGGGTGGATAGATACCAGGGATTGAACTCAGGGGCACCTGACCACTGATCCACATCCCCAGCGCAATTTCATACTTTATTTAGAGACAGGGTCTCACTGATTTGCTTATTGCCTTGCTTTGCTGAGGCTGGTTTTGAACTCTGGATCATCCTGCCTTAGCCTCCGGAGCCACTGGGATTACAGGTGTGTGCCACCATGCCCAGTGGTATATATGTTTTGAAATGGGGAAGTAAGTCTTATAAATACACATTTTTAAAATTGTGATTGCAGAGATAAATTTTATATATGCATATATAATAATATATATTTAAATATACCATTGATAGTTGAATATATAAGTTGAAATACACATACACATTCATATTACTATACATACATTTATGTAAAATTAGGTTTAGGTATAAGGTTATTGTGAGAGTTAGTATTAAATTATGGCTTGTGTTAGTGTTGATATTAGAGAATGAATATATTTATCAGAAAACATGAATGTTCATCAGCATATACTTGTGAAAATATCTATGAAAATATATATATTTTCAAAACATGTTTTGAAATAGGGAAGGGTTTAATTTTAATGTGAGATATATATATATATATATATATATATATACACACACACACACACACACACACACACACTTTTAAATTTGTGAAAGCACAGATAAATTATATATTCAAATATAATGATATATATGCAAATGTATTTTTGATTATTGAATATATATGTCTCATTACACATTATATTCACAATTTTATGTAAGCTTCTATATTAATATAGATTCAAGTATGGGGTATATTTAGTGTTAGTATTAAATTCTGTGTAGGATAAGGGTTAGGGTTAGTGAAAGAAAATGCCTATTAAATACCAAGAATATTCATTATAATAACTCATGAATACATACATGTATGAAAATATAAATAAATCTATCTATATGCTTTGAACTAGGGAAGATTTTATTTTTTATTATTTTTTTAAAAAATTTTTAGTTGTTGATAGACCTTTATTTTATTTATTTATACACTGTGCTGAGAATTGAACCCAGTGCCTCACACATTCCAGGCAAATGCACTACCACTGAGGCAAAGCCCAAGCCCCCAAATAAGGAAGATTTTAATGTGACACAAATACTGATTTTTTTTAAAAAGGACTGCAAGATAAATTATATATATGAATATATACTTATACATATTCAAATATACCTTTGATAATTGAATACATACTCTTTTTACAAATGAATATTAAAATTATATATGCATTTATTTTAAGGTAAGTTTAGGTATGTAAGTAAATATAGGGTTAATATTAATTTCATATTTTTGTGTACATTTAGGTTTAGGGTTAGGGAATGAATATATACATTGAAAACATGATTATACCTAAGAATGTACATGGTGATATTTGCATAAAAATTAACATAAATATATGTTTTTATATAGGAAAGTGTTAATCTGAGACATATTAGTATATATTTTTAATATGAAAATGCATAGATAAATTTTATATATGAATATATAATAACACTTCTGCAAATATAACATTGATAATTGTGTACATAAGTATAAACACACATGAGTATTTATATAAATATATATGCTTGTATATGAATGTAGGGTAGTTATAGGGTTAAAACTATGGTTAGTACTAAATTTTGTATATAGTTAGGGTTAGGGAATGAATATGTATATTGAAAAAGTATAAATATTTTAAGAATGTACATGTGCAATTTTGATGTTTTGAGGTTGGGAACAGTTTAATATGAGATGTAGGAAGACACATTTTTAATTTGCAAAAGCAGACATTAATATTATATATAATATTAATATGTAAATATATAATATATATGAAAATATACAATAGATATTTGAATGTAAGTCAAAATACACATAGACATTGGGAAATCAATATATTGAAAAACATGAATAATCATAAGAATATACATGTAAAAATGTGCATTAAGACACACAGAAATATATGTTTTGAAATAAGGAAAGGTGTGAGATGTATAAATCCACATTTATTAATTTCCAAATACACAGATAAATTACATATGAACATATATAAATACATATGTATAGAATTATCAATTTCATATTTGAATGTCTATGCAATAATATTCATATTACTATATATGCTTTTGTATTAATGTAGTTTAGGAATGGGGTAAATTTAGGGTTAGTATTAAATATTGTGTAGCGTAAGGGTTAGAGTAAGGATATGAATATATAAAAAAAGTAAATCTTCAAAGATGTGCATGTGAAAATATGTATAAAATATATAAAAAATAAACAGAAACCTAATAAAAATATTATATGGAGAAAAAATGACAATAACTAAGGGAAATCAACTGACATATACACAGTCGAAAACACTGTCTATATTTAATAGAAAAAGTACAAGAAAAAAAAAAGTTGATCTCAGATATTTTGAAACAGTAAAGGCAAGATAACAAATGCAATCATAAAGCAAGACTCAAAATTTCCTTAAGGGTTTATTGAGAATAGATGATTTGACCATAGAATTAAATTATGAGTCAACAATAAAAAAATGTCAAAGATCACCAAAAGTTCCAAATAAAGCAAAGAATTTTTACAAAAAATACATGTGGGGTAATGAAAAACATTCCAAGGAAAATTGGAAATACTTTTGAGCTGACGGATAACAAAGATTCAACAAATTAAAAGCAATAAAGAAGTGCTTCCGGGGCTGGGTTGTGGCTCAGTGGCAGAGTGCTTGCCTAGCATGTGTGAGGCACTGGGTTTGATTCTTAGCACCACATAAAAATAAATGAACAAAATAAAGGTCCATCAACATCTAAAAAAAACTTTTAAAAAAAGTGCTTCTAATTCTACCTTCTTACATTAGAAAAAGACACAGGGATAAAATCAGTGTTGACTCTGATCATGCAACTTGAGAAGCACTAATAATAATTTATTTCTAGTAATAATTAAGAATTTGCCTAGAATAGATATGTACATGGAGTCCAGGGCCAGTGGATGTAGCATATACCTACGTGCAGCACCATAGCAGGCAATGTCCAAGTGGCCAGGAGCTGAATGGTGTCTTGAAGATATGGCAGGTCAGCTGAAGATTTTGAATTTTTTCTCACCGAGAAGCAGGCAGAATGGGGTGGGAAGAGAAAGGAAGGGAAAGGACTACTTTGCAGTTACTTTGGCTGCTGGATCCTGGGCACATAGACCACAACCATAGAACTTCTTTTCCTCTCTGATATGCAGTTTGGTGTTTGGAGCATTTTTCTTCTAGGCCTACTGTCTGTGACACAGGCCACATTACATAAGGTGCTCCTGGAAACTTTGGTACGGTTCAGATTTTTCTTCAGTGAATTATCTGTCAAGATCATGGGGGAAAGCAATTACTTAGACATAGACCTGAAATGAATCCTTTGTACTTGGAAGCACCATCTTCTCTCTTTTGCATATATTGTAGTTTTTAATTTTAGGCAGCTTACTGGAAGTATACTAATATAGTCTTGCATAATTAAATTCCTGTTAAGAAATTCTTTTCGAAACCTCTCTATTTAAATGGGGACTCCACAGTTCGAGTCTCCTTGAATACTAGAAGTGCAGGAGAGGTGGAGGTGGGACAGCTCCTATGAAGAGCATCTGGGGAGACATGTTGGAGCCTGACATGGACTGAAGCCATTTTAAGGAGCCATTCCAGATGGAGCTATGGCTTTGGAGGCAGAAGGATATGCTTCTGTGGGGAGTGGGGAAGGAAAAACTTACTTCATTTGCAGTGTTGTTGAACAGTGTTGTCATCGAGTGCCGGATTAGAGATCCTTTTCATACTTGTCTACAAAGGAGGGCATTTTTAAAGCCCTTGGAGAGGCTACATGGCAACGAACATCTCTGCTCACTCATGAATGACTTCCAGCCTCCATGTCACCATCAGGTTGGACTGCTCTTTCTCACCCAGCATAACAGACAGGCCCAGGTTCACTACATATGATTCCATGAACTGTCAACCTATGTTGGCATGGTTCGTCCTGTCTGTCTGTCTCAAAGCCCCAAGTTTGGGTGAGGCTTACTGCTTTCAGAAAAGCCAGTGGGGCCCTTGCATGGGTGCCCTGCATCCCTGGGAGCTGCATGGCTGAACAGTGGGTTGAAATAAAAGCATAAAGGGGCTGGGGTTTTGGGGCAGTGGACCCATGTACAGACAGCACTCTTGGACATTCTCACTTTTTCCTTGATTCCTGGAAACTGTAAATGCATCTTTCCTTTTTTTCCAATACTTAATACCTTTGTGCTGTGTTTGGACCTTTCTCCTGGCTCCATTTTTTTTCTAGCTGTGCAGTATCTAAACAGAGGTCTCTTTCCTTCCTGGGAATTTTACAAATTATGGAAATATCTTTAATATATTCCTTAATGTAACTAGAGTGAATTCTACTCTCTGCATACAAGACCTGACTGATGCCTATATTTGTGAAGATTGAGTTGATTGACCTAAAACATAACATTGCTATGTGAATGAGCTTTGATTAAAAAAATACCTGACAAGAACTTTTAGAAGGAGATATTTATTTTGGTTCACAATTGCAGAGTGTTCAGACCATCACTGACTGGCTTCAAGGCAGAAATATTATGGTGGAAGGATGTGATGGAGGAATGCTGCTTAGCGAATGGGAGCTGGGAAGCAGAAGAGAGGAAGGATCCAGGACATATATAGCCCAAGGTCATGCTCCCAATGACCTACTTCCTCCCATGATGACCCACCTGCTTAGAGTTACCACCCAGTAATCCATTCAAAATTTTAATTCATCAAATGGATCAATTAAGCTCTCTTAATCCAACTGTTTCACCTCTGAACATGGTTGTCTTGAGTTCTTTAGAGGATATTTCTAGATCCATACTATAATAATTGCCTTGCACACAGTCAATACTCAGTACCTATTTTCTATTATCATCACTACTGCTACACATACAAGAGCTACCACAAGATGTGAAGGGAAGAAAAAATCAAAGTGATAGAGTGCCAGGGATCCCAGCAGCCTGCAGCAGGGCCCGGAGACCCAGGCCAACTGATTCGCGTGGCCTGCCCTGCGGCTACAGAAGGCGTGGCGCCTCAGTGAAGCCATTAATTGGCAAGCAGGGAGGTTAGGGAAGGCCATTAGGTGGAATCCCACCAGCCAAGCCCACACGGACCCTTGGGCCGAGCACGGGTTCTCAGAAGGGGAAGGAAGCGGTACAGTCCCATCCCCCACAGCGGACACTCCGCCAAGGCAGTCAGCGGCCACCATCCGGGAAAGCTGAAGGATACACCGCCACTCTCCTTCAGAGTGCGACATCAAAACAGGTCGGTGTCATTCAGCTCACCCCCCAGACAGCGGGAATTCGCATAAAATCTCTCCAAGGCTTGCCAGGAGAGGGAGTATCAAGCTGACCCTCCATACAGGCTAGGGGGAAACCAGAGACACCTGACCTCCAACCCCTCCTCCCAGTAGCAGCCAAAGAAAACCTGGCTAGCCAGCGCGGGGGGAGGGGCAAGCAGAAAAAATCAAAGTGATAGAGTGCCAGGGATCCCAGCAGCCTGCAGCAGGGCCCGGAGATCCAGGCCAACTGATTCGCGTGGCCTGCCCTGTGGCTACAGAAGGCGTGGCGCCTCAGTGAAGCCATTAATTGGCAAGCAGGGAGGTTAGGGAAGGCCATTAGGTGGAATCCCACCAGCCAAGCCCACACGGACCCTTGGGCCGAGCACGGGTTCTCAGAAGGGGAAGGAAGCGGTACAGTCCCATCCCCCACAGCAGACACTCCGCCGAGGCAGTCAGCGGCCACCATCCGGGAAAGCTGAAGGATACACTGCCACTCTCCTTCAGAGTGCGACATCAAAACAGGTCGGTGTCATTCAGCTCACCCCCCAGACAGCGGGAATTCGCATAAAATCTCTCCTAGGCTTGCCGGGAGAGGGAGTATCAAGCTGAGCCTCCATACAGACTAGGGGGAAACCAGAGACACCTGTCCTCCAACCCCTCCTCCCAGTAGCAGCCAAAAGGAAACCTGGCTAGCCAGCGCGGGGGGAGGGGCAAGCAGAAAAAATCAAAGTGATAGAGTGCCAGGGATCCCAGAAGCCTGCAGCAGGGCCCGGAGACCCAGGCCAACTGATTCGCGTGGCCTGCCCTGCAGCTACAGAAGGCGTGGCGCCTCAGTGAAGCCATTAATTGGCAAGCAGGGAGGTTAGGGAAGGCCATTAGGTGGAATCCCACCAGCCAAGCCCACACGGACCCTTGGGCCGAGCACGGGATCTCAGAAGGGGAAGGAAGCGGTACAGTCCCATCCCCCACAGCGGACACTCCGCCGAGGCAGTCAGCGGCCACCATCCGGGAAAGCTGAAGGATACACCGCCACTCTCCTTCAGAGTGCAACATCAAAACAGCGGACACTCCATCCAGGCAGTCAGTGGCCACCATCTGGGAAAGCTGAAGAATACACCACCACTCTCCAACAGCTTGCAACATCAAAACAGCCAGCAGCAGGACCCCGGAGATCCAGGCCAACTGATTCGCGAGGCCTGCCCCGCAGCTACAGAAGGCGTGGCGCCTCAGAGAAGCCATTAATTAGCAAGCAGGGAGGTTAGGGACTGCCATTAGGTGGAATCCCGCCAGCCAAGCCCACCGCCCACGCCCGGAACAGGCCCAGCGATCTGCCAGCATTGTAGTCACGACACCCCAATTGGAATAGGGACAGAGCAGAGCCGCCTTCCACTCCCGGAACAGGCCCAGAGAGCCGCCAGCGTGGTAGACACGTCACCCCAATTGGAGTAGGGGCACAGCCGCCACCCGCACCTGCAAGGGAGACTTTTCAAGTATACAAGAGCAACATAAATAAATAGGGGGTAAATTTCAAAACACAACAGTTGCACCAAGCAGAAAGAAACGCGAGCAGTATGAAAAGACAAGGAAAGAAAGGACCACAAGCAATGCAGGTCAACTCAACATAAGAAGAGGTAATAGCTGCAACAGATGGAATATCAGATAAAGAGTTCAGGATATATATGCTTCAGATGATCTGGAGTCTCAAGGAAGACATGAGACAGCAAAATCAGACAATGAAAGATCACATTGACAAACAAATCCAGGAAGTAAAAGATCAATTTCACAGGGAGATAGAGGTAATAAAAAACAAACAAATTGAAATTCTAGAAATGCAGGAAACAATAAACCAACTTAAAAACTCAATTGAGAATACTACCAGCAGAGTAGATCACTTAGAAGAGAGAACATCAGACAATGAAGACAAAGTATTTCAACTGGAAAAGAACATAGACAGCTCAGCAAGTCTGCTAAGAAACCATGAGCAGAACATCCAAGAATTATGGGACAATATCAAAAGACCAAATTTAAGAGTCATTGGGATACAGGAAGGCACAGAGCTCCATTCCAAAGGAATAAACAGTCTATTCAGTGAAATAATACGAGAAAACTTCCCAGAATTGAAGATTGAGACAGAATCCCAAATCCTAGAAGCCTACAGGACGCCGAATGTGCAAAATCATAAGAGATCCACACCTAGACACATTATAATGAAGATGTCCAACATACAGAATAAGGAGAGAATTTTAAAAGCTGCAAGAGAAAGAAAGCAGATTACATTTAGGGGTAAACCAATCAGGATAACAGCTGATCTCTCAACACAGACTCTGAAAGCTAGAAGATCCTGGAATAACATATTTCAAACACTGAAAGACAATGGGCTCCAACCAAGAATCGTGTATCCGGCGAAATTAAGCTTCAGGTTAGAAGATGAAATTAAAACCTTCCACAATAAACAAAAGTTAAAAGAATTCGCAGCTAGAAAACCATCTCTTCAAAAAATCCTTGGCAAAACATTACAGGAAGAGGAAATGGAAAACAACATTGAAAACCAACAATGGGAGGTAGGACAGTAAAGGGGGGAAAGTAGTCAAAGAGGATAACAAATCAGGTTTAGTAACATCAATAAACAAATATGGATAGAAGAACAAACCATATCTCAATAATAACCCTAAATGTTAATGGCTTAAACTCACCAATTAAGAGACACAGGCTAGTAGAATGGATCAAAAAACAAGACCCAACAATATGCTGTCTACAGGAGACGCATTTGATAGGAAAAGATATACATAGACTGAAGGTGAAAGGTTGGGAAAAATCATATCACTCATATGGACCGCGGAAACAAGCAGGAGTGTCCATACTCATATCTAATAAAATAGATTTCAAGCCAAAGCTAATCAAAAGGGATATAGAAGGACACTTCATACTGCTCAAGGGAACCATACACCAACAAGACATAACAATCATAAATATATATGCCCCAAATAATGGTGCAGCTGTATTCATCAAGCAAACTCTTCTCAAGTTCAAGAGTCTAATAGACCACCATACAATAATCATGGGAGACTTCAACACACCTCTCTCACCACTGGACAGATCTTCCAAACAAAAGTTAAATAAGGAAACTATAGAACTCAATAACACAATTAACAACCTAGACTTAATTGACATATATAGACTATACCACCCAACATCAAGTAGCTACACTTTTTTCTCAGCAGCACATGGAACCTTCTCAAAAATAGACCATATACTATGTCACAGGGCAACTCTTAGACAATACAAAGGGGTAGAGATAATACCATGCATCTTATCTGATCATAATGGAATGAAACTGAAAATCAATGATACAAGAAGAAAGGAAAAAGCAAGCATCACCTGGAGAATGAACAATAGGTTGCTGAGTGATCAATGGGTTTTAGAAGACATCAAGGAGGAAATTAAAAAATTCCTAGAGTTAAATGAAAACACAGACACAACATATCGGAATCTATGGGACACATTGAAAGCAGTTCTAAGAGGAAAATTCATTGCTTGGAGTTCATTCCTCAAAAAAAGAAAAAACCAACAAATAAATGATCTCATACTTCATCTCAAAATCCTAGAAAAAGAAGAGCAAAACAACAGCAAAAGAAGTAGAAGGCAAGAAATAATTAAAATCAGAGCTGAAATTAATGAAATTGAAACAAAAGAAACAATTGAAAAAATTGACAAAACTAAAAGCTGGTTCTTTGAAAAAATAAATAAAATTGACAGACCCTTAGCCATGCTAACGAAGAGAAGAAGAGAGAGAACCCAAATTATTAGCATACGGGATGAAAAAGGCAATATCACAACAGACAATTCAGAAATACAGAAGATAATCAGAAATTACTTTGAATCCTTATACTCCAATAAAATAGAAGATAGTGAAGGCATAGATAAATTCCTTGAGTCCTATGATCTGCCCAGATTGAGCCAGGAGGATATAGACAACCTAAACAGACCAATAACAATAGAGGAAATAGAAGATACCATCAAAAGACTACCAACTAAGAAAAGCCCAGGACCGGATGGGTATACAGCAGAGTTTTACAAAACCTTTAAAGAGGAACTAACACCAATACTTTTCAAGCTATTTCAGGAAATAGAAAAAGAGGGAGAACTTCCAAATTCATTCTACGAGGCCAACATCACCCTGATTCCGAAACCAGACAAAGACACATCAAAGAAGGAAAACTACAGACCAATATCTCTAATGAACCTTGACGCAAAAATCCTCAATAAAATTCTGGCGAATCGGATTCAAATACATATCAAAAAAATTATACATCATGATCAAGTAGGATTCATCCCTGGGATGCAAGGCTGGTTTAATATACGGAAATCAATAAATGTTATTCACCACATCAATAGACTTAAAAATAAGAACCATATGATCATCTCAATAGATGCAGAAAAAGCATTCGACAAAGTACAGCATCCCTTTATGTTCAAAACGCTAGAAAAATTAGGGATAACAGGATCATACCTCAACATTGTAAAAGCAATCTATGATAAGCCACAGGCCAGCATCATTCTGAACGGAGAAAAATTGAAGGCATTCCCTCTAAGATCTGGTACAAGACAGGGATGCCCTCTCTCACCACTTCTGTTCAACATAGTCCTCGAAACACTGGCCAGAGCAATTAGACAGTCAAAAGAAATTAAAGGCATAAAAATAGGAAAAGAAGAACTTAAATTATCACTATTTGCAGATGATATGATTCTATACCTAGCAGACCCAAAAGGGTCTACAAAGAAGCTATTAGAGCTAATAAATGAATTCAGCAAAGTGGCAGGATATAAGATCAACACGCATAAATCAAAGGCATTCCTGTATATGAGCGACAAATCCTCTGAAACGGAAATGAGGACAACTACTCCATTCACAATATCCCCCCAAAAAATAAAATACTTGGGAATCAACCTAACAAAAGAGGTGAAAGATTTATACAATGAAAATTACAGAACCCTAAAGAAAGACATAGAAGAAGACCTTAGAAGATGGAAAAACATACCCTGCTCGTGGATAGGCAGAACTAACATCATCAAAATGGCGATATTACCAAAAGTTCTCTATAAGTTCAATGCAATGCCAATCAAAATCCCAACAGCATATCTTGTAGAAATAGATAAAAGAATCATGAAATTCATATGGAATAATAAAAGACCCAGAATAGCAAAAACAATACTAAGCAGGAAGTGTGAATCAGGAGGTATAGCGATACCAGACTTCAAACTATACTACAGAGCAATAGTAACAAAAACAGCATGGTACTGGTACCAAAACAGGCGGGTGGACCAATGGTACAGAATAGAGGACACAGTAACCAATCCACAAAACTACAACTATCTTATATTTGATAAAGGGGCTAAAAGCATGCAATGGAGGAAGGATAGCATCTTCAACAAATGGTGCTGGGAAAACTGGAAATCCATTTGCACCAAAATGAATCTGAATCCCTATCTCTCGCCATGCACAAAAGTTAACTCAAAATGGATCAAGGAGCTTGATATTAAATCAGAGACACGGCATCTGATAGAAGAAAAAGTTGGTTATGATCTACACGCTGTGGGATCGGGCTCCAATTTCCTCAATAGGACACCCATAGCACTAGAGTTAACAAATAGAGTCAACAAATGGGACTTACTCAAACTAAAAAGTTTTTTCTCAGCAAAAGAAACAATAAGAGAGATAAATAGGGAGCCTACATCCTGGGAACAAATCTTTACTCCACACACTTCAGATAGAGCCCTAATAACCAGAATATACAAAGAACTCAAAAAATTAGACAATAAGATAACAAATAACCCAATCAATAAATGGGCCAAGGACCTGAACAGACACTTCTCAGAGGAGGACATACAATCAATCAACAAGTACATGAAAAAATGCTCACCATCGCTAGCAGTCAGAGAAATGCAAATCAAAACTACCCTAAGATACCATCTCACTCCAGTAAGACTGGCAGCCATTAGGAAGTCAAACAACAATAAGTGCTGGAGAGGATGCGGGGAAAAGGGCACTCTTGTTCATTGCTGGTGGGACTGCAAATTGGTGCAGCCAATTTGGAAAGCAGTATGGAGATTTCTCGGAAAGCTGGGAATGGAACCACCATTTGACCCAGCTATTCCCCTTCTCGGTCTATTCCCTAAAGACCTAACAAGAGCATGCTACAGGGACACTGCTACATCGATGTTCATAGCAGCTCAATTCACGATAGCAAGACTGTGGAACCAGCCTAGATGCCCTTCAATAGATGAATGGATAAAAAAAATGTGGCATTTATACACTATGGAGTATTACTCTGCATTAAAAAATGACAAAATTATAGAATTTGGAGGGAAATGGATGGCATTAGAGCAGATTATGCTAAGTGAAGCTAGTCAATCTTTAAAAAACAAATACCAAATGACTCCTTTGATATAAGGGGTGTAAACAAGGACAGGGTAGGGACGAAGAGCTTGAGAAGAATATTTACAGTAAACAGGGATGAGAGGTGGGAGGGAAAGGGAGTGAGAAGGGAAATTGCATGGAAATGGAAGGCGATCCTCAGGGTTATACAAAATGTCATATAAGAGGTAAGGAGGGGTAAGTCAAGAGAATACAAATGGAAGACATGATTTACAGTAGAAGGGGGAGAGAGAGAAAAGGGGAGGGGAGGGGAGGGGAGGGGGGATAGTAGACAATAGGACAGACAGCAGAATACATCAGACACTAGAAAGGCAATATGTCAATCAATGGAAGGGTAACTGATGTGATACAGCAATTTGTATACGGGGTAAAAGCGGGAGTTCATAATCCACTTGAATCAAACCGTGTAATATGATGTATTAAGAACTATGTAATGTTATGAACGACCAATATAAAAAAAAAATAATAAAAAAAAAATAAAAATAAATAAATAAATAAATAAATAAATCATAAAAAAAAAAAAGATGTGAAGGGAGAAAGAACCCATTCATAATAGCAACAACAAACCAAATATTTAGAGAAAAAATATAAGAAAGCTGTGCAAGCTCTATTGGACGGATAATTTAAAATGCTGAGTTATACACAAAAAGAGACATGAATCTATTTTTCTTAGAAAGACTCAGTACTATTAAATTCTCACTTCTGCCTAAAAGATCCACAAAAGACTATAATTTCAAAAGAAATATCAACATGATTTTTTCAATTTTTAGAACAAGAGAAGCTGATTTTAAATTTTCAGGTAGAGAGACAAAGATTCTAAGGAAAAGCAAATTTACTTGCTAATGAAAGTTTAAGGGAAAATCATATTTAAAAGAATTGAGACAAAAAAGTGAATTAGAATTACAACCACACAATCAAAACCTTTGGTGGATTACCAATTTATAGGAGTACCACCTAAAATAAGGTTGCTTCAAGGACAGTTACTTCCCCCCACACTTTTAAACAGATTTTAGATTTAGATGGACACAATACCTTGATTTTATTCATTTATTTTTATGTGGTGCTGAAGATCAAACCCAGGGCCTCACATGTACCAGGCAAGCACTCCACTACTGAGCCACAATCCCAGCCCCAAAGGACAATTGCTTTTAATTGAGTCACTATAGAATGATATTCTTGATAGTGACTACCTCAATTGGTTTATTTAGAATGTTATTTTACATATGTGTGTGTGTATATATATATATGTTAATATATATATTATAATATATATATCTATAATTTTATTAGTAAATTACACTATTCTTTGCCTAAAGAAAATAGCAATCACCAATACTGTCAAGAACAAAGGAAATTATCCTTAGGATACACTGTTTGGAATAGAACCTGATATTACATTATACATAGGTGTAGCTTTTTAAATTTTACATCTCTTTGATTTGGTTTTACTTTTACCTTGGGTGTCTTTTTTAGCTTTCACCATGGGGTGTCTTTTTTTATTTTCTTATCTTTACATATTGAAGATATTTTCCTATCCTTACCCCGAAAAATACAAGGATTGCAGACAACAGCAAGAAAAGAAAGCAATAAAAGAAAGAAGGACACATGCTCTTTCTTGTCCACTGTGGATACTTCCTGCAAATGCCTGCTCTCCACAGAAAGGAGGACACAGTCAATAAAACGGTGGCAGGATTTTTCACTTGTTGAAAATACCTTGGCAGTTGCCCTTCTCTGCCCACTGATAATTTACAGCTCTGACTTCAACTCATCCCCAACACATATCAAGTCTACTACAAGAAGCCCTACTCCCCACATGCCCAAATCTGGAAATCCACAGGCTGTCAAGGACTCATGATACTCTGCCCCAGCACAGAACAGTTTTCTTCTTTACAGTAACATGACCAGGCATGTCAGGATTGACCTAGACATTGACACACCACATCCTTCCATCTAAAGTATTTTCAGTTTTACTCTTAAGAATGCAAAAGGCATGGTTTGAATGATTCCAGGTAGCTGAACATGGGGAGGTTCCTGGAAGGTGGCATTCTTAGAGAGGGCACGGAAGTGCTGGACCTCTTCTCCCTTACCTGTGCTCTCTTTCATCTGGCTTCATATCAATCTCCTCTGTAATATCTTTTACTAATAGATCAATAAATTTATAAACACAGGTGTTTCCTAAGTTATGTGAGCTGCTCTACCAAATTAACCAAACCTAAGGAAGGGATTAGGAACCCCAATTTACAACCTACCAACTATTATATATATATATACATATATTTCTTATGTTTATATATATAAAATACTTATGAATATTTATGAGTATTTATTTATAAAACAAAAAATAAATGGGGCTGGGATTGTGGCTCAGTGGGAGAGTGTTCGCCTAGCATGGGCGGGGACCGGGGTTTGATTCTCAGCACCACATAAATATAAAGGCATTGTGTTGTGTCCATCTACAAAAAAAAAAAAAAAAAAAAAAAGATTCTCTCTCTCAAAACATAAATAAATAAATAAATGCACACACAAATACACATATACACACATACCACACACAGAGAAGCTCAGGTCTCTGCCTATGCGTGCATTTGGCATCCAAAGGGGAATGCAGCCTGGTAAGATTCATCCTCAAATTGTGGGATCTAATCCTGTTCTCTAGGAATTGCCAGGATGAAATTGAATTACAGGGCTCCCACAGGGTATCTACTGGAGAACTGATTGACTATTAGACAATCAAAGCTCTACACACATTTTGGTGACCAAAGGTAATTCCGTGTTGAATATAAAAAAAGAGAAAACATGCTTTGTTTTTTTTTCTATATTTTAGAGATGTTGGTCTGTATACATAGACCCTCTGAGCCTCTGCCTCTGCCAACTCAGATCTTAGGGACCAGCCATGAAAACAGTAACATAAATAAACAGCAATGGTGAAATGTGCCAGTTGGTGATTTCTCAATTTGACACATGGTGAAAAGAACAGTTAGAGCCTGGAAACTCCAAGTTTGGCCAGTTCATATTTCCCTTTTACATGGGTTTGGAATGATTTTGAGGTAGTGATAACTGCCTTGGGTAACAGTTTTCCTACACAAGGATTTCTTTGTGACCATTTTCTCCAACATCTTGCAATTTTTGTTGGCATCATCTGCAACGTTTTTAGATTAGTAATAACATAATTTACCTCATGCGTCTACTTTATGCATTTCTTACTTTTAAAAAATTGTGGTCAAATCCAGTTATATTATTAGTAATTAATTTTACAACACAATAATATCTTACTTTTTGCTTTTTATCCTTCATTATGTACTACTATTGTGAATTCCTCTGTTATTTTCTGTAGAATTTGCACTTCCTCTTTTTACTCTGTTTATGGAACACTTTAAAATGATAAATGTCCATCCAGATATGCATGTGTGTGTGTGTGTGTGTGTGTGTGTGTGTGTGTGTATGCATCTATGTGTGGATTTAAGTTTCCTTTAAGGTTTTGTTGGTCCTTTGTATCTGAAAACAAGCCAGGACATTTTTCTTATGTTTATGTTATTTTTTTCTTATCTGTGTTCCTCAATTGTCTCCATATTTTTGTTGTTGTAGAACTCATATTGGGACTCATTTACCTTAGCCTCCCTTTTATACTTCTTTATCTTATTGTTATAGAAGCTGTTACCCCTTGTGCTCTGTTTAAATGTCAGCTTGGTCTCTCAGTGTATTAATTCATTGTTCAGCATGTGCATCTTGCCACTCAGTTCTTACTACTGCTGGTTGAACAACCCAGGGAAATTATTTAGCATTTCCACACTTCACTTTTGTCAGCTGTGAATGCAGATAATAATAACTCTCTAAAATGATTGCTTTAAAACAAAAAATGAATTAGCATTTTTAAGCACTGAGAACAGAGCCTAGTAAGTATTCAATAGATATTTCTATTCTTAGTATTATGAGTATGCTGAACTTCTGTTGATCTTATTGTTTGTTTGTTTTGACCCAAATGTGGATCAAATCCAGGGCCTTGAGCATTCTAGGCAAATGCATTACCACTGAGCTACACCCCTAGTCCTGAACTTTTTGTTTCAATACCGTATTTGACACCTGATCACTTCTTTTCCATAGCAGACTGTTCTAATTGGATTAGTGTAATTACTGTTCAAATATCTATTAGAATATTAATTATACCAATTTTTAAATTACCTTCTAGTTTCTGCATTAAACATAAAAGCTGCTCTAGCCTTGGAGAAGAAAACTAAGAATAAAACAATTTCTGGCCTTGAATTTTTGTATTGGCAAGAATTATTTTATATTTGACACAAAAGGACACAATATTAAGGTAAAAAAATTTAAAAAAAATTAGAATCTTAAAACCTCTTCTGCTTGAACAATTCCATCAAGAAAATGAAAAGACAAGTCACATATTGACAATATTTTATAGATTAACAGTATTCAGGTATCTGATGAGACTTATGGTCACATAAAATCTTCAAACTTGACAATAGTAAGACCGGCAACTTAAAGAGGGATCAAATATTTCAACAGATACTACACAAAGAAGAGAATGTGAACATCATTGAGCCCCCGAGAAGATGCACAAAAAGCATGAGTCATCAGGGAAACAAAAATGAAGAGAAACTCACATCCGTTTCAAAGTCTAAAATTTAAAATACATGCCAAGTGTTGGCAAGTCTTTAGAACAACTGCAGCTCCATCCTCTGTTGTTATAAGGGATACATGTTACAATCATTTTGAAAAACAGTTTGGTAATTGCTTATAAAGATGAGAATACACTTATCATGTGACCCATCAATGCTGTCACCAGACAAAAGCACAAAGCTACAAAAGTACATGTTATATGAACTTCAGAACTGCTGTACCCAGAGCAGTTCTCAAATAGAAGCAAGTGCCTGGATAGAGTTGCAGTTGTGGCTCAATGGTAGAGCGCTTTCCTCACACATGCGAGGCCCTGGGTTTGATCTTGGGTTTGATCCTCGGCACCACATAAAAATACACAAATAAATAAATAAAATAAAGGTATTCTGTCCGACTACAACTGGACATTTTTCATATAAGTATGAAAAAAAAGTGCCTGGACAAAATGAGTTATCATAATCTTTGAAATGGAATAGTACTCAGCAATAAAAACATGAACTACTAATACTAGTAATAACATGGAAGAATCTCAAAAATGTTATGCTGAGCAAAAGGAGTCAGATAGCAAAGAATGTATGAAAAATTTTTTAATTTATATTTAGCTGCACTTGCACTTTCTTTCCTCTAAGTTGTTCTTGTTCACGGTGACAAAAAGCTGACTAAAACAATTCTATTTCATGAACTTGAAAAATACAATGATATTGTCATATGAACAAATATGCTAATGATATATCAAATCAGCGGAGGAAATAATAACTTTTTTTAAAAATAATCTCTTCTGGCACAATTAGGTGTCCATCTGGAAGGAAATAATGCTGGAGAACTGACTCATCAGGCTAAAAAATAAATTCTAAATGACTGTAAGCCTAAAATGTAAAAATAATTAACTTGAATATTAATTTCAAGATAATTAAAGTGGGGTAGGGAGGGGGAACAAGAGAGGAATAGACAAACTCTAGATAGGGCAGAGGGGTGGGAGGAGTGGGAGGGGCATGGAGTTAGAAATGATGGTGGAACGAGATGGACATCATTATCCAAAGTACATGTATGAAGACACGAATTGGTATGAATATATGTTGTATATAACTAGAGATATGAACAATTGTGCTCTATATGTATTATATGGATTGTAATGCATTCCGCTGTCATATATAAATTAAAAAATAAATAAATATTGTGTTAATAATAAAAAAGGAAGTATTTGTATAACACTGGCATTGGGGAGAAGTTTGTCAACTATGGAAACTCAATAAATGTAAAGAAAAGAATAACTTTATTTGATAACATTAAAGTCTTCCAATTCTTCTCCATATTGTCTCTTCCTTTGCAAACACTTTTGGGTGTTGTTCATTAACTTTGAATCCTATGACTCTGTCAAAATCGAAAATCAATACCAATAATTATAATTTCTTAGGATTTTCAACATACTTTTTTAAAACAAATAAAAGTATTTCCTCATTTTCATTTCCACTCTTTATTCCTCTTGGCTTGTCTTTTATTTTTCCTAATTTTGTGGGCTAAGATGTCCATCATGATAGCGAGTGAAGATGGTGAGATAAGATCCTCATCTTGCTCCTTAGGGTAGGTGAGAAAGCATTTCACTACAAACTGTATTAATTGTTTGTTCTTCATAGATGCGTTTCGTCAGGTGAGAAAAATTCCTTTATATTCTTAGTTTGCCAAATTAAAAAAAAATTAGGAATGAGTTTCAATTTTGTGAAATACTTTTTTAAAATTTATTGAAATTATTGTATATTCTCCTTGTTCTGTTATTGAAGTCAATAACACTCATTAATTTTCAAATATTGAACAATCTTTATAACCCTAAACTACACTTGGTCGGGTTGTATTGTTCCTGTTACATATATCTGGATTTGGCTTGTTTTTATAGAGGCTTGTCTGCACTATGTTTATGAGAAATGTTTATGCATGGTTTTTTTGTTATCAGATCTTTTGATATCAAGCATGTTACATTTGGTTTTGGCATCAGGATTATGCATATCTAATATATGAGTTGGGTATTTTTTTCCTTTTATTTTCTGAAATAACTCTTGAATATTTGTATAACTTGTTTCTTCAAGAAATAA
This sequence comes from Urocitellus parryii, assembly GCF_045843805.1. Lineage (NCBI taxonomy): Eukaryota > Metazoa > Chordata > Mammalia > Rodentia > Sciuridae > Urocitellus > Urocitellus parryii. The sequence goes on from NC_135541.1 coordinate 100,729,445, forward strand.
AAGAATTTAACCTGAAATCATTGAGATTTAGAATTTTCTTTTTGTGCCACATTTTCAAATTATAAATGCAATTTTTTCATATAATTTTTTGTAACAAATTATCAATTGATTTTTTTTTCTCTTGCTCTCTGTTTTTTTCCTTGTCAGTTTTGGAGAATTCTATTTTTCAAGAGATTTTTCCACTTCACCTAAGTTATTGTATTTGTGGACATAATGTAGTTCATTATAGTCTTTGATTATCTTACTTTTAATGTTTGTAAAATCTACGCAAATCACCTAAAGATAATTTGTATTTTTTGTCAATTTTCTCAATTAGCCTTGCTTAGTATTTATCAGTTTTATTAATATTTTCCAAACTTTGATTATTTTTCTATAGTTTATCTGTTTTCTATTTCATTGATTCCTGCTCTTTATGACTTCTTTGTCCTATTTACTTTGGATTTAATTTGCTTGTTATTTTCTAGATTCTTAAGATAGAAATTAAGTTCATTAGTTTTTTTAATTGATTTTATTTTTTAAAAAACACGGCAGCAGAATGCATTACAATTCTTATTACACAAATAGAGCACAATTTTTCATATCTTTGTATATAAAGTGTGTTCACGGCAATTCATGTCTTTATACATGTACTTTTTTGCATTACAATTCTTTTTTTATTGGTTGTTCAAAACATTACAAAGCTCTTGAGATATCATATTTCATACATTAGATTCAAGTGGGTTATGAACTCCCATTTTTACCCCAAATACAGATTGCAGAATCACATCGGTTACACATCCACATTTTTTACATACGGCCATATTAGTAACTGTTGTATTCTGCTACAATTCTTATTATACATATATTCCACAATTTTTATATCTCTATTTATATATAAAGTAGGTTGACACCCAACTCATGTCTTCATACATGTACTTTGGATAATAATATCCATCACATTCCACCATTCTTGCTAATCCTGGCCTCCTCACTTCCCCTCCCACCCCTCTTGTCTATCTATAATTCATCTGTTTCTCTCATGCTCCCCCTCCCTACCCGACTATGAGTTAGCTTCCCTATATAAAGAAAACATTCAGCATTTTTTTTGGGGGGGGGGTTGTCTAACTTCACTTAGCATTATGTTCTCCAACACCATCCATTTACCTACAAATGCCATGATTTTATTCTCTTCTATTGCTGAGTAAAATTCCATTGTGTATATATGCCACAATTTGTATCCATTCATCTACTAAAGGGCATCTAGATCAGCTCCATAGTTTAGCTACTGTGAATTGTGCTGCTATAAACATTGATGTGGCTGTGTCATTGTAGTATGCTGTTTTTAAGTCATTTGCGTATAGTCCGAGGAGACAGATAGCTGGGTCAAATGGTGATTCCATTCCCAGATTTCTAAGGAATCTCCATACTGCTTTCCATATTGGCTGCACCAATTTGCAGTCCCACCAGCAATGTATGAGTGTACCTTTTCCCCCACATCCTCGCCAGCACTTAATTGTTGTTTGTCTTCATAATAACTGCCATTCTGACTGGAGATAATATTTTAGAGTAGTTTTGATTTGCATTTCTCAGATTGCTAGAGATGACGAGCATTTTTTCATTTATTTGTTGATTGATTTTATATCCTCTTCTGAGAAATGTCTGTTCAGATCTTTAGCCCATTTATTGATTGGGTTATGTGTGTGTGTGTGTGTGTGTGTGTGTGTGTGTGTGTGTTAGTTTTTTTGAGTTCTTTATATACCCTAGAGATTAGTGCTCTATCTGATGTGTGAGGGGTAAAAATTTGTTCCCTGATCGTAGGCTCTCTGTTCACCACACAGATTGTTTCTTTTGCTGAGAAGAAACTTTTTGGTTTGATTCCATCCCATTTATTGATTTTTGGTTTAATTTTTGCGCTATAGGAGTCTTATTTAGGAAGTTGAGGCCTAGTTCCACATGATGAAGATTAGGGCCTAATTTTTCTTCTATTAGATGCAGAGTTTCTGGTTTAATTCCTTGGTCCTTAATCTATTTTGAGTTAAGTTTTGTGCATGGTGAGAGATAGGGGTTTAATTTCCTTTTGTTGCATATGGATTTCCAGTTTTCCTAGCACCATTTGTTGAAGATGTCATCCTGTCTCCAGTGCATGTTTTTGGCACCTGTGTCTAATGTAAGATAATTGTAATTTTGTGGGTTAGTCTCTCTGTCCTCTATTCTGTACCATTGGTCTACCTGTCTGTTTTGGTGCCAATACCATGCTGTTTTTGTTACTATTGCTCCATAGTATAGTTTAAGGTCTGCTATAGCTATGCCACCTGCTTCACTCTTCCTGCTAAGGATTTCTGCTTCAGCTATTTTGAGTCTCTTATTTTTACAGATTATTTTTATGATTGCTTTTTCTATTTTTATAAGGAATGCCATTGGGATTTTGATCAGAATTGCATTAAGCTTTTTTATAGTATAGTCACTTTGATAAAATTAATTCTGACTTCTCAAGAGCAAGGTAGATCTTTCCATCTTCTAAGGTCTTGTTGGATTTCTCTCTTTAGGTTTCTGTGGTTTTCATTGTATAGATCTTTCACCTCTTTCATAATGTGATTTCCAAGTATCTTTTTTTTTTGAGGTTATTGTGAATGGGGTAGTTTTCCTCATTTCCTTCTCAGAGGATTAGTCACTGATATACAAAAATGCCTTTGATTTCTAGGGATTGATTTTAAATCCTACTACTTTGCTGAATTCATTTACTAGTACTAGAAGTTTTCTGGTGGCACTTTTTTGTTCTTCTAGGTATAGAATCATATCGTCAGCAAATAGTGCTAATTAAGTTCTTTTTTTTTCTATACATATCCCTTTAATTTCTATCATCTATCTAAATTGCTATGGCCAGTGTTTCAAGAACTATGTTGAATTGAAGTGATAATAGAAGGCATCCCTGGCTTGTTCCATATTTTAGAGGGAATGCCTTCAATTTTTCTCCATTTAGAATGATGTTGGCCTGAGGCTTAGCATAGATAGCTTTTATAATATTGAGATATGTTCCTGTTATTCCTAATTTTTCTAGTGTTTTGAACATAAAGGAATGCTGTATTTTGTCAAATGCTTTCTCTGCATCTATGGAGATGATCATATGATTTTTATCTTTAAGTCTCTTGATGTGATAAATTACATTTTTTGATTTCCGAATGTTGAACCAAACTTGTATCCCTGGGATGAATCCAACTTCATCATGTTGCACAATCTTTTTGATATGTTTTTGTATTTGAACTGCCAGAATTTTATTGAGAATTTTTGCATCTATGTTTGTTTGTTTGTTGTGCTGGGGATTAAAACCAGGGCCTTGTGCATGTGAGGCTTACACTCTAATAACTGAGCTATATCCCCAGCCATTGCATCCATGTTTATTAGAGATATTTGTCTGAAGTTTTCTTTCTTTGATATGTATTGCCTGTTTTTGAGATCAGGGTGATACTGGCCTTATAAAGTGAGTTTGAAAGTGCTGCCTCTTTTTCAATTTCCTGAAACAAATTGTAATGTATTGATATTAGTTCTTCTTTAAAGGTCTTGTAGAACTCGGCTGTGTATCCATCTGGTCCTAGGCTTTACTTGGTTGGTAAATTTCTGATGGCATCTTCTATTTTGTTACCTGATATTGGTGTGTTTAAATTGTGTATATCTTCTTGAGTCAATCTGGGCAAATCATATGCATTAAGAAATTTGTGGATGCCTTCAATGCCTTCTATTTTAATGGAGCATAAGTTTTCAAAGTAATTTCTAATTATCCTCTGTATTTCTGTAGTGTTTGTTGTGATATTACCTTTTCCATCACATATGCTGGTAATTTGAATTCTCTCTCTCTCTTCGTTAGCATGGCTAAGGGTCTGTCAATTTTCTTTATTTTTTGAAAGAACCAACTTTTTGTTCTGCCAATATTTTCAATTGTTTCTTTTGTCTTGATTTCATTGATTTCAGCTTTAATTTTAATTATTTCTTACCTTCTACTGCTTTTGCTTCGAATTTGTTCTTCTTTTTCTATGGCTTTGAGATGTAGTGTGAGGTCATTTATTTGTTGACTTTTTCTTCTTTTAAGAAATGAACTCCATGCAATGAATTTTCCTTTTAGTACTGCTTTCGTAGTGTCCCAGATATATTGTGTTTATGTTCTGATTTACCTCTAATAATATTTTAGTCTCCTCCTTGGGGAGTAGCATATTATTTGGTCTCCAGGTGATGGAGAAATTTTTATTTTTTATTTTGTCATTGATTTCCAATTTCATTCCATTATGATCTAATAAAATGCATTGTAGTATCTCTACTTTTTTTGTATTTGTTAAGAGTTGCTTTTTGGCATAGTATATGGTGTATTTTAGAGAAGGATCCATGTGCTGCTAAGAAGAAAGTGTATCTGCTTGATGCAAATTGAAATATTCTATATATGTCAGTTAAGTCTAATTTATTGATTGTATTATTGAGTCTATAGTGTCTTTATTCAACTTTTGTTTGGAATATCTATCCAGTGTCAAGAGAGATGTGTTAGTCACCAAATATTATTGTGTTGTGGTCAATTTGACTCTTGAACTTGAGAAGAGTTTGTTTGATGAAATAGCTGTACCATTGTTTGAGGCATATATATTTATGATTGTTATGTCTTGTTGGTGTATGGTCCCCTTGAACAGTATGTAATGTCCATCTTTATCTCTTTTGGTTAACCTTGGCTTGAAATCTACTTTATTTGATATGAGTATGGAAATCCCTGCTTGCTTCTGCAGTCCATGTGAGTGGTATGATTTTTCCCAATCTTTCACCTTCAGTCTATGTATGTCTTTTCCTATCAGATGAGTCTCCTATAGGCAGCATATTGTTGGATCTTTTTTAATCCAATCTGCTAGCCTATATCTTTTTATTGATGAGTTTAAGCCATTAGCATTTAGGATTAGTAGTGAGACATGGTTTGTATTTTCAGCCATCTTGATTATTTTTGTTATTTTACTTGACTTGGTTTTCCTCTTTGATTAGTGTTTCCTTTAGTGTACTATCTCCCTCTGCTGGTTTTCATTGCTGTTTCTCATTCCCTCTTCATGAAATATTTTGCCAAGTATGTTTTATAGTGCTGGTTTTCTAGCTATAATTGCTTTTAACTATGTTTATTGTGGTAGGATTTTATTTCATCTTCAAATCTAAAGCTTAATTTTGCTGGATATAAGATTTTTGGTTGGCACTTACTGTCTTTCAGAGCTTGATATATGTTGTACCAGGATCTTCTAGCTTTCAGAATCTAGGTTGAAAAATCTGCCATTATCCTAATTGGTTTTCCTCTATTTGTAATCTGATTCCTTTTTTCGTGGCTTTTAAAATTCTCTCCTTATCCTGTATGTGGGCATTTTCATTATATTGTGCGTTGGTGTGCATCTGTTGTGATTTTGTGCATTTGACATCCTGTAGGCTGATTGAATTTGGATTTCAAATTCATTCTTCATGTTTGGAAATTTTTCTGATATTATTTCATTGAATAGATAGTTAATTCCTTTGGTTTGGACCTCTATGCCTTCCTCTATCCCAATAACTCTTAAATTTGGTCTTTTCATGCTATCCCATATTTCTTGACTTTTCTGCTCAGGGTTTCTTATCATTTTTCCTGTATGGTCTTTGCTCTTTTCATGATGACTATTTGATCTTCATTGTCGGATGTCCTATCTTCTAAGTGGTCTACTCTGTTGTTGATGCTTTTGAGTTTTTAATTTGGTTTATTACTTATTTCATTTCAAGGATTTCTGTTTTTTGTTTTTTTGTTTGTTTTGGTAGAACCTCTATCTCCCTGTTGAGGTGATCTTTTGCTTCTTGGATTTGTTTATGTAGCTCATTGTTGAAGTGATCTTTCACTGTATTTGCTGTATGATGTCTTTTTTGAAATCCCAAAACATTTTAATCCTGAAATCTTTCTCTTTTTTTCTGCTGAAGTTTCCAATGCTTCTAATGATGTGTTGCCTTTCTTTGTTTGTAGTACTTTCTTTCCTTGTCTTTTCATGTTGCTCATGTGTCTTCCTTTCCAGCTCTGTGAATCTGGTGTGTTATTGTTTTTACCCTATAGATTTGTAGTGCTCTTGTAGGGTTCCAAGATCTCTTTTGTGGGGAAGGAGAATGTTAACAGATCCCTCTATCAACAATACATCACCTACAAACAAATTGTTGTTATTAAGACATTTACAGTTTAGTATCATTGTCCAGAAATGTTGGATTAAATTATTATTTAAAATATAGTCAGTAGTGTCATAAAAAGGTTTACACTTTCTGGCAGTGGACAATGAACTGGGGGTCAGGTGTAAAACAATATGCTGAGGGGAAAAGATGTGAGGGTATAGAGTTAATATATCTTAGGAAATGTGAAAGAGAAATCTAGTGAAGAGGCTCTGTAGTAGGAGAATAGACAGGAAGCAATTCAGGGTAGACAATTACGTGGGAAGACAGAGTACATAAAATAAGCACACATGTGTATTTAGAATAAAGGATGTAAAAATAGTAGAATTTGAAGGGTGACAGAAGAAGAAAGAGAAAAACAGATGGGAACAAAAAAAAGAGAGAGAAAAAAAGAAAAAAAAGGGCTCATGCAATTTCTTTATATTATATTATTCAGGTGACTCAGTCCTCAAAGTCCTATTTAATGCAAAGTTCTTGGCTTTACATATGTTGGGGATGTGAGGGCCGGAGGATAGAAAAGTAGAAGAGAAATAAGAAAAAAATACTCTTGGAGATCCATTTCTTTCTCTTCTCATCCAGTAGGTGTCTGTGCCCTCAGGATGGTGTAGGTAACCATGGTGTGAAGACTGGACCTGGCGTGGAGCATCTGGAAGCAGGGAGGGCTGCCCACCAGTCCCAGCAGGGAAATAGCTCCTCACAGGTCTTTCTTTGCAACTACTCATCTCACGGGAGCCCCCAGTATCATCTCCCTCTCTTGGCCAAAGATTTCCCAGGTCCTGGTCTCTCTGTTATGCTCCAGACCTCAGTCCTCTCCCCTTTCTTAATTATCAGGTCCCAACTGTGGGAACTCTCACCCCCAGGCTCACTCCAGTGGGCAGCTCCCTGTTCACACTGCACTCCTGTCCAGCTGAGAGCTGTTTTTGTGTTGGGAGGTCACTGTTTCAGGTTACGGCTGGGGGCGGGGGGGGGGGGGCTGGAAATCTTACACCTGCTTAAATGGGGATCCAATCTGATAGCCACACTCACCAAAAAATGGCAAGGAAGGTTTTCCAAGAGGGAGTTGTTCTGCCTCCAGTGGGGTGTCTGATGATGTTGGGGGAGCTGGGCAATGGCCTTGTGCTGTGGAAAGGCAGCAGCTGAGTGACCTGCGTGGGAGCAGAGCGCAGTCTGGAGATCTGAAGAGGTGCCAATTGGTAGTTCTGCTAAGCCGCTTGTGAGCTAGAACTGCTGGCTTTGCATCAGAAGTCCAGGGACCTACTCATGCCCAGAGGCTCTGAGTTCTGTGGGGGTGGTGGAAGCATTGGTGATTTCCTTGAATACCCACTGTATCGGGGTCTTCCCATACTCACTGAGATGCTGTACTCCGTCTAGGTGAGACCCCGTGGAGAAGCTGCCTGTCTGCTCTCCCCGCTTCATTTCACAGAGCAGCCAAAAACAAGACTTTAAAACTTTGGTTTTAAACTATCTTCTCTGATATGGACATGAAGTTATATATTTTTCTGTAAGTACCACTTTGGCTGCAAATTTTAGTATACATTATTTTCAGTATCATTAAGTTTTAAGTATTTTCCAATTTCTTTTGTGATTGTTTTCTTTGATTTGTATTACTTAAGAGGATATTATTTGACTTTCTAATATATGGGAATTTCACAGATATCTGTTTGTTATTAATTATAATTTTGAGGTCAGAAACATAATTAGTATTTTCAAAAATTGTTGAACGTATTAGGGGATAGAAATGGTAATAGACCTGATTTTGATCATTACACATTGTATAAATGTGCTAAATTATCATTATGTGCCTCATGAATAATTATAAAATATTATCTGATGATTTAAAAATGCAAAGATGATGAACTTTTCCCACTTGTTTGGTTGGATTCTTAACCTTTTTCCTTGATTATACACCAAGGGGAGGAAATCTAGATTTAAGTTTTGTAATAGTCCGAAACTTTCAAAGACAAATGCTATACAACAGTGCATGAAAGTTATACCATATTCCATGAACAAAATGTGCATGTGTGTATGCAGATTCAGGGCTATTTCTCAAATGGTGGGTTGTCTGGGCATATCCTTCCTTGTCCATACTAGTAGTATTTCAGGGCCATTTGTTTCTTTTCCTCATAGAACAAAAATGAAGATTCAGGAAAAAAGATGATAGCTAACATAAGGAATAGGAAAATGAGGTTTTTGCTGTTTGATTCAAAGATAAAGTTGGTCACATTAAAATTTTAAATAGTTATTTGCAGAAGCATTGATTCATCAGTTAATACCTCAGTTGGCAAGAGATCAGGGCTCCACATAATGGGTGGCAGGGAGATAACTATTAAGGTGTTAATGCAAGAAGACAAAATATTTAGTTGGTTCAAGTGCAAAGCTCTTAGTCGCAAGTTAATTGTTGGTGTCTAGTGATTAATCTTGACTTTCCTTTTTCTGTTTTCATTGAGTTGTGGGTTTGTTTTGCTTCAAAAGGAACCACAGTACTGGAGCTGTCTCAGTCTAATAACCATCAAATTAATTTTTTAACAGTTTGAATAGTGAATTTTTTTTCTAAGTTCGGAACTAAATAAGAAGACTTATTGGTGAAGCAGCCAGCAATAAAGAAAAATGCAGAATTGTAATTTCACGGCAGAGAGCACAGGATGGTTGGACTTAGTTCTGGAAGGGCTGCCATTGTTTTGAGAAAGGCAATGACTATATTCATTAGAATCATGGAGGAGTCTGGAAGGAAATGGAGCCCCTGGCAGATTTCCAAGGACAAGGCACACCTTCCTTTCTTCATTCCTTATCCTTTTCTCTCCTCCTCTTTTTTTTCCTTCTTCTTCCCTCTCCTTCTCCTTTCCCTCCTCCTCCTTCTTCTCCAATTTCTTCTACTTCACCATTAGAAACATAGTATTATTTCATAAATGTATAAAATTATCATTTGTCAGTTTGAAAGAATAAGAGAAAGAAATCTATAGGAAAAGAATACAAATGGAGTCAGCTGATGTAGCCTGACATAGACTGTGTTAAGAAAATTTTAATGGGTCAAAGCATCACTGGGGTAAAAGAGAAAAGAGCTATGAAAACAAAGAGGAATGAGAAAAATGAACTAAATAAACTGAGGTAGAATGGAATTTTAAACAGTTTATTATAGGAAACTGTGACTCATGGGTTAGGCAGCTTCAAACTGAAGCTGCTTCAGGGGCTGGGTCTAAGGGATGCAAGAAGGTGGCTATCCCAGGGGAACATGGAGGCTAAGCAGAAGTATTTTTGAATTCTTTCAGTTACTTAGTTGTCTTCTTACTTGGTCTATCCCTTTCGACAGTCCCTAGATATATGTTAATTGGGAGCTTCTGGTGGGTCAGGATGAAGTTTCAATTTTACTTCAATAGTCATTTATAGAAATCAAGTTAAGATTAAGGTAATTTCTGAGATCCAGGGTCTTTATACACTTAAATATTTTTCAGGCCTCCCTGCATTTGAATTGACGTTGACAAAGTCCAATCAAATAGAGACACAGACAATCCAGCTTCCTCTGGAAAGGACATAGGTGAATGAATAGGTGACACAACTGGCCCTGGACACTAGACACCACCAATGCCACTATGACACCTACTGCCATGGCTAAATTAAGGACCTTGAGATTGGAACCTGAGCTTCAGGGATCAGGCTGCATTTCCTATGTCTGCCCCTTGAATCTCCCAGCTCACATCAAAACCTGGAGGAGATGTTTATGGTGATATTTCCAAAGCCCCCAGGAAGCATGTATTTAATCTTAAAGTTTCAGAAAGTGGGGAATTCCTCCTACATGGCAGAAGGTTCAGATTCTGGGTGACATGGATGTGATAAAGGACCTTCATTTGCCCAACACTCTGCAATAGCCTTATAGACAACATTACAGCCAGTGTGTAAACTTCCCTAAGCACATCACAAGTACACACCTCCACACAACCTCTTGGCCAGGACTAGACATTTGTAAAAAATGAGAAAATAGGGGGAAGGCTTAGATTTACTGTGAGACGATGGTTGTTACAATATCCAGTGTCAATTCAACTGTCTACAACAAGAATTGGAAACTTCATCATTTTACAGAAAAAATAATTGTTCTGAATTTGTGGAAAAACATAGCCACAGTAAGTGGTTTTAAAATATTTTAATCTATCAGTAAGCACTGCATGCGTTTCCTGTTGCTACTGTAACAGGTCACCCAAAACTTAATATTTTACAAATTATTACCTTATAGTTCTGAAGATCTGAAGTCTAAAATGAATTTCACTGCACTATATTGATGTTCTGTGGGCAAGTTTGCTTTCCTTTCTATAGGCTATGGGGGCCACTCTGTCCTTGCCTTTTCCAACTTTTAAAGGCTACCCCACTGTCCTTGGTCTGTAGTCCCCAACCTTCTTCAAAGCCAGTCCTGGGTGATCAAGTAATTCCCATGTCACATCATTCTGATACATTCATTCAACCCTTGGTGGAACTGAAAATTTCTGAAGAGGCTGACTCTGTATATTAAAGATCATGCACACTGTTTGGACTTGACTGAGTAGAACATCATGATTGTGGAGAGATGGAATATTGTGAATTGAGTCAAATTTATCTTGGGCTATTGCAGTTTCTTAAATAACCATTTACTTTCAACCTCTGTATGTGGCCTAACTCTTAGATAAAATTCTCAGAATGTTTCACTAATATTAGCAGACCTCTAGCTTCCACCAATGCTAAAACTAACAATGCCTTTAGAAGACATGTCTGTGCTTTGATAAAGCCCACCTATCTAATGTCAAAATCAACATACAGGGTAACATGAATTCATGATCCTAAACCATGGTCAGGATGTTGGCCCAGAATCAATTATTTTCTCATTTCATTTAAAACAAAATTGTTATTTTACATTGATGACTTTTTCACTTACATAGACAATTGTGGACTCTCTAGGATCATCCATCTCCCTATCTGAACATCCTTAACTAGATCACAAGCATTCTTTTTTGCTATGTAAAGTAACATATTCACAAGCTCCAGATACTGGGATATGGATATGCTAGGTTGAGTTCACCTTGTCTACTGTGGTCACTTGATGCAGTTAGTACACTTCTCCATACCTGTCAGTCACTACTTGACCCTCACTTGTGAAAGTCAGTCAGCTGAAACAGCACAGTCCAAAGAACAGCTGTTGAGAACCAATCAACAGCCGAGTTCCAGAAATACTGGGTGCCATTCTGGGACTGAGAATAGAACACGGAGACTTCAAATTTCTCCACACACTGAGTCCCCATTCCTGTACTCCTCCTGGTGGTCCTCATTGCCAGTCTTGTTGTTTCCACTCCTCATTCCTATTCTTGCTACTCCTGTCCCCATAGCCTGTGCCCCCCCCACATACTCACCATGCAGGCCAACACAGAAGGGGTTGTCCACATCTCAGATCAAGATGAAGGAATATTTTGCCCCTGGAGGAGAAGCATCAATTACATTTTTCTCTGGTCAAGCACCTGCTTTTGAGGAGACCAAGGAAGATGACTGCAGCTGAGAGCTAAGCTGCCACAACAGCCCCAAGGACTGGTAGGTGCTCTAGAGATGCAGGGACCAGTAGTCAGGAATCTCCTGTTCCTTCCAGCTAGAATCCTGCCTTCACACCCAGGAACTTGAATCCACAAACCCTTCCCTAGGAGACCTTCTGGATGTCCAGAGGGCGTACATGTTCTCAATGGTTAAAGGAATTGCAAACAGCAGGAAAGACAGACCAGGGTAGACTCAAAGAAAACCAGCCACCTGCTTCATTTAGAACTCTCCATGTACCGAGCGAAAGGCCACAGGCTTCCAGGTCCACCAAAGCTTCCTCTACCTCCCCACTTCATTGTGTGCTCTTTGTCTCAGATGAGATTTCTGCATCCAAAGCCACACTTTTTGGAAATAAGGGCCACATCTAAAATAAATCGGATACTTAGGAAATCCTGAAGTCATTAGTGGAGAATTTCTAGGTCTTAAATTTGAACTCACTGTTGAGTTGCTTTTGAAGACTAGGCTTTGTGGTAGTGATCTTAATTTTACTAACTTGGATTAAGGTTAGAGATTTTTGGTTTTGTTTTTAATTCCAATATTACTTTGCACATGAATTATGAGTATATGGCAGGCAGAATAATGTCGTCCCCAGGAGATCCTCTTCCTCCTTGGAACCTGTGAACCTGCCTCATTATCTAGCAAGGGACTTTGCAGATGGTATTATGTTAAGGATTCTGAGAAGGGGAGACCATCCTGGATGGCACAGGGTAATCTACAAAATCCACGTAATCCCATGGGTCTTTAAAAAGAGGCAGATAAAGAACTCACGATGATGGATCAGGCACTCTTCCAGATATTGCTGGTTTTGGAGGTGGAGGAAGCAGCTACCAGACCAGTGGGTGGCTTCTAGAAGGTCTGAGGTCAGCAGGTGAGACACTATTACGTATTTTAAGTGTTACAATAGGTACCTGTCCTCTCTTTTCTTTTCTGTTCCCCTTTATGGACTTTCACTCTATTTTCCTCACAGGATTCTCCATGGACTTATTGGAATTAGAGAAAATTGGAAGACAGTGGTAGTCATATATGACTGAGGTTTTCCCCTTTCCTTTTTTTTCCCCCCCTTTGGTGCTGAGGATAGAATCCAGGGCCTTGTGCATGTGAGGTAAACACTCTACTAACTGAGCTATATCCTCGGCCCCTTTCCTTTGACTCATTACAGAATGAGTTCTGTTTCTGCCACACACAGAGAAATAATATATTTATAAAAATTATACACTGGAGAACCTGCCTCAAGGATATTTTTCGGTCACTTTTTTAAAAATTATTAATTCAAACAGTTATTTTGCTACAATCATAAAAGGGGAAATACAATAGCTTTCAAAGTTTTCTCCAAAAGTAGCTGGGGACTGTATCCACCAGTTCTCAGACTTTCAAGAGATAATATGTTGTTGTTGTGATCCTTAAGTTGCTACTTATTAAGCTGACTTACTAAGTATAAATATTTGAGTTTTCCTGTGATCACTGATCATTTTCTCAAAGCTATCAATCCTTGAAGCACAGAGATAAAGAAAGGAAATTTGCAGTCTGCTGCAATAACCTCAGGATTAGAGGTCCTTACCATTGGCTGCTTTATCTTTAGATTCAGTAATGGATCTGAGGAGTTTCCAACCATTCAGCTAATTCTGCCAGTAAATTCCTCTGTATCTCAAAAGCCAAAAGCACTCATGCAAATACTTGAAACCCCTGAGTGTAAAGCACAGGTTGACTTCACATCTCCTCACAGGGAGTTCTATTGAAGAGTCTTTTGTAATTGCTGCTGGTAATGATGGTGGTTTTGTTGATAATGATTACAGTTTTTGTTCTGTCATTGTCTTGTTCACTTTTAACTATTTCTAGGATATAATTGTAGACTAATAGCTTTATTTTAATTCTGGAAGGGGAAAGGGCACAATAATTTTCTGAAGGATTATTTTAAGACTTTTATTTAAAAATTTATGGAATGATGATTATCAATTAAGGTTCTTAAATAAATTTATTGTTGTGAGTCAATGACATGCACATGCACACGTGTGTTAAACTGTGGTTTGCAGCCCACCTGTATCAGAATCATCAGTGTGTCAAATTGTGTCTGCATCAGTATCATCTGGGATATTTACATAAAGAGGCAGATCCTAGATTAGAGTCCCACACCCACTAAAGTGCTTGATATTGCAGCCCAGGGAGTCACTGCCACAATCCCCACAGCTGATTGTGCAAAAGACCCCCTTTGAAATGAAAATCTTCAAATTCTTTTTAACTTTTGTTCTTCTTTATGCTGAGGATGGAGGCTGATGGACTGCCTGGCCCTGATGGCCACTGCAAAGGGAAACATGCACTGAGACACGTTTCTGGCTAACACAGCCTAGCTAAATATACACTTGGGTATTTCTTGCTTTTTTTCCCCACTGTGATCTCTGTTATAAAAGTTTTCCACGCCTCTCAGTTAAAAAGATGTAGACTTGTGAAAGAAAATGTTGTTCTCTATCTTGCTCAAACCCAGAATGGAAAGAAACCTAATTTTCCATTGCCATCCTGACTCCTGAGTTTTAATGCTGCAGAACAAACAGCAAAATATGCCCTTCCCTGTGATAACTGTAAAGACACATCAACTTTAAGAATCACTCCATCATACCATAGAGATTATTGCAAAATGGCAAAGAGGGAAAATTGTAACTTTTTAAACTGAGACTTCAGAATTGGCCAATAATTTTTTTTCATGAGTTTTAGTTTCTATTCTTTTAAAACTTTTGAGTCTTTTTAAAAAATATTTTTTAGTTGTTGATGGACCTTTATTTTATTCATTTATTTATATGTGGTGCTGAGAATTGAACCTAGTGCCTCACACATGCAATGCTCTATCACTGAGTCACAATGACAGAACTATAATCTTTTAAAATTTGTTCTGATTAGTTACACATGACAGTATTGTATGTGAACAGAGCACAAATTCTCCTTCCTCTGGCTGAACATGGTGCAGAGTCACACCAGTAGTGTAGTCACACATGTATGTAGGGAATTAAAGTCCCTCTCATTCCACCATTCTTCACCCCGCCCCCCCACACCCTTTCCCTCCCTCCCCTCTGCCCAATCCAAAGTTCCTTCTCCCCCCCGCACCGCCCTGCCCCCTGCCTTTATGGATCAGCATCCACTTATCAGAGAAAAGATTCAGCCTTTGGTTTTCTGGGTTTGTCTTAGTTTATTTCTATTCTTAACACTTGTTCTAGGGACTGGTGTAGAAATGGGAAACAAAGCCGAAGAAAGGAATCTATTTATACAAATTTTGCTTTAAAAAAATAAAATAGCTACCGAAAGACCATTACTCAGTTTTACCTAACCTGTCCATGACTGATGTTGGCCTTCAACGTATGGCTACAGTAACATAAATAAATCTCTATCTTACATTTATACACACCTACTCACATCCTAGGAACACCCTGAAGACACAAAGGAGGCTTCAGTACAATTGGGGCCTGGCCCACACCACTAAGAAACAAGTAGAGGCTGCCATACGCAAGACTTTGCATAGGCTTGGTGTGGACATCAGTCTCATATTCCCCTGAGGGATGTTAGGTTAGCAAAATGGCACAGCATACATAATGGGAGGGCAGGGGGCAGTAAAATTTGGAGAACATGTTAATAAAGGAAGCAGATTGTGCTAGGCTATAAATGAGAGGACCTCTTAGGGAGTCACCACACTCCTTCCTCACATGGACTCAGAGGTCAGACCTGATGGTGCAGGGCAAAGTCCAGCCTGGCTTGGCCTAGAGGAGCTACCTGGTCAGGTGTGGATGTGTGAAGGGTGCTTCTAGAACTGCCAAGGAGCTCCACATTGGGACCACATGACCCCTGTGTAGGAAGCAACCATTTCCCCCAAGTTGATCTTCTGAGGAGAGCTGCTGAGGTGAGAACTGTGCTGTGGCAGGTGCTGTGCCACTGAGGCTGCTCAGAAGCAGTGTCACAAGGTTCACTATGCAATCCTAGGTGCACTTTGCCTAGAGCTGGGCCCTGTGCTATTTGACTACTGGTGTTCCATCACTTCCAGGGCGTCATTCTGCCTTTTTGTCTACGCTAGTAGGAGACATCTCTGATCACCTTTTTGAACCTGTACCAGCTTTGAAGGAACTGTCTAGCAGATAGACAGTTGTTCAGATGTGGGGAGGGGGGTAAGCCTAGGCTTCCTCATGCTTTAGGGACCTGTGGTAGCTTTGCTTCTTGTGTGGCTCCTAGAAAGCAAGGGTCTCAAGGCTGGAGCACACAGCAGGTCCCTTAAGAATGTCACCTGCAAGAAAACATGAAAGAATCCTGTTCAGATGGAACTGTTACACACTGCTGATGATGCCCAGAGGCTAGTATAAGGGCAAAGCATGCAAAAAGGCAGGAACATGGTGGGACTTGGGAGGTGGTTAAGAGGATGAGACAAGGAGTTGCACGGGGTTGGGAGGAGATTCCAGGTCCCAGCTTAGAGGATAAGCCTCCCTGTGCACTCAAATCCCTCTTGCCCCAACCACAGCCCTACTGCATGCCGTATGGTCAGATCCTTTTTTTTAGCCAGTTCTTGCTACAATTTTTATGGTCTGACAGGAGATAAAGGCCTTTATCATCTTCCAGGAAAAAAAGAATGGAACATGAAACACGCACATGTAGAAACAGCCTGTGGTATTTTAAGGACATGCTGTGGAAAGTTCCCCTGTTAAAAGTGTGAACAAGACCTCCATCTGAGTCCTTGTAGAAGCTTTATCTCCCCCATCCATTACAGGACTGGGAATTTCAGAGATACTGTGTCTGAGACACAGGGCTGCCCTGATGACAGTGTTCACTTTTCAAAATGTCTGTACGGATCTGATGATGGTAAAAGGTCTCCTTGGAATTAGGAATTAGCATAGATTGATCCAAAAACATACCAGTAAGATTAATGTGGGATGGAAACTGAGGAGAGGATCTAGAGGCTAGCCCACCCAGGGCAAGACAATTCCTTAGGGGATCTACCTTTTCCTACGACTGGCACAGAGATAACTTAAAAGGTGTGTTAGGATTCAAGGACCATGACCAAAAGAAGCTACAGGATCATAGTGACATCTTTTGATCTTATGACCAAGAAGCCCTGAGGAGAGGAGAATCTTCAAACTTCAAACTTCAGAATTATTGGTAGTGGACATTTACGGATTACCAAGGTGTCCATGTCTGTGCTTCTCCATTTCCTTTTCTTCTCTTTGAATTATTATCTTGGGGTTTGGGGTATGAGGATGAGGTAAGGTAATCAGAGCTTTAATGAAAGCAGCCACCATGGACCAGGGGTCTCCTTCCAGGATCCTGCACTAAGGTCCAGCACATTCTAACAACCCATGTAGCTCCTGACCCTCAGAAAGCCCTGGAACTCAGAATACAGAACTCATGGGGCAGAAGAGCAGGGCTTGTACCAGTAGACAACACTGGCCTCTTACCACTTTGCCAGGCAGCCCAGGGCCGTGGAAGCTTGTTAAAGCTACTTGACAGGACATGGTCAGGAGGGAGGCTGACTCCTCTAGGGTGTGCTGCAGGGCACGGGTGCTGCTTCTTAGCTCATGAAAACATTTGTTGGCTGGTGCCTGTGGAAAGGCAGGAGGTAGCCATGGACATCACTGAAGCTGAGACATCTCAGGGCTCAGGACATTGTAGGCCTGCACAGGACTCAAGCTTCCTTTGTCAATGAGCCACAAAGCATGGGCTGCTTGAACCTGTAAAACCCTGGCTCATCCCTTAGAGGTCTCAGAACTAAAATGCTGCTCCTTTTACATGTATAGCCTCTTCCACCTGGACACCCCATTATAAGGCTGTTAAAGCTCCATTCCATGTCATGTCCATAGAACCTTTATCTTCCTCACATGCAATAAAAGACCCTTCTGCACTCAAGGCACAAGAGGTAACTTCTCACATTGGGATTGTGGCCCCTCAGTTGGTTTATCAATAGGGGTCTGTCTTGCCCTGAAGTGGGGGTTCCCTGGGTGCAAGGTTATGTCTACACATCCATGGGTCTCCATGGCTCAGACAGCACAGCCACTGGCCCTTGTTCTCTCTCCACAGAGAAGCACTTTGAGAAGCACAGCAGACTGCTTCCTTCCCATTGCGCCACGGGAAAAAAGAAATATTGTGGTGGCCAGGTTCTTACTCTTTCCACACCCAAGGCCTTTATGGATGCAAATCCCTCAGTACCTATCCATCTGATTGATTTTAATCTGTCCACATGGGCCACCATGACTGTAACAGATAATAAACCATCAGAGGGTGCTGATTTCAACATCATATGGACATCAACATTTAACAAATGCTTTACTGAGGATGGTGGCAACGCTGCAGACTTCTCTGTGGCTCCGAGAGACAATATCTGGTTGACCTTCTCTACAACAGAGTAAAACTTAGAATGAATCAGGAGAAAGGGAAGCAAGGGCCTGGCTAGAATGAGTGGAAGATGCTTTCTCTGTCATTGGGAGATGCAGGCCACAAAAATAAATAGTGGAGAAGGAAGTAGAACTAAGGACAAAGGGCACAAAGAAAGGGTGAACCCAGGAGGTGCAGGTGTGACTACCTCTGAGCTCTGAGATTCAAGGCCCAGGAAGTTGCATGTGGGCCTCAGGAGAGACAGGATCTTTTGCACCAGCTGTTTTCCCTCCTCAATCTTCTCTCTGAGAGCAGTATAGTCATCGATGCGGCCTATGATAGGGAGGCCATGCTTGTTGGTGAAGGAGCCATCTGTGGTATCACATTCCAGCTTGGGAGAGTTCTTCATTCCTGGAGGATCATCTGAATCCATCTCTAAACACGAAAACCACAATAATATAGGATCTGTTGTTATTCATGATAATATCCTCAGTTCCCACCAATGCAGAGATGTGAAAGAGCCCAGGATCAAGAAAGGCAGCCTTCAAAGATTCAGGTGGGTCAAGTCCATAGAGACCTTCTGGTTTCCTTATTTTTATAATCTTTCTTACATCATTGCATAATGATAAACTTGCCAGAAGACAAATTTTGTTTTCATTGACAAGTGGATATTCAGGACAATATTATAAACATGAAGAGTTTTCTGGATAGAAAAGGCACATCAAGCAAATAAGAATATGGACAGGGCAATGGCCCAAACAGAGCAATAGGACAACTGTGGCAAGAAGAAGAATGAGAGGAAAGGCAGCCACAGAAGATTCAAGGAACAGGACTGAAGGCTTTGTTGCACACAGAAAATTTTCTAAATTCACAAGACACACTTACAGAGGACTGACAGTTATTTGCATTAATAATTTCCCTTCATTGTGTCCAAGCCCTTTAGTTGTCATATTTATACCACTTGTCCTGGTGACAATGACAGTATCTGAGCCAGGAGAAAAAAGAAGAGCTGTGGAGGACCAGACTGCAGAGAAAACAACTGAAACTAGGGAGTAAAAACAACCAGTGTTCAGGATACCTCAAACACCCTGTACCACAAATCATGTACAGTTTAGCCTTCACCCTGAAAGTTCGAAGGCACCAGGACTTCCCTCTCATGTCATTAGCATAGATATCCCACATGAAAAAGGAAAGGTCAACAGATTGATATGTTTCTATTATTTAGAACAAAAAAGTTTTGATAGATGGATATTCCAAATGAATGTAAATTCCAGTTTAAAAACTTTTGAGAACCAATTTTGTAAACCAACTTTGAGTATAATTTTCCAGGTGCTCTCTAGTACAATGCCTTGTAGTGAAACTTAAGTATGCACAAATATCAAATACATATATAAGTTACACTCATATATGCATATATGTGATAAGTGTATATGTTAAAATATTGATCAATGGCTGTGTTCAATTCCCCTGTATTTAAAAAGTTGATGAAAATATGAAACATCACAAAAAAGGAGTTCCTGGTAAGAGGGGAGTGGGTCAGAGCCAGGTTCCAGTTCAGGCCTCTGGGGGCTGGGAACAAGAGGAAGAGCAGGGACTGAGTCATGGTGTCACACCTTAGCTGGTGCATGGGAAAACAGTGATGGGGAAGTCTTGTTAGAGGGAAGTGAAGATGTGACTCAATACCACACCCACCATGGCAGCTCCAAATGGGGAAGGCAGCAACCTAATGTGTGCCTAGCAGTTCCTTCCAGCTGGGTACTGTGCTTAGCACTTCACAGATGTTTCTCATTTAAAGGCCACAATAAAAAGTCCATGAAATTGTTCACTTTCATTTGACAATTGAGGTCGTTATCCGAAAAATGAGTATTCAGCACAAGCAGAGAAAATAAGGATTAATATGACCCACGAACATCTGGCATGAGAATGTTAAGGCTTAGACTTAGAGAAACCTGAGCAGAAGTGATTGAGGATATGGCCATGGAGGCGATTGGAGAGCGTGAATTAATTGGTGCCCCAAAAGGCAAAACAGAAGACACAGAGTGGAATGATGTGTCAAGAGGCTGGGGAGTGGGGCCTCTGTTAAGGCTCAAATTAAAACTAGGGAAGCAAGATAGAGACTGGATATAGAAGAGAGCCAGAGAAATCTGGTGAACATGCTTATCTGAAGAGGCAGGCAAGAGACTGGGGCAGAAGTGGATGTCTACCATGTGGAATAACTGTGCCTGCCACCCAACACTTTCCCACAGCCCAGGTTTCCTTAGGGACAGGAGCATTTTGCCACATACTGAGGTCCCCCTAGGTGAAGGAAAGGGAAGCCAGTGTGGCAAGGTCTGTGATACTGAGACCAACTAGTGGGGTGGAAGGAAGACCATCTAAAAAGTAAAGCACCTGATTCGGTCTTTAAGCCCTGTAAACCCCAGCTTGTCTGTTAATGTCCCCCTTTGCCAGTTGGATCATGTAAATATAATAAAACCTGTCCTACTATAAATGACATTGGAAACACAGGCTCCAGGACAGTATGTGTCTCCCACCTATAGCCAAACTTCCACAGATTTTTTGTTTTTGCCTTTTTAGATTTTACAATGATTTTCTTACATATATTCCTTTTTAAAATTAGAGCTTTATAGTCATATATAGTAGTGGGCTCATTTGGACAAAATCATACATGCACGCCATTTGATTCCAGTTCATGATTTGCCCCTTTCCTCCCTCTTTTACCCCCTGTCCTCCCTAAAGTCTCTCAATCTCCTTCATTTAATCTAGTAGACTTCATTTTTGCTCCACAGGGTGGAGTCCCCTGTGGTATCTTTATATGTGCACATGACAACTTTTTAAGAATTCATTCTGGGGCTGGGGTTGTGGCTCAGTGGTAGAACACTTGTCTCGCACGCATGAGTCCCTGGGTTCAATCAGCAGCACCAGGTAAAAATAAAGATACTGTGTCCATCTACAACTAAAAAAAAATTTTAAAAAGAATTCATTCTGCATTGCCTCCCCTTACCCAACCCTGCACTCTGCCTCTTGATCTTCTCCATTGCTGCTCTTTCCTTTATCTGTATGATATTCTATCCTGCCCTCCCCATTTCGTCTATTTATTCTAGTTTCTGCATGAGAGTAACATTCAAACTTTGAGTTTTTGTACTTGGCTTATTGCATGTAGCATGACATTCTCATTTCTATCCATTTACCTGCAAATGCCATAATTTCATTCTCTTTATGGTTTTGTAGAACCCCAGTATGTGTGTGTGTGTGTTTGTATGCGCACATCTGTGTGCGTACACATGCACACATGTCATATGTATGATATATATGTCAGAATTTTTAAATTAATTTATTTATTGAGGGGAATCTGGGTTGATTCCATAATTTAGCTATTGTGAATTATGCTTCGATACACATTGAGGTAGCTGTCTCTGTAATATGCTGATTTTAGATGTTTCGGAAAAATATCAAGGAGTGGGCAGATGCTCATAGGATGCCTACATCTCTAGTTTTTTGATAAATCTCCATAGTGTTTTCTGGAGTTGTACTGGTCTGCAGTCCCACTAACAATGTACAAGTGCACCTTTTCCCCCACCACCTTCCCCGCATTTTGTTTTGTCTGTATTCTTGATCATTGCCATGGTGGAGTGAGATGAAATTTTAGCGTTGTTTTCACTTGTGTTCCTCTGATTGCTAGTGAGGCTGAAGCTTTTCTCATATATTTGGCAATTTGTGTTTCTGTTGTTATTTTTTATTGCCCACTGATTGATTATGTTATTTGAGATATTTTTGTTTCAAGTGTTTTGAGTTATTTATATATTCTGGGTATTAATCTCTCAACAGATGAGTTCTCGCAAAGATTTTTTCACATTCTGTAGGCTCTCTCTTCACACTCTTATTTCTTTCCTTTGCTGGGAAGAAGTTTTGAAGTTTGATGGCATCCCACTTATCAATTCATAGCTTGGAGTATCCTGTTAAGGAAGCTGGTGCCAGCAATTATATGACAGAATGTTGGCCCTATGTTCTTTTCTAGCATTTATAAGGTTTCTGGTCTAATTCCTAAGTCTTTGATCCATTTTGACTTGAGTTTTGTGCACTGTGAGAAATAGGATTTTAGTGTTATTTTTTATTTTTAAAGTTTTTTTAGTTGTAGATGAACATAATACTTTTTAACTTTTATGTGGTGCTGAGGATCGAACCCAGTGCCTCACACATGCGAGGCAAGCACTCTGCCACTGAGCCACAATCCCAGCCCTTAGTGTTATTTTTCTACATATAGTTATCCAGTTGTTCCAGCACCATTTATTAAAAAGGCTCTTTTCTCCAATGTATATTTTTGGCACCTTTGTTAAGTATCAGAGGACTCTAAGTATGTGGATTTGTCTCTGTCTTCTATCTGTCCTATTGGTCTATGGGTCTATACCTTTGGTGCCAATATCATGCTGTTTTTGTTACTACAGCTCTGCAAAACTACTAGTATTCTGTGTTTAATAATGTACCAATAAAACAAAACAAAACAAAACAAAACAAAAACTAGTTCAGGAATTGGATAGTAGGAGTCAACACATCCCTACTTGAAGTGGTGGGAATTACAATGTGTGTGTGTGTGTGTGTGTGTGTGTGTGTGTGTAGCTATTTTTCTTTGATACCTTTATTTTATTCAATTATTTTATGTGGTGCTGAGGACTGAATCCAGGGCCTCACACATGCTAGGCAAGTGCTCCACCACAGAGCTACAACCCCAGCCCTAGGAATACAGTATTTTTCATGAAAATTCTTCTAAAAATATTATTATTTTTACATGACTGTAGAGTATATTTTGACATATTATAGAAACACAGAATAAGTATAACTTGTTGAAAATAGGATTCCCCCATTATTGTAGTTGTACATGACGAGGAGCTACATTGGTTGTATAATTATAGATAAAGATAGGAAAGATAGCGGATCCAACATGGCGGCCGGCGAGGAAGCAGCGACTCCAACGTCTCCACTTTAACGGGATATGAAAGACTCATCGAAACAGCTGCAGCCTAGCTACGGAGGAACTTCTAGCATAACTTCCTTAAGAGGAGAGCTGCCGTGAACTGGTAGGTTTACTCGAAGTGACAGGTTGCCCCAGAGAAGTGGATCTTGGAAGACCACGCGGGCACAGAGGTCTAGTCCCCCAACCATCAGCCGCTCCGGCAGGCGGCTCCCCCTGGAGGCCTAGCTCTCGCCCTGGGAGAAGCGGCCCCACCCGCCCGCTTCCTAACCAGGCGGCCACAGCTACTCGGCAATAAAGGTGCCCACGTGGCGGGTGCAGAAGTTAAGTCCTGCAGACGCCAGCCACCTTTGCAACCCCCGGGAACCCTGAGTGGCTTGGCCCGCCCCGCCCGAACTGGCAGTCCTCCGCCATACGGGCTCCCCCGGGAGGCCTAGCTCTCGCCCTGGGAAAAGCGGCCCCACCCGCCCGGTTCCTAACCAGGCAGCCACAGCTACTCGGCAATAAAGGTGCCCACGTGGCGGGTGCAGAAGTTAAGTCCTGCAGACGCCAGCCGCCTTTGCAACCCGCAGGATCCCTGAGCTGCTTGGCCCTCCCCGCCCGAACCGGCAGTCCTCCGCCATACGGGCTCCCCCGGGAGGCCTAGCTCTCGCCCTGGGAGAAGCGGCCCCACCCGCCCGGTTTCTAACCAGGTGGCCTCAGCTACTTGGAGATAAAGGTGCCCTCGTGGCGGGTGCAGAAGTTAAGTCCTGCAGACGCCAGCCACCTTTGCAACCCGAGGGATCCCTGAGCGGATTGGCCCGCCCTGCCGGAACCGGCAGTCCTCCGCCATACAGGCTCCCCCGGGAGGCCTAGCTCTCGCCCTGGGAAAAGCGGCCCCACCCGCCCGCTTCCTAACCAGGTAGCCACAGCTACTCGGCAATAAAGGTGCCCACGTGGCGGGTGCAGAAGTTAAGTCCCGCAGACGCCAACCGCCTTTGCAACCCGCGGGAACCCTGAGCGGCTTAGCCCGCCCCGCCCGAACCGGCGGCGGGTGCAGAAGTTAAGTCCCGCAGACGCCAACCACCTTTGCAACCTGCGGGATCCCTGGGCTGCTTGGCCCGCCCCGCCCGAACCGGCAGTCCTCCGCCATACGGGCTCCCCGGGAGGCCTAGCTCTCGCCCTGGGAGAAGCGGCCCCACCCGCCCGGTTTCTAACCAGGTGGCCTCAGCTACTTGGAGATAAAGGTGCCCTCGTGGCGGGTGTAGAAGTTAAGTCCTGCAGACGCCAGCCACCTTTGCAACCCGAGGGATCCCTGAGCGGCTTGGCCCGCCCCGCCGGAACCAGCAGTCCTCCGACATACAGGCTCCCCTGGGAGGCCTAGCTCTCGCCCTGGGAAAAGCGGCCCCACCCGCCCGCTTCCTAACCAGGCAGCCACAGCTACTAGGCAATAAAGGTGCCCACGTGGCGGGTGCAGAAGTTAAGTCCTGCAGACGCCAGCCGCCTTTGCAACCCGCGGGAACCCTGAGCGGCTTGGCCCGCCCCGCCTGAACCGGCGGCGGGTGCAGAAGTTAAGTCCTGCAGACGCCAACCGCCTTTGCAACCCGCGGGATCCCTGAGCGGCTTGGCCCGCCCCGCCCGAACCGGCAGTCCTCCACCATACGGGCTCCCCCGGGAGGCCTAGCTCTCGCCCAGGGAAAAGCGGCCCCACCCGCCCGGTTCCTAACCAGGCAGCCACAGCTACTAGGCAATAAAGGTGCCCACGTGGCGGGTGCAGAAGTTAAGTCCTGCAGACGCCAGCCACCTTTGCAACTCGCGGGAACCCTGAGCGGCTTGGCCCGCCCCGCCCGAACCGGCAGCGGGTGCAGAAGTTAAGTCCTGCAGACGCCAACCACCTTTGCAACCCGCGGGATCCCGGAGCGGCTTGGCCCGCCCCGCCTGAACCGGCAGTCCTCCGCCATCCGGGCTCCCCCGGGAGGCCCAGCTCTCGCCCTGGGAGAAGCGGCCCCACCCGCCCGGGTCCCAACCACGCGACCGCAGCTACTCGGCGATAAAGGTGCCCCCGCAGCGGGTGCAGGAGTTAAGTCCTGCTGATACCAGCCGCGTTTGCAAGCCGCCGGCACCCAGTGCGGCTTGGCCCGCCCCGCCTGAACCGGCAGTCGGCCTCCACCATCCGGGCTCCCCCGGGAGGCCTAGCTCTCGCTCCGGGAGCAGCCCCCTGCAAGCTAGGCGAACCTTCGACCCATCGGGAGGTTAGGCCCAGCAACCTGCGGAGTGATAGAGGTGCCCCTCGTGCCTGCTGGGTAGGCGGACCTTTGACCGACCAGCAGAGCAGACCTAGGGCCTGCCAGCGTGGTAGACGGATCACACCAATTGGAGGAGGATCACAGCCACTACATGCCCTGCAAGGGTGATTATTCAACTATACAAGAGCAATATAAATAAATAGAGGGAAAATTTCAAAACACAACAGTTTCACCAAGCAGAAAGAAACGCCAGCAGTATGAAAAGACAAGGAAAGAAAGGACCACAGGCAATGCAGGTCAACTCAACTTTAGAAGAGGTAATAGGTGCAACAGATGGAATGTCAGATAGAGAGATCAGGATATACATGCTTCAGATGATCTGGAGTCTCAAGGAAGACATGATACAGCAAAATCAGATAATGAAAGATCACATTGACAAACAAATCCAGGAAGTAAAAGATCAATTTCACAGGGAGATAGAGGAAATAAAAAACAAACAAATAGAAATACTAGAAATGCAGGAAAAAATAAACCAACTTAAAAACTCAATTGAGAATACTACCAGCAGAGTAGATCACTTAGAAGAGAGAACATCAGACAATGAAGACAAAGTATTTCAACTGGAAAAGAACATAGACAGCTCAGCAAGTCTGCTAAGAAACCATGAACAGAACATCCAAGAAATATGGGACAATATCAAAAGACCAAATTTAAGAGTCATTGGGATACAGGAAGGCACAGAGCTCCAAACCAGAGGAATACACAGCCTATTCAATGAAATAATACGAGAAAACTTCCCAGACTTGAAGAATGAGACAGAATCCCAAATCCTAGAAGCCTACAGGACGCCGAATGTACAAAACCATAAGAGATCCACACCTAGACACATTATAGTGAAGATGTCCAACATACAGAATAAGGAAAGAATTTTAAAAGCTACAAGGGAAAGGAAGCAGATTACATTTAGGGGTAAACCAATCAGGATAACAGCTGATCTCTCAACACAGACTCTGAAAGCTAGAAGATCCTGGAATAACATATTTCAAACACTGAAAGAAAATGGGTTCCAACCAAGAATCGTGTATCCGGCAAAATTAAGCTTCAGGTTAGAAGATGAAATTAAAACCTTCCATGATAAACAAAAGTTAAAAGAATTCGCAGCTAGAAAACCATCTCTTCAAAAAATCCTTGGCAAAACATTGCAGGAAGAGGAAATGGAAAATAACATTGAAAACCAACAATGGGAGGTAGGACAGTAAAGGGGGGAAAGTAGTCAAAGAGGATAACAAATCAGGTTTAGTAACATCAACAAACAAATATGGATAGAAGTACAAACCATATCTCAATAATAACCCTAAATGTCAATGGCTTAAACTCACCAATTAAGAGACACAGGCTAGTAGAATGGATCACAAAACAAGACCCAACAATATGCTGTCTACAGGAGACGCATCTGATAGAAAAAGATATACATAGACTGAAGGTGAAAGGTTGGGAAAAATCATACCACTCATATGGACAGCGGAAACAAGCAGGAGTGTCCATACTCATATCTAATAAAATAGATTTCAAGCCAAAGCTAATCAAAAGGGATAAAGAAGGACACTTCATACTGCTCAAGGGAACCATAAACCAACAAGACATAACAATCATAAATATATATGCCCCAAATAATGGTGCAGCGGTGTTCATCAAGCAAACTCTTCTCAAGTTCAAGAGTCTGATAGACCACCATACAATCATCATGGGAGACTTCAACACACCTCTCTCACCACTGGACAGATCTTCCAAACAAAAGTTAAACAAGGAAACTATAGAACTCAACAACACAATTAATAACCTAGACTTAATTGACATATATAGACTTTACCACCCAACATCAAGTAGTTACACTTTTTTTTCAGCAGCACATGGAACCTTCTCAAAAATAGACCATATATTATGTCACAGGGCAACTCTTAGACAATATAAAGGGGTAGAGATAATACCATGCATCTTATCTGATCATAATGGAATGAAACTGAAAATCAATGATAAAAGAAGAAAGGAAAAATCAAGCATCACTTGGAGAATGAACAACAGGTTGCTGAGTGACATATGGGTTATTGAAGACATCAAGGAGGAAATTAAAAAATTCCTAGAGTTAAATGAAAACACGGACACAACATATCGGAATCTATGGGACACATTGAAAGCAGTCCTAAGAGGAAAATTCATTGCTTGGAGTTCATTCCTCAAAAAAAGAAAAAACCAACAAATAAATGATCTCATACTTCATCTCAAAATCCTAGAAAAAGAGGAGCAAAACAACAGCAAAAGAAGTAGAAGGCAAGAAATAATCAAAATCAGAGCTGAAATTAATGAAATTGAAACAAAAGAAACAATTGAAAAAATTGACAAAACTAAAAGCTGGTTCTTTGAAAAAATAAATAAAATTGACAGACCCTTAGCCATGCTAACGAAGAGAAGAAGAGAGAGAACCCAGATTACTAGCATACGGGATGAAAAAGGCAATATCACAACAGACACTTCAGAAATACAGAAGATAATCAGAGACTATTTTGAAGCCTTATACTCCAATAAAATAGAAGATAGTGAAGGCATAGATAAATTCCTTAAGTCTTACGATCTGCCCAGATTGAACCAGGAGGATATAGACAACCTAAACAGACCAATAACAATAGAAGAAATAGAAGAAACCATCAAAAGACTACCAACTAAGAAAAGCCCAGGACCGGATGGGTATACAGCAGAGTTTTACAAAACCTTTAAAGAGGAACTAACACCAATACTTTTCAAGCTATTTCAGGAAATAGAAAAAGAGGGAGAACTTCCAAATTCATTCTACGAGGCCAACATCACCCTGATTCCGAAACCAGACAAAGACACTTCAAAGAAAGAAAACTACAGACCAATATCTCTAATGAACCTTGACGCAAAAATTCTCAATAAAATTCTGGCGAACCGGATTCAAATACATATCAAAAAAATTATACACCATGATCAAGTAGGATTCATCCATGGGATGCAAGGCTGGTTCAATATACGGAAATCAATAAATGTTATCCACCACATCAATAGACTAAAAAATAAGAACCATATGATAGTCTCGATAGACGCAGAAAAAGCATTCGACAAAGTACAGCATCCCTTTATGTTCAAAACTCTAGAAAAATTAGGGATAACAGGATCATACCTCAACATTGTAAAAGCAATCTATGATAAGCCACAGGCCAGCATCATTCTGAATGGAGAAAAATTGAAGGCATTCCCTCTAAGATCTGGTACAAGACAGGGATGCCCTCTCTCACCACTTCTGTTCAACATAGTCCTCGAAACACTGGCAAGAGCAATTAGACAGTCAAAAGAAATTAAAGGCATAAAAATAGGAAAAGAAGAACTTAAATTATCACTATTTGCAGATGATATGATTCTATACCTAGCAGACCCAAAAGGGTCTACAAAGAAGCTATTAGAGCTAATAAATGAATTCAGCAAAGTGGCAGGATATAAGATCAACACGCATAAATCAAAGGCATTCCTGTATATCAGCGACAAATCCTCTGAAACGGAAATGAGGACAACTACTCCATTCACAATATCCCCCCAAAAAATAAAATACTTGGGAATCAACCTAACAAAAGAGGTGAAAGATTTATACAATGAAAATTACAAAACCCTAAAGAAAGACATAGAAGAAGACCTTAGAAGATGGAAAAATATACCCTGCTCATGGATAGGCAGATCCAACATCATCAAAATGGCGATATTACCAAAAGTTCTCTATAAGTTCAATGCAATGCCAATCAAAATCCCAGCTGCATTTCTTGTAGAAATAGATAAAAGAATCATGAAATTCATATGGAATAATAAAAGACCCAGAATAGCAAAAACAATACTAAGCAGGAAGTGTGAATCAGGCGGTATAGCGATACCAGACTTCAAACTATACTACAGAGCAATAGTAACGAAAACAGCATGGTACTGGTACCAAAACAGGCGGGTGGACCAATGGTACAGAATAGAGGACACAGTAAGCAATCCACAAAACTACAACTATCTTATATTTGATAAAGGGGCTAAAAGCATGCAATGGAGGAAGGACAGCATCTTCAACAAATGGTGCTGGGAAAACTGGAAATCCATTTGCATCAAAATGAATCTGAATCCCTATCTCTCGCCTTGCACAAAAGTTAACTCAAAATGGATCAAGGAGCTTGATATTAAATCAGAGACACGGCATCTGATAGAAGAAAAAGTTGGTTATGATCTACATACTGTGGGAGCAGGCTCCAAATTCCTCAATAGGACACCCATAGCGCAAGAGTTAACAGCTAGAATCAACAAATGGGACTTACTCAAACTAAAAAGTTTTTTCTCAGCAAAAGAAACAATAAGAGAGATAAACAGGGAGCCTACATCCTGGGAACAAATCTTTACTCCACACACTTCAGATAGAGCCCTAATAACCAGAATATATAAAGAACTCAAAAAATTAGACAATAAGACAACAAGTAACCCAATCAATAAATGGGCAAAGGACCTGAACAGACACTTCTCAGAAGAGGACATATAATCAATCAATAAGTACATGAAAAAATGCTCACCATCGCTAGCAGTCAGAGAAATGCAAATCAAAACTACCCTAAGATACCATCTCACTCCAGTAAGATTGGCAGCCATTAGGAAGTCAAACAACAATAAGTGCTGGAGAGGATGTGGGGAAAAGGGCACTCTTGTTCATTGCTGGTGGGACTGCAAATTGGTGCAGCCAATTTGGAAAGCAGTATGGAGATTTCTTGGAAAGCTGGGAATGGAACCACCATTTGACCCAGCTATTCCCCTTCTCGGTCTATTCCCTAAAGACCTAATAAGAGCATGCTACAGGGACACTGCTACATCGATGTTCATAGCAGCACAATTCACGATAGCAAGATTGTGGAATCAGCCTAGATGCCCTTCAATAGATGAATGGATTAAAAAAATGTGGCATTTATACACAATGGAGTATTACTCTGCATTTAAAAATGACAAAATCATAGAATTTGGAGGGAAATGGATGGCATTAGAGCAGATTATGCTAAGTGAAGCTAGTCAATCTTTAAAAAACAAATACCAAATGACTCCTCTGATATAAGGGGAGGAAACAAGGACAGGGTAGGGACGAAGAGCTTGAGACGAAGATTTTCATTAACAGGGTTGAGAGGTGGGAGGGAAAGGAAACGAGAAGGGGAATCGCATGGAAATGGAAGGCGATCCTCAGGGTTATACAAAATGACATATAAGAGGAAAGGAGGGGTAAGACAAGATAATTCAAATGGAAGAAGTGATTTACAGTAGAAGGGGTAGAGAGAGAAAAGGGGAGGGGAGGGGAGGGGAGGGGAGGGGGGATAGTAGAGAATAGGACAGACAGCAGAAGACATCAGACACTAGAAAGGCAATATGTCAATCAATGGAAGGGTAACTGATGTGATACAGCAATCTGTATACGGGATAAAATTGGGAGTTCATAACTCATTTGAATCAAACTGTGAAATATGATGTATGAGGAACTATGTAATGTTTTGAACGACCAACAATAAAAAAAAAGAAAGAAATAAAAAAAGATAGGAAAGATATATCCTATTCATTCTACTGTATTTCCTATTACCGTGCTCCCTCCCTTCTCTTCATCCCCCTTTGTCTAGTCCAATGAACCTCTAATCTTCCACTCCCTTATTTCGAGTTAGCATCCACATTCTGCCTTTGGCTTTTTGGGACTGGCTTATTTCACTTAGCATGATAATCTCCAGTTCCATCCATTTACTAGCAAATGATATAATTTCATTCTTCTTTATGGCTGAGTAGTATTCCATTATATACGTGTGCCATCTTCTTTGTCCATTCATCTGATGTAGGGCACCTAGGTTGGTTCCTTAGCTTGAGTTTGTGGATTGTGCTATTAAATATTGAAGTGGCTGTGTCACTGTAATATGCTGGTTTTAAGTCCTCTGTATATAAAGTGAGGAGTGGGATAATGGGGTCAAATGATGGTCCCATTCCAAGTTTTGTGAGGAATATCAATACCGCTTTCCAGAGTGGTTGCACCAATCTGCAATTCCACCAGCCATGCATTGAGTGAACCTCTTTCCCACATCCATTATTGTTGCTTTTATTTTTAATATTTACCATTCTGAGTGGGGTGAGATGGATTCAGTGTAGTTTTGATTTACATTTCTCTAATTGCTAGAGATTTTAAACAATGCAGCCTGTGGATCAACCAAGTTCAGAAGGCTTTTCTGATCTAAATCTGTGTTTCTGTGTTCTCCCCTCCCTTTGTGGGGAATCTTTGCTGCTTTTGGTACCCATGTGGCAGGTGGGTTGGCTTCTATGTATTCTTTTTCTTTGTTTTGTACTCAAATTTCTGATCCCCTAATCCAACTGAATGTCCAATATTATATTTTTTGAAATTCCTCTTTCATCAGCCTCACTGAGTAGCTGTACTCTTGCTGCTGAGTTCATGAGCAAGGCCCAACATGGAATGCAGCTTTCCACTATCTCACCATCTTCTTGTCTTGCAATACAGCTTTTTATCCAGGATGATTGCTCATCAATTTTGACACTTTTCAGGTTGATGCCATTCCACTGGTGAATTTTTGATTTTATTACTTGCACTGTAGGAATGTACTTAAGGAATTCAGCTCCTGAACCTAGATGTTAGAGTGTTCTTCTAGTAGATGCAGGGCTTCTGGTCTACTTAAAAGGTCTTTGATTTGCTTTGAGTTCAGTTTTAAGAGATAGGGGTTAAATTTCACTTGACTACATATGGATTTCCAGTTTTTCCAGCACCATTTGTTGAAGAGGCTATCCTTAGGACACTATAGTGATGCAGTCATATCAATGTTTTTAGCAGCACAATTCACAATAGCTAAGCTGTGGAGTCAACCTAATAATTATATATATATATATATATATATATATATATATATATATATATATACACACACACACACACACACACACACATAACATGTGTGTGTGTGTGTATGTATATATCACTGAGCCATAAATAAGAATAGCTTTATGACATTTGCCAGTAAATGGATGGATCTGGAGAGCACCATGTTAGTGAAATAAGTCAATCCCCCCAAAAACAAAGATCAAATGTTTCCTCTGATATTTGGAAGCTAACCTACACTAAGGGGGAGGGAAGAGGGGAATAATTAGACAAAGGGGAATGACAAAGAGGAGCGATAAGGAAAGGAAATGAATGGTAAGAAAAGGAATGAACCTGTCATAACTTTCCTGTGTACATATAGGAATACAACACAGAAAATCTCACCACTGTGTACATGTACAAGCCTGGGGTAATAATTAGAATAAGATACAGTCCATGCTTGTATAATGATATCAAAATGGGCTCTAATCTCATGTATAACTAAAAAGACCCAATAAAATAAAAACAATTTAAAAAATCGACACTTTTCGTTTGCATGTCCAAGGCAATAATCCAAGTTTGAGTTAGACTCCCCCCCAAAAAAAAAACCCAAGAGAAGGATGCATGTGCTAGTAACTTAGGAAGGCCACATTCCCAGCAGAAAGAGGCAGTGCTGTCAAGGAAGTCAGGTACAGAAGGAAATCAGTCTACAAGTATGGAATTTAAGAGAAGGTGGCACATGTCTGAAAGATGCTCTTCACAGGGTTAGGACCCTAATCTGACTGGGGTTCCCTGTGGCAGTTATAGGGAATATCAGGAGAGCAGGCATGAGAACAGAGCAGAGTTCAGAATGTAAACAGGAAATGTAGATGGAAGGGCAGGTCAGGGATACAAGGCCGTGGGAAACACAGATAAGACCAAACAGAGGCTCCATCTGCTGTTGGAGACAAGCAAGGTGAAGAGAAATCACTGCAGAAGTAGGAGCTACAATCTTTATATAGAGTTAAAAGGAGTCAAGTGCATTCCAGAGCCAACATACCTGAAGCCTGAAGGCCAGGGGATCTGCATGCTATTTTCTCCTTGATAAACCAAAGTTTTCTTCCAGTTATCTTCTGTTTGCAGACACCTGTGGCAACATTGAGGACGTGCTCTTGAAAACCATCTGTGTTGTCAGATGATCCTTTAAGAGCATCATCCTCTATCTTGGCATGATATTTCATTGAAATGGAAGCATCTAAATTCAGCTCTGACAATAAAAGCACAGACAGCAGGATCCATTATCATCTATGATCTTACTGTGACATACTCTTCCACCAAGAGGGTCACCAAATCAAAAAAGCAGCTTTGGACAAGGAAGTCCGTGAGTTGATATGCAACTTATAGTGACTCTGATATTTTCTTTTGCTTTCATGCTTCTTCCACATTCAATAATGATGAATTTTCCAGGAGGCAAAGGTGCTCAAAATGCTAAAAAATGTGCAAGTAATAGGATTGGTAAAATCCAATAGCACCCAGATATATAAGCCAAAACTAGGAAATCACAGTGGACGTAAATTGTGCTTTTGGAAAGGAAGAGGTAATAAAAATCAAGCAAATCAATGTAGAAACAACCACATTATTAAAGAAAGGAAAACTCCTCCTAAGGAATAAACATTTGCATAATAATAATATACTCCATATATACCCATTATATACAATATAACCACCATATATAAACAATGTGTAATATACACATGGGGGGGGTTCTCTATATTTATCTGATGGACAACTGCTCTTTGGGCTCTTGACTCCACCTGTGCATGGGAAACTTGCATCTATGATATGTGTGGGCTCACATGTCCACTCAAAGGCCATTGGGCCTTCTCTGTGGAAGCTGAAAGGAGAAGAGCGTTCAATAACAACCCCAGTTCTCCCTTTGCTAAACACTCCTGGAAAACCCTTTTCTTATGTGCCTGCCTATTGACCCATCTAGTGACCAGGGTACAGTGACAGAGATCATGTGTCCAATGGACATGTGATCATTTGTCCATGTGCTTAGGTATTCTTAGATGAGCGGTGCCCAGACAAGAGTCCCTAAAATAAAGTCATCCAATTGAAAAATAGGGCTTTGAAGTAACAATGAGTTCACCTTAGTTACTTTTTCTGGAGAGAACATTTTACAGAGATACCAGGGCATGGGAGAAAATGAAGGATTTGTTAATCTTTATCTACAGGCAGAAAATATCATGGAAAAAAATGGCAGACATGATTTTTTTTAGGGGGGAGGGGTAACGGGCATTGAACTCAAGGACACTCAACCACTTAGCCACATCCCCATCCCTATTCTGTATTTCACTTAGAGACAGGGTCTCAATGAGTTGCTTAGTTCCTGGCTGTTGCTGAGGCTGGCTTTGAACTTGTGATCTTCCTGTCTCAGCCTCCTGAGCTTCTGATATTCAAGGCCTGAGCTACCATGCTCAGCACAGTAGACATACGTTAAGGGTAGAATTAGTCTGTGAAGTGCTCATGATGTTCTCCCTTGTAACTGCAACCTACATGCAAATATATGGCTGGCACAGTAAAGGCCACAATGAAAGAAATCTGACCAGACCATAGGAAAATAGCAAAGCTTAGACCCACTTGACCTATGCACTTGCCCTGAAACAAAATGGGTCTCCTGGTTCTGCATGCATGTGTTTAAGCCTAGACAGTGGAGTTGAGTGCAGAGAATTTGGGCTTTACCAGAAAGAGAAACTGAATTCATCTAAGTAGTACTCACTGGCTCCATCCACAGCAGAGCTGACTTTAGGCTCATCTGATGGGACGACAGAGCTTCTGAGAAGTTCTTGTGTGTCAGATGAATCAGGATGTCCAGAGGGTACAAAATATTTTTTGACCAGCAGGAGCTCATTCTCTCTCTCCTCATGTAGTTCACTGTTGAGACTGCTGAGACAGGGAAGAATGACAGATAAAATCAAGGTAGTTTAGAAACTACAGCCTCCCAGCTGGTCCTGATTCAAAGCCAAAGGGTGGAGTCCCCAAACAGGCACTTACCATCAAAAATGATCCAGGAAACCATTTTCATCACATGGATATAGTGTAGGTGCCATGATATGAAAGAGAGAGGGAGAGCCACCAGTGTCCAGTGTACTGACCAGATAACAAGCTCATGAGGAAGGAGGCTTGACTCCACCTATAAGGTACAGAAGGAGCACATAATAAGAAACATAGGTGTGGACGAACCTTGTGCATGACTGTTATTGACACACATAGTTGTCAGGCGAATACACCCTGCGACATGATAGAGGGCCAGAGAACTTGTGCCTTCTAGAATTTTTTCTATCCATTTTTTGACATAACACACATTTCTGCTTTTCTTGCTATGGCATACCTGTCCATGATCTCAGACCATTAGTGTAGAAAGATAGTATGCCTCTAATCCTGATTTTACAACTTACAAAGTTAACAACTTATTTCCTTAAAAGCGAGAAATACCCAAAACTGACTGCGCAGTTCCTCTTAGTCAGACTCACTGTAACAGCACCAGGAGGACAAAAGACAACCTTGCTAAAGGGCTCCATCACACTGGGCTGAGTCAACATCACCACTGCCAACAGCAGTCTTTCTTTACATTTGGTCATGAAATGTGTCTACTTTGCCTTTCAGATCATCCTTAACCCCTTATTTTACCCTTTTTACTACCCTCAGATTATTTGTTGTTACCTGGAATTCAGTGAATCTTGATCTTTATGATCCTGATTTTCATGGTTTTCTGCAAACAATTAAAAGACATCCAGGAGTCATTAAATAGTGCTATTCCACCCATTTCAACTAGAGCCCATGTGGGTTCTTCTGTCACCTTGGCTAGACAGCAATAAGAATCTGCAGAAATCTTGGAAGTTACTGCAATGTAGGTCAGGAATGAGCAGAAAACAGAGTCTTGGAAAATGGAGTGGGCTAAGGGGTGAAGATAGAATGACTCTAGACCTGTTTGGGTCTGCCACCTACAGCCCAGATAAAGTTTAGTTGTTGTGATCTTTCTCATCAGTTTTCACGATTTTCCTTTGTATGTCCAAGATAAGGATCCAGGATTGACTTAGTCCTGTTTACCAGGGAGGGTCCAAGAAGGAGCCATGTGCCAGTGACTTATGAAGGCCATGTTCCCAGAAGAAAGAGGCAGTGGAGTCAAGGAAGCTGGGAAGAGAAGGCAAAAAAGCCTAGACAGCGTGTGATTCCAGGGAAGGTGGCATGTGTCTGAAAAGATGCTCTTCATGGGATTAGGACCCCCAATTGAGCTGGGCTTTCCTGTGGCATTTACAGGGAACATCAGGACAGCAGATATAGGAACAGAGCAGAGTTCAGAATGCAAACAGGAGATGGAGATGGAAGGGCCTGTCAGGGTGGGAGACCATGAAAAAGAGAGGTAAGACCAGACAGTCTCCATCTGCTGTTGGAAAGAACCAATGGTGAAGAGAAATCACAGCAGAAGGAGCTACATCCTCACAGAGAGAGCTAAAATGGGTAAGTGCATCCTGGAGCCACAGAAGCCAACACCACTGTACCCAAAGCTTGAAGTCCAGGGAATCTGCATGCTATTCTCCAACTGCTGAAGAGTTGTTTTCTTTTCAGTGTCAGGACACTCATAGTTTCAATGAGAACATGCAGCTCACACTCAGGTGTTTTGACAGCTCAGCCTCCAAGGGCATCACCCACTAGCTTGGGAGGGTTCTTCAACTTAATGCAAGTATCCAACTCCAGCTCTGAAAATAAAACAGGAACTATTATCCTGTGACACACCTATTGACCCAAAAGGGTCACTAAATCAAGAAAGCAGCTTTCTACAAGAATGTGCAAGATGTGCAGCTTATATATATAATTTCATTTTGTTGATATCTGAGATATCCCATAATGATATAATTGACAGGAGGCAAGCATGCTTCCAATTTATGAAAATATTCAAAAAATATGGAAGCTATAGACACCCATAGCTCCCAGCTATATATGGCAATAATACCATTAGGGATATAGGCAGTGCTTTGAGTAGGGAAGAGATTATAAAAGTTAGGCAAAATCAAAGTAGAAGCAAAACTATATGAAAGTAAAGAACTGGGGAAGATCATCCCTGGAAAATTTTAAATCTTACATATGACTGACTTATTTTATATACAGGCATTATAGATACATCTGATGAACACATAATTAGGAATGCTTATGTGAGGGATATTTGATATTCTGGCCCGTAGAAGTTAGAAATAATTTAGAAACATGAGGAAAAAAAATGTCCGAAAAGCAGATGCCTTGTTAGACACCAGAACACAATCACACAACTAAGCCTGAAGGCTGAGTCTTAATTAGGATTGTGGGAGCATCCAAGAGAGTCCAGCAGGAAGAAAAGATGGTGAACCTCCTCAAGAGTTATCACATGTGCTTCACGAACTACCCACCAGTGACGCTCACCGAACCCATTCCAGGGAGTGCTCCACATGAGGGACAGGTGTTTCTTCTCTTGCATGACCCTTAGAGGTTTGTGCAACGGTGCCCATTTCTTCCAGATGAGTGTGGTACCTGACATGAGAACCATGTCAGGTACCACAGGATCCAGAAACTGATAATGAGGGAGACAGAGAATAAAGATGAACACAACCCAGATTAAGGGGACAAGAGGGTCTGAAACCTCAGTCTTCACATTTGAGCAGAAGTAGATCCTTATGAGAAGGACACTGATATGGCTATCGAGATAGATGAATAGAGAGGATGGACTCAGTGTGGAATCATCAAGGAGACCAATTTGTGCACTTTCTGTGTGAAGGTGTCACTTTATTTCAAACATTGGAGGAAAGGAGAAAAGTGAGCTGGATATGTCAGGACACAGAATTGTGGGGCCAGGATTTATACTATTACTGAAAATTGTTCTATATCAAAGGAAAATGTCTTTGTGAGATTATATTTAGCAAATCAACAGAAGTTATCTAAGGATTTGAGATTACATAGTCAAATTTTCATTAAAAAATTTTTAATTTTGTTGAATTGGCACCATGGAAATTATTTTAACTAATGAAACCACCAAAGAGATGTAAACACCTAAGATATCCCTGTGGCCAAGACCAGCCAGGAACTGAGAGTATATCTAACCCTAAACCCCAGGCTCTGATCACCTCACCTTGTCAGAAAATCTCAGCTTTCTGTCTGACCTTGAGAGAACACAGAGAGGCCCATCACCTCTGCCACCCACAACATTCTGACAACCAACACGTGGATCAGAGCTTATAAATTCCCCTTCCTCGCCTACTTGGGAAGAGCGTCCACTGTTTTCCAGAATCAATGTTGGTCACACAGCTATTGATAGCAGAGGAAAGGCTCCACCATCACCACATTTGAACTGGTGACCCAACATTGTTCCCTTACAACTGCTCATTTGTAGATTTACATCCAGGTATGATCTGAGGCTTGCATCTCTAACATGTTGCGGCTCACATTTCTACTCAAAGGCCCTTGGAGACAGGCTTTCTCAGTGATACCTGAAAGGGGAAGAGGGTTCAGTAACTATCCCAGTTCTCTATTTGTTTAGTACCTGCGGAATGCCCATTTCTCATGTCCCTGCCAACTGGGGAAACAATCTAGTGGGACTAAGGCACTGTAACAGAGATCATGAGTGTGATGGATATTTTACCTTTGGTTTCTGTGCCTGGGATGCTAAGAAGGCAAGAATCAATGAATGGGATGGCAAATTGCAAAGCTTCTTCACAGTAAAAAACAAACAAACAAAACAAACAAACCAAAAAAAAAAAAAAACAACAATCAATAATGTGAAGAGATGGCCTACAGAACAGGAAAAAAATTTTACCACTTGCACAACAGACAACAGCATTCAATCCATCTCCAGGATAATATTAAGACCTAAAAAATGAAACTGGAAATCAATGACAAAATAAAAAGTAAAAATTTCTCCTTCACCTGGAGACTAAACAATATGTTACTAAATGAACAATGGGTCACAGAAAACACCAAGGAGGAGATTAAAAAATTCTTAGAGTAAATCAGAATATAGACACAACATATCGAAATCTCTGAGACACTACGAAAGCAATACTAAGAGGAAAATTCAATGCATGGAGTTCATTCCTCAAAAGAAGAAAAAGTCAACAAATAAATGACCTCACACTACATCTCAAAGCCCTAGAAAAAAGAACAAATCTGCAGCAAAAACAGTAGATGGCAAGAAATAATTAAAATTAGAGCTGAAATTATTGAAATTGAAACAAAAGAAACAATTGAAAATATTGACAGAACAAAAAGTTGGTTCTTTGAAAAAATGAAGAAAATTGATAGACCCTTAGCCATGCTAACGAAGAGAAGGAGAGCGAGAATTCAAATTACCAGCATATGTGATAAAAAAGGTAATATCACAACATACACTACAGAAATACAGGGGATAATTAGAAATTATTTTGAAAACTTATACTCCATTAAAATAGAAAACACTGAAGGCATAGACAAATTTCTTAATGCATACAATTTGCCCAGATTCAATCAGGAAGATATACACAATTTAAACACACCAATATCAAGTAATGAAATAGAAGACACCATCAGAAATTTAACAACCAAGAAAAGCCCAGGACCAGATGAATACACAGGCGAGTTCTACAAGATCAATATATTATAATTTGTTTCAGGAAATTGAAAAAGAGGTAGCACTTCCAAACTCATTCTAAGAGGCCAATATCACCCTGATCCCAAAACCAGGCAAAGACACATCAAGGAAAGAAAACTTCAGACCAATATCTCTAATGAACAAAGATGCAAAAATTCTCAATAAAATTCTGGCAAATTGAATACAAAAACATATAAAAAAAGATTGTGCACCATGACCAAGTGGGATTCACCCCAGGGATGCAAGCAGGTTCAACATATGGAAATCAATAAATGTAATTCATCGTATCAATAGACTTAAAGATAAAAATCATATGATCATCTTGATAGACGTAGAAAAAGCATTTGAATAAATATAGCACCCCTTTATGTTCAAAACACTAGAAAAACTAGGGATAATAGGAATATATCTCAATATTATAAAGGCTATCTATGCTAAGCCTCAGGAGGACATCATTCTAAATGGAGAAAAATTGAAGGCATTCCTTCTAAAAACTGGAACAAGCCAGGGATGCCCTCTTTTACCACTTCTGTTCAACATAGTTCTTGAAACACTGGCCACAGCAATTAGACAGACAAAAGAAATATATATAGGAAAAGAAGAACTTAAATTAGCACTATTTGCTGATGATATGACTCTATACCTAGAAGACCCAAAAAGCTCCACCAGAAAACTTCTAGAACTAGTAAATGAATTCAGCAAAGTAGCAGCATGTAAAATCAACACCCAGAAATCAAAGGCATTTCTGTATATCAGTGACAAATTCTCCAAGAAGGAAATGAGGAATAAAAACTACCCCATTTAAAATAACCTCAAAAAAAAAAAAGATATTTGGGAATCAATGATAGAGATGAAAAAACT
This sequence comes from Urocitellus parryii, assembly GCF_045843805.1. Lineage (NCBI taxonomy): Eukaryota > Metazoa > Chordata > Mammalia > Rodentia > Sciuridae > Urocitellus > Urocitellus parryii. The sequence goes on from NC_135541.1 coordinate 100,770,091, forward strand.
CTACGTTGAAAACTACAGAACCCTAAAGAGAGAAATCAAAGAAGATCTTAGAAGATGAAAAGAACTACCTTGTTCTTGGGTAGGCAGAATTAATATTATCAAAATGATCATACTACCAAAAGCACTATACAGATTTAATGCAATTCTGATCAAAATCCCAATGGCATTCCTTATAGAAACAGAAAAAGCAATCATGAAATTCATCTGGAAAAATAAGAGACCCAGAATAGCTAAAGCAATCCTTAGCAGGAAGAGTGAAGCAGGTAGCATCACTATACCAGACCTTAAACTATACTAGAGAGCAACAGTAACAAAAACAGTATGGTCTTGGCACCAAAACAGACTGGTAGACCAATGGTACAGAATAGAGGACAGAGAGACTAACCCACAAAATTACAATTATCTTATTTTAGACAAAGATGCCAAAATAAGCACTGGAGAAAAGATAGCATTTTCAATAAACAGTGCTGGGAAAACTGTAAATCCATATGCAAAGAAATAAAATTAAACCTTTATCTCTCACCATGGACAAAACTCAATTCAAAGTGAATCAAGGACCTAGGAATTAAACCAGAGACTCTGCATCTAATAGAAGAAAAAGCAGGTTCTAATCTTCATCATGTGAGATTAGGCCCCAAATTCCTTAATAAGAATCCTATAGTGTAAGAATTAAAACCAAGAATCAATAAATGGGATGGAATGAAACTAAAAAGTTTCTTCTCAGCAAAAGAAACAATCTGTGAGGTAAACTGAGAGCCTACAAACTGGGAGCAAATCTTACCCCTCACATATTCAGATAGAGCACTAATCTCTAGGGTATATAAAGAACTCAAAAACTAAACACCAAAAACAAACAAACAAAAACAATCAATAAGTGGGCCAAGGACCTGAACAGACACTTCTTAGAATAGGATATACAATCAATCAACAATTATTATGAAAAAATATTCATCATCTCTAGCAATTACAGAAATGCAAATCAAAACAACTCTAAGATATCATCTCACTCAAGTCAGAATGGCAATTATTATGAAGACAAACAACAATAATTGCTGGTGAGGATGTGGGCAAAAAGGTACACTCATACATTGCTGGTGGAATGGTAAATTGGTGCAGCCAATATGGAAAGCAGTATGGAGATTCCTGGGAAAGCTGGGAATGGAACCACCATTTGACCCAGCTATCCGTCTCCTGGGAGTATACCCAAAAGACTGAAAAAAAAATGTGGTATGTATACACAATGGAATTTTACTCAGCAATAGAAGAGAATAAAATCATGGCATTTGCAGGTAAATGGACGGTGCTGGAGAAGATAATGCTAAGTGAAGCTAGCCAATGCTCCAAAAAACAAATGCCAATGTTTTCTTTGATATAAGGAGGCTGACTCATAATGGGGTAGGGAGTGGGAGCATGGGAGAAATAGATGAATTCTAGATAGGGCAGAGGGGTGGGAGGAAAAGGAAGGGTGCAGGGGGTTAGCAAGGATGCTGGAATGTGATAGACATCATTATCCATATGAAGACATGAATTGGTGTCAATATGCTTCATATACAACCAGAGATATGAAAAATTGTGCTGTGTATGTGTAATAAGAATTTAATGCATTTCGCTGTCATTTATTTTTTAATAAATAAAAAATTTTTAAAAATCTCAACACCAAAAAACAAACAAACAAACAAAACAAAACAAATAACCCAATGAATAAATGGGCAAGGGACTGAACAAGTACTTCACAGATGAAGAAAATAGGAATGGTCAAAAGATATATGAACAACTGTTTAACATCTCTAGCAATTAGAGAAATGCAAATTAAAACTACACAGAGACTCCTTCCCACTTGAATCAGAATGCCACTTATAAAGAATACAGGTAACAATAAATGTTGGTGGGGATGTGGTGAGAAAGGTACATTTTGGGTATGCATTTTGGGTAGGACTGCAAATTAGAGCAGCCACCATGGAAAGAAGTATGGAAATTCCTTAGAAAACTTGAAATGGAACCACCATTTGATATCATCAATAGATGAATGGATACAGAAAATGTGGTGTATATACAGAATGAAATATGACTCAGCCATAAAGAAAAATCAAATGATGGCATGTGTTGTAAATGAATGGAACTGGAGATATCATGCTAAGTGAAATAAGCCAATCCCCAAAACCAAAGGCCGAATGTTCTCTCTGATATGTAGATTCTAACCCAAAGCAAGGGAAGTTGAGGAGAGGAATAATAGAAATCCCCTGGACTGGACACAGGGAAATAAAGGGATGGGAGGAGAGAGAGGACTAGGAGAGACAGTAGAATTAACTGGACCTAACATTCGTAGCCTTGTATTTGAATACATAACCAGGATAAATTCACATCATGTACAACAAGAGTGAGATCCTAAATAGAATAGTTTATACTCTAATAATATATAATTTGCCAAAATACATTCTACTGTCATGTGTTACTAAATAACAATAACAACAAGAGCAGGTGCCAGAAAACAGTGTCCGTAAAGGGAAATCATCGACTTGAGAAAGATGAGTTTGAAAACAAAAATGAGTTCCAGGTTATTTTTCCAGTATTATTTAACTCACTTTTTTGTAGAGCGCATATTCTATTGAGACTCAAGGACATAGATTAAATAAAAAGAGTGATTGATCTCTATCCAAAGGGAGGAAAGATCACGGAAAGAAATAGTGCCTCAGAATCTGGGATACCATGGAAAGGGGTGTCGAGTGGCTGCATAACATTCCTAGTTATGGGACCTTCTCTGGATTTTGGAAGCCTATGACTCCTGTGGCCTATGTACCACCCACCATCCATACACATATACAGTCTATTGCCACCTGGAGGCTGTTAGCAGCTATAACCAGTGCAGCAGGGGAGCTGGCTCCTTATTGTAACTACAGGGGCCACATATGCTATAGAATCTCAATATATAGAACCGTGAAGAGATATCGGGTCCATAATCCTTATATTTTCCACATCCTACAGTGGAGTCTTGGACATTCCTCCTGATAAAAATGAGTTCTATGTCCCTAGGGAAATGAATAGATGTCCTCAGAAATTGAGCTGACTGAAGGTTTCCAGCATCCTCATGCCAACCCAGGTCAGGCCCAGGAAGGAATGGGAGCAACAGGGCCTGCTGCCCACTGCTGTGTTCTCCACACTCTCTCCTTGAAAATTCCTCATTCTTACCATGGTCTGCTTCAGTTTTCTCAAAATTTCTTCCATGTGACTGTTTGGCTCCATCACCCCGAGAGCACACCACATCAGACTCCCATCGCTGGTGTCCAGATTCTTCCACTCTCCTCCTCATTACCTTCTCTGGTTGTGAAGTTCCCCAAAGATCAACTGTCTCCTCAGGTTTACTTTTCTTAAGCTACAGCTGCACAGTGTTAACCCCACTGGCTCAAACTCCTGCTGCTGGGACCACTTGTGTGTGCTGCTGAGCCCAGCCTCACTAGCCTTCTCACTCAATGTCCTGCTCTTAACATGTTCCCACTCTGCCTATGAAAACTGTATTCCTACATCCCCCTAAATAATTCCACGCTATCTTTCCTTCTCTAGCTATCTCCTCCCTGACTCTCTCTCTGTTTCACTTGTCTTCCAGCATTCAGGTCTTTGTCAACAGGTGCTCATCTCTTCCTACCATGTATTGTGTGTCCCCAAGTCTCAGTTTATACATCATTAATCATCTATCACTTAAGACACTCAGTGAGACACATGATAGACCCTCTTGACCTGAAGGGGAAAATACCTTAAGCCAATATACCTATTTGTGAAAGTAATAGTCAAGCAGAGAAAAAAAGGAGTTTAGAATTGGAAGGATTGAAAATGGCCACTGACACAAGAATCTCTTCATGGACTCTTGGCAACTTGGACAGTTTCTTCACAAATGTCTTGTACAGCATGCTTACTACCAGACACTCTGTCGTTACATAATTTGGGTGGGAAGGAAAACTCCCTTTATATATCCAAACCCTGACATCCTGGCCCATTCCTTTTCATGAAATCCTATTTAGTCTCATAATATCAAAAACAAATCTCCTCCTCTTCAATCTACTTCCTTCAGTTCTTTGAGGCTGGATCCCTCAATCAGTATTGTGTATAATTTCTGTTTCCACTGTGTCCAGCCCCTCCTTCATTTAGTGTCTATTATAAAAAGTGGCTAAATCTATGAAGTCCCTTGGGAAAGTTTTGCCTTCCCACAAGGATATTCCATTTAAACTACCTTGAACTCAGACTGAAGGACTTTGGGGCAGTTTAGTCCCAAGGGGTCTTTAATTCAATGTGGACTCACTCTCTCTACCACTCCCGTGAATGACTATAGAGCCATGTCTACCCTCATCTGCACTGAATATTTTAAATTGGATTAGAATTGTGTCATGTTTTCTGTTGCCTGCTTTTAGTAGGGAGGAACCCTGCTGACATTTTTCAAGGTTCACACTTGGAGATCCTCGGCCATTGTAGGAGATATTGGAGCCACGTGTCAAACTCTAAAGTATCATTACATGGTATTACTTGGCAAGGTGGGAAAGTCCTCAACAAAATATCAAGTTGTAGCTTAGTTAGACTCATGCTGTTTCTGCAGGGCTTTCTGTATACACAGGTCTGAGAAGAGTGAGAGGAACCACTACTGTAGTCATGGCTGTGTCCTGCTCACAGTACTCACATTAGGGTCAGTGAACCCACACAGGATGAATATTTGTACAATTAGGATGCTCCTTTTCCTCATCTCAGACTCATGTATAAAGGTAAATGTTTCCAGTTCCATTTGGAGGGAATGGATGAGGCACTGGTTCTTCCCATGGACAAAGTACACTGATTGGTTAATACATCAACAACCCATGCCAGAGGCCTTACGAGTTCTTTGTTCCAGAGAAGAAATATTTCTGTTACTGTTTGAAATAATCTCAAAAACATTTAGAACAAAAAGAATCAGGAATGTATACACCTAACCCAGCCCAGTCCTTGAAAGATCAGGCTGCACAGCAGTAGAAACACGTTAGCTGAGGAATTAGACAGACATGGGCCCTATGTTTCCACCAGACTCTAGTGGAGATTTTTCGGCAGGTTAAGTGACCTTGCTGAGTCTCAAGTGTCCTCAGCACTATGGTAGAAACGCCAGCAACTATTGGATAGTTTCTCTTGAGGATTTAATGGAGTAGACTGTACACAGAGCTTACTTGGCAATACCACAGTTCACAACATGTATTTTATTTCTGTTTCTGAAATGCTATGACGCTGAGAATAAATCTTTGCATCACTGCACTTCAATGGAAATGGGAAAAAGAAAGAAGATGGTCACACCATGGAGGCACTTACTGAAGCAAGGATTGGAAAATAAGTTTTCTCAGTTAATTTTTCTATAAAACCTGCTGATATAGTGAAACATCACAGACTTCTGCTTTTCCTACAAATTGACCAATGAGTAAAGACTCCCAAGAATTTCAAAGGTTTACCTGAGGAAAAGTTAAACTCCACTTTGAGTGAGAGGAAAGAAGAATTCATTTTCTTTTTCTCTACATACTCTATGAAGGGCTCACAGGGCTCTTGTTCAATAAGAGTGACATTTCTGGAAATTAGGAAGAAAAAATGCTCTGTGCTGTCTGAATGACTGGGTCAAGTTCCCAATCATGTACACTAACCATTGACAATTTACATGAGAACATAACTCTCAGACTGAACATATGATTCAACATATAATCTCTGGAGGAATAAAAAAAAACACTTGTGCTCCTTAAGGTTGAAAACTGCAGCAACCTCCAGAGAAACACAAATGGGAATGATTAACTGAAGGAAAGAAAGCCTTCTCAGAGGAAGTCGAGAAACTGAGTTGGGACTCAAGAACTATAAGTGATTTCACAATGATTTTATAAATCTTCAGTTACATGCAAAGAAGAGAGGAAAGCATTGGTCAACAAATGCAATTTGCAAGGACAATGCAGAAGGAATGACATGACCCCTTTAAAGACTGAGGTCTGGAGCTTGGGGTTGTGGATCACCAATAAAAGTGTTCACCTAGCATGTGCAAGGGCTTGGTTCAATCATCAGCACTATATATAAATAAAGGTATTCTAACTACAACTAAAAAATAAATATTAAACAAACAAAAAAAGACTGAGGTCTGAACAATCCCTGTTGGAACAGGCTGTAGTAATGTCTATGAGGTGCTTATAATCCCCTCCTCCTGATTCCAGTCTACCTGAAAATCTATAGCTGGCATGACTACAGACCAGGACAAAAAAAAACCTGATCAGGCAAGGAAAATAACAAAGCCCCAGATCCACCTGATCTCTGCACCTCCTCTGAAACAAAATGGGTCTCCTGGCTCTGTATGCATATGTCTCAGCCTAGACAGTGGAGTTGCGTGCAGAGAATTTGGGTTTTACCAGGGAGAAAAATTGAATTCATCTAAATTATGACAGGAATACTCACTGGCTCGATCCATAGCTCAGCTGACTTTAGGCTCGTCTGATGGGAACACAGAGCTTCTGAGTTCTTGTGTATGATGAATTAGGATGACCAGAGGGTAGAAAATACTTTCCGTCCAGCAGGAGGTCATTCTCTTCCTCTTCCTGCAGTTCACTGTTGAGACTGCTGAGACAGCTGAGGCAGGGAAGAATAAAAGATGAAATCACAGTGGTTTAGAAGTTACAGCCTCCCAGCTGGTCCTGATTCAAAGCTGAAGGGTGGAGACCCAAACAGGTGGCTCCCTTCAAAAATGATCCAGAAAACTATTTTCATCTCATGGACATAGTTTAGGTGCCACGGTATGAGAGAGAGACCAAGGGCCACCAGTGCCCAGTGTACTGGCCAGATAACAAGCTGATGAGGAAGGAGGCTCAACTCCACCTATAAGGTACAGCCACAGAAGGATCACACAATGAGAAGCAGAACAGGAGTCGACCTTGTGCATAAAACATGGTGAATTTTAGACACAACTGTCTGATCAATAGTCTCCTGAATTGAAGAGTCTCAGAGACATTTTGCCTTCTTTGCATATTCATATTATGACATGATATCATTTTTATTCTATCTACTTTTCTTGCTATTGCATACCTGTCCATGAGCCCAGGCTAACAGTACAGAAATGATTTTTGGGTCTCATCCTGAGTTTAGCCTTTACCAAGGAAATATATGATTATTTTAAGAGCTAGAAGTGCCCAAGGCTGCTCAGTTCTCCATTAATAGACTCACTCTTACAATACCATAAAGAAAACAGAGAACTTTGCTAAAGGCTTCCATCATCTTGGGTTGAATCAACAGTTTCACTGCACTCAGCATTCCTGCCATGCCTTTAAGAAACCTGTGACTACATTTGACCTCATGCTCTGTTCTTTTAGAATCCCTGTGCCCCCTCTATTTTGCCCATTCTTTCTTGCCAAGTTACACTCAATGAATGCATAAAAGGGGTTGCATACCACAGTTATTAGAATGAAGTCCCTTTACAATGTCATCTAAAGCCTTCCAGTTACTGTCCTCTTCAATTCGACTATGAATGCCACAGAGTCCTTCACATGACTCTGCATTATGTGACCTAGAGAAAACTGTCCTCAGAACAGTTTGTTTCCCACCTATAATCCACATTGAACTTTAGGGTTTGCAATCAGGGTCTTGTCAGATTCAAATTTTTATTTTGTATAAAAGTTAAAGGTTGACTGAAGTAAAGGCTTACATGTTGAATTACTCTTGTTCTAATAGATAGGTCCTAGAAAACCTTCCATGTGCCAATGATTTATGAAGACCATGCCTCCCAGGAGAAAGATGCAGTGGAGCTGAGAGAGCTGGGAAGAGAAGGCAAAACAGCCTACAAAGTGTGTGATTTCAGGGACAGCACCATGTGTCTAAAAGATAATTTTCATAATATTTGAACACCGGATTGGCTCTGCTTCAGTGTGGTGCTTACAGAGAAGAGCAGGACAACAGCTTTGGGTACAGAAAAGAGGCCAGAGTGAAAACCATAGGAGTGGATCAACCTTATGCATAACCATACACTCACCTATCCAGTGAATATAGCCTCCTGCATTTGGAAAGTTCCAGAGAACTGTGCCTTCTAGGCCTCTTCCTGTCAATATTTTCACATCATATGATATGTTGTTGTTGTTTGTGCAGCTGCTGTTTTTGCTATGACAGAACTGTCCATGATCTTGGGATCACACTGCAGAGAGAAGTTATTCATGTCATTCTCATTTTAGTGCTTACAAAGGGACAAGTCACTTTTTTAAGGGAAAAAGTCCCTAAGTCTCCTTAGACAAATAATAAAAATGTCCAACAGAAAGCAGGCAATACAGACATGGCTTTAAGCAAAATAAACCAGTGACACCAGCAGATGGTTTCTACCCTGGCAGCTATTTGGGCCTGTTTGTATGCACTTTTTGTCAGATAATTACCCTCCCCTGAAGATTCCCTGGGGGCCACTGATTTGAGTGATGCCTTTTCTTCATCATGATGCTCTTCACTATTTCCTAAAACCAAATTTATAAAAGCCCCTTTAGATATTAGGCAGTTCTACCTCATCTGTTAAAAACACAGTGGCCCATCATGGCACATAGAGATTCTCAGTATGAATTTAGAAAGGGTTCATGCATTTCTTTAAACAAATAGCCTGCCCAGGTATCCATGAATCAAAGTGGCCCCCATCAAATGAACCTTCTTAGCAGCAGCATGCTATTTGTTTACCTGGGCAAAGGGAAAAATGTTTTTTTTCTCCCCACATCAACAGAAACTGGAGACAACCGGTGAACACTGGGAAACTCCAGCTGTACCTACCTCCTGCCACAGGGCTGCTTCCCAGGCTCAGTGATTTACCCCCCAATATGACTTTATAGAAAACCTACTCATTCCTCTTCAGGGAAGAAAGACAACCCTGTCCCATGACACTCCATACATCTGGGAACTTCACAGGACACTCGATCCCTGCTTCTATCACTTAACCAGGGAAAAGTCTCTCCATGTCACCTCTTAAGTATTCCAGTGTAACCTACATCCTAGCCCCAGATTCTACTATTCAAATCTCTAAACCAAACCCTGGGAGTGCCTTTATTCTTTAGAATGTACACTCATAAGCATTCCCGGTTTGAATGCTATAGCTATCATGCCATATGCATTTTAAATACTATTTTTGAGAAGAGAACACATAAACCAGAAAGGATAAATCACCTGTTGGCCCACAACGGATATCTGAAAAGTTTCCTTAGGCCTGACTCTTTTTTCTTTTCTTTTCATTTTTTTATTCTTTTTTAAAAAAATTTATTTATATATGACAGCAGAATGTATTATAATTCTTATTACATATATAGAGCACAATTTTTCATATCTCTGGTTGAATACATAGTACATTCACACCAATTTGTGTCTTCATACCTGTACTTTGAAAGTAATGATCATCACATTCCACCATCATTAATTACCCCATGCCCCCTCCCTTCCCCTCCCACCCCTCTGCCCTATCTAGAGTTCGTTTATTCCTCCCATGTTCCCTCCCCCTATCCCACTATGAGTCAGCCTCCTTATATCAAAGAAAACATTAGGCATTTGGCTAACTTCACTTAGCATTATCTTTCTAACTCCATCCATTTATCTGCAAATGCCATGATTTTATTCTGTAGGATTTATGAAGTATGTGAGAGGAGGTCTGAATTTAACCCTGCCTTTAGACAATACATGTGAAGGTGGATGGGACCTGGGTACAGGAAATCCTGAGACTGATTCATTCGGAGTAACTCTACAAGTACCAAAAGGAAAACATACAAACTTATGTGGGCAATGGCATTGTTATTTGGGTGAATGGAAATGGTAAAAATCAGCAGTTTGTGTGTATCTCTGTCATGGAAGTGGCCATGCATCTCTTTGTCCTTCCACCTGGGTTGAGCTTAGAGACAAAGTGCAGTGCCAGCCTACTCCCATCAGCCACTTGCTCTCAGAGGACCTGCTCCAGGTGACTGTCAGAGTCTTTCATGGTGAGGAAGTCCTTGAGATGCTGACTGAGGAGGAGGCATCTCTCCCTTCCAGTGATTGCTGGGCCAGCTCTCAAGCCTGAGCATGACTTAGAACAAACAATTTCCTGATGCAGGAACAAGGAAACACATCAGAATGCATACTGTATTGATAAGTGATAAGGATTTGAGGGAGGTGTTTCTGAAGGTATCATGGGGAGTCCTTCAGTACAATTCTGACTCATTTAATGCCAAAAGTCCATGAGCATTTACAGTTTACTTGACCTCTCTTTTAGTAAGTTAAGAAACTAATAAGTTTTGGCATTTAATACAGGAATATTAAAGAAAGCAAGCAGAGTCCTTTGAAAACACACTTTGAAATTATGTTCTATAGGTACATGATTACAGCAGACCAATTTTTCCCTGGCTCTAGAGGGAAGATGATATACAATCAACATGTCACATTAGTTAGCTTAGCACCCCTGGATGATCAGAATTACCTGGGGGCATTCGGCTCTTGTCCTTCATCCTTACTATCCTGTTTGTTTTCTGCCAATAAAACAAGAGTAGACCAGTCACATTACACCACTCCTGCTTTACACATTGCAAACACAAGCATATAAATGTTCTCTGGGTACACTGGGATATCCTAAGAAGATTACTGAAGGAGAACCTAAACATACCTACATACCCTTGCACTTATGAGAAAAACTGGCCTTGTTTGGGGACCAAATGAGCAGGCAGTCCTGATAAATTATTGACCCAGATCCACTGTCTGAACTCTGGCAAAAAGTCAAGCATGCACTTTTTCCCCCCATAGATCCTGGTAAAAGTGCCTAGCTGCCTTCTAAAACACATGGGTAACTTGCCTCAGCAGACGCTTTACTTGATGTTGGTTCAGATTAGAAAAGACACTGAAAGTAGATTTAGATGGAATATACAGTCACACAAGGGAAAAAATTTTGATGCTCCACGGACACAGGATGCTTGGCCACTCAGAGATTTTGCAGGTGACAGGGTGAAGCCTTCCTTTCAGGGAAAATGCCATACATGGGCAATGAGAATTTGGGACAGGAGCTTAGAGCCAAGCAAACATGGTACCATCTCAAAAAATATAATCAATTTTGTTGTCCTTCTTGGATAGCCACAAATGCTCAAAACACAGCTAACCGGCTCCACAGGTGGCACCGCAGCGGGTGCAGAAGTCAAGTCCCGGAGCCAGCAATCGCTTTTGCAAGCGGCGGTCACCCTGAGCGGCTTGGGCCGCCCTGCCCGAACCCGCAGTCGGCCTCCGCCATCCAGGCTCCCCCGGAAGGCATAGCGCTCGCTCTGGGAGCAGCTGCTTCTTCCTCCGGGTCCCTAACCACGCGGCCACAGCTAACCGGCTCCACAGGTGGCACCGCGGCGGGTGCAGAAGTCAAGTCCCGGAGCCAGCAACCGCTTTTGCAAGCGGCGGTCACCCTGAGCGGCTTGGGCCGCCCCGCCCGAACCCGTAGTCGGCCGCCGCCAATTTCCAGCGAAATCGAGGGGCTCCAGACAGATTTCCATCGTGCAAAGTTCGACTGCGGGAGCTCCTTTTCTCCGCACGGAGGGGCGCATAGCCTGATAGGCAATCGCCCTGCGGCTGGAGTCTGTGGCGCGCACTGGGGAGCAGCAAGGTGCCGGAGCGGGGGTAGCAAAGATACCTGCGGCCCACTGGAAAGACAGGCCAGGAGGTAAATTTCAAAAACACAACAGTTGCACCAAGCAGAAAGAAACGCGAGCAGTATGAAAAGACAAGGAAAGAAAGGACTACAAGCAATGCAGGTCAACTCAACATAAGAAGAGGTAATAGCTGCAACTGATGGAATGTCAGATAAAGAGTTCAGGATATACATGCTTCAGATTATCTGGAGTCTCAAGGAAGACATGAGACAGCAAAATCAGACAATGAAAGATCACATTGACAAACAAATCCAGGAAGTAAAAGATCAATTTCACAGGGAGATAGAGGTAATAAAAAACAAACAAATAGAAATCCTAGAAATGCAGGAAACAATAAACCAACTTAAAAACTCAATTGAGAATACTACCAGCAGAGTAGATCACTTAGAAGAGAGAACATCAGACAATGAAGACAAAGTATTTCAACTGGAAAAGAACATAGACAGCTCAGCAAGTCTGCTAAGAAACCATGAGCAGAACATCCAAGAATTATGGGACAATATCAAAAGACCAAATTTAAGAGTCATTGGGATACAAGAAGGCACAGAGCTCCAAACCAAAGGAATAAACAGTCTATTCAGTGAAATAATATGAGAAAACTTCCCAGAATTGAAGAATGAGACAGAATCCCAAATCCTAGAAGCCGACAGGACACCGAATATGCAAAATCATAAGAGATCCACACCTAGACACATTATAATGAAGATGTCCAACATACAGAATAAGGAGAGAATTTTAAAAGCTGCAAGAGAAAGAAAGCAGATTACATTTAGGGGTAAACCAATCAGGATAACAGCTGATCTCTCAACACAGACTCTGAAAGCTAGAAGATCCTGGAATAACATATTTCAAACACTGAAAGAAAATGGGTTCCAACCAAGAATCGTGTATCCGGCGAAATTAAGCTTCAGGATAGAAGATGAAATTAAAACCTTCCACGATAAACAAAAGTTAAAAGAATTCGCAGCTAGGAAACAATCTCTTCAAAAAATTCTTGGCAAAACATTACAGGAAGAGGAAATGGAAAATAACATTGAAAACCAACAATGGGAGGTAGGACAGTAAAGGGGGGAAAGTAGTCAAAGAGGATAACAAATCAGGTTTAGTAACATCAATAAATAAATATGGCTAGAAGAACAAACCATATCTCAATAATAACCCTAAATGTTAATGGCTTAAACTCACCAATTAAGAGACACAGGCTAGTAGAATGGATCACAAAACAAGAGCCAACAATATGCTGCCTACAGGAGACGCATCTGATAGGAAAAGATATTCATAGACTGAAGGTGAAAGGTTGGGAGAAATCATACCACTCATATGGACTGCGGAAACAAGCAGGAGTGGCCATACTCATATCTAATAAAATAGATTTCAAACCAAAGTTAATCAAAAGGGATAAAGAAGGACACGTCATACTGCTCAAGGGAACCATACACCAACAAGACATAACAATCATAAATATATATGCCCCAAATAATGGCGCAGCTGTGTTCATCAAGCAAACTCTTCTCAAGTTTAAGAGTCTAATAGACCACCATACAATAATCATGGGAGACTTCAACACACCTCTCTCACCACTGGACAGATCTTCCAAACAAAAGTTAAATAAGGAAACTATAGAACTCAATAACACAATTAAGAATCTAGACTTAATTGACATATATAGACTATACCACCCTACATCAAGTAGTTATACTTTTTTCTCAGCAGCACATGGAACCTTCTCAAAAATAGACCATATATTATGTCACAGGGCAACTCTTAGACAATATAAAGGGGTAGAGATAACACCATGCATCTTATCTGATCATAATGGAATGAAACTGAAATTCAATGATAAAAGTAGGAAGGAAAAATCAAGCATCAATTGGAGAATGAACAATAGGTTGCTGAATGATCAATGGGTTTTAGAAGACATCAAGGAGGAAATTAAAAACTTCCTAGAGTTAAATGAAAACACAGACACAACATATCGGAACCTATGGGAAACACTGAAAGCAGTTCTAAGAGGAAAATTCATTGCTTGGAGTTCATTCCTCAAAAAAAGAAAAAACCAACAAATAAATGATCTCATATTTCATCTCAAAATCCTAGAAAAAGAAGAGCAAAACAACAGCAAAAGAAGTAGAAGGCAAGAAATTATTAAAATCAGAGCTGAAATTAATGAAATTGAAACAAAAGAAACAATTGAAAAAATTGACAAAACTAAAAGTTGGTTCTTTGAAAAAATAAATAAAATTGACAGACCCTTAGCCATGCTAACAAAGAGAAGAAGAGCGAGAACCCAAATTACTAGCATACGGGATGAAAAAGGCAATATCACAACAGATTCTTCAGAAATACAGAAGATAATCAGAAATTATTTTGAATCCTTATACTCCAATAAAATAGAAGATAGTGAAGGCATAGATAAATTCCTTAAGTCTTATGATCTGCCCAGATTGAGCCAGGAGGATATAGACAACCTAAACAGACCAATAACAATAGAGGAAATAGAAGAAACCATCAAAAGATTACCAACTAAGAAAAGCCCAGGACCGGACGGGTATACAGCAGAGTTTTACAAAACCTTTAAAGAGGAACTAACACCAATACTTTTCAAGCTATTTCAGGAAATAGAAAAAGAGGGAGAACTTCCAAATTCATTCTACGAGGCCAACATCACCCTGATTCCGAAACCAGACAAAGACACCTCAAAGAAAGAAAACTACAGACCAATATCTCTAATGAACCTTGATGCAAAAATCCTCAATAAAATTCTGGCGAATCGGATTCAAATACATATCAAAAAAATTATACACCATGATCAAGTAGGATTCATCCCTGGTATGCAAGGTTGGTTCAATATACGGAAAACAATAAATGTTATCCACCACATCAATAGACTTAAAAATAAGAACCATATGATCATCTCAATAGATGCAGAAAAAGCATTCGACAAAGTACAGCATCCCTTTATGTTCAAAACTCTAGAAAAATTAGGGATAACTGGATCATACCTCAACATTGTAAAAGCAATCTATGATAAGCCACAGGCCAGCATCATTCTGAATGGAGAAAAATTGAAGGCATTCCCTCTAAGATCTGGTACAAGACAGGGATGCCCTCTCTCACCACTTCTGTTCAACATAGTCCTCGAAACACTGGCCAGAGCAATTAGGCAGACGAAAGAAATTAAAGGCATAAAAATAGGAAAAGAAGAACTTAAATTATCACTATTTGCAGATGATATGATTCTATACATAGCAGACCCAAAAGGGTCTACAAAGATGCTATTAGAGCTAATAAATGAATTCAGCAAAGTGGCAGGATATAAGATCAACACGCATAAATCAAAGGCATTCCTGTATATCAGCGACAAATCCTCTGAAACGGAAATGAGGACAACTACTCCATTCACAATATCCCCCAAAAAAATAAAATACTTGGGAATCAACCTAACAAAAGAGGTGAAAGACTTATACAATGAAAATTACAGAACCCTAAAGAAAGACATAGAAGAAGACCTTAGAAGATGGAAAAATATACCCTGCTCATGGATAGGCAGAACTAACATCATCAAAATGGCGATATTACCGAAAGTCCTATATAAGTTCAATGCAATGCCAATCAAAATCCCAACAGCATATCTTGTAGAAATTGATAAAAGAATCATGAAATTCATATGGAATAATAAAAGACCCAGAATAGCAAAAACAATACTAAGCAGGAAGTGTGAATCAGGCGGTATAGCGATACCAGACTTCAAACTATACTACAGAGCAATAGTAACAAAAACAGCATGGTACTGGTACCAAAACAGGAGGGTGGACCAATGGTACAGAATAGAGGACACAGTAACCAATCCACAAAACTACAACTATCTTATTTTTGATAAAGGGGCTAAAAGCATGCAATGGAGGAAGGACAGCATCTTCAACAAATGGTGCTGGGAAAACTGGAAATCCATTTGCACCAAAATGAATCTGAATCCATATCTCTCGCCGTGCACAAAAGTTAACTCAAAATGGATCAAGGAGCTTGATATTAAATCAGAGACATGGCATCTGATAGAAGAAAAAGTTGGTTATGATCTACATACTGTGGGATCGGGCTCCAAATTCCTCAATAGGACACCCATAGCGCTAGAGTTAACAAATAGAATCAACAAATGGGACTTACTCAAACTAAAAAGTTTTTTCTCAGCAAAAGAAACAATAAGAGAGATAAACAGGGAGCCTACATCCTGGGAACAAATCTTTACTCCACACACTTCAGATAGAGCCCTAATAACCAGAATATACAAAGAACTCAAAAAATTAGACAATAAGATAACAAATAACCCAATCAATAAATGGGCCAAGGACCTGAACAGACACTTCTCAGAGGAGGACATACAATCAATCAACAAGTACATGAAAAAATGCTCACCATCGCTAGCAGTCAGAGAAATGCAAATCAAAACTACCCTAAGATACCATCTCACTCCAGTAAGACTGGCAGCCATTAGGAAGTCAAACAACAATAAGTGCTGGAGAGGATGCGGGGAAAAGGGCACTCTTGTTCATTGCTGGTGGGACTGCAAATTGGTGCAGCCAATCTGGAAAGCAGTATGGAGATTTCTCGGAAAGCTGGGAATGGAACCACCATTTGACCCAGCTATTCCCCTTCTCGGTCTATTCCCTAAAGACCTAACAAGAGCATGCTACAGGGACACTGCTACATCGATGTTCATAGCAGCTCAATTCACGATAGCAAGACTGTGGAACCAGCCTAGATGCCCTTCAATAGATGAATGGATAAAAAAAATGTGGCATTTATATACTATGGAGTATTATTCTGCATTAAAAAATGAAAAAATCATAGAATTTGGAGGGAAATGGATGGCATTGTAGCAGATTATGCTAAGTGAAGCTAGTCAATCTTTAAAAAACAAATACCAAATGACTCCTTTGATATAAGGGGAGTAAACAAGGACAGGGTAGGGACAAAGAGCTTGAGAAGAAGATTTACATTAAACAGGGATGAGAGGTGGGAGGGAAAGGGAGTGAGAAGGGAAATTGCATGGAAATGGAAGGCGATCCTCAGGGTTATACAAAATGTCATATAAGAGGAAAGGAGGGGTAAGACAAGTTAATACAAATGGAAGAAATGATTTACAGTAGAAGGGGTAGAGAGAGAAAAGGGGAGGGGAGGGGAGGGGAGGGGAGGGGGGATAGTAGAGAATAGGACAGACAGCAGAATACATCAGACACTAGAAAGGCAATATGTCAATCAATGGAAGGGTAACTGATGTGATACAGCAATCTGTATACGGGGTAAAAGCGGGAGTTCATAATCCACTTGAATCAAACCGTGTAATATGATGTATTAAGAACTATGTAATGTTATGAACGACCAATAAAAAAAAATAGAAAAAAAAAACTAAAATAAATAAATAAATACTTTTAAAAATAAAAAGCTATCACAAAAAAAAAAAAAGACAAGAAGAGGAGAGATAAGAGGACTCATTGCAAAAGAATTTTCTCGATAGATGATGAGGCATCTGCATGTTGAAGAACGATCTGTTTCTTTGGATACATTCACTCTCCTCACCCCTGCCCACAATGTTCTATAACTTGCATTTGCCAGTGAGTGCCAGGTGGGACAGGTGGGGCTAAAAGTAGGAAGAGTGCAAGCTACCTGACCCACCCAATGCCTCTGCTTTAGACCTGGTCCTAGTGTTTGACTCAAACCAATGAGTAACCATGGGACCTGCCTGCAGGGAGATCTCTCTACCCACCTACAGGGCTGAAGTTAAATAATAGGGAACCTATCTGGGAAGCCACCAGGAGCCACCTTTTTCGTTTTAATTTTTTTTAACAGTTGTAGACAGATAGCTTTATTTATTTATTTATTTATTTTTATGCCTTTGTTTACTTTTTTAAAGCAGTGTTAAGGACTGAACCCAGTGCCTTACACATGCCAAGCAAGCATTCTGTCACTGAGCTACAGCTCCAGTCCACTGCCTTTTTCTTGTATACTGTGTACTCACTGGCCACATCCAGAGTAGATTAAACCACATATTCCTCAGAGAGGGAGGCTGGAGTCTTGGGAGGCCTGCGGAGGCGAGACAAGTCATGAGAGCTGGAATGAGCCAAAAATGCCTCATTCAATGAGTCAATCAGCACTTCATGCATGTCCTCCTCCACTTGCAGCTCCATGCTGAGACCTGTATGTAAGGAGAACAGAATGCTAAAATATGAAAGACTGGACTTCACAACTACTCACCTGGTCTTGATTAAAACCTTTGAAGAAAATCTTCAGAAGGCAGAGTGGTTATCCCTCCAAAGTGGAGGAACAAATCAAACCCCTTTGATTATAGAGTGTGACTTTCGTGGGAGTTTAAGAAGGAGGGTGGACTGTGAGAGAGGGCTTCAAGTGCTCAGTTCACTGGTTAGGTAACATTGCTGATGAGGAAGGAGACTCATCTTTCCCTGTGTGGTTTAGGCATGTCATACCAAATGATAGCCATAACAGATGGTACAACCCCAGTGTCTTTTGGTCCATGTTCCTGGTAAATCAAAGTTCCTGAGGCATTATTGCTTCCAAAAGATGTTGGGCATTCAGGCCTTGTTCTTTAATATTTTGAATTAATATGATTTTGGTTTGGTTTGGTCACATTTCTTGCTATGGAATTCAACAAAGCCAAACCCACAAAATTGATGTGTGTTTCCTCCTAACTACCTTGAACAAGAGTGCGCAGTGGTTCATTGTGAATGAAGGAAATCTGACTTTAAGTTTAACACCATGGGAAAGACTGACTCTAGGTTACTACACATAAAAACTAAAGTAAGATAGGAATCAAGAAAAGAACCACCAGGGGAAAACAATGGATCCCCCTCCTGGTTATCAGAATGGTTGAAATGAGTACATTCCGCGCTTTTGCTCTTCCTTGGGACCTGCGATCTCAAGATGTCACCATTACATTATTATCCATGATTTTCATATTTACTTGGAGTCCACTGTCTCTTTTGCTTCAGGTTGCCTTGAGTTTCTGCAAATATATTCATACAGAAACAATCCCAACAAAAGCTTAATCTACTGCCTTATTACCAACCTTGTACCAATTTATTCATAGGGTGAGTGTATTCTTTATGTGATGAAAGGAAATTCTGAGGAGGACACTCAAGGAACTCCTGGGTTGTATCTTCTGAGAATGGAAAGGTATCCCTTTCCTTAGTCACTGGTCAGATATCTTTTATTTGGTCAATTAATAGCATCATATTCTATTTTCTAAATCTTGTGATCGGTTAAGTCTATTCATTATCCCAGTGATCAAGAACACAAACTTGAAGACTGACTTCTAGAAAACTTTCTTGAAGACTCAGACCTTATTCCAGAATCTGGTGCTTCTTGGTAGATTTGAGATTATATACGGGGACTAAAATGATGTGGGGTTTCTACAGACCTTCCAATGAGGAAAGATATTTTGTGCAACTGAGACAGCAGGATAATTTCTATTAAAGGGAGTGGAGTGTGTCAGGGTACAGTCCAGGCCTTCTGGAATGATTCTAACACATTCATGAGGATCCATACAAACAATAGCTCCCATGATGGAATCAAGAGTATTAACCTATTTGTACACTCACCAATTCTCAAAGTAGACTTACTTCATGTTCAGGATCAAAAATTAGCAAGAACATTACAGGAGAGATCAACTGTTACAGCTTGGAGGAAAGAGACCATGCAGATCTCTGCTCCACACATGCATCAGTGGTGCCTGTGGGGCTGTTGCAGTTTCCACAACCACTCCACTCTGGTTATTCCTGTGTTTATCATCCTGAATTTTCACTGAGCTGCCCAGAAATAATGACTGATACAAGTATAATACTCGT
Organism: Urocitellus parryii; assembly: GCF_045843805.1. Lineage (NCBI taxonomy): Eukaryota > Metazoa > Chordata > Mammalia > Rodentia > Sciuridae > Urocitellus > Urocitellus parryii. The sequence continues at coordinate 100,789,583 of NC_135541.1, forward strand.
TTAATGGACTACTCCAAAGCTGCATCCAGAGAAAAGACTTCATACTCACCCAACAGTCAACACTGCAGCAGGGAGGTTGGTGGATATCAGGCAATTCATAGTAACTGGAGGATGTCTTATGGCCCTCATCAATGAGTCCTTCAGGGCTTCTTCCACTTCCTCCTTTTCCTCCTGTCTCTCTTTGTTCAGCCTGATGTGATGAAGTGTATGATTAAACCAAGACAGACTGGATGCAAGAGTCCCAGGTGGTCCTGAAAGAGGTTTAAGGGAATGGTCACAGAAGGTTAGGGGAACTACCTTCTAAGAGAAAGAAACTGGTCCACCTAGGATAATGGCAGAGTGCTGCTGCTTTCATGGCAGGACAAAAAAGAAGATGCACTGTCTAGAAAATGAGCTGAGGATGATGGATTCCCAATGCTCCCTGTTTGATATAAGCATGGCCTACAGCACTCACAGAGAACACAACAGTGGCTCAAACTTTTCTATAAATTGCATCAATTTTTATAGACATTGGAAGTCAATGCTTCTGAGACATTCCAGAATCCTAGAGATTTTGTGCATTCTAGGATTCTTTCTCTACATACTGTGAATAGATATTACTTTTTTTCTGGTTCCTTGGTATGAAGTCCCTCCCAATATGCTAAAGCCAATCATGCATAAACCAGATGTACCTTTCATCTTCAATTTATCCATACAAGAGTGTAGATGTAGATTCTAAGTTTAAACCTTTAGTGAAGCTGATTATTTCTACCCTCATGAAGCCCAGCATAGGACAGTTCCCGAAAAGAAATGCTTGTCAAATAAATGGGTAGATTTAGCGTCACTGTTACTTTAAAGCTGAAGAGAACAACTTAGGCTGTAGCCATAAAAAAGACTTGGTAAAACTAATAAGAGCAGGGAAAATATAGCAAATTGTTGGAAATTAGCTCTTAAATTACAAGTAATAATGTGGTATCTTTCCTATATCAGTCAGTCAATCAGTATACCTATCTTTATACATATGTGTGAATATATACATACACACACAAATACAAGTATTATTTTTATATGATATTATATAATTGGTTTTCAAATTTGAATTGAAGCCAAATTCTGTTTTATACATTTTGTTGTTAAAAGTGGAATTGTACTCTATTTCTCATTTGAAAGAACAAACAGAATTTAAATCATATTAGTTTACACATTATCCTTTACTTACAATCTGCCAACACCAAGTGAACTATGAGGTAGTAACCAAAACATCTCTATTACACTTTCCTAATTTTTCAACCATTATCTGTAAAAAAGATATTACATAGAACATAGCCACAAAAAGGAACATATATAAGTGAAATCTTGATTAATTATATTAAAAATGAGCAAATTTATCTATGTATATAGTTATTCAAAACAACTGTTTAATAATTTCTTCATTTTATATATGGTTGTCCTTAATGTGTACAGAATGGTTCCTGGAATTTTCTTTATGTACTAAAGTGCACTGATGCTCCAATCCCTTACATTACATGGTATAGTATTTCCATATAATATACACACACACTTCCTGGTACTTTCAGTCATCCACAGATTCTGCATAAACCTAATACAATGCAAATAGTATCTAATAGTATCATACTGTATTGTTTATGGAATGAAAATTAAGCCTGTACATATTTAGTACAGCTGCAGCCATGAGAGGCCCGACTAAATACATAGTAAATGATCTGCAGTTGATTGAAGCCACAGATGTGAAAACTGCAGATACAAAGGACTCAAGTTGCTTTAAGACCATTTTATGTATCTGCATTTGCTTTCATAAAAAAAAAGCTTTAGTTTTAAGATTTGGGAGAAGCGTTACTATTTAATTGTTTTATGTCCAATGAAAATGGAAACCTAGTTGCTTGTAAAGTACTATTGTTTTCATAATCCTCACTTTAAAATCAAAAGAAATTGATGATTTTACACTAAGATTGCTTAATATTGATGTAGAGAATCAGATGTGACTGCATGCATGATTGCAAACGAGATGTTTTGTAGTCTTTGGTGGAGCTTGCCTGAAAATAGGATGTTCTGCCAAGAATGTACAGAATTAGATAGGGTGACTGCATGTGTGCTTGCAAAGAAGATGCTTTGCAGTCCTTGGTGGAGCTTGCCTGCAAACAGGATGTTCTGCCAAGTGGGCTAGGAGGACTCTGAGAAAAGAACATTATTTGCAAACAAGAATGTTTATCTGTTCTTGAAAAGAAACAGAGCTCAGAATGCTCCAGCCCAAGAGTAGATTAAGACATGATCAGCAAGTTACTTCTACATACACTATTTTGCAAGCTTATAGACCTGAGTCATTGCTATTGGATTGCTGCCTTCTTTGTTCATAATACTATAAAAAGACAGCTGTATTCAATAAAGGGGCTTCTTCTGTTTCTTCTTCCTTGCTCATGCTGACCTGCATTTGAGTTATTTACGACAACTGGCATAGTCAGCAGTATAGGAACCTGCGAGGGGAAACCCCAATGGATTTCCATGAATCACTGGTACTATATGGTACAGGAATCACACAAATATGAAAAGAATTCCAGTCACACTTCAGAACACTTCTGGTAACCAAAATAGTTACTTGGCAAGCTCAACCAAAGACTGCAAAGCGTCTTGTTTGCAAGCTCACATGCAGTCACGTTTGATTCTCTACAGTTATTAACTACCTTTGCTATCCCTATATGCATCCATGAAAAAATCCATAAAATATGTTTATGTAAAATATGTTTATCAGCTAGATTAAAACTTCTATTATTTCTAATGTTTACAAGGTGAGATATATAGGAGTCTGTAAGATTTAGTATCAGTTACCTATACTCGGTTTCTGGCAGTTTCATAATCTCTCATATTTCTTTGAAGGATTCATAGACATATACTAAATAATATTCACACTGCACTGAATGCAATGATGATGGTTTTTAGAAGAAGGGAAAATAAAGTTTGTCAACAAAACACTGTGCTATGTGTGAACATACATATTATCTATGAAAGTACACAGCACTGTTTTTATTAAAACATGCCCCAAACTATTTAATCTATTTTAGTACTGCATACCAATCTTACCAAAGTCCTAGTTTAACACTATCTTCTTTCCTTGGTAAACTGACTAGATTGATTGAATTCAGTGTTCCAAATAATCAACTAACATTATGACAAATCAAATTTTTATAGTAATGTGAAAAGAATTAAGTGTGGACTGTATCCTTTCTTGTTTGTTTTTTTGTCTTTTCTTGACAATGTGTCTTTGTATATTATTTAATGATATTAGCAATCATATTATATCTAGAAAGAAACAGTCTGGGCTTAAGCCACTTCATGAAGGTTAAAAAGACATTTTTGACATAGTAACTTGAATAAAATGGGTACTGAGATAATAAAAATATAGTGTAGGCAGATCTTAAGCAGTAGAAAAATTATAGAATATTCATGAACTATATGCAGTTAAAGTATATATAACCAATTTATCTTGCATAAAATGCAGGACATGATAAACAGTAAGTAGTATGATTGCACACCAAGGAGGAAATAGGAATGAAGTTTTACTTCATAATAACTGACTGAAACAGAAGATTTTTAAAAAAATTTTTAATTGGTTTTTTTAAAATAAATGACAGTAACATAAGATACTTTTAGAGCTCTTACTATTCTCGTTTTGAAAACAGAATTGAACTATTGTATTGGGGGAGATTAATTAAACATTGCAAAATATATAGAGCACTTATACTTGGAGCTTTAATTAAGTATTATTGATTGGATGTTTTCCTGATGAACTTAAGAGTACAAACTCCAGGAAAAAGAGGAATATGCCAATAAAATACTAAACAACTTAATGTACACAATATGGGGAAATGATGAAATATAACCTAATGGGTTAATTGAGAAGTTTGGTTATTGCACTGATAAAATACATAGAAATTTTCTGGCTCAATTTAAAATAATTCGGCAAATAATAGAACAGAGGTCAAAACAAGTTGCTTTACAAGTCCTCAACCAATGCTTGTGACTCTGAGCCAAAAGAGGTCAAGGAGATAAATTCTAAATAAATGTCAAGATGGTACATTTTAAGGTCGCCAGAACTGTAATTGTAGATCAAGAGTTTTGGACATTTTTCCTCTACAACAGACAACTGACTAAATATCTTTAACAAACATTTTGCCATGAATGCTTTGGGCAGAGCATTATGCTTAGGAGTCCAAAGAGGAGAATGAATGATGGTAAGTTATTTACATTTCAGATAAGAATCCTGTCATTTATGTTGTTACTAAGAGAGAAACAGCATAAAGATTTTAAATTATGAATTTAGGACACTCCTTAAGTTGCCAAATAGTAAGAGAAGTTTAGGTTTAACTGTTGCCCATTTTAGGAAACTGCCAAAAACTACTGCTCTCTCTGAAACAAACATTTTTGTAGATATTTTCTGTACTGTAAAATTACACATGCATGAACTTGACACGTGATCAAACAGAAAGTTAATCTGGTTTCATTTTACTGCTTTAAAAACTAGAATGAAAACAAATAATTGTCATTTAGAGATTTGCTTCTTTTTGTAAAGGATTGTTTTAATATATACATAGATGTATATGCCTGTGACACTACGTATATGTATGTGTATATATACATATATATGTAGGCATATATAAACATGTATGTATATTAGCACACTAGTAATATATTCACTTATAAATGGCTCTACACTAGCTCTGTTCTGTCTTTCATCTTTCATTCACTGTTGTATTGAGATGTACAGGATATCTGGGCAAGGTTACTCCAATGGTTGTCAGGAAGAGAGTCAAAGTAAATTACCTGAATCACAAAGAATGCAATCTTATGACACTGATGATTTTATCTTGGTGCTGGAATGAACCCAGAGAAGAACCTTTATGTAAATTTATCAAGTACATGATATTTTGCCTAAAATCCTTTACTGAATTACTTACAGCTCCTCTAACAATTTTATCTTTTTTTAAACTACCAAATTCAGAAACTGAAATTATTCTTCAGTAAAAAATATTGGAAATTTCCATTATATTTTGAAAAGAAAAAAAATGTAGCTACCTGGAAATTCTTTCAGAGTCTGTACATTATTCTAATAACTTTTTTCAACTCTTATATTCTAAATTTTATGTCAGAAATTTGCCAAAATTAAGAAAAAAGTTTGGGTTCCAATCTTTCAGGTCAATTTGATGTTCAGTATTCATTATTGACATAGGTTATATATCCATATATTTGAAAGACTGAAAGCTCTTGAGAAAGCTTTCACCTGTGATTACTTTTAAATGCTTTAAAAGTGAGGTCCCTTTGAGTCATAATTTAAGAATTTTTAGTTGATACCCTTACTGAGAAGCAAGAATATGGAAAGGACAATGAAGGAACATAATCAGAAAATGGTAAATAAAATTACTTTATGACCATTCCAATTATATCTCCCAATTAAAAAGTGGTTTAAGAAATTCATGACAAAGATTTACTGTTGTATGGCATGAAGTCTTCATTTTCATACTTCTACAAGTACACCCTGGACTTGATTCAAATTATTCCTTCCCATCTAAGTCTTTCTGATGTGGATGGAGGTATGAAAAAAAAAAATCAATCACTGAGTTACTGCTGAGACTGATTGATAGCTACAAATCTGTGGAGAAATAAACTATTTGTTCCTTTAGATGATGCAAAATTGATTTAGGGAATAATGAAACTTAGCAGCAGAGCAACTCTGGATAAGGGGCAAAAACAGAATGTAGAAAAGCGAACTTTAATTCTAAATGTGTTCCCAGTCTCCAATTCTTGAAACACAATGACACTAGAATCTGGAAGCTTTCAATTAACCAGAAACAAGTATAGTTGCATAATGACGAGGGCAACAACTGATCGTGGGAGAAAGCCACCATGAGTGCACATTTCGTATCACTCCCAAAGTGTTTGGGGTAAATACTGCTAAATTAAACAGGACACAATTCCAGTATTTTTAGATTCTTTTGAACAATTCTTATGAAATAAGAAAACTAAGACTGTCAGGGAACAAAATAACTCCAGAAACTGAGAAAAGGCCTTTCCAGATGAATATCATCTGTAAACACTTGTGATTGTGCTATGGTTTACATAGGTGGTGTTCCTCAAAAAGCTCACATGCAATACAATGCAAGAATTTTCAAAGGTGAGATGATTTAATTGAGAGCTTCTTCCTAATCAGTGGATTACTCTACTGATATGGATTAATTAGGTGACAACTATAGGCAGATAGGGAGTGCCTGGAATTGGGGTGTGCCTTTAGGAATTATGTTTTGTCCCTGGAGAGCTCAGCTCCCTGACTGGCATGTCCTGAGCTGTTTCTCTCCACCATACCCTTCCACCATAATATTTGTTTCGGCCCAGTCCCAGAGATATGGAGTCAGCTGACCTTGGACTGAATCTCTGAAACCACTAGCTAAAATAAACTTTTCCAATTCTGTTCTGTTTTTGTCAGGCCGCAGTGTCACAAAGCTGACTAAAACAGAGTACAAGAAGGCAAAAGATATTTTTTACCAGTGAACTATATCATAGGGAATTATTGGATACAAATGATTTGAGATTTCTACTTGCTGAAATAGGTATATAAGTAAGGCACTCTATTTCTTTTACCCTTCATAACTACTGATGTTGGGCTCCTGGGATGCTTTGGGCTTGTTTAGCCATGCTGGGGATGGAGCAATAAACAAAATAATATACTTTCCTTGTTTTGGAGTTACAGCTAAATATCTAAATTATAATTTGCATATAGGATAAATATCTAGATAAAATATAATTTGCATATAGGTTATAAAGGAATACACAAAATGATCAACTTCACCAGCCATGGTAGGAAGTGACTTTCTAAGCTGGTTCCTGAAGGAGACACAGGAATTAGCTGCTGGCTAGCCTGATTCTGATTTCCAGAGACTAATTTTCACAGGCCTGAAAGAAAGTCTCAATAACAAACATATCAGTGACTTCATGCCCTAATTTCTTATATTTCATTCTTCTGTTTACTAACTTCTTAAATATCTAAAATATTTTTAAACTAGAATATTAAATAATCATTCTTTCAAAATCAAATACTTTTTATGTCCACTCAAGTATAATCTTTCCAACACCAGGGGCCTAGGAAACTGGGATGTTGAATAATCTGCAAAATATTTCTGTCTAGACAATGAACATACAAACCACTTCTACAAAGCTCTACGGAATATCATGGCTACAGGTTCTTTTGTTTTACTCATTTAACAATCTTGAATGTATTATTTGTTTTATAAATGATTACTAGAAAAAGACTAGTTTCATATAAATAATTCCATGAGAACATATTCAGTGACATGAAAAATTTTCTGACCACTTTCAAAATTCAAGTAACCATTACCCCTTTGTTATTGTAGCAAAATCAAGAATGTGATAAGGTAAATGAAGTTTTCTTCAGACCCCAATTAAACCCCTATCTCTTACCATGCATGAAATTCAAAGTGGATCAAGGACCTAGGAATTAAATCAGAGACCCTGAAATTCATAGAAGAAAAAGTAGGTCCAAACCTCCATCATGTCAGATTAGACCCCTACTTCCTTCCTAAGACTCTCATAGTGCAAGAATTAAGATCAAGAATTAATAAATGGGATGGACGCAAATGAAAAAGCTTCTTCTCAGCAAGAGAAATGATCAGTGAGGTGAACAGAGAGCCTATAGCTTTAGAGCAAATTTTTACCACTTGCACATCAGACAGAGCACTAAACTCTAGGATATATAAAAAACTCAAAAGGCTAAGCACCAAAAAAAATCAAATAACCTAATCAATAAATGGGCCAAGGAACTGCACAGACACTTCCAAGAAGAGGATATACAATCAATCAATAAATACATGAAAGAATGCTTATCATCTCTAGCAATTAGAGAAATGCAAATCAAAACTACTCTAAGATTTCATCTCACTCCAGTCAGAATGGCAGCTATTATGAAGACAAACAACAATAAGTGTTGGCAAAGATGTGGGGGGAAAAGGCACAATCAAACATTGCTGGTGGGACTTCAAAATGGTGTAGTTGACATGGAAAGCAGTAAAGAGATTCTTTGGAAAACAGAGAATGGAACCACCTTTTGACCTAGGTAGGTATCCCACTTCTCGGTCTATACCCAAAGGACTTAAAAACAGCAAACTACAGGGACACAGACACATCAATGTTTATAGCAGCACAATTCACAATAGCTAAACTGTGGAACCAATCCAGATGCCATTCAGTAGATGAATGGATAAAGAAAATGTGGTATATATACACAATGGAATATTACTCAGCAATAAAAGAGAATAAAATCATGGCATTTTCAGGTAAACGAATGGAGTGGAAGTATATAATGTTAAGTAAAGTTAGCTAATCCCCCCAAAACCAAATGCCGAATGTTTTCTCAGATATAAGGAGACTGATTCATAGTGGGGTTGGGAGGGGGAGCAAGGGAGAATTAGATGAACTCTATTTTTTTTTTTTTTTCGGACAGAAACAAAATATATTTATTAGAAATATTACAGTCACACATCTTACACTTTCAGGTTAATACATCTATGTTAGCATGTCATGTCCTGACAGTGCTTGGTTCGATCTAATGTGCTCTTTGTAGAAACTGGGCCATGGACGTATCAAGTGTACTCAACTAATGCAGTTAAAAATCAGTGAACTACACAGGATGTTATGGGTTCAGCAAAACTCCAATCTGGGTCAGAGGACTGAAATGGCCAGTGAGCAAGGGCAAAAAGTATTAAAAATATTTTTTTAAAAGGCTGCGAGGTTGTATGTTCTACTGGTTCTCAAAATGGCTCTCAAAACGTGGAATGTAAGAACTAACTTTTGGGTTTGGTAGGTGGGCTTGTCTCTAAGGAAGAGAGTTCACCATCTCCACAGGCCAGTGACACGTCCACTTCCTCTATGGGGAAGAGGGAAGGCAGAGACTGAGAACTGACATTTGTCGGTTGTGGGGAGGAGAACACAACAGCTCTCCGTTCTCATGAGAGGCTAATCACTCTGATAATTTTTTTTGAGATGGCATCTTGCTCTGTTGCTATATTGTCCAGGCTGGCCTCAAACCTGGGGACTCAAGTTATCCTCCTGCCTTGGCCTTCCAAGTAGCTGGGACTACTGGTGGCTGCCACGATGCTCAGCAGGACATTTTTGTCTTCCACCCAGAGCATCTACTTTGGATGACTTCTACAAGAGCTGCCCATCAACAACAGAACAAAGGACAAAAAACAGAAGACCAACATTGTTTCTGAGGTGTGAAGGGCCTAGGAGGCAGGTTCCTCACCATGCTGCCCTGGGGAACACCAGCCCTACCACCAGTCAGCTGAGGAGCAATCCAGGAGGCAATGCAGTGCAGAGAACTGCCACTTCTCTTTGTGTCTTAACTTCTCAGGATCTTGTATTTTGCAGCTTTTATGGAAAAATCATACATTAAATTTTTTTCTGCAGAACCACCAAATAATTTTAAAGTAAGTACCAGCCGGGGGGAGATGGAAGAATCATGGCTATGATGGTCTCTAAAATCCTCAAGACAGACAACTGGAAATGGTACAATTTGCTGAGAACTAGAGAAAACAGAAGATGCTATTTAATTTTCTTAGTTTACCAGTTTTTCACCGTCAGTTTTGTGCTCTGAACGTTCCCAACACTTGCACCTCCACACTCAGATCACATCTTCGACAGTAAGGGAAACTCCTTGAATTTTAAGAACAAACTGCATGTGGCAGTTTGTTTCACAGGACGTTTTCCCCTCCTTCTTTACTGATAAAGAAGGGTCAGTGTGGCCAGTCATGGGTAACGTGGGCTCCTACTGGAGACGGCACGACTACACATGGCTCTGCCTGGCCCAGAGCTCCTCTGAAGCCCTTTTCACATCATCATTGCAAACAGAGTGTCAATCAGGCTCACCATCCCTCTGTGAATCCCAAGACCTCAACTGCTTGTCCCATACAAAACCCTGGGGTAATCCCAGTTTAGGCACCACCACCCACAGCTCAACCCAACTAGTTGGAATATACGTCTCTCCACTTTGATGGTGGCAAAGGGAATAATGAAGATGCGCCAACAATGTCACCTGCGATGTTAACACAGGTGCAGGAAGCAGCACAGGCAGGGACTTTCATTTGAACACATTCAGCTGAAGGAGAAAGTTAAAACGGTTACAGCTGAATCCCAAGCTTCCATTTGAAAACAAGGGGCTAGTTACATAATGAATGCTGGTCCCCAAACTACTGCTTGGGAGCTTGACTGCTGCACTGCTGTGGGGCCACAAAACGAGTCCCCGAGGCCTCGGAATGACACACCACACATCTCTGCTCCCATTCCAGGTATTCTGACTCACTGATCCAGGGAGGCTGGGCATGTGGCTTCTAGAAGCTTCTCAGAGGATTTGGATCCAGAGCCACAGCTGAGAACCACAGACCAGACTGGGAGGCAGAGGTTCCAGCCCCACGCAGGTCACAGCAGTTTGAGAATCAGGGCTGGCCTCCCTGATCCACTCCCAAGACAGGGAGTGGACTTGAAGTCTCCATAACCTGTCCCTGAATGAGCGGCTCAGATCAGCAATCAGGATTCACTTTAAAGAATTTTGGCAGTCGTTGTGATTCTGGGGGACTTAATGTAAAGACACCCTTTGTCAGAGGGGTACTAACAGCTATTTGGCACTTAAAACAGCAAGTCATGGACATTTACACATCTACCTTGACTGCCTGTGTGAATGGCCCCCTCATTTGCTACAGAATACATTTATTTGTCCAAGTAGAAGACCAGCCACCAGATGGATACCTAGACCGAGCACCTTGGGAGGTCCCCGCCTCTACTAGGGTAACCAGTAGGATATTAGGGGAAATGCATTTCCCTCCATTCAGTGATATTGGAGCCATCAAAGCCCACCCCCAAGAGCTTCTTTTTGTCATGCAAATATAAAAGGTCCAGTATGAAGTTCCAAGGACGAAGTCGCCTGGAGTTGGAATACTATTTGGATTTGCTGTCTATCCAGAACCCAGAGGGACATACATCCTCAGCCTGTTTGTGCAAAAACATAAAGACCACAACATACACAACATTGCACACACACAAGTGACTCTATCAAATTCTTCATGTGTGACAAATGTGCGTGGGTATGAACAGGAGGTGAGTAAATGGGATAGAAGGCGCTGTGGACAATGACTGTGGTTTCCCTTTCAGCCCGTAAACCGTCCACTGTACATGCTCCCTGCTATGAGACACCTCAGGGGACCTTCAGCAAGGCACCGCAGGCTCCTTTGCATACTGAAGACTCAAATAATTGAGTTCTACAGAGCCAAAGTGTTTCCAAGGTTGCTTTGAAGCAAAGCAAAAGTTTCTTTGTTTTTTGTGTTTTGTGGGGCGGTTGACAAGGGCAGTTTTTATGAAAGCAAAAGCCAGGGGTTTTAAGTAAAAAAAACAAAAAAACTGGTTTGGAGGTGTTGTACCTCAAGAATCTCTGTGCAGATTACGCATCAAGTCACCAAGTCACAGAAATATGCCTGTGGGATCTTGGTTTGGGAGAAGGAAGGTCATCCTCTTTAGAAACCTGCCATGGAAGAGCAAAGATTCCCCAACTTATAATTCAAATGCATTTGCATTTGCAATAGGGACACTGTAGAATCCAGCTCTAGTTTCTTCTTTGAGTGTTGATTCACTTGGTTTGAGCCTTTCTTAGAAATCCAGGAGGCTGGGCAGTGGGCAGAGCAAGACTGGTGGCAACCAGGTGCTTCCAGGACAAACTGTCGTTGGTGGCAGTTACTTCTTTTGGGCCCTGAGGTTTACGTCTCAAAGTACTTGTAGATCTGGGCCACATACTGCATCACGCTCTGCCAGTCAGGCCGGTCAGTGTACAACATCTCACTGAGCTCCAAGCTGGGTTTGATTCCTACACTTTCAGCTGCTTCAAATGCCAATAAGAGATTCTTCTTTTTTTCTTGACTGTTCAGCTCATGGTACGGGATGTGGGCAGGCAAGTAGGTGTGGAGCAGAGCACAGAAGGCCAGGCCATCACTCCAGCTGCTGCTGAAGTTGGTGATGTCAATGTTCGCATAGCCTTCTGTCTTCTTCTGGCACCATTTCAGTAGTGCGTTGCGCTTGGAGCCACCGTATTCATGAGCCAGGGCTGCTAGAGGGTCTCTTCTTTCCACACTGAGTTTGCTTGGTGGTTTCAACCCCCCGGTGGAGGCACTCAGCAGTCTGGTACTCCCGAAGCCCAGGGAGGGGGGTCTGCTCAGTGATTCCAATGAGGGACTCTTTCTGAGGTAAGGGTCTGGCTTCAGGTCCTCAGCTCTTCCCTTCAGAAGATCTGAGAGGGGAAGGTCTGGAAGATCTAAGCGCTGAGTCACACCTTTGTTGGCTGGCCTCAAGCTGCTGTAAGTCGAATGCCTCTGCATGGGAGAAACAGCAGCTGCTGGAGTGGTCCTTACTGGTATTCCACTTAGGGGACTTCTGGGGGTCTTATGGACAGAAATATTCTGTCCAGTTCCACCTGAGCGTCCCAAGTCAAATGACTTGATCAGTGACTTAACAGTCGTCGCAGACTCTGCAGGTGCTGGAGCTGTTCTGGTGACGTAGACGCCATGCCACCGGCCAGCAGCGTCGACCTCTGAGGGCTCAGATTCTTCATTCACAGCTCTGCTATGGCCCTGCATGTCCCCCAGCTCCTTTTGTAGCCTGGCGTTCTTCTCTTCCTCTTCCAGCAGCCTCCTCTTAACAGAGCGCAGTTCCTGCTGGGCCTGGCACTTGATGTCATTGGCCACAACCACTGCAGTCTGCAGGTCTGCCTGGAACCGCCTCCATTCCTCTGTCTCCTCCTTTATCTGCTTTGTCAGGGTCTTCAGCTGCCGTTCCAAGTCTGACTTCTGTTCCTCCAATTTGATCACATTGCTTTCCAGCTCACTAATGAGTTGATTATTGTGTAACTTGACAGCCCGGTGCTGTTCCACCTGATCTTCCAATTCGAATATGGTTTCTTTCATGTCTTTTATCTCTGCATCACTCTCTGATGCTTTCTCTTGCAGTTTTAGGCTGGTTCTGCTCAGCTGTTCTGCTTGATGATCACAGATCTCCTTCAGGTAAGAATAATCTTTTTCCATCTGGTTCGGGATCCTCTGGCCGCCCAGAGTGGTTGCCCATGCTCTGCTGACTCGGGTAGCTGCCGGCTGGCCGGCCTCGGACAGGGTGTCCACCGTGCCGCAGAGCGCGCTGGCTCTGGCTGGAGAGGCAGCTGCGTCCGCGGGTCCGCTCCAGTCAAAGAAAGGGCCGGGCGCCTTCCAGTTCCCGGCGGCCGCCGGCTGAGCCGCTCCTCGCGCCCGCGGGCGGGCCCGCCCCCTCCAGATGAACTCTAGATAGGGCAAAGGGGTGGGAGGGGAAGGGAAGGGGCACAGGGGTAGGAAAGATGGTGGAATGAGATGGACATCATTATTCTAAGTACATGTATGAATACACAAATGGTGTGAATATACTTTGTATAAAACCAGAGATATGAAAAAATGTGCTATATATATGTAATATGAATTGTAATGCATTCTGCTGTCATATATTACAAATTAGAAAAAAAAAGAAGAGAGAGAGCAATGAAAATATGCAGAAAAAAAAAGCTGCTTTCTGATCCTCCAAAGATGGGACACAATAGACTATGAAAAGAGTACTTCCTAACCTACTTTCTAGAGAAGCTTATGAATGATCATCTTTTCTTATAATCATATCAAAGTACTTACGACTATGACATGATTTCATTTTATTTTTGTTTTTACTTTTTTGGGGGGGAGGGTTCTGGGCACTTGACCATGGAGCCACATCCCCAGCCCTATTTTGTATTTTATTTAGAGTCAGGGTCTGAGTTGCAGAACCACTGGGATTACAGGAGTGCATATCAGTGTTAAATGGTGCACTGATCACACTTACTTTAAAATTAATAATGATTATTAATTTTGCTCCTACTTGGAATTCTATGCACATTTGCAAGACTTTTAAAATGTGAATGAAATTAACCTCATCCTCTATTTTCTGCATTCTTTTTCTTAACCAGACTTTGTTAAGACAGGGATCTGTTTACAGATTATAGAAAAAGAATGATTTCTACAGATAAATTATTTTGAGTGTTTTGTTCCTTCCACTCTTAATAGATATCTTCTAAAGTTCATAAATTGTGCTTTTTGGGAACTTATAATTGGAGCAGTAAAATAATCTGAAAATAAAAACATTATGAATGTTTATTTCTAAAGCAACTGTAATCAGATCCTTGTAATCAGGGGATACGTAAAATCGGCATTAATCTATGGGCTGGGGTTGTGGATCAGTGGTAGAGCACTCGCCTAGCGCGTGCTAGGCCCTGGGTTCGATCCTCAGTACCACAATAAAAATAAGTAAATAAAACAAAGGTATTGTGTCCAACTACAACTAAAAAATATTCTTAAAAATTGTCATTAATCTAAACTGAGTCTCTAACCTCTACACGATGTTTTCCTTTACAAAGATACTTTGTGAGACCTCTGCTTCAAAAAGTAATCATTAAAAATCGTTGTAAACTTTCTTTTCACCTTTAGCAGGTGGATAGTGGACACTGGCTGGAAGCAGCAACAGGAAGACAAGGAGAACAGGCAGGAACAGACCACGTGGAGAAGTCCCTGCAAGCAAGCATGTACAAACCCTGAAAACAGTTAGAATTTAGATCTTTGCAGAGGGTTTACCAGAAAGAGTCTTCTTTTAGTTTTTATTTGTTCTTTTTAGGTATTCATGACAGATGAGTGTAGTTTGACATACTATTCATACATGGAGTGTAACTTATTCTAATTAGAATTACATTCGTGTGGTGTTTCACGATGTGGAGTTTGAATGGTGGTGTATTCATATATGAACACAGGAAAGTTATGACAGATTCATTTTTTTTAGGGACTCAAAGATTTTTCCACAGATTCATCTCCAGAGATTTAACATTACTTGTGTTGACTCATAATGTATACCCTTTGTTCAAATCTGCCAATTTGGGTCCATAAATAAAGATTTTGCTACCACACATATGTGGATTCCCTCAGGCATGCCCATCAAACTTAACCATGCACATTCATTCATGAACTCACTGTTCTATACCAAACTCCTTTCCCTTAGAAATTATTCTCCATCAGCCTAGAGACTTGTAAGACTCTCCAGCCTAGAGACCAGCAAGAGCTCAATACAGAAATATTGAGCTCATGATGGATTCTTCCCTCATTTTCTTTCTCACTCATTGTGCCAACAAGTTATTTTTGATTTATGGCTCTTACCTCCTTTTCCTCACCTTTTCTATCTTCTTAATTTGAAACTTGATGTTATGGTTTTGTCATGAGGTATTTCCCAAAAGCTACAATGCAAGAAAATTTGGGGTAGAAATGATTGAGCTGTAGCCTTAACCTAATCAGTGAATCACTCCCTGATGGGATTAACTGGTGGGGTGTTGCTGGAGGAAGTAGTTCACTGGGGGCATGCTATAAGGTATATATTTTGTATCCAGAGAGTGGAGACTCTGCTTCCTGGTCACATGTGAGCTACTTCCCTCTGCCACACTCTTTGATCATGATGTTTTGCCTCACCTCAAGCCCTGAGAAAGGGAGCCTCCTGCCTATGGATTGAGACCTCTGAAACTGTGAGCACTCAAATAAACATTTTCTCCTCTACAATTGTTCTGGCCAGGTCCTTTAGTCACAGCAGTGAAAAAGCTGACTAAAACACTTGAACAGATCTTCTCCCCATAGTTCACTGATGGAAGATGGAGGCCTGCATGAGCTGGCCTGCAATATAAAAGGGGACTAGGTTTGGGATATGTTGGCAAGCAAATTTGATAATGGATTATATTTGGAATGTAGGCGGAAGGGAAGAATCAGGGTTGAAAGCTAGGTTTTTATTATAACAGTGGATTAATAGAGATCCCATTTATTAGGAGAGAGAAGTTTGGAGTTAAACAGAGTTGAGATGTAGAAATTGGGAATTTTGTTCTGAGATGCCGGTTGGATATCAAGAGTAGACGTTGTGTAATAGTTAGTTTGAGATGTGAATCTGGACAGGAAGAGATGTGTAGAAATCATTGATATATTGATTGTATTTTTCCACATGTTGGAAAACACCTAATGATTATCTAATTTTTACTTTTTACCTGCACATTAATTATGAAATATTTTCTCCTTTGGAGTTTTACTTCACACTACATTATTCTCTCTGAAAAAATACAATATTATTCTTTGGACATCAGGCACATATCTGATTATTGTACATGATTGAACATTTGTGATAAGATTTCTAAATAGGTAGAAATGAATGAGTTATGTGCCTTTTTCAGTTCTACAAACTTTGCTTCCTTTTACTATATTCTTCTTCCTTCCCCAAAATAAAAATTGGAGATAAGAAAAATAATTAGCCATTCTGAGCAAATATTACAAAAATAAACAAAGTTGTTTTACTTAGTCTACTGTTTCCTGGAAAATACACAACATTTCAAGAAAAATGAAGTTAAATGTAATGCAAATTTATTATTTGCCTGATTCTGTGGGGACAAGTGCATGGAGTACTGCATACATGGCACATGTTAAGGGTGTCTGAGTGGCAAACCACTCCTCTGTGCTAGGTGTGTGAGTGGCAAACATTTTACCCCGTAGGCACAGTCCTGGGCATGAGGCCCTGTGTTACAGTCCCTGTGCTTGCTCCACAGCCCACTCCTCGATTGGTCGCTGCAAGGAGAGTTAGCAGACATTGCATTGGTGGCTGCCTGTAATTGCTTAGCTACTGCCTGAGTATATATACATGGTAACTGTGCAATAAAATCAGATCTGCTTCCTGCTTGTCTCTAGAAGTCTTGATTAGCAACTCTGCAGCCACACTCTACCCTGTTTTGTGGACCGCTTCCCTGGACAAGTGAGAGCCCACACAGCTGCCCCCAAACATCCTATAAGACAGGGTGTGCCCCCTCACAGAGTGGTGAGGAAGGGGAAATGGGGAACCTATAGAGTTCCACGACAGACTCACAGCTGCAAGTGCTGCACACTCTCTTAGATACTAGAGGTTTAACCCTAAATATGAGAGAAGCCCAGAAGTTCTGGGATATAAACACTAACCCATGCATCAATGCTACTGAGGTTTCTGATCCTAGGATATGGGACAAGATAATCGCAAATGAGCAACAATCTGAAGTGAAACAGGGGTATGCTTTACCACTACATTTTTTTCCTATTGTGACAGCCATTCAGCAAAGTTTAGGGAGTCCTGCTATAGATTCTTGCCATATAATGATGGCCCTGAGGGAAGATGAAGCTGTGAGAGACAGAAAAGGGGAAAAAAGCAGGGACAAAATCTACTTCAGAGCAAGCAACCACATCACGCACAGGAAAGTGAGGGAAAAAATTTAATTCCAAGCAAGCAACCACAACAGGTGCAGGAGGGAGAGAGGCAGGAAATGATACCGCTGGCATGCATAGTACAAAAAGAGGTGACCACAAATGGTGCAAGTGTGCCACCTTCTACTGACAGTCAAAGGTTATATCCTTCCCTGAGTCAATGGCAATGGCCTCCTTATGAGGCAACACCAAAGCCAGCAAGGGACTATGACAGCTTAGAAATGACCAGGCTGCTGAACAGGCCCAAGCCATGGTCTCCCAGAAACCCATTCCAGGAGGCCAGAGATCCTTTGGAAGATCTATGTAAGGTAAGAGATGAAAGTGAAGTAAGGGAATACAAACCTGCCTGTCAACATGGTCCCCACACCACAGTGCCCTGCCACTTGGTATCCACATGCATTGGGTACCATGGAAGAGTTAAAGAAGGCAGTAAAAGAGGATGGGCCCCAGGGGCCATTTGCAGAGCAAATGCTCGAATCACTCTGTCTTGAACTTAATTGCCCTCAAGACTGGTAGGACCTAGCAAGAATAGCTCTTGAGCCTGCAACATTTTTGAAGTGGAAGGCATTCTTCTATGATGAATGTGAACAACAGGGGGATCGTAACCACACCACAAATGTTAACCTCCCAGCTGAATGCTTGCAGGGAGAGGGAATGTACAGTTCCCCTGTGGTACAAGTCACAGGCCCACCAAATTATTTCAGGTGTGGCTCTGTGCTCTGAGAGCCAGGAGGAAGTTGCCAGCTGGCAGGGGGTACACTTTCTATACAGGGCTTAAGGCAGAAAGCCACTGAGGACTTGCCACAGTTTACTGACAGAGTAAACAAGGCGATAAAAGGGAAGGTGTCTCATGAAGGAGCTAGGGTGGCCTTAGCCAAGGAATTGATCTGGGATGGACTAAATAACAAACATAAAGCAGCAGTGGTGCCAGTATGCAATGGCACACTGCATGACTGGATTTTGGCCACCCAGGATATAGGGACACAAGCAGCTCAAGCCTCTCTGCTGGCCTCAGCCATGGCAGTTGCATAAAAGAAGGACTACAGAGGCTTGCAAAAATCTAGTCAGAGTCTGCAAAAAAATGTGCACTCTTTTTTCCTATTGGTCCTTTACAACCTGCTTGAGTAAATCTCCAAGAGTTAAAATCTAATGCTTTATGGCAAATGGATGTCATTCATTATGCACATTTCTGAAAATTTAAAATACATTCATATAATCATTGATACCTATTCAGAGTGTGTAATGGCCATAGAATCCACAGGAGAAACCACAAAAAAGATCATCTCCCATCTACTTGAATGTTTTGGAATTATGAATGTTCCCATGTCTATGAAAACTGACAATGGGCCAGCCTATACTAGCAAAACATTTCAAGCGGTTTGCAATGGTTGGCATATACAGCACTTAACTGGGATTCCCTATAACCCTTAGACTCAAGGCACCACAGAAAGAATATCCAAGGAATAAAAGACCATGCTACAAAACAGAAGCGGGGAAACTATACCAAGTTCCCTCATGATCCATTGAAAAGAATCTTATTTAGTTTAAATTTTCTTTCAATTTCAAACTTTTCAACAGAAATAGCAGCCCATAAGCATTGGTCCCTCTCACAGGCACTCCCATCTACCTATGGTCTCATGGAAGGATCCCATAGCAAATGAATGGGATGGTCTGGGGGCCCGCGTAACCATGGGTGGAGGGTTTACATATGTTAACAGAAGCCTCACCCCATCTGGGTGCCTGCCAAAAAGTCAAGCCCTGGACCCCCAGAACCACTATCCAAGAAGATGAAGGAACTAACTCTGGAGGAGAAACCTCACAAACAAAGGACTCAATAACACAAACGGACCTCACATAAAGTAACCTGGGATGATATTAAAGGTGTTGTTGAACAAGCCACGAGATTGGCCCCTTTGCTTGGTGGCAATACCATCCCTGGGCCTATGTTGATGGTCCTAGTGTATGCAATACTCATGCTAACACTGAAGCCTCCCATGAGTTAAATTGAGTTTTGGTCACTAGGCCACCACCTTTAGCAGTGGCTAATTGGGAAGGGGCTTTACCCAAGCTCTTTCTAATAATTCCAGCCTTACTGATGCTGAATTATCCATCCAGGAGGTAACTGTATCCTGGAACACCAGCATTACTCTGCTCATTTGTTTCTCCACAGTAGATAATGAAACCTATAATCCAGGCAGTACTCTCTGTTTTGCTCTTGCCAATGAAACTATTGTATATAACTATATAGTTGGGCTATCTCTCACTGACCTTAGAATTATAGTTAATGCTACCTATAGCCAGAGGCTCCCCCATGGCAAATGCAAGAAATTCTTGCTGCCAACATACCCAACAATGCTTTTTGGAAAGCCCCCCTTGGATAATGGTAGCATCCCATGAAATCAATGTGTCACTGCCATACCTTATCTCCTTGATAAGAGGAATTACTCTGGGGAAGAACATCATCAATGAGCCTAGGTGTGTGCAGCTCCCTGGAATATAACTAATGTGCCCTGAAACAATATGGGCTATTGTAGTAACTGCTACACAGGACAAGCCGTTACCAACTGGTATGCAGAAAACCAGTATGGCATGACAGATATCATGCCAATATTTCTAGCTGCTAGACCCATCAAATGGGCAGCAGACAGCTGAATGGGTTGATATTGAGTCCAGACCCTGACCATGGATTTGCCTTTGTGCCAAATTATACTCATACCCACTAAGCAAAAGCTGGTGTCATGCCACCCTTTGCCACGCTAATAATCAATGCTACTGATGGCATAAATATCACTCATACAGAGATCCCGTGTACAGTCAATACATCCTGCTGGCTCACATAATGTCTAACCCCTGCTATGAAAGCAAAACATATATTTATCCTCGGAGTACCTCCAGCAATCTGGCTTCCAGTGAACCTGTCCAGGGAGTGGAGGAGTCCATGGGACATAGAGATGAAGATTCTTCTGAATGAGATCCGACATCGGACAAGGCATGCAATTAGCCTCATCCTCACTGGAATTATTATCACTGCCACAGCCCCTGCCGCTGTTTTACTCACTCAGAGTATTCAGACTGCTCAGACTGTACTCAATTTGTCTACTACGATGGCATAAGCTTTTGCCATTCAAAATGACTTAAATAAACTGCCCCGAGCCACTATTTTAGTCATTCGGCAAAAACTAGACCTCCACCAGGAACAACTAGATATTCTGATTATGTTGCAGAGGCTCACTTGTGACCCTGAATTCCATAGTATTTGTGTCTCCCAATATGTTATATCTGAAAAATGTAACCTTACACTTTTCCAATTTTTCTCAGTATATTAAGGGTGCTTGGGATGTAAACTATGTTATGATTATGCATAACCTTACCAAGGCAATTGTCAAAATCAATGAGACAAAGGTGTCTATTTTGAAAACCTCTTCTTTCTTCCAAGGATTGAGTGAACACTGGAAAAACCTGAGAGCCAAATTAACTAATCATTATAATGCTATTACCCTGGCCCTACCATTTCTTGTATTGTGAGATGCTTATGTAACCATGGAAAGACCACTGAACAGAGAACAATAATGCTGGCTGAAGTCCTTGCAGCACAGTCAGAGGGGGGAGATGTGGGGACAAGTGCAAGGAGTACTGCATACATGGCATAATTTAAGGGTGTTTGAGTGGCAAACCACTCCCCCATGCGAGGCCTGTGAGTGGCAAACCCTGCACCCTGTAGACACAGCCCTGGGCATGAGGTCATATGTTGTAGTCCCTGTGCTTGATCCATGGCCCACTCCTTGATTAGTCGATGCAAGGACAGTTAGCAGAAATTGCATTGGTGGCTGCCTGTAATCTGCTTAGCTACTGCCTGAGCATATATACATGGTAACTGCACAATAAAATCAGAGCTGCTTCCTGCTTCGTCTTGATTAGCAACTCCACAGCCACACTCTCCTCTACCCTGTTCTGTGGACCTCCTCACTGGATGAGAGAGGGCCCACAAGGTTCTGTTAAAATTGGTACAAGTACACATATTTCAAAGCGGCCTTGATCTCCAATTTATAAATTTGCACAGAAAATATGCTACCTACATGCAAAACAATGAGAATAAAGGTAAATATATAGCATTTCTATAAATACTCAAGCACCATAACTGGTTAAAAAAGAAAAAGATATTATGATGGTGCTGGCTTTTCAAAGAGAAAACCATATGTGATGTGTGCAGAGAAAACATACTGTGCAAGCTGAAAGTCAATGTGGCTTACCGAGTGGTTGAGCTGAGATGATCCTGGAATTTTCCCCAGCCAATGCAACTCTTGCCTGCTGCTCACTCATGTACTCTACAAATGCATAACCTCTGTGAACTGAGCATCCAACTATTTTCCCATACTTCGTGTGGGTGAAAGGAACAGCTTAAATGTGAACTGTCTTGACAATGGCTGTTTAAATTACCGATGAAAACATGGGAATTGATGCACGTGTGAGGTCATTCTTATTGATGATGTTGATGGCCTGTGTGTTGCCAGTCATGGCTGGCTCACCTAGTTTTAATCCTTAAACAAAGAAACAAAATATAACAAGTCATAAAGTAAGCATTAGATCCATAGGTGTCACTGGATTATTTTCAATATTATTCAATATTTTCAAAATTATACTAGGAAAGTTCAAATCCCAAAGTATTATTGATTTTCAAGCACAGAAACTATAAAATTCAATAATACAATCAATAACTTAGACTTAATTGACATATATAGAATATTTCATCCTTCAATGAGAGAATATACTTTGTTCTCAGAAACACATGGATCCTTCTCTAAAATAGACCATATACTATGCCACAAAGCAACTCTTAGCAAATATTAAAAAAAAAGAGATGCTACCCTGCATTCTAACAGATCATAATGAAAGGAAATTAGAAATCAATGATAAAATAAGAAATAAAATCCACTCCCAACTCCTGGAGACTAAATAATATGCTATTGAATAAACAATAGGTTACACAAGACATCAAGGAGAAGATTAAAAAACTTTTAGAGGTAAATGAGAAAAGAGATACAACATATGGAAATCGCTATGAAAGTAGTTCCAAGAGGAAAGTTCATTGCATGGAATTCATTCCTTAAAAGAAGAAAAAGTCAACAAATAAATGACTTAACACTACATCTCAGAGCCCTAGAATAAGAAGAACAAATCAACACCAAAGATAGCAGAAGACAGGAAATAATTAAAATCAGAGCTGAAATCAATGAAATGGAAACAAACAAAACAATTGAAAAAATTGACAGAACAAAAAGTTGGTTCTTTGAAAAAATAAATAAAACTGACAGACCCTTAGCCATGCTGACGAAGAGAGGAGAGAGAAAATTCAAATCACTAACGTGATTAAAAAAAGGAAATATCACAACAAACACTACAAAAATACAGAAAATAATTCGAAATTATTTTGAAAATCTGTACTCCAATAAAATAGAAAATATTAAAGGCATTGAAAAATTTCTAAAGTCATATAATTTGCCCAAATTGAATCAGGATGATATACACAATTGAAACAGACCAATTTCAAGTGATGAAATAGCAGACACCATCAAATGTCTACCAACCAAGAAAAGCCCAGGACCAGATGGATACACAGCCAAGTTCTACAAGACCTTTAAAGAAGAACTAATACCAATACTCTTCAATTTATTTCAGGAAATAAAAAAAAGAGGCAGCACTTCCAAATTCATTCTATGAGGCTAATATTACTTTGATTCCAAAACCAGGCAAAGACACATCAAAGAAAGAAAACTTCAGACCAATAACTCTAATGAACATAGATGCAAAAATTCTCAATAAAATTCTGGCATATTGAATACAGAAACATATCAAAAAGATCATGCACCACGATCAAGTAGGATTTATCCCAGGGTTGTGAGGCTGGTTCAATATACGGAAATCAATAAATGAATTCATCACATCAACAGACTTAAAGATAAGAATCATATGAACATCTCAACAGACACAGAAAAAGCATTTGACAAAATATAGCACCTCTTTATGTCTTCATGTTTATAGAAAAACTAGGGATAACAGGAACATCTCTCAATATCATAAAGGCTGTCTATGCTAAGCCCCAGCCCAACATCATTGTAAATAGAGAAAAATTTAAGACATTCCCTCTAAAACCTGGAACAAGACAGGGATGCCCTGTCTTGAATCAATTTAATGAAAGAGGCGAAAGATCTGTATAATGAAAATTACAGAATGCTAAAGAAAGAAATCAAAGAAGACCTTAAAAGATGGAAAGATCTACCTTGCTCTTGGATAGGCAGAATTAATATTATCAAAATGACCGTATTCCAAAAGCACTATACAGATTTAATGCAATTCCGATCAAAAATTCCAATGACATTCTTCAAAGACATAAAAAAGCAATCATGAAATTCATCTGGAAAAATAAGAGACGCAGAATAGCTAAAGCAATCCTTAGTAGGAAGAGTGAAGCAGGTGGTATCACTATATCAGACCTTTAACTGTACTACAGAGCAATATTAACAAAAACAACTAGATCTTAAACTGTACTACAGAGCAATAGTAACAAAAACAGTATGGTCTTGGCACCAAAACAGACTGGTAGACCCATGGTAGAGAATAGAGAACACAGAGACTAACCTACAAAACTATAATCATCTTATATTAGACAAAGGTATCAGGAACATGCATTGGAGAAAAGATAGCCTCTTCAACAAGTGGTGCTGGGAAAACTGGAAATCCATATGCAACAAAATGAAATTAAACCCCTATCTCTCAGAACCATGCTCAAAACTCAACTCAAAATGGTCAAGGACTTAGGAATACAACCAGAGATCCTGCATCTAACAGGAGAAAAAGTAGGCCCTAATCTCCGTCATGTGGGATTAGGCCCCAACTTTCTTAATAAGACTCCTGTGGCACAAGAATTAAAATCAACAATCAATAAATCAGCGGGACTCAAACTAAAAAGTTTCTTCTCAGCAAAAGAAACAATCTGTGAGGTGAATAGAGAGCCTACATCTTTGGAGCAGATCTTTACTCCTCACAAATAAGATAGAGCACGAATCACTAGGGTATATTAAAAACTCAAAAAGCTAAGCACCAAAAAAACAAATAACCAATCCATAAATGGGCCAGGACCTGAACAGACACTTCTCAGAAGATGATGTACAATCAATCAACAGATACATGAAATAATGTTCATCATCACTAGCAATTAGAGAAATGCAAATCAAAACCACTTTAAGATTTCATCTCACTCCAGTCAGAATGGCAGCTATTATGAAGACAAACAGCAATAAGGGTTGGTGAGGATGTGGGGAAAAAGGTCCACTCATACACTGCTGGTGGGACTGCAAACTGGTGCAGCCAATATGGAAAACAGTATGGAGATGAATGAAACCACGATTTGACCCAGCTGTCCCTCTCCTCGGTGTATACCCAAAGGACTTAAAACACAGTAGACTACAGGGACACAGACACACCAATGTTTATAGCAGCACAATTCACGATAACTAAACTGTGGAACCAACCTAGATGCCCTTCAATAGATGAATGGATTAAAAATGTGGCATGCCTGGGCCCGTCTGGCTGAGGAAAATAATGGGGGGGGGGTGACGAGTAACTTGTGTAGGTTGATTCAGCAGGAGTAGAAGACATATAAGGAGAGGTATATAAATACCTCTGTTGTAAGACAACAGAGGTATTTATACATTTTGTACAGCTGATCTTAATTAGCATAAACTAGATACATCAGTCAACCAATAAGGAATCTCCACACTTAATGGCTCGCTTTTGTTACTTCTCAAACCATTCCCTCTGGCATTTTGCCAGGCACCATCCAGACTTGTTTACGAACTCTAACATTCCCCTGGCAAAATACCAGGTGTTATTTTGACTTGTTTACAGACCTTAACAGTGGCATATATACACAATGGAATATTACCCAGAATAAAATTATAGCATTTGCAGGTAAATGGATGAAGTTAGAGAAGATAATGCTAAGTGAAGTTAGCCAATCCCAAAAAACCAAATGCCAAATGTTTTCTTCAATATAAGGAGGATAATTCATAGTAGGATAGGGAAAGGGAGCATGAGAGGAATAGATGAACTCTAGATAGAGCAGAGGGATGGGAGGAGAAGGGAGAGGGCATGGGGTAATTAATGATGATGGAATGTGATGATCATTATTATCCAAAGTACATGTATGAAAACACAAATTGGTGTGAATATATAACCAGAAATATGAAAAATTGTGCTCTATATATGTAATAAGAATTTTAATGCATTCCTCTGTCATATATAAACAAAAAAACCAAAATAAGATTTTTATGTATCTCTCAAATCGATTTTTCTTTTTAAAATGTTATGTTATTCAAACTTGAGAGAAACTGCCTTTTACTACTGCTCTACTAGAGCCTTCATCATTCCAGTACACCCTGACATTTTACACCTGCCTCTTTGTTTCTGTTCTTTCCCCTGCCAGGTATCCTTCCACTTGATGAGTTCTTTCTCCTCTGAAAACCACATTCCGAACTATTCACACTCTCTTTGCATTTTAAATGTATCTATTATTCTGCATTGATAATTTACTAGATTATAGACTAAGGTTTTTTAATATTTATTTTTTAGTTGTAGTTGGATACAATACCTTGATTTTATTTATTTATTTGTATGTGGGGTGCCAGGGATCAAACCCAGGTCTCTGCCGGTACTAGGTGAGCACTCTACAGCTGAGCCACAACCCCAGTCTGTAGACTAAGTTTTTACATATGTATTTTACTTTCAAAAACTCTTAAGCAGATTAAGACCTTGCCTGTCCTTGCACTGGATTTCCTACCACTTAGTCTTATCTCTCACAGAAGATACATATCACTAAATATTCATTAAATGAATTGAGTTTATTGAAAAGTCTGTCTGTCTTGATTTCTAAGGTGCTATCTATTGCAATACTATCTTTCAAATTGACAAAAGTTTTTCAGAAAAGAAAACCTACCAATTTAAAAATACATCTTACTTTAAAAAATATTAAAATGGAAAAAGTATTTACGTATCTGAATTGATGTAACCCAACAATGTTTAGAAAGGAGACCTACATATATTAAAATAAATAAAGCATGTGCATAAAATGAATTAATAAAAAACATAAAATATTCCAAAGTAAAACTACATCTTCTGTTTTAGAAAACAGCACTGCATGTAAAAATGTTGCTTTTGTTCAAAAACAGGCTTTTAATTTTAACCCAGTATGTTTTGTCTCTAAGCAGTTTTGCAAAAAAATATAACAGCTTCTATCTCTTGGTTCTTTTGTGATGCTAACTGCACTCCCAAGTAATTATCTCATCTTTTCATCAATTATTACATTTCCCACCTGTGAGTTAGTGATGCCTTTGCTTGGTTGCATATAGGTAGAATTAAGGTTAAGGACAAATGCACATTATTTAAGTGAATTGCAATCATTCATGTTATTAATAAATGGAGGGCAAAAGACCACTAAGGTGAAGTTGAAATTTCTGGAGTTTACCATCCTGTGAAAGTTATTAATCAGCTACATCACAATGGCCTGATTGACCTTAAGAACTCAGAGGACTTCAATTATGTCACAAGGTCTACACTGCCACAACAACTAATACTCTGTCTCTAGAGGGTGAAGGAGGAAATTATGTACCTAGTCTGGTGTTTGAAAATTTATGTCTAATCTGCAGAGGAAAAAAGTTATTTAAGATCTACTGTTTTTAGAGTATTAGCATTGTACCATGTTATATACCCATGTAAATTAGTAAAAAATAAAACAACATTTAATGATAACACTGCAATCCTTGACTAGAAATTGAAATAATTTTATATTTATTTTAAATGCTAAACTTAATTTCACTTTGATTAAATTTTAATTCTCCAATTTTTATATCTTCAAAATTTTTTCAAAGAATACTAAAAGGATCACAAAATTATTATCTTTAAC
Source organism: Urocitellus parryii (assembly GCF_045843805.1). Taxonomy (NCBI): domain Eukaryota; kingdom Metazoa; phylum Chordata; class Mammalia; order Rodentia; family Sciuridae; genus Urocitellus; species Urocitellus parryii. The sequence goes on from NC_135541.1 coordinate 100,816,931, forward strand.
ATTAAGACTTTAACTTAGACACAATATACAATAACATAACTCTTATATTAAACATCCTCCAAATCTAGGCACAAAATCAAAATGCTATTTTCACCCTGTGGCTATTAAGGGAAACAATTAGTCAACAGAGAACCAGTTACCTGTATGAATGTCATTATTATTATTACAGACTATTATACTTATGTCATAGCACAATAAATCATTTGGTTCATTTATAATTCTTTCAATGAGGGGTATATTACGGAGATCATTTATAAGAAAAAGATTAGACACACATTCCCTAGAACAATGTATAAACAAAACCAAGAACAGTGAATCACTATTCAAAAAAAAAATATGCTCCCAGATACACAGTTCCTTATTGTGTGTGTCTGTTTTCTGTGAGTCTTGCTTCATGACCATTTTATGCAACTTATGTCCAGTTACAGACAAATGGAGATTTTTAAGGTTGCTAAATGAATGGAATTTGAGTGGTTATTTGACTGCAAAAAAAGCATATATAAAAGGTGTAATTATTTAATAGCTAAAAGAACACAAAGCTATTGAGCATAAATCAGCACACACCAAAAAAAAAATCCACAAATGAAATTGATTATGCTCAATATTCATTATAACTAGACAAGCAAAGAACTTTTTACTATACACCCATATGATTAATAAGAAAATAACTTGTTACACAGGACACTTTTTCAAGAGAGGTATCTATTATGAGATTTGATACTTACCCTCATCTGAAAAACTAAAACTAAGGGGAAAAAGCTGTAACTGCTGTTCTCCATAATGTGGTTCTACCACGAAGATTTTTATTTTAAACTTTTTCTGGTTTTCTTAAGTATTAATGTAAAGCATAAGCTTATTTTTTAGATATTTTTAGATATAAATGAAAACAATATCTTTATTTTGTTTATTTGTTTTTATGTAGTGCTGAGGATTGAACCCAGTGCCTCACATCAGCTACATCACAATGCGAGGCAAGTGCTCTGCCACTGAGCCATAAACCCAGCCCAGCAAAAGCTTACTAACTTAAGAAAATTCACTATTGAATTACAATTTTCTTGACATAAATTTGCATATAACAACGCAGAATAATATTAGAACCACAGACATGGTCATCCAAAAGTTCCTTTCTTAATTTACAGTTTTTTTCTCTCTTTTTAAAAAATGATTTATCAAAACTACACTGAGATTTTATCTCGCTCCAGTTAGAATACCACCCATCAAGAGTACAAATAGTAATAACTGCTGGCAAGAATGCAGGGAAAAGGGAACACTTACAGACCCTCGGTGGAATTTTAAATTAATACAATCACCATCGATATCAGTATGGAGGTTCCTCAAGAGTACAGGACCCAGCCACACCACTCCATAGTATTTATCCAGAAGAACTACAGTTAGCATACTTTAGAGATGCGTAAATCATGTTTATAAACATGAAGCCATGCATAATCATGTTTATAGCGAAACAGTTAACAATAGCCAAGTCATGCAACCAGCCTAGATGTCTGTCACCAGATGAATAAAGAAAATGTGATATATATACATTACACACACACATGCACACACACACACGTTTTACTCAGCCGTAAAGAAAAACAAAATTATGTCCCTTGTAGGAAAATAAATGAAATTAGAGAACATCCTGTAATGTGAAATAAGCTAGACTCAGAGAGTGAAGGGTCATCTGTTTCCATTCTATGTGGAAGGTAGAGAGAAAAAGGGATAGAGAGAAAAAGGAATTTAAAATTCCACCGAGGGTCTGCAATATCTCATAAAAATAGAAGAGAGAACAGTAGTTTAAAGGATGGGGTCAAGGGGCGGGAGGATGAGAGAGAGCGCGCAAGTCCTGGGGAATGAAATTGACCAACTTGTGCTATGTGCAGGTATAAACATATCACCATGAAGAGGAGGAAGGATCCGCAGAGGAGGCAGCGCTCCTGGGGGAGCGGGGCATACCTGCGAGCAGAAGTACGCGCCCAGATGCCCAGCTTGGTGCACTTAAGACGCTGGAGCTTGGTCTCGCCGCGGCAGCCGTCCACCTCGCACACCCGCGCCGCCGTGCTGCCCGCCAGTCTGCCTGCGGAGGAGCACCACACCGGGGAAGAGGTGGGAAGGAAAGGGGGATGGCAGGGCGAAGGGGAAAAGTCAGCGACAGAGCCGAAAGCGGAAGGGGGAAAAGGCGGACCAGCCGGGACCACGCTGCGCGCAGCCCCGCCCTCGTTCGCCAGCGCCCTCCCCCGCCACCCCCGCCACCCGCGCCACCCCCTGGCCACCCCGGCCTCCGGGCCCAGCACGGGATGGGGTAGCAGAGGAGTCCAGCCTCCTTTTCCGCCAGTTGGGCGCAGTTTTGTGTCCGCACGCAGCTCTCGCGAGCTCGTGGCTCAGGGCGGTGAAGGCCAGTCGGGGGTCAGCCAGAAGGGGGCCCGCCGTGCCCTCTGGTGCTTTGGAAGACGCTGGCCCAGACGTCCTTACTGACGGAGACCCTGGCGCTCTGCAGGTTCCCACATCCTGCGCGTCAGGCAGATGGAAAGGGCGCTCTGCTTTTCTGCTTTGGTTCCACTGGCCGCTCTGTGCAAAGTAATTTGCTTTTCTATTTCTCACCTATAATGTTTGTTCTCAGGCCTAAGGACCACCGCTTGTCACAGAAAAGGGCATCGCAGAGCTGTCAGTGGGGCAGCGAGCTAGGGTTTGCCTTTGCCCCCCCTTTTTATTTATTTGTTTGTTTGTTTGTTTATTTATAACTTTTACAAACACCACCACCACCGCCCGCTGTTCAAAATGTATAATGTTACTAACACAACTACCAGGTATCAATACACTGAATTATTGTATTATCCTGGTTGAGTATGTAAGAAGTAAATAGGAAAAAAAATGTGTTAATCGTGAAATGTCAGAGTTGAGAAAAGTTTTAAGGGTTATCATCAGCTGCAAACCTGTTGTCTTAAAACTTCCAACTACATTCCAGATCTGCCATTTTCTAAATTGTGCTTGAATACTTCTGTCACTAGGGAAGATAAACTAGTATTTATTGATCACCAACTAAATGCCGTGAACTTTGTTATTTTTTTAACTTTCACATTTAATACACCAGAAGAGCTCACATTACTTTTAATAACTTTGTCTTGCTATATAAGCATTACTTGTAAGGTAATTAAAATCAAGTAATAGGGGCTGGGGTTGTGGATCTGTGGTAAAACACTTGCCTAACATGTGTGAGGCACTGGGTTCAATTCTCAGCACCGCATATAAATAAATAAAATACAGGTCCAACAACAATAAAAATAGTTTAAAAATCAAGTAATAAAAATGTTTATATACACATTTAAGAAAATTAATATGTCACAATGAATCTCACTATTATATATAATTATACTGTATATATTAATTATAATGTAATTTTAGGTAAAATTATCATTTACATATTTTAAAATATATAGAACTTAAATACTCAGTTTTATGACAGTTGATAATTTAAATCCTGTAAATCACCACCCAAGCAAGATATGACATTTCTATTACCCAGAATATTTTCTTTTCAATTCTCAATCAAAGGCCATCTTCAAACAATCATCTTTTAAATTTCTGTCTCCATAAATTAATTTTACTTTTCTAGTAAAACAAATGGTTCGTAGTATGAACTCTTTTGTGACTAGCTTCTATGCTTTGCATAATATGTGTGCTACATGCACGTTTCAGCAGTTTCTTTCATCTATTATTGCTGAATACTCTGTTATGTGAATATACTACTCTTTGTTTTATGTAATTTTTTCATACATTATCCTATGGATGGATATTCAGATTTTTTTCCATGTTTTGATTAGTATAAATAAAACTTCTATGAACATTTATGATAAAATCATTTTGTTAAAATTCAAGATAGGGGCTGAGGTTGTGGCTCAGCAGTAGAGCACTTGCCTAGCACATGGGAGGTGCTGGGTTTGAGCCTGAGCACCACATAAAAATAAACAAATAAAATCAAGGTATTGTGTCCAACTACACTTAAAAAAAAAATTCAAGATAGGGCCCCCGTAGGATGGTGCCTGGCTGTAATCTCAGTGACTCAGGATGCTGAAACAGGAGAATTGCTATTCAAAGCCAGCTTGGACATTAGTGAGACCCAGGCTCAAAATTAAAAACATAAAAAAGACTGGGGAGGTAGTTCAGTGGTATAGAATACATCTGGGTTAGCTTCCCAGTACAAAAAAAGAAGAAGAAGAAGAAGAAAAAATTAAGATAGGACTAGAAGGGAAATTTTTCAATGTGATAATGGTTCCCATGAAAAATCTACAGCTAACCTCACACATAATGGGGAAATTTCAATTCTTTTTCTCCTGAGGTAAAGAACCAGTAAAGGATGGTTTAATATTAGCATTTCTGTTCCAACACTGAATGAAAACCTTAGTAAATGTAATACTACAAGAAAAAGAAATAAGAGGCATAAAAATTGAAAAGGAAGAAAGATAGTGGGCATCATTCATAGACCACATACTGTTTCTGGAAGATATCTTTATGGATTCTACACCAAATCTCAAAATCTAACACTTGAACTGTATAATGTGATATAATTTAAAGTCAAAATATTAAAGGAAACTTTATTTCTATATAATAGTGTAAACAACTAAAAATGAAATTTACAAAAATATAATTTAAGACAGTAACAAACAACCTCTCAAAGTTGACTTGTTCTCAAACTCTGGTTGTCCGTTTTTGTCCTGCTTTGACCCTGACTTCTAGACCTTTGTTAACATACAAAACTCCATTTCTACTATTCATGCTAATCAGCTACAACAACAAAACATGCATATCTGTAGTAAATACATTCAAAGGTTTGTAAGCCCAGATGATACTAAGCATGAAAGAGATTCAAAAACACATTAAAGAGTTACAGACATTTCTATTCATTTTGAACCATTTTCAATGAATATTATTGCATTAGCTCTTCAGTTTATGTCATCAGTCAATGAAGAGGAAACTAATTACGACAAAGATTATTAAGTTTACGTTGGGCATATTTTTATAGCTGTTTTTCAGAATCAGAAATGTGTGGGATCAGCATCCACTAATCAGACGAAACATTCTGCCTTTGGTCTTTTCGGATTGACTTATTTGCTTAGCATGATATTCTCCAACTCCATCCACTTAACTGCAAATGCCATAATTTTGTTCTCTTTTAATGCTGAGTAATATTCCATTGTGTATATATACCAGTTTCTTTTAAAATATTTTTAGTTGTAGATGGACACAATATCTTTATTTTATTTACTTATTTTTATGTAGTGCTAAGGATAGAACCCAGTGCCTCATAGGTGTGAGGCAAGCGCTCTGCCACTGAGCCACACAATCTCAGCCCCCCAACAGTTTCTTTATCCATTCATCTATTGATGGACATCTAGGTTGGTTCCACAGTTTAGCTATTGTGAAGTGAGCTGCTATAAACATTGATATGGCTCCATCACTATAGTATGCGATTTTAAGTCCTTGATCCATAATGGGGGGACATGGGAAAAGTGGATAAACTTTGGATTGGGCAAAGTGGGATGAGGGGCAGGAAAGATGGTGAAATTAGATGGATATCATTACCTTAGGTACATATGTGATCACATGAATGGTGCAATTTTACATCATGTACACAGAACTGAAATGTGCTCTGTTTGTGTACAATGAATTGAAATGCATTCTGCTGTCATGTATAACTAAGTAGAACAACAACAAGAATTGTGTGGGTATATAAACGTGATTTCTGTTATTACCAGGTTTTGTTTGTTTGTTTGTGTCTTTTTGTTTGTTTCCTTCCTTTCTTGCTTTCTCTGTTACTCCAAAAAGGAGTTAGTATAGAGGGGAGACATACAAGGCTGGTACATTCCATATTGTAAGTTGGAATAAGAAAGGCACGTGGCAGTCAAAGATTTTTACCTAGATGGGATGTCAAAGACTATGCAAATTAAAATGTGAGATTAATATAATCTTATTTATATATCCAATTCATTGTGTATGTCATGGGAAACAGCAGTAAATCATTTCCTAGATAGTGCTCATGTTCTATAAAAGACCAATCTAGCCATAACGCTTCCACCCCCACCCCCGCCCACAGTTCTTGATTCTTTTGTGGAAAACCTGCATCACTTTCACATCATGATCAAAGACAAGAAAGGAGAAATATTTTATGCTTCATATTTTCCCATATCATCAAATCACTACCCTTTCAATTCTTTATCTCTTGAATTCAATGGAGAGATGACCTTTTGGAGTAACATGAATTCAGGAGCTGTATCAATGGTCATTCACCATTTTCCCCTGATACAGAGAAATAATTTAAATATTCATTCAATGAATGCCATTTAGTAACATTAATGCCAAATAGAAAATTTTCTAATTTGAAATTCTGTAACTAAGTAGTACTTTTATATATCATGCATTCATCCTAGACTATGCCAACTAATATGATATCTCAAAAGAGTTCATTCATTAATGCAATGGTCTTAAATATACTCTAACCTAATATGACAATGGAAATTATAATAAGATTTTAAAAGTCTGGAGACCATATCTTCAATGACTTCTTTGGGTATTAAAAACAATTTTTTTACCAGAAATTATTTTTAACACTAATTTTCTATTGAATCTGCTAATAATCTCTCATAATTCACAATCCTCACAAAAAGAAAATAAACTAATATTTTATTACTTTAGTGTATACTTAAACAGATATCTTTCTAGCCCTTTAATGAGCTATAGCTGTTTGCCCTGAGAAGTTTTACATTAGAAATTTTTCTAATTTGTCTAAACTCTCATCTGTGAATTTTCTGTTTCCTTATGTCAAAGCAATAAATGTTAAAGTACAGTATATTCCACAGTCACCACACCAAGAATCTAAATGAAAACAGATAGTTTGAAAAACCCAAGTTTCTTTTTGTGTGTAATGGTGCTGGAGATTAAACCCAGGGCCTTGTACATGCAAAGTGAGCACTCTACTAACTGAGATATATCCTCAGCCCTGAGAAACCCAAGTTTCTTAACAGAAACACTTGTGAGAGGTACACTTGCAGGGACAAAGATTTACAAGGCCATAAAACTAGACTTTTAACCTTTAGGACTCCATTGAGATAAACCCCAGAGATTACTGCATACTATAATTATAAATATGTTTCTTAAATACTAATGTGCTTGAAATTCCATTAAAATTTATTCCACATATATGATGCTTTAAAGAGCTAGAGAATTTTCTGTAGCACTCCATAATGTGTTCATAAATTTTTACTTACTATATTTTGATATATATAATAATTCCAGGGGCTGGGCCTGGGGCTTAGCGATAGTGCACTTGCCTGGCACATATGAGGCACTGGGTTTAATTCTCAGCACCACATAAAAATAAATAAAGAAAATAAAGGTCTATCAACAACTAAAAAAAAATCCATTTTTTCCCTTGAAAAAAATGGTAGATATGTTTAAAATTAATATTAATTATGTTTAGTAATGATAATGGTACTTAAAATACTATTTATAGTAATAATACAAACAAATAAAAGGTATTAATTTGTATAATGTACATATTTCATATGGTAGTCCAGGACCACAAATGTGAGTTAGATAATTATTGGTCAAAGGCCTATAAATGTATGAATATTTCAATTCTTCAAATAACACTTCAAGTGAAGTAAGTGTTCTGATTTTCTAGTATTAACCTATTACAAATCAAAGGACATTGTTTAAAAAGTTTACAAAATGAACACACAACAATATTAAATGCATAAGATGGTACATTCTATGTTGAAAACATTGTTTCCCTATAAACACATTTAAAAATCAAAAAACTAAACTGGAATAGTTCTTTCTTCAAAACGTAAAATTTAAGGAAAATATTTAAAAGTTATAAATTAATTAAAATAATACATTTAATTTGCATATGACAATTGTATATTAAATATTGTTAATTCTCCTTCAATTTTTTTGTCTAGGTGTTGGTAAATGCATTTTAGAGTTTTTTTACACCTAATACATACCTTTTAATAGATTCAAATGGGCTGTAATATATTTAACCTAATCTAATTATTTGCTTAGTTTAAAACTTTTTTTTACTTTCCCTTGTTTTTACTTAAATAATTGAGTTTTTGTTAGAACTTTTAACAAACATAGTAAGAGCTTGGTCATTTTAAAAAATTAGGTTCACAAAGCAAGTGGCAAAATCAATCAAACTATAACTATAGGAATTATTATAAAGGAGTCTGAATGGCTCCTGCCATTTCCCCCACCCGCTATAGATATGCATGAAAATGTAAAGGACTACATGGAATTCATTTAAAGCTTTCTAATTATTTCTCTATGTTTGGCTGACAGAGTACTAAAGCTGAGGCTCAGCAAGCTCAAGAAATCTGGTCTCCCAGCATCCACAGAAGAGTTTTGCTGCAGTTTCAAAGTCAATGTCATTAAAATAAATCCTTGATAAAGAGTAAGCTACCAGGCAATCAACACAGAACAACTTCCCAAGGAAAATAATATTCTAGAACCTCTCAGAATTAAAATTTTAGAGAACTGAAAATGAGGAAGTAAAAAATAGTTTTCTGCCTCCTTCAAGCCCTAAATACTGGCCAGGTTTATTTCACTAAATCATCTGAGCTCATCTACTTTTTCTCAGTTTGAGTGCACAATCCTATTAAGGTCTCTTTCTGTCCTATGAATTGACTAAAATCTTCACTTGTATTCAAAATTTGGAGGATCTGGTATAAACTATTTCCATTTTTTTTATTGGTTGTTCAAAACCTTACAAAGCTCTTGACATATCATATTTCAAACATTAGTTTCAAGTGAGTTATGAACTCCCATTTTTACCCCAAATACAAATTGCAGAATCACATCGGTTACACATTCACCTTTTTACATAATGCCATACTAGTAACTGTTGTATTCTGCTACCTTTCCTATCCTCTACTATCCCCCTCCCCCACCCCATCTTCTCTTTCTATCCCATCTACTGTAATTCCTTTCTCTCCTTGTTTTTCCTTCCAATTCCCCTCACAACCTCTTTTATGTAGTTTTTATAACAGTGAGGGTCTCTTTCCATTTCCATGCAATTCCCCTTTTCTCTCTCTTTCCCTCCCATCTCGTGTCTCCGTTTAATATCAATCTTTTCTTCCTGCTCTTCCTCCTTGCTCTATTCTTAGTTGCTCTCATTATATCAAAGAAGACATTTGGTATTTGTTTTTTAGGGATTGGCTGGCTTCACTAAGCATAATCTGCTCTAGTGCCATCCATTTCCCTGCAAATTCCATAATTTTGTCATTTTTTAGTGCTGCGTAATACTCCATGGTGTATAACTGCCACATTTTTTAATCCATTCATCCATTGAAGGGCATCTGGGTTGGTTCCACAGTCTAGCTATTGTGAATTGTGCTGCTGTGAACATCGATGTGGCAGTATCCCTGTAGTACGCTCTCTTAAGGTCTTCAGGGAATAGACCAAGAAGGGCAATAACTGGGTCAAATGGTGGTTCCATTCCCAGCTTTCCCAGGAATCTCCATACTGCTTTCCAAATTGGCTGAACCAATTTGCAGTCCCACCAGCAATGTACAAGAGTACCCTTTTCCCCACATCCTCTCCAGCACTTGTTATTGTTTGACTTCATAATGGCTGCCAATCTTACTGGAGTGAGATGGTATCTTAGGGTAGTTTTGATTTGCATTTCTCTGACTGCTAGAGATGGTGAGCATTTTTTCATGTATTTGTTGATTGATTGTATGTCCTCCTCTGAGAAGTGTCTGTTCAGGTCCTTGGCCCATTTGTTGATTGGGTTATTTGTTGTCTTATTGTCTAATTTTTTGAGTTCTTTGTATACTCTGGATATTAAGGCTATCTGAAGTGTGAGGAGTAAAAATTTGTTCCCATGATGTAGGCTCCCTATTTACTTCTCTTATTGTTTCTCTTGCTGTGAAAAAACTTTTTAGTTTAAGTAAGTCCCATTTGTTGATTCTTGCTGTTAACTCTTGTGCTATGGGTGTCCTGTTAAGGAATTTGGAGCCTGATCCCACAATATGTAGATCGTAGCCAACTTTTTCTTCTATAATAAGCAGAGTCTCTGATTTGATATCAAGGTCCTTGATCCATTTTGAGCTCACTTTTGTGCTCACAGCTCTTCTTTATCTACCTTACGTACTTCAGTTGCATGTAAGAGGTTCCTCATATACTAAGATGCATTCCTTGAACTTATAGTTCTCTTTAGCTAGAATTTCCCTTTTGCATGACCAAATACTACCATTTCTTTCAGGATCTGCTAAAAGTCTTCTCCAGTATCTTGGAGAGAATTTATAGCTTCACTCTTGTAAATTTTCTTGGGACATTTATCTACTTCTTCTGCCACTAAACATTTTTTTTCTTGTATACAAAATTTAAGATTGTTTTCTCTCTTGCAGGAGGAAAACAAGGAGAATATATATATATATATTCATGTAACCAGTAAGATCTGAATAAATGATGAATGAAAGAATGAAAAGTAAATGGATGTATTAAAAAGTTATTTTCTTCAAGTGACAAGAATTTTTGGCTAGAAGATTAGCAGTGGAATAGAAATTAGCCAAATAAGGATGAACTGAGTATTTGTACAAAAAAAGATAAAGATTAAAGTGCCAGGCTGAGGTTGTAGCTCAGTGATAGAACACTTGCCTCACACATATGGGTTCTATCCTCAGCACCACATTAAATAAATAAATAAATAAATAAATAAATAAATAAATAAATAAATAAAGATATTGTGTCCACCTACAACTAAAATATAATAATAAAAAAGATTGAAGTGTCAATCATATAGGCAGAAAAGTTTCTACTGAGAAGTTTACAATTTCATTAAATAGACATTAAATGTGCATGTAAGTCATGTCCAAAGTACTGTAATTAAATGTAAAAGAAAGAAATTAATTTATTTTATATGGAAAAGAAAAGTGTTTTCATGTTTTGGGTCAAACATGATGAGACCTTCCTAGAAGTACTGAAAGATGTATACTTAGCTTAGAAAAACAAAGAACACAAAATCAGATATTTTTATGTTTCATGGATTTTCTTTTTTCCTTTTTAGAAAAAGAGGGAATATTACATTATTACACAGGCCTCCCTGACCTCTTAAAGACTGAGTTGGGATGGGTGTCATAGGCATCACCTCCCTGGTCTTCAGCAAAGCCCACAGGATGGTATCTCTATTTTGCATGAATTAGGTAAGACCTGTCCCCTTCAGTTTTCTACCTCTGTCCTTGATCTTCCTTGCCAAAATGTGGGTATATAGAAATATTTATATATATCGAACCATATGACAATTTAGCATCTGTAATAGATTGCATTCAATTAGAGCCCTTTTTATGGACATCTCACTAATTTTTACTAAAAGATTACTAATGTTCATGTAAAACATGAAAAAAAATCAGTGAAACTGATAGTGTGAACTTGGAGGTCTAGATGCTCAGATCTGTGGCCTCATGCAGTGGGAGAAACGGTAGGGCTCTCCTGTCCTGGACTCAGTTCTGTCCAACCCTCTCTTCCACTCCAGATGATCAGTGATGCCTGTTCAGCAAGTGCCCATGCCTCCTGGGCATGCAAGTCTTGGCACATGGCCTGTAGGGTCCCGCTCCACATCCAGTCCCAGCTCACACATACTGTTGTGCAGCCTTCGCAGGGATTGTTTTGTGGTGGTGGAAGGCTTGTTGAATACTCAGGATATACAACAGCCTTTTAATTTGGGAGCCTTGTTGTCATTCAGATGTGTACCTCTGCAGGTGTACAGAGGATCAGATTCTACTGTCTGTGGGTTGTACTTGCCAGACAGGTCTTAAATTGTATGATTTTTTGAAGAACTTCATATACTTTCTTGGAGACAGGTTAGCCATTTCTTTAATATCCATTTAAAATCTATTCATTTTATGTTAATAGGAGTGTTAACTTGTCACCACACAGGACTTGACTTAAAACAAAATTTAAAACTTTTTGTGGCTTGTATGTGTAGGCTGGGCATGGTGGTGCATACCTGTAATCCCAGCTGCTCAGATGGCTGAGGCAAGAGGATGGCAAGTTCAAAGCCAGTCTCAGCAAAGGCAAGTGCTAAGCAACTCAGTGAGACCTTGTCTCTAAATGAAATACAAAATAGGGCTGAGGATGTGGCTCAGTAGTCAAATGCCCCTGAGTTCCATCCCCAGTAACCCCCTCCCCCAGAAAAACATAAAGCTTCATAATGATTTTTTTTTTATTATTGAACACATTAACCAGCTGTGAAACACAGACCTTTAGCAATTCCAGGCCAAGAATTTCAGGATAGACTGTAAAGTCAAGTATTTTGAAAAGCAGTGTTTGGTTATGAAAAAACACTCAAGTTGCTTGTGAAGTTAAGCTAATTATAAATGTTCTTGAAAAAAAAAAAAAGAGATCCCTGGCCCATAGTTAGTAAGTAAAGCAGTCAGGGTGGAGTCTGGGACACTCTCATTCCCAGTTCAAAGTGATGTCGTTTAACATGGGGCCTTCTGTCACATTCTCCTTCTCAGATAGATGCTTCCCCTTCATCCTGAGGTTGTTTTCAATCAGGAGGAAAGGACTGTTGGACTGCTATGACTTTTCATCCTGTGTATCTTCTGTGTACCCACTCAGGTAGTCCTGATATTGCCATACCCTAAATCTGACATGGAAAACAGAAGAGCTGGTCAAAAGTTCACTTGGTGAGTGGAACATCCTGAGATCCAGGAACCTTGGAGCAGCAGCTCAGTGTAATAAGAGTCTCTGGCAACTTTACATGGGCTGTTTGAGGTCAAGCCACTCTCCCATCCTATGCCCCTCAGCCAGTAGCTAGCTCATGGAGGTCCTGCCCCTGGTGGCTGTCAGAGTCTTCCTGGGTGAGAAAGTCCTTCAGATACTGGTTGAGTATAAATGACACATCTCTCCACTGTTGTAATTTCCTCCTTAACTCTGGGACAGCTCATAGGTTTCATCTTGAATGAGCATACTGGATTCTCTGAAGTGGAATAGAGAAAAATTTAAGACTGCAGAGTTGCACAATAGATTATCTGGGCTTTGAGAAAGATTTTGGTGAGAACATGCCCAAGGATCTTTCAAAGGAGAAAATGGCGGGAGGAGGTAAACAAAGGCCTCCCCTCTATGAGAAAGTGTTGAGTAAGATTCCTAGACATCTCCCTAGATATTCTCTAATCATGAATCAGGTGTCTTCCCGAATCTCCTTCATAAAGATGCCCCTTCAGTTCTCATTTGGCCAAGGATATTTCCATGTGGAAATCCACATAGTGCATTGTGCCTGGATGGAATATTAGCCACACACATAAATGTGATTCACACAGCTCGAGTTAACAGGAACAATGAAAGGAAAAAGAGATCTACAGATCAAGAATTCAGCAATCTTCTGAGTGAAAGGTCACTGAATCTTTCTCAGTGAGAAGATAATGGGGACCTAGAGTAAACGAGGCAGCACTTACAGAACATTATGGCTACATCAAAGGTCACACAACTAACTTACTCACATAAAAACTTGCCTAATGTTATATTTTGTGATTATTTTAGCTAAATGCATTTTTAAAGTGGAAATGAGCTTTCATAACATTTTTAGATCATCATGTACAGTATAATTTGTTGTCTAATATGTTTATAAATATTTGTGAGATGTGCCTGCCATAGGACTTCATGTTCTTCTTGCTCAAATGAGCTCTTAGCTCCCCCAGCTGAGCTGCCCCACTTGACTCACACAACTTCCCACCTGCCTTCACTGTGCACAGCCCCCTTACCTAAGCTTCTCAGTTAATATCAGCCTGTCTGCCAGCTCCCCATCCTTACAAAATTTCTTCCCAAGCACAGAATTAATGATATCATTACCCTCTTCACATTCTGATAAAGAGACAGATGTGCCTTCCTCAGTGGTCAGCTGGACATGCTGTTGTGGACCTTGCCTTCAGAAGAGTAGACAGGCCTACACCAAGAATAACAGAAACTTCAGTCCTAGGCTCTATGCAGGGACCTCCACCTCTTGAAATCTCCCCAAATACATAACATTTGATTATCCTCAATTTATAGATGATGAAAGAGAAGTTCAAAGATGTAGGAAATATCATGGAAGAGCATGAAATGAATTTGGCAGTCAGAATCACTTCTATCTCCAAATCTTAGGCCACTTTAATTACTGTAGCTACAGCTGTTTAAGTGAGATACTAAGCTGGACATGAAGAACTGATTCCTTGTACACTCAGGAAGGCCCCCAAGGACCACAGGGCTGAAGGTTTCCTTGTGCTCATAATTTCAAGAAAAAGCAAACCTCTCCAAGATAAAAATTGCATCTGGATGCTCTTGGGTGAAGTATAATCTTATAAGTACCTTGAAAGAACTATGTCCAACATTAATAAAATTTGTGTTAAATCAGAAGCACTAGAACAAGGCACTATTGGTGTTTACTCTATGCCAGTTACTGATGTAAGTAAGATCTTTTAAGAGAATTAACACATAAGTACACTGCAACTCAAAGATGTAGGTATCATTATATACCATATGGGCAGAGTAGGAAATTGAGGAGCAGCAAACACAAAACCCTTTATTAGCACCCAGGAGATTGGCCTATGCCCATATGCTATTCATAGTTAACCAAACAGATTATTTGGGATACTTTTCTTTTTCAATTTCAAATTTCTTCTCTATATTTATAATATGATTCTGAGGAAATACATTAATTGTGGAGAGTCGTGACCTGGATCATGGTCTTTGACTGCCTCGGAGCTGTAGCTGCACTTTGCCCTGGGAACTTTCTGTGCAAAGGTTGAGGACAAGATTGCCCAGAAGTTATGATAAAACCCAGCTTAGGAAGTTCTGTGCAAAGGCATGAAACTACATCAGTTTTGAACTTGAGCTCAGACACCAGCTGCAGGGGATAGAGCATTCTGAGCATAACAAGATAATAAAAATTTTTTGTGAGTGCTGCAAACTTTAAGCCTTCTTGCTTTGCAGAAACTTCCCTACAAATAGCCTTTTGATATAAAAATGAGCTGTCCTAGCTCTGGGTCAGTGTTCCTACATCAGAGGTTGGTGTCCCATCTGGTCCCAGCTGTCTCTATAAATGTTTGTGTGTTTTCTTAATCCCCCATCACCCCTCACTCATATTTAAGATTTGGCCATGTGGGTGGAGGCGATTAATAAAATATAGTCTGCCTTATTCCAAACCTCATTTCTTGAATTCTTTCGAATGCTTCTATACTTACTTTTTTGGGTATTCCTTCCCTATTAAAAATTATACCACTAATTTCTGGAAAAAAAAGTTGGAGAAGGAGGCAAATTTGAGCTCAGAAGTGGTAAGGTTCTTTCTAACCATAGTAATTAGCACAGGTCCTTATTTCCATGATTCCTTTAGTCCTACCAGCCCACTGTACTGAACAGGCAAATGGGCTTCTATTGCTGGGCTGACAGTGGGAGGGAAGGCCCTGCCCTTTTGTTTCCCTGGGGATGATGGTCTCCTCCACCTACCCTCATTCTCATCTTGACCTTATGTACCATAGTTCAGAACATACAGCAGCTTCTGGACCTGCTGGCCATCCTCCATCCCTGAAAGTTCCCCAGCTCAAGAACAGACATAGAGGGTGCTAAATATTTTTTAATGTCCCAGAAACACCTGCATCTGCACTACAGGGAGAAGGTACTTCTGCATTCATAAGAAGAGCCTGCATCCCAGGAAGCAGGGATTTCCCCTCACCAATAGCATTCCTGATCTTCATGGTGTCACTTCTGGATACCACAGTTTCTGTTAACAGCAGACTGCTCTTCAGCTTCTTTAAAAAAGGTACTGTGCACTATCACATTGGTTCCCACCATAACCAGATAATGCTGTCCAGTTACTACTCAACAGAAGTTTGAACTGAATGGATGATCATTAGTTGCAGTCCATTAGACAAACATATTGTTATATGTCTTTAGAATCTGAAATGGTTTAGAGATGACCCTGCTAAACATGGAGTAAGCTATTCTTGAAGATGAAAAGGCATTTCCATACCTCCAGCAGAAATCGGTAGCTGGGAATTAACCCTACTATTCCCACCCTATACCTCACTTAAACTAGAAGTTGCTGTGCTGTTGTTGCCTCATTATACCATTGTCAGTAAATTAAAGGCAAAATATCAACCTGTACTTCTAAAAAAATGTGCTAATGATGGGGTTTATTTTGAAGAAAGAAAGGAGATTTAATTCAAAATCTTGTTTCTCAAGAGAGGAAACAGATGATCGATCATACCTCACGTTGGTGACTGAAAAACTATCTGCAACATACGGTATTTCTACAGTTGGTTGGCCAGGAAGTAGGCTGTAAAATTAGACATAAGGAAATTTCTCTTTGAGGTCTTAGAACTACTGTTTTCTCTCTTCCAGTTGAGAGTGAAATTCCTGGTTGTTTTCTAGGAGGTTCATTCTGCCCCTGGATCAGGTGAAGAACTGACAGACACAACCATGATGATATTTGTGGCAGAGGAGATGCAGACAGGGACTGCAAAGAAGAAGCCCAAACATGTAACAGGTTAAAAACAAATTAAATCAAGTAGCGTGCTGTAATGATTAACTTACTGATGAGAAAAGGTTAATCAACACCCGAAACACTTGAGAGTCCTCAACTCCCCAAAACAAGGATCCAGATGCCAGACATCAGACCTGAAAAGCCTCTGCATGTAGTTTAGACTCAGATAGTGAAGAGGTAGGGCCGAGTGTTCTTGGTAGCAAGAAGTTTAACAGAATTAGAAGGTGGGAGATGTCATGGAATGTGCAGAGCTCTTGCTTTCCAATTGCCTCATCCAGCCTGATCCACAGGACACTTGCTGTCTTCAGAATGTCTCCACAGATATGGACCTCTCATTCATCTGCAAGGATAAATACTTCACAGTTGTATACCTCATGCCAATACCACCACCTTCCCTTTTATACCACCCTCCCGAACTAATCTTATTTTACCTTTCTTCTACATGGGGATGCTGAGAATCCTCAAAGCACAAATGGTTTCCCAATAAGTTATGTATTCTTCGGGACTACCCAGAAGTGTCCTTATCCTTTCCTTAAGATTAAAAGTCAATCTTAAGGCTTTTCCTCAAGTGAAAAATGCAAAACTGTCAATGTAAAACTGGCATGATGTTTCTCCTCTGAATATCCACCTACCATCTTTAAATCCATTAAAAATATAATACAAAGAGCACTGTGTAACACTAAGGAAAAAACTGAGTGTTTGAAGTTGTTTTCTGCCTATATCAGTATTATTTTTGTTAAAATCAATTTTATGTTGGCCTCTTTTCTCTAACTGGGACATATATTGGAGTTTCATTAAGTCTACATCAAGTTTGACATTACTACTTCTTAACCTCCTCCTCTGTGTCTGGTTGCTTGGCTTTTGTTTCTTAATGTCACTTAAACATTAAACTTCATACTTGTTAATTATGGATTTTATTCTATCCCTAAGAGAGCTCTGAGTAGGTCAATGTGATTAAAACTTTACGTACGTAACTTTGAATACACGCAAACACCACTCATGATGCTATTGTTGTTTTTGATCAGATTTGTCACATATTGAAAAACAGAGGGTCTATCAGAAATTTTTGTGGACATTGATCAAAAAATCTGTGTGGTTTTTCTCACCCCTTATAATCTTCAAATTACTCTGTGTAAGGATTTCCTGCTGAGAATTATTGAAAGCTTGAAAGAAAGTCCTGATTTCAAGAAGAACATTTGCTATTGGACCAGAAAAATATAGGATAAATTTGGCAGAGAATGGTTATAGAGAAGAGGTTACAAATTTAGTGTCCATTGAGTCAAAAGGTTCTCCTTCGTCCTATGTCTCCTACCCTGGGATGCCTTTCCTTTCCTGGCCCTAGAGCCCCAACCATTCTTCTAACTTGTTTAAGTGCATGGGGGGCCACAGGTTTCTGTGAGGTCAGCTGAAGTCTCTGCTATTTAGTAGAGTGACACCAATTGGGTCGCTTGGGAATGTATTTGTTCCAGAAGTCATTAGGAGCTGCTAAGTGCAGTAAATATTTTTTTCATTAGGGGATAATTAAACCCCACTAATACATGGAATTCCTCTGACTTCCCTTTTTGAGTAGGATTAGACATGGTTGGATTGATACCGTACAAACAGGTATTCAGACTTTTCCAGACCACTCCTGTGTGGCTTCTCTTGATTCTGCTACTATCTAAATATAAACTGTGAATGGGAAATGTGGAGGGGACTCATGCTAATTATTTGTGAACTCTTAATTGTGAGACACTCATGGAAGAGGTTTTCCAGATTCCTGTTGTCCTAAATCCTCATGTGATAAGAGTGCAGTGGACTCTCCTATTCATTGCAGTCTCCTATCACCAGGTTGCATATTGTTGTCTACTATTGATATTCTCACCTACTGAGAACCCTGGATGAATTTGCAGCTGAGATTTTAAGCTGTTTTCAGTGAGGACTGGTATATCCTTCCTCTACATCTCCCAGTGTAAGCAGCATAATGCTGATCTCATATTCCTTCAACTTTGGCAGTACGTTTAGTATTTTATAACCCAAATTTGCTGATATGGGATCACTCCAGTTATGGAGTGGTTTTGGATCAACCAGTCTAATCCCAGGCCTGCAGGAATAGCCCTAGACATTCAGCAATTAAGTTGGAGGTACTACTTCACTTGGCCTCCCCAGAAGAAATCCTCAGAGGATTCTGACAGGAGAAAAATCCATGCCTCTTTGTCCTCTCAGAGTGTGGTAGCCGTTCCTATGATGGACTGTAGGTGTGCTAATGGTGGGCAAGCATGGCAGGAAGGAGAAGAAAAGTGGGCAGGAGCCAAAGAGAGGAAGAGCAAGAGCTGAAGAAGAACAGATGTAAAAAGAGTTAGAGCAAGCTGGGAAAAATGGGTGAGGAGGAAGTCAGAAAGATGGCAGAAGCAGGAATTGAAAATGGGCAAGAGGAGGAAGAGGAATTCCAGTTAGTAGAAATCTTTTTTACAAAAGCCATCAGTGTGGACCTGGGATCCTCCGGAGGTGGTGCTTATCTAGCTGGCCAAGTCTGTGCCATTAGCCCCTAGCTTGGTCATTATGGGAGACCAGAAGCCGAAAAGGACAGAGGTAGCAGCCCATGGGGTCCCCTTTGCCCCTGGAAAAGGCCTCTTAACAGG
Organism: Urocitellus parryii; assembly: GCF_045843805.1. Classification (NCBI taxonomy): domain Eukaryota; kingdom Metazoa; phylum Chordata; class Mammalia; order Rodentia; family Sciuridae; genus Urocitellus; species Urocitellus parryii. Next base: position 100,836,065 of record NC_135541.1, read on the forward strand.
TCTTGGCCATGGTGCTGCAAGATGTTATGGCTGCCCACATGGTCCCCCTGGTCCCCTGAGTCCTCCATTCCACAGCAACATAGAAACCTTCAAGATTCTGACTGCAGCCAGTCACATGCCCCCCCACCCCAACAGGTCAAGTGGCTTTCACAGGCCAGGCCTCCTTACCCACTACATTTGTGCAGAGAACACTTGATTCCCATCCATTGGCCTTCTTCCACCCTGAGGCGGCAATGAAGGACAACCCCTGTCCCAGAGAACAGCCCTTTCCCAAAGGTGAGCCAGCCCCCCAACCTACCCTGGTGGTGATGCTGGAAGAGATTGCTGGTCCCAGACTCCCAACTGAGGATTTTACAGATGAAAGCTGCACATTTGCTGTCCCATCACAAAGAGTTGAGCCTACCATGATGGTTCACCGGCCAATGCCTACATCTAAGGACCTATAACCTCCATTCCAGCCATCCACCTTTCCTGAAAACTTTCCAGAGAGCCCACCACCAGTCCCAGATTCTGCTCTGGAGCCCCCACCCACCCCATCACCATCCAGTCTTTTATACCCCAGTGTCAGTCCCTGGAGTTTGGCCCCCCTCTTCTGTTCTGTCTGCTTCAAGCTGGAGAGTTTTGCTGACATATTCCACAAGTCCAACAAGACCCTGTGGGCCATGCCCCCATCATCTCCCATGAAGCTGGAGTTGAAGATTGCTATCTCACAGACTGAGCAGTCCTGGGCTGAGGGCACTGCATCTGTTAGTCCCCGGCCTCCCATCCGCCAGTGGCCAGCTTAGGACCATAATATCCCTCTTCCTAAGCTTTCTCTAGGCCAAGGCCTCTTCTGCCCTGATCTGGGGCCCCCTGGTCCAGGTACCTGCATTTGGCCCACAGTTCTACCCCAAACAACCTGGTCCAGGCCCCAGTGGCATACTGTGGGTTGTGGGGAGATGGCCCAAGCCCCACCACCCCCTGGGCCCTATCTCTGGAAAGAAATCTTCCCTCTTGGAGGAGTGGTATCCTCCCCTTCTCTTGCTACATCTTGCTCATCCACTGAATATACTTATTACTTCTCTGAATGAGTAGAACCCTGATTGGGCTCAACCAAGGGGAAGGAACCAAGACCCTCAAAAAACAGGTGCTTTCAGATCCTGAGACCAAGACTATGGGAAAGGTATCTCAATTCAGAATATGCAAGACACCAGTCTGTCTTCAACTCAACCCCATACCAATGGGGCTGCCTCAATCCATCAGGTTAAATGAGAAGGAGTTCAGCTTGGAAGAAATGTATAACAACAAGAATTATCCCACAACCAGGAGGACCTTTAAGACCATCTTTGAGGAAACTGGGAGCACAATAGGACTCTCATATTCACCAGCTCAAGGAAGCTCCAGAAGGCTATAGAAATTCAGGACAGCAGCCTTCCCAGATCCTGGTGGCCATCCTGTGGTGTCCAGGCAACACCTAGCAGGACCCTTACTCCCAACCTGCTACCAGCCCGGATGTGAGATCCCTACTGTAGAAGAGGCTGGAGGAGCTAGATGTCTTGTTCTTTGAGGAGGAAGATATAGGGGAGAACAGCTCCATAAACCCTAGAAATTCTCTTTGTCAGTCCATCCATCTGGAGTAAGGAGAAACCTCTCTGAGGCAGTTATATTTTTTCTCTATATTTCTAGAAAAGTTTTCAATATGTTTCTGATTAAAAAAAAGAGTCATCAGTGCTCCATGAACAATGGGCAGAGGCCAACTGCAAAGAAAAAGAAAGGAACCCTTGGGAGGGCAAGATTTTGCATTGGACAGAAAATGCTAGTAATTCCAATGCAATAGAGGGATTTTAGGAAGGCCTAAAACACACTTTATTCTTGCTAACTCCAGAATGGATGCCTTAGTTTTATTCTCAGAGATACGAACCTAGAGAAAAATCCAGAGAGAACACAAATGAGAGTGGTGGTTGCCGCAGTCTGGCTGGGCACAAATCACGAGCCACTAAAGCAGGAACAAATTTTATTTTTTCTACTGCAAGAAAAAACCTCACACACGCTCCTGGGGAATCCTCCCGAAAAAACCACGAGGCTCCTCCAGGAACCCCCAGCCGGAAATATCTCCCCGGGAAAACCCTCCTCCTGCCCTTCGCCAACCAATGGGAACTCCCGGGGAATCCCCGTGAGAACTAAAAATAGCGCGAGAACTCAAAATTAGCGCTAGAACTCAAAAGTAGCGGCAGAGGCGGATATTAACGCCTTGCCTGTCAATCAATACTGTTGGCAAAATGCCAGGGGCCATACAGACTCGGCTGTGGCTCTCAGCATCTCCCCCCTTCTGTTTAATTAAACAACAAGTAATGTGGCTTAGGGACCGTGCCTGTTAGGTAGTCCAATTCAACATATGGTCCTTACCCGTCATCGGATGAACTGACCTCTAGGCGTCAGCCTCCTGTCTTAGGTTGGTACCACTGCAATCGGATCATACCCGTCACTGACTACCGGTCCAGCATACAGCCATACTTGTGGATAGGCCTTTGCACCAGTGGGGGGGTGAGGTTCTTTGCCTCACCTCTGTTGGCCCCCAAACTTGTCCTTGGTGCCAATGGGGGGGTGAGGTTCTTTGCCTCACCTCTGTTGGCCCCCAAATTTTAGACCATCACTAGTAGAAGGGAGGAGGATGAAAAATGCCATGACACCAAGCCAATTGAGGGCTCCTTTGAAAAATTGTACCACCGGTGACACCATCAGCAAAGATGCCAGCATCACCACAATTCGCTGCACCAACAGATAGTTCACAATGCATACAAGTGATACATAGTCCAGGCAAGTTCTGCAAGCAGTTCAAAGTAGAGGAATCTGTCAATATGTCCATTTCTTCCCAAAGTAAATCTACTCCTTGATTGAGCATTACTTGTTGAGTTATTATTCACTGATGCATCAGTTTATACAGTTTGTTGATAGCTACCGAAGAAGCTGTAGTTTGGTTTTATCTTTGTCTTCACCGGCACTGGGATGAAGATAGGAATTCTGGCAATGATGCTAGGAAAAAAATTATGTAACATTCCAACAGGCATTAAGAAAACAATTTTTTGAACAATTTACATTATCCTGAACAGAATTATTAAATATAATGAGAAGGAAAGGTGAAAGCAAACAAACAGATCTGTTAACCTCCTTATTTGTTCACATATTAAAACAATTTTCAACAGCTGTTTACCCAATCTAAATTAAACCATTAAAATCACGTGAATAAAAAAAAATTCGGATCCATTTATTCATGAGCGCTCCTCATATAAGATATATGGACATACACACATACAGACATACAACACAAAACAGAAGTGTGCGCACATAACATACAACATATAAGACAATAATAAAGGCCTTGTAGCTTTACCTAGGTGAAATCTCCATTGCAATGTTTAGAAACTCCACAGTCAAAAAATAAAACACAGTCAAAAAACAAAACTGATCAGAAAAACATTAACCTAGGTTTGTATGAGCTCAAAAAATAAAATAGAACTTTATGATGTGGGAAAAATGCAATAATAAAATAGATATTGAAAAAAGGCACCGTGGTTAATCACTGTCGCAGATGTAAGAATAGCCAAGCTGGAGCTCTGGATATCAGCTGTTATGGATTTCAGTCAAATCATCTTCTTTTTCTGTAGAAATTGTTTTGGTTAACCTCTCTGGAATCCAAATCGGCTGCTGTTCTCCCTGTGGGAACACACAAACGGAACCCCGACTCCAGACAATAACTGGGTCGGGACCTTTCCATTGTCCTGTTAGAATATCTTTCCAAAGTACCTTAGGCTTATGTACATTTTTCGGATACATATGTCTTTCCGCAGCACTAAGTCCTGATGAATCCAAATTTAGAAAGTTTAGAGTAAAAAGGGTTATTTTAAGTTTATCTTTGGGGGATATATACCCCTTTCCAATTCCCTCTTTTTGCTTTAATAAGTACGTTTTAATAGTTTGATGAGCTCTTTCAACTATGCCTTGTCCCTGTGGATTGTATGGGATTCCTGTTATATGAGTAATACCAAAAGATGAGCAAAATTGTTTAAAAGAGTTAGAAGTGTAACCAGGACCATTATCAGTTTTTAACTGTTTAGGAACACCCACAGTGGCAAAATTTTGTAAGCAATGAGCTATAACATCTTTAGTTTTTTCTCCGGCATGAAGGGAGCCCATCAAAAATCCGGAAGAAGTATCAACTGTAACATGTAAATATTTTAATTTTCCAAATTCTGGCAAGTGTGTGACGTCCATCTGCCAAATATGGTTAGGTATCAGTCCTCTAGGATTGACTCCAAGATTAACTTGTGGTAAAAAGGTCACACAATTTTGGCATTGTTTTATTATATGCCTGGCTTGTTCCTTAGTTATTTTAAAACGTTTTTGTAAAGTATTAGCATTAACGTGAAACCTTTTATGAAAATTTGTAGCTTCTTCTACAGTAGAAAAAATATGTATATCATGTGTAGTTTTATCTGCTAAATCATTGCCCAAACTAAGGGCTCCAGGCAATCCTGTATGTGCCCTGATATGTCCTATAAAGAATGGATCTTTTCTATCCCAGATTAGACTTTGTATAGTGGAAAACAAAGAGAAAACAGTAGAGGAAGGGGAAATCCTACCAGCATCTTCAAGGGATATTATAGCATTAACTATATACTGACTATCAGAAAATAAATTAAATACAGAATCTTTAAACATCACAAAAGCTTGTAAAACTGCATTGAGCTCTACCTTTTGAGCTGATTGTTTGGGAACTAAAAATGTAAAAGTTTGATCAGGGGTAACTACTGCTGCTGTACCATTATAAGACCCATCAGTGAATATATTTGGAGCATTCACGATAGGTGTTTTTCTTGTCATTTTAGGAAAAACTACAGGATGCTTAGACCAAAAAGACAACAAAGGATTAAATGGTAAATGATTATCAAATGAAACATTTGATTTACACATGATTATTGCCCATGTATTTAACTCATTAGCTAACTCATCAATTTGCTCCATAGTATATGGAGTAATAATTTTATTGGGAGAAATTCCAAACACTCCCTTTGCTGCTTTTATTCCTTTCAGTATTAATTGTCCTACAGCCTCAGGATACCTAGTAAGAATAGTGTTAGGAGAGTAAGATAAATGTATCCACAATAATGGACCTTCTTGCCAAAATACTCCTGTAGGAATATTTTTTGTTGGTATTACAATGAATAATAAAGGCAAACTTATATCAATTCTGTCCAAATGCATATTTTCCATATATGTTTCAATAATTTTTAATGCCTTTCTTGCTTCAGGAGTTAATATGCGGGGTGAATTTGAATCTGATGGACCTTTTAGGATATCAAATAAAGGTCCCAACTCTCCTGTTGGTATGCCTAGATAAGGCCTTATCCAATTTATATCTCCCAACAACTTTTGAAAGTCATTAAGCGATTTGAGTTGATCTACTCGTATTTGAATTTTAGGTGGACGGACCATGGTTGAGGATAATAGAACTCCTAAATAATTAATTGGAAAATTTAATTGTACTTTATCTATTGCTATCTCTAGATTATAATTTTTTAACAAATTTGTAAGTGTGGCATAACATTCCAACAATGTGTTTTTATCTTTGTGTGCTAACAATACATCATCCATATAGTGAAATATTTGTAGTTCAGGATTTTGATTTCTAAGTGGCTGGATTGCTTTATTAACATAAATTTGACACATAGTTGGGCTGTTAGCCATCCCTTGAGGGAGCACTTTCCATTCATATCTCTGATCAGGACCTTCATGATTCAGTGCAGGGATAGTAAATGCAAAATGTGGACTATCCTCAGGATGAATTGGAATTGAAAAGAAACAATCTTTAATATCTATAGCTAAAACATACCAGGTTTTTGGTAAAGCAGACAATTGAGGAATCCCTGATTGAGCAGGTCCCATAATAACCATCTCATTATTAATGGCTCTTAAATCTTGTAATAATCTCCATTTACCAGATTTCTTTTTAATGACAAAAATGGGAGTATTATAGGGAGATACAGAAGGTTGTATATGTCCCTCCGCTAATTGTTGTTTGACCAGGTCATGGGCTGCTTGTATCTTTTCTTTAGTCAGGGGCCACTGAGAAACCCATACTGGTCTATCTGATTTCCAAGTGATTTTTATTGCCTCAGTGACCCCTTCTGAAAACCCAGTCCATGTCTATTTATTCTTTGATCTATTTGTATTGGTGCTGCTATACCTTGTTCTTGTTTTTCTAATCTTTTTCCTTTCCTAAAACCTTGTCTAGCCATAATAGTGGGTGCATTTTGATTGATATTATTTGTTAATGTCAAACCTAATTGATCTAAGACATCTCGTCCCCATAAATTTACGGGAAGATGATCCAATACATATGGCTGTATAGTTCCTTCACATCCTTCAGGATCCTTCCAATCTAAGACCATTGCACTTCTATGGGGATTAGTTGCCACTCCTAGGCCTCGAAGCGTTTGAGTGGCTTGTTGTAATGGCCAATGTTTTGGCCATTCTTGACGAGATATGATGCTAAGGTCTGCACCTGTATCCAGTAGCCCATTAAATTCATGTCCTTGAATATTTAGTTTTAGCATTGGGCGGGAATCTAAATTCAAAGACAGCATAGCCCAATCTACACCTGTGGAGCCTAAACCCCTGGAACCTCTTTCCATAGTAGTACTGGAAAATTTATCATGTAGGCTGGATATTATTAATAACTGTGCTATTCTATCTCCTGGTGAAATTACTGATATACCCTTTGGAGAACTAGCTATAATTTTTATTTCACCTTCATAATCGGGATCAATTACCCCGGGACTTATCATAAGTCCTTTTAGCGTAGAAGAACTACGTCCTAACAATAAGCCTACTGTTCCTTTGGGAAGAGGTCCTTTTACTCCTGTGGGAATGATTTGAACTCCCATCTCTGGAGTTAGTACTGCTCTGGCGGAGGCGCAGATGTCCAACCCTGCGCTCCCTCTGGTTCGTCTGATGAGAGATCGGATGGATAATGTGTCCTGGGTACTACCCTGATGGGGTTGCTGGGTTCCTCCATGGTTTTTCTGGGTTCCTCCAGTGCCCCGTACATTTGTGATCGTGGGCCCCGGAGCATTGGGCCCCCCTGTCCGTTTTTTGGCAATGGAGCCTGATGCCTTTCTCCACGATATCGTGGGTAACCACCTGGTCCTTGTCCATTTTTTGATAATGGAGTACCCTCTATGGTGGTTTGAGAACGGCATTCATTAGCCCAGTGTCTCCCTCTACGGCATCGTGGGCAAATATCTGGTGTTCTATTCCTTTGATACCTAACTTTGTTATACCTTCCTCCTATGGGGCAACTCCTTTTAAAATGTCCTGTTTGTTCACAATTGTAGCATGTTTTTGGCCTGGCATCTAAAGCCTGTTGTACTGCTGCCAAGACTTGTCCTTGTTCATTAATGTCTCTACATAATTTAATATATGTGTTTAAATCTTCATGTTTCCATGGTCTAATGACCTCTCTGCAGCAACGATTTGCTTGGTCATAAGCCAGTTGTTTTATAAATGGCATTGCTTGTTCTGTGTCACCAAAAATTTTGGAGGCTGTTTGAATAAGCCTATCTACAAAGTCAGCGTAAGGTTCATTAGGTCTCTGTATTACCTTAGATAGCTGACCTTGTAAATCTCCATGTCCTTGTAAAGTCTTCCATGCCCTAACTGCGTCTGCAGCAATCTGTGCATATACAGCAGGATCATATTGAATTTGTTGCCGCTGACCCTCATAAGGTCCTTTTCCTAGCAACATCTCTAGACTTCTTTGAGGGTAACCGGCTGCTGCATTTCGTCTAGCTGTCTCCCTGCAAAATTCCTCATTGGCAACCTTCCATAACAAATATTGTCCTCCATTTAGCACAGATCTACACATGCTAGCCCAATCTGCTGGAGTCATGTCCAAGTTAGTAATGGATTCGACCATGCTTACAGTGAAGGGTGCATGAGGACCATAGGTTGTTACAGCCTCCTTTAATTGCTTCACTGTTTTGAACTCTAACTCACGGTGAATTCGCTGCCCTCCTGCCTGCTCAAGTACAGGGCATGCTAATCTTTGAGGTCCTGTCTCAGGATCCCATCTATCAACTACGGGGGTTGAGGGGGTTGAGGGCCACTCAGCTATCTCCATAGGTGGAGCTGTTGGCTGAATTACGCCCTCTGGCGATAGATCGGTGTTAGTAGCAGCCTCCTGTTGTTGCTTCCCCCCTGATAGCTGTTTCTCCTCTAAGCTTTCTTCCTTTAAATTTTCTTCCTCTGTCTGACTAGCTTGAGAGACCTTCTCTTTTGCTTGATCTAAATTGTCTTTCTCCATGGTTTGAACCTCTAACAATTTATTTAACACTCTTTCAGTTTGTTTTTTACTAATTTCTAATCTGTTACAAAGATAACGCAACCCAAAAAGATAACACAAAACAAGACCGAAACAGAATGAAACAAAAATGGAACAAAAAATCGTTGTATCAATTTTCCTATTTTCTGGACATGTGCATTTGTGGTCTATTTCTATCTCTTCCTCAGGGGCAAACAACTTCAAACCTTGAGCCAACCATTTTTCCCAGTCTGCCTGAGAAAATTCTAGGGATAGGCAGCTTGAAACAAAACCAAAACAAATCAAAGCAAGAACATATTGTTTTTTAAAATGGTCACCCATTCTCTTGCCTTCCCTTAGGGGCAAGCAATTTCACTTACCCCGAAGCTTCAGACGTTCCCCGTCCGGGCCGCCAAATGCCGCAGTCTGGCTGGGCACAAATCACGAGCCACTAAAGCAGGAACAAATTTTATTTTTTCTACTGCAAGAAAAAACCTCACACACGCTCCTGGGGAATCCTCCCGAAAAAACCACGAGGCTCCTCCAGGAACCCCCAGCCGGAAATATCTCCCCGGGAAAACCCTCCTCCTGCCCTTCGCCAACCAATGGGAACTCCCGGGGAATCCCCGTGAGAACTAAAAATAGCGCGAGAACTCAAAATTAGCGCTAGAACTCAAAAGTAGCGGCAGAGGCGGATATTAACGCCTTGCCTGTCAATCAATACTGTTGGCAAAATGCCAGGGGCCATACAGACTCGGCTGTGGCTCTCAGCAGTGGTGACACCTCTGGTTGTAGATTGATGATACTCGGGTCATGTCTGGCAAGGAGAAGGGCCTGGATGAAATTCTGGGGCAGAGTGGAGGCAGAGAGGACTTGACATCTACAGTGAGGCCACACCACTTTGTTCTTATGTTGCTGTGATTAATTGTGCAAACTCTGGACTCTGAATCCAGCCATCCCAAGAGCGAGTCTCAGGGAAAACTTTCTATTTAGTGAAAACCAAAGCTGTCTTTTTCTCGGTGTTTAGAACTGGTTCCCCAAAGCGATCTTATTACTTCAGCAGAGTGGATGGGACTGGAGTTTCTCCTTCCATGTCCCCTCCACCGTCTGAGATAGGGAATAGAAAAGCTTAGAATAGGGAAGGAAGCTGTGAAGGGTAAGGGCTGCTCCAGGTCCTGGGTCCCTGCTGCTCCCTGCTGCCATTTCCACTGCTGAAAATGTGTCCCATGTGTTTTCCCACTGGCTCCTCAGGAGTCTTAGTGCAGGTGATCTGTTGTCAACGAGGTCCAGTCCACAGAGGATCACGGGCTAATCCAGTCAGGGTGAGCATGCCTTAGGTGACCTTTCCTCAGGGAGCCTGCCTGGGTACTTGCAGCTCTCCCTGTAGCTGGCACAGGAGGTGTCAACCCTGTCCAGTGACCAGGTAAGTCCATCCACAACCACCACCAGTCCCATACAAAGGTTTTCCTCAAATATCCAGGGTGGCAGGTAGCCAGCATTGAAAAGGCTGTTCCTACTAAGTCCTACTGGTGGAGATTTATCTCACACTCTGTCCAGCACCCCACACACTCCTTATAACTGAACAGTTGTCCTATGATTTTTCTGGACAGTAAATGATTCATTGAGCAACTCTATTTCATGTTTTCTTAATCCCTTCATACATTAGTGTGGTGCTGCTTTTCATCTCCCGATCATGGGTTAGGAGCATTTAATTAGGTGCATTTAATTTTGTTTTCACTGGATCCTCTCCAGCCGGCTACCGGAGGATTCCCTAATTTCTTGTCTTTGTGAATAACAACTACAGATAGCTGTGATGCCAAATCCTGATAACTATCTCTGGGAAAATGCCTCAGTGTCCTCACCAACCATTAGAATCTGGCTAGGGACTCCAAGACCCCGCCAGACTCCACCAGGGGTGAGAGTAAGATGAGTAGTACAGTTGCCAGGGGTGAACGGGATCTCAGGGCCCTCTCTCTTACAGTGACTCTGCTCCAAGGAAAAAAATACCCCAGTATATGAACAGGTGGAAATATTTCATCATCTTCTGCTTGATTAAAAAAACAATTCAGTTGGAGCTGGGGCTCTAGCTCAGTGGTAGAGTGCTTGCTTTGCAGGTGTGAGGCCCTGGGTGTGATCCTGAGCACCCCTTGTAAATAGGTAGGTAGGTAGATAGAGAGAGAGAGAGATAGATAGATAGATAGAGAGATAGATAGATAGATAGAGATAGTGTGTCCATCTACAACTAAAAAATTAAAAACAACAATTTAGTCAATAGTTCTGAAAGATCTTTTCATATTGCTGAAAACAATCACCACAAAAGCTCTCTCATTATGAAACTTTCAGTGCTTACAGCACTGTAAAATGAAGGGGTTTTCAAGACTCACTTTGGAAGGTCTGAAATGGGGCTGAGGACCCAATAAAGCAGTTTAGGGAAGAAGAACTAGAGGATGAGCAAAGGGGAGCAGGGAGAGAAGGAAGTACAGGGGAACAGGCATTCATAAAACAGAATGACTGTCACTTTTTGCCACCTAGGATCCTAATTCTAGTATATTTCTATTCATGGCTTGAATATCTCTCTCCCCCCTCTCTTTCCCTCCCTCCCTTCTTCTTCCTTCATATATTCTCTCTCTCTCTCTCTCTCTCTCTCTCTCTCTCTCTCTCTCTCTCTCTCTCTCTCTCTCTCCACTCCAATCTGTGGTACTAGGGATGGAACCCGTGGCCCTGAGCATGCAAGGAGGGTCCAAATCTAATCCTCAGGCATTTGTCCTTGTGATGATTCTTGTCATGGAATGGAATAAGGTCATTAGTGATTGGGAGCCAAGCCAGGATGTTGCTTAATTTCTTGGAGTTACTCCTTCCCTATCTCTCTCCTTCCAAGACAACTTTTTGCAGGGCAGAGCCTGGAGAGGGCCAGGGCACACAAAGCTCTGAAGAACTTCAGGGAACTAATCTAGATGGAAATGTTAGGAGAAGCTCAAAATGTGGGCTTTTAGGGCAGGCACACTGGGGGCCATTAGGTTAACTCTGGGTTTCTGAACCACGATGCAGACTTTCATTTTTGAAGACCCCAGATCAGGTCTTCCAGCTCTCCCTAAGAACTCTTTACCATCAGAGCTATTCTTCCAGTGGATCTGAAAGTTTGTTCATAGACTTTAGACACTTCTATGGCCAACCTTCCTCAGCTGCCAATGGCCAGGTAAGGGTCACTCCCTTCCCAGAACTCTGGAAGTCCAGAACTTTGCTTGGCCTCTGAAAGAAAAGGCTCCTTTCCCTCTTTTCTCACCAGAACTGCCCTAGCAAAGCACCTCAGCCTGGTGACCAGGACAGTCCCTTCACCAGTCTCCCCGAGCTGGGAAGGGTAGACTCTCTTAAGTTGCCAGTGTAGAGCACAGCAGGTTGACAACTACATACAGGTGTCACAAATGGGTTAGTTGTGGCCTTGGCTTGAATCCCATTTAATGCAATTAACTAAACAGCTGCCAGTTTCCTCTAAAAAACAAAACACTGATTAAAACAAACAATATCATGGGACTTCTCTCTTTGTCCTGGAAATACCAGGAATAGGGTGAAGGACCCTCTATCCTACATGATGATGTGCTGAGGACTGCAGTCTGTGTTCCTGGCAGGAAGTGGAGACCTGCCTAATGTGTGAGAAACTGCCCAAGCACACAGGTCTGCAGAATAGTCTTGTTCACCCCAGAACTCAGATGAAAGTGCCAGCAGATAGGCTTTAAGCAAGAACTGGTGACCACAGAGGGCATGCCCCTGGGACTACTAACTCTAATGTATGTGTAAGGCACAAAAAAAGAGGTGAGCTGGGCAGGCAGCAGCTGCAGCTTATGGGCAGCAGAGGGGAGCTCTGGGGCTGCATCCACATCTTTGCTGGTCATGGAAGAGGCACCTTGGGCATCTGGGAGAGGATTGAATTGTCTGCCACTGCCAGCGCAGATGGTGGGAGAGCCTCTGGGAAGGGGGTGGGGTACAGTATGGGAGGTCAGAGTGGCAGCCACTAGGCAGCATGTGGCACTTAAAAAAAAATTGGATGCTGCAGCAATGATCCTGAAGCAAGATAGTTCCTAATCCCTAACCCCCGCTGCTTGACCTGGAAAGAGAAATACCCTCCCCCAGCAGCCCTCATTTGTGGAGGAGGGGCAATCACAGATCTGCCAAGAAGCTACTTCGAATGGCAGAGGAATAGAACCAAACACTACAGCCATCACTAATTCACCTTGCTTGAAGGAAAAGAAGAAAAAGTTTTAGTTTCAACCACTCTCCAGAGAATTGGAAGTGGAAAGGCAGATTGTTGCCAGTCAACTAGAGAGATGCATGCTTGGAACAGAATCACCAAGCACCCTACCATAAGCTCAACTGAGAAGTCATTTCAATGAAGATCACCAGATGAGCCATCTACTGGACACATCCGAGCAAATCTGGAGTTTCTAGTGCTGTCTAACCCAACAACTATCTCATCAGGACAGAGCTATAACAAGGGGCCCTCTATTCACCAGAATAGATTTCTCTCCATGAAAGATCATTAGGTAATTCAAAAAGTTTTACAGAAATAAATTATTAGTCTGACAGTGAATACTAGGAAGCAAGGAGTTCCACAACCACCAGAATGTGAGCACCGCAGATAAGAGCAGCACTCACTCATGAGATCAACCACTAATAATTTTGTGAGGGATCCAAGAGCTGAAGGTCAAACACTGATTCATCACAGGCAGGGCTCCTTTAAGGGGGTAACAGAATTCATTATGATTTATTGTACACAAATGGAGTACAACTTTTTATTTCTCTGGTTGTACATGATGTAGAGTCGCACCACATGTGCATTCATACATGTACCTAAAATAATGATATCTCCCCTATCTTTAAACTGCTCTCTGTGAGCCAGGTCAGCTCAGCAAATTAGATAGGCCATTTTGCTTAGCTCTACAAGAAACCCCGTAAGATGGTTATTGTGGTGATTATTAAATTATTATCATCCTGGTTTCCACAATTGAGATTTGAAGGTAGGACTTTGAGACCTAAACCCATGCAAAAAGAATTTATTGAGAGAAGCTGGCCCTCCATGCAAACCCCTTGAAGACATCGGCATGTACACTTTCCCAGCAATTGAAGCCAGGAGATATTTTCAGTTTCTGAGTCCATCAAAAAATAGGAAAGTGATGATTTTATTCTCATTCTAATAATAAACTGGCATTTCAGAAAGAATACAGGGAATCAAAGGGTGGTGTGCAACTTAAAACAGCTGAAGAGCTCCGTGGATTCTGGGGAACAATTCTCCTGTCCATGTGCAGCATGAGCCCACAAGAGATGGCTCTCTCACAGCTCATCCAGGGAAGACCAGGGTGGTACCTGGTCCTCCACCACCACCTGGAAGGAAATGCCAGTGCAACAGGAAGGAGGAAGAGAGGATGCTGTCAAGTGCAGGGGAGCTCTAAGGAAACACAAGGGAAGGTCTCCACAGCCATCACTCTCCTTATGACAAAGGAAGACTCCAGTCTTTCTGGGTGGCATCTCACCTTTGATGTAGGAAGAGATTCTAGAGGTAAGGTATCACAGAGGATGTACAAAGAGAACATGAAACAGTGACCGAATTCTAGAAAAACAGCAAATGACGGCCTAAATAGGAAAGAAGGAAATCTGTTAATCTAGATTCAGGTGGTGTTCTCTTCTCTGAGAAAATTATATTTTGTGTCCCACCTGCCTGAAGAGCAGTGGGTGCCCCGGAATGCCGAGAAGTCCTTTGAGGACACACATGGCCCTATGTTGGGAGCAGCAGTTCTATTAGATGTGTTTCAGATGAAAAGATGTTTCACACAAAAAACGTGACTGGATGAGAGAAATCACTTGTGGATTTATGAAAGATCCAACATTCCTCCCTTTTTGCTTTTGTGTTGGAGCAGGGCAATGAGATCATCTGGCTACTTCCTGCTGGAGACGGACGATGCATGTGAAGGAAGGGAGGAATGGTCAGGGTGTGGGGACAAAAGAAGCATAGCTGTAAAGCATAGCTGTAAATTCACTGAAGATATGAATTTCCTTGGGGCTAAAATCGATGAAAGTTCCTTGAGCCATAGGTCATGGATAGTCTCGATCCAATCTTTATCCCTGCAAACTGGGGAATCAGCCAGCTGTCCTGTTGGAGGACCTCCAAGAACTCCATGAACCGGGTGCACCACATGATTAGCCTAAAAGCACCAAAGATACCTGAAGGCAAGGAAAAGAATAGGGAAGAGGAGACACCACAATTCTGGCTGGAGGTCTGGTGAGAGGGACTGGCTTAGAAAAGCCCAGTGGTCAGGAGGAGGCACACGAAAGCAAATGGGCCTAGAAACACTGGGTGACAGGCTAGTGAAGTTCCCCAGTCGTGTTTCCGTTTTGTAGCTCCATATCCACGATAGTGAAGTTCCGTCAATCATTGGTGAGGCCTTCACGTCAGGGACAGGTTTCCTTTGAGGTGGCAAGTAGCTGATAATCCCTGAGGAGAAGCTGGTTAAAGGTCTGATTAGATATTTTGCCTATCTGAGTCTGCAGGAATTTATAATACCTGGTAGAAAGGCACAAAACAAGAAAATCCCAATTAGAGGGCAATCTGGGATGTCCGATAAAGCAGGCGATGTAGGTGTGAGAGAAGTGGATGCCAGGAGGGTGGCAAAGAGAAGGGTGGAACTAGAGTGAGGCATGTTGTTGTGAGGGTTTCTTGGGATGAGGAAGGTCCTCCTTGGGAAGCGGGGAAGGAACCCTCAGGTGAGGATTCTCAGGGGTGATGGAGCAGACATATTTGTGGGAGGAGGACAGTGGACGGTCAGTCTGGGCTCCCTCAATTGGAGGAGGGGCCAGTTCCAGCCTGAAAATATGAATCTATGAAGTCAGTTTGGGGATTCCTGTAGGCGGGCAGCAGTGGGAGTGCACAAGATAACCCTGAGGGGGCCCTTCCATTTAGATCTCAGGGTAGGCATGTCACCAGAAGAAGGAGAGAACTATACCCAGTCACCTGGGTTAAGGGGAAAGAGACATGTGACCTGGAGGGATCAGGTAATAGAGTTTCCTGGTGTTTCCAAATCTGTGATTGGATGAAACTAAGAAGGGGATGATGGAGATGTTATGGAAGAATGTAGGGTGAAGGAGTCATCCCAGGTGGTAGGTGTGGGCGTCCATACATCACCTCAAAAGGGGATGTTTGAGTTGACCTTTTGGGGAGCACCCAAAGGCAAAACAGGGCGACTGGGAGAAGACTGACCCAGTTGAGATGTGGTTCAAGAGAGAGCTTGGTGAGGGTCTCCTTTAGGGTGAAGTTAACGCATTCTACCTTGCCTGAAGAGGTGGGATGTTAGGGGATGTGTAGATTCCAGGGAATATGGAGAGACTCAGCAATGCATTGTGTGATTTTTGAGGCAAACTCGGGGCCGTTATCTGATTGCAAGAAGGTAGGGACCCCGAATCTCGGGATGATATATGAGAATAAAATATAGGCGACCATGGATGCCCTTTTGTTGGTGGTTGGAAAAGCTTCCACCCATCCTGAGAAGGTGTCTACAAGAATGAGGAGACAGAGATACTTCTTGACACTGGGCATGTGTATGAAATCCAATTGCCAGTTGGCTGCTGGGAATTGTCCTCACGCTGGTGGGTGGGAAAGGAGCCTGGCTTGAGAGGGGTATTTGGAACTGTTCTTTATGGCCAAAATTGGAGTGTTGTAAGGGGAGTGTGTAGGTCTTATTAAGCCTTTGTGCCATAGGTCCTTAATAATGGGCTGTAGGCCCTGAAGACTGCTAGTTGGAAGATGATATTGAGGTTGACAAGGGAAATGCTGACAGGGACATAGTAAGCCAGAGAGGGGGTGGAATTGTCTCAAACTTGAGGGTTTACCTCTAGAGGGAGACAAGAAGGGGAGCCTATGGACATGTGGGTTGCTCCTACAAGGGCAAGAATAAAACAAAAGCTGGGATGGAATGTGATGGAGGCATGGAATTTGGCTAAGATGTCCCTTCCCAATAGGGGAATGAGGCATTGAGGCAATACCAAAGACTGGTGGGAGAAAGAATGGTGGTAAAACCTACAAGAGAGCAGGGGGGTATTAAGGGGAAGGATTGTTTGTCCCCCTACCCTGAAAATTGGGGAACAGGATGGAACAGTGGGTCTTCAAAACTCCCTCAAGACTGAATAAGTGGCCTCTGTGTCTAAAAGGAAGTTAGTCAGGTGTCCATCCACCACAATAGTGACCCTGGGCTCCTGAAAGGTGATGGTGGTTGTGGGGGAGGGAGCCCCAAGGTCCCTTCAGTCGTCCGTTGCCAGCCCCAGAAGATCCGGATTTGGGCTTGGGGTGGATCCGACTGCCCTTCAGGGGCTGGGGCAGTCCACAGCCCAGTGACCCCTTAATTGGCATTTAGGACATGGATATGTAGGTGGCCTGGGATTAGGGCACTCCCATGCCCAGTGTCCCTCTGTCCCACACTTAAAACATGGCCCAGGGGCCATGTGGGCATTTGGCTGGAAACAAAGCGGTCCATGGGGCAGGTCCCCATAGAGCCTGTGCCAGCATCTGGGTTTTTTGTTTTCTGGCCTTCTCATCCCGGTTATGGTACACCTTAAAGGCTGTGGCCAGGACTTCAGTCTGAGTGGTCAAGGGTCCCAGTTCTAGTTTTGCCTGAATCTCTGTGAGAGGAAGTAAGTCATTAGGAGTTGTCTCCCATTGTGGGTTTCAGAGTCTAAATTAGTGTATTGCTGGAGGGCCTTAGTCACTTAGTCAGTCTATTTAGGAAGGTGGAAGTGTTCTCTCTCTCTCTCTCTTTTTTTTGTCCTGATTGATTTCTTGGAGTTTTTCAAAGTTTACTGAGCTGCCCATCTGAGTCCTGCAACTAGGCAGGGAAATTGGTCCCTCAGGGCTAATCCTGCAGAGGGTCAGGGTGGTTTGATGGCCCTCATCAGCATAATTACGGGCTTGTTCCCTTCCTCTAGGAGAAGGGTATTGGCCAAGATCATGTAAATGTCATGAAAAGTAAGACTATAGGCTTGGAGTAAGTACTGTAATTCCTTTATGTATGAGGCAGAGTTGGTGGTGTAGGAACCCAAGCATTTTTCAATCTGTGAAAGGTCTGCTGTGGAGAAGGGCACGTGGACCCCAATGAACCCTTTTGTCCCAGCAACCTCTCTCAAAGGAGCCATAATTGAAGTAGGGTGTGGCTGGGCAAGACTGTGCACAGGAACGGGTGACAGGAGGACTGAAGGAGGAAGTGGGGGCAGGACCCAAAAAAGGAGCTGGAGGGGCAGGGACTGGCATGGATGAGGGAAGAGGAGAGTAGGGGGGAGGGATTTGGGTGACCATATGGTGGTGGCTTTTTGGCTGGATGAGGAGGCAGAAAGAGAGGAGGGTTTATAAGCCAAGAGGACATGCTTTGGGTTGCAAGAGGTACAGAGAGACAGATTCGAGCGAAGGAGGAAGAAAGCCTGAATATATAAAATCTCTGCCCATTTTTTCAATCACACACAATAACTGTAGAGATCCCGCAAAATGGCGGGGGTCTAAGGATCCAAAAGCGGGGCAATGGTTTTGGTTATCTAAGGGATAATTGGGCCCATCGTGAGTAGATAATTTTATCAACTTCTTGGGATTTCTCTTGGGGGTTAGTCTGAGGGTGTCCAAATTTTTGAGGAGGCATTTGAGAGGGGAGTCAGCCGGCAGAAAGGAGGCAACTCCCATGGGGCTATGAGGAAGGGAATGATATGTCGACTGGAGAGGCATCCCACTCAAGCCAAATATCAGAATGAGACCTCAGGCCTTTATACAGTTGTCACCCAAATCCTCTGGTGAGCCCTGGGAGCTCTGGGTCACCTGGCACCAGGGTTTATGAACAAGAGGGGAGAGGAGGAGACCCAAGCTTGAGGAGGGGAGGGAACTTGCCAGTTCTCAAGCTGGCTGAGGTCTGTTGGAAGGGGAAGACTACAAGAGGACCACTGCGAACGGGAAGGTCTGGGTGGGGTGTATTCCTCCCCACGAGACACCACAGGAGCTGCAGGACAATCAACGGCCAGTTCCCTGTTACTGTGCCTCAGTGGGATTACGAGTCTGGAGAGTGGAACTCACCAATTTGTAGGCAGATGGTGGATGCGAAGCAGGCGATCGAGAAGATGGGTGCAGGTTAGTCTCTGCTCAGGTGGTGATCTCCAGCATCCTGGGAGTCCTGCTTAAAAGCAGGGGGGTCCCATCTAAGTCATGGCACCAATGAAAGGTGAGTGACTCACCCAAGATGGAGATTCAACCAAGAGATTTTATTGGGGGGCTGCCTCAAGGGGAAGAAAAGGAGAGGCAGAGAGCAGAGAGAGGAGAGGAGGAGGGCAGAGAGAAAGAGAAGGAGAGCAGAGAGGGGAGAGAAATAAGAGGAAGAGGGAAGACAGGATGAGGGGAAGAGGGCAGAGAGTGTGAGTTTGCGATCTTTGGCTTAAGAAGGGTTGCATAGGCAATGTGGCAGGTGCTGATTGGCAGGGTGACTCGGGAACAGCAAGCAGACACTGTGTCCAGCGGGAATTGGTTGTAAAATCAAATTTGGTGCTCTTCGACTTGGTGCCCTTCAGAGAGGAGGAGGGGTAAAGGATTATATGATGTTCTCAGGAGAAGGGCGAGCCTCCCACACATCCAACACAGCCACCTCCTCAAGACACACTTTTCCTGCCCTGTGGGTTGAGGCCTCTCCTCAGTGCAGCCCCCACCCCCTCATAGCTCACCAGCCAGGAAGGCAGGGAGGAGGGGCATGGGTTGCTTTCTCCAGGGGTAGCATCATGGTCCCTACTGGCAAGCAGAAGGTGTTCTGAGGAAGGGAGGCTGGTGGGGCCACCAGGGAAGTTCTTGTTGATACTGCTGGTTATGGGTGTATATTTGTGAGTTCTGCTTCCTCACATGTTGAAGTTTGAACATTAGAGAAGCATGCCGAGGCAAGCATTATTAAAGCAGGGTTTATTTAAAAAGCGGTAACATAGACGTCTCCTGTGAGGGAGAAGGGGGCCATAACTGGTATCCTGGCATCCCAAGAAGCGAGGTGTTCTGCCCCTTTTATAGGTCCTAGGCTTCCTTTGTTCTCCTGCCTTCTTCCCCCTTATCTTTCTCCTTCCTGTATACATGACTAGGCCCAGGAATGCTCTGGAATGACCAAAGGTGGAAAACAGGTGGGCTGAAGGAGGAAGGGCAGGATGATGCAGCCAGGACACATTAATTAACAACTTTATAGCTCCCTGTAGGGAGGGGCAGGGCAATTCCTGGACAGGTTACCTTAGCAACAGGTTGGAGCAGGGGGAGGTTCTTTATAATGGTGAAGGAAAGGCTCCAAAGGAATTAACATTTCAATCCCTCTGGGGACTGTCTCCAACTTACTAAAAAATTGGCCTCCTTGATCTGACCTGAGGCTTTACCTATCTATACTGACTGCCTGTTTAATTCTGGCTTCACTGTCAGACAGCAGGGCTGTGGGCTAAGAGGAAGAGGAGCCTCCAAGCAGAACTTCTCAAAACAAGCTGACTCCTCCAAAGACCATGTGATTCTAAGTGGAAATTTGATCCTTCTTTAATAAATAATGAGAATAGCAAAGTTTTTCATGATAGGCACTTGATATATACAGATGACACACATACACACACACACACACACACACACACACACACACACCCCAACTGTATATCTGTATGTCATCTGGGAATTTTACCTCTGTGGCCATTAAATAATTCCAATTTGATCAATATTTATTTTTTTAATAAAAGAAAAGGAAAAATACAATTATCTTTAAGGCATAGTGAAAGGCTAGTGATGCACCCTGTAAGGGTAAAATTTCTAAGCTGTTTCTAAGCTGCAAAGCCTGAGTTAAAGTGTAAAAGACTGGGCATTGTAAAGTTTGCAAGCTGTAGGGCCTGGGTTAAAAAGTAAAAGACTAGGTATTGTTAAAATTTCCCCTGCTACCCCTAGAACCTGTAATCCCTGTAGCTGTTAGGACAATACTGGAACTGCCCAGTAAATATTCCTCCTGATCCTCTGGCTGTTTAATAGCTAAGGGCTCTGAGTAGCTCCGCACGTAGGCATCCAGGCCCCCAAACCAATCAGTTTGAATGTGTACCCCGCTTTGAAGTGACCAATCACCCCTGCCCAGCCTGTTCCCGCCAATGAATGTACTAATCATTTCTCAGAGTTGTTGTTCAATTTTCCCGCGCCTCATGATGATTTGTTCTGATGTATGCAAAGCCCCCTGCCCTCCTCAAAAAGTGTACTTAAGCTCTGCTTGACCTCTGCTCTGGGCTCTGGGCTGCTCTCCTTTCTTGAGTGGGCACGGAGCCCCAGCATGCTGGTTCAATAAACTCCCTCCTGCTTATTGCACGAAGCCGGTCTCTTTCTCCGACACTTCGCCAGACCCTTACAACCTGAGATGGAGATTCAACCAAGAGATTTTATTGGGGGGCTGCCTGAAGGGGAAGAAAAGGAGAGGCAGAAAACAGAGAGAGATGAGAGGAGGAAGGCAGAGAGAAAAAGCAGAGAAAGAGAACAGAGAGAAAGAGAGCAGAAGAGGAGAGAAAGAAGAAGAAAGCAGAGAGGAAGGAGGCAGAGAGCGTGAGCTTGCAAGCTTTGGCTTAAGAAGGGTTCCATAGGTGATGTGGCAGGTGCTGACTGGCAGGGTGACTTAGGAACAGCAAGCAGACACTTTGTTCCGTGGGGACTGGTTGAGAAAACCTTTGAATTTGGTGTTCTTCATCTTGGCACTCTTCAGAGAGGAGGGGGAGGGGTAAGGGATTCCGTGATGTTCTCACAAGACTGAAACTTAACTTTGGTGGGGAGTCTCCCACACATCCAACACATACTTTGGAGCTTGTGATTCTCATGGCAGCAGTATCTCAGCTGACTGTTAGCAACAGACCTGATGAAGATACCTTAATCACTGACCTGCTGTGCAAACGTTTCCCAGGGCCATGAACTGGGTATTTGAAAGGTTGGCTTTCCATTTGAGGTGCTCTACTGAAATGTGGCAATTGGAGAGTGGAATGGACTTAGAGATGGAAGCACAGGGGTTTTTTTTTTTGTTTTGTTTTGGTATTGGGGATTGAACTTCTAAGGACAGGCATTGGTGACCAAAAGGAAGCAGATTTAGAGCTGCTGAACAAGGCTTTATTGAGATTTGCTCCTGGGTGAGACTCTCCAGTCCAACAGAGAGGGTCAGGGGGAATTGCACCCAGGATCAGCTAGATTGGAAATGTATTGGGCTTAGGGAAGGAAGGGCGAACTTGGGACAGGAAAGGAAGGTTTTTAGAGTCCCCTGTCCTCCAGGGGTTGGTGTGTGTGTGTGGGGGGGACTTGCTGAGATCTGTGTGTCCTTCCAGGATTGGTCAGGAGACCCTGCTGATTGACAGGTGGTTATGAGACAGGGTGACTTATTGGTTGTTTTTTTATGCATGGAGGTTGCCTGGTGCTTTGTTCCCTTGCCCACTTCAAACCAACCTAACATTCTGGCCTTTTTGATGATATAGGGCTCCAATTTCCATCTGAATACTTCCTGCTGGCTAGGGGCAAAGAATCTCATTCCTGGAAAGGGGTCAGGGAGGGTTTTAGGTGAAGGCAAAGTCTCTGGAGCAAGAGGAATTGGTCATGAGGAGGAGTAGGTTTCTGTCTTGGGTATCGGGGGCTGGTAGTCTTGAAGAAGTAGTTGATGAATTTGTGTATCTGATCTTGCAGGAACTTCTGTAGGCAATTTAACAGACATGGTCCTATTAGGAGAAACATAAAGAGGACTAATAGGGGTCTTACAAGGGGGAGGAGCCAAGGCCATACTTGACTGAACAAACCTCATAGAGACTGTTGACCTAGTTGCTGTCTCCTCTTTTCTAGCTGTTCTTGTAGTTGTTTGATCTTGTCCTTCACTACCCCCAGGAATAACTGTGTTTTGGTTTAACTGTTTTTGCTAGGGGTTTACGATCAAGCTGGTCAAAATTGACTTTGTTTCTATCTACTGTTAAGAGTCAGCTGAGTTCCCACAGGGGTCACTCATAGGGGGAACTTGAGAGCAGTTTCTTAGTTCTGCTAGTGCCGTTTGTGCTAGGATAGGCCCAGGTCTTGCTTGACCATGTGGCTTCCCTTGGAAGCATCAGGGATGTCTCCCTTCTCCAATGACCCTCTTTTCATAGCAAGTGCACTGATTGGCTTTTCATTCTCCAATGGTCTCATTAATCAGGAGGTTATATGGCCCAGAGTTGCAAAGCTCTTTAGAGAAGTTCCCTGTTCCCTGGATTCAGACTGACTCAGAGGGCCAGAGCCAAATATTTAACTTTAATTTTAAGTCTTGGTCTTAAACATCTAGTGATTCCGTCTCACCAGTCTTAAATTAACAGTACTGGGCTTTAACTGAAGCCTACTTTGAAGTCATTCTGACATGTAGTAAGATGGAAGGCAGAGCCTTATCTCAGGTAAGGCAGGGTTCTTTATAAATCTTAGGTAAAGTGTTCTAGTACTGAAGCTGATCTTTGCTTTTTAAATATCATTTTATAAAATTATCATATATTGTTGCTTGAGGTCACATGAATATTAGCTACCACAATATGATATTATATTTAAAACATAAATTAACAGGTCCGGTTCTAGAATGTTAAATGATATAAATAAATAGCCAATATGTTGTTCTTATAAATCTAAAATTACCATATAACTTTTTGGAAAACACCAGCTTGATATAATGCTCTTTCAAAGCTTCTCCCTTAAAGACTTGTATACCTAGAAATTATGAACACATTTAATAAACAAAAAAGAGTGGTAGCTTTCAGTGTTAATCATTTGTTCAGTGGTTTAGAAAACATTTGTTGAGCAGCTCCTATGTATAATGAAGTAATGTGGGCTTAGGGATGACTTTGATCAACATGCATTACTACCTCAAAATTGCTTTCTTGTGGCTGTACTTGAACAATAAATATAAGAATTGTCAGGTGGACTACAGAACGGCAAGAGTTCTGGAAAACAGCAAAGCCTGGAGGAAGGGCAGAGAGTGGGAAGAAGGCCTTGAATCTTCAACAGATCATCAGCAAAGTCACCAGTCAACAAAGGGCACCCAAGCAAAGGCTCAAGTAGGGAGTAAAATCCCACAGAGAGTTGTTCCCAGAAGAAGAATTTCCAGCACAAGGCTCTGAGGTGGGAATAGGAGGCCACCAAAGAAGAATGAGGGCAAAGAACGGATCAGGAGAGCATGAGGCTATTGCCACAATGGGCCAGGGTGACCACCCAGGGCCTGCAGCCCCTGTAAGAGTTTGACTTCTATTCTAAGTGAGACTGGGTATTTTTGGAAGCTTTCAAGCAAAGAAATGGCATGATGTAGTTTACATTTAAAAGAGTCATTCTGTATTCTTTAAAGTAGATAATAGGAACTGTACTATTAAAAAACAAACAAACAAAACAAACAAACAAACAAAAAAAACAAAGAAAAGAAGCCCTGAGTCTATCAAAGTCCATCAAAGTCCTGGGAGCAGGGGCTTGGGGCTTGGTCTCCACTCTGGCTATTGGGAGCACCCATGTCACAGAACCCATCCACAGCCTCTCCTGGTTCCAGCCTTGGGCCTTACCTGATATGCAGGCTGTAGGCTGAAATCCAGGTGAACACTCAGGGACCCAAGCAGGTTTCTGTGGCTCTCTCTGTTGCTACATTTTCTCTAGTGTCCTGACCTGCAAATTCTGAGCAACTCAGCCTCTGGGCCCTGATTTTTCTCATCTCAGCTCTGTGGGAAGGCCATGTTCTGCTCCTGCTACCCTAACACCATCACAGGGAAGTGTCTCCTAAAGGAAGGTCTATTTTCTGTGTTCCTATTACCTTCATTACCTTGGTGATTACAGTCACTGACTGCCTTCAGTTCAGAATCTAAGAGCAGTTAGATGACTGACAGATGCATAGGTAGACAGAAATATAAAGAGATGTCTGACAGGTAGCAGATTCATAGTAAGATACACACATACTGCATTTGTCCTCTAAATTATGAGTAATTAAATCATCACAACTAACCAGGACTATTCCAAAGAGTAATGTCAACAGCATAGTGGAATAAGAGGTCGGAGGCTTCACTCACCACCACAGAATGCTCCACAGACAATAAAACACTGTTGAATGGCCTTCCCAAACCAACCAATTAGGAATAAGTCTGAGTTACTTATGTGGTCATAGAATGGACTAAAATTTTCACGGAAAGGGGAAAGAACTGGTCCCCATTGATCAACTTCCCTGCCCCAAGTAGGCACCTTATTACATAGAGAAGATCCTCTAGAAGCCACAGTATCTCCATAAAAGAAAGGTGGCAGTCATCTGGCTTGCCATCACCCAGAGACACTTCCTAGAAAACCCATTCTGGGGTCACCTCTTCGGAAGATCAAGGAGAAATGGCAAGGCTGCACCCCCTGGGCTCATGTGGAAACAAAACACAAAGGCAAAGCTCATCGTGACCATCACTCAGGTCTTTAGTGCTAGTTCTTTGGACCTGCCAGTGGTACTGCATGATCAGGAGCACTGGATCACTGCATAGCCAACTTTCAAAACTGAGCTGTTCACTCTCAGAAATGGTGGTAATATTTACCTGCTTTGAATCATAGAGAACCAGCCTCCAGAACTAACATCAGACTCTACTCTGAAACCTTTCCCAGGGAAGACGGTGGTCATAACAAATTTGGCTGAGGAGGGTCTAGACATGCTATCCCTAGAAGTCTAAACAGTGCTCAGCCCCAGACTTAAGCTGATTCTAAAGCCCTGCATAGGCCAGGAGGCAAACCCCAGCCAAGGATTTCTACTAAGCAAAGCAGGAAGTCATATCCATCCCGATCAGCAATCTTTAACTCATTTTAGAGCTCCTCCTGCAACCCTGTTCACCTGCTGAGCTCAACACTGCTTCCGACTTACTGAGGAACATATCAGGACTCTCTGAGGTGGCTGCAGAACCCATCCAGCATGGTGAGAGATCACTGCCAGTGGTCTTCAGAGAGAACAGCAAGCATCCAGTCTCATGTCCTGCCTTAGTCAGAACCAAGGGAGCAGACAGGCCATCTATAGTACTGCAAGAAATCTTGGTCTCAAAATTGTGACCAAAAGAACCATCTAGAATCACAGTCTACACCAAATAGTAGAGGTCTATCATGCCAATGAATACTTGTGTAAGGAAATAGTAGCTCCCTCTTCAATGCTAAACACCCACAAAAAATCCAAAGAATTACAAAGACTCAAGTCATCATGACTCCTTCCAAAGGAGCCAACAACACTCCAAATGTGGATCTTCAAGCAAGAGGAATCTGTGAAATGTCAGGTGAAGAATTAAGACTAATCCTCAGCGAATTACAAGAATATATGGATAAAAAATTAAGTGGAATTTTGAAAACAAAATGACAAGTTTGACCATAAAAATTCAAACAATAAAAAGATAGAAATCCAAAAGATGAAGAATACAATGACTGAATTAGAACAATAAAATGCTTCAACAACATGTGGGGAATGAAAGTGCAGGCACATAAACAATCAGTTAGGCTGTCATCAGTTTAATATAGACCGTCATAATTGTAAGGCATTCTTTGTGAGCATAACCAGAGCAGCCACAGAGTGAAAACCCACAGTGTGGGAGGCTGACATAGCATATGACCAGTGTTTGCCTCCCCTTCTGATTGGTGTGGCACTGTGATCTGGTTGCTTAGGTAACCAAAGATAGTAGCCCCAATCTTTAGGGTTGAGAAAACACAAATGTGTTTTGTGCATGAGAGTGCCTTCCTACATCCTCAGGGGTCGAGCTACTCACCTGTTCCTTTGTGATATTACCCTTGCCTTGTTTAGGATAGAATGTTCTATGGAAATGCCCTTTGTGTGTTCCTTCTCTTACTCTGCTCTTGGGTGTGGCCTATCTAGATGTCAGTCAACCTGCTGATAACAGACATTATGAAGCTAGACTCAGCCCCCTGAAACCTGACCTCTTGCCTCATTTGAATGCCTTCTCCTCAATAAAAGGGGTCAGCATGTGTGGGCTCTCTCTCTTTCTGCGGACCCTTAAGGTCAGAGGAGCCATCACAGCACCCCCAAAGAAAAAGGTATTTCTGTCTCTTATATGGTTATTTCACTTGGCCCAGTTCCCCTGGAGTGACCCCTGAGTGTTTAAGTCACAGGAACGTGACAACACAGGGAATGGGCTATAAAAATATGGAGTATCACAAGAAGCTGTTACAAACAATCACATATCAAAAATGGATAATTAGAATAAATGGATACCTTCCTACACACTTACATTCTTTTTTTTTTGCCATTCCTTCTTTGGAATGTCACTTTTTTTTTTTAGAATTTTAATGTTTATTTTTTAGTTATTGGCGGACATAACATCTTTGTTTGTATGTGGTACTGAGGATCGAACCCGGGCCAGACGCATGCCAGGCGAGCATGCTACCGCTTGAGCCACATCCCCAACTCCACACTTACGTTCCACTAAGATTGAATTGTGAAGAGATGGAAAATGTGAACAGACCAAAAATAGATAAGATTGAATAAAAAAATATGAAATGAGATAAAAGCCCAGGAGCTGATGACTTCACTACCCA
This sequence comes from Urocitellus parryii, assembly GCF_045843805.1. Lineage (NCBI taxonomy): Eukaryota > Metazoa > Chordata > Mammalia > Rodentia > Sciuridae > Urocitellus > Urocitellus parryii. The sequence goes on from NC_135541.1 coordinate 100,862,971, forward strand.
GTTTTATTAGTCATTTAAAGAACTTACACTAACATTTTAGAAACTCTTCCAAAAACATTGAAGAGGAGAGAAGTTTCTCAGTTTCTTTGAGGCCCATGCTAGGTTTATTCCAAAACCTCACAGGAATGTTCACAAGAAAATAACAGGCAAATATTCTGGATGCAAATATCTTTTAAAAGTACTAGCAAACCAAATGCAGCAGTATATCAAAAGGACAACTGACCACAGTCAAGTGGGAATTTTTACTGTGATATAGGGTTGGGGTTCAACACATGTGAATTAGTAGATACAATGTATCACATTAACAGAAGAAGGGAAGAAAATCATTAGGATCATTTCCTTATATCCAGAAAACACATTTGATGAAACTCAAAATCCTATTATGATAAAAACATTTAATGATTAGAGATATGCATCTCAATGTAATAAAAGCCATGCATGATATGTACATAGCGAGCATTACACTCAATAGTGAAAGATCAAAACATCTTTCTCCCTCAGATTCAGAATACAACAAGCCCATCTTGTCATTTCTATTCCCCATAGTTTCAGAAGTCGTTGCCAGAGCAATTAGACAGGAGAAAAAAAAAGACATTTGTGTAGGAAGTGATAATGTGAAATATTTACTCTTTTCTGAGAACATTATCTTTTGAACATAGAAAATCCTTTTGAACATATAATATGTAACAAAATATCTATAAGAACTAATGAGGAAATGCAGTACAGTTGCAGGTTACAAAATCAGCACATAAAAAATCAGTGGCATTTCTGCAAACTAGCAATGAACAATCTGAAAACAAAATCAAGAGGATGATCCTATTTAAAATAGTGTTAGAAAGAGCTTACAGATAAATTTAACCAAGGAGGTGAAAGATCTATAAACTGAAAACTATAAAGCATTAGTAAGAGAAATTAAAAAAATGATGAATGAAAATATAGCTCATTCATGTATTGAAAAAATTAATGTTAAAATGTCTACACTACATAAAGAGATCTATACATTCAATGTAATCTCTATCCATATTCCAATTCCATTTTTTTTTTGTAGAAAAAAGTGCTAAAATTCACATGGAAGTACAAAAAATGGATAAGTAAATAGATAAATAACCAGGTCAATTGTGAGCAAAAAGAAAAAGATGGAGACTTCACAGTATCCGATTTTAAGCAATTAAAAGGGCATGGTACTGGCATAAAAATATCCATAGGCCTATGGAAGAGAGCTGAGATTCCAGAAGTGATGCCACACATGTATGATCCATTTGGGTTTTGATAAAGATGCCACGAATACAATTTGGAAAAGAACAGTCTCTTTGTTAAATGTTGAGAAAACTGTGTATTTATATGCAGTAAGGATAAAGTTGGACCTCTATCTCACACTATATGCCAAAATCAACTCAAAGTGTATTTGAAGGAAAACACCTGAAAGCTTGATAGTGACCTAGGCAGTGATGTTTTACACCTCAAAGCCCAGGAAAAAAATGGAAAATGTGATTGCATCAAAATAAAATCTTCTGCACTACAAAGAAAACAGGGAGAAAAAATGACAAGCTGACTGGAGAAAACACCTGCAAATCATACATATACATCCAAAATGTATGGGCAACTCATACAACTACACAGAAGGAAAACAAGCCCACTGGCTAAATATTGGGAAAGGGCGCTAAATAGACACTTCTAAAAAGGAAGACAAACAGATGGTGGATAGATATGGGAAACCATGCTTAGCATCACTAATTGCTAGGTACACACAGATGAAATCCACAATGCAGTACCACCTACAACTGTCAGAATGGTTAGTCTCAGAAAGGTGTGCAGGAAAGGGAGCTCTTGTACACTGGTGATGGAAACTAATTTACTCAGTCACATGGACAACTACATACAATTGCTCACAAAACTAAAAATGGAATGCCACATGGGTCAGGAACCCTTCTTCCATGTATTTACCCAAGAGATCACAGACCAGCCTGTCAAAAAGACATCTTCACCCCTGTATTCATCACAGCACTATTCACATTAGTCAAGATATGAAATCTACCTTAATGTCCATTAGCTGGTGTATGGATAAGAAATTGGTGTATGTACTTGGGGAATACTACTCAGCCATACAAAAGGGTGAACTCCTGAAATTTGTGTCAGTGTGGTTGGAAATGGAGGACATTTCCAGTGTTCTGAAATGTTAAGTGAAATTAGCCAGGCCCCAAAATACCAGTATCACCATTTCTTATTGACATGAAAACCAAAACAAATAACATATAGTCAGAAACTGAACTCAAAGAACAGAGCAGAATAGTGGTTATCAGAGGCAGGGGTATGGCTGAAATGAGAAGATTATGGTCAGAGAGTACAAAGCCTCAGTTACACAGGGAGAATGAATGATTTTTATTCAGATATATTGAACAATATTATAAACATACTGAATCTTACATTTCATAATTTACTTGCATTTCAAAATTTCTAACAGATTAAATTTCAAAAGTTCTTGCCACAAAAGTATGAGTATTTGAGGTAGTGAACAAGGGAGTTAACTTGACTTTGATTATTACTCCACATTGTATTCATAATCTGTAAATTTACTTTGTCTTATAAATATGTGCAATTATAGTTTGTCAATTTATAATTTTAAAAAATGTTAAAAATGTAATAATTTTTAAATGGGTGAAGAAATGACACAGATTGAACAAGCATACAACTTGTTTTGGAGATTTAAATTTGCAACCATGAAAATATTTTACAAAATTAGGAAGATAATTGAATTTTAAAAAGCAATCCCTAAAAATAAAAATTAAAAAAAACACAAGATGATAGGAAAAAAAAAAAACCCAAACAAGGGTAAAGTTAGTGGCATGGGAAACAAAGAGAGAAACAATACTGAGAGATTGTAAAACACAGTAATTTGATTCTTTGTGCAAAACTTGGAAATTTTTCTTTGAGTGTCTTGGTAATCCTACTGATTGGGGTACTGATGAAATTGCTCTGGGGTGGGTGAAGTCGTGTTTGGAAAATGTAGAGGTGTGAATTTGTTGGTGAATGACCATGAGAGCAGGATATTTTACTTGGCAAGAGGGCACAGCAGTGTTTTATCTAGCATTCTGCTGCTTTGCAGAAGGAAAGTCTGTTCTGAAGTGTAGCTTTTTCATCAACCAAGAATAGAAGACTTCATGTTTTTTCTAGTTTCTCTCAACTTATTTGTTAACATTTCTTTGTTTATTAAAAGGATAGATTTGGAAAGGCACTGAAACCAGGGAGAATGTCACGTGAAGACAAAGGTAGAGTTTCAGATGACACTTCTTCAAACCAAAAAAACACCTGACATGGCAGCTGTCTTGAAAAGTGGGAGAGATGTGGAGCAGGCTCTCCCTCCCACCCTGCTGAAACCTTGGCCGCACAATTCTGGTCTCCAGGTCTAGGAGAGAACATAGTTGCCTGGCTGGGATTTTTTGTTGAGGTGGTCAAGGAAACTCACTCTCCCATGCTGAAGTCTACCCCCAGACACTGTGAGTCCAAGTAACTTGAGTTTTATTGCAGGCCTGGAGCTGAGTCAGGAACCAGAGGTCAAGCACATTATTGGGAGGTGACCTCAGGAAGGCCTGGTGCGTGATCTAGAAAGAGAGGCAAGGTAGGAAAGTATCAGATACAGGGCACTGACCCACATGCCATCTTCAGGAAAATCCAGGCCCCTGTCCTGGAGGACAGAGGAGAAAGCCCCCAAGGACCATGGACAAGGATCAGGGTCCCCAGGATATTGGTCCACCAGTTCATGTCAGTCCCCCTATCAGGCCTGCTTCCAGGGGGCAGAGGGTTATAGTTCTTCTGTCAGAGATTCTCATTCCTGGATAATGCATCCTCATACTGTCCTGTGGATGGCAAGGGCAACTGCATGGTCCCACCACTGCATGAGCCAGTGTTTGCACATGTCAATCCTGAGTCCTTCAGCACACAGGCAGAGGCAGAAGACACAGATGGGTAGAGCTCTGGCCTTTGTGCAATCCCTTCCTCTGTGAATGTGGGTCCTGAACTGGTTCTCACCAAGGCAGAATAGTCAGTGTGCTGCGCCACCTCACCTGGGATTCTGTTCTATATGCAGACAAGTGAAGGAATTTGCAGATATAATAAAGCTCCACTGTGGTGAGAACATCTGTGTCCCTTCTAAATTCCTGATGAAACTGTACCCCCACTGTAGAGGCATAAAGAGGTAGGGCCTTTGGAAGTGAAAGCTCTGAGGGCTCCACCCTGATAAATGGAATTAATGCTCTCATCAAAGACCTTCAAGGGCTGCTTGGATCCCCTTATTTTTCTGCCATGTGAGGACACCTGGGCCTTCTATGAGGAGCTGCCCTCACCAGAAGCTGACCTCCTGGGACTTTGACTTTAGCTTTCTAGGCTCCAGAACTGTAAAGATTTAACCTATTTTGTCTATAAATTTCCCAGTCAGATATTTTGTTACAACTACATACTAAGACAATTTCCTACTTGACTGAGTTCAGGTTCATCAGAAGGTGATCATCCTAGATGGGCCTGACCTCATCAGGTACATCATTTGAATGCCAGTCTAGCAGGGAGAAAAGGGAAGCAGAAGGGATTTTCTGCTTTGATGGCTTTGAAAAGGCAAGGTGCCACAAGTTCTATAGCCCAAGTGAAGTGAATTCTGCCAACAACCTGAAGAACCCGGAAGTGAATCCTTGCCCACTTGTCCTTCCAGATGAGAATAGGCCAGCCACAGCTAGATGTCAGTCTTGTGAGAATTTAGCAGACCTTAACAGCTAAGCCATGCCCAGAGCCCTGACCTGCAAAAGCTGAGGTGAAAAATTGTGTTCCTTTGTTACATAACACAGGTAACTAACACAGAACATTAATTTGGTATTAAGGGAGATGAATTTATACAGATGGAGAGAAGTGAAAGATAAGAAAAATGCATTTTTGTATTTATGCAGTAAAACACATATTTAAATATGCATTAAAATTTAAAATAAAATTGGAAAATGATTTACCAGTGTAAAACCTTAGCTGGGTACCACTAGAGATGTGTCAAATAAGAGCAATTTATACACATATTGAGTAGGGTACTCTTGTATTCACTGAAAAGGAACAAATACAGAGCATGGTGAGTTGAAGATTGTGAAGGCAGAAGCATACCCACCTGGCTTTCTAGAAGCTCCCATGCTGTATATTCCAGTGTGTATCATCTTATGGACACAGACTACACATGCACTACTCTTCATATACAGTTGTACTGTATCTGAACCATGTCCTGCAGAAACTGCATCTGCTAGAGGTGTGCCTGCCTGAATTTCTGTTCATTGTCTGCTTCTGCAGAAGCATCAGATGTCTGGGTACATCTGTGAAGTGAAATAAAGCCACAAAATGGCCATTCCCACATAAAAAGCATGTGGGACTGCCTCTTGCAGTGCCTGAAGTGCTTAGACTAGGCCATGCCTTGCCAAAGCAGCCAGCTGAACACTGCCAGTAGCCTTCCTCTTCCTCCAGCAGCCTAGGAATTGACCAGGTGTTCTGATATAATGTAAGTAATCCAGGAAGATACAGAGATAAATAACAGAAGAGAGAGAAAGAAATTGTTGCAGTTAGAGAGAAGGAGGGTGTTGGGCTGAAAGAGCCAGGACCTGGGGGTGACCCATTACCCCAAAGCCATTATAGTTTGTTGTCAAGGCTTCAGCTGAAATGTGGGAACCTAGAACTTTCACTGTAGTTTCTCAACCAACCCCAGGTTTTCCCACCAGATCAAATTTGCGTTTACCCAGTGCTGGAGTTATGAATGCTGTCAAAACACAAAAGAAAATGATCAATTAATCACAGTGTTTTTAAGGAAAATTGGACCTAGTTACTCTAATTAGGTGAAAGCAAAAGAAATTCATTGTTTATTCTTCATGCAAACTGTCCTGCGATGGCCCTGTGGGAGATGCTACATTAGCCTGGAAATCCAGTATTGCAAAGTAGTATGGACTTTCTGTTTCAAATGTGGTTTTTAAAAACATTTTCTGCTTTGCCAAGAAAGTGCTTGGGCCAAGGCACCTTAGTTCTGTCTCCCAACCCTACCTCCAGGTTCAAGTTCCAGATGACTCAGAAATCAGTAGGTCATTCTTCCCTGACAATTCCTGTAAATCAAAACTACAGGGGCAGAGAAAAGTAAGCACATACCCTGGTGTCTAACCTACACAACGTTCAGCACAGCATCCAGGCTCAGGGCAGCACCGTGGCCTTCATACTAGTGCCCTTCCTGGCATGTGACACCCACTCTCCTTCACATGCAAGTTTGCACATGTACATTAAGAAACACGACTTTAAATCAGGCATGCATCAGTGCTGATAAGGTGAGAGCTCTGCTGGCTTGCCACTTGCCTCTTGAACAAATTCTGAGAACACAAGGAATGTGTCTTGTACTTCATAGAGCACAGACCATTGTCCCTGCAGCTTATTGGTAAGTTGGCCAAGAAACCCTGTAGCACAGAAAACCTGAGCACATGTTGACAATGTCTGAGAAGAAAAGGACTCTAATAAACTCAAAACTGTGAGAGCTAACATGATAATCTTGTAAAATTAAATGGAGAGACATGAACCTCTCCTGAGGCCAACACATACTTTTAACCTGTATTATCAGGCACCTTTCCCCTGTTGCCCACCGCAGCCGAGGGCAAATTAGGGTGCAGGGCTGTGGGATCCTGTCCAGGTAAGAAGGATGAACAAGGTGAACCAGAAAGAGGGAAGCACTCCTGTGATCAAGTCTACAGCAGAGATTTCTCCTAGGTGAGTGTTCAGCCCTCTCTTCTTCTTGAGTGTCGCAGAATCAACCTGCTTGTGTGGGCTGAGGTGGCCTCACCACTGTCCAAGTTAGCCAATCCTCCTCCCCTATGTATACTTTTCACATCTGTACTTCTTGTCAAAATGGTGCCTTCAGATGCTCAAAGTTGGGTTTCCTCAGATGACATGGGCATTTGTCTGCCTAGCTAGCTGTAACAGGACTGCTGGCTTAAAAGACATACCTTGTTCTCTCATGGTGCTGGAGACAGAGATCCCAGATGCAGGTGATGACAGGGTCAGCCTCCCTCCATGGGCTCCCGGGGATGTCCTCTCCTGAACCCTGACCCCTCTCCTGCTTTTGGTACTCCTTGGCTTTTGACAGCTTTACTCCAACGTTCACATGGCATTTCCCGTGTGTGTGTGTGTGTGTGTGTGTGTGTGTGTGTGTGTGTGAGAGAGAGAGAGAGAGAGAGAATATGTCCAAATTCCCCCCTTTGAAAGGACAAGGTAGTATTGGATTAGGATCTTCCCTGATGATCTCATCTTAACTTCATCATTTACCAACTTCCAAGTAAGGCTGCAGTCACAGGTACCAGGAGTAAGGACTCTCTTTGGGGAGTCAACTGAAATCTGAAATCCCTTTAAAAGATCCACTGAAACAAGTAGGCAGACTGTGTGCCCAGCAGCTTACAGGCTTAATCTGATTGCTGCTCCCCTGCCTTCCCATGCAAAGAAAGATGTACAAGGGGCAAAGTTCACTAAGGTCATGTGCCAAGAGACAGCTCTGAGACTCAGCTCTTTCAGTATAGAGACTGCTATTCCTGGCTTCTTTCTAATTGAAGAGTGTTCCTGTAGACCTAGTGGAGTTAAAAACACGGTGACAGATGACTTCTTTGTTTTTCAATTATAGGGTGTTGGAAAATTTTTTTTAAGAGTTCTGTGGAAAATGTGCTATTATTCAATCATTTTCAATATTCACTTCACATTATCTCAGGGGCCTCCATATGATGTGTGAACAAAATACCAAATAAGACAGACATGGTGGTAATTACACCTGTAATCCTAGTGCCTGGGGAGGCTGAGGCAGGAGGATTGCAAGTTCAAAGCCAGCCTCAGCAAGAGCGAGATGCTAAGCAACTCAGTGAGAACCTGTCTCTAAATAGAATACAAAATAGGATTGGGGATGTGGCTCAGTAATCCAGTGCCCCTGAGTTCAATCCCCAGTACACACACACACACACACACACACACACACACACACACATGCACAAAATTATATAAAGCCACTGCTACATACTTTCATTTTGTTCATTTTGTTCTTTTTTTTTCCTTGTTGGCTCAGATGATCCTGAAAAGATCCTGAAAAAGCAAATGTTGAAAGTCAAATGGAAGCAGAGTGTTGGCATCCACAGTGACACATGAGGTGATCAAGAAGATTGGTGGCTCAGATGCAGTCTTGGTGACACCCTCTAAATGATCACTATTTGCAAAAATTTGAGCAGTCCAAAACTAAATTCTTCCTCGTTTGACATTCACTGACCTTGTGATTCTATCCTGGTGTGGGAAGGGCCAGTTATCCTCTAAGAGAACGCATTCATCTACAAGATGATTTATACATGTAAACACATCCTATTTAATAAAATATGAATGGAGAGAAACAAAGACAAAGTTTAGAAACTCATTAGTGAAGGTTTACAAATCATCATTTTATCATTTTCCTTAGTGCAGGACTGACAGGGTGTATCTGGTCATCAGTGAAGGATAATGACCCTAAAGCCTGAGGAAACAAATCATTCTCTGTAATGAAACTGCTGAGGGAAAATATGTCTTGTTTTCAGAAGCAAGATACTAAAGTTAAAAATTACATGTATGTATGCAGTTGTTTGCTAAGAAAGCAATACAAAGGCATTCAGCATTACTATTATGCAAAGCCACCCAAGTTTTCCCAGTGCATTCTGTATGTCAGTATGCTTGCTGCTTCCAAACACCGCCCTGTGCAAAGCAGAGAAATATGAAGTGAACACAGTAGGTATCTGAGTGCACTGGGTGCTCAGGTATGGCTCTGGAACCTTTTGTATCAACCTGGCCCTCATGCTGTCACATGATGCCAAATATATCAGAGTGGTGGAGAAGACTGGTTTGAAGGATCTTGAACTTGTCACCAATGAAGCATCTGAGGCAAAGTGCAGGCCTGACTGCAGTCAAGATATTTCCAAGTAGTTGTCCTCACTGGATTCCTGTGATGGTGAGCAATAGCATTCCTCTGAGTCCCTGACTGCTTCTGAATCTCTCAGTGTAGACATTCTGCCTAGAAGTAAATCAATAACCATTGAGAGAATTTGGCCAGGACCTCAGGGTTGTGTGCTTCAGTTAAGTGGGCCTTCTGACAGTGGGCTTCTCTGCACACTTAGAACTCAGGGAGCAGGGTTGGACTTCTGTTATTTGTAACAGTTCTCATGTTTACAGTAAATAGGGTTTATTTTATTAAGCATGATATAAATCCACTAAAGAAGTGACCTGATTTCACCATCCACATTTAATTCCCTTTATGTAGCTTCAAACATCCTTCTAGCTAGAAATCGTTTTCCATGACTCAGTCTTCACAGGCCTGGTTTCATTTCATGTGCATCCCATGCCCATACATTTTACTTTGATGCAGACATTCTTCTTCCCAAAGGAGGACAATGTCACGCTCACATGTGGTACACTTAATGTCAAGTGAAAGAAAATCTACATACCACACTTCTGAAGCTGAGTATTATAATCACAGAGACATCAGGAAGTTACCAAAGATGCTCTTTGAATTGCTCTTGATGTCTCTAAGCATAGGTCATAACAGCATGAGGGCCAGGTTGATACTCAAGGAACCCAGTCTTACTTGCAGAAAAGGTAGAGATCTCCCCACTTGAGTAAGTGAGCTGTCTCTCCCTGAATTTAGATAGTTATTTTCAGTTAACTCAGTTGTGCATGTGGAAAGGCCTGGGGCACCCACAACAAGGTCAGTTCAAAAGTCCAGCTTGGAAGAGCTGGTGCAGGAATGCTGCAGCATCTCTTCAGCCTCCTCTCCAGGGCTCTGTGCTCCCCATTGCCCTATGCCCTATGGAGTCCCACCCTGTGCCTCAAGGCCCTCTTTGTTCCAGTGCAAGATGGAGAGTAGAGAGGAAAACTGTATGTGTCCACTCTCCATCACCAGTTGGCCCACTTCTCCTCTCTCTGAGCAGCTGGGACACAATGATCCTGTCACTGTGGGATGTGCCTGAAATGGCAAAGGTAAACATACAAAGAACAGAGATTCATGACCTGTGTTGCTACTACCATCATTTCTATGTTTGTGCTTAGGGCAGTTTGAAACAAACTCTAATGCTGCAGTACCTTCTGTGGAAGCCCACCTTCAAAGCCTGACAAGGCAGGTAGATACTCAGATGAAAGGGGAAGAGCGCTGAATGCTCACTGAAGCTTCCACTCATGAGGTCTGGTCCCCAAATTGCCAGAAGTCTTAATTGCTTCCTCCCTTGAGCTGCCACTGTGTCCTGGCACTGTGCTACACTACCCTGTGAGAACTGAAAGCCCTGCTTACTCCAAGACACCCACTCCCTCCACCTCCAAGCCACCCAAGCCCAGGGTGGGCACACCACACCATGCTGCAATCTTGGGATTTGGACACACATCTGAGTGTTCTCAAAATTTGCAAGGACAGTGACCTGGTGCAGCTGACCTGAAGTCCAAAGTTGTTGACAAATATAAAATAGCAACATATTATATTGGTAAAACATACACACTGTATTTCCCTCTCTGTAACCCAGCTAGAAAACTAATAGCTGCAGAACTGTGACAACTGGAAGGCCACATGGAAGATTGTTGTGGTTGGATGGCCACATGGTATTCATTCAAGTAAGAACCAACAAGCCCTGAGGATGAAAACCGCAGTGGGCTGGCTAAAGAAATGACCACTGTCATGACGCCTGGAGTGTGGAAGCAGAGCCACTTGCTGAGATGTCGCCAGCTCCTGGCTAAGGGGGAACTGTGATTGACTTCAGCATCTAGCATGGACTTGAGTACAGCTTTGGGAAATCCCAACTGTTGACTATGATCCAGTCTCAGAATGGAGCAAAGCTCCCCTCAGAGGACCAGTTGGCCAGTTTCCACTGTTCTGCAGCCTGCATACTGCAGCACATGGCTTGACCCTTGCTCTTGTGATTTTGTGGATGGTAATATTCCTGTATTGACCCCTAAATGGTCAACCTGAGTTCTGTGCAGTCTTGTTGCCCATCACTCAGGCTTTCATGTATCTACAGAGGAGCAGTGCCTTCCCTTGTCGGCACACATGCTCAGGGTTCTCTCTGGAGAAGTCCGTAGACCACTCTGGACTGCTAAAGTCCTCACTCTTGGTGTGGGGTGCCAACAGTGAGATTAGCCACCTCCCCCCTCTCCACAGAGTCCTTAGGGGTCAGACTGGAGGTGGTGGAGGGTCTCCTGGTCATTTCTTCTCACTAGACTTCATGAGAAATTTTCATCCTTCTCACCCACATTTATTGTGAAATTATTGTGAAAGTGAAAAGTGAAGAAGAACTATTTCTTTTCCATTTTTGGACTTTTTCTCTGGCAAGCAAAATAGTGTTAAAGATTGTGTGGAGGAAAGAGCAAAAAGAGAGTCAAACAGCAAGACATTACTGGCATCCACCATTGTGTTTCCTAGTCAGAGCCAGAGCCTTGCTGCTGACTTCACTTTAGTTGTGCAGCCCTAGACCAAGTACCAAGCAGCCACAAAGAGCCCATGTAAGAGAAGTGATGTCATTTCATCCAAGATAACAAACCACATTTTTCATCATTATTTCCTGGTGGTCAGCATTTGCTTAGAAGATCCTAGAACACATTCAAGGCAAAGTGTTTTGCTGCAGAAGTTCCAACCAGTGGAATCCCAACAGTGTTCCACTTACAATGTTTCAACTTGGACACTGAGGACCTGAGACTTATTAAGAGAAGACAAAGAAATGGCAGAAAGCGAGGGTGAGACTTATGAAAGTGGGAACATTCAGGTGCTTTGTCCCTCCCCTACCTGTTACACATAGCTTCAGGCTATGGGTTTGCAACCCTATATTATACTTCCAGCCTTGATGTGACAGAGGGGCTCTCATGCTCACTTCAATGTTATAAAATGTGCAGAGAAACTAAGAAATTCCACTTGTGTGGCTGGTACTAGGTGAAGAGACAAGTGCAAGAACAGGTCCACTCTTCTTGACTTTTCAAGGACTGTATAAATATAGCAGATGTTTGTCTAAGATGTGTGTCAATCATCTCTGCAATTTATCAGTAATGAAAAAGTCATATCTAATAATAATAATAATAATCTAATAGAAGTAGAATTGAAAAATCCACCATGTAGCAATCCAGTGAAGGAAACCAAGGGGCAGCCTCCAAAGAAAAAGAAGGCTGGGGATGCAGAGTGAAGACAGGTATCAAAGGAGTAAGTAGCAAATGGATCACAGTTAGGAGAGAATTATAATGTGATTCCAAAACACTCATTGATTTAACAGACATTTGTAGGGTATCATCCACATGTAAGTCATTTTCTTGACATTGGGAAATCAGTTAGCAAAGAAGACAGAAATCTCTTTCCACATGGGCCTTACATTCCATTGAGAGAGACAGACAAGAATCAAAACTTATGGAACAAGGATCTATTCATTGGATGTATTACATTGCTCAGGCTGACACAACAAAATACTATGGATTGGTCAGCCAAATTAACAGTGTGTTTGTCAGCTTTTTTGCTTCTAGAACCAAAAGAATTGACAAGAATAGTTTTAGAAGAAAAATTTATTTGGAGCTCATGGTTTCAGAGGCCTCAGTCCATAGTGAGCTGACTCCATAGCTCTGAGCTTGAGGCAGAATATCATGGGGACAGGGTGTGTTGGAGGACAACTGCTTCCTCATGGCAGGGTCAGGAATAAGAGAGAGGAGCACAAGAGAGAGGGGCCACTGGAAAACAACCCTTCCAGGGAACTTACCCAGTGACCCACCTCCTCCGGCCTGCCCCACCTCCTACAGTTACTACCCAGTTAGTTCATTCAAAGTAGGATGGACTGATTAGGTTAGAGCTCTCAGACTGCAGTCACTTCTGAACATTCATTCAGAAACACAAATGCTTTGGGGCATGCCTTGTGTCCAGACCATAACATAGATGGTCACCTTACCACGTCCTCCCACTGGTGTGTACAGAGAGAGGTAGAAAGAGAGATGACGTTTCTGGTGCCTCTGCTGATAAGCACATTAATTCTATTGGATCAGGATCCCATATACATGATCTGGTTTGTTCTTAATTAATTTTTTGTTGACTCCATCTCCAAATACTGCCACACTTAGAGGTTAGAGTTTAGTATGTGAGCTTCGTGGAAATACAAATACTTAGTGTATAACATTTACTAATCAGAAATAGTTTGAATGGTTATTGACTATGTTTTAGGAATTGTCAAATGATAGGTAAAATTTATGTTTCAGACATCAATAAATGGCATGGTAGCCATCTAAGTCTTCAGATTTTGTTTTTGTGTAAAGTTAGTTTTTCATAAATAAAATGTTACATCTCATCATCTAGACCCCTTATTTTTGCACATTTGTCATAAAAATCTCAAGTTCAAATAGGAGCTTCATATCCTTTGTAAGATATTACTTGGTGATATTGTCCAGTTCAAACCAAGTCCACATGGTAAATTCCTTCTTGAGTTTGGTTCCTGAAGGAAATGATGTTTTTAGAAATCTTTCGGTTTTGCTGTCTCTTATTAGAATGTGGGGAAAAACAATCTCAATGTGTCTCTTTTTACCCAGCTCCCAAATCTTAGGATAAAGTCCTTTATAAATGCTAGACTCTGGATAACTCCAAGGATAAGAACATCACTACCCTTCCAACTGCTCCCTGTGGATTGGTGGGTCAACATTACATACATGGGTAATGAGGAAGGTATGAAACTCCACAACAGGTCTTGACGTCGTTGCTTTTACTTTGATCTCCCCCCTATGGCTGGTAGTATCTCTTTTTAAATAAAATTATAGATGCTAATCCATAAGTTATTTTAATCAGTTGGCAAATAGATAAAGGACAAATAAAAATATTTCAATAATCTACACATTTGTCTCCACCTTTTCAACTTTCCATGTGTTATGGTTTAGACCCTTATACATCCCCTAACAGCTCATGTGTTGAGGGCTTGGTCCCTGTGCAACAGTGTGCAGAGGGAGGACCATTGGGGGGATGACTGGATCAAATTGGAATGTGGTGAAGACTTTAGGGGTGGCACCTGGTGGGAGGAAGTAGGCCCCTGGGGCTGTGCCCTTTAAGACTATGTGTTCCCAGCCCCTTTCTCCCTCTTTCTCTCTGTCCCCCTTCTTGGCTTCTATGAGGTAAGTAGCTTTGCTCATCATCATGCTCCCTCCCATGATGTTCTGACTCAGCATAGGCCTAAAAGCTATGATTGTAAAAACTCTTAGATTCTTTGAAAAAATCTAATAATAGCAAAATAATGAGTTACATATAATATGTTGCACTTAAATCCTTGAGCATCAAATGAAAGGCAGCCAACTGGAGATGATAAATGAAATTAGCAAGGAGTTAGAGGTTGTTAACATCTTTGTCTTGCTCCAGTGGTTAACAAACACTGTGTCCTGATCTTCATATGTTGGGATCATAAACACATTTTCTTGTGTTAATGGAAGACCCTTCAATAGATGAATGGATTAAAAAATGTGGCAAATATACCCATCTTCTTATCTATACATTATACCTGAATACTAATTGCTGTCTACCTCTTAATCTTCATCACTATCTCATGTGATGACTTGCAGGAATATAGAACTGCATCTTATTTGCTCAGAGTTGGAAGTTTTGTTTGTTCATTTGATTGTTTTGCTCAACTCTAAGTGCATTCCTAGATGGACAATATGGGTCTGTCAGCTACCTGTCTCCTGTCTATCTTACCTGGTAGGAAACTTCTAGTTGGGAAAAAAAAATAGGAAACATGTTAGATCTTCAGGGGAAATTACACAAGGCCCAAGAAATGATGTGGAAGCAGAACTTTCTGAGAGAGATGATGGTGTTTAAAGTGATATTGTTTTTTCCTCCTAATTCAAATATACAAAAGGAGAAGGAGTGGCATACCTTTCCATCTGTATTTCTAACCCAAGCAGTGACATCTGATCAGAGCCTACCTGCAGACTCTGGGATGCCAAGTTTTTGCAGAGAGACCTAACAGCTCTCCAGGCAAATGTGGGGCTGCTTCCTTCTACACCCACAAGTCCCTGGGGCTGTGGGTGGGGCTGGATTCTGGGGACCATTCATTTGAACTCTTAGGAGCCTGGGGCGGGGAGGTAAACCATACTGGCTTGCAGACTGCACACCTCCCAGCCATAGCAAAGACACTTGCTTAGAGGATTTGGGCAAACTTTCTTTTACTCCAGGTATCTTTGATATTCTGAGCAATTTGAGTGATTTGAAGAGGATGGAATAGGGGTGTCATTAGTTTCTACTGCTTTCTGAATGACAAAAAATTAAAGAAAAGTGGTTCAGCTGAAAACTACTTTGCCTTAAATAGGAGCTACCCCTTATTAATCAATAGATTAATTGCTATTAATTATGATTAATTAATTAATAAGAGTACTACCACTTATTAAGTAACAAAGGATGAGAGAACTGTAGAGGCTACAGCAATTCCTGTGTTTCCATGGATTAATTCTCAGACGTGGCCATATTAGTGGGATTCTCAGAATAGGTACCCCCTTTCTTTTCTTTTACATATTTTTTTAGTTGTAGATGGTCACAATATCTTTATTTATTTATTTTTATGTGGTGCTGAGACTAGAACAGTGCCTAATGCATGGAAGGCAAGTGATCTACTGCTAAGTTACAACCCCAGTTTCCCCCTTACTTTTCAACTACTTATTTCTCCCATAGCTAATAATAGCTGCTACAAACAGAAAAGAAACTCCCCCGAAGTTTATTATTCCATCATTAGCTATGGACCAAATAAATAAAAAATAAAACAAAATTTATTTATAAAATAATATTCAGAAACTCTAGTTGGAAAACATTACCAAGACTTTGATCCAGTTCCTTAAGCATGCTAGGCAAGTGTGCTACCACTGAGCTACATCCTCAGTCCTTTATATATACGATGGATGACCTGTTAGTCAGTGGTGGACAAGGAAGAATGTGATTTGAATTGGTCTTGGTATAATGTTGTCATAGGTATAATAAAATGGTTCTGATTCCATATATCCTTTTGTTTTTAGCCGATAGCAGCTTTTTTTATTAGTTACATAACCTACGCCCATATACAAAATTAAGAACATATTTAGATGCCCCATTTTTTAAAAAAAATTGTATATGTTTTAATTAGTTATACATGACAGTAGAATGCAGTTATGCACTTTGATATATCATACATAGATAGGATATAATTTCTCATTTTTCTGAGTGTACATGTTGCAGAAACATATTGGTCATGTAGTCACATATATACATACAATAATAATGTCTGTTTCATTCTACAGTCTTTCCTATTCCTACATCTCCTCCTCTCCCCCATCACTTTCCTCTACCTAATCTAAAGTAGGTTATTCTTCCCTAGTGCCCCCTCCACCTTATTGTGAATTAGCATCCACATATGAGAGAAAACCTTCAGCCTTTGGTTTTGTGGGATTGGCTTATTTCGCTTAGCATATATTCTCCAACTCCAACGGTTTACTGGCAAATGCCATGATTTCACACTTCTTTAAAGTTGAGTAATATTCCATAGAGTACTTTCTTTATCCACTTTCTTTATCCATTCATCTATTGAGGGACACCTAGGTTGGTTCCGAAGTCTAGCTATTGTGAATTGAGAGTTATAAACCTTGATGTGGCTGCATCACTATAGTATGCTGATTTTAAGTCCTTTGGGTATAAACCAAGGAGTGGGATAGCTGGGTCAAATAGTGATTCCATTCTCAATTTTTCTGAGGAAACTCCATAATGCTTTCCTTAGTGGTTGCACCAATTTGCAGTCCCACCAGCAATGTATGAGTGTACCTTTTCTACTACATCCTCACCAAAATTTACTGTTGCCTGTATTCTTGATGATTGCCACTCTGGCAGCAGTGAGATGAAATCTCAGAGTAGTTTTGATTTGCATTTTTCTAACTGCTAGAGATGCTGAACACTTTTTCATATAGTGGTTGATCAACTGTATTTCTTCTTCTGTGAAGTGTCTGTTCAGTTCTTTAGTATGTTTATTGATTGAGTTATTTGAATTTTTGGTATTAAGTTTTTTGAGTTCTTTATATATCCTAGACATTAATGCTGTATCAGAGGTGCATGTGGTAAAGATTTTCTCCCAATCTGTAGTCTCTCTCCTCATGTAATTAATTGTTTACAAGAACATTTTAGTCTATTTTAACTGATTTTAAGAAAAATAAAAATGATGCATTTTTTAAATACTGTTTTGAAAACTTGAAAGTGCAGCAATATACTTCCTTTCCTTTGTTTATGAGATGGTGCAATTCCAATTCAAAACTGGTAAGATTACACTAAACTGAACCAAGCAAATGCACACGTATGTCTGCACTATTAAAGTATAAGAGGAAATAGGAATCATCATAGTAAAGCACAATTTTAATCTCTGTGTATGCAAAATTTGAAAGATTACTGTCAATTAAATATGAAAGTCTGGAAGAAACTAAGTTGGAAGGGGAACAATTCACAATGTCTAGACAATTTGTACATTAAGGTTTTCACCAATATTTGTGACCTTAATTTGATTTGTTATTCCTATTTTTAGTGAATACCACACAGTCTAAAAAATGTAGATATTAGTATCTAAACAGGATGCAGTTACCATATGAAGCTTTAACTCAAAATTTGGGATAAAGAAAAAAAAGGAACAGTAAACTTCAACTCAATTTTATGTGCACAAGTTGAAAAATCTGAGCCACCTTAAAGAGAAATCCGATTCTAAAATTTATAAAACCTATAAATAATCAGAGGCCAAACCACTATATTAAAACAGATTCTCTAGCAGGTAAAAATCTTGCAGTGTGAACATATGCTTGTATTCACTTTAAATACTAGACAAAACTCACACTTTAAAGTGGCTCCACCTTGGCAGATATATTTATTTGTAATGAATGCACACCTATCATGTATAGTTTATCAGTGAAAACACTCCAGTTGATTCACAAAACTCTGATGGCATCTGTGTTATCTTCATCACAGTAAATACACCCCCCTAATAACTAAATGCGTTTAGGCTTTCTATTCCTTCACATCAAACATTGGGAAATCATATTCAGTAAACAAGAGCAAGTTTCTGTGACAGCACAAATTATTTAGTTTAAAATTTTTCAAATCCGTATTTGTTCATTAATAAAATTTTCAAATCCATATTTGTTCATTAATAACTGGGTCAGACAATTTACCAAAAGCAATAACTTTACAGAGTATTCCTCCACACAGATCATTGTTTGAACCTTTTAATATGCATAGATGCTTTTAGAGTAGGATCTGAATGAACTGTCTCAATACTCAAAAAATGAAGTCTTATAACACTTCTAAATAGTTCTGGTTTGTTGCCAACTACATTATTAAAAGCACTGGTTACAAAGTAAAAAATGTTTTAAGACTAAATTACAATAAAAATGAAAGCCCCACAGTTTAAACCTAGCATAAATCAACCATCTCTAATTATCAGATTAAAACAAAAATATTAACTCCTGAAAACTGGAAGCAAGATTTTTTTAAAAACACGACCAATGAATATTTTTGACATTTGCAGTTTTGTTTTGTTTGTTTGTTTCCCTTTGTAGACAGGGACTTTTGCTTTCAACTTAAGCAGTAGTTCAAGTCTGTAACATGTTGCAGCTCAGGTAAAATACTATGCACAGCATTTGATTATTTCCAAACAGCAGGAACACACAGGCTGAAGTAAGTTGTCAAATAGGGCTTGTTATAGATACAACAGTGAAAGCATTACCATCCATATATAAAGTTCTTCCTCCAACCCTGGCTTCTGAGGCAGATAATAAACATATCAATCACTGGTAGATGAAGTACAGTTTTTTAAACTTATCTGTTTAATCATTAACCAAGTTTTTTGTTTTTAAGTTTACTCTTTTTGTATCAGTTCCACCAATGAAAATCATTTGGCTTATACTTTCAAATCTATTCTTCAACATAAAGAATATGAAAATATGTTTGTGGAGGACAGTTATAGAGCTTAGATCATACTGCAGCTCTTCAGTCTTACAATGTGAATATGCATCATACCAAAATTTCTTGTTTTACAGTGCACCATTTTCCAAAGGAATACCAACAGGCAGCTGACCTACCCCCACTATGGAATAGTTTAAACTAGAGACTGCAATTGTCAGTAAGTGGCCCAGGGACTAGGGAAAATAGGGTAGTTGAGATCTTTAAGAATTCTACAACAGTTTAGGAAATCATGCATATGCATTTACAGTCCATGTAAAAGTGACTTTTGGTAACTGCAAAGTAACTGAGACATGAGTTGGTTTAGAAGCATCAAAGCAAAGAGGCATTTATTTTTTTAAATCTTATTTATTTATTAGTTCTAATCAGTTATACATGAAAGTAGAAAGCTCTTCAATTCACTGTACACAAATGGAGAATTTTTCAATTCTCGATGTGCATGAAGTAGAGACACATCATTCATGCAATCATTCATGTAGCTAGAGTAATGATGTCTGTCTTATTCCACCGTCTTTCCTATTTCTTTTCCCCCTACTCTCTCCCTTTTTCCCCATCCAGATTCCTCCACTTAACCCATGCACGCCCCCTCTCCACATGAATTAGCATCCACTTATCAGGGAAAACATTCAGTCCCTGTTTTTTTTTGAGATTTGCTTATTTCACTTAGCATGATATTCTTCAACTCCATCCATTTACCTGCAAATGCCATAATTTATTCTCTTAATGCTGAGTAATAGCCCATTGTGTATGTGTTCCACAGTTTCTTTATCCATTCATCTATTGAAGGGCATCTAATTGCTCCCACAGTTAGGCAATTGAGAATTGTGCTGCTATAAACATTGAAGTGTCTGTGTTACTGTAGTATGCTGTTTTATTGACAAGGAGTGGAACAGCTGGGTCAAATGGTGGTTCCCTTCCAAGTTTTCTAAGGAATCTGCATACTGCTTTCCAGATTGGTTACACTAATTTTTCAGTCCCACCAGCAATATATGAGTGTAAAGCATGTGTTTTGGAACCTTTTGTTGCTGTTGTTCTTATCATTTGGTAGCCATCTGGTGGTGCTTTATATTGAACATGAGAAAGATGCTGCACTCAATTGAACTTAAAAAATACACTCTTTTGTTTAATTGTTGGCTGTTGGGTGGAAATTGTAAGCACCTCCTTGTGCTGCTTCAGGAATGAGGCTAAAATCTTCATTGATATCATCACCAGAGAAGTATTGATCTATGATTTCAAATGCTAATTTATGTCTTTATTTTCTTATTGTAGCAAGACCTCAATTTTCTCCAAACCTCCACATTCTTCAATTATTTCAGCTATTGTGCTTGCTTCAACACCAGCCACTATCAGAATGTTTTTTAGACCATCCAGAATGACCTGAATCACTTGAGAATCTTTTACTGACAATAAATTCCAGAATGGTGGTATTACATTCTATTGTACAAGGTACTCAACCTGATCTTTTCTGCCACTAATTATTAAATTCCCAATGTCCAAGCAGCTTCTTTTTGTGTTCCAAAGTCTTCCTTAGCAGGTGATGAATAATCATAGGGATTAATTCAGCATCTATTACAGCTTGAACTTGTTGCTTGTTGCCTGCTGTAATGTTGGAAAGGAACCATAGTGATTCCTTATTTATCTTCTCTTTTGGAAGTGATAAGAGATTTGGGGAGTGTGATGGGACATCACAACAGAGAACCTGAGTCTGCTCATCAGTGTCTGTCACTAGGTTGCCAATTGCTCTGAGGGCTGCAGTTTGAACTTTCACTTCCTGGTGGTGCAGAAAGGACACAAGAAATGGCACAACCCCTGAATCAATAACCATCTGTATCTGTTCATTAGCTCCATCTGTCAAGTATGACAGAGCCCAAACAGTGCCTACAAGAATATTTATGTCCATAGAGTATATGAGGACACATAAAGCTGGCAAAATCTCCTGAACTGTCTCCATAGGTGGTAGGGGGTCCTTATTCCTGTAGAGATTGGCAATGATCCATAAGACATTCTGAAGGAAGGTAATGGGAATGGAGGGATTGATGAAGGACAGAAGAGGTTGGATAAGTCCCAGTGATGACATAATCTCTACACTGAGGACAATCACCTATGTTTCCCAAAGCCCACACTGCTTGTTCACAAACATTCTGATGTGGTGAATGAAAAAGTCTCAGAAAAAGAGGTACTGCATTAGACTGTACAACAGCTTGAGTCTGCAGAAGTTCCTGATGCTATATTAGTGCCCAAGAAGCTTCAAACTGTAACAAAGGATTATCACCCCTCTCTAGACATTTGACTAAAATTGTTAAAATCCCAGATTTTATGAGGTCATCAATTGGTGGGTTTCTGTCAGTGGATAATAGTTTTCTTGCTGCCTGGACGGGTTATTACTTGTGGCATTCTGCAATATAGCTTCTAATATTGTATTTTTTGTGCTTTAAAATCAGCATCAACATCTGAGTCTTCTAAACTTTCTTCTTGGGGAACACTTATCTTTTTCAATAAATGTTCCACTCTTTTGTTCTTCAGCAGCTCAACTGTCACTTCATTTCTGTCTTCACATTGTTTCCACATTGCAGCCCTTGTTCTTGAAGCTCTTGATGTGGTGGTTCTCCAAGCTGGAGTTTTTGACCAGGGCTGTGTGAGGTGCCAGCGACAGCTACTCTTGTGGCTTCCATAGCTGCTGCAAGTCTAGGTGCCAGAGGGAGAGGCCAGGGTGGTAGGGAGGGGAAGGGTAGGGGAGAGGAGAGCATGTTACCTGATGCCTCCAAGCATAAGGTGGCAACAGCACCTGGGTGGCCATAGCAGAGACCTAGCTGGGCCAGGTGAGTGAAATGGGATTGAGGAGTGGTGCTCACTTAGGGAAACTAAGGACACATAAAAACTGGCCGGGAAGATGACCAGCCTGGAGACACTCCTGGTTGGTTCTTGGGATGACCCTGTCTCTCACCACTCCCTAGTAGTTCCACACCTGGGGCCACAAGTCATGCTAAAAAGGAAGCCAGACTTAGTGGCTTTTATTGCCCACACTTCTTCAGATGCAGGGTGTTGAATGACAACTAGAGTTCCCAGCATGCCAGACTGTGGCCAGAGCACTTCTCCCTTCACATATCCTTTTTATAAATGTTTCAGAGGTCCTGATATTACCATAATGTATTGAAGACCTGGGATGCTGCCTTAGAAGACCTGTCTCCTCTGCCTTTGACTATGTTCACCAGCTTTTGTATGTCTCCAGAGTTGGTCAGGGCTTTGGCATTCTCCATGATTTTCCTGGTGAACTTGTGCAGAGTAGCACATGGCTGCCATGGTCTTCTTGGACAATGCTGGGGCCATGGCCACCTGGAAGCCTGTTGAGCAGGACTCACATGGTGCATTCACCTATAACCTCTTTGTTGTGTATGTTGAGTTCCATATTCCTCGAAGCAGTGGTCGGTCAACTATCATTACCTGTCCTCAGAAATTCTTCAAGGATGGGAGCCCTTTTTGTTTTTGGACAGGTGCCCATATATATGCTGCTAACTTTCAGTTGCTAGCAGAGAGATTCTGGAGAGATTCAACAGAGCCTTCCAAGGTGGCTGGGTTAAAATTTTCTGCTAAGAGTCAGATATGGTTTTAGCACTGACAGATGCCAGAGCATATCAGCTCCTTTGGGATAGTGCTGGGATAGGACCAACTCCATACCATTGATCCTCTTGTGGTATTCTCTTTTCCTTTTTCTTCTTCCATCATCTTGACTTGGAGCCTTTGCAGGGAGACTCTTTTCCTAGTAAGTCATCCAACTCATTCATTCTAGGTAGCCAGGCCTCAGAGACATCCAGTTCCAGCTGATAGCACAGGTTCCTCAGGGTGTACATAGTTCTCCTTCATCTTGATTTCATATTCAGATGTGTTCACACATGTGTGAATCCTGTGCAACAGTGAGTCTACCAGCCCCTCACAGGATCACAGTTGCTTCCATGCTTCCTTCCCTGTAGAGCTGACGTTGCTCAGGCAAACTGTGGAGTTATGCAGAACTAGTGAAGTCTGAAATTTAATTTTATTATCATCAACAAGAGAACACCCAGAAAGTGGAACAAAGTGTTTTGTGAAGGGTGAGAAGGTATTTCAGATGACTGTCATCTTTATGTTAGGATAGCAGAAGAAACAGGTTTGTTTCCATCCTAAGTTTGAGCAAGATAGAGGTAAATAATTTCTTTTCACAAATCTCCATCTTTGGTGACTCAATGGCATGGAAAGTTTTTTATAAGAATAGAGGGTATACAGTGGGATACAAGGTAGGAAGTTCCTAAGTATACATTTATCTAGATAGTGTTAATCAGAAACATGTCTCAGTCTCAGGTTCTCCTGTGCAATGCCTAGCAGGGCCAGGGGCAATCCATCAGCCTCCATCCTAGGTATTAAGAAGTTTAGAATTTGAAGTTTTTTATTTCAAGGGAGGGGGTCGTCTATTTCACAATCAGCTGTGGAGTTTGTGGAAGCAACTCCCTGGCCTGTAATACCAAGCACTTTAGTGGGTGTGGGACTCTAATCTAGGATCTGCATCTTTATAATCAATCCCAGGTGATTCTGATGCAGGTGGGCTACAGACCACAGTTTAACACACATTGTTCTATATCATTGAGTCACAAAAATAAATAATTTAAGAACCTTAGTTGAAAATCATGTCAGTCCATAAATTTTGAAATAAAAACCTTGAAAGAATCCTTCAGAAAAATACTTGTATCCTTATGCCTTCTGCAATTAAAATAAACTTATTTCTCTACAGTTATACCCTAGAAACAGTTAAAAATGAAAACAAACAATGACAGCTAGAACAAAACCAATCATTATCAACATAACTACTACCATTACCAGCAGCAATAACAAAAGATCCTTCAAGAGACCTCCCTATAAGACCCCTATAAGAAGATATGAACTCAACCTATGCCTTATACTCAGGTGTTTCAGTATGTGCATGAGTGCTTTTGACTTGAAACAGAGGAATTTGCATGAGTGCTTCTGACTTGAGATACAAAGAAATTTTCTGGCAGAATTAGCTGAATGTTTGAAAAGACCTCAAACCCATTCAAACATAAATCATTTAAATATAAAGCAGCCAGTGGTAAGGACCTCTGGATGTGAGGCTATTACAGCAGCCTACAAGTTTCCTTTCTTTATTTCTGTGCTCCCAGGGATGGTAACAATGATAAAATAATCAATGATCACAGGACAACTCAAATACTAATACTTAGTAAATAGGCTTACTAATTAGCAACTTTATGACAAGGATAACAACATATTACATGATATAAGTCTGAGACCTGGTGGATATACTCCTTTGTTAATTTTGAGGAAAACTTTTAAAAGCTATTGTATCTCGCCCTTTGAGATGGTAGAAAATAGATCTTTGAATTAATAATTTTTAAAAAGTTGACAGCAAAATATCTTTAAGAGCCAGATTCCCCAGTACATAATTTTTTAGAGAGCTCCCCTAGCATGTGTGATGCACTGGGTTCAATCCTCAGCACTACATTAAAAAAAAAATAAAACAAAGGTATTGTCTGTTATAGTTTAGATGTGGTGTCCCCCAAAAGCTCACATGTGAGACAATGCAAGTTTTGAAGGAGAAATGATTGGGTCATAGCCTTAACCTAAGCAGTGAATAAATCCCTGATGGGATTAACTGAGTGGTAACTAGAGATAGGTGAGTTGTGGCTGGAAAAAGTAGTTCATTGAGAGTGTGGCTATGGGATATATATTTTGTATCTGGAGAGTGGCGTCTCTCTCTGCTTCTGATCATGATGTGAACTGCTTCCCTTAGCCACACTCTCCCGCCATGATGTTCAGCCTCCTTGAGGCCCAAGGAATGGAGCTGGCCTTCTATGGACTAAGACCTCTGAAACCATGAGCCCTCAAATAAACTTTCCTCCTCTACAGTTGTTCTAGTAAGATCTTTTAGTCACGGTGGTGAAAAAGCTGTCTAAAACAGTGTCCATCTACAACTAAAAATATATTTTAAAAAATGAGAGGTGTGCAGTTGGCAGTAAAAAAAAGCACAAGCTACATCAAGGTAGGAAGACCCTGACACTAGTTAATGAGAAGAGGGGATGATACATGCTTCTGACTCGAGAAAACTTCCTGTATCAGTTTCCACATTAATCAAAGACAATGTCATAAAATCAATTTAAGACAAGAACACTCAATACAACAACTTTCTGGTCTTTCTCTGGTAGTGCAGGAAAAGGGCCAAGTAAGTACATTGGAGGGGGTGGTTACAGGAATTTAGAGTACTATGAAGCAAATTACAGCCTTCTCTTTGATTAATGTGAAAACTTGTACAGAGCAGACTCATTCTTGCCAGCGTCATTAGAGTTCTTTGCTAAAACAACCCTAAAAGGGTTCCACAAACTGAATGAAGGGTTCCTTTTCACAAGGACTACTGATTCCCAGGTGGATATCAAGACAAGTCAGGCAGAAACATTCTTATTAAAGTCTTCATATAAAATTGAAGTTGGAATAAAGAAATAATAATGACTGATTACTGAGAGATGCTAAATTATACCCAATAATGAGAGCTATACTTCTCCTTTACTACTCACCAAGAGTTGTTCAAAGCACTTTATGTATACATTAATTCTTTTAACCCTCACAACAACCCAGCATCCTTGCTAGTATTCTCATTTTGTAGATGCTGAAATGGAAACAGATTAAAGGACTTATTTGAAGTTGCACCATTCCATATTTCAGAATCTGTAGTTATTACTCCTGGGATAGAGACAGGGTCTTGTCTGTAGTTATTACTCATGGGATACAGACAGGGTCTTGCAGGGTTGCCCAGGCTGGCCTTGAACTCCTGGACTTACTCCATCCTCCTGCCTCAGCTTCTGAGTAGCTGGCACTGTAGGCATGCACTATTGCACCTGGCTCCAGAACCTTTTTATCCACTGTATGCTAATACTATCTAGGCAGTCATTTCATCTAAAAAATGTGTTTGTGTTCCATAAAAATTCTCTTCCTCATGGGTTAATATTGGCTAGTGCAGCATTTTTCACTAGGGAGGATACTTTAGGGAGGATATTTTAAGCTGTATTTAGTTGTTTGGGACATATTCATAAGCTATCACTATCACTTGCTGGCAATATGTGGAAAAAACTTCACCTCTTGAAAACCAGAAGGAAACCCATTAAATGAAAATGCTGCAGAACTATAGCAAAAATGTGATAGCAAATATAACAGTGTTTGGAAAATGTTAATGTCCAGGACTGCTTCAGCTCCTAGATAATCTACTCTGAGGCCTCCAAGAAGACTAACTAAAAATCAGAGGTTTATTTCTTCCTAATTTTAAATGTTTTAAACATTATCTGCTCTCTAAATATGAATAATAAAATCTTAAAAAAACAAAAATGGAATTCCTCTTCCAACACTGATGATGCATTTGACTAGATCCTTCAAGTTTCCCCTAAGATTAACCATGAGACATGAATGAATGGCTTTGATGCAGGATGTGGTCCATGACCTTGGAAGAGACTGAGGCCAAATAAATCTGATTGTATCTTATTATTGTCTTTATTAGAGAGATAAGACATATACTGAGAAATGATCTCCTTGTACTCAAGGATTAAATCTAACACTTCTTTTATGTACCCATATAGTACAAAGCTCTTACTAAATGTTTTCTAACTAAGGATGAACTTTCTTTTCATAAAGACCTTACTTAATCTGTTTCATCAAGGACAAACATCCTTTTTGTGTTTCTGTATCTATGCCATCAGAATTAAGGTCTACAAAAAATAAGATAATGAAACTCAGATTATGAATTCAAAATTAATTCAAGTTCTTATTGATTTGGATATAGGAAAAAATCCATCTCCTAAAACTGATTTCAAATTATTTAATAGTGAAAGCACTCTGCAACTGGCAAAGCACCACAAATGTCATATGGTATTTTTGATTTGAGTCATATAAGCAATGCCATAATAATTATACAGAGCTGGCAGTTTAATCACATTTTAAAAAATAAAATATTTGTTAAATTTTACAACACTATTCCAGAGATACTCCTGGAAGAGGGGCAATTACCAAAGAGATTATCTTATTTTCCAAATTCATGGCTGGGAAGGAAAGCTAAATGTCAATAAAACTTTCCCCAAAATTACAAAAAAATAAAATAAAATAAAGACATTCCCAGGTGAGTGATGTAACCGGATCAGAGTTACTTTTTTAAATGTGTTTAAACAAGCCTAGGTTTTAGCCTTACTTCTTTGTGGAGATCACAGCTTGCATAGGTTGAACAGAAAAGAGCTCCACTCTAGAAGTCCAGTACTATGTTATGTCAATTGCCTTGATTCTCTCCTTTTTTTATACTCCTTGGTAATAACCTTACCTATCAGAGGATTATGGAAAAATGTACCAATGGGTGGGATGTAAAAGTACCACACCACTTTTCATTTGTCTGCTGTGGTTTACCTGCCCTGGTACTCAGGAGAAAAATAAAAATAGGTTGCTGTCCAAAGTATTTTAAACACAGGTGTCTCTCTTCTCCTCTCACAGAACCATCCACATGCTCATAGCTGTAGCCTTTACAAGAAGAAGACAGACAAACAGGTCTTAACTCTTTTCAAGGACTCTTCAAGAAATAAAAAAAAAAAAAACAAGTCATTCCTAAACCAAATGCCTATATTTTTCTTTCCATATTCAGGCATGCTCCTACTTTAAATAAAGCCCAGGGGAAAGACCTAAATTTAGGGAGACAATTCATCACTTTACAAAAAATTTCACCGTAGCACGCTAGCCTCAGTTTTTAAAACACATGAGCCAAAGTTTTTGGGATTTACAGAGTTAATATTTGGTTGTGACTGTTCCCAGGCAACTGTAAATATCCACACTCTATGGCAGTTTGTATTTGCTGAGACACAGTTTTTACTTAGGCAAGCCATAAATCAAGCCCTTGGGAGCCTGCCTGAAGACCCAGCATCTGCTTTTCAATAAAGCTTTAGGGCTTTCCACCTATCACCACCTATCAGGAAGGAAAAATATAAACTCAAGTCATGTTTTGGCACTGGAGAGTCCAATCAATGGCATAAGTGTCCAGGTTATTGCAGTACCTGGGGGGCATCAAGTGGATCTGAGAGTCCACTATGAACTAAATTTTAAAGCTGTTAGTTCCACAGCTTCTACTCTCCCACAGGCTCAAAAACCAACTATTGTTTAAGCTTTCCCCCATTGTCCCACATCAATTTTATTATATATTAAACAGAGTTCTCAAGTAATTGCCCATAGAAATAATTGATCTTACCTTCCCCCTTCTTGATTTGTGGGATCTCTATACTATCAATATTTATTTTCTTGCTAATGCTGAATAAGTACACAACTGTTGAGCTGTTGCAAGAAACTGAAAGCTTTTGTCACGGAAACTCGACTTATCATACATTTTTGAAGACACTCAACATTTTCCCAACATTTGCTCTAGTACCCATTATTTACATCACCTGATGAGAATGTGGGTGTTTATTTCTGCCCATGCATCTCTACCCTGCTGTCAATCCTTGCTTCACACAGCACTGTCCACTCTCCTCAAATTTTTCACCTTCTTTTGATACCCTTTTTCCTCTGCAACATTCCCACAACCCTTATTATTCTTCATAGACCTATATAATCATTAAATCTAAAAAAAGGTTTAGATAATGTAGTGGCCAAGGGGAGTCATATTTGTAACACATATAGTCTTGAGCAATATCCAAAATCTGGGTCATTTGGGAGAAAAGTAAAACCCGATGGCCCCTGACAATAAGAAGAAAAGGAGAAATTGCCAACTCTAGTAGTATTTAGGGTGAGTTACCCTCAGGCAAAATTTACCAAAGAATACAATTTTATAAATAAGTGAAATGCTAAAGTAGAAATATAAATGTCGTAAAACTTTCTCAGAAATTCTAAATACTTTATTACAAGAATACAAATTGCCTCCACACGTAGCTGTATCCTACAGAGCAGTAGTTTTAAAGCTACAGTGGAGATATTCTCAGGGCACCTGTCAATTCACCAGGGAGTATGGAAGCCCTAGAGTAACAAAGGAGACTCTTTCTGGAATATCACTTCATTCAATGAAAATATAGACTTTCACTTTAATAGTAAAATAAATATACATGTGTAGAGTAAAGGGCAAGAATCAAATACGTGTGCACTCCCTCCCCAAGATCCTAAAGAGCTATGGTAGGCTATTTACTGCAATTCCCTACTTGGGAATATAAGCATTATCATCTAGAAAAGTCTGAGAAGCATCACTGTAGAAGAGCAATCCCCCATGGTACATGAGAAAACTTACATTTAGAGAGGGAAGAAAGGAAAGAAAAATTCAAAATAATGCAGTGAGAACAAAGTCAAAGTGACAGCCCTTTGTTATCAGACATTGTTTTAAATTTGCCTAAATAAAGAGGTACAATGCTGTCAAAACAATATTCTTTTTAAGAAACGAATTTAATTTAAGGTTGCCACAAGAGTAAGATCAAGAGTTAGGGATGGGCTGGGGATGTGGCTCAAGTGGTGGCGCGCTCACCTGGCATGCGTGCGGCCCGGGTTCGATCCTCAGCACCACATACCAACAAAGATGTTGTGTCCGCCGAGACCTAAAAAGTAAATATTAAAAATTCTCTCTCTCTCTCTCTCTCTCTCTCTCTCTCTCTCTCTCTCTCTCTCTCTCCCTCCTCTCTCACTCTCTCTTTAAAAAAAAAAAAAGAGTTAGGGAGAATATCTTCCAGACTCTAGCCCCAAATTGTTGGAAATAGCATTGAGCTTGAAGGTGAGTACCTCAAATTTTATCTCTCTACTATTTGCTGGCTATATGACATTGGACATGACCTTTCTAGGTCTGTGACAAGAAAAATTTGGATGGAAGGTATTTATATGTTCTTCTTCACCTCCAAAGTAGTTATGGTAGACATGTCAAAGGTAATAAAATACAGTAAGACATGAAATTATTTAATTTGCAAAAGACTGGGCAATTTTTCCCAGTTTTAGGTTAGTTCAGGCCATACCTGGGATAGTCATCCTAAAGGGACAATTTTGAAATTCTTGAGTATCTGGTCTTTTCCTAGATTCCCCCTTTCCTGTGGTGATGAAGATGTACATGCTGCATACCAGGCTGTTTAACCTGGTCTTCTGATAACCAACTCACATTTCTGGGAAAAAGTACCCCAAGTTCCCCTTAAGTTTAAATCAAACCCCACAGGTTAACAAGAACCTACTATGTGTCAATTCAACACAAGGTACCAGAAGGCAATTGTAAAAGAAATGCTCAGTGTTGACGCATCCTTGTGGATGTAAACAATATAGATGGATTGATGAGGTGAACATACACTAATCAACCAGGTAGTAGATTAAGGTAGGGTTTGCCAAGCCCTGAAGCAAGATCATAAACGCTGTAGGAATTCAGGAAAGAAAGGATAATGGTGAAGGAGTCGGGTTTGATAAGATGGAATGGGGTAGGTGTATACTTGCAGAGAAAGTAGACCCTGAATTACAGTCTTGTAAAAAAGAAAAATTGAATCAGCCTCAAGAAATCACTAAGTTCCTCATTATTCAGGTTTGAACCAGTCACTCCCTCAGAGCAGTGAATGTAAGCCTCTTACCTACCTGGAATGCAGGAATGCCAGTAGCTTATATAGCAGATGAAGTTTCCCACTAGCCTCAATCAGGTGGTCTCCAACTTCAAAGGTTCTAGCTCAACATCTGGAAAAGAAAGAGCCCAATCCTGATCATGTTCCCTGAGTCAGGGCAAACTTCTTGAGTAGAAAAGCCAATAGCTAGGCAATAATAGCGAAAGGGCCCAAGCTCTTTCTAATGCATTATGTCCCTCAGTCTCATCTATTTGAGGCATTTTATACTTATTTGCTTGCATGACTATCTCAGTGCTGCTTAACACCATTTGCACAGCTTGGCACATCCCAAAAGCCTAATAAATACTTATCTGAGAAACAAAACCACTCTTTAGAAAACTGAGGCAAAGGGAGATTCCAAAGGTTAAGAAAATAAAAAAATGAAATCCTAAGACTCTCCCTCTAGATAAGAAAACAAGAAGTAGGTGTGTATAAAAGTGATTCTCAAGGTATAAGGTGGCAGTCAGAATATTCTAGAAGATTTCCTTCAAAATATATATTCCTAATACCCCATCTCCCTTAAAAAGAAAAAAAAAATTCTAATGTGCATCCGATTAAAGTTCTGTTAAACTTTTAATTCGTAGTGCTACTTGGCAAAGACTCCTTAAAACAAGTATAGCAAACCTTTTGCATTCTTTCTATATTAGAGACTCCCTTGCCAGAGAATTGCCCATCAGAGTGTATAAAAAAAGACCAATTTGAATGAAAATGAAAATACATTAAATTTATAGGCGGGAATGAAAGCAGTGCTTAGAAGGACATGTACAGAAGAAGTCACTGAGATGAAGGGGAAGCAGCTACTATGCCAAGTTCACTGAGAAGGAGCATTTAGGCAGGAGGAAAAGCAGGAAAAAATGCCACCCCAGAAGCTGAGTGAAGAGTAGTTCAAGGAAGAAGTGATCTACTGTGTCAAGGGTTTCTGAGAGGTTAACTGAATTGTGAATTGACAATCACTGGACATCACAGAGATATATGGTGAACTTGGCATAGCAGCAGAGTAGGTTCAAGACAAAAGGAAATCTAATCATGAAGAAAGGGTCAGATGAATCCAAATTATGACACATTCTGTAAAATTACCAGTTTTATTCTCCATAACTGTCAATATCATGAAAGACAGAAAAGCTCCCTACTCTCCAAGAAAGCTTAAAAACATTTCTAGGTTGTAGAAAAATAGAGTCATGGCAAATGCAATGCAGAATCTATGACTGGATTTTGATGAAGAGAAAAACAAAAGCATAGCCATAAAGGATATTACAGGGAAATCTGAAGAAATCTGAGTATGAATAACATTAGATACTATTAATATAGAGAAAATGAGAATAAGCAAGATAGACAACAGTAAATACAGGTAGTTCTTTTGAAGAATTCTGCTATGATTTTGGTTACAGAACTACTAATTAAAAAATAAAGTGGCAAAAAAGAAAATTGCCTCACCATCAAACAATCATGGGTGATCCATACACTGTGATAGTGGAGCAAATGTGACTCCATTTTGTTTTATGACTTTATCCTGTAAAACAACCATGCCAAGTAGAAGAGTCATGACTGGGGCAAGATGTTCTTTTCCTTTTGCTATAGAAATCTTTAAGAACACAAAACTACCTAATGGAGTATTGTTTCTGTAACTAGGGTAACGGGGCTCTGTTTCTGTACCTGGGGTGACTGGGCTAACTATGATTGGTTAGGGTTCCTGCCCCTTGACTGCATTCTCCCGCTTCTGTAACCTGGCTTTCTTGCATTGGCTAGAGCCCCTGAACATCCCTTTTGCAGTTTTCAGGCTTATAAGGAATGCCCTTGCAATTGTTCGGGGCTGATCAGGGGAACAGCTTTATGTTCTGGTAAGCCACCACTGGTGTGCTTCAATATAGGCTTGATTCAATTATATGTGAGTGATCTGGAAGTCAGTTTATGAAACCCAGGGATGTTGCTTTAACTATAACACACTTTCAAAGCTGGAATAAGATATTTTGAAGTTTAACTTTTTTTGCCATTTCATTTTCAAATGTATCTGAAATTTTGAAGCGGGAAAATGGACTAACAAATAGAAAACTAAAACAGAAAATAAACACAACTCTTCATCAATAACTTTACCCATTTCATAGTATATTCCTCAAATTTATACTAACCTCCCAAATGGCAGTCAGCTGCACTGAGAATTAAAAACATATTCATATGGAATTTTCTTACCCATCACTTTGTTTTGAGAAGGAAGTCTATAAATTGAACTTAGGAGTGCTTTGTTATAATGATTGAAAATTTCTAAAATTTCCTTGTTTAAGTGCTATTGTGGATTTAAGAGGGGGCAAAAAGCAAATAGAGGACAAAAGGCATGAGTGGGAACAAAAAGTATTTATTCCATTGCAGGCAATAAGAAAAACTAGGCAAAAGGAAAAAGGGAAATTTCATCATGCAACAGCCAAGTCTGAACTGCACTTAACACTGCCACTGTCTCACTGTAGCTGACCTGAGTATCATTCAGAATACAAAATTCTATCTTATATTCTTGCTATACAAAGTAAGTGTAATTATATTTCCCTGCACAAAAATCATATCGTCATTTAGTTTCTCTTTGGACCAAGTGCCCCCTGATTATCTAGGTCTTTCATCAAATACTAGTCTCAGGCCATTGTCCTTTCCTGGAAATAAGCATTCCTGGAAGTGATGCAACTTAACAAACAACACATGGATTGTTCACGTGCTTGCTTAATGGAACCCATCTGAATTTGCCATTCATGCTGTATTGTTCCTAAAGAAAAAGTGGACAAACACCATGACCCTGAATGCTGCCTTTTTATTCCCCAAACCTATCAAAAATAAGGAAACAATGAGAACAAGCCTAGGCTGGAAAGTCCAGATACATATTACCTTGAAGGACACTGGCTTTCTCTATGCACACTGGGAACTGGGCAAGTTAGTGTTAGCTGTATAAAGATACTTGCTTTCAAGTATGCTATGACAGTTGTTCCTTAGGATGCTGTTCATACAAGCAAATTAATGCTGATGTCACTGCTTCTTCATCTAACATAAGACCCCTCCCTGAATGGAGATGAGCAGAAAACTGAGGGCATTATGGAAAGGATATATGTCACTTGTTTGGCCAGTGCCAGTAGGGAAAATACTACAAGGAACAGAGGAACTACTTGGAGAAGCACCTTAAGGGACACAGATGCTATCTGTTCAATCTGTTGCCACAGAACTCTTCCTGGAGCTGTCACTGACCTGTTAGAAGCTTTCCCCAATAAATCATGTCTCTCATGCTGTCTCCAGCACCTTCTTTGGCCTTTCCACAACCTAGCACAACTGGGCTATGGAGTGACATACGCTAAAGGACAAAATGAATACAGGACTAAACTGGGCTTCAATAGAGATGCCGAGGTAAGAATGAAAATGATGCTACATAAAGGGTGGTTTTTAAAAAAAATATTTATTTATTTTTTAGGTGTAGATGGACACAACACAATGCCTTTATTTTTATGTGGTGCTGAGGATCGAACCTGGGTCCCGCCCGTGCTAGGGGAGTGCTCTACTGCTGAGCCACAATCCTAGCCCCCATAAAGGGTGATAAAGGGTGTTTAACACTGTACAAGGATGGCAAGATACTTGATAAATATTTTGGGTATAAAATATTTATGAGTAGATCTCTCTCTCTCTCTCTCTCTATATATATATATATATATATATACATACATACATATACATATATATTCATGTATATATTTACACACACACACACACACACAATAGGTCAAAAGTCAAAGAGTGGATAGACTTTCCTGTGCACCAAGAAGGACACAGCAGGTGCCACACAAGCGCCAGGAGGTGCATGCTGAGAGGACATCTGCTGGGAGCTGCTGCTGTGGGTCAGCCTCAAGGTTAGTCTGGGAATTCGTGGGTAGAATGGCTCCTCTGTTCTCAGGAATAGAGCTCAATTCTGTTGACTCTAGTGATAAATTGGGTTCGATCTTGGAATCCCCTGACCTGTTCCCTGTTAGTTTTAGGCCAAGTGAAAGCATATGAACATTAGTGAATTGAAATCACCAAAGACCTTATGCTGCCAAGGATATTTCAAGAAAACTATGGGGAGTAAATTGAACCAATGTGTTAACTTAAGGATGACTCAACATCAGTTTTGAGTGATTTATGATGTAGTATATCACTAATACTAAAATTATAATAATAACAGAATTACTGCATTTATTTATGTAGTTCTAGTTGCTACCTTACGGAGTTTACACATATTTTCTTATTAAACACAACAATTTTATTAATAGGTCTTATTTATTGTAATGTGGAATTTGAATCACCAAAACAGGGAACAGAAACTATTGTTTTCCTAAGTAATGTTATCAGAATATTATTTCCACATAAGTTAATCCTGGTGCTTCAATTTTATTTTTTATTTTTTTATTAGTTACGCATGACAATACAATGATCTTGACATATCATACATTTCCCCATCAAATGGGGTATAATTTCTCATATTTCCAAGTGTACAGGTTGCAGAATCACATTGGTTATATGGCCACGTATATACATACAGCAATACTACTGTCTATTTTATTCTGCTGCCCTTCCTATCCCCCTTGCCCCTTCCCTCCCCTCTCATCACCTCTCTACCCAATCTAATGTGACACATTTCTCTCTTTTCCCCCCCCCTTTGTATTTTGTATAACGATGAGGGTCTTCTTCCATCTTCCGTGCAATTCCCCTTCTCCCTCCCATTCCCTCCCACCTCTCTTCCCTATTTAGTAGTAATCTTCAAATGCTCTTCCTCCCTACCCCATTTTGAGTCACCTCTTATATCAGAGAAGACATTCGGCATTTGTTTTTTAGGGATTGGCTAACTTCATTTAGCATAATCTGCTCTAATGCCATCCAATTCCCTGCAAATGCCATGATCTTGTTATTTTTAGTGCTGCTTAATATTCCATTGTGTATAAATGCCACATTTTTTTGTCCATTCATCTATTGAAGGGCATCTAGGTTGGCCTCACAGTTTAGCTATTGTGAATTGTGCTGCTATAAACATTGATGTGGCTGTGTCCCTATAGTATGCTCTTTTTAGGTCTTTTGGGTATAGTCTGAGAAGGGGAGTAACTGGGTCAAATGGTGGTCCCATTCCCAGCTTTCCAAGGAATCTCCATACTGCTTTCCAAATTGGCTGCACCAATTTGCAGTCCCACCAGCAATGTACAAGTGTACCTTTCTCCCCGCATCCTCACCAGCACTTGTTGGTGTTTGACTTCATAATGGCTGCCATTCTTACTGGAATGAGATGGTATCTTAGAATAGTTGTAATTTGCATTTCTCTGATTGCTAGAGATGGTGAGCATTTTTTCGTGTATTTGTAGATTTATTGTATGTCCTCCTCTGAGAAGTGTCTGTTCAGGTCCTTGGCCTATTTGATTAGGTTATTTATTTTTTTATTGTTTAACTTTTTGAGTTCTTTGTATACTCTAGAGTTCTATCTGAAGTGTGAGGGGTAAAAATTTGTTCCCAGGATGTAGGCTCCCTATTTACCTCACAAATTATTTCTCTTGCTGAGAAAAAAAAAATATTTAGTTTGAATTCGTCCCATTTGTTGATTCTTGGTTTTAACTCTTGTGCTATAGGTGTACTATTAAGGAATATGGGGCCCAACCCCATGTGATGAAGATTAGGACCAACATTTTCTTCTATTAGATGCAGAGTCTCTGGTTTGATTCCTAGCTCCTTGGTCTATCTTGAGTTAACTTTTGTACATGGTGAGAGAAAGGGATTCAATTTCATTTTGTTGCATATGGATTTCCGGTTCTCCTAGCACCATTTGTTGAAGATGCTCTCCTTTCTCCAATGCATACTTTTAGCACCTTTGTCTAATATAAGGTAGTTGTAATTTTGTGGATTGTCTCTGTGACCTCTATTCTGTACCATTGGTCTACCCACCTGTTTTAGTGCCAGTACCATGCTGTTTTTGATACTATTACTCTGTAGTATAGTTTAAAATCTGGTATTGCTATACCACCTGTTTCACTCTTCCTGCTTAGAACTGCTTTAGCTATTCTGGTTCTCTTATTTTTGCAGATGAATTTAATGATTGCTTTTTCTATTTCTGCAAGGAATGCCCTTGAGATTTTGAATGGAATTGCACTGACCCTGTAAAGTGCTTTTGGTAATATGGCCATTTTAATGATATTAATTCTGTCTATCCATGAGCAAGGTATATCTTTCCATCTTCTAAGTTCTTCTTCTATTTCTCTCTTTAGGGTTCTATAGTTTTCGTTGTATAGATCTTTCACCTCTTTTGTTAGGTTGATTTCCAAGTATTTTATTCTATTATTTGAGGATATTGTAAATGGGGTAGTTGTCCTCATTTCCATTTCAAAAGATTTGACACTGATATACAGGAATGCCTTTGATTTATGCATGTTAACTTTATATCCTGCCACTTTGCTGAATTCATTTACTAGTTCTAGAAATTTCTTGGTAGCACCCTTTGAGTCTACTAGGTATAGGATCATGTCATCAGCAAAAGTGCTAATTTAAGTTTTTATTTTCCTATATTTATGCCTTTAATTTCTTTCATCTGTCTAATTGCTCTGGCCAGTGTTTCAAGAACTATGTTGAATAGAAGTGGTGAGAGAGAGCATTCCTGTCTTGTTCCAGATTTTAGAGGGAATGCCTTCAATTTTTCTCTGTTTAGAATAAAGCTGGCCTGAGGCTTAGCATAAATCGCTTTTACAATATTGAGGTATGTTCCTGTTATCCCTAGTTTTTCCAGTGTTTTGAACATAAAGGGATGCTGTATTTTGTCAAATGTTTTTTCTGCGTCTATCAAGATGATCATATGGTTCTTATCTTTAAGTCTTTTGATGTGGTGAATTACATTCATTGATTTCCATATATTGAACCAGCCTTGCATTCCAGGGATGAATCCTACTTGATCATGGTGCACAATCTTTTTGATTTATTTTTTATCTGATTTGCCAGAATTTTATTGAGGATTTTTGTATCTATGTTCAATAGAGATATTGGTCTGTAGTTTTCTTTCTTTGAAATGTCTTTGTCTGGTTTTGGAATCAGGGTGATGTTGGCCTCATAGAATGAATTTGGAAGTACTCCCTCTTTTTCTATTTCCTGAAATACCTTGAAGAGTATTGGTATTATTTCTTTTTAAAGGTTTTGTAAAACTCTGCTGTGTATCCATCCAGTCCTGGGCTTTTCTTGGTTGGTAGTATTTTGATGGCTTTTTCCATTTCCTCACTTGATATTGGTCTGTTTAAGTTGTGTATATCCTCCTGACTCAATCTGGGCAGATCATATGACTTAAGAAATTTATTGATGCCTTCACTATCTTCTATTTTATTGGAGTATAAGGTTTCAAAATAATTTCTAATTATCTTCTGTATTTCTGTAGTGTCTGTTGTGATATTGTCTTTTTCTCTTCGTTAGCATGGCTAAAGGTCTGTCAATCTTATTTATTTTTTCAAAGAACCAACTTTTAGTGTTGTCAATTTTTTCAATTGTTTCTTTGATTTCATTGATTTCAGCTCTGATTTTAACTATTTCTTGCCTTCTACTGCATTTGCTGTTGTTTTGCTCTTATATTTCTAGGGCTTTGAGATGAAGTTTTAGATTATTTATTTGTTTGTTTTTTCTTTTTTGAGGAATGAACTTCAAGCAATGAATTTTCCTCTTAGTACTGCTTTCATAGTGTCCCATAGATTCCGATGTGTTCTGTGTTTTCATTTATCTCTTAAGAATTTTTTAATTTCCTCCTTGATGTCTTCTGTAACTCATTGTTCATTCAGTAGCATATTGTTCATTCTCCAAGTGATGTAGGAGTTTTTCTTCCTTGTTTTATTGTTGATTTACAGTTTCATTCCATTATGGTCAGATAAAATGCATGGTATTATTTCTACTCCTTTATATTTTCTAAGAGTTGCCCTATGGAATAATATATGGTTGATTTTTGAGAAGGATCCATGTGCTGCTGAGAAAAAAGTATATCCACTTGATGATGGTTGATATATTCTATATATGTCAGTTAAGTCTAGGTTATTAATTGTGTTATTGAGTTCTATAGTTTCTTTATTCAACTTTTGTTTGGAAGATCTGTCCAGTGGTGAGAGAGGTGTGTTGAAGTCAACCATAATTATTGTGTTGTGGTCTATCTGTCTCTTGAACTTGAGGCGTTTGTTTTATGAATGTTGCAGCACCATTATTTGGGAAATATATATTGATGATTGTTATGTCTTGTTGGTGAATGGTTCCCTTTAACAGTATATAGTGTCTTTCTTTATCCCTTTTGATTAACTTTAGCTTGAAGTCAATTTTATTTGATATGAGTATGGCCACCCCTGCTTGCTTCCGAGGTCCATGTGAGTGGTATGATTTTCCCCACCATTTCACCTTCAGCTCCAGGATTTCTTTTTCTATCAGATGAGTCTCCTGTAGGCAGCATATTGTTGGATCTGTTTTTTAAATCCAGGTTACTAGCCTATGTCGCTTAATTGGTGAGTTTAAGCCATTAACATTTAGGGTTACTATTGATATATGGTTTGTACTTCCAGTCATGTTTGTTTATTTTTGTTATTTAACTTGATTTGCTTTTCTTCTTTGATTAGGTTTTTCCTTTACTGAGCTACTTCCCACTGTTGATTTTCCTTGTTGTTTTTCATTTCCTCTTTGTGTAGTGTTTTGCCCACAATGCTTTGCAGTGCTGGTTTTCTGGCTGTGAATTCTTTTAACTTTTGTTTATCATGGAAGGTTTTTATTTCATTGTCAAACCTGAAGCTTAATTTTGCTGGATACAATATTCTTGGTTGGTACCCATTATCTTTCAGCACTTGAAATACATTGTTCCAGGATCTTCTAGCTTTCAGTGTCTGTGATGAAAAATCAGCTGTTAACCTAATTGGTTTACCCCTAAATGTAATGTCTCCTTTCTCTTATAGCTTTGAATATTCCCTCCTTGTTTGTATGTTGGATATCTTCATTATAATGTGTCTTGGTGTGGGTCTCTTGTGGTTTTGTACATTCAGCATCCTGTAGGCGTCTAGAATTTGGATTTCTGTTTCATTCTTCATGTCTGGAAAGTTCTCTAAATAATTATTTCATTTAACAGAATGCTCATTCCTTTGGTTTGGACCTCTATAACTTCCTCTATCCCAATAACTCTTAAGTTTGTTTTTTTATGATATCTCATGTCTCTTGGATGTTTTGCTCGTGGTTTCTTAACAGCCTTTCTGAGTTGACTAGACTCTTTTTGAGATGATATATTTTGTCTTCATTGTCTGATGTTCTGACTTCTACTTGGTCTACTCTAATGGTGATACTCTCATTTGAGTTTTTAATTTGGTTTATAATTTCCTTCAGTTCCAGGATTTCTGTTTGATTTTTTTTTTTTTTTTGTATAACCTCTATCTCTCTGGATAGTTGTTCTTTCGCTTCTTGGATTTGTTTATGTAATTCATTGTCAAAGTGATCTTTCATTGTATGCATTTGCTGTCTAAGGTCTTCTTTAAGACTCCATACTAACTGAAGCAAGTATATCTTGAAATCTTTATCTGACCATCTCTCTGCTGTGCCTAGCATCTCCTGTAATGTTGAGCTGTCCTGCATTGTTTGTGTTCCTTTTCTTCCTTGTTTTTTCATGATGCTCATGTTTCTTTCCAGCTCTGTGTACTGTTGTGTTATTATTTTCTCCTATAAATTTGTTTTGGTTTTGTATAGCTCCGAGATCTCTCCTTTGTGATAGGAGACAATGTCTAGAGATGTTGGGTTTAATTGTAATTTAAAGTATATTCATTAGTTTCATAAAAGGCAAACAGTTCTGATGGCATATAGAGAACTGAGGTTTGGTCTTAGGACTTTATGTTTAGGTAGAAAGATGTGATGATATGGGGGTTAGTATATCTTAGCTACTTTGGAGGATAGCTCTAATGAAGGGAGATATTAACAGGAGAATAGACAGGAGTATTTGGGGGTAGCTAAGTACTTAGGAGCACTATAGGAAGCCTCGAAACATTCCCCTATTGCATTTAGTAAATTACACATAGCAGAAGTAGTAATGCTTGGGAGGAAAGGAAAGGGAAAGAAAGAAAAAGAAAGAAAGAAAAAAAAAGAAAAAAAAATATATATAAAAAGGAAAAGAAAGAAACAACAACAACAAAATGCATTCTTAGAGTTCTATTTTCTTCTCTTCCAATAGGTGGAGATGTGCTTTCCAGGCTAAGTCTCTGCCCTCAGGATGTAGGAAGCAATCTGTGTGAGGCGGCTCTCCCTCCCCAGCTGGGTGTCTCTCTAATCCAGGTTGCTTAGGCTTCTTCTGCCCGCCAGGCCCCACTTACGGGGACTCTTCTCCACAGCTCTAGCTTTACTCTGGGTATGCAGTTTCCTGGATGCCCTGCTCTCTTGAATGCCTGGGCGCTCTCTTTGTTTGTTATTCACCCAGTTATCATGGCTGTGGACAGCGGGAGTTGGAATCCAGCAACCTGTTCTGATACCTTCTGATAGCCATGCCCCCCCAGCTGGAGAGAAAGGTTTCAGTTTTCGCTGCTGGGGGGAGGGGAAGTTGGAGGTCAGGTGCCTTTTCAGTTTCCCTCCCTGGGCTCTGATATTCACACCCATGGAGTGCTGGGGAGAGATTCTTTGAGTTATCTCAACTGTGTGGAGGTGGGGGCTGGGCCGTTTCTCCACTAAGTCCCAACTTCAGTTTTCAGTCCGGTGCCCTGTGGAGGTGCAGTTAGCAGATCTTCACAGGACCCGAAGCTCCGTTTCTTTGCCAGGTCTCTGCACTCAATTTCCTCCAGCTGCAGCAGGTTACTATTCAGCTGTTCGTGTATCTCTGGGCACCAGGAGGCTCGGGTTCTCTGGAGACTGAGCCACGACCCTGTCCCTCAGATGCTCAATCTCTTGCCTCAGGCTCCATGTAAACCAACTTCACTGAATATTCCTGACAAGACAGCATCCGGCCTTCTGAACTCACACCCTGCTGGCGCAGCAGTGCAGGTCACTGGGGTGCTCACTCCCTTCCCGCCGCCATCTTCCCCATAGCCTGTGCTTCAGTTTTAGAAGTGCAATCACCTTCAATAAATTCATTATAAACTACAAAAGAGTTTAATTTAGTTGTTTTTTCAGAGAAACTCCAACAAAGCATGGTTTTATGAAGCTAATTTTGTGTCATGAGTCTTCATGAATACTGCCTGAGCCATTTACTTTATGTGCCAAGCATTCTATGACAATAGAGAGAGTCTACTAATTTCATGAAACTTATATTTTAAAAAGAAAATACAGGCAATAAATTAAAATCAGATAGTGATCAATGCTAAGAGAGTGAGAAATGTTAATATCAATGCTAAGACAATAAAACAGTGTCTCATCATAGAGCTATGTTGATTTTGTCCAGCACCTTTCCTGTTATCCAAGTTTGAGGCCAGAGGACTAATTCTGGGTGTCCCAACAAATCAAAACTGATCAATTACCCCAAAAACCCAATGGAAAAAATAATAGGGAAAAATAACTTTAATTACTGTGCCTATACTGGAAAGACAAGTTGTGTCAAGTGTCTCAGTCCTATCTTTCAGGATATTAATGTGAGCTTTAGTTAAACAGAGGAAGAACTGGGCAGGAGACAAGAGGCATGTGTCTTAAGCAGTCTTGTTCAAACTGTGATGTGGTTTATCATTCTCTTTGAGTTCTGATCACACCGAGTCTTATTGGTGTTGAGGAAATTGCCAGCTGTTCAAGGGGCAATTTCCACTTGCTTCACAGGTTATTCATCTAATAGATCTATGATCCTGGAACGGGGGCAAATTCAGTTCCCATGGGACTATATTGCTCCTGCTGAGGGATAGAAGCCTCTTCATCACTGATCTGTCTATAAGACTCACTGTTTGTGGAAAAGAAGAGTAAAGACTGAAGATTTCTAGGCACCACTCCAAGGCCCTGGAACAGGACATAGTAAAAGCAAGAAGTCTGGAAAATATCTTAGTTTTTCTGACCTTGATGTCATCAGTCTTGAAGGAAGCATATTATCAGCTTTAGATGAATACTCTTCAAATGATTAATATGCTTATGCTCATATAAATTAGTACAGCAATTACGGAAATGTTGTGGGGCTCCTCAAAGAAAACAACAACAACCAGAAATAGAACTATCATATGATCCAGAGTTGTGCGGAAATCTGACCCAAAGTTTAATAAGGTAATAAAACAGGTGAATACAAAATGAAGGCAGAGATGCCAAACTTTATCCTGCTTTTAGTTACCCATTGGGCATCAACAAACCCAACTGAAGAGACAGAACTTTTTAACAAAGGCAGCCTAAGTCCCTGTTTTACTTTCCTATTTGGGCGTTCACTGAAAACATTATCATAGATTTGTATCCTTTGGTTGCTTCTCTGGAAGACCCTCTGTCCTACAAAATACTTCTCAGTTTTTCATCCTATTCTGTCTTTGACTTGTTTCCTCCCCTAGAGATTCCAATGCACTAAATTTATCTACTAAAGCAATGATATCAAACACCTTCCACTTAAACAAAAGATTCTTATTGTTTTTTAACTTAAAGTACATTTCAGAGATAGGGTCCTAGTTAAAAGCTAAGTGGACTTTTGATATATTGAGTTTCGCATCAAAAATATAACTGAGAAAGGTAGCTGAGAGACTCCAGGTCTTCAAGTTGGTAATACATTTAAAAGTTTTACTCTGAATACTGTAGGAAATAAGCCTGTAGAGAGAGGCAGGGGAGAATCAGAGAGTTCAGTTAGGAAGCTATTGCAATAGTCTGAGCAAAAGATGATAATCTGGGAGCCAGCATGGTAGCAGTAGAGTGGTGAGTGGATATATTGAACAGGTAATGCCTACAAGATTCACGGTGATGGTCTTCATCAAATGCAGTTAAGAGTGAAGAAAAGATAGGATAGAAAATAAGCACTAAATTGGGCAACATTATGGTTGTCAGTGGCCTTGGCAAAGAGTCCAGGGCCTGACTTGAGTGATAAAAAAGAGAATGAGAGGAATAAAGATGAAGACAGACCACCTCACTCCTTTTGAAGAGTTTTGATGTAAAAAGAAGCAGAAAATTGGCAGCAGTAACTACCAGGTCAAGGGCAATTTATTTTGTTAAGATAGGTGATATTATAATATATTGAATGCTGATGGGAATGATCCAACGGAGATAAAATCTAATGATACATACCAGGGTGATGTTCTTGAGTGAAAGGAGGTGGGATCTAATGCACAAGTAGAGGGGTTGGCAGAGACAATAGAACATACAGTATGAAAACAGATTTGGTCATGATAGTACCTGATGTCTCTTGACTCTATTGTCTAAATGAAATAAGAAACAATATTATCAGGTGCGCTTGTGTGGGAACAGTGTTGGAGGTTTGAAGACAGAAAGATGTGAAATAGTTGTCTAAGGAAGTAGAGAGTGAATGGACTAGAGGAATATGGTACCATTGCCAAGCAGCAGTGAGGGCCACTTGAAGTTGATGGACATGAGACCAAGCAGCAAGGAGTGTGTTGGCTGCAGGTGGGGAAGAGTTAGAGAATTCAGTTTTACCAAAATAGATATTTGCCAGATGAGTACAATAGAGAGTGATTATATTGGTCATGTCCCCAATGTCTAGAAGAGAGGGGAACATGTTAGATAAGATGTCTGCACTTATGTAGCTTAGATTCTAGTGATGGACAAATAAAAAGGGGGGCGGGGTACAAATAAGGTATCAGGTAGTATTTTGCTAAGAAAACTGTAAAACAGGGTAATGATAGTCAGAATGGGGCTAGGGATCAGCTCTGGATAGAATGGGTTGAAGAGGATATTGCTGAAAAGATGAC
This sequence comes from Urocitellus parryii, assembly GCF_045843805.1. Classification (NCBI taxonomy): domain Eukaryota; kingdom Metazoa; phylum Chordata; class Mammalia; order Rodentia; family Sciuridae; genus Urocitellus; species Urocitellus parryii. The sequence goes on from NC_135541.1 coordinate 100,907,403, forward strand.
ATTCAAATCAAGGTCTGAATGATGAGAAGCCAGCTTTGTAAAACCAGAGGAAGAAGTTTAAGGTAGACAGATGACAAATGGAAAGACATTGAGACAAGATTTGTAAGAGATAAAAATATATTTTAAAAATTGGTGACAGGGCTGGGTGCAATGGAGCACTTCTATAATCCCAGCTACTAAAGAAGCTGAGATAGGAGGATGGCAAGTTCAAGGTAAGCCTGGGCAATTTAGTGAGACCCTCTCAAAATAAAAAAAAAGACTATAAAATAAAATAAAAGTATGTAGAATAAAAAGGTATGTAGCTTAAAGGTAAAACAATTACCTAGCATGTGTGGGGCCCTGGGTTCTATCTCTAGTGCTGAAAGGAAAAAAATTAGTGAAGATGCACTTGAAGGGATTTTGTTATTAATAAACACAGCACTGAAGGAGAGAGAAAAGTTGTGTACTCCCACGGGTTTCTGCCCTAGGATATGCATATTTATGCCACCACTGAGTAATTACAAGAGATAAAACCGGTTTAAGGGAGGAAAGATAATAAATTCATCCTTAGGATATACTGGATTTGCTCCTAGAACAGTGTCTGGACTCTAGAAAGCATTCACAAAGTATTGTTAAATGTTCGAGTGAGGGGTCTGTGAAGCAATTAAAAAATCTAGGACCTATTATTGATATAACCTGAGGTAAAGAGAGGACATTTAACAAGTGGACAAACTAAGGTACAGAAAGTTTAGGAAACTTGTTCAATATTTTCAAGCAAGTCATTATTAACTGTCAGAATGAAATCTACCTCAACTCCTTTTTCATTCATTGTTCAGGTTATACAATCATAATGTTTATTTCTCCATATAAAGGGTATGTCCTCCGAAAACAACAACCCAATAACATTAGCAGTAACAAAATCATGCCTTTGATAGATCTTAGCATCTTCAAACACAACCAAAACAAGCATGATTGTAGCACAGGTTACTGAACAGGTTATGTTTGCTGTCCACTATGTCCTTGGTTTACTGGGTTACAACAGGATACTAGCTGGCAGCATCTAGTGAGTCAGATATGGAGCTTGAAAAAAAGATGTGACCATAGGGGAAATGTGTACACACCTCTTCTTGCACACATGAACTTGGACCTTTGAGCTAAGGTTAGGATTAGGTCAGTGCCCTATACTGAGTTGCAAGTAATGTGTCTTTCCTTTCTCATAGTATTGGCACCAAAACAGACTGGTAGACCAATGGTACAGAAGAGAGGACACAGAGACTAACCCACCAAATTATAATTATCTTATATTAGACAAATATGCCAAAAACATGCATTGGAGAAAAGATAGCATCTTCAACAAATGGTGCTGGGAAAACTGGAAATACATATGCAACAAAATGAAATTAAACCCCTGTCTCTCACCACACACAAAACTCAACTCTAAATGGATCAAGAACCTAGGAATTAAACCAGAGACTCTGCGTCTAATAGAAGAAAAAGTAGGCCCTAATCTTCATCATGTGGGATTAAGCCCCAACTTCCTTATAAGACTCCTTATAGCACAATAATTAAAACCAAGATTTAATAAATGGGATGGAATCAAACTAAAAAGTTTCTTTTTAGCAACAGAAACAATCTGTGAGTTAAACAGAGATCCTACATCCTGGGAGCAAATTTTTACCCCTCACATATCAGATAGAGCACTAATCTCTAGGGTGTATAAAGAACTCAAAAAGCTAAACATCAAAAAAACAAATAACCCAATCAACAAATGGGCCAAGGACCTGAACAGACACTTTTCAGAAGAGGATATACAATCAATCAACCAACAAATATATGAAAAAAAAATGCTCATCATCTCTAGCAATCAGAGAAATGAAAATCAAATATACTCTAAGATTTCATCTCACTCCAGTCAGAATGGCAGCTATTATGAAGACAAACAACAATAAGTGTTGTTGAGGATGTGGGGACAAAGATACACTCATATATTGCTGGTGGGACTGCAAATTGGTGCAGCCAATATGGAAAGCCATATGGCAATGCCTTGGAATTCTGAGAATGGAACCACCACTTGACCCAGCTATCCCTTTCCTCAGACTATACCCAAAGGACTTAAAAACAGCACTCTACAGGCACACAGCCACATCAATGTTTATAGCAGCACAATTCACAATAGCTAAACTGTGGAGCCAACCTAGATGCCCTTCAGTGGATGAATGGATAAAAAAATGTGGCATATATATACAATGGAATTTTACTCAGCAATAAAAGAGAATAAAATAATGGCATTTGCAGGTAAATGGATGGCATTAGAGAAGATAATGCTAAGTGAAGTTAGCTAATCCCCCCCAAAACAAATGCTGAATGTTTTCTCTGATATAAGGAGGCTAACTTATAGTGGGGTAGGGAGGGGGAGTATGGAAGGATTATATGAATTCTAGATAGGGCAGAGGGGTGGGAGGGAAAGGGAAGGGGCAGGGGATTAGCAAGGATGGTGTAATATGACAGACATCATTATCCAAAGTACATGTATGAAGACTAATTGTGTGTTAACATACTTTATATACAAACAGAGATATGAAAAATTGTGGCATATATGTGTAATAAGAGTTGTAATGCAAAAAAACAAAGTACATGTATAAAGGCATAAGTTTACGTGAACATACTTTATATACAAAGATATGAAAAATTATGTTCTATTTGTGTAATAAGATTTGCAATGCTGTCATGTAGTTAAAAAATAAAATCAATAGTAAAAAAAAATAAAGGAAAGACAACATTTGACTTTGATGTAATTATATACCTTAGGCATTAAATTTATAATAATTATAAAACCCAGAGAGCCTAAAAGCCTGAGAAGATATACCAAAGAGAATGTACATTTAACTATAGCAAGAAGTGCTTTACAGAACTCTTGTTCAGTCACCTCTGAGAATTTTTACTCCCTTTCAATACCAAAGGTAAGGGAACACACTAAGATATTATCAAGTAAATTTTTGAGGATGCATGTCAGAGATGGTAGATAGCTCTGCACTGAAATTTGCCTGTGTGTCTTTTGTTTGACAGAGCAATTCCTGTTTTTCTTTTTTGTTTGTTTGCAGTACTGGGACTGAACTCAAGGTCTTGGTCATGTTACATAAGCACTTTCCTACTGAGCTACACCTCCATCCCTTTTTATTTTATTTTATTTGGGTGGGTGGGTGGGTAGTCCAGCTAAATTGGCAAGGCTGGCCTCGAACATGTGATCCTCCTGCATTAGCCTCCTGAGTAGCTATGATAACAGGCATGTGCCATCATGCCCAGCTTTTATTTTTCCTTTATAATTGAATACTTTTTAAAGTAGTCACAAGCAATTTCACTTTTTCTTCTCTGTCCAGCAGGAAAACTTTTATGCAATCCACCTAGATAGTCCCTGTAACTTTTGAGTTTACTAGTGCTGGAATTTAACTTTTCTGACAAATTTTTACATAAGGAGCAAGTTATCAATAATAAAAATTATATGAAGCCAAAATGTTCCCCATGATTCCGTCCACACTGAATTCCTAAGAACTCTCTGTGACCTTCCTCTTCCTCTAGTTGGTAAGAACCCAAAGCTTATCTTATACCCTAACTTCACAAAGCCTGGGTCTTACATTTGAAAAATGAACATATCTGTTGAACATATATATTTGTATTTCTGAGGTACAGGTGTAACATTAGGCCAAGGAAGTTCCCCATTTTGATACCCCAAAATGCTCAAAAATGGCATGTAAGGGGCTGGGAATATAGCTCAGTTTGGTAGAATGATTTCCTTGGACGCACAAGGCCCTAGGTTCTATCCCCAGTACCAAAAAAAAAAAAAAAAAAAAAAGGCATATAAAATAATCTTCAACATCAGAAGGCTTAAACAATCTGAGTGCATCTGAAAGGCCCATAATGCATAGTAATTCACAGTGAGGACAATGGAAGCTGTCCTATAACACTGTTGTGAACACTAAATAAAACCACCTTTTTTTAATAACTTTTATAATTTTCATGTAAGTATTAATTCATATCATTTTCAAAATGCTTCTGTATATGTATCGATATATGTGTGTCTCTCAATGTCATCATCTGTAGAGGTGGAACTTCAGTTGGGCCTTTGTCTCCTTCATCATGCCATTGTGTTATATCTCATATCTCATTTCCAGCTTACGTCTCCACCTTAGTTTTTCTTCTGGGGTGTATACATTTTACTAAGTAAATAAGGTAAAGGTAACTGTTGGTCAATTCAATGACTATTCTGCACACGTGTTTGTCCCTCAACACCTAGAGTTGCACTTACTATCTGGGAAAGTCTCTGCTATTAATAGTTTCTTTCTTTTTAATTTTTTTATTTGTTCTTTTCAGTTATACATGACAGTAGAATGTACTTTGGCATATTATACATACATGGAGTGTACCTCCCCATTCTTGTGGTTGTTCATGATGTGGAGTTACATTGCTTGTATATTCATATATGAACACAGAAAAGTTATGTCTGATTCATTTTACTGTCTTTCCTATTCTCATCTTCTCCCTTCCCTTCATTTCCCTTTTTCTAATGCAAAGTACTTCTATTCTTCCCTCTCTCTGCCTTATTGTGTATTAACATCTGCATATTAGAGAGAACATTCAGCCTTTGATTTTGGGGGATTGGCTTATTTCAATTAGCATGATAGTTTCCAGTTCCTTAATTTACCAGCAAATGCCATAATTTCATTCTTTATGGCTGAGTAATATTCCATTGTGTATATATACCATAGCTTCTTTATACATTCATCTGTTGAAGGGCACCTAGTTAGACTATAGCTTAGCTATTCTCAATTAAACTGCTATATACATTGATGTGGCTGCATCACTGTAGTGTGCCAATTTTAAGTCCTTTGAGTATAAGCTGAAGAGTTGGAAAGCTGGATCAAATGGTGATTCCCTTCCAGGTTTTCTTAGGAATCTCCATACTGCTTTACAGAGTGGTTGCACCCATTTGCAGTCCCAACAGCAATGGGTCAGTGAACCTTTTTCCCCACATCCTCGCCAACATTTACTGTTATTTATATTCTTGATAATTACTATTCTGATTGGAGTGAGATGAACTCATTGTAGTTTTAATTGGCATTTCTGTAATTGCTAGAGATATTGAATATTTTTTCATGTTTTTTGTCTGCTATTAATATTTTCAGAATAGTGCAGACCTAGTTTGTCTGGCCTGAGTTGGCCTATATGCTGACCGCATAGTTTCAGGAGGCCTGTCTCCTGGTATGTTATTCACTCCCATAGTCTTGAAGACTGGTGTAATTTTAACTACTAATTTTTTAGAACAACTGTTAACCCCATAAGACTTAGAGTTGCCTGGGTTGTCTTATTTCACTAAGGTGTTTATCCCTTAGTCCTAGAGCATCTTGTTTTCCATGGATGGAGGTCCCTGACTATTCCAAACCTACCGACTTCAATTCCTGGCTTCCAGAAGTCTACCTGGTTATTAACATTCCAAACTACAAAAAAGGAGAAGGAGTGCAAGACTAGATCAAGCCATTTTTTTAAAAAAACGTTTAGGTAGTAGTTGCTCTCATTTGCTCTTCTTATATTCCTTGGTGAGAACTTAATCATAAATTTACACATAGCTTCAAGGAGAACCAGGAAAATATAGTTCCCCTTTAGGCAGCCTCATTCCAAAGGAATATATGATATTGTAAGAGGAGGGGAAAACATTTTAATGAGTATCTAGTAGTTTCTGCTACTCACCTAGCCACTATAATTCTATGTTAATTCTTCTCTTGATATGCTCATTCCCACTCCAAGGAAGACAACACCAAACCCATCCAGCTACTGCACTCAACTTGAATTGTATGTCTGCTTGACTAGCAATTGTCTCTCTCAGAGTCAGATGTAGCTCCTTGTGGTTCAGTGATTCATTAACTGAAAGAACACCAGTCTGCTTTCTCCAACACCCAGTAAACCATGGTTTAATAGAAACTGGATGGTTGTATATGAGATGTCCTGTGCTTAAGCATCAACTACCAAGGGGCCCTTCTGTTACCATAGGTCTTGGGAGGGATGGAATAGGAAACTAATTCTGAAACCTGAAAGGAGATACATTTAAAAAAAGAACATTACTTTCTCTTCTAGGAGAAAGTAGCATTAGACAAAAGGAAAGTTACTTGGTGACAAAAAGCATTCTTTTTGATGATTATCTGTCAGGACAGTACTAGTAAATAAAGGTTTTAGTGAAATATTGCAGGAGCAAAGTGAGAAGAGAACCCAGAGCAAAATTAAATAGCAGGTCTTTTTTTAAAAAAAAAAAAAATTTAACACAATGCCTTCATTTTTTTATGTGGTGCTGAGGATCAAACCCAGGTCCCGCCCGTGCTAGGTGAGCGCTCCACTGCTGAGCCACAATCCCAGCCCCAATAGCAGGTCTTTAAAATAAAAACTATTCGACTAAGTCATCTTTATGTATCCATTGAAAGACAAGGAATATTTTGATGAATAATTGTTTTGACAGAACCACATCAAAAAGTAAAAACAGGGGCTGGGGATGTGGCTCAAGTGGTAGCGCGCTCGCCTGGCATGCGTGCGGCCCGGTTGGATCCTCAGCACCACATATAAAACAAAGATGTTGTGTCTGCAAAAACTAAAAAAAATAAATATTAAAAAAAAGTAAAAACATTCTGCCTGGTGCAGTGGTATTCACCTATAATCCCAGTGGCTCAAGATGTTGAAGCAGGAAGATCACAGGTTCATAGCCAGCTTCAGCAACTTAGTGAGGCCTTAAGAAATTTAGGCCCTGTCTCAAAATAAAAATAACATGGCTCAATGGTTAAGTACCCATGGGTTCAATCCCTGGTACACCCCCTCCCCCAAGTGAAAACATTCCTTTTTATTACTTGGTGTGTGTGTGTGTGTGTGTGTGTGTGTGTGTGTGTGTGTATACACATACACATACAAATATATACTCACATATGACTCCACCTTTGATCCTCTTTTCTTTCATTCTCCCATTAGGTGATATGGAGACCATGTGTTCCCCATTCTGTGCTAACTATATTTTAATATAATTCAGACCACATATTGGACAGGCATCTTCCTGATGGAGTAAAATGATTGTCTGAGTCAAAGATCTATTTTTTACTATATTTAAAAGTGTTGAAATGAAGCCTGTTATAGTTCAGCTAAAAGCAGTTTAAAACATGCATGGGGATTTTAAAGTAAATTTCTCCCAGTAGTGTAGATCTGAGGATCAAGTATATGAGGTGGGGAGGACACAGAGAAGGGGGTAGAATCACCTGTTTGAATGGATCCCCTGAAATGTAGGTGTTCTGTACTTAGGCATTTGTATAAAGCTTGACTGGGAGTTGTTGATAGTTTCACTTCAGTAGTAGGAGTTTATCACTTTAAGGGAAAAGCAGGAAGTTAAAAGTTGTTGCAGCCCATAGGGAAGCAAAGGAGATTAGAAGACTATTCAGTCTCCAGAGGGAGTAAAAAGGCACTGCCAACAACAACAGCTGAAAGATACATAAGTTGTAGATGATTTTTTTTTCCTGCCCAAAGCAGATTCAAACCATGTTTTCTTCCAATTAAGAGAGAGAGAATCGGTGCCCAAGAGTGGGTGGAGGTGTTGTCTGAAAGGAGGTGGGGCCAAACAGTACCAGCCCATGGGCTATTGCTGCTGTTTGTACTTTCCTAGTTTATATTTCTTTCGTAACAGCAGAATGAGTAAGTTCCAGATCACAGCTGAAGGATCAGGTGCTTCTGGAAAGAGAGTAAGATGACACTGAGGAGCTTCTCAGCTCTGGTTCTTGCAGACACAGGGCTGCCCCATCCTGTGCAGGAGATTCCTTCTAAAGAGGGCAACCAAATCTGGCTTCCCCCCAAATCACTTCTTGTTACAGCATTTTTCTTTTTCTTTTTTTAGTGTCATGGCAGCTGTCTTTCTTAAGAACTGTTGACAGATTTGTGCTTTCTGTCTCTTGTTCTTTCTTTAGGACAAGTGACATTGCCCAAGCAAGGTGGAGATCTCTGAAGACCATGACCAAGAAAAGAATCTGTGTGATTGGGGCTGGAGTCTGTGGACTCTGTTCTATCAAGTGTTGCCTGGATGAAGACTTGGAACCTGTTTGCTTTGAAAGGACTGATGACATTGGAGGGCTCTGGAGGTATCAGGTAAGTCTCCTTGTCCCTTAATATTTGAGTACCTCCCTGCAACTGGGTGCATGCAATATTTTATCTCATGTCAGGTAATATGAGAGCTCAATAGTGACCAACCTGATTCTGCCTGTTGACTTAACATCCTCCCAACCGACCTTTTATGAAGGTTTCTCTTCCCTCTGTTGGCTGCAAAATTCATCACACATGACTCTGTTTCCTTTTCTAATGTCTATGAAATCCACAGAGAACATTTTTATTTCATTAGTTTTTCAGAACAGGGAAACAGTCTGGTGAGGAGGGGAGAATGAGTAACAAAACCACACACATTAGAAAGCACATAAGGATTAGAAAATGGAGAGTTGTTGCTTCTAATATGTCTAAAGGTAAATGAGCTAGAATTACCTGGTAACACTCCTAGGAACACTCCTCCTGCCTTCGATCATTAACCTTATTTTTCCTATTAAAAAAACCCAGGTATTTCTGACAATTCTAGTCCTTGAATAAAACATAAAATCTGATAGTATTGTTTGCTTCTTGCAGTGAGAAGTTAAAAGTCCTTTGTTTTCCAGAAGAGGGCAGAGTGCAGAGGACACCTGCAACTGGATTTTTCTTGTTCTTGCTTATATACAGCTTTAAAGTTAAATTGTTTTAATATGCACCCTCATTGATCTCTAATTCGTATTGCTTTTAAACTCATTTTCTGAACCAGTGAATTCCGTCCATCTAAAACTACCAAAAAAAAGTTTTAAAAAGTGGCCTCATGATATTTCTTTGTTGAACATAATTATTATATCTTGGCTCCATTTTGGGAACTAATTATATTTAACAATACTCTTATTCAGGTCCAAAATGGACCCTCTTAGCAAATCCCTATGCCTTTATCAGAATCAGTCAGACATGGGCTGAAAAACCTGTTAATTCATTTTTAGTAACAGAAAATTCTACTCTTGGAATCCTGTCACACCCTAGTGTAGAGGTTAAGAGCACTGTTTTAGATTCAAAGACTGTCTCATTTACAGGAAGTATGGCCTTGGGCAAATCATCAAACCTCTCTGTGCCCACTGTTTTTTAATCTTTAATCTTTAAGAAGGGATAATAGAAATACCCACTTCTACAGTTATACTGGGGAATAAGTGAATAAATAATTGAGTCAATCACTTATAAAAGTGCCAGCTCTGCACAGTGCTACATGTCAGTTATTATTCAGGCCTAGAGTGAGACCCCTGACATTTTGAGTTTCCATAGGCATCCTAGCCAGGTTTGGCAATTATTGAACAAGAATGAAATCAGTTGAGGCAGGGATGATGTTGGCAGGGTAGCCATTATCCTGTCTAACATATTTCTGGTTTTTATCTATAAAGTGATTTAAAGTTATTACCTGCTAAAAATACAGCATGAGGATTTTAAAAAAATTATCCTCTGGGCAAAATTTCAACACCTTATGAACTGCTTCCTTGAAAAGAATAAACTGTTCCATCATAATGCTCTATCTTCTTGTAACACAGACATACCTATATGGTTCACCATTATATCCTAGACCAAGAATGATGTACCCGGCACATATTAGCTTTCCAATATATTTATGTTTAATGTATAGATTCCTGAGAAGGAAACTGTCCTGAGTGGCTGCTAAGAATGTTTATGGAGCTGAGACCCTCCTTCTCACATTTTCCACAGTTACAAAGCTATGGAGACTAGGGTATTATAAACATCCTTTAATGTTGGACTGAACATATTTTACATGCTGTTGGTGGTTACCTTGAGAATTTTTTCTGAGACATGCCTCTCTATCATTTCCTTGCTTGTTTTTTGGAGTCTAGTTGTCTCTCCACACATCCCCCCACACACCAAAACAAACAAACAAACAAAAAACAAAAACCCCTTTTTAATAATTTGTTAGCGGTTTCATGTGTGGAACTGGCTTAAGCACTTTGGAATTCCACCTGCACTGCCAGATGTCCAGTAAGAACACTGGGAATTCAGGGCTTTCATTTTCTCCTTTCTTTGACAGGTTCCTGGGATTCAGTATATTTTTATTTTCTTTTCAGTACCATTTGAACTTACCTATCATGATTCCTTTTTCTTTTTTCTATATGCCAAACAAGTGTTTTCTCAGATACCACCATTTGTATTTTCTTCTCTCTTTTCCTTTTATGTTCCACCTGCCAAACTGGTATTGCCTCCTTCTTGTATAGCTGAATACTTTCTAATAATAATCATATAAGTTCTCAAGACATTAATTTCAATTAATTTTTGATCTCTTCATTAACATTAAATAAGATTTATGTTGGAAAGTAGGTGCTAATGTGATATATATCAGTTTATTTTACGTTAACTTATGAATGCAATAGCATTAAAAAGTAATAAATTTGGGCTGGGACTATGTCTCAGTGGTAGAGGGCTTGCCTGGAACATGTGAAGCACTGGGTTCAATCTTTAGTACCACATAAAAATAAAGGTATTGTGTCCACCTACCACTAAAAATACATATTAAAACAAAAAGTAATAAATTTCTTACAAAATGCTGAGGATTAAATAAGTACTCAATGATATATAATAATCTTTGCTATTTTTTTGGTCAAACTGCATTATTAAAAATCATGAAAACATGCTAGACCATACATTTCAAAATTCAGTGTACACATGAATTACTGGAGATTCTGATGAATTAATTTAGGGTATACCAAGAGTCTACATTTCTAACAAGCCCTAAGTAATATTTATGCTGCTGATCAGATAACTACATCACATAGTAAATTTGTAAAGTATAGACAAATAGATACCATGTGGACACAATATAATGTAAAATGTTGCTGTTTAATCTGTTAATTTAAAATAGAAAATTAATAAACACCCTTAAATGAATTTTTTAAAAAAAACTATAAATTTTATAACTCCTCCTTTCTCAAAAAAAAAAAAAGAATAAGACAATAAATGGATTTAAAAAAACACTTAAAAGGGAACAGCTATCAGCTTTCCCTGCACACTAAAGAATTAAGCACTAGGGTAACATTAACAAAAAATGATGTCTGCCCATTCATTAGATTCTGATTGTGTTGCTCTGGAGTCCCAATAAAGCTCTCTGCTAGGTATTTCTAATACACAATTGATGTGAAGGAGCAAGGCTTTACAGCTTCTACCCCAGCTTGCCCAGATCATAAATGAGGATGACATTGCATCCTTAAAATAAGATCAGTAATAGTTTATGACACAGACATTCTGAGCCTGAAACTCTCTCTAGAGGATGCAGAGATACAGAGAAATAGCTTCCTCCCACTGCCCTCAGGCATTTTGTGGTTTAGCTAAGAACATATTCAGAAAGGATTTTTGAAGTTGATGGAATAAACTAGTGCTATGAACTCTCCAGGGCCAGCATACTACCTCTTACTGGCAATCCTCACACTTGTCTACACATTAACAGGGAGCACTTAAAAGAACTTCTAGGAGTAAAACCCTGGCTCTGGTATTTTTTGAAAAGTTCTCTATGTAATTTCAATATACAGATAACAGAACTGAGAACTACAGTTCGAACAGTGCACTTGTCCATGGGATTTGTAGACTATGACAAGGAAACAGAAGTCATCATTCCTCCCACAGAAAGGGAGTCATTTTTCTCCTTGTTTTCTCCTTCTATTCCCTTAATCCATTCATTTCCAACTTACTCCATTATATCCCCTTTTTCCCCCTGCTTTAAAAAAAATTCTTTAATAGGCTTTATTTTGAGAGCAGTTTTAAGTTTATCCAAATTGAGCTTCTACCTTTATAGGTGTACAGTTTTCCTCATTATCATCATCCTCCTATAGTGTGCTACATTTATTACAATCAATGACAGATTATCCATCATTCACAGCTCATGGTTTACATGAGGTTCACTATTGGTTTTGCACAATCTATGGGTTTTAATAAATCTATAATAACATATATTCAGATTATGTTTCAATTGAGATTTTTCTGCTGTTTTCTCATGGTTACTGAGGTTATAGATTTTTGAAAGTAATACTGAAAATGGAAAGTACCATTCTCACTATGTCATATCAAAGATACATTTTGTCAGTAAGCCTCATCATTATTTTGTTAATGGTGGTATGTTCCTTAAAGTGGAATTTGTCAGATTTTTCCAGAGTAAACTTTATCCCTTTTATCTCTCTTGCTTTGCTATACTATATTCTTTGAAGAAAGATTACTATGCACAGCCTACACTTAAGGAGAAAGTTGGCTATTTTTAGCCTTCTGTCTTCCCACACAAACGTTAGAATCAGTTTGTTGATGTCTAAAATGTATTGCACTGCATCTATATATCAAGTTAGGAAGAAATGACATCATAGTTTGGTGTCTACAAATTCATTCTCATAATTATATAACTAATTCATTCCTAAGCATACATTAATCATTCACTATATATATCAGGTACTGTGTTGAGGACAGAAATATAAAGAATAATAAGACATATATACTACTCTCAGGTCCCTTAAAATCATGGAAACAAATGCAAAATAATATAGTATGTTTACACTGCTTTTGTAGCAATATGAATTGAAAGGTTTGGGGACTTGGAGGATCAATGGAACTACGGGAAAGTCTTCATCAGATAAGTTACATTTGATATGACTCAAATGATAGGAATTTTTCAAGAAACAGTAATATGCACAAAAGTTAAAGTTGTGAAAGAGCCTACTAGAATATTTCAGCTAATAATTTAATGATTTAGGAATATGGGATTTGTTAAGGGGAACACTGAATGATGACTAAAAGTTATATTGGGCTAGATTGTGAAATATACTAAATTTTAAAATAAATATGTTGGTTTCCAGAAGGAATTAGAAGCCAATAAGCAGTGGAGTAACAGAATGTTCTTTGTATTTAGCAGAACACCTGTGGAATAGTGTCAAAGATAAATTGTACATCATATTGAGATACTGTAACATAACTAAACCACTCATGGATTTGGGGGATATTTTAAGTTATTATTAACTAACACAAACTTAATTAAATAATAATTAATTTAAATAATATAAAAGTGGTATCTTTTTGAATTTGATTTTTATATTATTCCACAATTTTCCTTAGAAAATTTCAGAAATGACACAAATATGTCTCATTCACGTTGTTTTGAATGAAATTTTTATCTGTTTCATAATCTGTTATGTATTATGTGAAAATTGCTTTTTCTATACATACCTTTTGCAATTCAATTTGACATAGGTTTATTAAACATTTATTAAGGGCTATTTATAATTCTAGATACTCTAGAAAAAAAAACACGACTACAATTTAAAGGAATTATAATCCAATAGGGGAGATAAAGTCTACTAGACATTATAGAGGCTTTTGAATTCTAAGCAAGAAATAGGAACTTTATAGAAAATGTGAACAGCTAAAATGTTAATTAGGGCAGAGATATAGTCACAACCACACCTTAGAATGTATACTTTGTTGAAATAAGTAAGATAGATAAGACTTGAAAGGAGACTCATGAAAACTTTATTAGCAGTCAAAAAGACATGATTATGGGACAGACAAATGAGTATAATCAATTTCAAATTCCTAGACTACATAATTATTTAATAAGAATTGGGAGGAAAATAAACCTGATTGTGGACAAATACAATGCTCTGTTTTGTGGACATTTAATATTTCATAATACCCACTCTCCTCTTATTTATTCATTTCTGTAATAAAAAAGAAGAGTGTCCGAATTGGTGGAGGTGATTTTCTATAATCAAAAAGAATTTAAATATAACAGATTTGAAAACATGTGATTTGTGAAATTTTGTGATAGAATAATACGCTTGGTTCATATTGCATTATTTTATTAGATCACCACATCAACCCATGAAATAATTAATTGGAAATTTTTGAGGAAGCAAAGAGTTTGTTGTAGGAAGACACTGAATTAGGGATTAATGTCATCTAAAGCAGTGCTTCTCTGTTTTTATGTGCATCTGAATCAACTGAGGATTTTGATAATATGTCAGTTCTGATTCAGTAAATCTAGAGCACGGCCTAAAATGATGCATTTCTAACAATCTCCCTAGTGATCAATCCCCTTTGTGCTGGTCCACAGATGGTAGTTTGCATAGCAAGGATCTAGAGCAGTGGTTCACAAATTTTAGTTATTTTTTCTTAAGCATTTAATTTGCTTCCTTTTAATTTTATGAATAATGATGACACTAACATCCTTCAACAAAAATCTTTGTTTACAAGTCTGAATATTTCTTTAAAAGGCTATGTAAATTTCAAGGATTTTTCTATACATTGTAAAATTACTCAAAAAATATTGTATTAACTTATACTCTCCCTAGTATGTTTTGATTTATCCAATTTTTATTCATTTAAATAACTATTACTTACCAATAGTAAAAATGGGGTAAATAACAACTTATACTGAAAAGAGACTTAGTACATTTTCTTGAGAGCAATGTCTCAATATTATGAAAATTCTTGAGACTTATCCTTTCAACTGGTAAGTTCTCACTTGAAATCTCATGTGATTGCCATCTGATGACAGCTAAGACTGGATTTACACATGTTTAGAACTTCAGATGGGATAGCTAGAAAATTCTAGTTGAATATTTCTCTACCCTAGATATTTTCTTCAACATGCCTAGGTTGGGCTTCCTAACAGTATTGTGGTTTTAGTATAGTTGGACTTTGTTATAGTTTAGATCTAGAATATCCTCAAAAAGCTCATGAGTTTGAGTCCATCCCATATATTGATTCTTGATTTTAATTCTTGTATCACAGGAGACATTAAGGAAGTTGGGGCCTAATCCCACATGATGAAGATTATGGCCTACTTTTTCTTCTATTAGACACAAGGTCTCTGGTTGTATTCCTAAGTCCTTGATCGATTTTGAGTTGAGTTTTGTGCATGGTGAGAGATAGGGGTTTAATTTCATTTTGTTGCATATGGATTTCCAGTTTTCCCAGCACCATTTATTGAAGATGCTATCTTTTCTCCAATGCATGTTCTTGGCACCTTTGTCTAATATAAGATAATTGTAGTTTTATGGGTTAGTCTCTGTGTCCTCTATTCTATACCATTGGTCTACTAGTCTGTTTTAGTGCCCAAACCAGGCAGTTTTTGTTACTATTGCTCTGTAGTATAGTTTAAGGTCTGGTATAGTGATGCCACCTGCTTCACTCTTCCTGCTAAAGATTGCTTTAGCTATTCTAGGTCTCTTATTTTTCCAGATGAATTTCATGATTGCTTTTTCTATTTCTCTGAGGATTGTCTTTGGGATTTTTGATCAGAATTGCATTAAATCTGTATAGTGCTTTTGGAATTAGGGTCATTTTGATAATATTAATTCTGCCTATCCAATAATCTGTGAGGTGAATAGAGAATCTACATCTTGGGAGCAAATCTTTACCCCTCACACATCAGATAGAGTACTAATCTCTAGGGTATATAAAGAACTCAAAAAGCTAAACACCAAAACTAAACAAAACAAACAAAAAAACAAAACCAACTAAACAAAACAAAAAACCACAAATAACCCAATCAATAAATGGGCCAAGGACCTGAACAGACACTTCTCAGAAGATGATGTACAATCAATCAACAAATCTATGAAAAAATGTTCATCATCACTAGCAATTAGAGAAATGCAAATCAAAACCACAATAAAGATTTCATCTCACTGCAGTCAGAATGGCAGCTATTATGAAGACAAACAACAATAAGTGTTGGCAAGGATGTGGGGAAAAGGTACACTCATACACTGCTGGTGGGACTGCAAATTGGTGCAGCCAATATGGAAAACATTATTGAGATTTCTTGGAAAATTGGGAATGGAACCACCATTTGACCCAGCTATCCCTCTCCTCGGTCTATACTCAAAGGACTTAAAAACAGCATACTGCAGGGACACAGACACATCAATGTTTATAGAAGCACAATTCACAATACTAAACTGTGGAACCAACCTAGATGCCCTTCAATAGATGAACGGATAAAAAAAAATGTGGCATATATACACAATGGAATATTATTCAGCAATAAAAGAGAATAAAATCATGGCTTTTGCAGGTAAATGGATGAAGTTAGAGAAGATAATGCTAAGTGAATTTAGGCAGTCCCCAAAAACCAAATGCCAAAAGGTTTATATATATATATATATATATATATATATATATATATATATATATATATGGAGGCTGATTCATAGTTGGATAGGGTGGGAGCATGGGAGGAATCATGAACTCTATATAGGACAGAGGGGTTGGTGGGGAAGGGAGGAGGCATGGGGTTATTAATGATTTTGGAATGTGATGATCATTATTTTCCAAAGTACAGGTAGGGGAAGACACAATTGTATACAACTAGAGATATGAAAAATTGTACTCTATATGTTTAATAAGAAGTGTAATACATTCTGCTGTCATATACATACACACACACACACACATACACACATGTGTTCAAGTCTTGTTATCCAATGCAGCATAGTCTAAAGGTGGGTCTTTTGGAAAGTGATTGCTTCATGAGGGCTCTGACCTCATCAATGGATTAATTCATTGGCGCCTGAATGGACTACTAGGCAGTAGTGGATAGTGTATGCAGGTTGAACATGATTGGCAGAAGCAGATCATGGGGACAGGAGAGTTGCTCTTTGGGACTATATCTTGTCCTGGGCCTCTTCCCTTACCCCTGATTTCTGGCTGCCATAGCTGAGAAGCTTTCCTCTGCCATGCCCTTCCATCATGATGTTCTGCCTAAAGCCAAAAGCAATGGAGCCAAAACCTCTGAATCCATGGGCCATAATAATTCTTTCTCCTTGTCAGGTATTTGGGTCACCAGTGAAAACTAATTTCTTATATGGCTGCTGGCTTCCACTACAGTGAGCCTTTTAAGAGACCCAGATAGAAGCTGCAAGGCTACTTATGAGTTAGTGTTGAAAGTCATTCAGTGCCATTTCAACTATTGGTCAAAAACAAGTCATAAACATAACTGAGATTTAAGGACAAGGAACTACACAGGGGCACAAGTACTGGGAGATGAGTGGAGGTCATGTATGTGTGTAATTTGTTTGAATTGACATTTATTTCAGGAAATGTTTTCAACTGTTGATTGGCTATTTGTAAATCATGAAATTAATTCACAAGTTGCCATAAATGCTTCTTATTTACTGCAGGAAAATCCTGAAGAAGGAAGAGCCAGTATTTACAAATCAGTGATCATCAATACTTCTAAGGAGATGATGTGCTTCAGTGACTACCCCATCCCGGATCATTATCCTAACTTCATGCACAATTCCCAGATCCTAGAATATTTCAGGATGTATGCCAAAGATTTCAACCTTTTAAAGTATATCCAGTTCAAGGTAGGCAGTTTTGTGGGTGTCTTTGTGTTTGAAATTGTTCATCAAGTAAATGAATAATGTGGCTTCATTAACCAGTATGTAAATGTAAATATTAGAGCTATATACTCAAGTACAAAAACTTAACTCTTTGTTTTTTCTCTTTAAAGTACTCATGAAAAGCTCTCTCTTATATATTTTGGCTGCAGACACAGAAAGATACCTGCCCAAGTATTTTCATTGCCTTCATTTCAAATTCCCTGCTTATAATCAAGGAGATGAGGGGAATGAATAAGTATGGGAACTTTGAATCCTTCTGTTCCCCAAACTTGTCCACTATTTCTTAATTCTTTTATACTTTCTGAAGCACTTTTGAATATATTATTTTATATGATCATCACAAAGTACTTAGTGACTGGGAAGTTATTGAAAAAGCAAAGAAGCTGAATCAGGTGGAGAGTGTAGAACATTGAACTGGGAAACAAAACCCTGAATTCTGGCCCTTCTTCGTACCACTAATTAGTAACCTAAGACAAGTAAGTTTATCAACTTGAATTTTACCTTAATTTTATTTTCTGTAAAAGAAGATGATTGTACTGTATAACTTTTAGTTCCTTCCGTTTCTAAAGTCTGCCATGATTTTCCCATAATTTATAATCATGGCCATATTAAATCACCTGGCATAAAGTCCAAACCTTCCACCTTTTTATGTTTAGCAACAATAATAAAGTGGCAACATCTGGTGACAATTTCCAAAGCCAGTTATTTATAGCCCAGTGGTGCATCTCTTCACTTGTTTAAGTGACACTTTTTGAATAAGTTTATTACTGTACTAAGCAGTGATGATGCAAAGACAAAAAAACATAAGTAACTTAACAGTCTAAGTTAAGGACAGAGAAAAATGAAGAAAATTATTATTATACATATAAGTAATAAACCAAGTGACAAGCGCTATAGAGAGCTATACATTTGCAGCTCAGAAGAGGGATGTTTAACTCATCAGGGCAGAGGAATCAAGTTCCAGGAAAGATTTTTGGAGAAGACAATGTCCAAGCTGAGGCTTCAGTAGGAAGGAGTCCTCCAAATGAAGAAGGAATAAAAGGGTGATCCAAGTAGAAGAACCAGCTTGTGTAAAAACACATGACAGGAAATATAAATAGTACAGGATGGTTAAAGCATAGACAGTGTCTCTATTAGTCAACAAAGACATTATAGCCAAGACCCTTGAAGCACATTGGAATACATTCTTGATGTTTCCTTTGGCTGGGCAGAGTAACCCATATTTATTGTTTCTTTTTTTTTTTTTTTGGAAAAGCTAAAAATTATGCCACTGACTACCCTATCTCACAACCTATTTCTTTGTAGTTACTTGTAAAATGGACATATGTAGAAGGCAAACAGAGATTTATTTATAAAAAATAAGAGCCACTGACATGCTCCTGCTCTAACAGGAAAGGTAGCCTCATAGTCACATGTTTAAGCCTAGTCAAAGAGAACAGGACTTGGGAATAAGAAGACATCAGAGAATTTAAGGATGTCTGGGGTTAGTAGAGAAACAGGTGTTTAGTGCCGAGTGCCACAGAAGTACAGGAGAAATCCAAGCTTTATTCAGGAGCTACAATGCCTTAAGGTAGAGACTTACTGTCCTAGCAATTTCTACTTTTCTAGAAGCAGAGGAGAATACACTGGTCTGTCAACTCTGTTTTACTTTGTCTGCCTTATAGTTTTCTCACTCAGACCAAGGCCCAAACAAAACTGTTCTTTATGGAGGATGAAAATCAAATACTCTTGCAAGGACCCCAATGATGTGATGGTGCCTATGGTATCAGCCCTTTGTGTAACATTTTGCAGGAAAGATCATGTCAGGGAAGATACCCACTGTGCAGGCTCTGTGTATGTCACTTTTCTTTCAGACTACTGTGTGCAGTGTGAAGAAGCGGCCTGATTTCTCTACTTCAGGACAATGGGAGGTGGTCACTGAGTGTGAAGGAAAAAAGGAGGTTAATGTCTTTGATGGAGTCATGGTTTGCACTGGCCATCACACTAATGCTCACTTACCTCTGGAAAGTTTTTCAGGTTAGTGACCTTCTAGGAAGGAGATTGACATTTGAGCCATGCCTATGACCCTGAGAAATAGAAGGGTTATGGTCTGAGTGATTTTTGCCTTGGGGTGAAATAAGGGCATAATTATGCATGTTCCCTTGAAGATGGAATAACTTGTATTACTGCCATTTGGGGACTAGAGTTAATGGTAATTTTAGAGTTTAGAGGTCTGTAAACAATCATGCCACCAATTAATGACATTTCAGTTAAGGCTGGAGTACATATAGAATGGCGATCCTATAAGATTATAAGGGGACTGAAAATTTTCTATTGCTGAATAGTATCATAACCATTATAACATCATGATGATACTGATGTACAAAACCTTCTGTACTGTCAGTTGTATAAAATTATAACCCATACAATTACGTATGTGGTACATAATACTTAATAATAGACAACTATGTTACTGGTTTACGTATTTACTGTGCTATATATTTGTTTTGGTGTGTAGTCCTTCTACTTATAGAAAATTTTACTGTAAAACTGCCTGCTGTGTTACACCAGCAATAACCTCACATGTCTCATGATTATTGTGGATCCTGATTGCATCAAGAGGCCATATTGAGTGGCTGGCCCATACAATATAGGCTTATGTAGGTACTTCTGTGATTTTTAACAATGATGAAACCAACTTACAGTAAAATTTTAAGAATGTATGTATATCTGTCAAGTGGCACATGATTGTAATTAGCTTTACAATAACTTTGATTTTCCTTTTTATTTTTTAATTAATTTATTTATTTTAATTAGGTATACATGACAGCAGAATGCATTTTGATTCATTGTATAGCACAACTTTTGCAGCACAATTCTTCATTTCTCTGGTTGCACATGATGTAGTGTCACACCATATGTGCTGTCATACATGTACCTAGGTTACTGATGTCCATCTCATTCCACCATCTTTCCTATCCCCAACTTTGGTTTTCCTAAGGATCAAAAAGGAAGACTGTGGAACACTTACTTAGTATTGGTTCAGATATAAAATTTTTCAGTAATTGAGGAAACAAACAAATGTTGAATTTCTAAGGCTTAAATGAAAGCTTGAATAGTTTAGTTTCAATTTTGGTCCTAAACTTTTTTTTAAAAAAATCACTTTATGTATATCCTAGAGTATATGAAAACATATATACTCTAATTAAAACAGGAGTATATAATTAAGGGAATGAATGACAAAAAGAGAATGGCAGTTTTCTGAGGCAGTTTGGATTTATGAGTCTACAAATCCAAAATACAAACTACTTATGATAAAGGGATAACAAGTTACTATTCCAAGGCTCTGGAAGAAAAAAAAAATAAGCAAAAGTATTTAGAAAGACAAGAGTAGCTCAATAAAGGGAGAACATGTGGAGAATACGTGCTTCAACTTTAAATTCTACAAAAGAATTTTACAAATGATATCCATTATATAAACTATCACCCAATAATTATCTTGCAGGAATTGAGAAGTTCAGAGGACAGTATTTCCACAGTCGAGACTATAAAAACCCAGAGGCATTTGCTGGGAAAAGAGTCATTATAATTGGCATCGGGAATTCTGGAGGAGATCTGGCTGTAGAGATTAGCCACACAGCCAAGCAGGTTTGAATCAGTGATTTACTTTGCTTCATTCTGCCTTCAGTCTCACCAGGGAGATAGACCCAACAGAGTATATAGATGGCTGCACATTGCCCACTAGTCCCACTGGCAAATATAGGGCTTGGTTTCATTGCTTCAGTTGGCATTACGGTAGATGCCATATGGTTAGAGTTCCATTACTCAGTTGGCTTCACACTAAGGAATAACTTCACTGCTTCAGGTTGCACTCATGATCCCAGTTATCCTCTCCTGGCTTTGATGAAGATCAAATATTTGCTGGAAGAGGTTGGAAGAATGCAACATTGACAGTGTGAATTGTCCATTGGCCAGAAGAAATGCCATGTTCTCATATACACATGTGGAAAGCACACTGTGGTTATTGAAAACTTTTCATTAAAAATTTGAGGGTGAATTTCCTTTTTGCCCCCCAAATGGGAAAAAAAGAAGCAACCTAATCTTTCCCAAAACAATGTGGATATCGGCATAAAGAGTGTCTGCATAGTAGCATATGTGAACAGATTGTGTCAGCCTTTGCATGCAGTTAGATAGCACAGAATGGCAGTCACTTCAAAGCAACTTCTATCTCCTTGGTTTTTTGTTTTGTTTGTTTTGGTTTCTGTATCATAGATTTTGAGCTTTGAAAAAAGTGTCTTCACTATAAACTTCTAGGAAAAGGCATGCTATTATTATATTTTTGTCTTCATTGAATCATAACTTTATTAGTAATAGGTGAATGCTTGGTTGTTCTTCAGTAACTTTAATTATGCTATACTTCTTTATAAATATGCTTCAAATTATTTTTTAAAACTGAAGCTTAATGACACAATTTTGTTAAATGACCCTTACCTAGCAACTCGGTTCCAATAATTTCTCAGTACTATTTTCATCTATCAATATATAAGTGATCTCATATGTTATTCTGTAAACTAATTCCACAAACATTTATTAGGAAGTAATTATATAAACAAGAAAGAGTAAAAAACACATGTGGTAGAATGATATACAATATAGGTAGTGGGGATCCATGCAAAAGTCTTCTTTCATATCAAGTGGTCATTTCTAAGGAAGCTGGACCTAACCTGCACTATGGAATTAAAATTTCCCAGGAACAAAATATTCAGAGTGTGGAGATAAGGTAGCCATATTTGTGAGAAAGCCCTGAGAAAACACATAGCAAACACATCTGCATAGCAGGGGCAACATCCTCACAGCACTAATGCAAACTGAAGAAATTTAATTGCTGAGTTTGCTTTACATATTAAAATGTATTTATATTTAAGAGAAGTTGTTTGTAAAGTCAAAATTTTTAAATGGGTCTATAAATTTCAGTGCATAACAAAATTTTGGTTTAACCCTGTGGTATAATGATTTGTGAAAGCATCCCTTTCTCATCAGGTTAATTTCATACACAATTATACTGATTTAACAATTTTCCTTATAAACCAGATTTATAAATATATTGTTTTCTTAAAACAAAGTATTGATGGAAAAGTTGACATAAGTATGACAGCCATTAAGCATTTATTCAATGTTTACTGTATGCCACACTTTTTTTATAAAAATTATCAAAGCAGTCTTGTGATGTATGTGTTGTTGTAACTATTTTATAAATAGGGAGCCCTTTAATTAAGGCTATAAGCATTGAACTAAATCATTTGAATCCCAAGACCATGCAGGCTCTTTCAACTGTGAAATGTAAAAAGCACTTAAATCTGATAGGGCTTAAAATTACTCTCTGTGAGGATATATGTGTAAATAAAGAATCATACCTTTGTAGACAGGCATCTTTTTACGTGAGAGCTTAGACAAAGACTATGAAACAATATACTAATCTATAGTAACACTCTAGAAAGTTCTTCCGGGGAGTAAAGTTGAAAGTGTAATGTTGAAAATGTCCTGATACCTCTGCCAGGTAATTGAATATCAACCTTAATCCATTCTGAACATGTATTTTTAGCCAGAAAAGAACAAAGAATTACTGAAAATTTTCCTGTAGTTCTATTAGCAATCTTTATTTTTTCCCCATTCAATAATCAATAGAACATTTCTTAATAGGATTTAGAGTCAGTCAGATGTGGGTTAAAAATTCAGTTTGTCTCTTAATAGCTATATGTTCTCTGGCAAATTTTTCATCTTCTTGATGTCCCTCACCCATAAAATGAGGATAACAGTGGCTTCCTCAAGGGATTGTTGTGTTACCATTGTAAAACCCGTTAGTCAGTGTCTCATGCCTGTAATTTCAGCTACTCAGGAAGCTAAGGCAGGAGTTTTGCAAATTTGAGGCCAACGTGAACAACTTAGAGAGACCCTATATCAAAGTAAAATAATAATTTTTTAAAGAGGGCTAAGGATGTAGCTCAGTGGTAGTGCCTTTGCTGAGCATACATTTGGCCCTGAGTTTCATCCCCAGCACCTCAAAAAGGAAAAAAGAATACAAAGAACTTAGTATCCAGAGTTACAGGTCACAAGTCTCATTACATGAAAGTAACGATGATGTGCTGAGGAGACTAAGAGATGTGCAGGCTAACCCTCCCACTGTGAAGAAAACATAATTGGACACAATTGGAGAGACAAATTAAGAGCATAGAAAGTTTCACATCATATAAATGACATAAATGGTAAATAATAGTTCTTAATAATGCAAACGATGTCAATGACAAAAAGACTGGAGATTTTGGATTAAATGATATCCAGTTGTTTTCAGTTTTATTATTACATGATTTTTTTTTTTTTTTTTGGTACTCGGGATTGAACCCAGGGGCACTTAGCCACTGAACCACATCCTCAGCACCCCTTTTTTAAAAAAACATTTTTTAAAAGATGGACACAATATCTTTTTACTTTATTTATTTATTTTTATGTGGTGCTGAGAATTGAATCCAGTGACTCACATGTGTGAGGCAAGTGTTCTATTGCTGAGCTATAACCCCAGCACCCTCAGGACCTTTTTAAATTTTATTTAGAGATAGAGTCTCACTGAGTTGCTTAGGACCTTGCTAAGTTGCTGAGGCTAGCTTTGAACTCATGATCCTCTTGCCTCAGCCTCCAGAGCCACTGGGATTAAAGGTGTGTGCTCTGCTGCACCTGGTCTATTGCATGACTTTTTTTTAAAAAATATTTTTTATTTGTCAATGGACCTTTATTTTATTTATTTCTATATGGTGCAGAGAATTAAACCCAGTGCCTCACACATGCTGGCAAGTGCTCTACCACTGAGCCACAACCCCAGCCCCTATTCCATGATTTTTATTTATTTATTTGTTTATTTTTATTAGTTGCTCATGACAGTACAATGATCTTGACATATCATACATTTGAATCAAATGGGGTATGATTTTTAATGATTCCTAGATGTGGTAAGTGCTAGTGAAGTTCAGAGAAGGGAGAGAGAATTATCAGCCTGAAAGGTCAGTGGTATTCTCATGGAGGATGAAGACTTGATCTAGACCTTAAAAATGAACAGGCTGAAGAGAATTCAAAAGAGGAGGACTTTTCAGGCACATTGGCTTTAAACAGAAATGTAGTGGTAGATCACAACAAGACATATCCTTTGACAGTGTTTGGGAAGGAAAATTTTTAAAAGATTGTACAGAACTAAAATGCCACACTAGTAAGTATGAACTTAATCTTGAAGAAAGTAAGAGTGCTTTCAGATAGTGAGACAGAATGACAAAAGTTAACAATATTTCCCATGCCTTAGGTATTCCTCAGCACCAGGAGAGGGGCTTGGATCCTGAATCGTGTAGGGGACTGTGGATATCCTTTTGATGTGGTACACTTTTCTCGACTTAAACATCTTCTATCAAAGATATGCGGTCAAGCATTAACAAGTACATATTTGGAAAAATGTATGAATCAAAGATTTGATCATGAAATGTTTGGCCTGAAGCCTAAACACAGGTATGTTCTCAGGATGGGAATGGGGTTGGTAACAGCCAAGGCATAAGAATAAGGGCTGTTCACAGAGGCTAATAAGGCTACCTCTACCCATACATTAAGAAAACATTTTAAAAAATGGTTTTTACCTATCAACCACAGAAGATCAAGATCTGCTGGCCTCACTCTCATTAACATTAGCCATTTTCTTATTCTGTCAGGTATCAGTTCTTTTTATACGGTGCCCAACAACAAAAATGTAATAGAGGGCAATGCCTCATTCAGTCATTCAACAAATATGGGTACCTGTTGTGAGCAAGGCATTATATTGGGCATGAAAATACAGAGAGAAAAGACATAATAATAAAAATAACACCCTGCCCTTTTTAAAAAAAAATTTGAGACAGGGTCTCACTAAGTTGCAAATGGGACCTCTCCAAGTTCTAAGCCTGGCCTCAGACTTTTTTTTTTTTTTAATATTTTTTTAGTTGTCAATGGACCTTTATTTATTTATTTATATGTGATGCTGAGAATCAAACCCAGTGCCTTGCACATGCTAGGCAAGTGCTCTACCACTGAGCCACCACCCTAGGCCCCCACATCTTGTCTTTTTTTGAAGACTTTTTAATTAGAAGCACAGCGATGAGCATATATATTATCTCATTTAATTCTCACAAATGGCCCTATGGGTCAGTGCCAGTTTTATGTCTATTTTACAGATATAAAATATTGAAACTTAGAGAAACTAAGTAATTTGCCCAAAGGCAACATGAGTAACAAATGGAAGACTTCAGAAATGGATCTTACCTTAAATATACAAATGAAAAGACAGACAACAGAATATGACAAAGAAATGAATAGAATGCAATGAGAGTCTAAAGAATGAGTTCTTATACAGCCAAAGGTACATTATGAAAGAATTTCTATATACTGACTTTAAATGACTTTTTTCCTGTCCAACTTTTTATTTTTGAAAATGTTCAGATCTACAGAAAAGTAGTACAATAATAAATACACTGAACATCCTTATATTTTACCTAGATTCACCTATCATAACAGTTTGCTATATTTGCTTTCTCTCTTCCCTCATGAAAGATAGAGCCAAACAATATGCAGTGTACATACATACTTAAGTACACATTTTTTTTCTGAAAATAAGTAAAAATCATTAAGACACACCCCCCCAAAAGGGCATTCCTCCATTTCAGAAATTTAACATTGATAAAATACATTTTCTAAGATGTTGGCATATTCAGAGTTCCACAGAAGTCCCAATAATATTCTTTTCTTTTTTTTTTCTTTTGGTACTGGGGATTGAATCCCGAGAGTCACTTTACCACTGAGTTATATCCCCAGCCCTATTTATTTTTTATTCTGAGATAGGGTCTCACTAAGTTGCTTTGGGCCTGGTTAAATTGCTGAAGCTGGCCAAAACTTAAAATCCTCCTGACTCAGCCTCCCAAGTTGCTGGGATTACAGGCATGCATCACTGCAATCAACCCAATAATCTTCTTTATAATAAGCTTTTCTTTTTCTCTTCTACATCCAGAATCCTAAAAAATGTTAATCACACCATTTCACTTAGTTGTCATGTCTTTTTTAATTTGAAATAATAATTCTCTATCCTTCCTTTTTTTCATACTAGGTATTGAAATTAGGAGTGCTTTACTACTGAGCTACATCTTCAATTCTTTTTTTTTATTATTATTTTGAGACAGGTCTCAGTAAGTTGCTAAAGCTGTCTTCCAACTTGTAATCCTCCTGCCTCAGCCTCCAGAGTCACTGGGCTTATAGGCATGCACCACCATGCTTGGCCATTCATTTTTTTTTAATATGGACTTTTATTCTCTTCCTCTTCCTTCTCCTTCTCTTCTTCCTCCTACTCTTCTTTCTTTTCCTTCTCCTTCTTCTTTCCAAGGCATGGTTTTTGTAGAATATCTCTAAATTTTGAGTTGTATTGTATCTTAGCATATATACTACATAAGTGATATTGTCTTCTTAGTGAATCCCATCAGGACCCACATGATGTCAGTTTACTCTATATTAATGATGCTAAATTTGATTGTGTTTAAAAAAGTGGCATCTTCCATGTTTCTCCAGTATAAAGATATTTTTCCCCTTGAAATTAATTAGTGGGATGATACTGGGACACTGTATTCCCTAACAACTTTTCATTGAATTATTTAAGCATGAATATCTTTTGTAGTTGCAAAACAAATTGAAGTTTTATTGAATAATAAAAGATAGGCAAATAGGGTCAGCATGTAGCATTCTAATTGTAATAGCTTAGAATAGCAAAAGGCACATTACACCCTGAGAGTTGCACACAGTCTGGTATTCCTAGACTTATATGGCAAAGCTAGAAGAGTAGTTGAATACATCTCTAGGTCTATCAGGCATAACCTTTTGTATGTTCTGCTAAATAAAAAGTATGAGGGGCTGGGGATTCAGCTCAGTGCTTGCCTAGAACACACAAGGCTCTGAGTTTGGTCCTTAGTCCTGAGGCAGGGGAACAAAAAAAAAGTTTGGAATGAAGACAGAAAATCCATTCAAGTGAGTGACATATTAATAATAAGTCTATAATCTATTTTAGAATGACCAGGCATATATCACTGTACCTGACCCAATAATATCTTTATAGATTTTTTTTCTTTTCTAAATCAAAGGATCCTAAAATCTTGTTTATTTGCCTTTCTTATTCCAAGGCAAATGGTATAGAGGGGAGATGAGAAGGGAGCCTTAAAAACAACTGTAATTGTTCAGGTGAGAGAGTGAGTAAACAAAACTATTCTAGGAATTCTTTTTTAAGAGAGAAAGAATGTAGGCTTGGTGAGCAGATATGAAACAGTTTTGTGGCTTAGGCAACTATGTGGATGGTAGTACTGCTAGTGAAAAAGAATAGGTTTAGAGAGAAAGATGAAATCGTGAGGTTGGAATGCAGAACAGAATCTTCCTAAAGGTTAGAATCAAAGCAAATTTAATTCAACAAATCAGGTATAGTTGTAAAATGTATAATATTCCTGAGGCTAGGCCAGGAAGATGATAGGATGAGGGTTCTCAGAGCCTGATGACTTAAGTTCAGGAATTAAGACTGTTTTAAAACTGAATCAAAGGGCTGGGACAGTGGCTCAGTGGTAGAGCACTCGCCTAGCATGTGTGGGGCACTGGGTTTGAGCCTCAGCACCCCATAAAGATAAATAAAAAAGGTACTGACCATCTATAACTAAAACATAAAGATTATTTTAAAAAACTGAATCAAGACTTTTTTTCTAAAGACCCAAGATACTGGAAACCGATTTATTTATTTTGATACCCTTATTCCATACTGTCTCTAGAAAACACTACTTAACATGTCCAAAGTATTCCAAGAGAGTTTATAGAAAACTATTTTGATAGAAATTCTAAAATCCTAGGCTGCATAACATCAGTCAAGTCATTTAATTTCTCTAGACCTCAGTTTCTTCATTCATACAACCCACTTCTACCCGCTTCATAGAGTTTGTGTGACTGTCAAATAAGTTAATACGTGGAAATGTAATTTAAACTCTAAATTGATGTACATATGTAATTTATTACACAGTTTGGAAAATGAATGTCTAAGTCTACCTCTTGGCCCTTTGGCCAAGTTCTGTCAGACTAATTGATATATGAACAGAAACTATTGGACTATGGCCTTAAGATGCCACAGAGCATTATTATAACTTGAGAAACCACATATGCACTCCTCAAATAAGACTCTTGTTCCTTCACTTTGAGGAAGGAAGGTATTGCCTTCCCCTTTCAGTGACTTCCAGGGTTCAGCCTTTTCAGTCTTGTGTCCTGAAAAGCTGATATAAAGTAAAACTGGTGTAAAGTGGGACTTTTCCAAATTTCACAGGTAAACTGAGGGGAAACCATTGATATATTGTTTAACCACCTCCACCAAAGCAAAAATTTACTTACATGATTTATTTCTCTCTTTCCCTTTCTTTCCATCTCTCGGTCACTCTCATTTCTCATTCTCTTCATCTTTATTGTCACACGTAGAGCTCTGAGCCAGCATCCAACAGTAAATGATGATCTGCCTAACCGTATAATTTCTGGCTTGGTGAAGGTGAAAGGAAATGTGAAGGAATTCACAGAAACAGCTGCCATATTTGAGGATGGCTCCAGAGAGGATGACATTGATGTTGTTATCTTTGCAACAGGCTATAGCTTTGCCTTTCCTTTTCTTGAAGATTCTATCAAAGTGGTCAAAAATAAGATATCCCTATATAAAAAAGTCTTCCCCCCCAACCTAGAAAAGCCAACTCTTGCAATCATAGGCTTGATTCAACCCTTAGGAGCCATTATGCCGATTGCAGAGCTCCAAGGACGCTGGGCTACTCAAGTATTTAAAGGTAAGTGACAATAAAATTCTCTCCTTAATTACTTGGTGATGTTTAATTATGTTTTTGTGCTTGCTTTTAAAAAGCAGTATGTTTGATCAAAATCTTGAGGGCTGCATAATATCTAGCACAAAGTTAGTACTAGAAAACTTATTTTTAAGTGAATCTAACGTAGTAATTTATAACCATAGACATATCTTAGAATCACCTGGGATATTTTCCCAGCTTAGGCATGCTTTGATCTCATCCCTGGTGATACTTATTCAGTAAATGTGGGTGGGGCAGACACAAGATTTTTGACAAAATTGTTCCCCAGTTAATTCCAATGTGTACTTCAGATTAGAATCCACTCATCTAAATTTTAGACAATTGGTATTTATTTGTGAAGTAAAAGAATTTCATCTTTCATTATGGAGAATGTCAAATATAGAAATGGTGTGACTTACTTTCATACAATAAGTTAACGCTTGGATGGAGATTAATCTAGAATGTAGAATATTAAACTTTCAAATCCTTACATCCCACCCCCATTTATGTCCCCGCTTTCAGTTTTGGCCAGAAGTACAAAAAAAAAAAAAACACTTTGAGCTTTGGGATAGTAGGCTCAATATGAGTCAGCAGATGATACGGGTTCCAAAAGGCATCTTTAAATCTAGCATCATCCCAGAACATCATAATTGTTCTCTAAACTGGTCAGATTACCAACTAAAGACATTATAAAAGTGAAACTGGAATTCACTGAATAAGGAGAAAGATAAGAATGGTTTAAGGAATGTGAAAACTTATCATTTGAAATACAAATAAAGTTACTGGAGAAGTTTAGGCTAAAGAAGTTAATATCTGAGAGTTCTCTTCAAATATTTGAAGGGATACTCATTGGATAAGATTTAGACTTATTTAGTAGAGCAAAGAATCAAACTAGAACCAAGGAATGAAATTTTGAGGGTTGCATAATATCAGCTTTATGTTAAAAAAAGACATTTTTTTCTTTTTTTTTGTCCATATAAAGTTTTTTTTAATACATGTCAATAGGCTGTATCTTGACATATTATATATTAATGGAGTGCAACCCATTCCAATTTGGATCCCATTCTTGTGGTTGAACATGCTATGGAGTTACACTAGTCGTGTATTTATATATAAGCATAGGAAAGTTACATCTATTTAATTCTACTATCTTTCTTATACTCAGTCCTTCATTTCCCTTTGTCTAATCCAGTAAACTTCTATACTTTCCTCCCTATACCACCTTGTTATGGATTAGCATCCACATATCAGAGAGTACTTCAGCCTTCGGTTTCTTGGAACAGGTTTATTTCACTTAGCATGAAATTCTCCAGTTCCATTCACTTAATGCCAAATGCCATAATTTGATTCATCTTTATGACTAATATTCAATTGTGTATATATGCCACACTTTCTTTGTTAACTCATCTGTTGATGGCACATAGTTTGGTTCCATAGCTTTGCTATTATGAATTGAGCTGCTATAAATATTGATGTGGCTGCGTCACTGTAGTGTGCTGATTTTAAGTCCTTTGGTTATAAGCCTAGGAGTGGGATGACTAGGTCAAGTGGTGGTTCCATTCCAAGTTTTCCGAGGAATCTCCATAACTGCTTTTCAGATTGGTTAGCACCAATTTGCAGTTTCTCCAGCAATGTGGATATACATTTCTCCCCACATTCTTACTGACTTTTATTGTTACTTGTATTCTTGATAACTGCCATTCTGACTGAAGTGAGATGAACTCTCAAGTGTAGTTTTAAGTGGCATTTCTCTAATTGCTAGAGATGCTGAACATTTTTCCATATATTTTTGACCATTTGCATTTCTTCTTCTGTGAGCTGCCAGTTCAGTTTCTTTGCCCATTGATTGGGTTATTTGGGTTTTTTTTTTTTTTGTGTGTGTGTGTGTGTGTTAAGTTTTTTGAGTTCTTTGTATATCCTGGAAATTAATGCTCCCTCTGAGGTGCAGATGGTAAACAAAGGCTCTTTGTTCAAGTTCTTGATTGTTTCCTTTGCTGAGAAGAAGCTATTTAGTTTAATACCATACCATTTATTGATTCTTGATCTTATTTCTTGTGCTTTATAAATTTTATTAAGTCAGTTCCTGAGCTGACATGATGGAGAGTTCAGCCTAGTTTTTCTTCTAGTAGATGCAGGGTCTCTGGTCTAATGCCTAGGTGAACGAAAACTTTTCCTATCAACCAGTGCCCTTTCAAGATGGATTGGGCTGCTTCTGAGATTGTAAAGAATTCAAACATCATAGGAAAAGAATGTCATATGGCTAGATGGCCATTAGAACAGAGGTTAATGGAGGAGAGTTAAGCCTCAGAATAGAGAGAAACCATATGACTTTGTAGTTTCTTTCTAAAGAAGAAACTCTTTGATCCTATAATAATAAAATCTGCTGTCAATACTAGTGTTTAATTGAAACTATTCAGTGTTTTTGTTGGAATTATAGCTGACTGTTTGCCAGTGAAGATTTTCATGATAGCAGAGGGGAAAAATGCAATGGAATCATAGTTGATAGGCAAAAACCATCTTTCCAAATGTCTGCCATTTCTTAATTCCTTACAGTCTATGCAGTAGGTCATGTGCTATTTGAGAGCAATGGACCACCAATCAAACATAAGTAACCCATGAGGTTGGCTTAATCCTAGTCATATTAAATGGATATTTTAATTAGATCAATTATGTAAGGGGAGAAAGTTTCATTAAAATAGGTCAGAGCATCTTAGTATACTTGAAGCAACTGGGACTCTTATTCCAGGCCCAAGTGACTTGCTAAGAGGAATTGGGAACATGAGTATTTGGAAGAATCTGCATTATGGATATGAGAGTAGGTGATCTGAAGGGAAATGTTAAAAAAAAAAATCTTAGCTTCTCATGATAGCAGAAGCCTAGCACACATTCTTCCAACTTTTGCAAAGATGGAATCTTCAGAAGAACCCCTATGGCTTTATCAAACTTTCAACACGAACCCTGAGGTTTTACTCTAGCTATAGCTTACCTGGGTCTACTTACCAAATTCTTGTCTTTCTCATCCCTGAATTCTATCTTCACTGTGCCAATTTCAAACCTTTCAGATGAACTAGTTTCTCCCAGTCTTTCATGCCTGCCCAACTCAGCCTGTCCTCTTCTCTGGTCTGTCCTCTCCCTACCAACTCCCATTTTTCTTCTTCCTTTGTTCTCTGAAATTATTGCCCTCTTGTCAAGAAAAATATTCCATCCTTTTCTAGAGCACTGAACCTGGAACCTTACCATGGATAAAATCAAGTTTCTTTGTTCTTTGCCTGTTTTGCAGTTCTCCCAAGGGTTCTCATTTAGCAACTTTCTTTCCTTGTAAACCATATCAAGTTATATCAATTCTTTGTATCACAAGAAGCATTACATCATAGGACGACATTCAGGTTCTGCCACAGATTGTTATAATCTGCTTTTTCAGGTCCATCTTGCACTAATCTTTACCACACATCCAGTTTTCTAGAAGCACTAGATGACTTACCCACTAAGCAGCAAATATAGGAGATACCCTTGTACCTGATATTCTTTCTTGGTATGCCTTCCCTTAATTCCTATTTATACAGGATAAACTTATGCATATGTTGTCCCTCCTTTCTTAGTATTTTGAAAGCTCTTTAAATAAAATAAATAAAATAATCATGTTTATGTGCCTTCCCATTCCAAGGCTAGACCAATGCCTAGCATATAGAAGGTATCTCATAAATGCCAGGTCAAATGAATACAGTATGGCCTTCATGCAAATGAAGTTCTAAATTCTGTTGTAGAAACTTCTGAAGAGCGCAGCTTATCAACTCCCTTAGCCAATTTCTAGTCATGTTAAAAGGCTGGACTGGTCCAGAAGGCCTGAATGGTGGCCATATCTCTCTTCTCTTGTAACATTATAGAAAAATGTGCAGGGGCAAGTCAGGTTTATAGAAAGTCAGGATTACACAAATACAACATGCCTTACTCTGAGAGTAGATTGAAAGGCCCATTACCATAGAGCTTAATTTAGGCTCTCTTTGTTCCCACATTGTCTTGAGACTCTTGGAAAATAAACTTCAATTCCTCACTGTTCTTCAATAACACTGTTCAGCTAACATTTACTTATCTCTTAGTATGTATGATCTCCTAGGTGCTGGAGATGCAAACATGACCAAACAGAAAATCCCTATTTTTTTTCTTTTTATTTATTTTTTATTTGTTCTAATTAGTTATACATGATAGCAGAATGCATTTCAATTCACCGTATACAATGGAGCACAACTTTCTCTGGTTGTACACAATGTAGTGTTGCACCACATGTGCAGTTATACATGTACCTAGGGAATGATGTTCATCTCATTCCACCATCTTTCCTACCCCCATGCCCCCTCCCCTTCCCTCTCTCCCCTTTGCCCAATCAAAGTTCCTCCATTCTCCACACACACCCACTCCCATTACAGGTCAGCATCCACTTATCAGAGAGAACATTTGGCTTTGGTTTTTTGGGATTGGCTTATTTTACTTAACATGATATTCTCCAACTCCATCAATTTACCTGCAAATGCCATAACTTTATTCTCTTTTAATGCTGAGTAATATTTCATTGTGTATATGTAACATAGTTTTTTTTTTATCCATTCATCTCTTGAAAGGCATCTAGGTTGGTTCCACAGTTTAGCTATTGTGAACTGAGCTGCTATGAACATTGATGTGGCTGTATCATTATAGTATGCTGATTTTAAGTCCATTGAGTACAGACTGAGGAGTGGGATATATGGAACTAAGAGTCATAGAAGGAAGACAAACAAGTAAACAGACATTTACTGTGTTCATTCACTTCACAGATATTTATTGCATCCTAAACAGATGTTTTAGTAGCAATGTAGAGGAGCTATTATGGGAACAATGGACAACAAGTACCCAATGCTCCTATGACTATATATATACTAAAAGAAAAAAGAAATATTGAGAAGAATAAGAGTGGGAAAATCACCAATATTTATATAAAGTTAGGGTAAAATGACAGAGTAATTGAGTTCTGGGTATTGCAAGTAACTGAGACTGTTGGGAAATAATGTTATAGGAATTAAGGGAAATGAAGCTAGGAGTATTTACAGAGGTGATATCAAGAACTTGGCTACCATGCAATAAGTCTGTATTTAATGTAGGCAACAGAGAACCACTGAAGGATTCTAGCTGGGAGAGGAGAACTCAAATCAGATTTGTAATTTATAATACATTTCAGAGGGAGTAAAATGGGAAGTAGTTCAGTTTAAAGACCGCATGAGGCCTTTAAACCAAGGAAATAGCAATCTAAATGAATAGGAGGAGACAAACTTGGATGAAACTTCACAGGTACCTTTGAAAGGATTTGGTGACAGAATCCATGCTGGGGATAAGAGAGAAAAGAATCTGCCCAGGTGCTGTGGCCATTAATGTAAACTATGAATATAAAAGGGTAGGGAGCAAGATTTGAAGGAGGGAGATAAGAAATATGATACAATATGTGTCTAAACAAGGTAATACTGAAAGTTAATAAATTCAAAGAGAACTGCATCACAGAATGTTGTAAATATCTTTATCTGTCCATCAAATTTAATAGTTTATGAACTGACTGCCTCTCACCACCAAGAAATAGACCACCGCCCCCTCCTCCTCCATAAAGTTTCTAGATAATAAATGCAAAACTTGTGGCTGTACCTTGTAAGAAGTAATTGGAAATCAGTTCTCAAAATGTACTTCTTGAGCATCCTAAAAGACCTGTGATTAATTTCAAAGGAAACATTCCCATGCTTCCTTATTGATTTATAAGTCATATAGCTAAATTAGGAAAACACACACAAAAAAAACACAGTAGGCTCTGAGTTTTGAATTTCTTACTTCTGTGTTTCAAGAGGGGCATATCAGGATAGGGAAACCAGATGGCAGAGAACATGAAATCTTTTATAGAAGGAACCTATGCAGGTTAGTCTGATAATAAGAAGACTTAAAGTACTTATGAATGGTGCTTTTCACATTTTAAGTCCTATCAATTATTAAAATTCAATTATGTGGCTCCAGAAGAAAGAACTAGGTCCAGTGGTATAAGTTGTATAGAAGTAGATTTGGGAGTCAGTACAAAAAATAATGTTCCAGCAACTACATTGGTCAATTATATCATCTTCTTAGAAGGTAGTGAGATCTCCAAGTCCAGAGACTTTTAAAGAAGAATGAGATAACCACCTGATATTGTATTGTAGAGAGATGGATTGTACTGAGTAAGATACATTCCCATTCTGAAATTCTACATACCAGAATTTATATAGAGAGTAACATTTTTTAGGATTGTGGCTCAAATTTTGTACAAGGCATAGTGTCTACATATCTGGCTGGGCATAAAGCTATATATGAGGGCAAACAGCTAATTGTTTGAGCTAGAGTTGTTTATACAGAGTTAAATGTGATTCTGCCTTTGTCTAGTCATGTCCTTGGTGTTAAATCACAGTACAGGAACTGTCTGTACATTAGTGCTTAAATTTATTTGTCAAGATTGGGTATATGAGTTGCCTTTGGCCTTACCCCCCCTCCCCCCCACCACAAACTCTTATTGAATAAAAGAGTTAGAGGGAGTAAAATGGGAAGTAGATCAGTCGAAGTAAGACCTCATGGGACTTTCAACCAACGTGAGGCTTATCTTCCATAATATTTTAGCATAAAATGTGATTGAGAGTTTACGTTTACTTCCTTTATTCTCTCTTGTATAAAATACTTTTGTTATTAAGATATTTGTACAGGTGTTTCTCCACTCCGTTCCCTTTTTTGAGATGGGGTTTTACTACATGGCTCAGGCTGATTGAATTCCTGGACCCAAGTTATCCTCCAACTTCAGCCTTCCAAGTGCTGGAATTATAGGCATGCATCACCACACGTGACTTGCCTTTTGACCTTATACCTCATGTTTTCATATGATTTTAAGGCCATCTGTCATTTCCTTTGTCTATATTTAATTTACCAACTCAAAGACTATGTTAAGGAGGAGGCTGAGTACAGTAAATATGTTCCAAAGACAAAGCAGAATAAACTATGCATATTGATACAGGTGAATATTCCTTAGGACCAGAGGTTTTGAACTTCATATATTTTCAGATTTTTGAAATATCTACATATACATAATGACCTATCTTGGAGATAAAACCCAAGTCTAAAAATGAAATTTACTTAGTTTTCATATGCACCTTACACAACATAGCCAGAAGGTATTTTATACAATAGTTTTAGTGTGCCTGTGTTTTGGCCATGACCTATCATGAGGTCATGTGTAGAATTTTCTACTTATGGTATCTGTCAGTGTTCAAAGAATATTGGGTTTTGGAGCATTTCAGATTTCTGTTTTTTGAGATTATGTATGTTCAACTTATTATATTTTGGTTATGGCAGGATCAAGTGATCAAGCAAATGGTAATCTTTCTGAGTATAGAAAATTATCCTATATTTCTTTGAATTCTCCATAGCCCAGTAATTGTTAATAGGATCATTGTTTCTACTGAGGTAATTTATATTTATATTTAAAATTTTTCTCTTTAGGGCTAAAGAAATTGCCCTCACAAAGTGAAATGATGGCAGATATATCTAAGACTCAAGAGGAAATGGCAAAAAGGTAAGAAATTCTCCCAAGAAGATGTATGGTAACTTTTTCTACTAATTTCTTAATAAGAACAATATTTTACTACATTTAGTTTCCTCTTGTTAATTTGAGAATTTTGATTATATTGTGATGAAAAGGGGAATAATAGTTTGTGACAACAGAATGGGGAAATAGTACTAGCAGTTTCAATGTGGAGGGAAAGGAGAGAAAATTCAAGAAAGTGTATAAAGGCTATGTTTAGGATCTAAAAGAAAAGTTAGATAGGGAAAAGCTCATTGAGAAGAAAAATCAGGTATATTATTTTGGGGAGGATTACTTGAAGTATTAGAAAACTATGTTGAATTAATGATAATTTCAAATCTTTAAGTAGATTCACAAATCTGAAGTGACTAGTTTGCTGGCTATCATCAGGTGGACAGCACACACAGGTTACAGTGGCTGAGCATGAAAACTCCATGTGATTTGGTAAAGTAGTAACATCAACTAGCTGCTTAGTACTTTGGTGAACACGATGACTTGGCAGTCTGAATTTCAGAACTTGAGCTCAAATCCCAAGGTTGTTTTTATGTGGAAATTGATTGTTGCAGGCCCCAAAATGATGGTTTTCTGCAGTTGACTATACTAGCATGATTCTCCCCTATCTTGGAAGAAGAGAAAGTAACTTTTTATTTAATCTTATCCTTACCCAGTGCTCTCCTATTTTCCTCCCCTCTTTCATTGCTAAAGGTCTATAGTAAAGTTTCTACATCCTGTGCTCTCAGGCCTCTCCCTTTGCTTCCCCAAGTCCCTGTATTTTCAACTTGCCTCCTTACTCCTAAAATTGTTCCCTTGAAGGTCATCCATGACCAGGTTCCTTTCTCTTACTACTGAGCTTGGCACTTTTAAACATTTTCCCTTCTTAGAGGGCTTTCTCTCCTTTCTTTTCTGGCACTAAATTCTCTTATTTGGACTTTCCTGCTGCTCTCTTTCTTTTGACTTATGCTTGTCCAACCACCTTCTTACTGTGAGCAGGCCCCAAGGATATAATTTGAACTTTATTGAAGGTTGACAGTTTACACACATTCAGTATTTAATGTGCTTGAAGCTTATTTAATCCTCGTAACAACCCCACAAGGCTGGAACTAATGAATCTGTGAAACCTTCATAAAAACTCCAGTTCTTGACATACTACTATAAGATAAATAAATGCACATGTACAAACCCCTGAATTAATATAATCTCCAGAAAGGAAAGCTCTCAGATTCTTTCCTGTTTCATCTCTTCAAAACTCCAGCCCCATTTTGATAGGTACTAGTTGACCATCTATCAGTTCTTCCAGAATCCATCTCAAGAATTCTACCAAAAATTTATTTTCTAATCATTTTTTCCTGTCTTTGTTTTTGGATTCCTCAATTAGTTTAATTTAACTTTTACTTACTTGGTGTTCCACTGTTCTTTTCATTATAGAAAATAAAAGTGAAAGTCTCCTAGTCACACTTCTTCCATATATTTTACTGTAACTGTATTTTCCCACTAAAAAGTCTTTTTAGCTCTCCAAATCTGCATTTGGTATAATCATTCAACTTGGCTCCACTGGGAGGGCCACTTCCTCTTGTAGGATAAGTCACCCTCTGGCGACCTTTCAGGATTCCAAATTAACATTTTTGCTGGGAAGCCCTGATCTGTGGTCACCCCTCATCCATCCCAGGACCACTGCCCTCACAAAGTAATTGAGAATCCCATGCTTGAGGACTGGAGTGAGTTCCTTCTTTTTCATCAGAGTCTTTGGTATCTGGAATGCTGTCCATTCTTGTTTTCTACTAATTTAGACAATGACCACAAATATTCTATGCCCATTCTTGCTTTATTCCTTCACTTTGCTGCTGTTCCCTGATTTTAAATACTTTTTCTTTGTTCTCACCTATATCTTTCAATTCTTCAATGGCCCTTTTTTAACTACCCTTTTTTACATTTCTATTTAGCAGTCCAACTCATAATACCCTTTTATGTTCTGTTACGTACACAACAATCTTTTCTCTTCTAATGTATTATAAGATCTCTAAGAATGGTGACAAATATCATCTTTCTTCACCGTTTACTACAGCATGTAGCCCAATATACAAGCTGAGGGTGTAGCTCAGCAGTAGAGCACTTGCCAAGCATGTGTGAGGCACTGGGTTCAATTCTCAGCACCACATATAAATAAATGAATAAAGTAAAGGTCCATCAACAACTAAAAAAAAAAAAAATTTCTTAAATCAATATAATGTGCCCCAAATCAATACAGCGTGTATGCTGACTGATTGACTAGTTGATTACCTTTTTTGATAGACCATGGCTTCTCTCGTCTCTATTTTAGGTACGTGGAAAGCCAACGCCATACCATTCAGGGAGACTACATTGATACCATGGATCAGATTGCTGATTTGGTGGGAGTCAAGCCTAATCTACTGTCTCTGGCCTTCACTGATCCCAAGCTAGCATTACAGTTATTTTTGGGACCTTGTACTCCAGCCCAGTTTCGTCTACAAGGCCCTGGAAAGTGGGATGAGGCTCGAAAAACCATCTTGACCACACATGATCGTATCAGGAAGCCTATGAAGACAAGAGTAATTGAAAAGAGTAATTCCACAGCTTTAACAAAGACAATGGGCAGGATTATGCTAGCTGTTATTTTCTTTGCAGTGATTATGGCTTATTTTTAGAAGTCCCATTGTCAAAAACCTGGCTTTCATTGGGAAGCTCAATCTAGAGATGGCTTCCAAACCTAACAAGATTGAACAATCCTCAGTTTCACTTCTTAGAAATCTACTTTTGTTTCTTTCAGAAGCATTGATCCTCTTTCCACTTTTCCCTATAATGAAATCCTGTGTTTTCATTTGTGTTGATTCATCCTCCTTCCTCTTATGATCTGTCACTTTTTCCTTTCAATAATTTCTAGACTGTGAGCTCAGGCACTCTTTTAGTCATCTTTATACTATGTCCTTAGCAGATATGTGGCCTTGTTGATTATCAAATATTATGGTGAGGACCCTAAATCAGCATCTATAAAAAAATGACTGACTTCAGGCTGGGGCTGTAGCTCAGTGGCACAGTGCTTGTCTAGCATGGGTAAGGCACTGGGTTTGATCCTCAGCACCACATAAA
This sequence comes from Urocitellus parryii, assembly GCF_045843805.1. Taxonomy (NCBI): domain Eukaryota; kingdom Metazoa; phylum Chordata; class Mammalia; order Rodentia; family Sciuridae; genus Urocitellus; species Urocitellus parryii. The sequence goes on from NC_135541.1 coordinate 100,947,497, forward strand.
AATAAATAAAAACAAAGGTATTGTGTCCATATACAACTAATACACATTTTAAAAAATGACTGACTTCATGTAATTCTTCTGATAAGATTTGATTTTCTATTAAAAAGGTCAATTTTTGTTTTTAATATTATAATTAAATATACATTTTCTGAGACATAGGAGAAATAATGGTCTTAAAATAGTTGTTTTTCTATGATAAGAAATATAGATACATAAAACATTTTGTTTTACTTACTATTCACTAATGTACTTGATAACTAGTCATTTTTATTCCTTTCCCTAAGCAACATGTCTTTATTTTCTTAATAAAGAAATTAGTTTCAATTTTTCAGGCTCATAGGTTGTTTTAATAATTTAACATCTACCCATGGGTTCTACTTGGTTGAGAAAACTAGGATATTTTTTAAGTAGCTGTCCTATCTTTTTTGATCTCTTAGTTCCCAGATTGGATCTAATCAGATTTTTACTTTAGGAAATAAGTACCTGCCAACTATTGTAGTCAAGTCTACAAATGTGATGTTTCGTTTCCTCTTACTCTTTCTTCCACTCCTTCAAGTAAAATCTAAGTAATAAAAATTCAAAGAGGTTTTGACTAAAATGTAGGAGTATTCTAATAGCCCTTTTTCTTAAATCATACGATGTAGTTCTGAAAAACAGAGCAAATAAATAGAAAGCAGGAACTTGGGTTTACATCCCAGTGCTGCTGCTGATTCTGTTTTCTCATCTGTTGAAGTTTTGCTATTCTTGTTTCATGAGAAATTGTCAGCTGTCAAGCACACTGAACTCCAGTGGGGAAAGGTATTGGAAGTACCAGTCAAGTGTTTATTCACAAATAGCTGTTGTGCAGTATGTTTTTAAATTTGGATTGCTGCCCATTTCTTAACTACAGGATAAATTTGAACAAGTAAAAGCACATCCAACTAATACAAATACACATTAAAAAATTAGAGATTTGAGAGTTAGACTTCTTAATCACATAACTATTTGGACAGCTGCCTATCATTTCACCTAATTTACTTTTCGAGAACTAGAGAGCTGAAAGTTGGTATTATTCCTTAGGTCTTTTTCCTTCTGGAATCCCTATGATATAGGGTATTTGTCATCTATGAAAGTAGATCTAAGGCTGGGGCTGTGGCTCAGCAGTAGAGTACTAGCCTAGCACATGGAGGCCCTGGGTTCGATCCTCAGCACCGCAAATAAATAAAATAAAGGTATTGTGTCTAACTACAACTAAAAAATAAATATAAATTTTTTAAAAAGAAAGTATAGTGTTTTTTAACCCTTCAATAGATGAATGGATTAAAAAAATGTGGCATTTATACACAATGGAGTATTACTCTGCATTTAAAAATGATAAAATCATAGAATTTGGAGGGAAATGGATGGCATTAGAGCAGATTATGCTAAGTGAAGCTAGTCAATCTTTAAAAAACAAATACCAAATGACTCCTCTGATATAAGGGGAGGAAACAAGGACAGGGTAGGGACGAAGAGCTTGAGACGAAGATTTTCATTAACAGGGTTGAGAGGTGGGAGGGAAAGGAAACGAGAAGGGGAATCGCATGGAAATGGAAGGCGATCCTCAGGGTTATACAAAATGACATATAAGAGGAAAGGAGGGGTAAGACAAGATAATTCAAATGGAAGAAGTGATTTACAGTAGAAGGGGTAGAGAGAGAAAAGGGGAGGGGAGGGGAGGGGAGGGGGGATAGTAGAGAATAATACAGACAGCAGAATACATCAGACACTAGAAAGGCAATATGTCAATCAATGGAAGGGTAACTGATGTGATACAGCAATCTGTATACGGGATAAAATTGGGAGTTCATAACTCATTTGAATCAAACTGTGAAATATGATGTATGAGGAACTATGTAATGTTTTGAATGACCAACAATAAAAAAAAAAAAAAAAAAAAAAAATAAAGTTGGAGAATCCAGAAAAAAAAAAAAAAAAAGATTTTTTTTTTTAGCTATTGATGGACCTTTATTTATTTACACACGATGCTGAGAATGGAACCAGTGCCTCACACATGCCAAGCAAGTGCGCTACCACTGAGCCTCAGCGCCAGATCTACTATTTTTTAATCTGCAGATTACTCTTGTTCAAAAGTAAATTTAAGCTGGGTATAGTGGTACTTGCCTATAATCCAGCAGCTAGGGAGGCTGAGAAAGGAGGATCACGAGTTCAAAGCCAACACCAGCAACAGCAAGGCAGTAAGCAACTCAGTGAGACCCTGCCTCTAAATAAAATACAAAATAGGTCTGGAGATGTGGCTCAGTGGTTGAGTGACCCTGAATTCAATCCCCGATACCCCCCCACCCCACCCCCACACACACACACACAAAAAAAGTAAATTGAAGGCTGTGGTTGTGGCTCAGTGCAGTGCTTTCCTGTCATGTGTGAGGCCCTGGGTTCCATTCTCAGCACCACATAAAATTAAATAAATAAAATAAAGGTATTTTTAAAAAGGTAAATTGAAGGTCTCTTGCTTTTTAAATTTTCTCCTTTCATAATATAAACTTGCCTCTTTTAGAATGTAAATGTATTGAATTAATAATCCCCTAATTCCTAATTATCACTAAAAACACCCCAGTTTCCTCTTTAAAGTGTGTATTTTTAAATTGATTTGACTCTCTCATTTTTTGTATGTATAACATGTAAGGTTACCCCCCCAAAAAAATCATTGCTTGATTTCTAAACCAAGCTGAATGTAAGATGTGAATAGGATATTGCATTCAAAACAACTCAAGATTAAAAGCCTTAGTTATTGATCAATATGTATTAATATTCTATTTATATATTTTGCTCTTATGTTAAGATCATGCATATGTGTACATATATATTTATACAAAAATTCTCCAATTATATTAAATCTGGTTACCAAAGAAAAATGCATTCTCAGAATGCCAGAGAGTAAAGAAGTATTCACAACAGAAATTGAATAAGCATATGTCAAGGGGACACAGAAGCCATCAAATAATGAACAAATTTTAGCAATAAAATAAATAATCTACTATTAGAACATAAGACATAAAAATACACAAGTCCATAGTGATATAAGTAAATGATTGAACAAATTAATAAATGAGATGGAACAGACACTCTCCCATACACAAGAATTCCAAATAATTTATATAAATACTCTCTTCTCAAGGAGATAGAGCACAATTGTCTACTTCTTAAATGGGCGGCATAGATAGATTCACTTCCTTTCAAAAATTACAGTATGGAAAGAGGGAAAGGTGACTTCAGTGGAAAAATTCAACAAATATCATTTCAGCAAGATGATCAAGATTAACATCAACAGCGATAAGGCATACTGACAATATGTACCCTTGATATGATATGATGAGAAGGTTACTTTACCACTGTGGTATTCGCCCCCTAAAACCATACCCCGTTTAACCATGAGAAAAGTACTAACAATCTCAATTTGAGGAATATTCTAAAAACTGCCTGACCACTTCAAAACCGTCAAGGTCATCAAAAACAAGGCAGTTTTGAACACAATATAGAGAAACCTAAGGAGACTTGTCATCTAAATATAATGGGTATTCTGGAATGAAGAGATGATAGTAAGAATTGGTGGATATAAGTAAAGTAGGCATTATGGTTAATAATAATTTGTCAATGTTGGTTATGAATTGTGACAAATGTACCATAATAATGTGTCAACAGTAAGGAAAACTAGGTGGGTGTATCCAATAAATCTAATATTTTTGCAAACTTTCTTAAATCAAGAACTATTTCAAAATTTAAAAATTACTTAAAAAAAAAAGAAATGTATTAATTTGATTCAGGATTTGACCTAGAGCTACAGTCTAGAGGAATTTTCTTAGAAGAACAACAACATTGTTTATGCCATTCATCTACATTACTATGTGTTTACCTGATTACTCACAAATTAAGTTGATTTAATAAAACATAATATAATTTACTACAGCAAATTTTACCTCCTTTGCTAAGTATTGACTGTAATTGTATTGACTGAGAAATGGCGATATAAAGTCAAAAGACAATTTCTTCAATTCACTTAGATAAGTTTTCTTGTATCTGAGAACATGAAGCTGGTAGTCCCCTCAAACAAGATTTATACTAAGGATAGCTATGTACATAAATAAGATAATGATACTTAATATTGGGCCTGCCTTGTTACTTTGGCTAACCGTAATGTAGTAATAAATATTCTCTAGACTACCTAATTGGAATTTCCCAAAGTGCGTAATTTTCTATGCTTCTGTATATTCTTTTGTTGTACTTTCAATAAATTCTTCAGCTAAATTCTTCAGCTAAATAACAGCTCTATCATCTTCAATATTCAGTTCATCTGTTACCTCTTCAGTGAAGAGCTTCCTAATCCCCAATATGAACCTGGGCTCCTTTGTGCTTTTATCACACCTGTTGAATATCCTTACAAAACTATGTGGTAACAAAGTTCTCTCACATGGTTCCTCTTTGAACTACTACATTCTTGGGAGGCAGATTTCTTTGCAGTTACGTGTTCTTAGTTCCTAGCGTAGTGCCTGGAACACAGTGAAGCCTCCATAGATTAATTAATTAAATGAATACACATAACATGGGAGATAAAAATATGACAAAGTTTTTTAAAAATTAAATAGTGGGGGGGGGCTGGGGTTGTGGCTCAGTGGCAGAGTGCTCGCCTAGCACGTGTGGGGCACTAGGCTCCATCCTCAGCACAACATATAAATAAGTAAAACAAAGGTATTTTTAAAAAATAGTGAATAACACTTTCAGAAAACATGATTAAAGAGATCGAGATGCTTAATATTTTGAAATGTCTGTGGGGCAAACATGTTTTTTCAGAAGATATTCTGGAATGACTCACTGATCTGAGTCAGTATGATATCTAATATTCTGTTGTGGTTTGAAACACACCTGTCTGTCTATAACTTATTTATGCAAATAGTTCTTTTAAAAAGTCAGGATCCTCTCAGCTGGTAGAGTGCTTGCCTCGAACGCACAAGGCCCTGGGTTCAATCCCCAGCACCACACATACACACACACACATACACACAGTCAGGATCTTAACATAAAAAAGAAAGTGGGGTGCATGTCTTATTCAATCCTCAAGCCGCCTAGAGTTCCTCATTGCTATTTCTCTTTACTTTCTCAAATCCTCCTACTCCATTGAAGTATTGGCCACCACCTCTCCTGGTTGTAGTTATTTTCAGACCCATTCACGCCCCCTTCATTCTGTAAATATTTTAGTATCAAGTTTGTGCCTTTCTCTATAAACATAACTACCCCTGCAGTTTTAATATGTAGGTAATACTTTCACCTATCCAATATATTAGTTTGGATTAGGTTTGGCTATATATAAAAAAACAACCCCCCCCACCGCCCCGCCAAAATGATTTAAAAAAGACGGAAGTTTATTTCCCTCTCACATAAAAAGGTCCAGAGGTAGGCAGACTTGATATACAACAGCTCCGAAGTTTGTTTTTCTGCTCTATCATTCTCAGCTACCTCATGGTCCAGCTACCTCATGCTGGATTCCAGCCATTCTATGAACATCCTACAAGAAGGGAGGGGAAATGTAAGGGCATACCCTTTCTTTTAAGATTTAATGTAAGTTCCATATAAAATTTCCTCTTAGATCTCGCTGGAAGAATGTATTCACATATATCTTGCTATCAGGAAAGCTAAAAAATGTGCCATACCATATGGTTGTTATGCTTTTATCACACCAAGGCTATTATACCAAGGTTATTGAAATGGAAGAGGAAACAAATGTTGAGGTGGGCCTCTAATACTTTCTGCCATCTCATTTTTCAGTTCTATGACCTTACTCTGATGATTTTATGATCAATCTCACCTCACCTACCTACACCTACGGTCATATCTAAGACTGTCAATGCGAATAACTGCAATAGCACTGAAATTTCAACGTCAAACATTCTACACTCCAAACCACTCTTACCTACTCAGTTCATTCACTCTGGTATTTTTGACTCCCCTAGGCCCTCCATCAATTTGCTCTTCATTTCCCAGCCCAACCGGTTTAAAATCCATGACCCAACATTATACTCTCACCCTGTTATGCACTCTCAACTCTTTTGTTGCCCTTCTCCATGTAACAGCTAATTATGATGACAACAATACTATGGTGGATTGGCTTGTCTTATACTCATAACCACCATACTTAGACCTTTAGTACAATCTGCCACTCACACTTCATTTTTCTAGTCAATTATCTGTCCTACTATTCTAGTTGATTATTTCTCACCTCCCACCTGCTCAAATCTAAAATACTTTGTCTCTTCTCTTCAGTCACCTTGCTGCTTTTTTTCCCCTAAGAGAACAGAACCAGTCAGAATTATTCTGAGTCCCACAAGGAAGGATGATAGGAATTGAGGGTGAAAGGGGAAAAAGTAAGGATAACTCAAAGGAGGTGCTCAGACAGTCAAGAATTTGGAGAAGTGAGCAAGGGGTTGTGGTAAAATTGCACTTCTTTCCTTAAACTGTTTTTGATCAATAGCAAGAAGATGAGTTCATAAGGAACAGAGCAAAGAATGGGGGAGCAGTATATTGACTTAAGTAGACTTTTCAAAATCATAATACAAGAACAGACTTTACAACAAATAGGGCTGCTCACTCAGAAACCCTGGTTTGTGTGACTTGGAGTTCCACAGCCCTGTGCCTAATCTCCTTAGAAATGTAGTGAACAGTATTCCTTTACCCTTCATTCTGCAAATGTTTATTGAAAGCTTACTCAGTACAAGGTGTGTGCAGAATATAAACAGGGATCAAATCTGGATCTGCTCTCTATCAGCTGTTAAAGCAGCAATTTTCTCACTTGTTAAGTGAAGATTCTGGTTCTGTACATGGGGATGGGGCCCCGGATTTTGCATAGATTCTAACAAGCACCCAGGTGATACATGAATGCTGCTGGTCTATATATGTGACACATATTTAGTAATAAAGGTTTCTGTTGGGAACAATAAGTGCCACTTCATAAAATCCTGGACCCCTCCCAACCCTAGAATATTCTGTGACCTTTTTATACATTTTGTGTGCCTTCTGGTGTTTTTGTTGTGGACGTTTCTCTTGGATTTTATTTCTTCTGGAGTTAATCATTGCAAATGTTATTTCTTAGCTTATAAGAGAATTCTTCTTCTAACCATTCACTAATTTGTCAAGGTCTATCTACAACTAGACACTGCATCTTGAATTCTTCCCCAGACCCCAATTCGGGCTGACTACTCTTTCCTGTGGTTTGGCACAGTCTTAGCCTCTAGCCTTGACCTCTACTCCCTCAGCCTGGAGATGAAGTCTATTTTATTATTCTCTATAGGAACCCACCTCTCCCGGTCACCGCTCAGAGCAATGCGGCTCATAAAATGTTTTGGCGTACCTGAGGTCGCCTGAGACGCCCAGAAAGAAAGCAGCACTGGTCCCGTGGCAGCGAGCGCAGCGAATCCTCCGAGCTGTTTCCTCGCCAGAGTGTGCGGAGCCCGCGGTTCCCACGTCGCCGCTGGAGCGGACCCTGCCCGGCGCCCCCGCGCGGCGCTGGAGGCTGCGCGCGCCCACCATCGAGGCGGCTGCAGTGGCTAGAGAGGCGGGCCCGGGCTCCGCAGCGGAGGGCGGCAGGAGTGCGCAGGGGCGGCCCCGCGCCGCGGGCCTCGTAGCCATCTTAGGAGGAAACCCAAATCGTCACCCCGGGTGCAGCTTCAATTTCAATAACTTTATTGGTGGCCTTGTCCGCAGGGCGGCCATCGCGCCCGTGGTCCCGGGGAGAGGGAGCGCATCGCTGGAGGTGATCGGGGTGCGGGAGTGGGCGCGGGACTGCGGGGGAGTCCCGAGGGTGGGTTTTCAGAGCAGGGGCGACGGGAGGCCCGGGGGCATGCGGGCGTCCCAGTAGGCCGGGAGGTTGGGGACAACGGGGCGTGGTTTCCTGCGGCGGGGATTCCCTTCCCGGGTCCCCAGGCGCAGAGGCGGGGCGGGTGTGCCCCTGACGCGGCCGCTGGGGTGTTCCCCGCCAGGTGTAGTTCTTCACGCCAGGTGGCCCCCGACTCGAGCTGCAGCCATGGGAAACACCACCAGCGACCGGGTGTCCGGGGAACGCCACGGCGCCAAGGCTGCACGCGCGGAGGGCGGCGGCGGCCATGCCCCGGGCAAGGAGCACAAGATCATGGTCGGGAGCACCGACGACCCCAGCGTTTTCAGCCTGCCGGACTCCAAGGTACTCCTCTCCGCGGCCCCCGACCGTGGCCGTGCAGCTGCTGCTTGGCTTCCGGGCTCCGTGTTTCCGTGGCTCCTTTTTCATCGCATTGAACTGAGTTACGGGATTTTTTTTATTTTTATTTTTTTTAAGGGATTTCCCGGGGACAGAGGTGTTCGGTCGTAAATTCTTGTGGTGCCGCCTCAAAATAGGGTAGACGTGTAGTTCTTGTTTTCTTGGTATTTTAACTAAGCCTTGAGACACATTTTTAAGGCAGGAACTATAGACACCTTCCCCACCCGCACCATCCTTGATTCTTCTGAGAATTTATAGGTTGTAGACTCTGGTGGAAAACTTGTGATGATAATTTATTTGAACCGCTGGCCCTAACTTACATTTTCCTGGAAATGGCTAAGTGAATTTTTTTTTTCCCCCCGGAATTTTCTATTTGTTTGGATCCCTTTTGCTCTATTAGGAACTCTGTACTTCGGGTCCTTATCCCTTTTGGCCTGATTGTGACCAGCCACCACTTATTTACTTGAATATTTGTGCCTAGTGTTGAAGATGAATAAAGGGCATCATTTCGTTGACTGTTCAGTTTTTGTCCTATACTTTGTAGTTGTGGTGACAGGATGTGCTTTCAGGCCAGCTTCTCCAGTGGGAGAGGCAGTGATTCCCAGATAGCTCCAATCTGCAATAGTCCTTCAAAATATTTCCTTGGCCTAAAAGCAACAATTCATTCACCTGAAGACCTTGCTTTCAGTTGAAGGACTTACAGGAAGAGGCCACTTGTGTTCACCCTAAGAGAAAAGACAGATGGAGCTGACAGCAATGTGATTACCATCCTAATGTTTCTAATCACTTAGAAGTGTCAGCATAAATACTTTTAATTCTTTCTGGTAGGCTGTTCAGGGATGAAATAGAAAAATGGAGGGATTGAGGTGATTGGGGATATGTGTGGAAGCTTTGGAGAGAATTTAGTTTTATTTGCCATAATGGTAGTGCATGAAATTTGGATACTAGGTTTAATTTTTTTTTTTTTTTTAAAGAGAGAGTGAGAGAGGAGAGAGAGAGAGAGAGAGAGAGAGAGAGAATTTTTAATACTTATTTTTTAGTTCTCGGCGGACACAACATCTTTGTTGGTATGTGGTGCTGAGGATCGAACCCGGGCCGCACGCATGCCAGGCGAGCGCGCTACCGCTGAGCCACATCTCCAGCCCCAATTTTTTTTTTTTTTTTTGATCCCAATTGAGAACATGATCATAGAAGGAGAAATGAGAGTGATTGAAAGGAACATTTCTTGGGGGCTTTTTCTCCATTCCTTTCTTTTCTCTTCCACTTCAGAACTTCTTCCTCTTCATTTGGTCTGTCTACCCAGTCATATGTATTTACTTCTTTAAAGCTTTCCCAAGGTGATGGACCTCATTGTATTTTTACCGCTTTTCTACATCAATGACTCAGGATTTAAGTACATTGTATTTGTCAAAGTATTTTGTCAAGCTATGACTGAAGTCATTGGTGTCCCGAATAAAAACCAAGTTTTCTGTGTGAATTGGGGCCTATTCTGGATCATTCTTTCCCTCACTTCAATCTTGCCATTTGGAAGATTGAAGTGGGAAGTAAGAAAATGGGTCATATAATTCTTAATCCCATCCAAATCTAAGGGTTTTTACCCTACCCTTTTCTTTGCCTCTATATTTTATTAAAACCTCTTCAAATTATAATTTTAGTTGTTGTTTTGTCTTTTATTCCCTAGTGGTTCTGCTGTTTTACTTTAAGTAATCAATTTTTCTGGTAGTCAGCAGCATTCATTCCTACCACAGAAATGTCACATCCTAAACGGAAGGGCTTTGCTCCAAAATTTGGAGCATTAATAGTTTGTGGCTTCAGATTCTAAAGGAAAAATCCTAAGTTGTAAAATAATTGATAGAAACAGTAGCCATGGGGCCTACATTGGATACCACCCTTTTTCAGCAGACTAATTCAATGGTTTTCATCTTATTTGTGTATTGGAATCACCTGAGATTTGCTTAAATACTTTATGGAAAATTTGAATCATTTACAAAGTAGGGAGAATAGTATAATGAATTCTGTGTACCTCTCACCAAGTTTAGACATTGATCAAGCACAAATGAATGTATATCAACCATACTCTAATTCTACTGTCTCTCCAATTTTTTTTAAGCAAATTCCAAATGTCATAACAAATTTCTGTATTTTTAATGTACCCCAAAAGGTGAGTTTTTTTTTTCTTTATTTTAACATAATCAAAGTCTTATCTGGGATGATTTTAAAAATAGATTTCCAGATCCCTGTATCTGAATTGTAATCTTAGATTATTCTTAGGCATATGCAAAAATTCCTGTAATTCTAATGCAGCCAGTCAGACAGAATGCATTGTTTTGAGAATATGGAGATAGGTTTTCTCTTAAGCTAATTCCTTGTAATAATGTAAAAGCTCCTTCAGTTTTCTTTTTTCAGCTTTTTTTTTCCTTTTAGTTAATTAAGTACTTACTCTGCTGTTTGGGGGCTGGAACCCAGGGCCTCACGTCTACTACATCCACAGATCTTGGATTTTATTTTAGATTATGTGCCTAGTTTCTCATATTGTAATTTTGAGAAATAGTGAGAGAAGTATGGAAAAATAGACTTTTCCATTTTCCCCAACTGCTCCCCCCCCCAAAAAAAAGCCCAAGTAAATAAGCTAGTTTTTTTTTTTTTTTAATGCACATTATTTTGTTTGGTAATATCTTTACTTAACACTGTATGATCTTATTTATCTGTTTACCAGTTTAAGTTTAAGGCAGGGCTTAGCAAACATTTTCTGTAAAGGACCACATGGTGAATATTTTAGTCTTTGTAGCTCAGTCTTTCACAACTGCTCAGTTCTGCCACTGTGGCATGAAAACATTTGTAGATAAAAGGTATACAAATGAATGTAGCTGCTTTTCAGTAAAAACCTTATAAAAGCACTTGGCTTACTGGCTGTAGTTTGCCAACTACTGGTCTAAAGGATGGTAATGAAAAACAAAAAACTAAGGTGTTAATGTTATTCAGAATCACACAAACCTTATTTGATTATATAATTGTTTTTGTTAAAGGAAACTGTTTTATCTTTTGCTGTTTGAGGTGCCAAAATTTGCATTCCCAAAATTTGCATTCCTATACCTCAAATAGAATAAACCTGGCATAGGTGAGCAAGTAAGATTTCATAGCCACTTTTTTTTTTTTTTTCGCAGTACTGCCTTTCACTAGCTAGACCAAGTACTCTACCACTAAGCTACATCCTCAGCCCACTATTTCTCCATTTTATAAAAATCAATGATCCAGTTTTCTTTTTATTAATTAACTGATTAATCTGTGGTTCTGGGGTTTGAACCCAGGGCCTTGCACAGGCTAAGCAAGTGCTCTGGCATTGAGCTGCTTCCCCAGACCTTTGATATTAAATTTTTAATGTCTCTTCATTGTGTATCCTATTAGCTAAAATAGAGTTTATAAATTACTTATGAAGTTTGGTATCTGTAACTTTCATTACAGCTGATAATTGAGAGCTATTTATAGTTGCTTGTGAAAAATATATACCTGACAATTTTTAAAAATACAGCTAAATTTTGTTTTCTTTTTTCTCCCTTAAGAGGTACTCAGAAGCATGTCATAATTGCCTGCCTATGAGTTAAATGGCAGTAGGGGAGTAGGGTTTTCTTTTCTTTTTTTAAGGGCAATCTTGAGGCTCTGACAGAGTAAGTAATATATGCAGACTCAAAAGTTAGACTCCTGATCATGCAGCACTTGAGCATAAGCCATTTGACCATTTTTGGTTCAAGATGAGTTCTTTTCCTATGGTTTGTTAAAAATCTGATTAGTTTCTAATTTTAAGGCATGTCTCCATAGCTGAAGCCTAGCACCCCTCTCTACCCTAAAAAAAAGAATGATCTTTTAAGAATTCCTGGGTCACAATTTATTCTAGGGATGACCTACTCCTTCTTACAGCTCCCTGGGGACAAAGAGTTTGTATCATGGCAGCAAGATTTGGACGACTCTGTAAAGCCCACCCAGCAGGCCCGGCCTACTGTTATCCGCTGGTCTGAAGGAGGCAAAGAGGTCTTCATTTCTGGGTCCTTCAACAATTGGAGCACCAAGATTCCACTGATTAAGAGGTGAAGAAGATAAGTGTCTTGATTGAGGCTAAGGGGTCCAGGAATAGAGACCTGATTTTCTTTCTAATAAGAGTGAACAGGCTGGACTTCCCATCTCCACTCACTAGATGTTCTCTTTAGAATATGCCCCTTTCTGTGACCACTTAGTATCGATGGCATTTTTTTTTTTTTTTTTTTTTTTTAGCAATAGACTTTTTTTTTCTTTATTTTTATGTGGTTCTGAGGATTGAACCTAGGGCCTCATGCGTGCAAAGCAAGCGCTTTACCACTGACCTACAATCCCAGCCCAATGGCATTGTATTTTAACCTCATTGTGAGTCGAATGCTTTACCACTTAAAATATCATTACCTCAAGGGAAATTGTAGCAGTTTTGTGGGTGTATTTTTTAGGATGGTGTTACACAGTCTTTTTTTTTTTTCCCAGTTGTAGATGAACACAATACCTTTATTAATTTTTATTTTTATGTGCTGCTGAGGATCAAACTCAGTGCCTCACACATGCTAGGCAAGTGCTCTGCCACTGAGCAACAACCCCAGCCCTTACACAAGTCTTTTCTATGCTTGGAGGAAATCTGTAACTGACTGAATCTGTTGCTCTGACTTCTGCACTAAAGCAAAATGCACTGTGAAGTTTGCTATAGTAGTATTATTTGGTGCTTGCAGAGCAATAGTGAATCAATTGGTTTTCTAGTAATGGCTCACCAAAATACGGAAAGTATTTTAAGTACTTTTATATTCCAGACCTCATTGTTATGGTTTTTGTACTTGTGATGGATCTGTTCTACAGGAGCAAAATAGTTATACTAAGGTGAACCATTTTGGGAGATCATTGACTATTTTTTTCTAAACATTGATTTAAGAACCAGAATTTTTGGAAGGGTTGGTAAATATATGTCCAAGATGATAAAGAAAAAAAGACCTGATTTTATACATTTTTTCTTTTTTACATGAGGGATACAGTGGCTTAGGGATGTGAGAGGTCATTGGTACAATACTGTAAATACCACTTATTGTTTAACATTCTGTCTTCTAAAAGGAACTTGACTGTTTGACCTTCTGTTTTCTTCTATAGCCATAATGATTTCGTTGCCATCCTGGACCTCCCTGAGGGAGAGCACCAATACAAGTTTTTTGTAGATGGACAATGGGTTCATGATCCATCAGAGGTAAGTCTTTGATCTACAAAGGTCCCCATGACTTAGTAGCCTCATTTTAACTGTCATTGCTGTCTGAATTGATGGGTAGCAGTTCCCCTATACTATAGAATTCCTCTCGCGATAAAAGATGGAGATTCTGATTATGATCATTTTTCACCGTTAGTAGAAACAGAGAGGAGGTTGGATGGAAGAAAGGGATTTGAAAAGGGGATTCAAGAATTTTTTTTCTGCTTATCGTTTCAGCCTGTGGTTACCAGTCAGCTTGGCACGATTAACAATTTGATCCATGTCAAGAAATCTGATTTTGAGGTGTTTGATGCTTTAAAACTAGATTCTATGGAAAGTTCTGAGACATCTTGTCGAGGTAATTTTATAGTATTTGCTCTTTCTTGCCATGTATTTCTTGTAACCCAAAAGTGGTTTTTAAATTTCCTTCATGAAAGTGGTCTTTTAATTTTGTTTTGTATTTCCATATCTTCTCAGAATTCTATCTTCTGAATCCTGCATATATGTGCATATGTATATATACACACATATTTCTTATATAAACATTTAGGTCCCCTTCTTTATATATAGCAAAAAACATCTCAGTCTGGTATACTTTAACTTTTTAACCAGGATTTACAGTAAGACATTTATTTTGCATTGCAACCCAGAACACAAATACAGAAACATACAGAAGTATAATATGTGGTATAATATTTACCTTTATTTCATGTGATATATTTTTTCTGTTTTTTAAAAATATTTATTTAGTTATTAATTTTCGTACTGAGGATTGAACTCAGAGACCCTCTACTAACTGAACCACAACCACAACCCCTTTTATTTTTTTATTTTTTGGGAGGGGTTTCCAGAGATTGAACTTAGGTGCACTTGACCACTGAGCAACATCCCCAGCCCTATTTTGTATTTTATTTAGAGACAGGGTCTCAGTGAGTTGCTCAGTACCTTGATTTTTTTTGCTGAGGCTGGTTTTGAACTCACGATCCTCCTGCCTCAGCTTCCTGAGCCACTGGGATTACAGGTATGTGCCACCATGCCTGGCAACCCCTTTTATTTTGAAACAGGGTTTCACTGAGTTGTTGCGTCTGGCCCTGAACTTGAGATCCTCCTGCCTCAGCCTTTTTGGATCACTGGGATTATAGGCTTATGCCACAGCACATGGCTGCTATTATATTTTTTATAGCCCACTAGTGGGCTCTAGCCTAATGTTTGAAAACTCTTTCTAATAATATTTCTTCAAGTTTTCCATTGACTTTTGGTGATATCACCCAGCAGAGGTTAGATGAGCTTCATTTGTCTTATTAAACTACTCAGCTTAATCTTGTTATTTTGATAAATTAGTTTGCAATTCTATAGTTTTATGAGGCCCTTCAAGTTAGTAGTCCTTGGGGGAAAGTAGTTTAAAAAAAAAAAAAAACACAATAGGGCTGAAGAGTTGTGGCTCAGTGGAGAGCACTTGCCTGGCGTGTATGAGGCCCTGGGTTGGATCCTCAACACCGCATATAAATAAATAAATAAAAATTAAAAATCCATTGTCAACTCAAAAATATTTTTAAAAGAAAAAAAAGAAAGACTTTAAAAAAATAATACGTTGCAATTCTTTTGAATATAATAAAAAATTTGTAAATGTTTAAGTATTTTTTTCAATTGTAGATGCGCGTAATACCTTTATTTTTGATTGATTTATTTTTATGTGGTGCTGAGGATTGAACCCAGTGCATCACACATGCAAGGCAAGCACTCGATCACTGATCAATATACCTCTAGCCCCCAAATTTTGTAAATTTTTAATTATGTTTTTGATTTCCTTGAAAATATTGAGAAATAGGGCAAAGATTATTTTTATTTTTATGGATGAGGAAACCGATTGTGGTAAAGGGATTTTCCAAGGTTGTATAGATGACAAATGGGGTAGCTCTTTTCTGAGCTCAAGTCTAGGACCCCTCTCCTCTTCGTGGAATCATGTTTCTGTGTTGGGTAACTTTTTCCTTGTGCTACTTGACACTTGTAGACCCAGTGGGTTACAAATTATGATCCATGACTTCTATATTTAATATTAGTGGCCATGTATTTTTTTCATGCATTATCCTAATTTTCCTACTTTGCCTTATATTTGTGGAAATATCTTTTAGACCTTTCCAGTTCACCCCCAGGGCCTTATGGTCAAGAAATGTATGTATTTCGATCTGAAGAGAGATTCAAATCCCCACCCATCCTTCCTCCTCACCTACTCCAAGTTATTCTTAACAAGGACACTAATATTTCTGTAAGTATCCTGAGAATATTTCTGGAGCATCTGGGGAACTGTAGGATTAATTGGGCCAAAATTCAGAAATCCTAGAAATTGGGATTATTAAAAAGGTATACTTTGATTATAAATTATATATAGAAATATCGTTATAAACTCCTTTTACCAAGGCTGGGTTGTATCTTCAGGAACTAAAATGAAAGTTTATAGTTGTCTCTGTTCCTGAAAAAATCAGGACCACACTATATTCTAGAACCAATTTCTGAGATTTCCATCATGAGATAAGGAATACTTATCACTTGGGGGTATACAAAAGAGTTATAATTTTTATTTGCATATAATTGACTTCTGTATTTATTCTCATTGATTCTCACTAAAATTATTTTTGTCATTTAGTGCAAATCTCCCATAGTTGTTGTAGGCAAGATTTTTGTTTTAGCTCTATTAAGAATAGCACATCTTGATGCTTAGGGTTTCTGCACTGAACTGAGAATTTTCCAGATTTTCTGTAATAAGAATGTATTATTGATATGCACTGGAGTGGATACATTATTGAAAGGAGATAAGGTGTTCTTAACAGTGCCAAAGAGCTCTGAGAAAGAGTAAGCTATTTTGTTGTCCATGCAACTAATGTTTTTTTTTTTTTTTTTTTTGGTGTCTCTTAGTGTGACCCAGCCCTACTTCCTGAGCCCAACCATGTTATGCTGAACCATCTCTATGCATTGTCTATTAAAGTAAGTGTTGTTCTTGGTTCTTCACATCTCCCCTATATGAGAGGATAAGGGTAACATATACTGTGCAGTGGTTACTTGCTCAACTACTACTAGCTGAAGGTGACAGCAGTGGTTAAGAAACACTTTTTTTTTTTTTAAGCTAATGCATCCTTTGTTTTAAATCTCAGTTTCTGTGTCTGCGTTCTAGCTAGCTGAATTGTCCAGTGATTAAATGATCTTTTTTGTTTCCCAGTTTCTTTTGGGTGGGTAGAATCTTTATACCACCTACTTATTTGAGTTCATGGCAGTAAGATTTCATTTGCAGAAAAATAAGTTTTGTTTCTAGTTCAAAGAATGCTTGAATGTGATAGTAAGACTTCTTTCTGGTTTTTTAAATGTGGAATTGAACTACTTTTAGATGTCTCTGTTGTTTATACCCGAATGCTTGCTTCTTTCTTGTATAGTAGGTAAATGAGAAAGTGACCAGACTTGCCTTGTTCCCTCTAGCTCTAGAGTCTTCCTTTCTTTCTCTGTTGCTTTAGAGTCTGGGATGAAAATATCTGTTGTGTTCTGTCTTGTCATGTCTGGTTTGGCTATTAGAATAAAGTTATATAGCTTTGTGACTGTCAAAATAAGCTGGTTATCATCAGAATGACCTGGAGAAGTTTGTGAGCATACAGATTCAGTGGCTCCATCTCCAAAGTCTTCAAAAAAGTACATTGAGATCTGGCCACAGTGATTTTCCTTTAAACTGCCTTTTTTTTTTTTTTTTTGGTACCAGAGAATGAACCTAGGATTCTTAACCACTGAGCCACATCCCTGGCCATTTTTGTATTATTTTTATTTTGAGACAGGATTTTGCAAAATTGCTTAGGTCCTCATTGTGTTGCTGAGGCTGACTTTGAACTTGCAATCCTCCTGCCTCAGCCTCCCAAGTCACTGGGATTATAGCCATGTGCCACTGCTCCCAGCAAGCTGCTTTTATTTCTTAGATGTGTAGCTAGATTAGGGAAATCACTGGTAGAGCCAAGATGAATAGATTGTATGGTAATACAGAAAATTTAAAAATATATTGTTGAATTTCATTTATAATAATAACCTTGTGAGATAAGTATTATTTTTAACCCCTGTTTTATAGATAAACTAAGACTCAAAGAAGGTCAAATTGCCAGTAAGTAACAAATAGGATTGAGGTCCTATCTTATGTTAATTCCATGTTATTTCCTCTGTATCATCATGCCAGGTTTACCAAATAGGTCTTTCTTTGACCTGCTTCTCATTTCTATAAAATCTTTACTGGGATTGTATGCATGTGTATTTTACTAGGGCTTGAATCCAGGGTCTGTGCATGCGAGGGAAGCACTCTACCTCTGAGCTCTACTCTAGCATTTTTTTTTTTTTTAATTTTGAGATAGGATCTTGCTAACTTGCCTAGGCTCACCTTGAACTTGCCTCAGCCTCCTGAGTAACTAGTATTATAGGCATGCCTAACTTTAGTTGATTTTTACCTGCCTTCTATCATATTTAGGCTATGTTAGTATACTTTGGTCAATGTGTTAACCTAAGATGCATTCACTATGGATAATATAGTATGGGGGGAAGGTAGGAAGATATATTGGTTTCTAAATTGGATTGGCTTGGGTTTTTTGGTTCTGATTGAATTTTGTCTCCTATAACTGCTTGTTGACTGTCAATTGAAGTCACAAGTCTGCCATCTCTTCCTATGGTTTATCCACATGTTGTAACATAGTCTGGGAAATGGTAGTTCTTACTCTTCTTGAATGTCTTTCTAAGGAGGATTTTGTCTATATTTTTTTCAAGGAGAGAGAAGAGGATTCCTCAGTTTCTTCTATATCAGGATTTATTTTCTTTTGTTCAACCCTGATTTTCTATTTTTTTTAATATGAAGACTGAGGTTTTTTTTTTTTAATGCTTCTCTTTTTTTATTTTTTTAATATGGTGCTGAGGATCAAACCAGTGCTTCACATGTGCCAGTCAAGAGCTTTACCACTGAGCTACAACCCAAGTACAACCCTGGTATTAAATGGAAATTAGACCTGCTTTAGGACTTTGAAATGGTTTTTTTGGAAGGATTATTTTCCTTCTCATTGCATTTAAGATTTCCTTCTAGAAATTAATGCCAGTGTATTTCTTTTTTCTTTGCTAGTTTTAAGCTCAGTATTAGAATTTGAAATGAGGAAGGAAGAATAATAGGAAGTTAGTAGTTTCTTTAGCACCTTTCATGTGTTGGGTACTGTGTCAGATATTGTGTGATCATCTGGACCACCTTAATGGTAGGTATTATTCTCTGTATGAGGAGGGAAAAAAGGACTTAGAGACCTTAAGTAGATTACCCAAGGCTACAAATACAGTAACAATAGGAGTCCAGTTTGGAACTGAAGTTGATCTGACTCTAAAATCAACCTCTTTATTACATCAAATTATCTCTGTGAACAGTGAATGACTGTGTAGTACTATTGGCTGGGAACATCTGCCTCCCACAGCAACTAAGAAATTAACTGCATGTGCTTCTTTTTCTGCAGGACAGTGTGATGGTTCTTAGTGCAACCCATCGCTACAAGAAGAAGTATGTCACTACGCTGCTGTACAAACCCATCTGAAGCCATCCTGTCTTGCCTTCATGGATTCAGGAGAAG
Organism: Urocitellus parryii; assembly: GCF_045843805.1. Classification (NCBI taxonomy): domain Eukaryota; kingdom Metazoa; phylum Chordata; class Mammalia; order Rodentia; family Sciuridae; genus Urocitellus; species Urocitellus parryii. The sequence continues at coordinate 100,966,620 of NC_135541.1, forward strand.
CTTCTCCCTTGCCTTTGAACTGAACCAGTCTTACCTGAGACTGGAAGGCTGATTTGCTTTCAGGCCAATATGTGTGTTTCAGAGCTTCTGAGTAGGATGCTCTGCTTTTGCATTTGATTGCAGATGAGAGCTTTATGAGTTCATGGAATTTATTTTAAGAAGAAAACATATACATATGAAGGGAAGGTTATTGGAAGCCTCCTAGCCCCAGCTATGGGTATTCACCAGGACCCCTTTTGGGGAGCTATAGAGATAACTGTACAGGGAGGTTTTTTTTTCCCTAAAATGAAAGAACAGCAAACTCTTGTTGGGTGAAGATTCTACCACTACTACCTTTGGTGTCCAAAAAATGAACTTGGGCTAGACTGTTGCCCTACTTATAGCTTCTGCCTCGCAGGGGCAGCTTCTCTTGCATGGGGTCTCTGTATTTTCACAGTGTGTGGCACAGTCTGTGTTTTTTGATATAACAAATGCCTCTCAAGAACGCTTTGTTCTCTTATTTCACATTCTTCCTTTAATAGCCTCCTTCAGATCCCATACCTGATCCCTCACAAAATTCTTTCAGTAAGTGACCCCTTTGGAAAGTTCTGTGGGACCTGACCACCTTATTGATGATGGTTGTCAGAATATCTCCTTTTTAGCCCACCAGAAGCCCAAGCCACTTTGTTACCATTTGTTTTAAACTTCTACTAAAGAAAATATGGGTTCAATGTTATAAGAAAGGCATTTGCAGAAGATCTATTTTTTTCTTTTAATTTACTACTATAGCTTTGACTGTGTGGCACATAGGTTTTCCTGTTTGGCCTGGCCTTGCTTCCAGTTATGCTTTCTCAGAGCAGACAGCTCTGCAGATAGACATGGACCAGGCAACACTTCTAGGACTTTTATCCTTGAAAGATTTTTATGTGCCTGCATTTTTCTTTAATTAAAAAAAAAAATTCCTTTTCATTGGTCTTAAAAGACTGTAGTAGAGAACTTAAGGCTTTTAATAAATGGTCCTTAAGATTTTCTTCTTTAGTTAGAGGAGACTGTACTCTTATGTTAATATGGCCAGACCCATGTTCATCTTTATCCCAAGTACTGCTCTTGATACAGGTTCATACAGACTCATTGATACACATATGGATTCCCTCAACTGTTAAGATGTAAAGGCCATGAGGCAAGAAAGTATTCCTGGAAGGGTCTTTGTACTAAATAGTAAGAAGATCACTTTTTTCTTTCTGCCTCTTTTTTAAAAATGTGTTTAGTAATGAGGTGGGGTCACTGATTTCCATTTATGGACTGAAAAGTATTCAATCCACCCTTGGGGTTCAGAGATAAGACATTTTTTCCAAGTATCTTGGCTCTTCCATTTTACAGATAAATGCAAGTCAAACATTCAACCTTGAAGGAGGCCATACTTGATGGTTGAGAGACTCCTTGACTGCTAAGATGAACCCAGCCACACTGAAAGGGCACCTACAGGTCAGTTTAGCTACCTCTTGTTTTTTCCATGCAAAGCTGACAATTCAGTTATCTTTGGGAATGTAGATCTCCTTGATCCCAGGTATGAGGCAATAAGATGTGGGCTTGTAGTTTAGCAGGGAATGCAAGCTACTAAGTGCATTGATGGTTAATTGTGGAGAGTAGATACTGCTTTTGCCTTTCAACGCCACCTTCTGCAACAAAAGGTTTTTGTGGAGAACCTTTTATGGTCCAAACCATTTTGTCAGTGGTGTGCCATTATAAAAATCCAGGCCAAATCCTATTTTAACCAACTCTCAGGACCTATATAGTCTTTAGTTGTGCTGGAATTTTGTTCTTACCCAATATCCATTAAGTAATTGGGCCACCTAGAAGGATTTAAAATCTTGGTTGTTACATGGAGGATTCTCTCATATTCATTTCTTGTCAATAGTACTGAAATGCCATTATCTGTGTGTTCATGTATTAAACTTTTTACTCCAAATGGGTATATCAGTATTGTGGGACAGGGAAAGAAATCTCCTCTATGTGTCTCAGACCAGAGGCTTCTTGTCAGTTGGGTCTGGCTCTAATGACAGTATGTTTTATTGTTGGTGATCTTCAGATTTAAAGATAGAAATGTACAGATTTTGTTTTCCAAATTCTTCTTGCCCAGCCAGATGTGAAATAGGTGCCTACCAGTAGGTATGGAAAGGGATGTGTAGGGGGAATTGGGTAGTGACTACTTAAACATAGTTTCTTTTCTAGCCTGCTAATAAATGGCCCTGAGATATCCTATTTTGGTCTGTCACCAAGAAACTGTTCTAGAAGGGGAAAAGGGAGCCTGATAACTCACCCTTTTATATTGACTAGTTAAAGAGATAGATTATTTTCTTTAGAAGAGAGTGGTAGAATTTGAAAATGAGTGAAAGCAAAAATAAATTTTTTACCTTTTTTTTTTTTGACCTCTAGGAATTTTGTTAAGTCATAGTTGGCAGGATAAGAAGATAGCTCTTAAAAGGTGGCTGACCCTTAACCACAGCAGTATGGTATTGTGATTGTGGGGCAAAGAAAGAAGAGTGACTGAGTTGAGGAGTAAAGGACGAAGTAACTGAAAATAATCCATTTTTATAAGAAAATTTAAATCAGACATAACCTGGTGATATATCCTTGGATCTCATTATACAAAACTTAGCATTATGTGGAACATTTTCCCTTTGTTTCTTGTTCCTATTTGCTGCTTTAATTTTATTTGTCAGATGGATTCTACCAAAGTCTTAAGTTAAATGTTACCTAAAATACATAGGTTAGTCATTTCACTGGTATGGAGAACTTCCACACCAGAGTTAGTAGGTTGCTTTAAGTTCAGACTTGAATGGGATTTAACCACTATAGGCAACACCCCTGCAGTACTGACTTTTTTTAGCACATGCTTGTGTAATTAACGTGTAAAAGAGTCATCCAAAAGATGTTTCTGAGAGGATCCGACAAACCAGACTCACTCACTTTTTTTTTCCAGTTATTTTTAGTCCTTGTAAATCTACAGAATTTGAGAGAAAACCTTTGAAAAGTGCCAGTATTCCATGCATGCTGCTAAAATGAAGTGAATTTTGGAAAGAAGTGATATCTCCAGACAGGATTTATAGTAATCTGGGGTGTAAATGAAGAAGAAACACTAATGATTGAATTCCCTGCTTTTATTGGGGAAATAGGGCTTTTAAAATTTTGACCTCAACTAAAAATGATATGCAATAGTCTATGTTTGTGTGTGTTTGAAATATATCCTATTCTCAGAGATTTTTACATCCTCACATTCTAGTGATTTGGGGCATGGGCTTATGAACACTATATAACTTATTCAAACATTATTTTGGTTCATCCTTAAAGCCAAGTTCTTGCTGTCTTCTACCAGGGGCTGCTGACTCCAATTACCCATGTGATGAAGGACCTGGTAGGGATAAGGGTCTTTCAAAACTTTATGGGTCTAGGCATTTGTCTCTCCTTAAGTGCCAATCACAACTGGAGATTGAAAAACTGATTTCTGCAGTGAACCTAAACTTTTGGAGTAAAAAGCCAAATCTTTTTAAAAATTTTAACAGAAAAGGAAGGAAGAAAAAAAACCCTCCAAGTTGGTTACTTGTATAATTCAATTATGAGCAATGGAATCCCTCCAGGATTCTCATTTGGGCCTTGTGTGATTTGTTTTTCTTACTTGTGCTTTGAAGTAAATAAGCTTCAGTAAAAAATAATTTTGTTATTGCTTTCAACATTAGATGGTGTTGACTTGAATCATGTATAGCACAGTACTTTTTGCAGTAAGATTGGTGTGAAATACTATACAGTATGGATTTTATAGGTATCAAGTTAGATGGTCAAGGGATATTGTTAGATATTGATGATCTTACTTATTTTCTATTCCACTTCACAGAGCACCTTACCCAGCTTGCGGTTTTAGGACAGCCAAAGCTCATTGTTATTGATTAGTCCTAATCTCTGCACTGGGTCCCCTATATGAGAGTCTTGTTTGAATTTTGGTGAATTAGAGAATGTTGATTGGTATTACACTAAAGCATCTGGAAGGAGTGTAGCTCTGTGTCTGTCATAAAGGAGGGATAAAGACTGTAATTTGAAGGGAATAAAATATGTGAGATCCTCCATTAAGTGGTGCTTTTTGTAACCTTTAATGCTGAGATACAGAGGCTGCTTTTCAATATTTCACAAAGGAGTGGAATACAAACAAGTATGGATTTTAAACCTTTTCTCCAAATGTAATTGTCACTGGACCCTGAATTGCCTGAAAATTATATGTAACTCATACAAAAATGTGGGGTTTTCCCCATAAAACTGTTTAATAAAAGTATTACACAGCAATAATATTGAAGTTGTTTATTGATTGCTGACTATATTGTCAAGATCTGTCTGCCTAGATAATCTCAGAATCTGAAGAATGTAAATTGCTAGGCAGGCACATTTGGATAAAGGGAAGAATTCATGACTGCAGGGACATTAGTGATGTCCTTCCATCTGCCACATTTTCTCTTCTTTTTGTGCTGGGCAATGCCATCATTAATTGTGGGAATGCAGACCAAGTCACTGATTTGATTTTCAGCATTTTCTCTGAACTGACTGCACATTTAGCTATTGTGCTGTGAAATTATCTGAGATCTTAAACCAATGATTGTCATTCCCAGGTGTACATTCATATCACTGCTGAGGATTCTGTCAACATTAATCCCCAGTCTACTCCCTCCATCCCAATTAAATGGAAATCTCTGGTGTGTGATCCAGACAAGTATTTTTTAAGCCCCCCCACCTGATTCTAATAAAAATTTAGGGTTTGAGGAACATTATCCTGGACTCCCCTAGCTGGCTTTCTCTGTCAAATTATATACTTCATTGTATGAAAATAGATTATATACTTCATTCTGACAGCAGATCAGATGTCCTTAAGATAAGATGGTCTTATTCGGGGATATGAGTGTAATACGATCATTCTTGGGTTTTGTCCTTTTATTTTACAGGGTTTTAACACAGCTGGCTTCTGTACTTCTCCTAAAAACAACCATCCTCCCTTTTATTTAGTCCTTTAAAGATTCAACTGAGTTGAACTTTCTTAAGGGAGAGAAGAGGATGACAATACGGGGGTGACCACAGTTTGAGAACAAGGAAGTTAAGTAGAGGTATAACACAGGACTTGTAAGAAAAACTGTAATAATAGGAATGAAGCAAAATAGTTAGCCACAAAACTCTGTTAGGCCCAGACAATGCCTGTAAACTAGAGTTAGTGGTAGATGACATGTGTACACCACCTTTGGAAGCATGCCCAAACATGGCTTAGTCACTAAAACAAAATGACGGTATGATTCCATCAAGGCCAAACTTGCATTGTCATGTGCTTTCTAAAGCATCTTTTTTTCTGGTCTACTTGGCTTGGGGTCTTTTGTTATATCCCTTCTAAACCTGCCCTGCTGCTCCTGCAGTGACAGGGACCCATGACAAGTGGTTCATGGACATCTTGAATCTCTTTTTGCCTTTCCCTCTGGCCTTTGTGGTAACTTCATCCAGCAGCACATATGCACATGAGATGGTCTTATTCAGGGATATGAGTGAATAATATGATAAATTCACTGAAGATGAACTGCTCCATGTTTTCTGTCCAGTTGGCATTTTTCGTGCACTCAGTTGCATTCTGAAGGAAGCTCCTGTCTTGAGTTTTCCTTTGTCAGAAGCCTGAGGTACATATGCTATATATTTTTAAACCCCAAGTAGGTTTCACATACTTCTTAAATATTCTTGACCTAATTGCCCTTCACTGCTGCTTCCAAAGTCCTTAATAGTGACAGTTTATGAGAAGATCAGGTAAACAAACATATCTGAAAGAGTGAAGATTACTTCAGACCTGTGTACCTGGATCTTATGGGGATGGTGGGGGAATTCTGATTTCCAGACCCATTGATAACTCAAAAGTGACCCTACATTTCTATCTTCTTGTTTTCAGGGATTTTTGTTATCAATTGAAAAGTTCTAGTTCTGTTCACAATTACAAGTTGGGGGTTAGAACTGAGTAGTGGCATGGGTGTTGTTCTTAACAAGGCCTCAGAAAATAAGAGAAAGGGAACTGGGACAGTTAAATACACAGTGTTTGGAAATGTTTGTGATAACTTGAAGGTAGTGTTTTTCGCCTTCAGTTAGGAGAGCTGCATTCTCTAGGTTGTCTGGGAGGGTGATTTACAGTTAGAATATCTGTAGATGAAGTAAAAGGAGTTGACAATCCAGAGATCCACCAGATCAAGAGCTAGTCTGAACTCAGAGAATTCTGAGGCGTAGCTTCTTAATTTTAGTTGCAGCAGAGAACTGTGGTAGCAACTAAAACTAGATGAACTAAAAGTTCAGGAGAAAAGGTAGCATTGTCCAAAGTGAACTGAGATCAATAGTCATTTTATCCTTTGGGGCCATTTGCTGATTATGTGCCTGGGCTGTGGATTGACCTTTGCTTAGCCAGAAGGTATCTGATGAGGTAAACAATAAAGCTCCTAGCAGTATTATGAGCTAATAGAGGGGCGAGTTGGAAACCTGGGGGACTTCAGATGTGCAGCTGGTTTTTCCCCAAAGGACACTTACTAAGTATGGGAAGTATAGAAGACACCATAAAGCTTATAAAAAGAAGAAAATTTCTCAAAGATGTATAATGCTAAGGTCATAAAGACTAACTAAAGCTAGGGGACTCAACTGAAGCATATGGTTCTAAAACATTTGCCAAGCACTGAAGTAAGGCAAAGTATTATAACTAAAGAGCTTTTCAAACATTTTTTGGAGGAGCAAACAATACTAGAACAAAACTCAAGGATACAAAAATATCCAGCTCTCAACAAGGTAAACAGCTACAATGATTGACAGCCAACCAAAAATTACTAGGAAGGCTTCTAGGCAAGATGGAGTAACATGAACTGGATTTACCCTTCCACCAAAAACAACATTTCAGACACTGTATGAACCAATAGTTTTCAGACATTGTCTTAGTCTATTTGTGCAGTGATAACAGAATACTTGAAATTCAGAAATTTGTAAAGAAGCCGGGTGTGGTAATACATACCTGCAGTCCCAGCAATCCTGGAGACTGAAGCAGGAGGATCACCAAGTTTGAGCCAGTCTCTAAGTTGGTGAGGCCCTAAACAGCTTAGTGAGACTTTCAAATTTTAAAATTTCTAAAAAAGGTACCCCAACAAAACAAACTCACATATAGAAAGATTTAATTACTACAGTTCTGGAGACTGGGAAGTCAAGATCAAAGGGCTAGTACCTGACTAGGGCCTTTGTGCTATGTCATCCCATGTGAAGGGTAGAACTCAACCTTTTATAATAAACCCACTCCCACAATAACAGTAGCAGTCCATTAATGAGGCAGAATCTTTATGGCCTAATCACCTCTTAATGTTACTATAATGGGATTTAACTTTGTAACACATGCTTTTTTGGGAGATACATTCAAACTACCCTAGATATTAAATATCAAGCAATAAAGAATGATGACCTCTGAAATATGGGAAACAGATGAAGTGAGCCCTTTAACTTCTCAGCTTACTACCCTGAGAGTTTCTGAGTTATGACTGGAAGACTGAATTTCCAGCCTAATGAACTGCCTAAATTGAGGACATGGAGTACAGAACAGAAGGGTTTTCCTTTAGTAGTAGGGAACTATTAGCTCAAGACTAAATGTGGATAGTACACAGAATAATGGCCCTTCAAAGATATTTTTGTGTTAACTCCCAGAATCTACAGTTATGTTAGCTTATATGACAAAAGGTAACTAAGATTGTAAATGGAATTAAGGTCAACTGACCTTGAAATGGGGAGTTTGCCCTGGATTATTTAGTTCGACCTAACTATAAGTGGAAAAAGCTTTGAGTGATGTGATATGAAAAGAACTTGACTTGTTTGCTGGCTTTGAAGTTGGAAAATGAGGGCCATGAACCAAGCCATGTAGGTGGCCCCTGGGAGCTAGAAATTAAGGAAATGGATTTTCTCCTTGAGCCTCCAGGAAAGAGGGGCTTTAATTTAACCCAGGGAGACCCATTTTGGAGTTAGGAACCAAAGCAACATAGGATAATTTGTGTTATTTTAAGCCACTGGATTTGCTGTAATTTGTCACAGTAGCCATAGAAAACTAATACAAAATCTAAATCTTAAAATGCTGAGAGTCTTATGGATTAAGTTATTTCCACAACTGTATCCCAGAACAAAGCTCAAAGATATTTACAGAAAACAAAAAATACCTAGCATCAAACAAGACAAAATTTATAATATCTTGATATCCAATAAAAAATTATGAAGCATTCAAAAATAGGAAAATTAAACCATAATGAGAAAAAAATAACTGAAAATTACTCAGAACTTACAGAGAATAGACACAGCAGACAATGGATATTGAAAAATAGAATTTCTTTGGCATATTTGGAAAGATTGACTGTATGTCCACATACATGTATATTTATATCACTTGAGCTTCAGAGGTTAGAACTACAAATCATGAGAGGAAAAATAGATAAACATTAGACATTGCAAAACAAAGCAAGCCAGTCAAAATGAAACAAACAATTTAAAAAAGTCTTTCAAAGATGAATAGTGCAGGGCTGGGTTGTGGCTCAGTGGCAGAGTGCTTAGCCTAGCATGTGTGAGGCTCTGGGTTTGATCCCTGGCACCACATAAAAATAAACAAAATAAAGATATTGTGCCCGTATACAACTAAAAATATATTTTTTAAAAAATGAACAGTGCAAGGGGATTCAAGATGGCAGGGTGGAGGAAGGCTGTATTCCTTGTTCAATCAACAGAGATTCAAGCAGCAGGAATAGGTTGGTGAAAGAGGGGTTTCACTGTAACTCCATAGTGGGCAATCAAAGTGTCTTAGAGACTCAGAAAATTGGATACATTAATCAAAGAAAAAGATTACATTGTTGATTGCAGTGCTGGCTCAACATTGAGGGAGGGATAATGCAGAGAAACAAACAGATTTAGTATGGAAAATCATGAGATCAGAAAAGTAGCCTACCTTTAGCTAATCCAGAGGCTGTGCCATACATGGTGTATATCAACTTGCCTCAGAAAGCTGAAGCAGGAGCCATCTTGAGGAGGCCGTGCTTCAGCAGCTGTGGCAGGAGCTGGGAGATCTGAGCAAATGCTGCTATGTTACTATCGGGTGCTGGGTTCCTGATTCAGCAAAGAATTGAAGAACAGGACACACAGATAGCAAGCACAAAGTAGGTTTATTGTAAAAGCAACAGAAATACAGAGTTAGACTTCTCCGAAAAGAAGGGGCCCCAGAGCTGGGAATCCTCTAGGGTTGTTTGGCTTGTTCTTTTTATGGTCTCTGGAGTTTCCTTCTTCTGTCCTCCCCTAATGTACTCCTCACTGTTATTGATTGGTGCCCTCTCTGTCCATGTGTCTCTCAGTTTTTCTGTTTAACAATCCCCAACCTCTTGCTTAGGAGCAGAGAGGATTCAAGTCGAAAGGCGAAAGGGAGCCCAACTCACTTTCCCCTTTGAGCCTGGTGGCTTGTAGAATCAGCTGAAGCAGGTTAGGAACTTAAACAAGTAGGTGTATAAGCTTAAGGATCAGCCCAGCAAGCCTGGAATGGCTGTGACCATGGACAGTAGAGGGGTAAAGAATTGGCTTCCCAGTCCTTTGAGTGGAGACTCCCGGGATCCAGACTCCCAGTAGAGATTCAGTAACTGCTGGCCTCTACACATATGTTGATCTAATTTCTCCAGAGCAGTCACTACCCCTAAGGCCTGAGTAGACCTTAGCTGTGCCTTCAGGAACTTGACTCTTAGAACTCTGCTGTGGCCACAACCTGGGAGTACAGCTACCTGGTCTGTGTAGACAAAACTTCAGCTGACCGGACCTCCCATCCCATCCTTCCTCATACTTGTGAGAAGGGAAGCAAAGAATTTTTGAACTCCAACTGGCAACTTAGGGAGCAATGCAAAAAGAAGAAGGGTTTAACAACCCCTGGTCCTTATGCTCATGCTCAATACATAGTTCATGAACAAATGGAAAAAAGGACACTTGGGCATAGACAGTGAATACATATGCTCACTGACAATTTTGACCACCTCAGTGGAATCAATGCCTTAATATTTCATTAAGAATTTCTTTTGTGTGTGTGTTTTGGGTCACTTGTTTCATGGATGTATATACGTGCTCATTTTTTTTCTCATTTGTAGCATTTTTAAAAATATAGTTATTTTTACTTGCCCTGTCTTTTGGGGTCAAGGTTTTGAATAGAGTATTTTGGTTTTGTTTTGCTTTGTTTTTCAGTTGTTTGTTCCTCTTTTTCTCTGTTAACAGCCAAATTCTATTGTTTTTTCATTCTTCCTTTAATTTTTTTACTTCTAGCTTTTTCTCCTTCCATATACCCATCTGCCTCTTTTATCCAAGTCTAGTAGAGGAAGGAAGAGGGGAGAGAGGAAGAGGCTGGGAAGGAAAAGGGGGATCATGAAATAAACTTGTTTTTCATGCATATATGAATTGAACCCAACTATTGTGTATAACTGTAAAGCTATAATAAAAATAAATAAATAAATAAATAAATAGAAAAAGAAAGAACAGTATATCAGTGAATTGTGCAAAAACTTCATGTGGCATAATAATTGATATTATGGTTTGAATGTATGTTCTTCATGTTGTATCTTAATCCCCATTATAGTATTAAGAGTTGGAGCTTTTCAGGAGGAGACTAGGTCTTGAGGACTGTTCTTTCATGAATGGGATTAAGGCCTTTATAAAAGAGGCAGAGTACAGCCTTTCTTGCCCTTCTGTGTCTAGACACCATCTTGGAAGCAGGAAGTAGCCCTCATCAGATATAAATGCCAGTACCTTGATCTTGAGCTTCCCATTCTCCAGAATAGGAAGAAATAAATTTTAAATCCCCTAATCTGTGGTATTTTGTTGTAGCTGCACAAATGGAGTTAGACAGTTTGAATACCCTAAATACATGGAAGAAATGGAACTGAAGAAATATTTGGAGAAATGGTGGCCAGAGTTTTCCAAAATTTGATGATAACTGTAAAGCCACAGATCTGAGTAGCTCAATAAGTCTCAAATAAGCAAACAAAATCATGGAAAGAACCCTAAGGCAATTAAATCATAATCCAATTTCTCAAAACCTTATAAAAAGAAAGTTTTAAGATCAGTTTGAGGAACAACAACTAGTTATGTACAAAGAAATAAAGATTAAGGAGGATAGCAGATTTATCATACAAACAGTTATAAGCTAGAACAGATGACAACAAAATCTTGAAAGCAGTGAGAGAGAATAGGCCCTTATAGAGAAAAACAGTTTGAATGATAAGGGATTTCTCATTTTAAAAAATGGAGGCTAAATGAAGGGGCAAAACATTTTTCAGGTGCTTAAAAGAACTCAACCTTGAGGGCTGGGGATGTGGCTCAAGTGGTATCTCGCTCGCCTGGCATGCGTGTGGCCCAGGTTCGATCCTCAGCACCACATACCAACAAAGATGTTGTGTCCGCCAAAAACTAAAAAAATAAATAAACAAATTCATTCTCTCTCTCTCTCTCTCTCTCTCTCTCTCTCTTTAAAAAAAAAGAACTCAACCTCTAATTGTATATCTAGTAAAAATATCACTATATTCCATACATTTTGATATGTTTTTAATTTTAGATCATAGTTAGTTTCAAATTTTCTTGTTATTCTTTGTGGTTTATTTAGAGGTATTATATTTATTTTCCAAATATTTGAGGATTTTCCATATATTCTGTGTTATTGACTTTTAATTTAATTCCATTGTGGCCACAAAATATATAAATCCATTTAGAATTATTGAGACTTGTTTTGTGGACTAAAAATATGATCTAACTTGGTAAATGTTTCATGTGCCCTTAAAAAGAATATATGTCTGCCCCTCTGCCTAGAGTATTCTCTAAATGTCAATTAAGAATTTTGTTTGCTAGCTTTGTTTCCCCCATTTTTTAATGCTGGAGATTGAACCCAGGGCTTTGCTGGACAAACATTCAGCCACTGAGCTATCCCCAACAAGCACCTATTCTAGTGTACTATTTCCCTAATGATAATCTGCTTGCTTGTTCTTTCAGTTATTGAGAGAGTTGCTGAAATCTATGATTGTAGACTTATCTAATTCTTCTTGTAGTTCAGTCATTTTTGCCTTGTATATTTTGAAACTCTGTCAATGTTTAAACCTTCAGAACTTTTATGGATTCCTAATAAACTTATCCAATTATCAGTTTGAAATTAGCCTCATTAACCCTTGTAATATTTCTTGTTCTGAAATCTATTTTTGTTAGATATTAATGTAGTCACTTCAGCTCTTTTTAGATTGGTGTCACCATGGTATATCTTTTTCCATCCCTAGACTTTTAATCTATATGTACCTTAGTATTTAAAGTGAGCCAGGCACAGAGTAATACCAGTGGCTCAGGGGACTGAGAGAGGAGGATTGGAAGTTCAAAGCCAGTCTCAGCAAAGGTGAGGTGCTAAGCAACTCAGTGAGACCCTGTCTCTAAAAAAATACAAAATAGGGCCCGGGATGTGGCTCAGTGATTGAGTGCCTCTGAGTTCAATCCCTGGTACCCTACCCCTCCAAATAAAAGTATTTAAAGTGAGTTTCTAGAGATTGAGTGCAGGCATAATTGTAAAAAGCACTGTCAGTTTTTCGAGAATTTGACAAACTGATTGTAAAATTTATATGGAAATTCAAAGGATTGAGAATAGTTGAATCATGCTGAAAAAAGCACAAAGTTGGAAGACTAACACTAATGAATTTGAAGTCTTATTATTAAACTACAAAGAGTGTGATATTGGACTAAAGATAAATAGACCAATGGGAGTTCAGAAATAGAGCTATACACCTATGGTTAGTTGATTTTCAACAAAGATAATTCAGTGGAAAAAGATAATCTACTCAATGAATACTGCTGGAAAAACTGGACAGCCACTAGGAAAAACAAAACAAAACTAGTTTTTTCCTTGTACCAATAAAAAATGTATTCAAGATTTGTTATAGACCTAATTGTGCTAAAACCATAAAATTTCTAGAAGAAAACAGGAGACAATTTTAGTGGCCTTCGGTTTGGTAATGATTTTTGTAAATATTCCCTAAATAAAACACAAAAGCATAAACTATCAAAGAAAAAATTAATAAATTTGATTTCATAAAATTAGAAACTTTTGCCTTTAATAGGACATTCATAAAAATTATAAATGACAGACTGGGAGAAAATATTCATCAAACATATTTATAAAATGCTCTAATATAGAAAACATAAAGGTTTCTTTCAACTAAATAATAAGAATATAATGAGCACAAATAAAAGTGGGCAAAAGATTTGAATAAATCTTGCATCAATGAACGTACACTAATAGAAAATAAGCATTTGGAAAGGTGCTAAATATCATTAGTCACTGGAAGATTGGAAATTAAAACTACAATGATATACTAGTATGTTCATACTGGAATGGCAAAAAAATTAAATACCTGTATGATTCCAGAAAGCAAATTAATGATTATCTTGCGATGATGGTGTGAATGGTTGGGATAGAAAAGAGGGAGAGATGTATTAAAGTGTGCTAGGAAATTTCAGGGGACAATGGATATGTTTATTATTTTGAGTATAGTAGTGGATCACAAGTATAAACATGTTAAAACATCAAATGTACACTTTGAAATATATGTAGTTAATTATATGACATACCTCAATAAAGATATACCTCAATAAAGCTGAAACATGTTAAGAAGTAAAAATATTTTAATACAAACAAAACTTAAGGAAACTCAACATCAACAAGGGACATTACAAAATATGAATTAAAAGTAATTTTTATTAAAGAATAAAAACAATCCTAATTGAAAACATGAGAGTTCACAATGGAGGAAAGAAGACTGGGCAAAAGATTTTAGGGACTTCAGAAATATACAGTATAAGTAGAACTAAATATGATTTTGCCAACAATATTGCAAAATGTAGAAGTGAGTAAAGAGAGTTACAGTTTTCTAAGATTCTAGCAATGTTGTGAAAGTAATCATCTGCAAAAGAATAAAATAAATCTTAGAATGCATGCTATTTGTAAGGTAAGCTCTTGAAGTATGGTGAATATTAATAACTTATTAAGGAAAAAACATAAAATATTTAATCCAGAAGAAAGCAAAGGAGGAGATGGGAAGGATTATGAAACAGATTGCATATGCAGAAAACAATAAAGAGGTAGATATAAACTCAGCTATAGCAATTATTAATTACCAGCAAACTAAATTTTCAAGTAAAAGATCAGGTAAGAAAAAAATCCTCTCCTTGAGAATATAAAGATGTTTGTTTAATTCAAGTCTATTGGTTAAGAAAATAACTTCACATATGTGCTCAGGGAAGGGAAAACAGTATTATAGGGCAGGGGATGTGGCTCAAGCGGTAATGCACTCGCCTGGCATGTGCCGGGTGCTGGTTTGATCCTCAGCACCACATAAAAATAAAATAAATAAAGATGTTGTGTCCACCAAAAACTGAAAAATAAATGTTAAAAAAAATTCTCTCTCTCTCTCTCTCTCTCCCCCTCCCTCCCTCCCCCCTCTCTCCCCCCCTCTCTCTCTTAAAAAAACAATATTATAGAGTTTATGATTTTCCTGGAAATACTTTCTCAACCTCAGTAGAATGTACTCTTGTTTCTAGAATCAGACACAGTAAATAGGAGAGCAAAAAGAAGAGTGATTAATTTATGTTCCTCAGAGGCAAAGCAGTTGTGTTTTTATGGTAGGAATCAGTAGCCTTGGATTTTGCCTCAACTCTATCCTACAGAAAATGGATAGTGAAAGGCAGTCTGTATATACTCTAAGCAAGAATCTTTACTACAACCTTATAGAATGTAGAGTATCTCTCAGAAGATTCTTGAGATAAGAATGCATGGAATTAAAAGGCATCCAAATTAGAAATGAAGATGTGAAATTATCTCTGTTCGTAGATGCCAGAATCTTATATGTAGAAAACCTTAGGAACGAACACAGACACACACACACACACACACACACACACACACACACACACACACCAAACCTGTTAGAACATAAATTAAACAAAATGTCAGGATACAAAATTAATCCATAAAAATCAGGGTGTTTTTATACCCCAACAATGAACAAAAAAAGGAAAATATTCCATTTACAACAGCATCAAAAAGTATAAAATACTTGGGAATTAATCATAAAAGTGAAGGACTTGTACAATGAAAACTACAAGTATTGCTGAAATAAATGAAACACAAATAAGTGGAAAGCCATTTCATGTTCATGGATTAAAATGTTATTTTTGCTAAGATGTCAATGCTATCAAAATGAGAGATAGATTTAATGCAATCCCAATCAAAACTCTAACATTTTTTTTTAGAAATAGAAAAATACATCCTACATTTATATGGAATCTCAAAGGAGTCAGAATAATATTGAAAAAGGAGAATAAAGTTATAAAATCACATTTCCCAATTTCAATATTTATTACAAAGCTACAGTAATCAAAAGAGTGTGGCATTGATACTACAACAGATACATAGAATTAAGAGTCCAGAAATAAATCATTGTGTGTATAGTCAAAGATTTTTAAGGAGCTCTCAGTCCACAAATCATGATTTACCAAAAGATATGAAAAGTACTAATCAGAAACAGGAATTTAAAATGGAGGTTTCATAAAAAGAAGTGACCAGTAGTGTCTGGAAGATGACTTTGAAAAGTTAATTAACAAATAGGCTTCTATACTTGAAGATAAATTAATAAAACACTCCAGAGGAAATGTGGAAGCTGTTCAGAGTTAACATGAATTAGTGTTTGAACAATTTGTTAGGGAAAAAGAAATAAGTCCTGAACTTGCAGAGCTTTAAATCAATGAACACAACTATTCAAAAGAAACCTCTGTTTAGAGGAGATACATAGTATTTATACTGTCAGATCTAGGAATGTCCCAAGAAAGATCCTGCAGTTATATATAATCAAAATAGAGTTTGAAATACTTTCTAGAAGTTATTTTTTTTACAGTTATTGAAGCTATTCAACAGAAATATGAAAACTTTGGGCTTAAATGTGTGGAAGTCATATTGCTTTTGATCTAAAACAAAAAATAAAAAAGAACAACATAAAATATATTCACTGGAAAGCTAATTAAATAAAGAGTTTATCAATTTTATAGGTTGCAATAAGAAAGAAATCAAACATTCTCTGAAAACTGTTGAAGACACTGTGGATCATTCAGCCTGTGGTTTCAAAAGCTCTTGTGTATTACATTTCATAGCTGCATGATTGAACTCATTGGCTTGTGGCTTACTAAATACCCAATCTTATTTAAACTGAATCTGTACCAATGAGGCAGTTATATGTGGGGGCAGAGAGATAGCATTTTATCTGTATGCTGTTCCAAGCAAGGATTACTTATAATTTAAGTCATAACTTAATGATTTAATTGAGATAAGTCTCCAGAGTATCATTGATTGAATTTTTACGAATTTGTTTTTGTGTATATCTCTATAGATAACTTGCACTCTTGACCATGCTGAGTTATAATATCTAATTGTCCAAAGCCATTCAGTCTTATCATACATAGTGATCTTTACTTTTCTGTTACAGAGAACCCCTTCTACACAGATCAGAAACTGAGATGTCTGAAACATCAAAAGAACCTTAGTCAAAAATTGTATCCACTATTCTTAACTCTTAATAATATAAGAAATGGACTCATGTGAACAACTTCCCAGTATAATATAGAATCATTGTTTCAGATACCTGTCAGAATATATGTAACTGATGGCCTCAGGCTTTCTCCAACTTTTTTTTTAATCCAAAAGCTTAAGACTTTGGGGAAGTAGATTCTTTACCCAAGACCTACAAACTATGAATTAATTACTAAGCTAAATGGATCAAAATAACTAATCAAACTGTGGCTAATGCTTTTTAATGTATTTGAGAAACTCCCTTTCTTTTTATATATCCCAAATGTTTAATTTAGCAGAATTTGTTTGTACAGATTAGAATGAAACATTGTTTAATAGTTTTCTGTGTCAACAGATCCTAGGGTTATGAAAAAACCCAAGATCTTAATACAGGTTTTAAGCTAATTAATTACCAATAGTTGTTCTTAAATAACTGGTTGGTCTAAAAATTTGCTCAGAAAAAAAATTAACAATGATTAAACATAATGCAAAGTGCATTTATTAAGATCTTTTACTTTTCATGATCCTGTAGTTACTTACAAATATACAGAATCCTTAGTCTTCCTACCATAGCTGAAACAGTTTGGAGCCAGAATGTCTCTCAAAGGCTCATATATTAAAGGTTGTGTTCCTGATACAGCAGTATTCAGAGATGGGCCTTTTGTGAAGTGGTTGAATCATGAGGCCCTAACCTCATCAGTGAATTAATCTATTGATGGATTAGGAGTGGTAGAAGCTGTAGGAGGTAGAGCCTAATTGAAAGAAGTAGGTGACTTGGGGTATGCCACTGGAAGGGTATATCTTGTCTCTGGCCCCTTTCTCACTGTCTCCCTCTGCTTCCCAGCCACCATGAGGTGAGCTGCTTTCTCCACCACATGCTTCTGCCACCATGACACTCTTCCTTGCCTCAGGCCCAGAAACAGTGGAGCCAGCTGGCCATAGATTGAAACCTCTGAAACAAAGAGCCAAAATAATTCTTTCCTCCTCTAAATTGATTTTCTCAGGTATTTTGTCACAGCAACAGAAAACTAAAACAATAACATAATTAAATATATTGTATCTATGACCATGCCACAAATCTTAAGTATTTAATTTGGCATGAAAGCTAATAAGGAAAAAGAGCTATGCTTCATCTATAGAAATGATGCCCACCAGGTCGTATCATGAAAATGGTCTTTTACCTGGCATATGACAGAATCCCAGACTTACAGATAGTAAAAGATTTCTTCCTACTGGCTTACAACATTGAAGAATGTGAGGACTGGGGTTGGGGGAGGAGCCTTATGGTTTTAGATGAAACAGATAAATCCTGGCACATACTGATTCTGAATCCTTAATCTTAGTAAAACTGAAAATAAAATACTGCTTGTACCCCAAACACCAAATTATAACCTATAGACTTTACAAAGCTTCCAAAAAGAGGCTAATTCTTAGTCCATAGTATCTAGTTATAGTGCCTATGTATTAACAAGGATGTTTATGTGCATAATTAGCATTTCTTTTATATTTATATAAATAAAATTTGTCAAATAAAAATTAAAAATAATTATATTGAACCCAGAAAATTGCTAGGAACTTAGGAGAATGAAACCATGCCTCAGGAGTAAATCTTCAGCTACAGGGAGGAACTAGGGTACCAAAACTAAAATTTGGTAATGGTAATTACATGAATAATCATGTAAACCATGTTCTACAATAAAATAAACAAATAAATAAATAAGTAGGTCTCATAGACGTCAGCCTGCAGGGAAGCTGGGGGCTCTCCTACTTGCCCTGCTCCGGGGCCCCTCCTGCTGCTTGACTCATAGGCAATTGCAGAGAGAAGCTGCTTGCTGCTCCCAGTAAGTAACTGAACAGGGACATGAAGAACTGATATTTCAAATGACAACCATGTTGCAAAAGGAGCCCTCATAAGGAAATTAAGAACCAAAGAAGCACTTAGAGTTGAATGCTTACCTATAGAACTGCACAAAGAGCCGCAAAGAGGGAAAACATGAGGAGACAAAGGGTTTGGTCTTCGGTAGCTAATCATGAAGAATAGCTAGGAAGTGAAGAGATAGTTTAACAAGGATCACTAGGCAATGCTGAGCTGACATGGATCTGGGGCGAACAGTCTGGGCCTCTCAGAACACACATTGAGCCCGGATCAGATCCTGGATAGGCTGAATTCAAGCTCCCGTTCGCCTGCTTCTCGCAGCCAAACTTCTGTGACTCAGCACTAATGATCCCGCTGAAACAACTGGTCAGCCCTTCTGAATTTACGGAGGTAAATGCCAACCAAGCCTTCATAGGCAGTGGCCACAGGATTGAAACGGAGCTTGGGAGAGACAGTCAGGACCCACCCATTGCATTGGTCACCCGGCAAAGGGAACGAATTGTCACCATTTGCATGGGATACCACCATGGCAGAGAACTGACATCACCAAAACACTGCGGAGGAGATAAATTCATTGAAACCAGTGGCGACAGGTGTGTAATCCCCTAGCCATTGCACTCCACACAGCGGGGAAACCTTAAGGGCCCCTCCCAGCTTTCCCATAAGGGCCCCTCCCAGCTCTCCCGTGAGCACGATAGCCAGACCGAGGGAATCAGGAGTGGCGTAGGACTCGAGGCCCGGCTACCGCTCCCACCAGTGCTGACAACTGAGGTCTCTTGCACCAGCTACCAGGGGCGTGGCTACCGGAGGGCAAGCAAGTTTGCTGGGAGTTCTCAGCCCCAAGCTCTACAAACTTAGGGTCTGAGGGAACGGCAAACAGGGAGAGTGTGCCCAGGCATTCATGAAAACAGGGCTCCCAGGAGCAGCAGACCTGGCGTGTAGCCAGTATTGTGGTGAGCATCACCAGTGAGCGGGCCTGGCTTGAGGAAAAGTGGGGAAGCAACTGGACACAAGAGAAGGCCCTAGGCACTCAGGATTGGCGACCCGCCCAGTCTGGGAGGAAGAGCTGCTGCACAGTGATTGGTTCCCGCCTATTGAGAGGAGAAGCCCCGCCTATTGAGAGGAGAAGCGTGGCCCAGTGGGCACAGCTCCACCTACTGGAAGAGAAGTTAATCAAACTCTAAGACTACATTTATTAATTTTTTTTATTTTCATTTTTTTTTGTTTTTTTAAATTTTTTTAAATTTTTTAAATTTTTTTAAATTTTTAAATTTTTTTTTAATTTTAATTTTAACTTTTATTATTATTTTTTCAAAAATTTTTTTTCTTTTTTCTTTTTTTATTTTTTTTCGATTTTTTCTTTTGTCTTTTCATTTCTTTTCAATTCTCTTATCCCCCCTTCCTTGAATTCTACCTGCTTACTCTCATTCTCTTTAGTGACTTCTTCCCTTCCCTTCTAATACCTTTCCTCCCAAGCATCAAATAAATTTATAGGAGTAAACAGTAACTCAGCAGTCAAACATAATAAGAAATAACATGAGCAGCATGAAAAAGCAAGGAAGAAAAGGAGTACAAACAATACAGGACAGCCTAAATATTCAGGAGGACCTAGAATCATCAGAAAAATGGTCATATAAGGAACTCAAGGAATACCTTAGACAGATGGAATGGAACCTTAAAGAGGATATGAGACAGCAAATTCAAACAGTGAAAGAATACATTGAAAATGAATTACATAAACAGATAAAAGAAGAAGTTAAGCATCTTTATCAGGAGATAGAGATTATAAAAAAAACAATAATTCTAGAAATTAAAGAAACTATAAACCAAATTAAAAACTCAAATGAGAGTATCACTAACAGAGTGGAGCAAGTAGAAGCCAGAACGTCAGATAATGAAAACAAAATATATCATCTTGAAAAGAGTCTAGCCAACTCAGAAAGGCTGGTTAAAAATCACGAGAAAAACATCCAAGGAATATGGGATAACAAAAAAAAAAAACAAATTTAAGAATCATCAGGATAGAGGAAGGTATAGAGATTCAAACCAAGGGAATGAGTAACCTGCTGAATGAAATAATTACAGAAAACTTTTCAGAAATAAAAAAGGAAACGGATATACAAATTGTAGATGCATACAGGACACCGAGCACACAAAATCACAGTAGACCAACACCAAGACACATTGTTATGAAGATATCCAATATACAAAACAAAGAGAAAATTAAAAGCTACAAGAGAAAGGAGGCAGATTACATTCAGGGGTAAACCAATAAGGTTAAGAACGGATTTTTCATCACAAACGCTGAAAGCAAGAAGATCCTGGAACAACGTATTTCAAACACTGAAAGAATGGATGCCAACCAAGAATTCTGTATCCAGCAAAATTAAGCTTCAGGTATGACAACGAAATAAAAATCTTTCATGATAAACAAAAGCTAAAAGAATTTGCAGCCAGAAAACCAGCACTGCAAAGTGTCTTGAGCAAAACACTACACGAGGAAGAAATGATAAACAATAACCAAAACCATCAGTGGGAAGTGCCTCGGTAAAGACAGAGGGCGGGGGGAAAGCTAATCATGGAGAAACAAACTAAATTAGAAAAAAAAGATAAATAATCAAACATGGCAGGAAGTACAAACCATATATCAATAGTAACTCTAAACGTTAATGGCTTAAACTCTCCAATAAAACGACATAGGCTGGTAACATGGATTAAAAAAACAAATCCAACAAAATGCTGCCTCCAGGAGACACATCTGATTGGAAAAGACATACACAGGCTGAAGGTGAAAGGTTTGGTTAAAAATATACCACGTACATGATCCTCATAAGCAAGTAGGGGTGGCCATCCTCATATCGAATAAAATCGACTTCAAGACTAAGTTAATCAAAAGGGATAAGGAAGGACATTATATACTGTTAAAAGGAACCATTTACCAACAAGACATAACAATTATCAATATTTATGGACCAAACAATGGTGCTGTGACATTCATAAAACAAATTCTCCTCAAGTTCAAGAATCAAATAGACCACAACACAATAATTATGGGTGACTTCAACACACCTCTCTCACCATTGGACAGATCCTCCAAACAAAAGTTGAATAAAGAAATTATAGAACTCAATATCACAATCAATAACCTAGACTTAACTGACATATATAGAAGATATCAACCATCATCAAGTGGATATACTTTTTTCTCAGCAGCACATGGATCCTTCTCAAAAATAGACCATATATTATGCCATAGGGCAACCCTCAGTAAATATAAAGAGGTGGAGATAATACCATGCATTTTATCTGATCATAATGGAATGAAACTGGAAATCAATGATAAAAGAAGAAAGGAAAAATCCTACATCACATGGAAAATGAACAATATGTTACTGAATGATCAATGAGTTACAGAAGACATAAAGGAGGAAATCAAAAAATTCTTAGAGATAAATGAAAATACAGACACAACATATCAGAATCTATGGGACACAATGAAAGCAGTTTCAAGAGGGAAATTCATCACCTGGAGGTCATTCCTCAAAAAAAGGAAAAACCAACAAATAAATGAGCTCACACTTCATCTCAAAGCCCTAGAAAAGGAAGAACAAAACAACAGCAAATGTAGCAGAAGGCAAGAAATAATTAAAATCAGAGCGGAAATCAATGAAATTGAAACAAAAGAAACAATTTTAAAAATTAACAAAACTAAAAGTCAGTTCTTCGAAAAAATAAATAAGATCGACAGACCTTTAGCCATGCTAACGAAGAGGAGAGAGAACTCAAATTACTAACATACGGGATGAAAAAGGCAATATCAGAACAGATGCTACAGAAATACAGAAGATAATTAGAAATTATTTTGAAAACCTATAGTCCAATAAAATAGAAGATAGTGAAGACATCAATAAATTTCTTAAGTCTTCTGATTTGCCCAGACTGAGTCAAGAGGATACACACAATTTGAACAGACCAATATCAATGGATGAAATAGAAGAAGCAATCAAAAGACTACCAACCAAGAAAAGCCCAGGACCGGATGGGTATACAGCAGGGTTTTACAAAACCTTTAAAGAAGAATTAATACCAATACTTTTCAAGTTATTTCAGGAAATAGAAAAAGAGGGAGCTCTTCCAAATTCATTCTATGAGGCCAACATCACCCTGATTCCAAAACCAGACAAAGACACCTCAAAGAAAGAAAACTACAGACCAATATCTCTGATGAAACTAGATGCAAAAATCCTCAATAAAATTCTGGCGAATCGGATACAAAGGCACATCAAAAAAATTGTGCACCATGATCAAGTGGGATTCATCCCTGGGATGCAAAGATGGTTCAATATAAGGAAATCAATATGTTATTCACCACATCAATAGACTTAAAGATAAGAACCATATGATCATCTCGATAGACGCAGAAAAAGCATTCGACAAAGTACAGCATCCCTTTATGTTCAAAACATTACAAAAACTAGGGATAACAGGAACTTACTTCAACATTGTAAAAGCTATCTATGCTAAGCCTCAGGCTAGCATCATTCTGAATGGAGAAAAATTGAAGGCATTCCCTCTAAATTCTGGAACAAGACAGGGATGCCCTCTATCACCACTTCTATTCAATATACTACTCAAAACACTGGCCAGAGCAATTAGACAGACTAAAGAAATTAAAGGCATAAAAATAGGAAAAGAAGAACTTAAATTATCACTATTTGTGGAAAACATGATTCTACACCTAGAAGACCCAAAAGGGTCTACAAAAAAACTACTAGAACTAATAAATGAATTCAGCAAAGTGGCAGGATATAAAATCAACACACATAAATCAAAGGCATTTCTGTATATCAGCAACAAAACTTCTGAAACGGAAATGAGGAAAAACACCCCATTCACAATATCCTCAAAAAAAAAAAAAATACTTGGGAATCAACCTAACAAAAGACCTGAAAGATTTATACAATGAAAACTACAGAACCCTAAAGAGAGAAGTAGAAGAAGATCTTAGTAGATGGAAAAATATACCCTCTTCATGGATTGGCAGAACTAACATCATCAAAATGGTGATATTACCAAAAGTTCTCTATAGGTTTAATGCAATGCCAATCAAAATCCCAATGGCATTTCTTGTAGCAATAGATAAAGCAATCATGAAATTCATATGGAAAAATAAAAGACCCAGAATAGCAAAAGCAATTCTAAGCAGGAAGTGTGAATCAGGCGGTATAGCGATACTAGATTTCAAACTATATTACAGAGCAATAGTAACAAAAACAGCATGGTACTGGTACCAAAACAGGCGGGTGGACCAATGGTACAGAATAGAGGACACAGAGACTAATCCACAAAGTTACAACTATCTTATATTTGATAAAGGGGCTAAAAGCATGCAATGGAGGAAGGATAGCATCTTCAACAAATGGTGTTGGGAAAACTGGAAATCCATATGCAACAAAATGAAACTGAATCCCCTCCTCTCGCCATGCACAAAAGTTAACTCAAAATGGACCAAGGAGCTTGATATCAAATCAGAGACTCTGCGTCTGATAGAAGAAAAAGTTGGCTCCGATCTACATATTGTGGGGTTGGGCTCCAAATTCCTTAATAGGACACCCATAGCACAAGAGTTAATAACAAGAATCAACAAATGGGACTTACTTAAACTAAAAAGTTTTTTTCTCAGCAAGAGAAACAATAAGAGAGGTAAATAGGGAGCCTACATCATGGGAACAAATTTTTACTCCTCACACTTCAGATAGAGCCCTAATATGCAGAGTATACAAAAAACTCAAAAAATTAGACAATAAGATAACAAATAACCCAATCAACAAATGGACCAAGGACCTGAACAGACACTTCTCAGAGGAGGACATACAATCAATCAACAAGTACATGAAAAAATGCTCACCATCTCTAGCAGTCAGAGAAATGCAAATCAAAACCATCCTAAGATACCATCTCACTCCAGTAAGATTGGCAGCCATTCTGAAGTCAAACAACAACAAGTGCTGGCGAGGATGTGGGGAAAAGGGTACTCTTGTACATTGTTGGTGGGACTGCAAATTGGTGCGGCCAATTTGGAAAGCAGTATGGAGATTCCTGGGAAAGCTGGGAATGGAACCACCATTTGACCCAGCTATTGCCCTTCTTGGACTATTCCCTGAAGACCTTAAAAGAGCGTACTACAGGGATACTGCCACATCGATGTTCATAGCAGCACAATTCACAATAGCTAGACTGTGGAACCAACCCAGATGCCCTTCAATAGATGAATGGATAAAAAAATGTGGCATTTATACACCATGGAGTATTACACAGCACTAAAAAATGACAAAATCATGGAATTTGCAGGGAAATGGATGGCACTAGAGCAGATTATGCTTAGTGAAGCTAGCCAATCCCTAAAAAACAAATACGAAATGTCTTCTTTGATATAATAAGAGCAACTAAGAACAGAGCAGGGAGGAAGAGCAGGAAGAAAAGATTAACATTAAACAGAGACATGAGATGGGAAGGAAAGGGAGAGAAAAGGGAAATTGCATGGAAATGGAGGGAGGCCCTCATTGCTATACAAAATTATATATAAGAGGTTGTGAGGGGAATGGGAAAATAAACAAGGAGAGAAATGAATTACAGTAGATGGGGTAGAGAGAGAGGATGGGAGGGGAGGGGAGGGGGGGATAGTAGGGGATAGGAAAGGTAGCAGAATACAACAGTTACTAATATGGCATTATGTAAAATTGTGGATGTGTAACCGATGTGATTCTGCAATCTGTATTTGGGGTAAAAATGGGAGTTCATAACCCACTTGAATCTAATGTATGAAATATGATATGTCAAGAGCTTTGTAATGTTTTGAACAACCAATAAAAAAACAAAATAAATAAATAAATAAGTAAACATAGTTAAAACTCAAGGTAAATAAAAAACATTAGGTTCATCCAGTTTATCACTGGTCTCCTAAAATAAAAACCTGAATGTTGCTTATAAGCTTGGATTCTTAAATAAAGACTGCCTTATTACTTCTTTTATGATTACTAACTAATATTCTTCTATACAGTAATTTTCCCTCTTCCATCTTTTCCATAAGGATGCTACATGGATACCACTGTGTGTATACAGTATGAATATTATATTGTTGAGAGCCACAGCCAAAGGGGCCCCAGAAAACTTCCAGCTGCCAGCAAACTCCCAGCTGCCGGCTGATGATTGGCTCACAGTGGCCCCAGCAACATCTAGCTGATTGGCTCCTCTGCGGCGATGTTCATTGGGCTGTTTCCCTGCCCTTCAAGCTGCCAGCTGATGATTGGCTCACAGTGACCCCAGCAACATCTAGCTGATTGGCTCCTCTGCAGTCATGTTCATTGGGCTGTTTCCCTGCCCTTCAGACTACGGAACTGCTCATTGGGGGACTTCTTTGGCTCCGCCCACGCGACCCAGCCAATCGGCCTCAAGAGCAGGAGGATTGTGGGAGGTGGTGTGGTTTGTGTGGGGAGAGGCTTCTGGAAGCCGGTGGTGGCAGTTGGGCTCTGAGGGTTTTCCTGAGGAGCTGTTTTGTTTGGCGTTTGTAGTTTTAAAAATAAAGTTTGTTTCTTTTGATAAGTGGCTCCTGAATTGTGCCCAGTCAGACTGCGGCATTTGGTGGCTCGCACGGGGAGCGACTGAGGGTAAGTAAACTGCTCGCCCCTGAGGGCAGGGCGAGAGGATGGGTAGCCATTCTAAGTTTACTCTTTTGTTTTGCTTCATTTTTGTTTTAAGTTGCCTGTCCCTGGAGATGAGTGAGACGGAAGAAAAACCGCTCACATTTGAGGAAAAATTATTTGCGTTTGAGGAACAGATAGGGAGAAAGGACGGATGGACATTTCAGTCCCTGGAGATGAGTGAGACGGAAGAAAAACCGCTCACATCTGAGGAAAAACTATTTACGTCTGAGGAACAGATAGGGAGAAAGGACGGATGCACATGTCAGGAGGATAGAAAGGCTATAATGAAATTTTGTTGTTCCATTTTTATTGGATTCTGTCTAGGTTTGGTTTGGTGTTATCTTGCTGGGTTGTATTATAGTAGAAATACGGGATCAGCAATTAGTAAAAAACAAACCGAAAGAGTGTTAAGTAAATTGTTAGACGAAGGAGGCATCCCAGTAAAATCAAGAGCAGTCAGGGCATATGTTGATACAATACAAAAATACAGCCCATGGCTTTTTAAGGAGGAGTTGTTAGATATATCACAATGGAACCATCATGGTGAAGATTTAAAAAGAATAGAAAACAACAACCCAGGGACTCTGCCAGTTGGCACATTGACATTGTGGGCGAACGTATCTGGTTTGCTTAGTCCAAAGCCTTCAGATCAGACAAAGGTAGAGGAAGGAGAAGACATATTGATTCAAGTAAAAGAGGTCTCTCAGGTTAGTCAGAATGAGGAAAAGATTCAAGTACAAGAGAAGGTCTTTCAAGCTAGTGAGACAGAGGAAGGAAGTTTAGAGCAGAAAAAGCCATCAGGGGAAAAGTTACAACAGGAGACTGCTAATAACACCTTTCTATCAGAGAGCGAAAGTCTCCAACCAACAGCACCACCTCTACAGGAGACTGCTACTAACAGCATTCTATCACCAGAGGGCATAAGGGTCCAATCAACAGCACCACCTCCATATGCTAAGAGACTCCCAACCCCCGCAGTTGATAGTTGGGATCCTGAGACAGGATCTCAAGTATGCCCTGTATTTGAGGTAGGAGGGCAGCGAATTCACCAGGGTTTATTTTACAAAACAGTGAAGGAGCTAAAAGAGGCTGTAACAACCTATGGTCCTCAAGCACCCTTCACTGTAAGCTTGATCGAATCCATTACCAACTTAAACATGACGCCAGCAGATTGGGCTAATATGTGTAAAGCTGTGCTAACTGGAGGACAATACCTGTTATGGAAGGTTGCTAATGAGGAATTTTGCAAGGAGACAGCTATGGGAAATGCAGCAGCTGGTTATCCTCAGAGAAATCTAGATATGTTGTTAGGAAAGGGACCTTATGAGGATCGGCAGCAACAACTTGCATATGATCCTGGTGTATACGCACAAATTGCTATAGATGCACTTAAGGCATGGAAGACTTTACAAGGACATGGAGGTTTACAAGGTCAATTATCTAAGATAATACAAGGAGCTAATGAACCTTATGCTGAATTTGTAGATAGGCTTATTCAAACAGCTACCAGAGTTTTTGGGAATACAGAACAAGCAATGCCATTAATAAAACAACTGGCTTATGACCAAGCGAATCGTTGGTGCAGAGATATCATTAGACCATGGAAACAGGAAGATTTAAACAAATATATTAAATTGTGTAGAGACATTAATGAACAAGAGCAAGTCATGGCAGCTGCAGTAAAACAGGCTTTAGATGCCAGAGACATTAATGAACAAGGGCAAATTGTGGCAGCTGCAGTAAAACAGGCTTTAGATGCCAGAGACATTAATGAACAAGGGCAAATTGTGGCAGCTGCAGTAAAACAGGCTTTAGATGCCGGGCTAAGAACATGCTACAATTGTCAACAAGCAGGACATTTTAAAAGGAATTGCCCCATAGGAGGAGGGTTTAACAATACTAGGTATCAAAGGAATAGAATACCGGGTATTTGCCCACGATGCCGTAGAGGGAGACATTGGGCTAATGAATGCCGTTCTCAAACCACCATAGAGGGTACTCCATTATCAAAAAACGAACAAGGACAAGGTTTTTATCCACAATATCGTGGACAAAGGCATCGGGCTCCGTTGCCAAAAAACGGACAGGGGGCCCCAATGCTCCGGGGCCCCAAACCACAAATATACGGAGCTCTGGAGGAACCCAGCAACCCCAGCAACCCCATCAGGGTAGTGCCCAGGGCATCAGATCCCTCATCAGACAAACCAGAGGGAGCGCAGGGTTGGACATCTGCGCCTCTGCCAGAGCAGTACTAACTCCAGAGATGGGAGTTCAAATCATTCCCACAGGGGTGAAAGGACCTCTTCCCAAAGGAACAGTAGGCTTATTATTGGGACGCAGCTCTTCTACTCTAAAAGGACTTTTGATAAGTCCTGGGGTAATTGATCCCGATTATGAAGGTGAAATAAAAATTATAGCCAGTTCTCCAAAGGGTATATCAGTAATTTCACCAGGAGATAGAATAGCACAATTACTAATAATACCAAGCCTACATGATAAATTTTCCAGTCATGTTGTAGAAAGAGGTTCCAAGGGATTAGGCTCCACAGGTGTAGATTGGGCTATGCTTTCTTTAAATTTAGATTCTCGCCCCATGCTAAAACTAAATATTCAAGGTCATGAATTTAATGGGCTACTGGATACAGGTGCAGACCTTAGCATTATCTCTCGTCAAGAATGGCCAAAACATTGGCCATTACAACAAGCCACTCAAACGCTTCGAGGCCTAGGAGTGGCGAATAATCCCGATAAAAGTGCAATGGTATTAGATTGGAAGGATCCTGAAGGATGTGAAGGAACTATACAGCCATATGTATTGGATCATCTTCCTGTAAATTTATGGGGACGAGATGTCTTAGATCAATTAGGTTTGACATTAACAAATAATATCAATCAAAATGCACCCACTATTATGGCTAGACAAGGTTTTAGGAAAGGAAAAAGATTAGAAAAACAAGAACAAGGTATAGCAGCACCAATACAAATAAATCAAGGAACAGACAGACATGGGTTGGATTTTCACAAAGGGCCACTGAGACAATAAAAATTACCTGGAAATCAGAAAGACCAGTATGGGTCCCTCAGTGGCCCTTGACTAAAGAAAAGATACAAGTAGCCCATGATCTGGTCAAACAACAATTAGTGGAAGGACATATACAACCTTCTGTATCTCCCCATAATACTCCCATTTTTGTCATCAAAAAGAAATCTGGTAAATGGAGATTATTGCAAGATTTAAGAGCCATTAATAATGAAATGGTCATTATGGGACCTGCTCAATCGGGGATTCCTCAGTTGTCTGCTTTGCCAAAAACTTGGTATGTTTTAGTTATAGATATTAAAGATTGTTTTTTTTCAATTCCAATTCATCCTGAGGATAGTCCACGTTTTGCATTTACTATCCCTGCACTGAATCATGAAGGTCCTGATCAGAGATATGAATGGAAAGTACTCCCTCAAGGGATGGCTAACAGCCCAACTATGTGTCAAATTTATGTTAACAAAGTAATCCAGCCACTTAGAAATCAAAATCCTGAGCTACAAATATTTCACTATATGGATGACATATTATTAGCACACAAAGCTAAAAACACATTGCTAGAATGTTATGCCACACTTACAAACTTATTAAAAAATTATAATCTAGAGATAGCAATAGATAAAGTACAATTAAATTTTCCAATTAATTATTTGGGAGTTCTATTATCCTCAACCATGGTCCGTCCACCAAAAATTCAAATACGAGTAGATCAACTCAAATCACTTAATGACTTTCAAAAGTTATTAGGAGACATAAATTGGATAAGGCCTTATCTAGGTATTCCAACAGGAGAATTGGGACCTTTATTTGATATCCTAAAAGGTCCATCAGATCCAAATTCACCCCGAATGTTAACGCCTGAAGCAAGAAAGGCATTAAAAATCATTGAAACATATATGGAAAATATGCATTTGGATAGAATTGATATAAGTTTGCCTTTATTATTTATTGTACTATCAACAAAAAATATTCCTACAGGAGTATTTTGG
Organism: Urocitellus parryii; assembly: GCF_045843805.1. Taxonomy (NCBI): domain Eukaryota; kingdom Metazoa; phylum Chordata; class Mammalia; order Rodentia; family Sciuridae; genus Urocitellus; species Urocitellus parryii. The sequence goes on from NC_135541.1 coordinate 100,996,888, forward strand.
CAAGAAGGTCCATTATTATGGATACATTTATCTTATTCTCCTAACAATATTCTTACTAGGTATCCTGAGGCTGTAGGACAATTAATACTCAAAGGAATAAAAACAGCAAAGGCAGTGTTTGGAATTTCTCCTAATAAAATTATTACTCCATATACTATGAATCAAATTGATGAATTAGCTAATGAGTTAAATACTTGGGCAATAATCATGTGCAAATCTAATGTTTCATTTGATAACCACTTACCATCTAATCCTTTATTGTCTTTTTGGTCATTGCATCCTGTAATTTTTCCAAAAATGACAAGAAAAACACCTATCATGAATGCTCCAAATATATTCACTGATGGATCAAATAATGGTACAGCAGCAATAGTTACCCCTGATCAAACTTTTACATTTTTAGTACCCAAACAATCAGCTCAAAAGGTAGAGCTTAATGCAGTATTACAAACTTTTGTGATGTTTAAAGATTCTGTATTTAATTTATTTTCTGATAGTCAGTATATAGTTAATGCTATAGTATCCCTTGAAGATGCTGGTAGGATTTCCCCTTCTTCTACTGTTTTCTCTTTGTTTTCCACTATACAAAGTTTAATCTGGGACAGAAAAGATCCATTCTTTATAGGACATATCAGGGCACATACAGGATTGCCTGGAGCCCTTAGTTTGGGCAATGATTTAGCAGATAAAACTACACATGACATTCATATTTTCTCTACACTAGAAGAAGCTATAAATTTTCATAAAAGGTTCCATGTCAATGCTAATACTTTACAAAAGCGTTTTAAAATAACTAAGGAACAAGCTAGACAAATAATAAAACAATGTCAAAATTGTGTGACCTTTTTACCACAAGTTAATCTTGGAGTCAATCCTAGAGGATTGATACCTAACCATATTTGGCAGATGGACGTCACACACTTGCCAGAATTTGGAAAATTAAAATATTTGCATGTTACAGTTGATACTTCTTCTGGATTTTTGATGGGCTCCCTTCATGCCGGAGAAAAAACTAAAGATGTTATAGCTCATTGCTTACAAAATTTTGCCACTGTGGGCATTCCAAAACAGTTAAAAACAGATAATGCCCCTGGTTATACGTCTACTTCTTTTAAACAATTTTGTTCATCATTTGGCATTACTCATATAACAGGAATCCCATACAATCCACAGGGACAAGGCATAGTTGAAAGAGCTCATCAAACTATTAAAATGTACTTATTAAAGCAAAAAGACGGAATTGGGAAGGGGTATATATTCCCCAAAGATAAACTTAAAATAACCCTTTTTACTCTAAACTTTTTAAATTTGGATTCATCAGGACTTAGTGCTGCAGAAAGGCATATGTGTCCAAAAAATGTACATAAGCCCAAGGTACTTTGGAAAGATATTCTAACAGGACAGTGGAAAGGTCCTGACCCAGTAATTGTCTGGAGTCGGGGGTCTGTTTGTGTGTTTCCACAGGAAGAACAGCAGCCGATTTGGATTCCGGAGAGATTAACTAAAGTCCTGACCCAGTGATTGTCTGGAGTTGGGGGCCTGTTTTTGTGTTTCCACAGGGAGAACAGCAGCCGATTTGGATTCCAGAGAGATTAACTAAAGCAATTTCTACAGACCAAAAAGAAGATGATTTGGCTCAAATCCATAACAGCTGATATCCAAAACTCCAATTTGGCTATCCTTACATCTGCAACAGAACCAGGATGCTTTTTTCAATATCTATTTTATTCTATTTTGTTTTTTGAGCTCATATAGACCTAGGTTAATGTTTTGCTGATCAGTTCTATATATTTTTTTTTTACTATAGAGTTTTTAAACATTGCAATGGAGATTTCACCTGTAAAAAGTTATAAGGCCTTTACCATTATGTTATGTGTTGTATGTATTATATTATGTGTGCACACTTGTGTTTTGTGTTTGAATGTACATATGTCCATATATCATATATGATGAGCGCTCATAAAAAAAAAAAAAAAAAAAAAAAAAAAATGGATCCAAAATTTTTTTTTTATTCACGTGATTTAAATGGTTTAATTTAAATTGGGTAAATAACTGTTAAGAAGGTTAACAGATCTGTTTGTTTACTTTCACCTATTCTTTTTATTATATTTAATAATTCTTTTCAAAATAATGTAAATTGTTAAGAAAATTGTTTTCTTTTAGTGCCTTCTAGAATGTTACACAATTATTAATATTAACCATTATTGCCAAAATTCCTATCTTCATCCCAGTGCCAGTGAAGATAATGTAAATTGTTAAGAAAATTGTTTTCTTTTAGTGCCTTCTGGAATGTTACACAATGTTTTCTTTAGCTATTATTGCCAGAATTTCTATCTTCATCCCAGTGCCAGTGAAGACAATGTAAATTGTTAAGAAAATTGTTTTCTTTTAGTACCTTCTAGAATGTTATATAATTTTTTCTTTAGCCATTATTGCCAGAATTCCTATCTTCATCCCTGTGCCGGTGAAGACAAAGATAAAACTAATCTACAATCTCTGCAATAGCCATCACTGAACCGCTTACAGAACTTGCCTAAACTATGTGTCACATGTATGCATTGTGAACTCACTTGTATGCATTGTGAACTATCTGTTGGTGCAGCAACTTGTGGTAGTGTTGGAGTATTTTTGCTGATGATGTCATCGGTGGTACAATTTTTCCAACAAGAGCTGTCAATTGGCTTGGTATATCTTCCTCTCTTCTGGTTGTCATGATTGTTCAGCTATTTGGGGGCCAACAGAGGTGAGGCAAAGAACCTCACCCCCCCGCTGGTACCTCTCCACAGGTGTGGCTGTATACTGGACCGGTAGTCAATGACGGGTAAGATCCAATTACAATGGTTCCAACCTAAGACAGGAGGCTGACGCCCTGAGGTCAGCTCATCCGAAGACGGGTAAGGACCATATGTAGTATTGGACAACCTAAGGCAGGCACGGTCCCTAAGCCACATGCTTGTTGTTTAAACAGAGAGGGGGAGATGTTGAGAGCCACAGCCAAAGGGGCCCCAGAAAACTTCCAGCTGCCAGCAAACTCCCAGCTGCCGGCTGATGATTGGCTCACAGTGGCCCCAGCAACATCTAGCTGATTGGCTCCTCTGCGGCGATGTTCATTGGGCTGTTTCCCTGCCCTTCAAGCTGCCAGCTGATGATTGGCTCACAGTGACCCCAGCAACATCTAGCTGATTGGCTCCTCTGCAGTCATGTTCATTGGGCTGTTTCCCTGCCCTTCAGACTACGGAACTGCTCATTGGGGGACTTCTTTGGCTCCGCCCACGCGACCCAGCCAATCGGCCTCAAGAGCAGGAGGATTGTGGGAGGTGGTGTGGTTTGTGTGGGGAGAGGCTTCTGGAAGCCGGTGGTGGCAGTTGGGCTCTGAGGGTTTTCCTGAGGAGCTGTTTTGTTTGGCGTTTGTAGTTTTAAAAATAAAGTTTGTTTCTTTTGATAAGTGGCTCCTGAATTGTGCCCAGTCAGACTGCGGCATTATATGGAATCCTTTTTTATTCTATATGTTGCAATACTTTATAGTTTTTATTATTTTTGATGTTCTAGTAGTCTTTGATTTGACTAGAGGGACTTCTTGTAGTTGGCTTCTCTGACTTTAGGAAATGTCCCTATTAGTCTTTGGGCACAAGAAAATGTTCAAAGCTCACCTTTCAATTTTAGTTCCCCAACCTCAAAGCACACTTTTTTTTTAAGATAAGGAATCTTACTTTCCTTTAGTGGGAAATGGTATTCAGAAACCAAGATGTGGGCACTACATATGCTCACTGCTACTTGGATACCATTGCTTCAAGTTATTATGGATTGATAGAGCTATACAATTCTAAGCCAATAGTGGTTATTATGAATTATAGAGCTGTACAATTCTAAGCCAACACCATAGACTTCTTCTCTAATTTTTCCCATTTCCTAGTTTTGTCCTCCTCCGCCAGAGTTGATAACCATTTTCCAGAGACAATATCAATGCACTTAGTAATTTGCTCTATCTTGGAATGCTTACAAAACAGCTTCAGAATTATTATACGGATTCCTGTGCCACAAATAAACCTACTAAATACAATTCAAGATGTCCTCAGGATATACCCCACTGTAGACAGACAACCACTGCCTTCTAAATTTACTTGAATTAAAATTTATGTAGTTAAATTGTTATTTGATATATAGTTCTTTTGCCGTGCTTTTGTTTTTAAGGTTAGCCTTTCCATTCTTTCTGGGATATATAAAATATTGATATGGTTTAAAAATAACTACATTAAGTTATACCTATAAAAGTCCCTTATTCTATGTCTTAGAATCCATTCCCATGTACCCTTAAATTAAAAAAACACTTTGACTATTTTCTGCAAACAATTGTTACTGAAAACAATATATCTAATTAATAATATCTAATTCCCCCTCTTCCTTAACACACTCCTTTGAACCTTGCTTTTTTTTCTCTCACATAAATAAATATCATGGGAAGAACTACATATCTCTTCCTAGAAAGGCTCCTCACATTTACAGCTGCAAAGTGTTCCCTAGTGTGTATGTGAGACTGGGTCACTCTTAATGTGGGAAATGGGCTCTAGTTATTATGAAATCATTAACCCAAGTGATCAAACAGTAACTTCACAAGTACAGACCAGCCTTAGGAAGGGAAAGGTGTTTTTGAGAGCTATTTACAGAAGAAGAGGGTAGGGACGGATTCCAGAAGAAGACACCTACAGGAGAAGGCTGCTTAGTCCAGGGTCCAAGTCACCTTCCCAGTTGTCTGTGTAGAGCTCCAGCTTTCTTCCCTAGGATCTTCTCAGGACTCTGGCTCCCTCAGAATTGTCTCAATAAGTTTTTCTCCCTCCCCAATTTAATTGCCTTCAATAGGCATCTGAATCGTATTTCTTTTTTCTTATTTTTCTCCTTTATATTTTTAAACACAAGGAACACATGGATGTGTTCTTTTGTAAGTTACATGTTAAAAAAATACATAGACAAAAATTAAATTCTGCACCTCCATACTCATTTCCTCAAGAGAAACCATGGTTAATCATATATAAACTGCTGCTTTTGGCTAATTCCCCAGTGAATAGACTCAGGGGCAAAAATTTGTCTCTGCCCTCTTCCACTAAGACCCTATCTTCCATTCAGGAGTTAGGAATGTCCAAATGCTCTGATGTTGGGTTTGTGCACAGGTACTGGCCACACCATTTAAAGGCAGGAGGGCTATTTGCAGAATAGAGGCCCTTGTGAGTTTTTCTTCTGCCTGCCAATGATTCCTGAGATGCATATCCTGAATCCTAAAATGCCAGACAGTTGCTTTCCCAACCACTGCTTATAGCCAAGAGAGAGGAGCATACCTGTTCTTTTCTGCATCTACCTCAGTCTTACTTTGTTGGGCTTTCCACTTCTCTGCCAGGCATCTTTGGCTCTAGTAGCTCCGGGCATTGTACTGCATTCCCGATGTAGCCTCACGGGGGCAATGTGGGAACCATAGCCGTTTCTCAATTGGGGCATTAAAGGAGCCTTATGCAAGGTGGGTCATTTTGCAGGACTTGGTGAGTCAGTGGTAAGCCATGTGGAAACCGAGGTTCTTTACCTTTGAGTTACCTTAGCTCCAGGTTTGTTCTGTGCCAGCCTAAGGCCTGTGTTGCCCAGGGGAAGATTCCCTGGGGACGCTCAGTCACTCAGCTGGGACCGCCTCATTCTATCTCCCCAGCAAAGACCCTCACAGGGTTCTGACCATAGAAGCAGTAGAGCTGCTCATAGTCCGTGAACAGACGGTGGCACCCTTCCCAATGTTCTGATCATCTGTGCTGTATATAGACATTGAGGAGCAGGTAAAAGTGAGGAGTAGTAGTAGCAAGGGAGGTGGTAGAAGCTGGAAAATGGGGAATAAGATGAAAAGAGAAAAAAGGAGTTGAGGATAAAGGAGGGGGAAAAGGAGGAATCACAGTAAATCCCAAATCTGCTTCTGAAAGTTATCAGCACTGTCTGGATAAAAATGGGAAGAGAACAATTGCAAAGAAGAGTAAAGAAACACTTTTCGGGGGGGGTGGGTTGCAGGAATTTTATGTCACGGTAGGAAACTCTAGCAACCCAGGAGGAACAGCTGGGTTTGACAAAAGCCTAAAATACTTTTGCATGTCCTTAATCTTAAAGTGGATTTAATTTCATTCTCCGAAGTACAGTCCTAAGGGAATGAGCAGAGAGAAGGTGAGGAGTGAGGGGGTGTGACTCCTCCCGTTTTAGAGTGATGGTACCTGGATCCTGACAAGGAAAAGCACCTGGAGAAGGAATTCTGGAATACAAAGGAAGCTGAAGAAAGGATTTGTAAACCTGTGGTTAGGCGAGCATACACTGTGGTTGTGGTTCCATGGTGTAATGGTGAGCACTCTGGACTCTAAATCAAGCGATCTGAGTTCAAGTCTCTATGGGGGCCTTTCCATTTAGCTGGGATAAAAGCCATTTCTTTCACTCCTTAAGTGAGACGCGGTTTCTGCTTTCACGCCCTGCTTTAGTAGGGTTTCTGGTCCAGGGAAGGAAACAACTGAGGTTAGCAGATAGATATTCCAGGTTCCCATGTCCCTCCTGTTACCCCGCCCTTTGCACCACGCAGCTTTGTGCCCTGCGCTGTCCCTTGGGTCATTAATTTGGATACCCGAGGACCCTTCCTCAGGCGGCAATCACTGCAAAATTGGGACATGTTGGATATGGGTGCCTGAACTTAGGATGACTTTGCAGGCTCCACGCTTGCTGACATTGGAAGTCCCCACACCGCGGCCTAGGGGCCTAGGGACCCGGCAAGTCCCCTTGTGTCCTCAGGTGACCCTCAGCCTCTGACCACCAAATCCTTTGCCCGGGGCTTTCTCTCACTCCAACTCCTGCTCATATCTGGGCCTATTGTCCTATTTCTGTGCAAGTAGAAAATACTTGAAAATATGAAATAGCATTCCTTAGCTCAGTGATGGTGGTGGGGAATGAGACTCAATTTTTGGTCCTGAGTTCAAGCGTATTTCATTGGTTTTATTGGATTTTTACCTGTCATCGTTTTACCTGAAGTATTGCAAGCTTCCAAGTCTCCACTGAGGCCAGTAGGGGCAGCAGTTGCCCAGAATTTTGCATCCCATTGTGGGGAATCCCCTAAAGGAGCTTGAGCAGCACGAAGGGTGCGCCCCCAGAATCCTGGGGCTCCCCCTGCTTCTGCCGGGCTCTGCTGTGAAGCCTCCATTGGAGAAGATCATGAAAAGTTCATTGAGATTCCTCCCTCTTCACGGAAAAAAATTTAGATCATCTTAAAGATCTTCCTACCTAGTTAAGATGTTTTCCGCCACATGCTAAAGAGCAGTTTTGATTTCTTTTCTTCCATTTTAAAACTTTCCGTGGTCACAAAGACTGCAAAATATAAACCCCTCAAAATAATGTTGGAGGAGAAGCTCACTTTGGAGTGTTTGAAAAGAAAGTCAGAGGCTATGCAAGGTCATGCAGGGAGAAAGGAGCAAGGTAAAGAAAGAAGGGGACCCTAAGGAGCCACTAGGGTAGTTTTCAGTTGCTAGGTTTGACACACCACATTTGCCCACTATGGAGCCTCTCCCAATCGTTTGAACCCTTATGGATTCACCCAAGCAGGCTGTCCACCTAGAAAGCCTGTAGCTGTTTGCGTTGTTTTTGCTGATTTGCTTTTCATTCTTCTTGGTAGTGGGGGATTAAGGAAATCCCCTGTAATATGTGTAGTGGCTAAATCAGGCACCCTGCTGTCCTTAGACGTTATGTCTCATTGCCTCATTAAAGAAACACCAAAAATTTTACATTGAGCCACAAATATAGAATTTATGTACTTTTGAAATAAATATTTATGTTTTTAGAGTTCTAGTATTCTGAGAAATGTAACAGACAAATGATCACTGATGATATTTACAAATATTATTAATTATAATAAATTATATAATAAGCTCTAGAATGAACTCTCAACTATATTAATGTATTCTGTGTCAATTTCACTGAAATATTGGCGGAATTGAAAATTTGGAACTTAATGGCTTGAAGTTGGAAGGTACACTGTTTCTCCTCCCCTTCATCTTCTTCCCTTGCACACAGGGTGCCTGCTGGGTTTGGAGAGGTTAGGTTAAGGGGAAAGGTTCAGATTCGAGGCCATCAAGTCAAGGACTAGTTCTGGCAGCAGATTCAAGGACTGGAGTCCCCTTCAGTAGACAGTAGACTATATATAGAAAAGTTTCATAAAAGTAATCAACAGGTTTCTCTGCAGCAACATTTCTACTCATTTTTTTTGAGAGAGAGAATTTTTTAATATTTATTTAATTTTTTTAGATTTCAGTAGGCACAACATCTTTATTTTATTTTTATGTGGTGCTGAGGATTGAACCCAGCGCCCTGCACATGCCAGGTGAGCGGGCTACCGCTTGAGCCACATCCCCAGCCCCAATATTTCTACTCTTAAGCCTTCGCCCCAGGTCCTTCACTTCCCCTCCTTGTAAATTGTTTACTCCTTATATAATTTTTATTTTTCAATGCGATTGCTAGTTTGTAGTCAAAGAATGTATTCTAAATGAAATCCTTAATGTTTTTGGAGACTCCTTTTACAATTGTTTTAGTCAAAAACTAAGGAAACAAAAAGCTATGGATTTAGAGAAAAAATACATAAATCACAAATATGACAAATGACTCATGACCAGAATATATAAAGAACTATAAAAAGTAACAAAAAATGAAACACACAGCAACAAAAACAAAAAGAGGCAAAAGACATGAGCAGACATTTCAGCAGAGGAGCACCTGAAAAGACGTTCCACATCATCAGACAGAAGGGAGATGCAAATTAAAACCACAGTAAGAAGGCTGTGAGTGCTTGTAGAGTGCTTGCTTGAAGCACTGGGTTCAAACCTCAGCACCACATAAATAAATAAATAAAGATATTATGTCCATCTACAACTAAAAAAAATATTTTTTTTAAAAAATAAAACACCGCAGTGAGACACCTCTGCACTTCCATTAAAAATATCAGAAGATGAGCTATTCAGAGTAGTGAGCAATGCAATTTTCATACACCAGTGATAGGAGTACAAAATGATATGTCCAATTTGGAAAAGATTTCAAAGTTTCTTTTCAAGTTCAGGATACTTGTATGATCCAACAGACCCACTCCTGATATCTGTATCTTAGCGAAATGAAGACTCATGTTCACACAAGATCCTTTACAGAAATGTTCATAGCAGTTCTAATAGTAGTATCCACAAACTAAAATCAACACAAATATTTTTCAACTGGTTAATAGAAAAACAGTGACATTTTTACTGAATGGAACCCTCAGCAAAAAAAATAAAGGAATGAACTGTTGATACGTGGAACAACTTGGAAGAACCTCAAAGTCACTGTACTGACTGAAAAAAGCCAGTCCTTACAAGTTATGTATTATGATTCTGCTCCTATGATATTGTCAATAAGAGAAAACTATGTTGATGAATAGATTGGCAGGTGACAGGCTTGTTTTGAGGAAAGACGTGATTGTAAAGAAAGAGCATGAGAAAGGTTTGGGAAGAAATAAAACTTGTGTTCTAGGGCTGGTCTTGTGGCTCCTTGGAGAATGCTTGCCTGGCATGTGTGAGGCACTGGGTTCCATCCTCAGCACCACATAAAAATAAATAAAATAAATGTATTATATCCAGCTACAATAAATAGAATAAAAAGCTAACTTGTGTTCTGATTATAGTGATGACTACACTAACCTTAACATGTTAAAAGTCTCAGAGAATTTTTACCAGAAGAAAACAGCAGTTTCACTGTACAATAATTAAATCAACAGCAAAAATCCAAGGACTGAGAAAACAGGATGATGAAAAACAGGGTTCTGTCTTTTCCTAGCAAAAGGAAGTCAGTTGCTCAAACTTTTAATAAGAATATGCTTTCCATGGAGATGCAGGATGCTTTTCTTGAGTCTTATGCATACATTATAGTTAGAGGTCCCAGGTGCATGGTCTCTCTGGTTGCCTTTCCTTGCTCACAGTGTATCACTGGTGCTTCCTCCCTCAGTATTGGGAAGAACAAGACTTCTCTGCAGACCTGTGAATGGAATGACAGTGTTTCCCTCACATTAAGGGAGGAGCAAAGACTGGAATTCTCTTACAATGCCACCATGAGAGGCAGTGGGGCCCTTAGCCTCCTGTTCAGTGTCTCCAGATCAAAAGGGGAAAATCCCATGATATTGTTGGCTTAATTGGAGATTCTTAAGAAACACAGCAGCAAGTTTGTTAATTCAGTTAATTTGGATTCAAGCCAAGGCTGCTGTGGCCACAACTAACCATTCATTATATGATCAAAGAGCAAGGCGGTCCATCTTCTGTGCTTAGAGGCTGAAAACTGAGCCTAATTTGCCCTTCCCAACCTGGGGTAGAAGAACTGTCCTCATCATCAGGCAGAGATACCTTAGCTAGAGCAGTTCTGGTGGGAAAATAGAGAAAGGGGCATCTCCTCCTAGAAACAAAGTCATGAATTTGGGTCTTGAAAGGGAGCAAAGCCTGGCCATTGCCAGATGAGGATGGTTGGCCTTATAAGGGACCCAAAGTCTATGCATACACTTGCAGATTCACTAAAAGATTAGTATTATGGTAAAGTCTCCTTATGCAGAGGAGATGGAAGACCTGATCTGGGGCCTTCAAAAAGGAAAGTCTGCATCACGGTGCAGAAGCCCACTGGCTAACCTGACTACCTCTATCCCCAGTGTGCTTGTCCTCACAACCCACAGTGAGCTCCTCCCTGGCATCTCCATCTGGACTAGTCCCTGAGGATCTTCAGGTCCTCTGAGGCTCTGCCCTTCAAGCATTGCTCTCTAAGGTGAGAGAAGTGGGAAGGAGGCTACTTGCCAGGTAACTTCAAGGATTCCAGCAACATTCCAACTTGGCTCTCAGTCACTAACAAACCTATCCCATTCTCCAAATAATGACAAGAAAGCTCACAGGAACAATGCCTGAGGGTTAGGTTGAGTCAGGTTACCTAGCATGCTCAAGACTCTGGGTTCTATCTCCACACTACAAAGGAGAGAGAGAGGGCACAGGGGGATTAAAATCAAACACAGAACTACTCCAGAATTAGGAGCCTTGGTGGCAGGAAGGGGCAGTCAAATTGTCGTATGAATGCCTGGCTTCTCCATATTTCTATTTCTCCCTCTCTTCTCTTTGTTTTTTGGGAGGCATCTTTCCTTTCTCCCTAAGCTGTTTTCCTTTCATCCTCATGACCATGTCAGACCTTCCAAAGAAAGTCATGATAACCACTTGTATTTTATTTATTCTTGTAAGTGCTGAAAGTTTCAAAATGAGAGCGATTTGGTGGTGATCATTTTAGCTATATGTAAAGGACAAAAGCAGTAGTTACATATGAAGGCTCCTTCCACAATCAGGAGATAAAAAGATGGATGAAGGGATTAAGAAATCCAAGAAACTGAGGTGCCTATGTGGTTTATTTTCTGTCCAGAGTAGCCCAGGGCAATGGGTTTACAAGATGTGTGTGTGTGTGTGTGTGTGTGTGTGTGTGTGTGTGTGAGAGAGAGAGAGAGAGAGAGAGAGAGAGAGAGAGAGAGAGAGAAATCTATGAGCATAGGATTTAATGGCCACAGCTTTTTTCAATGCTGCAGAACATTTCACACCTAATGTGTAAATTTTGGGTCCCTCCCCCACCTCACATTAAGGGAGAAGCAAAGACTGTGGCAGAATGTCCTTTTTTCATGGAGCATTTACTGAGTGCTTTTAGGTGCCAGGTCCTGAACTGGGTGAGGGTCTGCATGTGGAGTGAAGCCCAGTTGCCTGACTCATAGACTCCGCCTCTGGAGACATGGAGGCAGCACATAGGGGCAGAACACCATGTCGCTCCTACTCACTAGCCTATGAGATTGGCAGTGGACTTGAAAAGTGAAGTGTCCTGAGGAATGGCCCATGGTTATATCAGACCAAGGGGCTGTGGCTGCCACCTGCAGTGAGGCAGTTTCTGAGAGAAGAGAAGTAGATGGAAGAGTTCATGGATCAGTATTTGGGTGTCAAGCAACTCAGCCCATTCATGTCCAAAACTAAATTTGACCAAAGACAAGACTCAGAGTCTGCAGTACCAGTAGGTTTTGAATGTGTTTTCAGAGAAGAATAAGGAGCTGCGGAACATCTTCTCACTGCATGGTAACAGCCTATGATTCTATAGTGGGTTTGTTTTCCCGCTCTGTGCTATAATCAGCACATGGCTGATAATGGAAAAGGCAGGTGGTTCAAGGCCATACCAGGATACTCTAGTCCTCATCTAGATTCTTATCCAACCTCTGATTCTCTCTCAAAGTTACCATTCTCTGAAGTTTCTTTTATCTTCCATTCTGTAGCTCTCATTTCCTCCTGGTTTCCTTCTCCCTTGGCCTATGGGTGCTTCTAGGATGCCGTGAGGGCTCAATCATTGTATTCACTGACTTATGCCCTGAGAAGTGGTTTCTTCCTGTCCTACCAATCCACTGGTCTTTCTTCTCTGTTCAGAGCTCAGAGGCTATCTCAACCTAACTGGATTACAGGGGCCAAGCATGGAAATAAGAACTGACTCTGAATCCAGGTTGATGCACCCCTACAAGGCGTTTTGACTATGCCATCACAAGATACCCCCAACATTTTGATTTGGGGCTATCCTATTCTGACATTTGTTTAAGAATATTTCTAAATTTACAAATAAATTGAGCAGATAGTACAGAGTTTCCATATACTCCTCTCTCTGCACACATTTCCCCTATTATTAGTATCTTGTCTTAATGTAGTATATTTGTTACAATTGAGGAGCCAATATTGATAAATCTTTATTAAAGTGTATGGTTTAAATTAGATTTTATCCTTTGTGCTGTAGAGTTCTATGAATGATGACAAATGTGAAATGTCTTTAACCCCATTACAGTTTCATACAGAATATTTTCACTACTGAAAACTTCTCTGTGCTTCACCAGTTTATCCTCCATCCTCTCTCACCCTTGGCAACTGCTGATCACTTTACTCTCTATGGTTTTTGACTCTTCCAGAATGTCCTAGGGCTGTAATGGAATGTTGGATAGTATATGGATTTTCAGACTGGCTTCTTTCTCACACTGGATATTTAAAGTTCCTCGGTGGCTCCATCGATCACGTCATTGTTTCTTAATGTCCTTCCATTGTATGGATTCACAGTTGGTTCATTCATCACTTAGTGGAGGACATCTTGATTATTTCCAGTGTTTTGAAAATTATGAATAAAATTACTATAAAGGCGGTGGCCATTAAACTCATGTAAAGTTTTCTTGTGAACATAATAAGTTTTCATCACATTTTTGTTAATGACTTGGACTATAATCACTTTATTATATGGCACGATTATACTTAGTTTTGTAATAAACTGATGAACTGTCTTCCTAAGTGACTATATCATTTTACATTTCCACTAGCAATGACTCATTCCCTAAGCTCAACATACTTGACAGCATTTGGTACTGTTGTTTAAAAATTTTTTTAGCTATTATGATAGGTATACAGAGATTGTCTCATTTTTGTTTACTTTTCAATGTCATAATGAAAAATGATTTTGGTCATCCTTTTATATGCTTACTTGACATATTCTCTATATCTCTTTTGATGAGGTGTCCAGATCTTTTGTTCACTTTAAATTGTATTGCTTGCTTTAATATTGTTTTTATTAAATTTTTTTGTAGATAGAGACACAATATCTTTATTTATTTATTTATTTTTATGTGGTGCTGAGGATTGAACCCAGTGCCTCATGCATCTGAGGCAAGTGCTCTACCACTGAGCTACAACTCTAGCCCCTAATATTGTTGAGTTTTTTTTTTAAATATTTATTTATTTTTTTTTTTAGTTCTCGGCGGACACAACATCTTTGTTGGTATGTGGTGCTGAGGATTGAACCCGGGCCGCACGAATGCCAGACGAGCGCGCTACCGACTGAGCCACATTCCCAGCCCCTATTTTTGAGTTTTAAGAGCTTTTTGTATACCAGTCCTTCATCAAATTTGTATTTTGTAAATATTTTCTCCAAATCTGTATACTGTTTGTTCAGTTTCTTAACAGCATTTTTCACAGAGCAGAAGTTGTTTTTTTTTTTTTTTATTTCAGTGGAGTTCAACTTGCCAAATTTTTCCTTTATGGATTGTGCTTTTGGTGTTGTATCTAAGAGCCAGCACCAAACCAAATGTCACTTCAATTTTTTTTATGGTTTCTTTAGTTTCATCTTTTCAATTTTGTGCTACTTTAACAAAATACTTGAGCCTGGGTACTTTATAAAGGAAAGAGTTTTATTTTGGCTTACTGTTCTAGAGGCTAAATGGGCAAGCACATCTGGCTAGAGGCTGTTTTGTCATAACATGACAGATGACAACACACAGTGGAAGTGTGTGCTAGAGATGCCACAGGTAAAAGAAGCAGGAGACAGAGGAGGCTCCTCTTTTAAAATAACCTAATCTCTTAGGAACTGACCCTGTACCATCATCCTTGGAGAACTACATTCATCTCTGCTGAAGTAGTGCCCCCTGATCTAACCATCTCTTAAAGATCCCATCACCTCCGTATTGGTACAGTGGGGAGCAAGCTTTCATCACATGAATCTTTGCAGACATATTCAAAACACAATCACACCACGGCAAGAAGTCTTATAGTTTTACACCTCACATTTATATCTGTGATCCTTTTTATGAAAGGTATAAGATCTCTGTGTAGATTTTTTAAAATGTAGGTGTTCTAGCATCATTTATTATAGAGACTATCCTTTCTTCATTAAATTGACTTTTTTACTTTTGCTAAAGATAGTTGACATTTCTATAGGATTGTTTCTGGCCTCTGTATTCTTCTTTTCCATTGATGTTTCCATTGTTTTTTTTTTCAACAATTTTATACTGTTTTGCTTACTGTAGCTTCATAGCAAGGCCTAATGTTAGACTAGCAATCCTCTGGGGATTTTTCTATCTTTGTCATGAGAACCTGGTTTGATTCTCTTATAGTTTGGGTTTGAAATATGCCCCAAAGACTGGTTTCACGAAGGCTTGGTCCCCCATGAAGAAGTGTTCAGAAGTGAGACTTTTAGGAAGTGATTGGAGCATAACGATTCTAATCTAACTAGTGGATTCACCTGTTGATTAAGCTAAATGGACTATGGGAAGGTAAGGGAACTGTAGACTGTGGGGCAGAGTTGAAGGAAGAATGTCACTGGAGGCAGGCCTCCTAATAGTATTTCTTGTCCCCTCCCTCTCTCACTCTTCCCTGTCCTTCTTCTTGATTGCTATGATCTGAACCTCTTTATTCCACCATACCCTTCCACCATGATGTTTTGCCTAACTTCAAGCTCAGACCTGTGGAGTCAGCCTATCCATGGACTGCAACTTCTTAAACCATAATCCAAAATAAATCTTACTTCCTTTGAGTTGTTTTCCTTAGGTATTTGTCACAGTGATGAAAAGGTGAATAAGTTTCCCAGAGGTAAAAGTTAGAAAATTGTGGGGATCCTCGCCAAGCTCAGAGCAATCCACAAAATGTCAAGGTCTGAAGATAAGACTGATGACATCAGTAGCTACTGACTATGTTCAGGCCAGTTGGAGAAAGAAAGAGGCAAATCAAGTAAGATGTATGAATTCATCCTTGTGAAAATTGTCATGATGTTCTCTCTAGACCTCACGATCCTCTCCTCTCTGCATATCAGAGCAAATTAATATTGGCCATATTCCTAGATGTGTAATTCTTTGTTACTTTTTTCTCAAACGTCTGTTCAAATGGGGGGAAAGGATTGAAGTAATCTTCAGGTTTGCCGCAAAAAAGTAGGGAGGAATGTGGGGCTAAAATCCCGGATTTCTGATATTTAAATGGATGATAATCAACAACTCTTATGTTCTTAGAAACAGAATAAGCTAGCATCCCTACTTTACTCCTCTATTTACCCTATGCATGTGTGTAAATGTAAAATCTTCACTTATCTAGAGAATTTGCATTCTAGATTAGTTAAGTTCAATGAATGCATTTGCTGAGCCCCTGTGGGTAAAGCACGTTGCTGGATACACTGGGCGGGGGGATGCAGAGGAAGGATATTACCAGTCCTTACTTAAAGGAGCTTAAAATATGTGCACCAAATTCAGCCAGAGTTCTCAGTAAGTAAGAACATTGACAGCAGACACCAATGGGGCCCTACCTGGTAAAGGGAGATGGCAATGTAGAGCAGAGTCAGCACTGGACTCTGTCTCCTAAGGATTTAGGACAAAAGGAATCTGGAAAATCTCTTTCAATGAGTGTTCCACAGTTGAGAGTTCACGAATACTTATCATGGATTCCCTCCATGTTTCCCATTCACATATTGTATTTATATAGTAGCAAAATCAAGAGAAGCCACATAGAAATTGAGTGAACCAATCAATAACATGTGGTTGAGCAGTGAATCTGCAACAAAGTTAAGATCCTGCTCAAAAAGTAAATCCAGAGAAATTCAATGCATGACTGCTTAATTGTCCCATAGCAAGAGAACATTTACTGTACTTAGCAGTACCTAAAGACTTCTGGAGAAAATATATTACCCAAGTGATCCAACTGATGGCCCTGTACCAAAGAGCAAAACTTCCACTGATCTGATACCTGAGGTTCTTCCTACACTCAAACAAGCTGGAAGAATGGCTGTGACTCTAAGGCCAAGAAAGAAAACAGATCCCAGGTTAGGACACAAAGGAAGAGAAAGAGTTTTTATACAATGGCCAGATGATGGTGGAGAAAAGGAGTTGAGGGTTCTGAAACAGCAAGTGAGCTGGCTCAGAGTAACATTATCTCTTAGAAATAGTAGTATAGCAACACTCTGGACCTAATGGACACTAAATATGTAGTCTATGATCTGCAACCATTCTCTATCAAATTTGTCTTGGGCCAATTAGTAACTTTTCTTATGGAAGTCAGAAATTCCTTTAGCACAGTATCATTACACAGAGTAATTGGAAGATGATGTCAGATAAGAAGGGCCATACTTCACACTGATGGATGTCCATCTAAACTTCAGATGGGCCCTGCATTGTTTGATATGTGATCGAATTGAATGAAAACGAAAATAGCATCATATTTACAAGGCTTCTCAAAATGGGTGGACTTTATATGTACTCATGGTCATACATGAATGTTTTAATCACATTGACCTTAGAAATAGCTCTTCTGTGGCTAGAATGAAATCCATATGTAACAAGTGTGAAATGTGTTTAGTGACATTAGAAAACAAAAACAAAAAGCAAGGAAACATAGAGGAGGATGGTAAGAGGTAGTGGTGTCAAACCTTTATTTAGGTTTAGTGAAACACCAACAACTGCCCAGGAAGAGAAAAGATGTCAATATAAGAATAGAAGATAACAAGAATAATATTAACAAAGAAAACCCCCAAAACATTCATAATTACTTTCTTAGAGTTATATAGCGCTTTTGTAGTTTTGGGGGGTGGGGTGGGGTTATTTTTTGGTACTAGGGTTTTAATCCAGGGGCAGTTTACCACTGAGCTACATCACTAGTCCTTTTCTTTATTTTTTATTTTGAGTCAGGGTCTCATGAAGTTGCTAAGGGCCTTGCTAAGTTGCTGAGGCTGGCCTTGAACTTGTGATTTTCTTTTTTCAGCCTCCCAAGCATCTGGGATTCTAGGCATTCATTACTGTGTCTAGCTCTTCTATATATTTTAATGGACTTAGAAATAATGGGTGGATGTTCAGAGAAGAACATAATGACAATTGTACATTGGCAAAGTTAACATTTTTTTTTTTTTACTTGAGGAATGTCCTTAAGATCCATTTTAAATTTAAAGAAATGGTGAGGTTACTTCCAGGTATCCTGAGGACTGGGAAACTATTTCTGCTTTAATGATTCTCAATATACACAAAAAGGAGAGACATGAAGTATGTTTAGTTTTTGGAGGGAGAGACTAGCAGATGAGTGGGGAGTCCACATCTGTGGTGACCTTTTGAAGAGACCAGGTGTCTGTGGATCAGCCTGGATAAGGCAACTGGAAGGCAGGGGCTCCCCACATTCCATGACATCTCCAACCTTCTGATTGTTAGACTGTTCCCTGGTGCACTGGTCTTACCTCCTCACTCTTGGATCTGAGCTCTGGCATCTGGAGATTTGTTTTGTGTATTAAGGACTCTTAAAAGTTGCAGGGTGTTGATCAACTTTTCTCAAAAGTAATTTAATGATTAAGCTATTGTCATCCCTTAGGCCTCATGAAACCTATTTGATTTCATTTGTTTTTAACCCATGACATTTTGGGGTTTCTTCACTGCAGTCCCAGACTGTACCATTTCTGTCACAAAGGTCATAATGGCAGTATCTGTCAGACCCTCACCCAATCTACAGGCAGAAATGAACTCCTGAAAATCAACAGGAATTGTGGTCTCAACTGGTAGAGAACAAGCAGCAGTTTCAAGACCTCAGTGAAAATTTTCTTATATCTAAGTTGACAGCCTACTTTCTGGCCAATCAGCTGCAGACATACTGTAAATTGTGTACTGTAAATTGTCACAGTCTACAAGTGATGAGTGACCAGCTATTTCTTCTGAGAAACAAGATGTTTTCCAAATTGATTTTCCTCTTCTTTCATATAATTCCATCCTCAGCATATTTGTAGAAATTAGGGATTGATATTTTGCCTTCAATTCAGTGACAATGGAAAAATGAAGCACAGAGAATACAGCATCTTCTAGTTCATTCTTAGGTGTAGAATGGGAATATAGTTGATGTTCCACCTACTGACTGCGATTGGAGGCCTAGAATGGCCTGTTCTTCTCAAGAATAGCTTACACCTTTTTTACTGGGATCCTTTCTGTATCAGGTAACATCCTACAGCTGTATAACAAGCGTGTTGGTCTAAAGGTCCAGGAATAATTATTTTCTATTCAGTTTAAGTTTCTGTTGAGTGTAAGCGAACAGCACTTTCTGGTTATGCTGGGAACCAGGGTGACACTGCACTGTACCTTCTTTAAAGGAGCTAAAAAGTACAGTCTGGCATTAACTGAGACAGTAGTATCCAAAAGTGACATAGTTAAGGCCAGGGGCTCTAATGGTGAGGAGAAATCCCTGTTTCCAGGGACAAAGGCTCTTCTTATGAATGTACAAGTCTTCTCCCTGCAATGCAATATGTTTTTGTCAGGTGTGGTGCCAGGTGCATGCCTGTCATCCCAGCAGTTTAGGAGGCTATGGCAGGAGGATTGTGAGTTTAAAGCTAGCCTCAGAAAAAGCAAGGCACTAAGCAACTCAGTAAGACCCTCTCTCTAAATAAAATACAAACAGGGATGGGGATGTGGCTCAGTGGTTAAGTGCCCCTGAGTTCAATCCCCAGAACAAAGAAAATAAAAGTTTCTAGGACATCAGAGAATCTCTAGCACCCTATGGATCTGTCCCTGAGCTGGTGAACCTTAAGGGCTGCTGGAGAGTCAACCAATATAGAAGCTGCTGTATGGTCTGAAACATGTGATATGAGGTCAAAGTGATAATGAAGTTAGGTGGAGGAGACTGTCAGTCCCAGTAAAACGCAGGCTGCTCTGAAGGGTAGACCCTCCCCTCCAATAGTGAGCTTGGCAATGAAAGTCCATTGGCCTGTTCAGTAAGGTGGGCTGTTGGGACTAAAGGAATCATGGAAAAGGGACCTGTGCTAGTCACTATGATTAAGAAAGAACTTTGCCACTTCTGAGCTCCATTTGCCTCACTTACCTACATTTTTTCCCCAAAATTTATTTGCATTTTTTTAATATGGGAGGAATACAAAAAAATTAAGTATAGAAATCTGTTAAGGCAGACTATAATTTAGTAATGTTTTTTCTTAGTCTCCTAGGCTCTAATCCAGGTTTCTTCTGTCTTCTTCAGTTTCCTACTCTGTTTATGTGGTATATTATAGTACCTACATTTATGAGTTGTCAAGTAGATATGAGTTAATAATTCTCCTAAAGATCTTGCATCAGTGCCTGGCACAGAGTAAACACTGATTGTTCCTTGTTCTATTACTTCCCATTTAATACAACTTTATAAATGTTAGGCATATTTCTTTCAGGCATTTACAGTCTTAAGCCTTATACTTTACACGAGTTATCAAGATACAATTTTTTATGTTGGAGATGCTTATTTATTTTTCAAATTCTGAGCACAAGGGAACCTTTAACCCTGTAGCCCTAGGGGCTTTCCTGAGGGTACAAGGAATCAGTGCTTCGTGCCCAGCTTAGTATTTGACTTAAGGGGCTTTAGTTTGGATATTTACAGTGGTCCAGGATTCAGAGTCAGATGTGAATTTGATAGCAAATACATTGAATTACCTTCCCACAATATTTCCTGTGTCTTTGAGATTTTCTTTCTCATCTATAAATTGAGGATAATCAAATAGTATGTATTTTGGGAGATTTCAAGAGGTGTAAGACCCTGCATAGAGCCTGGGTCTGAAGTTTCTGTTGTCCTTGGGGGTGGGCCTGCCTCCTCCTCTGAAGGCAGTGCCCAGAGTAGCATGTCCAACTGTCCACTGAAGCAGGCTTGTTTGTCTTTTCTCAGAGTGGGAAAGCACAAAGATGTCATGGAGTCTGTGTTGGGGGAGAAGTTTCCGTGCAAAGAAGGGAGCTGGCAGAGAGGCTGACGCTAGCTGAGCAGCCTAGGAAAGGGGGCTATGTGCAGTTCAGGCAGGTATATTTTCTTCCTGTTGCCAGAATGACCTATTTGAAAGATGAACCCAACTATATTACACCCATTTTCAAAATTGACTTTAAGATACAACACAATCTGATAGGCTCTACTTAATGGCTTCATCATCTATTTTTTTAATTTTATTATTTTTTTTAACTTAGCTCCATACTATCTGATTGATCCCATCAAAGGTCTTTGATGGGGGCTGGGGATGTGGCTCAAGTGGTAGTGCACTTGCCTGGCATGCATGTGGCCCAGGTTCGATCCTCAGCGCCACATACAAAGAAAGATGTTGTGTCCACTGAAAACTAAAAAAAAAAAAAATATTAAAAAATTCTCTCTCTCTCTCTAAAAAAAAAAAGGTCTTTGATGGGATTTATATGTTGCGTGATCTTCTAAGGTCACTTGAATTTGCTATTCCTCCTGCCTGGAATGTTAGTTATTTTCCCAAGTTCAATCATTCATTTTCTTTTTTCCTTTAGCTTCTCTAATCACCCAGACACAATAGATACTACCTCTTCCCAAATCTCTTCTTTATTCTTTTTCTCCATATATTAATTTTTGTTATCTGGCATATTACAGTTTCTTGTAGATTTTTTTCTTTTATCTGTCATCTTCCCACTGCAATATAAAAATCTATGAAAGAAGAAAGTCTGTTATTTCTACAGTCTTTGGATATGTAATCTCCAGCACCTGGATGTTGGAATAACTCTGGTTTTGCAGCTGGCAGCTATGAGCAGCCCAGAGTGTTAGGAAAACCTACACTCATACAGGCCTAACTGGAACACCTGCAGGACAGGGCGCTCTGCTCTAGTGAGCCATCAGTGAAACCACATCTTCAGTGCTTGAGGTCAGCGTTGCCAAGCTACAAGGCCAGGAAACCTAGAGTTAGGTGCTTCAGGGCATGAAATCCTGGACTCATAAGGCCCCCTCCCCTAGGGACAATGATCCTTCCAGTCTGCCTTTCACTGTGTAGCAATATTTAGAGCTTCCTCAATAGTGTGGCTACATTAATCACAAGATGATTGGTTTCTAAATGTTATATAACCTGCTTGCTTATGTACGATTGGAAGATGCATTCTATATCAATTGTAATCACTTCTGCATTAAATGAGCTTGCCTGGAGGTCAACTGAGGTTGTCACCTGCCAGCGCTCTCACCAGCTCCCGGTGTCTGTGTGTTGACTCCGTGTCTCTACCCGCTGCAACTGAGGTAGCCGAGTGACCAACTCAACCACACCAGTGACCAGAAAGTACCCGCCTGGATATAGTAATTATTTAATTGCATCATTAAATGTTTATTTAATAACAAATTATCACTATAGAAGAGATAATATTTTTTTAAATATACTTAATATTTATTTGCATTGAAATAAACTTTTGAATGCATAAGTAAATAAAAGGGAATACATTCAATATCTTCTAATTTAAAACTGGAAAATTCTGCAGCTATTTTCAAATGAAAGTATTAAGCATGAGATATTAAAATGCTATTTTATGTAATGAATGTGTACAAACAACTTTTTCATAATAATTTGCCTTCTTTCATGGATTTCTTTCTCCTCAGCTAATATATTTATCTTCAAAATTTGTTAAAATACCTTAACCTCTGGCTAAGTTATTTTTTAAATAGAAGAGAGACAGAAAAATTCTTCCTCTTTCCCCAAGTGCTCGTGTGTGTGTGTGTGTGTGTGTGTGTGTGTAGTTTGCAAAATACTAAAATCAGTGCACTTATAACTAAGTAAATGTGAAAACCTTAGGCAATTTGTAAGAAACACAATATATGTTAGTAATCATAAGTGAAATACTTGAGTTTCCATATTCAGATTTCACAAAAATGTTTGTTATAACACATGTATGTTGATATACAACATCATTTCTAGAAGAAATTATGATACCAATTGACAGTAAAAAAATTTCTGTATCACTTTGTGAATCTGTTTTCTTCATTCAGATTCAGAATAAGACAATGGTAGCCAGTACAGAAAATTAATTCAAGCATGTTAATAAAATTTAAATGCAGAAACTAGTGGAAAATTATCGTGATACAGAGATGTAAATGTGCTAGTCAAGCTTCATAATGGTTATATGGCATGCTCATTCCCATTAGCATAGTGGGAATTCATTGCTATTAATAACTTATTTCTATGAAATGGGACACTTTAGTTGCCATTTAAATGGTGCTTAAATGTTCCCTTTAAGATACCAAATTTTTAAGAAAATCCATGTACTTAATGTATCTCATTACAATAAATTAAGAATAGTAGAAAAATATAAAATCTTTTTTTCTATTCCTCCTTGGTTCACTGTTTCAAACTTTAATCTAAGAAACTTTAAACTAAGCATACCTTATCTAGATTTCAGTATGTCCTTAGTTTTGTTCTTAATGATGCCCATGCTGATACTTTCAGTGTCAATGTGATTTGTGAGAACTTGGGAAAACCCACTTCCCAAGCAGCCTTTATTTTTGAGACTGTTCCAATATTTCTAGGCTTCTAAGCATAATTAAAATTAATGAAGAAAAAGTTAATTGATCTACTTAAAGGTGCTATTTAGGAGCTTACAAAACTTGAACAAGTCAATATATAGATATTTACTCTCTTAATAAACTGGCATGACTAATTTGACATGTGATTTTGCTCTGTATCCACACTTCCTCTGCTTCAGAATACCACATGCATTTTGGAAACTGCACAATGTTGGTAGTTTACCTATGCTTCCCACTGTTTTCATCCCTCTAATTTTCAGGGATTTCCTGGCATGGGTATTTCTGTCCACTGTGGAGTATGCGTCTGTTCTCAGAACCAGACATATAATATATATATATATATATATATATATATATATATATATATATATATATATATATATATATATATATATATATATATATATAGTGAAACCTGACCTTTCTCCCAAGGAACAGATGGAAAATTTTGTTCAATATTACTGGGGCTATTAAAAAAGAGTCCAAATCAGGTTAATTATTATTTAATAAATTATCCCCAAGACATCTTGACACAGAAACTTCCCTAATGCACAACAGTTAAACTTTCATCTGTGTTTCCTTGGATAATCAATTAATTTCTCTGAGCCTTACTTAACTGTAATAAAAAAGGTGACACTATAAGTGCCCTACATTTCTAGGATCTGTGATTATGCTGATTAGTGAGATTAAATGCAAGTATACAATGGAAAATAGTTTCTTGCAAATGAGATTATTAGTAAGAGGAATCAAGCTCTTTGAGTGTTTGTAGTTTTGGGGTTAAAAGCCAGTAATAAGTCCAGAAAGAACAGGGAAGAACCTGGTAAAGTCAGAAATCAAAAGTTCCTCTAATTATGGTGGTTCAGTTTATAATTTTTTTACTTTAACATTTTACAAAAGCGATATACATTCAGTAGAAACTGTACTTTGAATTTCAAATTTTATTGATGTATGTATTTTTACCTATTTTTGAGGTATGCATTGGTACCTATTGATGTTTTGACATATATGGACCTAAACTTTTATTATTTCCTTATGGTGAGTATATTAAAAATTCTGCCTTCTAACTGGTTTGAGATATATAATGCATTATTCTTAGTTATAGTAAAATGTTTAATATCATTAATCATCAGGGAAATACAAATCAGGAACACAATGAGAAACCACCTCACTCCAGTTAGAATGATTATTACACATGCTAGCAAGGATGTGGTGAAAGGGGAACTATGATATATTATTGGTGGGAAAGTAAGGTGGAACAACTATAATAAAAAATGGGATGGAGTTTCCTCAAAAAACTAAAAAATAGAACTGCTATACAATTCAGCAGTCTCTTACTAGGTATATAATCAAAAGAGGGAAAATCAACATGTCAAAGAGATATCTGTACTCCTGTGTTTATTACAGCACTATTCACAGTACCCAGGTGGAACTCACCTAAATGTTTATTATCAGAAGAAAAAAGAAAACATGGAGCATATACATGATGAGATGCTTTTTAGCCATAAAAAAGCAAGAGTTTCAATCTTTTCCCAGGCTGGGGCAGGTTGTAAGATACTGTCCTGTAAGGGTAGGTGGTATCAGTCCCCTGTCACCCAGGTGATCATGAAGATAAATAATTGATACTATACAGTGTTATGTGTTGTTAGTGTTGTTTAGACATAGGTATTCAATACATTACATGAATATTCAACAGTTTTTCATAAAAGAGGATTTGTGTTAGATTATTTTGCCTGACTAGATTAATGTAAGTGTTGTGAACACCTTTAAGATGGAGCAGGCTAAGCTATTATGTCTGGTATGTTAAGTCTGTTAAAGGTATTTTTTTTTTTACTTACACAGTATTTTTGACTTGCAATGGGTTTATAAGAATGTAATTATTTGTAAGTCCAGGGACATTTGTACTATGAAAAATTGCTATACTGACCTAGAATGCAGAATTAGTGTGAAAATGAGGAAAGTAAATTTCTGTGTGTTCTCTAGTAATTCAGTGCCTTGCCTGTATTTTTGTGTCACATTCTTGTATTTTTCTTCTTACACAGCAAGTGAAGTACCCAACCTGTTGCAGCCATTTCTCTTGAGGAGAGTAAAAGCTGAGTTAGCTTTCCAAGAAGACAGAAGTAGTGAAATACTACAGCATGCCAGGATTGCAGCAAAAATACTACCAAGGGTATTTTGATGAAAGACCTAGGTAATCAGAGGGCACATGGTCCATTTAGAAACTAAAAGAGGATGTGATTTTTGTTCAGGGATAGTAAGAATATAAGGTAGAATTTTGTATTCTGAATGATACTCAGGTCAGCTGCAGTGAGACAATGGCAGTGTTAAGTGTAGTTCAGACTTGGTTGTTGCATAATGAAATTTCCCCTTTTTCTCTTGCCTAGTTTTTCTTGTTGCCTGAAATGAAGCAAACATTTTTAAATGCCCGCTCATGCCTTTTGTCCTCTGTTTGCTTTTTTTGGTCCCTCTTAAATCCACAATAACATTTAAAGAAGGAAATTTTTAGAAATTTGCAATCATTATAACAAAGCATTCCTAAGTTCAATTTATAGACTTCCTTCTCAAAGCAAAGTGATGTGTAAGAAAATTCTATATAAATATGCTATTAATTCTCAGTGCAGTTGATTGCCATTTGGGAGGTTAGTATAATTTGGAGGAATATACTATGAAATGAGTAAGGATATTTATGAAGAGTTGGCTTTGTTGTTTTGTTTGTTTGCTTTGTTTTGTTTTGATTGGTTAGTCCATTTTTCTCTCTCTTCAAAATTTCAAATACAGTTGAAAATTAGATGTCAAAGAAAGCTAAACTTCAGAATATCATATTCCAGCTTCAAAAGTTCATGGATCTCCCATGTTTGTTTGATGGTAAGGCCGTGTCCTTTTCCCCTCACATTAGTTTTCAATAGTAGTTCTGTAACCAAAATCATAGCAGAATTCTTAAAAAAAAACTACCTGTATTTACTATGTCACCTTTCTTACTAGTTCTTCAAAAATGTGTGATAAGTCGAGTTTCAGTGACAAAAACTTTCAGTGTCTTGCAACAGCTCAACAGTTGTGTACTTATTCAGTTGTGTACTTATAAGTTGTATACTTATTGTGTAATTTTAGTAAAAAATAAATATGGATAGTATGGAGATCCCACAAATCAAGCAGGGGTAAGGTAAGGACAGTTTTTCTATGGACAATAGGGAATGTGGGCAATTACTTGAGAACTCTGTTTAATATATAATAAAACTGATGTGGGATAATGGGGAAAAGCTTGAACAATAGTTGGTTTTTGAGTCTGTGGGAGAGTATCAGCTACAGAACTAACAGTTTTAAAATGTAGTTCAGAGTGGTCTCTTAGATCCACTTGATGCCCAGCAAGTACTGCAGTAACCTGGACACTATGCCATTGGCATATTGAGGAATCTCCAGTGCCGAAATATGACTTGAGTTTACAATTCCCCTCCTGACCTGATGCATGGTGATAGGCAGACAGCCCTAAAGCTTCACTGAAAAGCAGATGCTGGGTCTTCAGGCAGACTCCCAAGTGCCTTTTTTACTGCTTGCCTAAGTAAGAATTGTGTCTCAGCAAACACAATTTGCCAAAGAGTATAGATATTTAGGGTTGCTTGGGAATATTAACTCTTTAAATGCCAAAACCTTTGGCTGCACATGTTTCAAAAACCCAGGCTAGTGGGGCTGGTGTTGTGGCTCAGTGGTAGTGTGCTTGCCTAACATGGGTGAGGCCCTGGGTTTGATTCTCAGCACCACATACAAATAAATAAAATAAAGGTCCATCCACAGCTAAAACAAATATTTAAAATAATGTGATTATAGTGAAACTGCCAGCTGTTTATAATTATTATGGCATTGTTCATATGACTTACATCTGAAATACCATATAATAGTTGTGGTGCTTTTATAGTTGCAGAGTACTTTCATATGGTATTAAATAATTTGAAATCAGTTTTGGAAGATGGAATTTTTCTTATTTATGAATCAAAAAGACCTTAAATTGATTTTAAATTAATAATTTGAGTTTCATGATCTGATTTTTTGTATACCGTAATTCTGATGGAATAGATATAGGAATACAAAATTGATGTTCTTGATGAAAGAGAGATTAATTATCTTCATGAAAAGAAAGTGCATCCTTATTTAGAAAGCATTTATTAAGTGCTTTGTACTATATGGATATATAAAAGAAGTATTAGATGTAGTCCTTGAGTATAAGGATTTACATCCCACTGATTGGAAAATTTTTTCCATAATTCTCTGAAATGTGAGGTTATTACCAAGGAGTATTTTAAAAAAGTAATAATTAAGGCAATTAGTGGAGGCAGCTTTTCAGTGTATGTCTTATCTCTCTATTAAAGACAATACTAATATGTAATCAGATTTCTTTGGCCTCAGTCTCTTCAAAGGTCATGGACCACACCCTGCATCAGAGCCATTCATTCACATCTCATGGTTAGTCTTAGGAGAAACTCAAAGGATCTGGTCAAATGCATCATCAGTGCTGGGAGAATTCCATTTGTGGTTTTAAGATTTTATTGTTTATATTTAGAGAGCATATAATGTTTGAAACATATAAAATTAGGAAGAAAGAAATCCCTGATTTTCAGTTAATCTCCTTGGAGGCCTTGGAGCTAGATTATTTAGGAGCTGAACCTGTCCTGGATGTTAATCTTTTCCAAACACTGTCTGTCATTTAATGGGTTTCCTTCCAGTTTTCAAGAAATGAGGTTATTACCACATATTGCCAGCAGGTGGCAGTGATAGCCTATGAATATGTCCCAAACAACTAAATACAGCTTAAAATATCCTCCTTAGTGAAGAAAGGCTGCACTAGCCAATATTAACTCATGAGGAAGATAATTTTTCTTAGAAAGAGAGAGAGGGGGGAGGGAGGGAGAGAGAGAGAGAGAGAGAGAGAGAGAGAGAGAGAGAGAGAGAGAGAGAGAGAGAGAGAATTTATTTATTTATTTATTTGTTTTTAGTTATCAGCAGGCACAACATCCCTGTTTGTATGTGGTGCTGAGGATCGAACCCCGGCCCCACGCATGCCAGGCGAGCGCACTGCCACTTGAGCCACATCCCTAGCCCCAAGGAAGATAATTTTTATGGAACACAAACAAAATTTTTAGATGAAATGACTGCCTAGATAGTATTAGCATACAGCAGATGAAAAGTTTCTGGAGCTAGGTACAGTAGTGCACGTCCACAGTCCCAGCTGCTCAGGATGCTGAGGCAGGAGGGTGGCATGAACCCAGGAGATCAAGGCAAGCCTGGGCATCATTGCAAGACCCTGTCTCAATCTCAGGAATAATAACCACATGTTGTGGAATATGGGATGGAATCCTGGCTCTTTCATCTTCTAATGGTGCAATTTCAAATAAGTCCCTTAATCTAGCTGTGTTTCCATTTCAGTATCTGCAACATGAGAAAACTAGCAAAGATGCAGGGTTATTGTGAGGGTTAAATGTTAATATATGTAAAGTGCTTTGAACAATGCTTGGCAAGTAGTAAAGTAGAAGTGTAGCTCTTATTGTTGGGTATAATTTAGCATCTCTTAGTAATCAGTCATTAGTATTTCTTTGTACTAAATATCATTTTTAATTTTTTTTATTCTGATTTGTTATACATGACAGCAGAATGCATTTCAATTCATAGTACACATACAGAGCACAATCTTTCATTTCTCTGGTTGTTCGACTTTAATTTTATATGAAGGCTTTTATGAGAATGTTTCTGCCTCCCTTGTCTTGATCTCCACCTGAAAATCAGTAGTTCTTGTGAAAAGGAATCCTTCATTCAGTTCGTGGAACAAGCCCTTTTAGGTTTGTTTTAGCAATGAACTCTAATGACCCTGGCAAGAATGAGTCTGTACCATACTAGTTTTCACATTAATTAAAAAGAAGCCTGTAATTTGCTTCTTAGTATTTTAAATTCCTGTAATCCAAGGTAATTCCTTGGCCCTTTTCCTGCACTACTGTAGCAAGACCAGAAAGTTGTTGCATTGAGTGTTCTTGTCTTGAATTTATTTTATGACATTTTCTTTGATTAATGTAGAAACTAGTACAGGAAGACACACTCAAGTTTTCTCTAGTCAGAGACATGTATCATTCTCTCTCCTCATTAACTAGTGTCAGGGTCTTCCTACCTTGCTGTAGCTTGCAAGTGTGGTTAAGTGCTTTTCTTACTGCCCACTGCAGACCTCTCATTTTATAAAATATATTTTTTTAGTTTATATGAACACAATATCTTTATTTTGTTTATTTATTTATTTTTATGTGGTGCTAAGGATCGAATCCAGTGCTTCACACGTGTGAGGCATGTGCTCTATCACTAATCCACAACCCCAGCCCAGACCTCTCAGGTTTAAAAATATATGTTTAGTTGTAGATCAACACTGTTGTAGTCAGCTTTTTCTGCATTGTGACTATAAGACCTGATGAATACAATGGTAGAAGAGTAAAGTTTATTTGAGGGCTCATGGCTTCAGAGTTCTTAATCCATAGAAGGCCGGCTCCATTCCTGGGGGCCTGCAGGGAGGCTGAACATCATGGCAGAAGAGTGTGGCTGAGGGAAGCAGCTCACAATATGATCAGAAAGCAGAGAGAGACTGCACTCTCCAGATACAAAATATATACCCCAAAGCCATGCCTGCAATGAATCACCATTTCCAGCAACCCCACCTGTCTCCAGTTACTTCTCAGTTAATCCCATGAGGGATTTATTCACCGATTAGGTTATGGCTACGATCCAATCATTTTCCCCTTCAAACCTTATATTGTCTCACATATGAGCTTTTGGGAGACACAAAATCTAAACTATTACAGATAATACCTTTATTTTTTTTTAATTTATATGTGGTGCTGAGGATTGTACCCAGTACATCACATGTGCTAGGGGAGTATTCTAAAAAATTGTATATTGAAGATTCTGGCTCTTAAAGATATTTTGCTGTCAACTTTTAAAAAATTATCAATTCAAAGAGCTATTTTCTACAATTTCAAGATGTGAAATACTATAGCTTTAAAGAGTTTTCCTTAAAATTAACTTGGGAGTATATCTACCAGTTCTCAGACTTATATCATGCAACATATTGTTGTCAATGTCATAAGGTTGCTAGTTAGTAAGCCTACTTATTAAGTATCTATCTTTGAGTTGTCCCATGGTCATTGATTATTTTTTTTCATAGTTACTATCCCCAAGAGCACAGAAATAAAGTAAGAAAATTTGTAGGCTGCTGTAACAGCCTCATGTCCAGAGGTCCTTACTATTGGCTATTCTATCTTTAAATGATGTCGAATGGGTATGAGGACATTCAGCTAATTCTGCTAGCAAATTTCTCTCTATTCCAGAGCCAAAAGCACTCATGCAAATGCTTAAACACCTGAATAGGATGTGCAGATTGAGTTCATATCTCAATCTGCAAATGTTTCTACATAGGGAGGTCTCTTGAAGGGTCATTTGTTATTGCTACTTGTAGTGGTGGGGTTGTGTTGAAAATGATTAGTGTTGTTCTAGCTGTTATTATTTGTTTTTATTTTTAACTGTTTCAAGGAAATAATTGTAGAGTAATAGCTTTATTTTAGTTGTGGAAAGCTTAAGGCTACAAGTATTTTTCTGAAGGAATCTTTTAAGATTTTTATTTAAAAATTTATGGAATGACATGATTTTCAATTAAGGTTCTTAAATTATTTGTTGTTGTTGTGACTCAATGATATAGAACAATGTGTGTTAAACTGTGTTCTGTAGCCCGCCTGCATCAGAATCACCTGGGATACATTATAAAGATGCAGATACTAGATTAGAGTCCCACACCCACTAATGTGCTTGGTATTGCAGGCGAGGGAAGTTGCTCCCACAATCTCCACAGCTGATTGTGAAACAGAACCCTCTTGAAATGAAAGCTTCAAACTCTTTTAACCTCTGAACTTATTCATACTGAGGAAGGAGGCTGATGGACTGCCCCTGGCCCTGATAGGCACCACATAGGAGAACCTGAGACTGAGACACGTTTCTGATTAACTTGGCCTAGCTACATATACACTGGGACATTTCCTACCTTGTATCCTACTATGTCCCCCTGTTCTTATAAAAGCTTTCCATTCCACCGAGTCACCAAATATGAAGAAGATTTCTGAAAGAAAATGTTCAGAATCTTCCTCAAACCCAGAAAGGAAAGAAACCTGTATTTTCCTTGCTCTCCTAACTCCTGAGTTTTAATGGAGCACAAAACCCATAAAATATGTCTTTCCCTGTGAAAACTATAAGGAACATAAAGTATTAGGATCACTCCATCATATCTTAGATTGGAGATTTTTTCAAAATGGCAAAGAGGAAAAAATGTGATTTTTTTAAGCTTAAACTTCTATGAGTTTCTTCATATCACTTTTTTATTCTTAATACTTGTTCTAGGGACTAGTGTAGAAATGGGAAACAAAGCAGACAGAAAGAAACTATTTATTTATAAAAAGTTTGCTTTAATAGCTACCAAAAGCCTGCTATTCTGTCTCTTCCTCCCTGACCATGAGTTATGTTGTCCTTGAACATACAGCTATGACAACCTAAATAAATCTCTATCATACATTTATACATAAATGTCTACATCCTAGGAGCACTCTGAAGACACAGATGGGGCTTCAATACAACTGGGCCTTGCTCACACCACTTATAAACAAGTCAGGGGTGCCATATGCAAGACTTTGCATAGGCTGATGTGGACATCAGTCCCATACTCCCCTGAGGTAGGTTAGGTTAACACAATGGTACAGCCTCCTTAATGGGGGAGGGAGGGTCAATGCAATTGGGAGAATATATTAATAAAAGAAGCAGATTGTGTTGGGCTACAGGTGAGAGGACCTCGAGAAAGCACCACATTCCTTCCCCACATGAACTCAAAAGAGCTCAGACCTGATGGTGCTGTGCAAATTCCAGTCTGGCTTGACCTACAGGAACTACCTGGTCAGGTGTGGATCTGTGAAAGGTGTTTTCTGAGATCCACTGACACTGTCCAGCAGTGCACCACTTACTAGGGTGCTTCTAGAACTCCAAAGAGCCCCAGCATTGACACCACATGACCCTTGTGTAGGAGGCAACTATTTCCTCTGATTTACCATCTGAGGAGAGCTGCTGAGGTGAGAACCATGCTATGGCAGGTGCTGTGCCACTGAGGCTGTTTAGCAGCTGTGTCCCAGAGTCTACTATGCAAATCTTAGGTGTGCTTTGGTTAGTTCTGAGCCTGGTGGAATATGGCTACTGGTATTTTCTCACTGGCAGGAAATCATTCTATCTTTCTGTCTACCAAACTGGGACCTATCTCTGACCCTGCACCAGCTTTGGAGGAACCAGGGCCAGATGATCCTCAGCAGACACACAGTTGTACAAAAGGAGAGAGAGGCCCTGGCTTCCTGATGGTTTAGGGACATATGATGGCTTTGCTTCTTGTGAGACTCCAGGAAGGCAAGGGTGTCAAGGCTGGAGTGCACATCAGGGCCTTTAAGAATTTCACCTGCAAGCAAACATAAAAGAATTCTCTTCAGATGGGTCTTTCAGACACTGCTGATGGTACCTAGAGACTTCAATAAGGGCAAAGAGTATAGGAAGACAGGAACATGGTGGGAGGTGGTTAAGAGGATGAGCCAAGGGGATGCACCGGGTCTGGAGGGTATTCCAGATTCCAGTGTAGAGGATAAGCTTCCCTGTGCACCCAAATCCCTGCTGCCTCAGCCTCTTCCCCACTGCATGCCATAGGGTCAGATTCTACCACTTTCTTTTCATGAGCCAGATCATGCTACAAGTTATGTGGTCTGGGGAGGAAAAAAAAAAGGCCTTTGTATTTTTCCAGGAAAAGAAGGATGGAGCATCAAATACTCACATGAAAACAGCCTGTGGTAGAAAGGAGAGAACATATTGGGGAAAGTGTTCCTGTTAATTGTGTGTTCCAGTTTACTTAAGGAGGGGTCAAATCAGCAGGGACCTCAGAGGTCATCTAAGTCTAGGTCTAAATTTTTCAGTTAAGGGGCAGCAGTTCACAGAGATAAAGGGGCCACTCAAAGGGACACGGTCAGAGCCAAGGCATCAGTAAAAAGAGAGAGGGACCTCCACACTGGAGGTAGCCAGTGGGGATGAGAGGCTGCTGGGTTAACTTGGCAGGGACAGGATGAGGCTGTACAGAGGCAATCTTATCCCTGAGAGGCTCAGGAAGAAAAGGAATCATCAGTGAATAACCAAAGAGAATTAGAAAACAAAGGCTTGTTAAACCTTGGCCCAACCTTGATCACACTGTGGAGGGGGTCAAGGCTGTCTGTACAACTTATGAACATTCCTAGGAGCATGTTCAGCTGCTCTGATAAAGTTTACCATCTAAATTTAAAAAGGTTTAATTACTGATTTTTAAACCAATTAGTACACATCAATGTTTTATCCAGAATATTTCCATGTTATTATTAGCATTTAGCATTTAAGAAAATGTAGAAAATGTCTGGTGCACACTTTAAAACAAAGAACCTTTCCCTTAAACTTTATTGTTTATTTATTATCAATTATTATTTTATATCAGTGAGACCAAGTGGCTGTTTCTTCATTTTTAAAAAAAGATATGATGTGTCAAAATCAAATTGCTGTTCTTAAACTAATATGGTGCACTAAAGCCACCGCTTTTAAAAACATATATCATAGCCCATCCAGTAAATGCCATCTGTCATCTGAACAAAGAAAATGCCATTAAGATTAGCTTTAACACTTCATGTGAATGAAGCATCTGTTTCAAACTAAGAGTCTGAATCTACTCAGGGCTCATGAGTTTAATGGTATCATTACTTGGAGTGTGGTATCAAGCACTTTGTTTCCATGGAGTGTAGCCATAGTTGTGTGGTTCTACAACAGCTTCCAGAACTTCTAACCAGTGTTAGCATGCCTTGATTAAGGTAGAGAGATCACAGACCCAGCCAATGAAGATCTGTTCAAACTGCCTGGGTCATCTTTCAATAAGTAGCCTGGGCTATGACATGTGTCACCTGGACTCCCAGGTAGTCCTCAGGCTTATGATTCTCCTGACCAATTGGTTTACACTGGGCACTCCCTTGGAGCCACATTGAAGCACTGTCACCTTTCCAGGAAGTCTGGTCTTTCTTAAGGTCATCTGTGTGCACCTAGTGTGCGTGCACTTTTGTATCTGGTCACCTTTGCACACAGTCACCCAATTACACACTGTGCTTAAACAATCTTATTGCTGGCTGGGTCAGTGTGAGGGAATTGAGCATGCAGCACTGGCATTTGATGTCCCTTGAAAGTCAGTTAAATCAATCAATGGTTTTAGTCCTCCCTCCCATTTCTTTAAATTAAAAAAAAAATCAGAGGCATTTTTTTCAGCCACTTATTTAAAAATCTTAGTGAAGATAAGTGAACTCAAGGGCACAGAAATGACTAGCTGACTCAAGAGTTATTAGACAGATGCATAAAACAAGTTCTAAATGCAGGCACAGGTAGCAACTTGGACAATCAGCATTTTAGGAAGAACTGGGTTTGTTGTAAGTTCTTTGTGGCTAACGGCATCAACTGTAAAGGTTCCTGTGTCTCAATGACCACGATTTAGTTTTTTTTTTTAATAAGGATCTATCGATTGATGCTTTTTGTTTTATAAGAATCTTGCACAACCAAGGTTCCACTCTTTCTTTCCTTAGAAGACTAAGGTGGTTGCCTGGCTCAAAGCAGGGCTCATGTGTACCTAGTGGGCAGGAAACCAAGAACTGGGTAGCAGGGTCCAGAACCCAAACAGCTATACTCTGTGGAGTACCAGCACCCCAAGGAAAAGTGGTGTGTGTGTGTGTGTGTGTGTGTGTGTGTGTGAATGCCCAAATATTTAAGGAAAAAGAGCTTTATCATGTAACAGACCAACTAATCTGGGAGCTTACAGCACACCCAATCACTCTGACCCATGTGGGAAATAACTGTAGTGTTAACAGAGGAGCCAGTATGACCCTGCAGGTGCACTTGGGGAAAGGACACAGGAGATTTGCATCAGGATGTAACTCACTCCCCAGAACAAACTTAGTTCAAGGCAAATTATGCAAAAAGAGTTTTCTCATCTGAGGTAGTATGGACAAGGGGGAGCATGTAGGGGTAGATCCTACCCTCTCCTTGCTTTGGGCTCATTTATTCAGTCTCTAGAAGGAATTTCTTCATGAAACTTAGAAGACCTGATGCTTCCCAACTGTCTGGGACAGCAGATTTTGTACAATTTCAGGCCTAACATCTGGCCCTCTCTGGGGCCTCTGTCTCACCCATAGCAGCCTCAACCCCAGAGACCTGGTTTCTGCTGATGGCTGGGAAAGAATGAGCAGAGGCATCTCAAATCCCAGTTTGCAGCCCCTGTCACAAATTTTCCTGAGCCATGGAATGAGCCTGGTGTCTCAGGAGTGCCCAAAGCAGAGGTGGTAATGGCATTGCAATTCTTCACATTCTGAGGTATCTAGTGCTGCCAGAAGTCTGGTTGGGTAACAGAGAAGCTACACCATGATGTCAGTGATGTTTCATGTGCATTTCTCTATAAGAAGCAGAGGCAGGAGCAGCTCCAAGCTCTCCCTTCTCCTACTTGTTTGGTTGGTGCTGGGCTGACTGTGGGACACTTTAAACACATAGCAAGTAGAAAACTACATCAGTGTCACTGTGTATCCTCCAGCATTAGACCCAGAGTAACCAGCTATTGAAGTAAAAGTGAAGAAGGGCCCATCTGTGTTGTCACATAGTCGCCTCTGCTCACACAGAAGCAACTTCACATGCACCCCATGGACATTTCCTCTGTCAAAGTCCCCCAATCTGCAATAACCAAGGAAATCTCTACTGAAGGTTAGTTCCAGGAATCTCACTTTGAAATCAGCAGCATTAGCAATGTTTCAGAAATATTTCTTCTGTCCAGTTTAATCATAGTTTTACTCAAGCTCTAAAAAGTATTAAAATAAACTTCAACTTTCCCCTAACTACATTTATTTATAAATATCTGAGAAGGTACCTGTCCACATGAAATTTGATTTTTAGAGCTAATAAAAATCCTGGATAAAAAATTAAATAAAAAACATCCTGGATATAAGCAGAGACCCGAAGCCTGAGCCCTCTGTGCACATGACAGGGGAGCAGACCAGGCCACCCTTCCTAAAAGCAGGGTAGGGGTGGGTGCTAAGATGCTGATCGCAGCACAGGAACAGGCAGTGCTTGGGGACTCAGAGGTCCTGACGTAATAGTGCATCAGGGCCACCATAATGCTTCTCAGGAACCCCATTTTTCTGCTATTTTTAGACCTCAGTACAGCTAGTGCCAAAGTTGAGCAAGGAATTTAACCAAACTATGAGAAGAAAATGGGCCAGGACAGAAAGGAACACAGGAAGGAAAGAGAAAGTAAAGAGGATTTTGTTTGTTTGTTTGTGGTGCTAGAGATTGGACACAGGGCCTAGTGCATGCAAGGAAGCACTCTATCAACTGAGCTATATCCCCAGTCCTAGTGAAGAAGATTTGAGGGGAGGAATGAGAAAGCCGGAGGGAACACTATGGTAGGTCACCACTCATCAGCACCTGTCACCTGGAATGATGGTGAATGGAGGGCAGACCATCTGGGACTAGATGCAGCTTTTCAGAGCAATAAAAAACATGTGCATGATATCAGCTGGACTTTCAGGGAGAATTGGGGCTGTTTTTTTCTCCATCTCAGGGACCAGACAATCACATTTCTGTGAATCCCATATCCAGGAAGAGGTTAACCTAACAATATTGCCTAATTACTTACTGGCCCTCCTGTGCCCCACCAACCTCCTCAGGGTGACCTAGGATCATAAGCCCAGCTGACCCCCCACTTGCCTCCCTCACCTTCCTTGCAGGGACACTGCCAATCTGACAAGCATAAACAGGAGGATTCCACTTGAGGATGTCTGTGCTTGTGCTCCACAGATCCCCAACTTGGGAGAGGAATGAGTCCAATGACCATCTGCTGAAAAGCATCCAGACTTTGCTTTCTGACATCTTGAACTGCCTCCTCAAGTCTGGGCAGAGTGTCCACCTGCTGCCCTGAAGTCCACTCCAAAGAGACTAAAAACAAGGGGAAACTCCTCCTCTTTAGAAAGAAGGAGAAGGAAGAGACATTTTTCTTGAAGTAAAACAACTCTGCTACCAAATATGCTTCCACACAGCCATGGTAAGAAGTGCTGGGCACCTGGTCCAGAAACCACCAGTACCCAACCTGAGGACATCAAAGAGAAGGAATTCCCAGGCAGCCTGGAATTGATTTGATTCTGGAGAGAGGAACTGGTAGAGTTTGCAACAGACTCTCCACCAACCCTTCCTGCACTTTGGATTTTTGGGTTTCACAGTTAAGTTATTTTGTCTACACCTATACCATAACTTCCCTCCTGCCTGTGAGAGCTCTCCCATGCACCTGTCATTCTCCTCATTTCACAATGCCCAACAAATAATGGCTGTTCCCACTGAACAGGGAAAGTCTGGCTGGCCTTAGGCTGATGAGGGAGGGGCTTGTGGTAAGCAAGATGAAGCTGTGGATTTATTAAGGCCGGGGACATGGAAAAGAAAACCTCCAAAATAACCAAGGTCATTTGCAGCCATTATCTCCAAGGAAATGTGGCCAAACCCACTTCTAAGCCCTAGTAGTGATCCACAACCAACAAACATCAATAGTTTTAAAGTTGGGTCTAGGTTCCTGTGGCATTCATCTTGGTGCCTTTGAGACACTGTATTTTTATCTCACCAGTCTCCCTATCAGCCCAGGTGCAACCTTATGATCTATTAAGGGCTAGTATGGAACCCTGATTGCTCAACACTTGAAGGTGCTGATAGGAAGCAGCAAGGAGAACTGAGCCCCACTCCTTGCCTGCATCATGAGACAGACAGGTGCATATCAGCATGTATCCAGGATTATAGTAAAGAGCTTCCAAACATTCTAAGTAGTTTAAATCCATGGTTCCCAGTAGTTAAACTAAATATTTCAATAAAGTGCATATGGGACAAATATGCTAAGATCCAGTAAGAATTTCTCAGTGCTTTGGAGATAAAAGCATAGATAGAAGATTCCACTGAGAGCTCAGGGCCCAGGCAAATCACATCTGTGTTCTGCCAAAGACCCCACATCCTGGAAGTTTTATAAAGCTGAAATGAGGATGAATTGCACATCACGGAAAATTGTCAAAGGAAAAACACTCCTTGAGTCTGGAAGAGAGGGCTGCCTCGAAAGTGCAAAATACTCCTAGAAATTGCCTAAAACAAGCCTACTTAATTCTCAATTCTAACTAGATGTTTCTAAAAATCACCCTCCAGACCACTTCAGCAATTTCATCACTCTGGTATCCTTATGCTTTTTGCATCGTTTTTACATTTTAACGATATACATATATGACTTGTCTAATGGTACATATGACTTACTTTTGTGTTTCTATTATTCATTTTTTAAACTTATCCCTCTTATTAAAACACATTTTTTATTATAATTAGTTAAAAGATTTCCTATGTAGTTCATCCAAAGCCCCTGTTTAAAATGAATCTAGCAAGAAATGCATGTTTAATTATGCATTATTTCACAATACTTTGATGATGATTTTCATTATTATTACTGTATGGAAAAATAAGACAAGATGAAGTTTAAATTGTTTCACTTGATAGTTTTGCTATAACAGTCAATGCCTCCATCAAATAAAAACAAATATGCAGCATCAATTAATCAAATTAATAGGAAAATATAGTGCAAATGTGCACCCACAATGAGATGGAAAGGCAAAAGCCAAAACCAAAGGCAAAAATATGGAGAATATCATGAATTCTGTGTGCATTCACGCAGTTATCACAAATATTTATTGGTAGAAATGGAATTTCAAAGAATGGTCTTCAGACACGTGTAGTAAAACTTCCTTAAATACAAAGAGCCCCTTCAACCTGTAAAAATGTTGAAGATTGGTAAATAATGAGTAAAAATATAAAATCATGCAGAAAAAAAGAAAAAAAAACACTTTTTGATAAACTTTTTAAAAAAATTTCTAATTGAAGTTCTCTAAAGGGAGACATTTAGGTAAATTTCCCACTTTGTGTGTATTGATTGCTGGGAAAATGGAGTTTAGACAAATCAATTTGTGCCATTCCCAACTCCCTCTTGGGAACAGCTTGACCATCTCCTATGTTCCTGGAAGAAATCTGTCAGGAGAGGCTGCGCAGCATTGGGTGGGCGCACTGCAGGAACCAGGTGCACACTTCTGTGTGCACATCCTGGGGCAGCCTCCTCTGTGCTTTTTACCTCCCCTGCACTTCTCTGACCTCCCAGCTGGGTCTCTGCACCAAGTCCTCAGCTCCTAGCCTGGAAAAGGCCCCCTCATGTCTTTTTCTTCCAGCATGGTGCCTGCCTTCCTTCCACACTTCTGCCTGGCACTTTATCTCTGCCTCTTCTGCCTTCCTCTTTTCTTCCTTGGTCTCCTTGTACTGCCACTTGGGGATCTGCAGGTGGCTTCTATCCTTGGCATTGCCCCTGAGGGCTATTTTCTCCCCCTGGAAGGTGGGCACCTGCACCTTGCTGATGTAGACCCTGGGGACCACCACACCCAGCCACACACTTCTGTGGCACAGGAGCTGTAGGGACAGTAATCTGGCCTTCTGCCAGGCAAAGGCTGAC
The DNA here is from genome assembly GCF_045843805.1 of Urocitellus parryii. Taxonomy (NCBI): domain Eukaryota; kingdom Metazoa; phylum Chordata; class Mammalia; order Rodentia; family Sciuridae; genus Urocitellus; species Urocitellus parryii. Next base: position 101,036,668 of record NC_135541.1, read on the forward strand.
CCTTGGGCCCATGGTAGGTAGGGAAACAGGGAGCTGACTCATGGAACCTTCTCTCTGAAGGCCCCCATAGCATCAGAAGTCCAGAATTGCTGTTCAACACCTTCCACTTTGTCCCTCTCTTGGAAAAGAGTGTCCTGGTTTCCCCTAGCTGTAGGACTTCCTGCACTGACTACTGCCTTTTTCCCACCCGGGGAGGAACCTCAGGGTACACAGTTAGGCAGATGCTGGCTACAGAGAGACTATAAAAGTTTGTGGTCATTCTGACCACATGGTCAAGGACTACCCAGTTCTCCAGGCACCAGCTTAAGCAAGGACCACAGAAACTCAGTGAGCCCCTGATAGCAGTTTTTAGAGGCTACAGGCTTCAGAACTGCCTCAGGGGACAATGGGACCTCTGGCTTGTACATCTCCTCTAACTGTTCAGGGCAGGGTCACTTCAACAGCCTCTCCATGGGTCTGATGGCCTTCACCCAGCCTGTGTGAGTGGACCAATCCTGAGGCCACATCTGGTGATGGGTGTCCCTTGCATGTGCATCTGTCCCTGCCAGTATCAGGGCTCTGACACACTCCTCTTGGCTCTGAAATGTGGCTTTCATCAAGATAGTAAAGCCAAACACATTCCTCCTTTTAAAGTCAAGACGAGGTGAAATAGTTGTACTGCCAATTGAAGTTAACTTGGGGGCTCTGTGCTAAGGTCACCATAGAGTTCACAAAGCCATGGTAGCAGGCAACAGTAAGGCTGGTCTTGCCATTGTGGTCTGTCTCCTGCATCTGCTCGATGTGCAGGCCCCACTGCGCCAGTGCCTGTAGCAGCCCCATGCCATTGGCACAGGCAGCACATAGGAAGGTGGCTGCCTCCAGGACACCCTCCAGGATGCTGTCTGTGTTCACCAAACTGCACCTCTCCTCCTGCTCAAAGGGTAAAAGGAATCCTCTGTAGTGATGCTACAGATGTCCCCAGAAAAGCTCTGGCCTTCATGCTCCAGCCCAGCGGAAAATCGAAATGTCAGATTTCTACTCCAACATATAATGAGCTTCAAAGTCATCACCTATCCAAACAACAAGAAAGAGATTAGAAAACTTAAATCAACAGCTCTTATTATATTGAAATAAGTTCCCAAGAAATTTACCTGCCCCAAGTATTAAAAACACAGGCTAAAACAGGGAATCCCACCTCACCAACAGGAAAAGTTACTGGAGCAAGCAAATTGTAGAACACTTAAATGCTTATTGAAAAATTTGTAGAACTTGAGGGGGGCCTTGGTTTAAAAGTTATGCTTTCTCAAGGCAGAGATTGGGGAGCATGCCCACACTTTTGTGACTTTTACCTCTGGGAAATGATTGTTCAACTTGTTGTTGAATAATGTGACACAATTACCTAAGGCAAACAGCACAGAGGAAGTAAGACTTATTTTGGGTTATAGTTTCAGTTCAGGTTGGCTGTCTCTACTGCCTTTGGGTCTGAGTAGAGCAGAATATAAGGGTGGAAAGATGTGCTGGAGGAAAGCTGCTTAGCTCATGGTGGCCAGGAAGAGATAAAGGGAAAGAGAAACAAAAAGAAAAAAGGGCAAGGGGACAAGAAATACTATTATAAGGTCTGCCTCCAGTGACCTTGTACCTTCAACCCTGCCCCACTGCCTACCGTCTCACCTCCTACAGTCAACTCAGCTATTAATAGATTCATCTACTCATGAGGGAAGAGTCCTCCTGCTGGGGTCACTCTTTTTTTAATATTTATTTTTTAGTTGTAGTTGGACATAATACTTTATTTTAATGTGATGCTGAGGATCTAACCCAGGACCTGTCATGCACTAGGCACGCGCTCTACTGCTGAGCCACAACCCCACCCCAAGTCTCACTTTTTAACATTGTCGCATTGGGGACCAATGCCATCATTCTCTGGGGGAAATTCCAAATCCAAACCATAAGAGAACTCAACCAGGTTCTCCTGAAGAAGATCAGAAAAATCCCCAGAAGACTGATACTCTATCATTAGTACTTGGTAAAAATCTATAGTAAGCAAAACAGTGTGAAATTGGTTGAAAAAAAAACAACCTGATATAACAATGGAAAGAATACAGAGGTCAGAAACAATCCTACAGAAATAAGCCAACTGTTCCTAAACAAAAATTGACTGTCAATTTAATGGAGAAAGGCAAGTGAAAACAATAAATGTGGCTAGAAGAACTGCACATCTACATGCAAAAATGGAGCCTAGAGAGTGGTCTTCTACCTTTCACAGTATGGATCACATATATAAATGTAAGATTCCAAAGTATAAGACTCCTCGCTATGGTGTGGATGTTATCTGAATGTGTCCTCCAAAGATTCATATGGTGGATACTTGTTCTCCACTGTAGCAGTACTGAGATGATGGTGATGAGTTAAATCAGGGGGAGTAACCTCAGCAGGGATTTATGAAGTTATCCATGATTCCCTTACTGGGTCAGTTCCTGTGAGATCATATTGTTGTAAAAGAGGAACCTCATCTGTCTTCCTGACCTGGAAAGAGAAAAGTCCTCTCCTGAGCAGACCTCATTGGTGGAGGAGGGGCAACCACAGACCTGCAAGGAAGCTGCCTCAGGTATAGAGCCAGACACCACAGCCACCACTAGTCCATCTTCCTTCAAGGAGAAGGAGCTTGAGTTTCAACCACTCACCACACAACTAGAAGTGGAAAGGCAGATTGTTGTCAGTCACCTAGAAAGGTGCAGACTTGCAGCAAAATCACCAAGCATGCTACCACCAGCTCAACTAAGTCATTTCCTTGGAGATCAACAGATGTGCCATATCCTGAGCATCTCTAAGCAAATCTTGAGTTGCCGACTCTGTTCACCCCAACAACTATCTCATCAGGACAGAGCCATAACAAGGGATCCTCTATTCACCAGAACAGACTTCTCTCCATGAAAGATCATTGGGTAATTAAAAGCATTCAACACAAATGAATTCTTATACTGACTGTGGACACCAGGAAGCAGGGAGTTTCCACAACAACCAGAATGTGATCAAGGCAGATAATAGCAGCATTCATTCATAGGATCAACCAATAACCATTTTGTGAGGGATTAAAGAACTGAAGGATAAACACTGGTTCAGCACAGGGATGGCTCCTTGAAGCAGTAACAGAATTCCTCTGGGTAGTGAATTTGGCTCCCTATCAGTGACCAACTCCCAACCTTGAGTGAAGTTCTTCCACCACTCAGCTCACACACAGTCTCTCTTACTCACAGAGACCCTCCTTCCCAGGAGCTGTGTGGCAGATTGGTCCAGTCACCTTCTGACAGACCTCCAGTCCTAACAGAATAGTCCCTCAATGCCAATCTACCTCCAGAGTGGGATCCCCACGGACCCTGACAGTTGCACAGACTCAAAAAGATGCCCCATCATAAGGCCAGGTGGGGTCATCACTACCCAAATGCTCAGGAATGATCGCAGCACCACAGCATCTGAGATCTCCACTGCAAAGGAGTGTTCACGGGATGAAGCAATTTGGACAGCAGTAGGACGTTTACAAGATGGTTGTTCCACTTTGGCCAGACACCCCTACTACTTACAGAGTTCCTATGCTTGTCAGCACAGCCAGCTAAGACCTTCCTTGGCCTATGTCTTCTGTATATAAGAGGAGGACCTATTACATCCCAGTGTACCACAGCCCATACCAAAGAACTGTGGAGCTCCAAAGATGGCAGATGGCTCTTAATCACACAGGCTCAGGTGTTGGGAATCTACCAAAGACATCCAACCAAAAGAGAACCCTTCCATACTGAACAAATAATTACTCTCTAAACACCATAGCAACCTACACGGAGCCCTACAGGCCAGTACAGAGTCCAGTTCAAGAATGCAATTGTAATGGGCTTCAGCAGGCAAGACTGGCTGATGATGGCACCACAAAATTCTCACCAAGTAATAGCATCCATAAAGACTCCAGGGAGTTTGCATGGCATAATCCTGAGTTGGCTGAGGTCATTCATATGCTGCAGCAGCACTTAAACTCTGCCCAAGCAAACACAGCAGCCTACTTCCAGCACTTGTGCTTTGATGACAGACAAGTGAAGATGGAGGTGTGTAAGGTAGGGGGAAGCAAGCACCTGTTTGAGCCCGTGGACCACAGGATTTTGGAAGGTCAGAAAAATGCTTGTATTTCCCTCTAAAAACTTGTTTTTTGAAAGTTCACAGATTAAAACCAAATAGCCACAGAAAATGTTGGTGGGTACCTGCCTTCTTGAAACTGTTGAAGAAATCTATTGATGCAGAAGTAAGGGAGGCTGTTACAGTTTATTGGGGTTTATTTTATTTTGATGCCATAAAGATGACAGTCATCCAAGATGCCCTCTCTTCCTTCACAAACACTCTGATTATTCCACTTTGTAGGTGGAATAACTTTTTTTTGTCTTAACAATCTCAACTACCCTATTTTCCTCAATCCCTGGGGCCACCTACTGACAACTGCAGTCTCCAGTTTAAACTATTCCATAGTGGTGGCATGTCAACTACCTGTTGGTATTACTTTGAAAAATGATGTACCGTGGATCAAGACTTGGTGTGATGCATATTCATGTTGGAAGACTGAAGAGGTACAGTATGCTCTGAGCCTCCATCACTGTCCTCCACAAATGTATTTTCATCTTCTTTATGTGGAAGATTTTAAAGTACAAGCCAAATGATTTTTATTGGTGGAACTGAAACAAAAAAGTAACTAAAAAACAAGAAACTTGGTTATTGATTAAACAGATATTTTTTAAAAAAAACTATTCTAGTGATTGATGTGTTTATTATCTGCCTCAGAAGCCAGGGTTGGAGGTAGAATTTTGAATATGGATGGTGTTGCTTTCACCATTATACCCAATTTTTGAAAACAGCAAGCCCAGTTTGACCACTAACTTCAGCCTGAGTGTTCCTGCTGCTTTGAAGTAATCAAATGGTGTGCATGATATTTTACCTGAGCTGCTACCTGTTACAGACTTGAACTTCTGCTGAAGTTGAAAGCAAGAGTCCCTGTCTACAAAGGGAAACAAGCAAAACAAAACCATAAAGATCTAAAGTGTTCATTGGTGATGTTTAAAAAAATCTTGGTTTCAGCTTTCAGGAGTTACTATTTTTGTTCTAATCTGATAACTGGATATGGTTGATTTGTATTGGGTTTTTTAAACTGTGGAGCTTTCATGTTTCATGTAATTTAGTCTTAAGAGAGTTTTTACTTAGTTACCAGTGCTTTTGATAATGTGGTTGGCAACAAAACAGAAACTATTTAGAAGTGTAATAAAACTTCATTCTTTGAGTATTGGGACAGTTCATTCAGATCCTACTTTAAAAGCATCTGGGTATATTAAAAGATTCAAACAGTGATCTGTGTGGAGGAATACTCTGCAGTTATTTAACATAAGCCTGATTTGCAGTGATCTTGAAGTAGTTCTGCAAAATCTGGTATTACTATGTAAAGTTATTGCTTTTGGTAAATTTTTGGACCCATTTACTAATAAACAAATATGGATTTGAAAAATTTTAAACTATATAATTTATGCTGTCACAGAAACTTGCTCTTGTTTACCAGATATAATTCCCCAATTCATTGATGAGAAGGGATATAAACTCTAAATTCATTTAGTTATGGGGGTGTATTTACTGTGAGGAAGATGACACAGATGCCATCAGAGCTTTGTGACTCAACTGGGGTGTTTTCACTGATAAACTATACATGGTAGGTGTGCATTCATTACAAATAAATGTATTTACCAAGGCAGAGTCACTTTGAAGAGTGAGTTTTGTCTTGTGTTTAAAGGGAATACAAGCATATATTCACACTGCAAGATTTGTACTTGCTAGAGAATCTGTTTTAATATAGTGGTTTAGCCTATGATAATTTATAGGTTTTACAAATTTAGAATCACTTTCTCTTGAAGGTGGCTCATATTTTTCAACTGTGCACATAAAATTGAGTTCAAGTGTGCCTTTTTTCTTTATCCAAATTTTGAGTTAAAGCTTCATATGGTAACTGCATTCTGTTAGACACTATAATCTACATTTTTTTAAAATGTGTAGTGTTCACTGAAATAGGAATAACAAAATCAAATCAAATTATGGTCACAAATGTTGGTGAAACCATTAAAGTGCAAATTGTCTGAATATTGTGTATTGTTCCCCTTCCAATTTAGTTTTTTTACAGACTCTCATACTTAACTGACAGTTATCTTTAAAATTTTGCACACATTGAGATTAAAATTGGGCTTTACTATGATGATTCCTATTTCCTCTTGTGCTTTAAGTGCAAACTAACATGTAAGCAAACATTAGCATCAAGGCAGACATATGTGTGCATTTGCTTGATTTCGTTTGTTATGACCTTACCAGTTTTGAATTGGAATTATACCATGCTAATTTAATTCACTTTCAAAATCATCTCTCTTTTTTTATTTTTGAAAGGTTATGTACATTTTTGCTGCCTTTAATATTCTTATATTAGACCACAATATTTTTAACTTTTTTGTTTTGTCACCAGGGATTGAAACTGAGGAGGCTTATCCAGTGTCCCACAACACCAACCCTTTTTACCTTATGAGACAGGGTCTTGCTAAATAAATAAGTAAACAAATGCTCAAATAATAAATGGTAGAAGACAGTCACAGATCAGACAATTGTAATAAGTCAAAGAAAGGCTAAAATATTTATTGGTGAAGAAAAGTACTTTTTCACTGAGAAGTTATTAGAATTCAGAAATAGTAAGAATTAACAAAAAATTTAAAATTTATTTGTTTTAAATATTTCATTATGATTTTACTATATATTTTTCTAAATTTCTCAAGTAATAATGAAGCATTTGGCCGTTTTAAAAAAATCTCTAAGACTACGTATTATAAAATACAATTAGCATCTAACAACATTGAAATCTCTAGATTTTTAGAGTTTTTCTAGGTCATGAAGTACTGAAGAACCATTACAGTTGAAAAGCTCATAATACATGTTTTCAAGAGTTCTCCCAAATCTACAAATTTGGACATTTTATTTCTATAAATGCGGGTGGGGGAAGAATTTGTGATGGTAATGCTATCTAGATTTCATGGGATTCATTTCTTTAACAAACCACATTTAACAATTCAGAATAATCAGTATTTAAAATGAAATAAAAGTCTTTAAAATATTTTTATAGGTTTTTTTTTTGGGGGGGAGGGCAGTTGTAGGGATTTAACCCAGGGCCTCATTTATGCCAGGCAACAGCTCTACAAACCAGTCCCTCATTTAAAGTTTATCACTTTACCTCCTGCCCTCTACAGAAATATTTAATTTTATGAAACAGTGTAAACCTGCACTAATTTGTTTTGCTTATTGCAGTTTTCCATTTGCAATTAACATATTGCCTGGCACAGTGGCACATGCCTGTGATCCTAGCAGCTTGAGAGGCTGAGGCAAGATAATGGTGCATTCAAAGCCAGCTTCAGCAATTAACATATTGAAACACCGGTAATAGCTACATGTGCATCCCAAGTACTTTGCTAAACCACACACCTAGCCCAGCTCACACACAGGTAACTAATGTATTCTTTGACAGATCTGGAGGAGGGAGTTTCTGAAATTAAAAGTATGGGCTGGAGCTAGGCATGGTGATGCACACCTATAACGCCAGTTTCTGCAAGCCTGTACCATGAAGATCACATATTTAAGGTGAGGCTCAGCAGTTTAGGAAGTATTATTTAAAAAAAATAATAACAAAGAGGGCTGGGGAAAGAGTTTAAGTGTGAATTGCCCCTGGGTTTAGTCTCCAGTAATGAATACATATATATAATCTTAATGGTAAGTTTTTAATAAGATTCCCAACAATTTATTACTGTTGAAGTATCTAAAGAGTTTAGTCTTCTAAATATTTTATTTTCACATTTTTGTCTATGTCTATGTCTATCCATAATTTTAAAATGCTTCCAAAATTAAATCATATTTAAATATTTCTTGTTTGTTTCATTTTGTTGTGCTACTGGGGATTGAACTCAGGAGCATTCTCTCTTTGAGATACATTTCCTGCCCTGTTGACTTTCAATTTGGAATCATTATGCCTCTACCTCCCAGAATAATTTGGATTACAGGCATGCACCCCTCTAATGTGATTTTAGTTACTATTTTGTAAAGCTAACCATTTATTCAAACATTTCATTTACTTAGTCTTTTCCAAACAAGAATTCATTATTAGTTATAATGAGTTAATCACTACTTGGTAAATTATTCATATATAAAAATTTTAATTGGATGAAATTTATTTTTAAAAACATGTTGAAGCTGCCAGGTGTGGTTGACACATGTCTGTACTCCCAGGAACTTGGGAGAATGATGCAGGAGAATCTCAGGTTTGACGCCAAATTCAGAAACATATCGACACACTGCCAAAAAAAAAAAGAAAAAAAAGAAAGAAAAAGAAAAAGAAAGAAAAAAGAAAAGAAAAAGAATAAGAAAAAAGAAAAAGAAAAGTCCTTCTATGAAGCTCAGTGATTAAGTAGGCTAATTGGCCCTGGGTTCAATCTCTGGTGTTTAAAAAAAGTCATATGAACAAATAGTCTTTTTTCACATGTCATTTTTCGAATTGTGACATCTTTTGAACAATTTAAGTTTATAAAAATTGTTTTTTTCAACAAGATGTTTTTTTCTTTTAAGTGCCTATTTCATATTCCTAGATTCCTAAATTCAAAATTAAATAAATCAGGATACCAGACATTTAGTCTCTTCTTTTACTTTTGTCAAACTAAAGTTCTAAAGGCTGGAAGAAATTGGCCTTGAGTGAAGGAAATTAAATGGCCAGCATGAAAGTGAAGATGATAAAAGATTCTAGGTAATAATGAAGAAAGGACATAAATTTTTGAGGAAGAAAACTATTTAGGTTAAAATAATATATTAAAATACTATCAAATAGGGAAACAGGATTGGAAGAATGTGGTACTAAACAAAAATAGAAATAAATTTTCCTGGGAGTATATTTTTAGAAATCAGAGGGAGTGGGAATGTGATTCAGTGGTAGACTGCTTGGCCTGGGCCCATCCCCAGTGCCAAAGAGAGACAAAGAGAGAAACCAGCACTAAGACAAGATTAAAATGTATTGAGGATATTAGTAAAGGAGGTAATTGGTTCAAGAAATGGTCTTGACCTTTTGTCCTTTATTCTAATCCACTGCCCTGCTGAAATCTAATCAGGGTGGTGGACTTTAAGGATCCCAAATAATATTAGAGTTTCCTGAAGAAAAAATGTGTTCTCTTCAGAGGCACTTGAGGTTAACTAGACTTTGGAAACCTAAAGAAGTTACAGCTGTTATTCTGAGAGCTCAGAAGACACAGAACCCCTGAGCCACTTGGATGAATTTTCCTGCAAGCACTGAAATGACCAATTAAAGAGTTTTCAGGTGAGTACCAAGTTCTGGGTAAATAAACTTATACTTTTTCCTTTTAGTATATTTTTAATTCAGTTTTCAGAGGGCTTTCGAAATAGATTCTGAAGTCTATTAAATAAAAGTCATATAATTATTTCCAGTTCATGATTGAGCTACAGAATTTTAAACTATCATTGTTTTGAGATGTAGAAATTAATATATTTTATTTTATGATCCATGTGTACCTAAATTGTGAATTTATGGGGAAAAAAATTCTTGATGTCTTATACCTTTATTTTGGGAGTGGGATCTAAGCTTAATTGGAAAACAATGAAGAATGTGGAAAATGCTGTTTTCAGGAAATTCAGGTTATGGCTTTGGTCTATGAAGTACCCAATGACAATCCAGGATATGGTGATGGCTGTGGAAGGATGACATTCATCAGTGAAACAAGGAGGTGCAGAACATGAGAGGGTTTTCAGTATTTATTGTAGTTTAGAAGTGGAAATTTTGATGACCTCCAGTCATTCATTGTAAAAGCACAGTGTGTTGGATAACAGCAGTTGAAATTTAAACATAGGGTTTTCATATTTCCAAATGTAGATGATTTTTTATATCATAAGTCTATTATGATTGTTGGTGCCTTGCTCTTACACATTTCTTTCCAAATGGTAATTTTACACATCTCTTTTTGAATACAAACACTCAGAATATATTCTATACTATTTTTAATAACCATCACTTAAAAATAGCTGGAGGCTTAAAACAAATGTATTTTTTTGTTGTTGTTTTGCAATGATTTCAGAGTAAGTTGTGACCATAAATACAATATACAGGGTTAACTTCTGTTCAACATTGTCCTCGAAACACTGGCCAGAGCAATTAGACAGACAAAAGAAATTAAAGGCATAAAAAGAGGAAAAGAAGAACTTAAATTATCACTATTTGCAGATGATATGATTCTATACCTAGCAGACCCAAAAGGGTCTACAAAGAAGCTATTAGAGCTAATAAATGAATTCAGCAAAGTGGCAGGATATAAGATCAACACGCATAAATCAAAGGCATTCCTGTATATCAGCGACAAATCCTCTGAAACGGAAATGAGGACAACTACTCCATTCACAATATCCCCCCAAAAAATAAAATACTTGGGAATCAACCTAACAAAAGAGGTGAAAGATTTATACAATGAAAATTACAGAACCCTAAAGAAAGACATAGAAGAAGACCTTAGAAGATGGAAAAATATACCCTGCTCATGGATAGGCAGAACTAACATCATCAAAATGGCGATATTACCAAAAGTTCTCTATAAGTTCAATGCAATGCCAATCAAAATCCCAACAGCATATCTTGTAGAAATAGATAAAAGAACCATGAAATTCATATGGAATAATAAAAGACCCAGAATAGCAAAAACAATACTAAGCAGGAAGTGTGAATCAGGCGGTATAGCGATACCAGACTTCAAACTATACTACAGAGCAATAGTAACAAAAACAGCATGGTACTGGTACCAAAACAGGCGGGTGGACCAATGGTACAGAATAGAGGACACAGTAACCAATCCACAAAACTATCTTATATTTGATAAAGGGGCTAAAAGCATGCAATGGAGGAAGGATAGCATCTTCAACAAATGGTGCTGGGAAAACTGGAAATCCATTTGCACCAAAATGAATCTGAATCCCTATCTCTCGCCGTGCACAAAAGTTAACTCAAAATGGATCAAGGAGCTTGATATTAAATCAGAGACACGGCATCTGATAGAAGAAAAAGTTGGTTATGATCTACAAGCTGTGGGATCGGGCTCCAAATTCCTCAATAGGACACCCATAGCGCTAGAGTTAACAAATAGAATCAACAAATGGGACTTACTCAAACTAAAAAGTTTTTTCTCAGCAAAAGAAACAATAAGAGAGATAAACAGGGAGCCTACATCCTGGGAACAAATCTTTACTCCACACACTTCAGATAGAGCCCTAATATCCAGAATATACAAAGAACCCAAAAAATTAGACAATAAGATAACAAATAACCCAATCAATAAATGGGCCAAGGACCTGAACAGACACTTCTCAGAGGAGGACATACAATCAATCAACAAGTACATGAAAAAATGCTCACCATCGCTAGCAGTCAGAGAAATGCAAATCAAAACCACCCTAAGATACCATCTCACTCCAGTAAGACTGGCAGCCATTAGGAAGTCAAACAACAATAAGTGCTGGAGAGGATGTGGGGAAAGGGGCACTCTTGTTCATTGCTGGTGGGACTGCAAATTGGTGCAGCCAATTTGGAAAGCAGTATGGAGATTTCTCAGAAAGCTGGGAATGGAACCACCATTTGACCCAGCTATTCCCCTTCTCGGTCTATTCCCTAAAGCCCTAACAAGAGCATGCTACAGGGACACTGCTACATCGATGTTCATAGCAGCTCAATTCACGATAGCAAGACTGTGGAATCAGCCTAGATGCCCTTCAATAGATGAATGGATAAAAAAAATGTGGCATTTATACACTATGGAGTATTACTCTGCATTAAAAATGACAAAATCATAGAATTTGGAGGGAAATGGATGGCATTAGAGCAGATTATGCTAAGTGAAGCTAGTCAATCTTTAAAAAACAAATACCAAATGACTCCTTTGATATAAGGGGAGTAAACAAGGACAGGGTAGGGACGAAGAGCTTGAGAAGAAGATTTACATTAAACAGGGATGAGAGGTGGGAGGGAAAGGGAGTGAGAAGGGAAATTGCATGGAATTGGAAGACGATCCTCAGGGTTATACAAAATGTCATATAAGAGGAAAGGAGGGGTAAGACAAGATAATACAAATGGAAGAAATGATTTACAGTAGAAGGGGTAGAGAGAGAAAAGGGGAGGGGAGGGGAGGGGAGGGGAGGGGGGATAGTAGAGAATAGGACAGACAGCAGAATACATCAGACACTAGAAAGGCAATGTGTCAATCAATGGAAGGGTAACTGATGTGATACAGCAATTTGTATACGGGGTAAAAGCGGGAGTTCATAATCCACTTGAATCAAACCGTGTAATATGACGTATTAAGAACTATGTAATGTTATGAAAGACCAATAAAAAAAAACAATATACAGGGTTTTTTTTATTTGTTTTTTCGACTTTATTGGGTTAATTATTACTTTTAACTCAGCTATGCTCTCTTTTCTATGATTAAGTAAGTTTTTTTTTTCCTAAAGATAATGATGGAGTAGGTATTACACTAGAAAAGACAAGATTGGTAAGAGAACAGTAGCTACCAGATATGCGATGTGTCTAAGTTTCTTAGGTAATAGTTGTTCTGGAGTGACTATAGAAGGGGCAAAACTTTCACTGAGATTTCAGTTTAAGAAACAGAAAGCCAAATAAAATTGTGTTATAATTCTCATGAAAATGGGCTATCTTGACAGGAGTTTTCTAGGACATATTTGTTTCCATCTGCAAGGTCCTGAAGCATCTGTCAGTCAATGACTTCCACCCATAGACCACAGTTGGAAGCATGTCTGAAGAGTTCATTGTAGTTCATTGGATTATCTTGTTTCATTTTCAGTTTCTTATCTTTAGCATTAGTGATATATCTTTGGGCTGCACATAGAATTCTCACTTAGGTCACTACAAAATGAAAATCCTTTCCCTTTTAGTCAGTTCTCTACATTTAGTTTTTTTACTCTGTCTTCAGGGTCTTTATGTTATCTGAAGATTTTTGAATGAATAGACCAACATTTGTATCATTGAGTTCTATTAAAGTGGTCTCTGCTAAGAATTGGCAGAAGCACCCAAGGTTGGAGAGGTAAAGATTTTAAATATTGCAAGTGCAGTATATAAAAAAAAGCACAAATTCCATTTTAGAAGTAGATAATTTTTCATTTACATTGTTAAGTCTAAACTACTCAAGTAACATAATGTAAGTGAGGTTTGATTTTTTTCATTAATCTATAATGAAAAAGAAAGTAACTTTCTCTTTCTCTTTAGAAATACAGTATCATACATGCTACAGGGCTTCTAGAAATCATTTATCTGCTGAATTGTGAGACTGAATGAATTTGAGCACTTGTTGAGGTGTTTGCACAACTGAGACATGTTCAGTGGCCCAGGGAGAAATATCAAAATGGCATCCTGTCATAGCTAAGGCCACAGGTCAGACAAAAATATCCTGAGGTTACTGAAATTGGAGAATAGCATCCAATACAATGACAGAGAAACCTTCAAGACTACCCTGTCACATATGGAAAGGGAAAAAAAAGCTTTTAAGCTTTATTCACAGAAATGTGCAAAAGCATAAGGTTTAGAGTTTTCTTGAGGAAGTTGCATATATTGAAAGAATTATTTCTGGAATCCAAAGAATGTGTTTAAATTTCCATGAAATGCAAAAAAATATGAGAAACATCCAGCTTTCCCCCCCCCCTGAATCTCTGACTACCTATATCTACTTTTAGAAGGAGAAGTGGACCTAGTATTGTGCCCCCTGAGCACAACAACCATGAGTGGACCAAGGTCCTGCCTGAGAAAGAAAAGGAGGTCCCCAAACAAATAAAGATGAAATACATTGAAGATTTCCAGAAAGAGAAATGGGAGTTTGAAGAAAAACGGGTTCAATTCAAAGAAAATCTCCCTGATCTAGCCCAGGAATCTAAGACATCTGATGTCTACATGAGGTGCCAAACCAAGGGCCCAAAGAGAAAAGCTACGGTAAGCCTAAGAACATGACCAGGACAGGAGGTCCATAATCCAAGTATGTAAGAATAGACCAGAGGTTCTCATAAGCTTGGAGTCTGCAACAAGGCCTTAGAGAGAAGCAGGGACTGAAGTCTCAATGGAGGGATTCCCTGGAGATTTCTCAGATGTCATCATCTATCAACCATCATCCCTCACCAAGATCAAAACAGAACAATGAGAAAAATTTTGAAGAGGAAGAAAGAAATGACTATTTAAATTCGAGCAGTGGAGATGAAGATGCAAATGGTGGATTTTGAGTGTTTAAATTGTTCTTAACTTTAATAATTATTTTCAGAAAATAATGGTGATATTTCCAATTGCTGCACTGCTGCTGTCTTTTTAAAACTAATTTTTTTGCATGAATATCCAGAACAATGTTCAGCAAAAACACTGATATGACTTTATTCTGATTTTCAAGATAACTATTACTGAATCTTTAATTATGAAAATCATGCTGATATACACTTTAAAATAAATTATGACATATGAAGGACATGTCTAAAGTTTTATTATTAATCAGTTTGAATATATAGTGTTTACTAATTGTCAAATACCCTTTCTCAGAGAGTGACTTTTCTTTATGTAACAGGCAAGGTTTTCCAAAAACAAAACAAAATAAAAGAAACTACAGACAGAGAGATTGCTTAATTATGAGGACCTAGTTCACACAGTCATGGAGGTTGAGAAGTCACCTGATCTCCTCTAGGCAAGCTAGAAGCTCTGGAAAGTTGTTACTATAATTCATTCCAATCTGAAGACCTGAAAACCAGTAGAGCCAGTAGTATAAATCACAGTCCAAGGTGGAGAGAAATAGATGTCTTAGCTTAGGCAGTTTGGCAGGAAATGATAAAACCTTCCATCATTTGCTTTTTGGTCTATGTAGTACCTCAGTGATGTGGATGATGTTCACTCATTTGGGGTAGGGAAACTCCTCTACAACTCCATTGATTCAAGTTGAAAATAAAACTGTTCCACTTAGTATTATTAGTAAAGAAATTGAGTTTTGACATGCCTACTGTTAGCTCTTTGTCACATTCCAGAAATGAACCCCCTTAATTTTAAAATTATGAATACAGTTTATGCAATTTTTTCACATTTCTTATGTTGGTAATATTATATTTTGACACTCCATATGACTATTAAGCTTGACACCTCTTATTTTTTACATTTTATAATCTAGATTGGTATTGATCCCCACCCCCAGTAATAAGATTCAAGGGGTGTGAAAAATCTGACACATACTAAACATTTACCTAAATTTCAAAGATGTCTCTCACTCTCTACCCTAGAAAATTAAAAGAAAATGTAAAAGGAGAAAGGGAGAAAATTCTCTCACCAGCTGTTCCATACTCAGAGTCTGAATACCTCTTTTACTTTGAAGGAAGTGGGACAAAGAACTGAATGACAAATATACATGGGTTCCCCTTGGTGCTCTATGTTCACAACATTTAAAATACCAGAGGAGGGGAAAGTTCTCCTTCTTCCAGTGATGATTGAGCCAAGTCTTAAGGAACTGGTAAATTCAAGAGGATAAAGAGAAAACAGAGTTATTTTGGCTCATATAATTTATTCCTTGGCAATGATACCACACAGATACACACACACACACACACACACACACACACACACACACACAGTCCACATCCTTTCAATTCTACATTCAGTTTTATCTCCTCTCCTCTTCTCCATCATCACAGTGAATGTGATCTATCTGCTCTCTAAATACACAATCATAAAATGGACCCCAGGAAGGGAATCATAATGCTGACAAACTGCAGTAAAATTTCTTCTCCCTTTTCTAAATGTTCTTTAATATCCACTTAAACAGCAGAAGGCACAAGCAGAAACAAAACTTTATTTATTTTTTCACATTGAAAGAAATGAGGATTCTGAATGTTATCTGCATTACAGACCAATTTTCCCATTATCTCTTCTTTTGCATGAACACTGTGGTTCCTACATCAATTTAAAATGCTCATAAAGACAGGTAAAAGATCGATCTAACTCCTGGTGCAATTTGCAACCACATATACTTAATATGTAAGGCAATAAACACCCCTAACATATTAAACCCACTAATTAACAAAACATCTCAAGATATATACACAGGGTAGAGGTAAAGGCTTTGATACAGCATAGCAGCCCACTCCATGTGTATAAGAGATTAAATAAAACTCATTGCTCTCTCAAATATTGTACTGCTTAGTTTTCACAAAAATCAAGTTTTTACAGAGTTTTTTGATTTTAATTAAAATAAAAAGTATTAACTTAAAAATATCCATACTTAAGCTATCATATCTAATTTTTTTTGCCTATGTGCACACTGAAAACTGTGGTTTTTTAATCCCTAGAAATGTTATGTGTATGTATATTTAAACTGTATGTGTTAGGAATAAGTGAAGCCATATTTTGGTGACTCATAGTGCATGCATGCATTAAATGGAAAAAATGTCTACCAAAATGCATTTTTCACTGGGAAAAATAAACACTGGGTCTATGCAAAGTAAACATTAACTTTTGTAGATTTCAGTGTAGGACAGTCCATCACAAACATATTTGCCATATTTCCCTCAGAACTGCTTAACTTTCAAATTATAAATTTCAAATATTAAGAATTTTAAAAATCTTTTAAGTGTGATTTTATTATTTCAACATTTGTTTTTCATTCCACATGATTTTCAAGCAAGCTCAGAGCACTTAAAGCTGTGACTAGTCATTGTGAGTTTAGTTAGTGACATCTGCAACACCTGTGGTGGAAGAGTTTGCCATTAACACATTCAGCAAGTGAGATGGCTGTTCACACACAACAATTACATTTGTCAGATGTTCCACATCGTTCTCAAGTTCGCCTTGAGCTAGTGACTCTTCACCAAGCTGTATTTCTTCAAGGAAGACTTTTTGAACAGCTTCAGCATCTTTCAGATCCTGTAACTTGGAAAACTCACTCTCTTCTGGGCAAACTTCTGCTTTACTCTTTTTTCCCCAAGTGTGCTCTTGAAGTTGGTGTTGCTCCACCTCTTTCAATTGAAGTAAATGGTGTAGAAGATGATGAGCCCCACATATTCTTTACCCTTTGGGTCACTGCACTGCTTAGGCTGACCTCTTCCTCAGGTACAAGGAGTGCCACTGCACTCCCTGCAGAGTGGATTGTGGCTGCATGAAAAGAGAGTGAAATTTTAATAAATTTTCTTTATGGTAAAGTTTATGTACTGATTGCTTTCACTCCTCAGGCTTTGCTCTGCTTTAAATACAATAACCTGTAGTTCCTGACATGCATTCTTAGTCTCCTTTGCTGCTTTCTCTTTCATTCAGTTGTGTGTACTTCCTTAGTCCTTAACTCACTGTATCTGGTGCTTTGATGTGTCATTATTATATTAAGTCCAAAATATTATCAAGATGTGTCAAAAACTCAGAATTCATCTTACTTTTAAATCCTGCTCATTATTTTTAGCATGTTGTGTTTTTCCTTGTAAATTATCCACCCAACAGCCCACATTTTCCCCCATCTTATTTAGTGTATTTCTCTTGCTTTTTCTCCGTCAATCAAATGTGATGCCCAGGAAGAATGCTATTGGACTTTCAGCCTCTGATAAATTTAGTAAATTTTTTTGATAGTTAAACTTTCTTTAGGCTTTGTTTGTTGTTATACACAAAAGATGTAGAGATGATAGACTAGTGGAGGAGAAAATAAAAGTTCCCAACTGATGGCCTCCATTTTGTCAAAAGAAATTAGATTATTTTTTAGACAAAGGTCTTTGGAAATTTTTCTTGTATATAATTGCATATTTATATTATGCATTTTACATATTGGAAACACTTCATATCATTTTTTATTCAAACAAAAATTTATCAAATATTGTTACGAATTTTTATCTAATAAAGAAAGATGGAAATAATGCACAAGGGTTTTGGAACTCAAAAACTACTTGTATTTTCTATAGAGTCTTGTAGGCAATTTCAGCAGTATGTTTTGTTTATATATATGCTTTTGCTGTCTTAACACCCTTTGGGAATTTAGACTATTCTATATAAATTCTAGATGGCTAACATGTTGAATTTATTTGAAAAAAACTGTTGGGTTGAGGATGTGGCTCAAGTGGTCACATGCTCGCCTGGTTTGTGCGAGGTTTTGGGTTCGATCCTTAGCACCACATAAAAGTAAATTAAAGATGTTATGTCAACCTAAAACTAAAAAATAAATATTAAAAAATTCTCTCTCTCTGTCTCTTAAAAAAAAAGCTGTTGCAGATTATGTCCATTATTTCCATTCTGGACACTAAATTTGAAAAATCAAAATTAAAGAGCCCTAGTTGGGGATATAATTCAGTAGTTTAGCACCTGCATAGTGTGTGTGAGGTTTTAGATTTGTAACATGCACTGGAAAAAAATAAAAATAAAAATAAAAAAATCTAATTTTTATTCATATTTATTTGTTTTCTGATTGCTTGACTCCTCTCTGCTGAAGCTGTACCTCAGGGCCTCATGCTTGCAAGGCAGGCACACCATCACAGAGCTGCACCCTCAGACAAAGACCTGACCCTTTTTACTTTTTTTGGAGTATTCAGAAGATCTTTAATGGTTTTATCACATACATGCATAAGAGAAACAATCATGCTAGGGTGTTCTCCATGTTAAATAGCATTTCTTTAAAAAAATAAATGTAATAAGTGAAAATATTGATATTCTTGTGTTGTGAAGTGGAGGGGGGTGGAGTATGTGGTATTTGTATTTTCAATTAATAGAGAACTTTACCATGGTTGTGAGGACAGATTATGCAAACTTATTTGTGTTTGTATGTGTGTGTGTGTGTGTGTGTGTGTGTTATTGGTGATTGAATCAAATATTATGTATATAAGGAAAACCTTTAAATTCAAAACATTTCATAAGTCACATTTGTTCCCAGATGCCAATAAGGCTGATAGCATAGGTTAAAACGTGAGATGTATGACTTCAACTAGAGCTCTATGTGGCTAAATTTACACAGACAATGTTGAATAGAAGTGGTAAAAGAGTCCATTTGTGTATATGGGTTAAACATTGTCTCCTAGAAAATATTTTTAATTTTCTCCATTTAGAATGATGTTGACCTTGGGTTTAGCGTATATAGCTTTTATAATCTTCTGTTATATTTCTACTATCCCTAGTTTTTCTAGAGTTTTGAACATGAAGGGTTACTGTCTTTTGTCAAATGCTTTCTCTGCATCTGTTTATATGGTCACATGATTCTTGTATTTAAATCTATTGATATGATGAATTATGTATATTGGATTCTGTGGGTTGAACCAAACATGCATCTCTGAGACTTGCCCCCACTGAGACCCCTCCACAATCTGATGGATCTGATCTTCAGATTCCCCAAGCTCTTCCACACAGCAGTCCCAAGGTCTCAATGCCATTCCAGCTTGCAAACAGAGAGACCACCAGGGATGCACTCACACCAAGGAGTGACCATGCAAAAATGCAGCAAGATGGCAGCCACTAGCACATAGCACACCCAGCACAAAACTTCACATACAAGCAAACCTGCAGGCACACCAACACTGAACCTCCAGGTCCTGGCCAGTGTCACCAGAGGCAGTATCATGCAACCAAACATTCAGGAACACTGACACTGGACCTTCAGGCCCTAGCTGATGACTGGCAAGCAGCAGTATCAGAGAAAACCTTTTTTTACCTCTAGAATCTTGAGTCATGGAACTACAAGGAATGCAGCCTCCCTCTAATCTTCCAGCTTTATGGATACAACATACTGATTCTTTTCTTCTTTTTTTTTTTTTTACTGGAAATTGAACACAGGGGCACTTAACCACTGAGGCATGTCTTAAGCAAATTTTTTTTTTTTGAGACAGGTTCTCAATAGTACCTCACTAGGTTGCTGAGGCTGTCCTTGAACTTGCAATTCTCCTGCAATCTTGATAGAGAAGGACTATCTTAACAAAGCTTCTGCTAACTGCATAAATGCCTCAAGCCTTATACAAGGTACAGAGACCTTAATAGCATCACCAAATGCCCAAGACTCCTGGGTGGAAGAAGACAATTTCAGGTTGCTTGAATGCTTGTTGAATAACCTCACACCAATGACAGCCATCACTTCACAGTAACAGAATCCAACTGGGAAATTGTAGCTTTTCATGTTTTTCTGGGGAAATATACCAACTTACATGGTTAGAGATTGTCAAGAGTTGAAAAAAACACTACTCTGAAATAATTGGTCTTAGAATCCAAGAAACATGTTAATGCTTAAAAAAAAAAGTCAGAAACTTGAACTTCTCAAAGCAACACAGGAATAATTATTTCCCAGAACTCTGAACTAAGCAACTGGGACCTGATCAAAATCCCATGGAGGAGGTTCCAGAGCAAATTAAAACTAAAGTACATTCAAGATTTCCAGGAGAAACAGTACTTTGAGAGAAAACTTACCAACCAAGTGAAGACTATCCATTGTAGTTCAATACTCCAAGAAATCTGCTTTACCCAAGAGGCACTGAACCAATTAGAAGAAGATTTAAGAAATGTGGAAAAAGTGAGATATCCAGAAACTATTATTTTTTTTCAAGAACATGAAATTGCAGGGATAGCCTAAGAGGCTACACATGAAAAGACACCACAAGTTTTTATTTATTTGTTTGTTTGTTTGATTTGCTGGTGCTGAAAGTCAAACCCACTACCCATTTGTGGCAGGCAAGTGCTGTACCAGTCAAACACATCCCTGACCTCAGGACACCACAAGTTCTATCGGGATTTGTATTTTAGAAGGGATCTGAAACAGGTACCCCTGAGGGATTGATTCCATGGTAGAGCTGGTATCACATGTCACAGCACCTGTAGGAACAGTGTAAGAGACAGGATGTGGAGTTGCAGAAAGTTTACAGAGTAAACCTCATATCTGGATTGAGATTGTTATCTTGAAATTAACTAATAGGCAAGCTATTGTACACACAAGAAGCTAACCATGACAGGAGGCCAGAGTGCCAAGTTCAGATGAAAATACCTATAATCCTCCTCAGCGAAAAGCCTAAAAGAGAGGGTTGAAGAGTGGTTGCACCATGTGCAGGAAGTCCTGGGTTCTGCCCTATTCTAAAAAAAAAAAAACAACAACAAAAAAAAAAAACAACCTCTCATCCCCAATTTTAAAATTTCCAATGGTATGTAGAGAAGTGGAAATACATTTGTATTTTTTAAAGACAGGGAGAGAGAGAGAGAGAGAGAGAGAGAGAGAGAGAGAAAATTTTTAAAATATTATTTTTTTAGTGGACACTAAATCTTTGTTTGTATGTGGTACTGAGGATGGAATCCTGGCCGCTCACTCATCCATACCAGGTGAGTGTGCTACCACTTGAGCCACATCCCCAGCCCTGTATTTTTGTTTTTACTGCTATGTGGTGTTTTGATGTCAGGAAATTTTATAAACTATAATGGGTTAAACATTGTCTCCTAGAGACATCTGGGACCTGGGACCTGGTAGTTGTAAATGTGAACTTATTTGGAAATATGAGCTTTGCAATGTAATTAATTTAAAGACCTCCAGATAAGATCATCCAGGATTTATGGTGGTACCTACATCCAATGATTAGTGTCCTTCTAAGATAAAGAATATTTGAGACATGGACAGAGGAGAGCCATTTGAAGAGAAGTAGAGACTGAGAAATGCTGCCATAATCCAATGAGAGCCAAGAGTCAAATTAATCACAACACAATAATCTTGGGTGACTTTAATCCAACTCTTTCATCACTGAATAGATCATCCAAACAAAAGTTGAATAAAGAATCTATATCCGACTGGGGATGTGGCTCAAGCAGTAGCATGCTTGCCTTGCATGGGCATGGTGGTGGGTTCCATCCTCAGCACCACATACAAACCAAGATGTTATGTCTGCTGAAAACTAAAAAATAAATATTAAAAAACTCTCTCTCTCTCTTTCTCTCTCTCTCTTTCTCTCTCTCTCTCTAAAAAAAAGAATCTATAGAACTCAATAATGCAATCAATAACTTAGGCTTAACTGACATATATAGAATAGTTCAACCCACATCATGTGGATACATTTTGTTCTCAGCAGCACATGAATCCTTCTCTAAAATAGACGATGTACTATACCACAAAGCAACTCTTAGCAAATACAAAAAAAGTAGAGATACTACCATGTAGTTTATGAGATCATAATTGAGTGAAATTGAAAATCAATGACAAAATGAAAAAAAAATAAAATTTATTTCAATACCTGGAGACTAAACAATATGCTACTGAATGAATAAAGGGTTGCAGAAGACATCAATGAAGAGATTTAAAAATTCTTAGAGGCAAATGAGAACATATTCACAACATATCAAAATCGCTGGAACACCATGAAAGCAATTCTAAGAGGAAAGTTTATTGCATGGATTTCATTCCTTAAGAGAAGAAAAAGTCAACAAATAAAGGACCTCACTTTGCATCTCAAATCCCTAGAAAAAGAAAAACAAACCAACAGCAGAAACAGTGGAAGGCAAAAAACAAATAATTAAAATTAGAGCTGAAATCAATTAAATCAAAACAAAAGAAACAATTGAAAGCACAAAAAGGTGGTTCTTTGAAAAAATAAATAAAATTGACAGACCCTTGGCTATTCTCATGAACAGAAGGAGAGAGAGAGAGAACTCAAATTACCAGCATACATGATGAAAAAGGTAATATCACAACAGACAATACAGAAATACAGATGTTAATTATAAATTATTTTGAAAACTTATACTCCAATAAAATAGAAGATATTGAAGGCATAAGTGAATTTCTTAAGTTATATGACTTGCCCAGATTTCATTGCAAGAAAATAATCACAACAAATTTGATTAATAATGTAATTGCTTTTTATTTTCAACTCGTGAATTCCATCTCATTTATAAGTAGAGGTGTGCAGAAAAAAGAAAGAGAGAGAGAGAGAGAAAGAGAGAGAGAGAAAACAGAGACACTATGTCAGATCTGGCAAAATAATGGGTCATTGTAAGGAAGTTTGAAAAGAAGCTAGGGAAGGACAAAGTTAACATAAGCTTATTTTCCTTGTAAAGGTTAATGCCCAGAAAATTCCTTACTGAGTTGGCCCAAACATGCCTGTTTAGGTAACTGGCTTTTCTAGTCTCTCAAAAGGTCAAAAAACAAAACAGAAATCATACCAAAACAAAACAAAACAAAAAACTTGGTTTTAATTTGGTGATATGGAACATTAATGCAAGTGGCTCTATTTTGGTTTGGACTGTTGAGGACTAGTTCAAATCAGTGGTCACCTATTGATTTTATTTAACCAAATATACACTTTAAAAAAGCATTTAATTATGTACAACTTTAGCATACCAATTAGAAATATGAGAAAAATACTTTAGTTTCAAATTTCTATGATTTATGAGATTTAATTTCCCATCTTTGATGCTTCTGGTCTTTCCTTTGAAAGGTTAAGGGTAAAAAAGAAAAAAAAAACTGAGGCCACTAACGTTTTGCATATAAGTTTGTGAGGCCTCAAAATCTTTCAATTGAGATCTCAGAAATTTGCAAGGATATCTTTGGTTTAGGTTGGGAGTTTAAATTGAGCATTTTCTTGACTGAAAAATCTAAGGAAGTACCATTTTGAAAGGGAGGAAGAAAATTCAGTGAGAACTGAAACTGGAGGAAAATATTACTTAGAAAATAGATCAATAATAATTATTTCCTTCACTTATTATTGCTTTTTGTTTGCTTGTTTGTTTTTGTACGAGGGTTTGAACCCAGATGCACTCAACCACTGATCACTGAGCTACATTTTCCAACTCCCCATATTTTTTGTTTGTTTGTTTGTTTGGAGACACAGTCTTCATAAGTTGCTTATGCTGACATTGAACTTGCAATTCTCCTGCTTCAGCCTGTTTAGCAACTGGGATTAAAGGCATGTGCCACTCCACTCAGCACCTTCAATTCAATCTTGGAGAAAGATCACTTGTTCACTCAAGTGTACTCTTACCCCCATGCACTTGGATGTTGTTCATCTTCCCACATTGCTAGTCTATTTCCAAAGAAATTAGGGAAACATCCAATTCTAAAGATATTTGGGAAGGTCTCCTAAGTAACTTTAAATTACTGTAATGCTATTAAGGAATGAGAAAATCATCAGTGGACCCCAGTGGTACATGTATGTAATCCAGTTGACTTGAGGCTCAGACAGTAAGATCACAGATTTTTGAAAACAGCCTTGGCAATGTAGAGAGGGCCTCAGCAATTTAATAAAACCCTACTTTAAAATAAAATATAAGAAGGTCTGGGGATGGAGCTAAGTGGTAAAGAGGCCCTGGGTATAATCTTCAGTTAAAAAAAAAATAGAATGAAGGCATTTTGCAAGGGGTTTTAACAGGATTATGAAGAGAAATTCCTATGGTTTTTATAGTCCTGTTCTTTGAAGATCCACTTTGTTTTTAGAAAGAGCTAGATCAGTTAAGTAGTTCAGGGAAGTTTTGTCTTGTTTTCTGGCAGCGGGGAATGAACTTCAAATGTTTACTCATGAGTTACATTCCCAGTCCTTTTTAGTTTGTATTTTGTAATAAGCTCTCCCTAGTTAGGAAAGGCTATCCTTAAATTTGGTATCATCTTATCCCAGCCACTTGAGTTGCTGGGAATACAAGTGTGACTTACCTCACCCAGCTACAAAAGGAGGGACAGCTTCAGTAGAAGTTCAGAGCAAAGTGATATAATTTTTAACACATTTTTACTTACATTCATTTTGCAAAGTCAAGTAAGAACAAACAGTGGAGGCTGTTACTTTCCCCAACCTCCTTTCCTTAAATACTTATCTGTAATTCTATGTAGTATGCATCACAAACTGATTTTTTCCTAGTAAATGTTTTGCTAAATTGTAAGTAGATAATGTTTAGTATTTTTTTACAATTATATTTATTCACTGGTATGCTTTGACTCTCTTATGTGTTACTGCCTTATGTGTTCATCTGGATTTGAAGAACCAGGCCACATGTCTAAACTGTTTTTAAGATCTTATAAGTGTCTCATGTTTGTTTGTTTATTTATTTATTTCTCAATAGATTGTGCAGCAGTTTCAATTATAATGGTATTTACTTCCAGGGTACTTTTGTAGTAGTCTGAAAACACTTATGATTGTCATAGTTTGGTGCTTTCCACATGTATCTAGTAAGTCAAGAAAAGTTATTTTGTTGAACATGTCACAAGGTCTTGGACAGCCCCTCAGAAAACAACATCCCAGTTTTAAGGTACCTAGCTCTGCTGTTGAAAAGTTGTGAACTACTGAATCTTAACATAGGTTAACCATAATACTTAAATCAAAGGACTAAAGATGCAGCTCAGTAATAGAGGATGTGTCTAGTATATACAAGGTCCTGAGTCTGATCCCCAGCACTGCAACTAATAACAAGAAATAATTCCTAATACTTAGCCAGAAATTGGAGACAACAGGCAATTAGTAGAAGTCCTACATAAGTTGCAAGCCAATGCCCAAAGCCAAAATTAGAGCAATTTAATTTAGTAATTAATACTTCCTACCATAAAACATAGAGTAAGTATTCCAAAGAGTTGATCAGAAGAGTTTTGGTATTTTGTATAGAAAAAGGCCAAAGAAAGCAGAAACAAAAAGCAGATTGATGTCTGCAAAACTACCTAACTTGTAAGGTGGGAACAGAGACATGGAGCAATGTAGAAATAACCTATTGTTTAATATCTCTCAAATATTGTACTGCTTAGTTTTAACAAAAAATCAAGTTTTTACAGGGTTTTCTGATTTACAATAAAATGTATTAACTTAAAAATATCCATACTTAAGCTATCAAATGTAATTTTTGTGCCTATGTGAAAACTGAAAACTGTGTTTTTTTAATCCCTAGAAATGTTTTGTAGTATGTATATTTAAACTGTATGTGTTAGGAATAAATGAAACCATATTTTGGTGACTCATAGTGCATGCATGCATTAAATGAAAATATGTCTACCAAAATGCATTTTTCACTGGGAAAAATAAACATTGGGTCTATGCAAAGTAAACATTAACTTTTGTAGATTTCAGTGTAGGACAGTCCATCACAAACATATTTGCCATATTTCCCTCAGAACTGCTTAACTTTCAAATTATAAATTTCAAATATTAAGAATTTTAAAAATTTTTTAAGTGTGATTTTATTATTTCAACATTTGTTTTTCATTCCACATGATTTTCAAGCAAGCTCAGAGCACTTAAAGCTATGACTAGTCATTGTGAGTTTAGTTAGTGACATCTGCAACACCTGTGGTGGAAGAGTTTGCCATTAACACATTCAGCAAGTGAGATGGCTGTTCACACACAACAATTACATTTGTCAGATGTTCCACATCGTTCTCAAGTTCGCCTTGAGCTAGTGACTCTTCACCAAGCTGTATTTCTTCAAGGAAGACTTTCTGAACAGCTTCAGCATCTTTCAGATCCTGTAACTTGGAAAACTCACTCTCTTCTGGGCAAACTTCTGCTTTACTCTTTTTTCCCCAAGTGTGCTCTTGAAGTTGGTGTTGCTCCACCTCTTTCAATTGAAGTAAATGGTGTAGAAGATGATGAGCCCCACATATTCTTTACCCTTTGGGTCACTGCACTGCTTAGGCTGACCTCTTCCTCAGGTACAAGGAGTGCCACTGCACTCCCTGCAGAGTGGATTGTGGCTGCATGAAAAGAGAGTGAAATTTTAATAAATTTTCTTTATGGTAAAGTTTATGTACTGATTGCTTTCACTCCTCAGGCTTTGCTCTGCTTTAAATATAATAACCTGTAGTTCCTGACATGCATTCTTAGTCTCCTTTGCTGCTTTCTCTTTCATTCAGTTGTGTGTACTTCCTTAGTCCTTAACTCACTGTATCTGGTGCTTTGATGTGTCATTATTATATTAAGTCCAAAATATTATCAAAATGTGTCAAAAACTCAGAATTCATCTTACTTTTAAATCCTGCTCATTTTTTTAGCATGTTGTGTTTTTCCTTGTAAATTATCCACCCAACACCCCACATTTTCCCCCATCTTATTTAGTGTATTTCTCTTGCTTTTTCTCCATCATCATATGTGATGCCCAGGAAGAATGATGTCAGGCTGCCAGGCTCTGATAAATTTAGTAAATTTTCTTGATAGTTAAACTTTCTTTAGGCTTTGTTTGTTGTTACAAGCAAAAGATCTAGAGATGATAAACTAGTGGAGGAGAAAATAAAAGTTCCCAAATGATGGCCTCCATTTTGTCAAAAGAAATGAGGTTATTTTTTTAGACAAAGGTCTTTCAAAGATTCTTCTTGTATATAATAGCATGTTTATATTATGCACTTTACATAGTGGAAAATCTTCATATCATTTTTTATTAAAACAAAAATTTATCAAATATTGTATTAAATTTTTATGTATAAAGAATGATGGAAATAATGCAGAAAGCTTTTGGAACTCAAAAACTACTTGTATTTTCTATAGAGTTTTGTAGGCAGTTTCAGCAGTAATGTTGTATATAAATATATGCTTTTGCTTTCTTAACACCCTTTGGAAACTTAGACTATTCTATATAAATTCTAGATGGGTAAAATGTTGAATTTATTTGAAAAAAAGCTGTTGGGCTGGGAATTGGCTCAAGTGGTCACACGCTTGCCTGGCATGTACAGGGTGCTGTGTTCGATCCTTAGCACCACATAAAAGTAAAATAAAGATATTGTGTCCACCAAAAAATAAAAAAAATAAATATTAAAAAGTTATCTCTCTGTGTCTCTTTAAAAAAATAGCTTTAGCAGATTATGCCCATTATTTCCATTCTGGACACTAAATTTGAAAATTCAAAATTAAAGAGCCCTTGTTGGGGATGTAACTCAGTAGTTTAGCACCTGCTTAGCATGTGTGAGGTTTTAGATTTGTAACAAGCACTGGAAAAAATAAAAATAAAAACCCTGATTTCCATTGATATTTATTCCTTTTCTGACTGTTTTACTCCTCTCTGTTGAAGCTGTACCTCAGGGCCTCATGCTTGCAAGGCAGGCACTCTATCACAGAGCTGCACCCTCAGACAAAGACCTGACTCTTTTTTTTCTTTTTTGAGAATATAGAAGATCTTTAATGGTTTTATCACATACATACAAAAGAGAAACAATCATGCTAGGGTGTTCTCCTTGTTAAACAGCATTTCTTAAAAAAAGCCAAATCATATGTAATAAGTGAAAATATTGATATTCTTGTGTTGTGAAGTTAGGGGTGGGGTATGTGCTATTTGTATTTTCAATTAATAGAGAAGTTTACCATGGTTGTGAGCACAGATTATGCAAACTTATTTATATTGTGTGTGTGTGTGTGAGAGAGAGAGAGAGAGAGAGTGTGTGTGTGTGTATGTGTGTGTGAGACTGTGTCTGTGTGTGTGTGTGTGTGTCTGTGTGGTACTGGTTATTGAACCCAGTATTATGCACATGAGGAAAACCTTTAAATTTGGAACATTTCATAAGTCACATTTGCCACCAGATGGGAGTAAGGCTGATAGCACAGGTTAGAAAATGAGATGTATGATTTCAACTGGAGCTCTGTGTGGCTAAAATCACATGGACAATGTTGAATTAAAGTGGTAAAAGAGTCCATTTGTGTATAATGGGTTAAACATTGTCTCCTAGAAAATATTTTTAATTTTCTCCATTTAGAATGATGTTGACCTTGGGTTTAGCATATATAGCTTTTATAATCTTGTGTTATATTTCTACTATCCCTAGTGTTTCTAGAGTTTTGAACATGAATGGTTACTGTCTTTTGTCAAATGCTTTTTCTGCATCTATTGATATGGTCACATGATTCTTGTATTTCAATGTATTGATATAATGAATTATGTTTATTGATTTCTGTAGGTTGACCCAAACATACATCTCTGAGACTTGCCCCCACTGAGACCCCTCCACAATCTGATGGATCTGATCTTCAGATTCCCCAAGCTCTTCCACACAGCAGTCCCAAGGTCTCAATGCCATTCCAGCTTGCAAACAGAGAGACCACCAGGGATGCACTCACACCAAGGAGTGACCATGCAAAAATGCAGCAAGATGGCAGCCACTAGCACATAGCACACCCAGCACAAAACTTCACATACAAGCAAACCTGCAGGCACACCAACACTGAACCTCCAGGTCCTGGCCAGTGTCACCAGAGGCAGTATCATGCAACCAAACATTCAGGAACACTGACACTGGACCTTCAGGCCCTAGCTGATGACTGGCAAGCAGCAGTATCAGAGAAAACCTTTTTTTACCTCTAGAATCTTGAGTCATGGAACTACAAGGAATGCAGCCTCCCTCTAATCTGCCAACTTTATGGATAAAATATACTGAGCCTTTCCTCCTCCTCCTCCTCCTCCTCCTCCTCCTCCTCCTCCTCCTCCTCCTCCTCCTCCTTCTTCTTCTTCTTCTTCTTCTTCTTCTTCATCTTTTACTGGAACTTGAACACAGGGGAACTTAACCACTGAGGAACTTCTCAAGCAAATTTTATTTTTTAGTTTGAGACAGGTTCTCATTAGTACCTCACTATGTTGCTGAGGCTGTCCTTGAACTTGCAATTCTCCTGTTTCAGGCTCTGGAGTCACTAGGATTGCAGGTGTGTGCTACCATGTTTAACATTTGCTGAATCTTGTTAGAGAAGGCCTATCTTAACAAAGCTCCTGTTAAGTGCACACATGCCTCAAGCCTTATAAAAGGCCCAGAGACCTTAATAGCATCACCAAATGGCCAAGACTACTGGTTGGAAGAGGACATTTTCAGCTTGTTTGAATGCATGTAGAATAACCTAACACCAATGACAGCCATCACTTCACAGTAACAGAATCCACCTGGGTAATTGTAGCTCTTTTCTGGGGAAATATACAAACTTACATTGTTAGAGATTCTCAAGTGTTGAAAAAACACTACTATGAAAGAATTGTTCTTAGAATCCAAGAAACATGTTAATGCTTAAAAAAAAAGTCAGAAACTTGAACTTCTCAAAGAAACTCAGCAATAATTATTTCCCAGAACTCTGAACTAAGCAACTTGGACATGACCAAAATCCAAGGGAGGAGGGTTCAGAGCAAATGAAACTAAAATAAATTCAAGATTTAGAGGAGAAAGAGTACTTTCAGAGAAAACTTACCAACCAAGTGAAGACTATCCAATGTAGTTCCATACTCCAAGAAACCTGATTTCTCCCAAGAGGCACTGAACCAATAAGAAGATTTAGGAAATGTGGAAAAAGTGAGATATCCAGAAACTATTATTTTTTTCATGAAGATGAAATTGCAGGGATAGCCAAAGAGGCTACACATGAAAAGACACCACAAGTTTTTATTTACTTATTTATTTGTTTGATTGTTTGTTTGATTTGCTGGTGCTGAAAATCAAACCCACTACCCCATTTGTGGCAGGCAAGTGCTGTACCAGTCAACCACATCCCTGATCTGAGGACACCAAAAGTTCTATCAGGATTTGTATTTGAGTAAGTATCTGCGACAGGTACCCCTGATGGATTGATTCCATGATAGAGCTGGCATCACATCTCACAGCACCTGAGGAAACAGTGTGAGAGACAGGCTGTGGAGTTGCAGAAATTTAACAGAGTAAACCTAAATGTGTGGATTGAGATTGCTGCCTTGGAATTAACTATAGGCAAGCTGTTGTACACACAAGAAGCTGACCATGACAAGAGGCCAGAGTGCCAAGTTCAGATGAAAGTACCTATAATCCTCCTCAGTGAAAAGCCTAAAAGAGAGGGTTGAAGAGTGCTTGCACAGTGTGCAGGAATTACAGTTATTTTCTTATTATGAAAAAAAAAAAAACCGACTACTCATCCCCAATTTTAAAAGTTCCAATGGTATGTAGAGAAATGGACATACATTTGTATTTTTGTTTTTACTGTTATGTGGTGTTTTGAAATCAGGAATTTTTATAAACTATAATGGGTTAAACATTGTCTCCTAGAGAGATCTGGATCCTGGGACCCAGTAGTTGTAAATGTTATCTTATTTGGAAATATGAGCTTTGCAATGTAATTAATTTAAAGACCTCAAGATAAGATCACCCAGGATTTATGGTGGTACCTACATTCAATGATTAAGAGAAAAAATATTTGAGACATGGACAGAGGAGAGCCATTTGAAGAGAGTGGTAGAGACTGAGAAATGCTGCCATAATCCAATGAGAGCCAAGCTTGCCATCAGCCACCAGGAACCAGGAGAGAGGCATAGTACAGGAATTCTTCACAGCTGCCAGAGAGAGCCAACCCAGTCAGCACCATGATTTTCAACTTTAGCTTTCAGAACTATGGGAGTTGCCTAGTTTCTGAGGCTGGCTGTGGGGTGGATGCTCAGAAACTGGGAAAATTGTTCTGGATGCTGGGTTGTGGAAGAACCATTTACCCCAGCCAGTTCCATCTAGACCCTGAGTGGCTTCATATGACATTTTTTTTGAGGCAATGCAAAGAAAAACATTTTCAATAAGTTATATAAGTGGGTGCAAGTTCAGAAGCAAACGTTTATGACCTTGAGTGCATATGCAGAATCAGGATATTCCAGAACTTGGCTACATACTGAAAACATAACCCGCTAGAAGCCTTGACCAGAGAGCCTAACTACTGCCACTTGGGGCCTGCCCAACATTGACCTCAAACTTGTGATTCTCTTGCCTCAGCCTCAAAGGTAGCTGGGATTACAGATATGTGCCACTACACCTGCCTGAAATGCATAGAATTCTAAAGACACAAACCAAAGAAATCAAGAAGCCAGCAAAATGGAAAGGACAAGAAAGGACTTCCCCACACAGCCTTTGGAGGGTGTTTGACTTTTTAATCACTTGAATTCAGACTTCTGGCCTCCAGAGGTATGAAAATAAATTGTTTAAAGGCACCTACTCTGTGAATTATTTATGGCAGGCCTAGATCACATCCCTAATATACATGGAGGGTCACACTGAGAGAGTCCAAATCCTAATTGTCTTCATTTTATTTTATGTGCCTCCAATTACTACACTCAGCATCCAAAGTGGAGATATCAAGGCTAAGAGACTTCTGAGACTCAAAGTAATAAGAAAAATAGTAACTGACACTGATTATTGAAGTGCATGATCATATCCCATGTGCATTATACAGGCTAGTAGAAAAAATAAAGAAAGAGAAATATAATTAAAAGGATAAAGTTTTTGGATCCAGTATAACTGACACTAGATTACACCTTGAACAAATAAGATAAAACAACAGTACAAAAATCCAAGATTTTGCCTTGATTGTCACTCTGTGGAACATTTCCCCTGTGAAAGTAACACTCAAAGCATAGTTGATGATTATGGGGTCGTACATTTGCACCTATTTTGACCCCCATAATTTTATTTGGATTCTTTTCTAAGAAAATAGTTTTTGATCTCTGAAATACAGAATAATATATAAGCTTGTTCTTAAATTCATTTTTCTAAACTTTAATCAAGATATTGTAGCCATACTTTTCATAAATGGTTTATTTAGAATCATAGAATCTGGTCTTTTATATTCAAATATTCATTGTGTATGTAAAATGTAAATGTTATTCATCTGTTGAGAAACCACAAAATGACACTACTTAAAAAAATTCACCATGAACAGCAGTTGGGCCTCTTCATATTTTTAATAACACATTTTTTGAGCAATTTTTTCATCCACAGGAAATTGAGTAGAAAGTTGAGTTCCCATATGTTCTCTTCCATCCTACACGCACATCCCTGGCCACTATCCAAGTTCTGCCCTGGAGAAGTATGCTTGTTACTATGAATGAAAAAACTCTTATCATTCAAGCCATTGCCATTTTGTCATTTACATATGGCTACACTTGGATTCATCCATTTCTGAGCAGTGATAGCACTCATTTCTTCATATCAACTATTCATACCCATAAACCTGCATGGCCTATTAGTCCCTGAAGATAATTCAATATGAAATTTTAGATACATTAAGTTGTTTCTCTTTCCTTAAAGAGCATTGACCAAGTTTTATATTTGTCAGGCCACCATGGGCACAATCATTCCTCTGAGGATTTCACTGTGAGGAGCAAGATCTGAAAGTATGTTTTCATCAATATCTGTCATCAAATTGTCACAAAGTACCATCAAGGTCAAGCATAAAATGCTTCAATTAAACTGGCAACCACAACTGCTATTGCAACTGAGAAGTAGGACAAACAGCAGAACTCAAAAGGAAAGTGGTCCAAGATCTGCATATTCAGAGGATCACTACTGCACAGGGCTTCGCACTTCGGCCACTGACCAAATTTCATGGATGAAGCACCAGTGTAAGTGAACATTTTTCAAAAACTTAATTACACTATATGTTCTAAAACTTGCCTTGTTCACAACATAAGCATGTCATGAAGCATGGACATATAGATATTTGTTCTAAAACTTTTCAAATTTAACTTGAAAACATTTTATATTTAAAGAGATATTAAAAATGTGATGGAATGACTTACTTTGTATTTCCATGCCGAGTTTGTTTCTCCCCTAAAATGATCACACATTTCCATGTCACAATTTGCAAAAATAGGAAGCCTACTTTGGGAGGTTATCACAAACTGAAGTCAGACATTTTTCAGATTTCACCAGCTTCTATATGAACATCCTATGTTCTATTCCACGATCCAACCTAGAATGGAGCATTGAATTCACTCTCACATCTCCTTTGGTTTGAGTTGAAAGATCTTCTTTTTTACTTTTCATGACCTTCACAATTTTGAGGAATACTACACAGGTCTTTTGTAAAATGATCTTCAGTTTTGGTTTGCAGCTATTTTTCTCATAGATAGACTAGAGATATAGTTTTAGAAAGAAAGAACACACAAAAAACTTCTTTCCTCATTATATGATATTAAAAGTATGTGATATCCACATAGTCTGTGTATTAAAATAAGTTCACTGGTTTTAACAAATGTATCATTCTGACTAGGGATGTTGGAAACGAGTGAAGCTACCCACTTGTATTTGGAAAGAGGGGGCAGTTAATACATGTAATTTTTTAAAATTTCCTCTCAGTTTTGCTGTTAACATAAAACTCCTTTAAAATAGTTTAGGAAATATAAGGGAAAGAGGAAGGTCCAACTTTACTGGCTTCAATGAAAAATGAGTCCTTGTCCCGAGTGTGAGAAAGAACTTCATTTGTTTTTATTTCCCAAGGAAAAATAAATTATATTTTCTTAGACCAATAGAAAGATGAAAACATCAAAATAATGTTTATTGCAGACAATGATATAAAAATTCATCCTACACAATGTCATTCAGCTTAAATCATAAAATTATGCAATCTTAAATCTGACAAATTCACAAAACATGTAAGCAGTCACAGCATGTAGTGTATCTGGAACACATGGTTTGCCAATCATTTTATGTCCCACAAAAGATGACCGACCATCATTAAAAGGAAAAAAAATTCAAGTCAAAACAATTTGGTAATTTACGCTGTCTTTATATTTAAAAAGAAAGTTACAGTCAACAAATTGCCATTTTAATTTTTTCATTGGGTATTAAACCCAGGGGTATTCTACCAAAGAACTACATTGCCAGCCCCCCCCTTTTTTTTTCATCTTCTTCTTATTATTAATTTTAATTATTTTGAGACAGGGTCTTGCTAAGTTTCCCAGGCTGGCCTCAAACTTGAAGTCCTTCTACATCAGACTCCCAAATTAACCAAATTGTGTGAATTAATAGGCATGTGCCACCATGTCTGGATCAAGTACAAATTACTTAAAAAGCACTAAAGTACAGTATTGTAAACTTCAACTAGGAAGGGCTGCCCGGAATGTAAATTCCCCAGGCATAGAGTTCCTGACTTACCCCTGTTCACTTGTGGCCAGTGTGAACAAAAGGCCTGACTGGGAAATTCAGAGAGCCAGAAGGGTACCGCCATATGAGAGAACACTTGGCGACGTTCACGAAACTCACACTTTCACTCTCAAAATCAACAAACACACCAACCCGGCCCTGAGGCTTCTCTACATAGTGAGAAAGCATTGGGGAGGTTGTCAAGAGACTATGGCCATCATCTTGCTTCACACAAAGGAGAAGAAACATGTCTTCGGATTCAGTCACTGTGCCATTCCTTCTTATCCAGGAATCCTTACAGACTCCTACAGCCCAGTCCAAAGGGTCCTTCATATCTAATTCCCAGTACAATTTCCCAGAGTTGAAACTCTCTGTTCCCCATGCAGCAAAATAGTTAATTCCATCAGAATTCAAAGACGAGTCTGGAAGGACGTGCCCAATTCTCAAACGTCTCACATCATCAAATAGCTTGAGGTTATCACTGGACAGTGTATTTTCAAAGGATATCTCCACTGTAGAATGAAGAGAATATTCAAATCAAAACCAACTTTTGAATTGCTGTTAGATGAGAAGGTCTACCCGAGTCTTAATGGGGGGGGGATGGGGTGGCAGAAGAAGAGGGGTAATTGTGGCTGAAGTGCATTGCACTCACAGGTTTCTAGAATACAGCAGAAGAAACAATAGTCCAACCACAATGAAAACACTGCTAAATATATGGACACTGGAATAAAAGGGTGAGCATGTCTACTTCCAGCTTGTTAATTTTCATTTCATCTGAGAAATTGGAGCTCTGCATTCCCATTCAATCCAAAGCAATAATTCCTTGCTATGGTTCCTATTTAGTTCTACCATGGAAATCTAAAAACTGCTTCATCATATACCAACTTGTCTTTTTTTGATGCTTGTGAAATATTGCTCTGTGCATTCAGTTATTTTATGTTTGTTCATACATGCTATTATATTAAATTTAACGCACTTAGTATATTACCTTTAATAAAATACGTATCACACATTCAATTTCTAAGACATTTTAAGGGTAATGTTTAAATAACCTTCATCACTCAGTGCAATTAATTTAAAATGGGAACATATTGAACTAATTTATAATTGTCTTATTGATTGAAATGGTTTTGTATGTATAGCCCAAATCACATTTATTATTATACCAGTGATCACTTATTTTTTTCCTTATTTAATCATGGTGATCATATTACTAAGTATAATTATAAATACCAATTGGCAGACCATTCCCTTTGGGTAAATTAAAGGTTAATAAATGGAAAGGTTTCCCATAGAAAATCATCATTGAAAGTCATTACACTATGCTCCCATCACTGGGCTGACACTCACCTTGGAAACACTTGAGCCTGTCTATCAGTCCAGTGATGGTCTGGGCAGGAAGTGCTGGCTTTATAGGCTGAGGCAAGTGCAGCTGCACTGATTCACTCCTGAAAGCAGGAAGAGGACATGAATCTTCTGGTGACAAAAATGACATCACAGTTTTTAAGGAACTAAACAACAATTCTGCTGAAAATGTTTCTTGAAACCCTTTTCTCATGAATGTACCTCTGTGAACATGAGAAGGGACTGTCTCTAGGAATCTTTCTTACTTAATTTGCAAGTTAACAACCCATTTCTCAGAGGTACCCATGTTTCTCATTAGCTAACTAGGATAGGAAAAACTGCCCCATGCACCTCAATGTTTCTGATTTACAATGTCAAATCATACATGGTTGCATTTATCTTATTTATTTATTTTTGAAAAGAGAGAGAGAGAGAGAGAGAGAGAGATAATTTATATATATATATATATATATAGTTTTTGGCGTACACAGCATCTTTGTTTTGTATGTGGTGCTGAGGATGAAACCCAGGCCGCACGCATGCCAGGCGAGCATGAGCTTGAGCCACATCCCCAGCCCCACATGGTTGCATTTATGAACGTCAACATTCAGCCCAGGATGACATATCCCTCAACCAACAGGGGAAATAGAGGCTGACTTCTCATTAAGGGGAACAGAAAATCATATTCAAACAAACACATGAACACACAGTTGATTACTCTCTACATAAACTATGCCTTCACTTTGTTAGAAACTTAAACACTTTCATAGCTCTCAATGGTACCCTAGTTTACACTAAAGTCAAAATTTACCTGGTCAATAGATCTCCCATGTCCTGCAAAGAAAACAAAAACAAAAACAGCTTATTTTTTTTAAGAAACTGAACTGTATTTTGTTTTTGGAAAGATCATGTAGTATCAAATATCATCACACCCACACCAATGCTTCTTATGAATTCATTTTCATCTCTCAGAACAGTACCAGTAAAGCATATTTAAAGATTCTGAATTTGTGATTAAATCAGAATGCAGAGGGTCTAAAAAGTGTGAGAATGAAGGATATCAGTAATGCACAGTGTTTACTGTCCCCAATTCCATAACTTTTAAACAGAAGAAAGAGAATATAAGGTTTTCCAAGATGTCTGCATATTGTCAAATGGCAGGCAAAAAATGAAATCTTCATGAATAAATTGTTATTTTTCTGGATCTTAGAGAAGCAAGAGACAACAGAAAAATTTAAAAAAAATTCTAAGAGAGCTACTCACAAAGTTTCATAAATCTTGCTTATTTATAGTCAGGATAGAAGGTAAACTTTAAGTAGATTATATCCAAAGAGGAAAGAACCCCATAATTGATGCAGGAAATATAAAAACTACCAAATAATGTGGTCAAAATTGATAACCCCAAATCATACAAAATACTTTCATGCACAACTCAGTTCTTACCTGGAGCAGCTCCACATAGGGTTTATGGGACATTTTCACCAGCTCCTCATATATTTCTCTTAGGTCTTTCTTCTTTTGAACCATATCGGCTTCACTTTTTTTGAGTTCCTCTAAAATTCTTTTGCTTTCCTTTCTAAGAATGTCTAGATGTCGATTTTCCTCCTCATGAAGAACTGGATGTAGTTTCCTGTACTCAGCCCTGATCAGCTCTTCCCTGAGATACACATAGTACTGTAGGGATAGATTGTCTAGATCACAATTCCAGTATGATTTTATCCTCCTCCACCTAAACCTCTCTCTTTGACCATTGTCTTTTTACCAGTATGTTACATATGCCATAATTTTATATTTATCCACATTGCAGAAATTAGAAATTCACTCTTCTTCTATCTTCATTCTTTCCCTAGTTTTTTATAACAATGGCAAGGAACCAAACCCATCCTTCCCTCCAACCATTTTTATCTGCTTCATGAGTGCCTGAAATATCTTAAGAAAAGGTTTTGATTGACAATTTATCCTTCAAATATAAATTTCTATATGCATGCAATTAGAATTTATAGCTGTCACATAAATAACTATATGCAATATTCTGATCTCTGGTTAGAAAATTAATTTTCATCTCAAACCTCCCTATGACACTGCCTGGTCATGTGTTTGATCAACAAGGTCAAATTTTACTTTCAGGATTCAAAGCCACCAGAAATGATGTACCTAATATCCTTACACCATGATGCTATAGTGAATAATGGATGGATTTCTAGTATGTCTGTTTCAAGCTGAGTCTCAAGGAAATAGACTCATACTTACGATCCATGGACTGATTATTTTCTTCTCTTCATTTATATTTCTTTGATTTACTTGGATCTTTTCCCATAATGATCTTATTTGCTTTAGGAGCTTCTCCTGTAAAAGAAATATAAACTCAAACAATAGAGAAGCATGCGCATTTGGTTTCAATCTCACAATGATAGAGAATAAAAAAATAAGAGATAAGTACTTTAGTGAGAAAAAAAATCATATTGCTTTCCTTTTGCTATTGATGATTGTGAATTTTAGGAGATTTCAGACTGCAAAAGTGCATAATGTAGCCATGTGCCTAGGGATAGTGATAAAGATGAATAGTTTTTAGATAGTGTGGCAATTGGCTTTAGAATTTTGTTTTCTGATGCTCTACCCTGCTAATTCCCCAAAGCATTTTATCTTATTTATTCCCTAGTGTTAGTAAATATTCATGCTGTATAGAAATGTATTGCA
The DNA here is from genome assembly GCF_045843805.1 of Urocitellus parryii. Taxonomy (NCBI): domain Eukaryota; kingdom Metazoa; phylum Chordata; class Mammalia; order Rodentia; family Sciuridae; genus Urocitellus; species Urocitellus parryii. The sequence goes on from NC_135541.1 coordinate 101,075,577, forward strand.
TTTGTCATTTTGGTAGCCAGTAACTCTTTTCAAAATGAGCAGTTTCTAATGCCTTACCCATGAAAATTAAAATTAAAGTGACCAACTACCTCTGTGGAATCAAGCTCCACAAAGGCAGGCATGCTTGCATATTTTATTTATTGCTTACATCTTTGGTTCTTAGCTTCTTCCTTGATGCTTATAAAATTACCTAGCATACAGAAAAGAGTAGGGCAATCATCATCATCCAGATCCTCAGCTCTTTTGAAATCTCTTAGCTCCGCGGCTCAGCCTTCACAGTGTTCTCACTGGTGTCACTTACCTGGTATTCCTCAGCAGCCCTTTCCACTGAAGGGTGGTTGTGAGCCCTGTGCTCCTGAGGGTTGCAGCAGAGCCAACAGAGCAGGTTCTTGTTCTCCTCACAGAAGATCTTCTTTGTCTGCTGGTGGGTCACACATATATTTTTCTCAGAGTTCAGGAATTGCCTGAGATGAGCCTGCCTTGCCATAGATGTAAGATTCTTCAGAAGAATATTGTTTTTGACATCTCCCTGCTGTGATGGCTCCCTGCACACAGGGCAACAGGCAAGAATTTGGGCTTGTCCCCAGGGAACGAAGAAACAGGGCCAACAAAAGCTGTGCCCACAGCCTATGGTGACTGGGTATATAAGGTACTTCAGGCAGACAGAGCAAGTGAGTTCTTTCTGGAACACTTGTGGTATTTCTGAATCCATTATTCTGAGGGAAGAAAACCATAAGGATTTAATCATCTACCCTTAAAGAGATAAAGACCTGAACCAATTTTTACTCATATTCTCATTGAATAACACACTACTGTCTAGAGAATAATAATTTTGCTTTTGTACATGACAAAACAGAACAAACTGAGTAAATAAAGAATGCAAATAAATCAAATATTTAAGTGAGTAGCTCTTATACAAGTCTGAACTATTTTCAAGCACCTTTCATACTGTAAAAATATGTGATTATTTTAATCTGCTCCAGAAAACAAAGAATTCTTTACAGTTTTTATTTAGCTAAAAATCTGGGTTCTCATTTCTACTATACTTGAACTTCTAAGAATGGAAGAGATAAAATATTCCTAAAAATATTTTTGGATCTACAGGTAAAAATTTATACATTATCTGAGGACTAGTTTCAGAGTGCTTATAACGTATGTAGGAGCACTGGGCATGGTAGCACACACCTGAGACAGAAGCACTGCAAGTTCCTCACCAGCCTCAGCAAAAGCAAGACTCTAAACAACTCAGTGAGACCCTGTCTGTAAATAGAATCCAAAATAGAAATGAGGATGTGGCTCAGTGGTCCAGTGCCTCCGAACTCAGTCTCCAGTACAATCAATAAATAAATAAATAAATAAATAAATAAATAAATAAATAGAGATAAAAAGAAAAGAAAAAAATTTAAACTACAGAATTACATTTGATTTTGTTTGGGAAAGTAGTAGCTACAGCTCATGTGGCAATTGTATACGTACCTTAAGAATTACTCTATGGTTTCAGCAGTTCTTACTACAGAATTGAAAATACGAATTAAGCTTCAGGATCAGGCACTCAAGGTGTGGAGGAGGTCGATTTTGAAGTCATTCAGCCAGGTGAGCTTCAAACTCTACTCTGGAGAAGAATGAGCTGGTCTCCTGGAGTGCACTTTTATTGAGTCCCTGAAGACCACACCCACTTCTTCCTTGATTGCGTTTAGGGTGTTTCCAATCAGTGTTAGGTAATTAGTGTAGGTAATCAGATTAGCATGGGCGATTAGATTGGTGGGAGTGGTTTGGATGTGTGCATAAGTAGTTTTCAGGTATGAGCTTTGCAATGTAATATATTTAAAGACCTAGGAGAAATTGCAGGACATCTAAGAGTGGAAAACAGAGTGACTATTACCCCTGGGAGTTTGCTCACCAGAGGAATGCTTCCTTGTATATTTCCATGGTCAGAATCTCTACATTAGACTGAGAATCTAGTGATTCCTTCAGCTTTCCAGCCTGCAGACAGCCATTGTGGGAATATACAACTTCTAGTCCTGTAAGGGTATCTAATAAATCCCCTTTTTATAAATATATATATATATATATACATACATATATATATATACTGTTGATTCTGTTACTCTAGAGAACCTAATGTTATAAAGCAATTAGATTGCCATGGAGTCCCTATCTTCCTCAGATTTTCAGAGTTCTAGATAAAGGAAGCATCTCATTTCCAGGGACCTCAAATGTTCACATTTAATAAGTTCTTCCCAAAAGCCAAAAGCGGAAATCAAGAATATACAACCTCTCAGACCCTGGGATGGGCAGCAGTATTTTCCTCTGGAAGATGCAGTGTAGTCACAATGATTTCTGACACCTAGGATAAAACAGTTACATGAGGTCTATCTCAGACAAAAATTTTGAGACAGCTCCTTTTATTCAGCCTAATGCCTTTATAGCCTCAGAAATCTCAGGGCAGTGATTTCTCCTAAACATTTCCCTTAATAGCCTAGGATTCTTATATTAGAAACCAAAACACATGCTTCCATACCATACCATCCAATATGGAATTTTTTGAAGTCTTCTTGTTTTTACATCTCAAAATCATAATTAGTAACTACTGGATAAAATCATCTTTGATACTAATCTACGTAAAAGGGAACTTCTAGCAAAGTCTACCAAAGCAAGACTGAATCTAATACAGAGGCATTATATTTGATAAACAAAGAAACAAACAAAGAATACAACCTGTAAAAAAGTTAATTTTTGAAAGAAAATATCACAAAACAGAATATACATATATGTATATATAGTCAAATATAAAAATATGTTCACTTTTATGAGTCACTATATTAAGACAAATTTGAACCACATATTAAACTGCTAGACCTCCATAAGAATAAACAAAATTTAAAAATCAATATGGGCTGATAAAAAAATATAATAAATGAAGTTTACTCAAAGCTGGAGAAAGAAAAAAATGCATACTTACTCAAAGCATTTCCCAGTGCCTAGGTATTCCAGTAGAAATAAGCAAGTTTTTGCTAAATTGCTCATCCTGGTATCAAATTTGTGATCCTCCTTCCTGAGACTCCTGAATAGTTAGGATTATAGGATTATGCCACCATGCTGGCAAAGAAAATGAAATTTTATAGAATGTTTTGTAAATAGATTAGATTTATTATTTTCTACACATCACTCATTTGTTTTTAGTATTTCAAATCTGGTAAAGTCTTACACTTATTATTCTGTTTAATTTTAAAAAGACAAATTTTAAAAGTTAAGCAAGTGATGTAAACTTTTAAAAGTATAAAATCATGGGGATGAAACACAAAGGATAAAGTGTTCCAAAGGTTCATGCTGTTGGCTACATGTGACAGGATTAACAATGTCTGACCTGGCTGCCTGTGCAGAAAGTGGAGGTCTTCAATAAGCACCACTCCTCCACCTGCAAAAGAGATAAAAACAGTATCTCAGAAGTTAGGTATCTTGACTTCACAGACCCCCAGAGAACTGAGTCTGCTGTTTGGCAGGTTTATGTCTTTGCCCACTTCTACCCTCCAAACACTCCAACAGAGAGTGGTGAAAGTTTCACTGGGTCGCTGGTGAAAGTCAAGCCCATGGCTAACATTTTAGCAGGATTAACACTGTCTCAACTCCACACCTTTTTTTAGATAGTCGTGCTCAGTTTTCCAGTCTATCCTTAAATTTCTTATCCTTCCAAGTAGCCTCAGCCTCCTGAGTAGGTGGGATCATTGACATGAACCACTGCACACAGCAGCTGTCTCAAAATTTTTGCCTGAGCTAGACCTTAAGTAACTGCTTTATTTTATGTGTCAGAAATCACCATGACCAAATTGCATCTTTCAGAGGGAAAATATTGCTGCCTCACATAGGGTCTGAGAAGTTGTATCTTCTTGATCTCTGCTTTTGGCAAGAAGTTTAGCAAATGTGAACATTGAGGTCCCTGAAAATGAGGGACTTCCTCATCTAGCACTCTGAAAATCTGAGGAAGAAATAGGACATCCTAGGCAGCCTAATGTCTTTGTAGCTCTGGAAATCTCAGGGCAGTGACTTCTGCTAAACATTTTCTTTTATAGCCCAGCATTCTTTATTAGAAACCAAAACTCATGCTTCCATACCATACCACCCAATATATTATTTTTTGAAGTATTCTTGTTTTTACATCCTAAAATCTTAATTAGTAACCACAGAACAAAATTACCTTTGATATTAATCTGTGTAAAAGGGAGTTTCTAGGGAAATCTACCAAAGCTAGAAAGAGTCAATAGAGGCTTCAGGGTCAAAAAACTTCACTGCCATACAGGATGGGGAGTGGGGAATGTGGCCATCTTTGTTCTTGCAGTTCATGTTGTGTATGTGGCATTACTTAAGAAGCAGCCCCATGTAAGGGTCCCGGTCTCTTTTTGAAAAGCATGAGATTGAGGTGACAAAAATAAAAACAAAACTATTACTATTTCTTTCTTTCTTTCTTTCTTTTCTTTCTCTTTTTTTTTAACAGAAATTAAACTCAGGGACACTTTACCACTGAACCAGTCCTTTTTAATATTTTATTATTTTAATATTTTAATTATAAATAGAGTCTTTCTCAGTTGCTTAGGGCCTCACTAAATTGCTGAGGATGGGTTTGAACTTTTTATATTCTTGCCTCAGCCTCAGGAACTGGGATTATAGGTGTGGGCCACCTCAGCTGGTGAGGAAAACAAAATTTCTAAACTAAATCCCTCTCCACATGGGAGAATAAAACTAAAGCTAAAGCCAGAAAAAAAAAATGTTTATAAATGTTAAAAAACACTTACTAAAAAAAATCACATATGATGACACCCTCTTTCTGTTCTTAAAGGTGAAAAATAAAAGAACACAACTGAAAATCTTTAGATATAATCTGAACTTGGGTACTCTTTTTTTTTTTAAGTCAGTAACTGTTGGCAAGACTCTGGATGTTTGTTTATGAAGATTAGAGAAGAGATTACATCAAATTTTTCTATCTGAAAACTAATTACCCACACATCCAAACCAATCACACTAATCTATTCACCCATACTAATCCAATTATCTATACTAACACTGATTGGAAGCATCCTGAAATGCAATCAGGAAGAAGTGGGTGTGGTCTTCAGAAACTCAATAAAAGTGAACTCCAGGAGACCAGCTCATTCTTCTCCAGAGTAGAGTTTGAAACTTACCTGGCTGAATGACATCAAAATTGACCCCCCTCCACACCTTGAGTGCATGATACTGAAATCTAATTCATATTTTCACTTCTGCAGCAAGAACTGCTGAAACCATAGAGTCATTCTTAAGGTAAGTATACAATTGCCACATGAGCTCTAGCTACTACTTTCTCCAAAAATCAAATGTAATTTTGTAGTTTATACCTTTTTTCTTTTTTTCATTTTTTTTGTACTTGAGACTGAATTCAGAGGCACTGGACCACTGAGCTCAGAAATTTAGCAAACAATGTTTTAAAAAATTAAAAGTGTCGGGGGCACTGTTTAATGGTAAAGTGCCTCTGGATTCAATGTGCAGTGCTGAAGAAAAATCATGTACAGCTATAATAATGAAAAGTTTTTAAAAGGATTCTCAACAAGTTACTTCTATTGAAATATCTAAGGAGATTAGTCTTCTGAATATTGTATCATACACACATTGTTTCTATGTCTATGTATATCAATGATTGTAAAATGTTTACTGATTTCTCTTTTGTTTTGTTATGCTAGTGGGATTGAACCCATGAACATTTTACTTCTGAGGTACATTTCCTGCCCTAGTTATGTTATTTTTAGAAGGATTTCCTTGGCTGACCTTGAATTTGGAATCCTTGTGCCTAAATCTCCCTAAATAATGTGGATAGTTTATAACCGGGTTGTTAGCTACTATTTTGTAAAACTAACCATTTACTCAAACATTTCATTAACCTAGTGTTTTCTAAATAATAACCCATTATTTCTAATGTTCAGTTAATTACTACTAACTTATTTAGGTATAAACATTTGAAGTGGATGAAATGTTTCTTTAAAAACATGTTGAAGCAGCCAGGGGCAGTCGCTCATGCTTATATTCCCAGTGACTGAGGAAGGAGGATCCCAACATTGAGGCCAGCCTCAGAAACTTAGTGACATTCAGTCTCAAAAAAAAAAAAAGTAAAATTGTGTGCTTGGATGTGGCTCAGTGGTTCAGCAGTCTGTGTCCCTGGGTTCAATCTCTAGTACTTAAAAACAATCTGATATGGCCAAAGAGTTTGGTATATCTGGTATCCTGACTGATTTGATTTTCAATGTAGAAATATGAGAGGGAGAGGGAGAGGGAGAGGGAGAGGGAGAGAGAGAGAGAGAGAGAGAGAGAGAGAGAGAGAGAATATCAAACACTTAGGTGTTTGTTTGTAATGTATTCAGGATATAGAAAAGAAGTCAATTGGATCAAGAATGCACTTGACCTTTTGCCCTTAGGCTAGTAATCTATTCTGCAGAAATCTAATCAGGGTGGGGCTTTAAGGATCACAACTAATATAAAAGCTTCTCAAAGAAGAAATATGTTCTCTTTACAGGCACTTGGAGTTGGCTAGAATGTGGAAGCCTCAATAGGTTGGTTACTCCTGTCATCCAGAGATCTCAGAAGCCACAGAAATCCTGAGCCAGCTGAATGAATATTTGTGCAAGTGCTGACAAGACAAAGCAAAGAGTCTTCAGGTGAGTACTGAGTTCTGAGTAAATGAACTCATACTTTCTCTCTTAATTTTTTTTAACTCAGTTTTCAGAAGGCTTCCCAAAATAGATGCTGAAATCTGTTTAATAACAATCATGTAATTATTTTTAATTCACACATTGTTTTAAAATATAGAAGTTAATGTATTTTATTTTACATTCCCTGTGTATCCAAATTATAAATTTATGGAGAAAAAAAATCCTTGATGTTATGTAGCTTTATTTGGGAATGGGATCTGAGCTTCACTAGAAAGCACTGAAGAATGTGCAACATTCTATTTTTAGGAACTTCAGGTTTTAGCTTTGGTCTATAAAGTTTCCAATGGCAAGCTGGAATCTACTGATAGCTGTGGAAGGATGACATTGGTGAATCAATGAGGTGCCAGAAATGAGACAGTTTTCAATATTTATTCCGATTTAGAAATGAGAATTTTGATGACCTACAGTCATTCATTTTTTTATTTTGTTTTTAGTTGGAGCTGGACACAATACCTTTATTTTATTTATTTTTATCGGGTACTGAGGATCAAACCCAGCACCTGCCACATGGTATGCTAGTGCTCTACCACTGAGCCCCAACCACAGACCCTCCAGTCATTCATTCAAAAGCAAACTATATTGGAAAACACTAGCTGCCATTTAAACTTGGAGTTTTTGTATTTCCAAAGGTGGATTACCTCGTGAATAGTGAGTTTGATATGACTGTGGGGTGCATTGCTCTTACACACTTCTTTTCCAATGTTAATTTTATACATCTCTTTTTGAGTATAAAAGCTCAAAATATATTGTGTCCTATTGTTATTTTTAACAATCACCACTTATAAAATAGTTGGGGGTTTAAGACAAATAATGTTTTTTCTTTCCAAACATTTCAGAATAAGTTGTGACCATAAACACAGAGTATGGAATTATTTTTGCATTTATTTTGCAACTTTGTTGGGTAATTGTCACTTTTATCCCAGTTACTGTCTCTGTTCTATGATTAAGTTTGTTTTTATTTTCATTTATTTAACCACATTGATGATGAAGTATTACATTATAAAAGACAAGATTGGTAAGAAAATAGATCTACCAGATCTGCCATATGTTGAAATTCTTTTAGGTAACAGATTTCTGAAGAGACTATAGAAGAGGCAGTACTTTCATTGAGACTACAATATAAGAAATAGAAAGCCAGAAAAAGCTGTAAGTGTTATAATTCTCCTGAAACATTGCCATTTGAAGGGAGAGATAGTATGATTTTCTAGAAAAGTTTTGTTTGTGACTGCCAGGGTCTTGAAGCATCTGTTCATCAGTCACAGATGGCAGAACCACCTTCCACCCATAGACCATGATTGAGGCGGTTTTGAGGAGTTCACTGGAGTTCATTGGATTATGTTGTATTGTTTCCAACTCCTTAGCTTCACCTTTACTGATACCTATTTGGACTGCCTTTAGAAGTGCCTCACTTAGGGCACAACAGAATGGAATACATTTCCTTTTAAGCCAGTTCTCTTCATTGTGTCGTTTTACTTGGTCTTCAGGGTCTTTGGGTTATTTGAAGCTTTTGGAGGGAGTAGACTGCATTTGTGTTATTGTGTTCTATCTCAAGGAGGCTCTGCCAAGATTTTGGAAGCAGCCTGCCTGGAGAGGTAGAGATTTCAAATATTGCACATGCAGCATATAAAAGGCAAGCATAAATTTCATTTTAGATGTAAATATTCTTCCATTTACATTGTTAATTTTAAACTACTCAAGCAACATATTCAAGTGAGGTTTGATTATTTTCATTATCCACAAATGAGAGTAACCCTCTTTCTCTTTCTGTTTAGAAATACAATATCACACATACTACAGAACTTCCAGGAATAATTTATCTGCTGAGTTGTGAGACTGGAGGAGTTTGAGCTCCTGTTGAGACTTTTTCAACAACTGAGACTTTTTCAGTGGCCCAGAGAGAAATCTCAAAATGGCATCATACCACAGCCAAGGCTGCTGGTCAGACAAAAACATTCTGAGGTTACTGGAAAATATAGAGAATAATGTCCAATGCAATGATAATGAAACATTCAAGACAACCCTTTCAAATATGGACTGGGAAAAAATAGCTTTTAAGCATTTCTCTGCAGAAATGTGCAAAGGCAAGTGGTTAGAGATTTCTCGTAAATTGAGGAAGTTACGTACATTGAAAGAATTAGTTCTGGAAGCCAAAGAATGTGTTAAAATTCCCACAAAATGCAAAAAATATGAGAAACATCCAGACTTCCCCAAGAAACCCCTGACTGCTTACATCCGCTTCTACAAGGAGAATTGGGCCCAGTATTCCCAAGAGCACCCTGAGCTGAACAACAAGGAGTTGACCAAGATCCTGACTGAGAAATACAAGCAGCTTCCAGAAGAAATAAAGCAGAAATATATTGAGGATTTTCAGAAGGAGAAACGGGAATTTGAAGCAAACCTGGCTTGTTTCAAAGAAAATCACCCTGATCTAGCTCAGGTCTCCAAAACATCTGATGTGTATAAGAGGTGCCAAACCAAAGCCAGAAAGAAGTTACAAGGAAATGTAAAAAATGTGGGATCTCTAACAGAAATTGATGGATTTTCTGAGAAGGTGAAATTTCATGGAGAGCCCAAGAAGCCTCCCATGAATGGATATCACAAATTTCATCAAGATTCATGGTCTAGTAGGGAGCTGCAACATTTGCCCCTGAGGGAGCGCATGGTAGAGATTGGGAGGCGCTGGCAGCATGTCCCACAGAGCATGAAGGAACAATATAAAAGACAGGCTGAGGAGTTGCAGAAACAGTACAGGGTGGACCTGGACCTCTGGCTCATGAGTTTGTCACCAAAGGAGTATGCCACCTACAAAGAGACTAGCTATGGGAAGCGTAAAAACATAACCAATGCAGGAGGCCCAAACCCCAAGTTCAAACGAATAGACCAACAGTCCCCATCAGCTGAAAGTCTTCAAGAAGGCCTTGAAAAGAAGCAGGAACTGAAGTCTCCAGGGAGGGACTCACCGTACACTGCTCAGATGGAAATCAACTAATAAGGATCATCCCTCACAAGGATCAGCAAAGAACAAGTAGAAAGAGGATGAAGGAAGTGACTCCACAGACTCTAGGAGTGGAGATGAAACTGGATGTGGTGGGTCTGAGGGCAGTGGCTCTAGCTCATCTCCCTGGGGCAATCCTTAGACTTAGACTTCATCTTTGTTCATACTCTATGTTGTTATGTTGAGGGAACTATCAACAAAAAAGAGTTCAGGTTGGAAAGAAAGGAAGGTGGATCACTAGTATCTATGGCAGTTTTGTAAACTGGGAAAGGAAGATGTTGAGAGCTACGCACCCTGGTAAGGGCCACTCCAGGACTCCTGCGTCCTCCTCCATGTCCCTGCCTTCCCTCCGGTAGCCCGCCCTGTCTCCACCTCCCTCCACAGCCCCTTGTGACCAGGGGGTTTCAGACAGGAGGGCCTCTTTGGCGGAGGCTGGCAGACGCCAGGGGTCAGGTCGGGAAGAGACCGTTTTGGCTCTTGCTCCCAGAAGTCGTTGCTCTGCAGGCCTCCAGGTGCACCCCCTCCCCTCCCGCGGGTGCAGACACAGGTGCCCTGGCCAGGGTCTATCAGGAAGATGGCGACCCTAGGCATGAGCTGGCAGCAGCACTATTAAATTAGGCAGTACCAGTGGATTTATGGGATTTGTTGAATTCATGGGACTTGCACCTCTTTGTCCTTTAGGGTTAACCCATGCAGAATAAATTGGGGTTTACTTTCTCAGTTTCACAATGGTACATGATTTTACTGTTGCTCCCAGGCATCTGCCAGTGTTGAGAGCCGCAACCCAGTCAGGATGGCGCCTGGCATTTTGCCAGGGTGGAGTTCCGTGGAGTTCCCATGGAGCTCTAGTGGAATTCCTAGAAAGTTCGTGTGGGTGGAGTTGGCGGGTAGAGTTCCCGTTGAGTGCTCCCAGAAGTGCTGGAGGTGGCCATTGAGCTCTCAGGGGAATTCCTGGAGAGCTCCAATGGTGCAGGCATGCTTTGTGGGTGCTAAAAATAAAGTTCGTTTCTGCTTGAGAGTGGCTCCTGAATTGTGCCTAGCCAGACTTCGGCAGGAAAACCCATCTAGAAGAATGGAAGGGGGTAGTGGAGGGGGGACCGTGGTGGAGGGGGGGAGGGGGTGTCGCGGGCAGGGCTGACCTCTGGTTCCTTCTTCCTCCGCACATGGCTGGCGCCAGCAGAGAAGTTCAGTTTGGGTACTCTTCACCTGCCATTTCTCTTTCTGGCCCGCTTTGCCTCACCTGAGCCACGTCATTCCTGGACACCAACCCAGCAGCTTCCTCTTTGCAGATGGTGATATATGCTACAACATGGATGAACCTCAAAAATATAAGTAAACCAATCAGACACAAAAATCACATATTTTATGTCTCCATATATTTGAAATATACAGAATGTGGAAATCCAACAGACAGAACCAGAAAAGATGGTCTCAGAAACAGAGTATGTGAGAGTAATCACTTAATGGATATATGGTTTGCATTTGTGGTAATTTAAAAATCAGGAACAAGATAGAGGTACAGGTCAGTAAATTGCACATGTTATTTATCTAGCTACCAACCTACTTATGTATTTATTTACTTACTTATTCATTTTTCAGTGCAGAGACTAGAACCCATTGCCTCATTGTGTGATAGACAACCAATCTACTTCTGACCAATATCCTCTCCACTAAACAAGATATTTTAAAATGATCTTGGAATCATATTGGTTCTCTAATGAAAAAAATCTAACACAGATATGCAAGATGTAAATAATAGGAAGAATGTGTGGGGAGTAGGCATATGGGACCTCCCTTCTATATATTAAATTACCCTATAACAGTAACCCTGTTTCAGAAAAATCATGCCTATCTCTAAAACAAAAAGAACATTCTTGGAGGGAAATCTCAGACTTAGCTGTAAGTTATGCCTGGATGGCCCTTAACCGTAACAAAGATGCCTATGTCCTAGGAATTCATGACCCACAACAAACCTGTCTTCTTTTTCCTGTATTTTCCTGTGATGTTTTCTTGGTCCTTTTATGATAAATAAAAAGTCCCGGGGCCCATTTTCAAAATATAGTGTTTCAGCTTTAGTTCCAAAATCATTGAGGAAATGAGAAGATCAGCCAATGAGGAAACAGAACCAATGGTTACCAGCAGGTTACATCCGAGTGTGACAGATTTACAGCCCCATGACAAAAAGGAGGTGAAGGAAATGCTTGACACACACAGATCTACTGTGAAGGCCTTCCCTCCATAAGACAACAAGCGAGGGGGGACCACCAAAGGAACATTTCTTAAACTACTCCAATAGAGACAGTAAAACCTGAGCAACATTCAAGAAAACTGTATGTCCCCAGTACTCACCACTGAGGAACCCAGGGAAGGACCTTGTGCACTACTGACAAAGGCTGATTGTAACTGCTGTAGGTGAGCCCCTCCCTGGTCCTACAACACCATATGTGAAAGCCTCACTTTTATGCTATAGTTTTGTGTTTTTCTGTCCATCTTTTGGGATGAGCACTTGAGCTTCTTTCTCACACATACCTACCAACTAGGTCAACAAATCTATTGTTACAATTTTTAATCTCTTTAGAGAGGACAGTAAACAAAGGCTTTAGATAGGAAACCAGTACCTTACATACCCAAGGACATTGACTCAGTCTCCACTCAAACATGAGTAACAATTAGCTCCCTGAACTATAGCCAGTATTACCTTAAATACCAAGGAAAGTTTGTTCCAATGTCACTTCACTATATTCAGGCTGAAGAGAAAAAGATCTGGAATAACATTTTAAAAAGTCCATCTGAGAGCTAGGTGCAGTGTAGCACAACTAAAATCCCAGTGGCATAGGATATTGAGGGAGGAGGATTGAGATTTCAAAGCCAAACAGCAATTTAGCAAGATACTAAAAAACTTTCCCAAACCCTGTCTCTAAATAAAACATAAACACTTTTTTGGGATGTGACTCACAGATTAAGCACCTCTGGCTTAAGTTTCAGGTACCAAAAAATGCATCTCAAATCCACTATATAACAAATAAAATGACAATAATGTTCTTCTAGATAACTGACAAACTTTGAGTCAAATCAGCAAGATAATTTATGTAAACTAGGGTGTGAAACACATTAAAAAGAAATAATTGTGCAGAGCTAAGAGGAAAGTTCATTGCATTAAGCTCATTCATTAATGGAATAAAAAGTCAATAAATAATGATCTAATATTACATCTCAAAGCTCTATAAAAGAGAAAACAACACCAAAAGTAGTAGAAGACAGGAAGTCATTAAAACCAGAGCTAAAATCAATTAAATTGAAACAAATAAAATGATTGAAACTACTGATAAAATATAAAGCTGATTCTTTGAAAAACTAAATAAAATTTATAAACTCTTAGCCACCCTAACAAAAAGAAGAAGAGCAAGAACATGAATTACAAACATTCCTGATGAAAACTGAAATATCACAACAGATACTGTTGAAATTTAGATGATATTAGAAACTATTTTGAAACTATATACTCCAATAAAATAGAAAATCTCAAGGGCACTGACAAATTTCTAGAGTAGAGACATGATCTAATCAAACTGAATAGAGAGAACATACACAATATAAACAGATCAATTTCAAGCAATGAAATAGAAGATGACATCAAAAGCCTACCAACTAAAAAAAGTCCAGGACCAGAAGGATTCTCAGCCGAGTTATTCAAGATCTTTAGAGAAGAAGTAAGACCAATACTCCTCAAATTATTCCATAAAATAGAAAAGAAGAGAATACTTCCAAACTCATTCTATGAAGTGAGTATCACCTGATTCCAAAATCAAAACAGGCATGCCAAGGAAAGAAAGATCTAGCATAGTGATGCCTCCTCCTTCAATCTTCTTGCTAAGGATTTCTTTGGCCATTCTGGGTCTCTTATTTTTTTCAAATATATTTCATGATTGTTTTTTGTAGTTCTGTAAGTAATGTTATTGGCATTTTAATAGGATTTTAATGGGGTTTTTTTTAGTAGATATACTTCAGATCAATATGTCTGATGAATGTAGATTCAAAAGTTCTCCATAAAATTGTGACAAATTACATACAAAAAATGTTTTTAAAAGATAGTGCACCATGATCAAGTGTGGTTCATCCCAGGGATGCAAGTTGGTTCAACATAGGGAAATCAATAAACACATCACATCAATAGATTAAAGAGAAGAATCATATGATTATCTCAATATATACTGGAAATCATTTGACAAAATGCACCACCTCTTTATTTTAAAAACACTAGAAAAAATATGGGATAGTAGGAACATATCTCAACATTGTAAAATCCATCTTTGCTAAATCTCAAAGCTAACAGCATTGTAAATGAAGAAAAATAAAAACCATTCCCTCTAAAAAACTGGAAAAAAAACAGGGATGACATATTTCACTACTTCTATACAACATACTCCTTGAAACTCTAACTAGAGCAGTCAGATGAAAGAAATTAAAGAGATATGTTAAGGAAAAGATGAACTCATACTATCACTATTTGCCAATGACATGGTTCTATATTTAGAATATCCAAAATAATCCACCAGAAAACTTCTAAATGAATTCAGCTAAGTAGCAGAATATAAAATCAATACCCATAAGTCAAATGCATTTATATCCATGAGCAATGAATCAACTGCAAGAAAAATTAAGAAAACCATCCCATTCACAGTTTCCTCAAAAAAAAAATACTTGGGAATGATTCTAACAAAAGAGATGACAGACTTCTACAATGAAAATTACAGAACACTACAGAAAGAAATTGAACATGATCTCATAAGTTGGAAAGATTTCCCAGATCATGGATAGGCAGAGTTAATATAGACAGAATGGCCATATGACCAAAACTGTTATTTATATTTAATGCAATTCCTACTATAATCCTAATAACATTATTGAAAGAACTAGAAAAAGCATCATGAAATACATTTAAAAAATAAGAGACCCAGAATGGACAAAAAATCCTTAGCAAGAAGAGTGAAGTAAAGGGCATCACAATACCAGAACTAAAACTATACTACAGAGCCATAGTGAACAGAGAGAGAGAGAGAGAGAGAGAGAGAGAGAGAGAGAGAGAGAGAGAGAGAGAGATTGGTACCAAAATAGACATGTAAACCAGTGGTACAAACTAAAAGACACAGAGACAAACCCACATGAATATGGGGATCTTTCATACTAGACAAAGGCACCAAAAACATAAGATTGGAGAAAAGATAGCCTATTCAACAAATGGTGCTAGGGCAACTGAAAATTCATATGTAGCAAAATGAAATTAAACATCTCACACCCTGCACAAAGGTAACTCAAAGTGGATACAAGTCTTAGACACTGGAACACAGAGGCAATTAGAACTCAAACCTCACTGTGAGCTACATAAATTGGTAATGGGTGTTCTTACTCTGAACTGTTTTCAGTAGACACACTTCAGAAATATATATTTTAAAAGTATTTACATTAAAAATCATTAAATACCTTTCTTACTATGCTGTATTTTATGATAGGTCCTACCCATTTGGAATGTATGTGAGGCTATCAAGTGATTTGTTATGATTGGTGCCCAATAAAAAACCCAGGGTCATTTCCTTGGAAAATTATAAACAAAAAGTTTTCATCCAGATGGTGCTTGTTCATCACTGAGCATGGAAAATGTTTTCTCTTTTCCACTGGGCACTCCCTCTCTGCCTACTGTAAAACAGGTACTGCCAGACTTCAGCTGTAACACCAAGATCACCAGCCTACTGAGACAAGCTAAAGCTATCTGTCCATATAACCTCACATTGGAAGCCTCAGCTCCAAATCTGAGTGGATGAGGAAGCAGAGGAGGATCCTCAGTTGGTGCTGGAGGAAGGCGTTTTCAAGTTTGACTCTTCCTACATCACATCCAGGACACAGGTGTTTATTTCCAACATGTTAAATAACTTGCTTGAACATTAATATCATTTTAACTTATGCAAATTTTGTATTTTTTATTATTTGCAATATTACTACAGTTTATACTATGAACATAATATTATCTTACATAATTAAATTATCTACAGAATTTTTTCATCATAAAAACTCACAAGTAATAATACTTCAAAAGTCCAGTAATATCTAGGCTTACATAAATATCTAGAAATTAAAATGTTTAAAATCCTCCTTTGGCAATTTACAAACTCAAACACATATCTGCAAAAATTCTGCCTAGTAATAATCTTCGTATTAATCATAACTTCAAATTATAAACACAATGTGTACTTACTTGAGGTATATGACACTTAATCTATTAAAAGTGTTCTGGTTTCATAAATATGACTGACTTTATCTTCCTCTTCACTGCAACATAGATTTTATTTGAAATTTAGACAACTTCTAAGCTTAAAACTATTCTACAGATTCAAGAAGATATATAATAGTAAAATAAATATGTGATAAAAGTATGTTTTCATGGCTTGACATTGTGATATTGATATAGGCAACCACAGTCTCACTTATCTTGTGATATTTTACACCTATTGAAGACAGAAAATATTTTTTTCTTGATACATAATGCATTTCTGAAATTTCCATTTTCTCCCAGATGATCTATAGGCTTTTCCATTCTTCTGTACCAATATATTACCATTGAGGAAAGACACAGAAATTAACATCATCTTATTGCATATCTCATGATTCCTTAAATACTGAGGAATATTTGGCTCATATGAAAGTAATTAATGCCTATGTAAATTTCCTTTAGTCTATTTTCACATAAGTTTTGTTATAGAAGTAGTTTATCATACTCTACAGTAAAAGCATTTTGTCTTTTCATCAGAAATATTTTATGTTATAAAGGATTTTTTGCTACTTCTACCTCCCAAATCTCAAATGGTGATGTTCTCAATTTAAAACTTTCTTCACAAAAATATTTTCCAGGTTAACTTTGAATCCACTTACTGAATGATCATAAGCTTTATCTGTGAGCATTCATGGAAGGTAAGTTAAGCACATGATCAAGGAATTAATAATTTTGCAGGAGAACAATACAGTAACTAGAACTAAATAATGAAAATGTTTCTTGACCTGGTTCCCAAATATCTGCCTCAAGGCATTGGTAGCAGGATGACATAAACTTAGGAAACATGGATTGATGACCTGAAGGAGACTCAAAGGCCTGGGTACCTACTTCAAAGCCATCAAAATCTAAGGCTAATTTAATGTGTTGCCATGGTTGTCACAACTAAAGTATACTCTGACATCATCCAAAGAGTGTCCAGGTATCTGAGAGGACTTCCAATTATTCTTAACCTTATTCTTGGAGGAAAGTCTTTTTACATTCCTGGAAATGGAAAAGGCAGCTGCAGTGTGACAGGTTGAATCTGACAGGTCTGATAACAACACCTGGACCACAGGTTTATATTATATCATTTTCATTAGAAAAAAGTTTTATTGCATTTATTTTGAGTGTATATGTAACCTATTTCCTTCTGCTGAAAATCAAGAGAACTTAGGAATTGCTTCATTAATAAATTGCTTAATTGCTTTGTTCTTTTCTCCAAAAACATATCTTGGATTCACATTTGTCTTTCCACCCAATTTCCATATTGTGTTTGTGACAGATCTCCTCTTATTTTTTCTTCTCCTAACCCTACAGCACTGTCTTTTGTTCTCCTACTTCATAAAGCACCTATGTGTAGTAATATCCAAACAGCAATGAGGACTGCTAGTTCCATCACTCATTGGTTTCAGCTTTATAATCCACAAATCTATCATGCTCTTCATCCTGCTCATATGGATATGCACAGCTCACATTGGAGCTATCTGGCTTGCCTAGACTGGGCCACTTACATTTCTTCATCATTTGTTGCTGCGCCCCTCCCCTGACTCAGGCAATGGCAAGGCCCTACTGAGGTGGATGGCGCAAGGCGTCCATCCTCTGGAGGAGTGCAGTATGTTTCTGGGAATGGGCTGATTTGTTTTTGTATTCCTTTAATAAGTATAGTTGTGATTTCTCATATGACCATTAAGTATGAAGGAAAAATCACGACTTTCCCAATTAATGCAACTACTTCTAAAGCATAGATCTGTTTGCTCTAAATGCAATGATTCAGCTGTGGAGTGTAAATTGTTAATGTCTAATGAAAAACTCCCTGTATTCCTGTCAAGGAAGTTTTTGAGAAATTAAATTAAAATCTAGAGAAGAAAAATTAATGTTAAGAAGATAGATTAGTGCTTAGTACTGGGCAACTTGTTCTTGTTCCTGTGCACAATGGTTTGTGCTCTTACTTTTGTTTGATTAAAAGTAATAACAAATCAACCACTTGCCGTAACCATGGCACTGGTTCCAGTCAGTAAGTCAAGAAACAATAGTCAAGGTATAGGCCAATAGTTTGGGACATTTGTAACTATTATTAAAAGTTAACTAAGCAGAAACAGCTCAAAACAAAACGCGAACTGAAAGTACAAATGCTTGCTTATGCATAAGTCAAAATACATTCTTCTATTCTAATTGTAACTACGTAATATTTTGTTTCTTTGAATAATGATTACTGTTTTGTAACCACAAAGTACTGTAAGCCTGCCAAAATGAAAAGTATATATGATCAACTTCACAAGTAAAGATTGGGATCAACACCTTCACTTTGGTGTCTGTGTTGTTTCTCCACCCCCTCTTTCGCCGACTCCTCACCATCCGTTCGTCTCCTGAGACCCCCTGTTGGAGCTGGTCTCCGACAATTTGTTATATGGTTTTTGCACTGGTTTATATGCATTATGTCAAGAATATAGACTCTTCATAACTCTGGGTTACTTTCAAAATGTATTTTGATATGATTGGAAAAATCAGGATAGATCCTTAAAAGCACTTATTCCATCATTCTTATTAGTAATATGGAGACCCAGAAAGTGAAGTATTGTGCATACATCAAATCTCTGGATGCACTGTTTGCATGTAAGAAATTGATTTAACAAACCTTGTCATTCAATGTGATTTTCAAACATGTCCAAACAAATACCCAGAAACATATAAAAAAGTAACTAAAGGAAACCTCAGTTCCTAATCCTCAGCAGCTGCACACCATGAAAAACACATTTTATGTAAAGGATGTCTCAGATCATTCTGACAAAGGTGATATTTTTCTAGTATACTGGTTTGAGAGAAAAGTGAAAACAACAAACATGGCATTTCTTATAATTGATAACTGAGAAGAACTTTCACCTTCTACCTATTCCCAGAAATCACTTTCTCTCTATTCTCCTGCTATTAACCATCTGCTTTGGATTCTTTTTCATACTTCCTAAGATCTAATAACTCTATCTCCTCACCTCCTTCCACTTCAACATCTCAACCTACACCTAAATCTTTGCAAACCTATTGTTTATATTTTAGATAACAATTGAACTCAACATTTCTGTATATTGTGACCAAACCGTAAACGTCTTTATAGCAACTATTTGATTTAAGTTTGTATATTGTTTGTATTGGGATCTGTTAATATTGTTCCTCCCCTGAAAACAGGGACCCTGTAAGGGCACTATATGCATATAATGTAAAATTGGTAACATCATGGATCCACAGAGCTAGAAGGGAAGACACACAGACAACATAAAAACACAAGGAAAGAAAGTACCCCCCAAAAATCAAGATACTACATTATTAGAAGCCATGGCCAACACAGTAGAAAACATGACAAATAAGGAGTTCAGGATGTACATAATTATAAGGTTCTGTGAGTTAAAGGATCATATAAGACAGCATATACAGGCAGCTACATAAGCAAATACAGCAAGCTAAACATTACTTTAATAAGGAGATAGAGGTTCTGAAAAAAAATCCTTGAAATGAAAGAAAAAATAAATCAAATTAAAAGCTCAATAAAAAGCATTACCAACAGATTAGACCACATGGAAGACAGGACCTCAAGCAATAAAGACAAAATGTATAGCTTGAGAAGAAGGTAGACCATATAGTGAATATGCTAAGAAATCATCAACAGAACATTCAGGAAATGTGAGGAAGCATAAAAAGGCCAAATTTAATAGTTATTGGGATACAGAAAGAAATAGAGTTACAAACCAAAGGAACAAAAAAATCTATTCAATTAAATAATACCAAAAAGATTCCCAAACACAAAGAATGAATTGGAAAATCACATACAAGAGGCTTACAGTACACCAAATGTACAAATTCACAACAGGTCCACAGTAATACATGTTATAAGGAAAATGCCTAACATACAGAATAATGAGAGAACATTAAAAGACACAAGAGAAAAGAAACAGATTGCATATGGGGGAAACCAATTAAGTTATGTGCAGATTTTTCAACCCAGACCCTGAAAGCTAGAAGATTCTAGGACAACGTATATCAAGCTTTGAAGAAAATTGATGCCAACCTGGAATCTATATCTAGCAAAATTAAGCCTTAGAATTGATGATGAAATAAAATACTTCATGATAAACAAAAGTCAAAAGAATTTACACCCAGAAAACCTGCACTACAAAATATTCTTGGCAAAATGTTCTATGAAGAGGAAATTAAAAACAACAATGAAAATCAGCAGAGGGAGGTATTACACTAAAGGAAAAGCTAATCAAAGATAAAACCAAGTCAAGTTAAATACCAAAAATTTAAAAAATGCCTGGTAATAAAAATAATGTCTCAATAATAACCCTGAATGTTAATGGCCTAAACTCACCAATCAAAAGTCATAGACTGACAGATGGAATTTTTTAAAAAAAAGATCCAACAATATTCTGCCTCTAAAAAACTCATCTTATAGAAAAAGACATCCATAAACTGAAAATGAAAGGTTGGGAAAAATTATACCACTCACATGGACTGCAGAAAGAAGCAAGGGTTTCCATCCTCATACCAAATAAAGTAGACTTTCAAGGGAACCATTCACCAACAAGACAAAAGAATTATAAATATATATGCCCCAAACAATGGAGCATCTACATTCATCAAACAAACTCTTCTCAAGTTCAAGAGTCAATTAGACCTCGACAATAATTCTAAGTGACTTTAACACACCTCTTTTACCACTGTATAGACCCTCCAAACAAAAGCTGAACAAAAATATTATAAAACTCAATAATCCAATCTGCCTCCACCACAACAGTACTAACTCCAGAGATGGGAGTTCAAATCATTCCCACAGGAGTAAAAGGTCCTCTTCCCTAAGGAACAGTAGGCTTATTGTTGGGACACAGTTATTCTACTCTAAAAAAACTTACGATAAGTCCTTGGGTAATAGATCTCGATTATGAAGGTAAAATAAAAATTATAGCCAGTTCTCCAAAGGGTATATCAGTAATTTCACCAGGAGATAGAATAGCACAGTTATTAATAATACCCAGCCTGAATGATAAATTTTCCAGTCATACTGTAGAAAGAGGTTCCAGGGGATAAGGCTCAACAGGTGTAGATTGGGCTATGCTGTCTTTAAATTTAGATTCTCGCCCCAGGCTAAAACTAAATATTTAAGGACATGAATTTAATGGGCTACTGGACACAGGTGCAGACATTAGCATCATATCTCATCAAGAATGGCTGAAACATTGGCCATTACAACAGGCCACTCAAATGCTTCAAGGCCTAGAAGTAGCAACTTATTCCCATAGAAGTGCAATGGTATTAGATTGGAAGGATCCTGAAGGATTTGAAGGAACTATACAACCATATGTATTGGATCATCTTCCTATAATGTCCTAGATCAACTAGGTTTGACAATAATAAATAACATCAATCCAAATGTGCCCACTCTTAGGGCTAGACAAGGTTTTAGGAAAGAAAAAACATTAGGAGAACAAGAACAAGGTATAGCAGCACCAATTCAAATAGATCAAGGAATAAATAGACATTGATTGGGTTTTCAGAATGAGTCACTGAGACAATAAAAATTACTTGGAAATCAGAAAGACCAGTATGGGTTCCTTAGTGTCCCCTGACTAAAGAAAAGATACAAGAATCCCATGACCTGGTCAAACAACAATTAGCAGAGGGACATATACAACCTTCTGTATCTCCCCATAATACTCCCATTTTTGTCATCAAAAAATCTGATAAATGGAGATTATTGCAAGATTTAAGAGCCATTAATAATGAGATGGTTATCATGGGACCTGCTCAATCAGGGATTCCTCAATTGTCTGCTTTGCCAAAAACCTGGTATGTTATAGTTATAGATATTAAAGATTGTTTTTTTTTCAATTCCAATTCATCCTGAGGATAGTCCATGTTTGCATTTACTGTCCCTGCACTGAATCATGAAGGTCCTGATCAGAGATATGAATGGGAAGTACTCCCTCAAGGGATGGCTAACAGCCCAACTATGTGTCAAATTTATGTTAACAAAGCAATCCAGCCACTTAGAAATCAAAATCCTGAACTACAAATATTTCACAATATGGACAATGTATTATTAGCACACAAACATAGAAACACATTGCTAGAATGTTATGCCACACTTACAAACTTATTAAAAAAATATAACCTACAGATACTAATAGATAAAGTACAATTAAATTTTCCAATTGATTATTTAGGAGTTCTATTATTCTCAAGCATAGTCCATCCACCAAAAATTCAAATATGAGTAGATCAACTCAAATCACTTAATGACTTTCAAAAGTTATTAGGAGACATAAATTGGATAAGGCCTTATCTAGGCATACCAACAGGAGAGTTAGGACCTTTATTTGATATCCTAAAAGGTCCATCAGATACAAATTAACCCCGAATGTTAATGCCTGAAGCAAGAAAGGCATTAAAAATCATTGAAACACATATGGAAAATATTCATTTGGATAAAATTTATATAAGTTCACTTTATTATTTATTGTACTACCACCAAAAAATATTCCTACAGGAGTATTTTGGCAAAAAGGCCCATTATTGTGGACACATTTATCTTATTCTCCTAACACTATTCTTACTAGGTATCCTGAGGATGTAGGACAATTAATACTCAAAGGAATAAAAGCAGCAACGGGAGTGTTTGGAATTTGTCCCAATAAAATTATTACTCCATATACTATGGATCAAATTGATGAGTTAGCTAATGAGTTAAATACTTGGGCAATAATCATGTGCAAATCTAATATTTCTTTTGATAACCACTTACCATCTAACCCTTTGTTGTCTTTTTCATCATCGCATCCTGTAATTTTTTCAAAAATGACAAGAAAAACACCTATCATGAATACTCCAAATATATTCACTGATGGGTCAAATAATGGTACAGCAGCAGTAGTTATCCTGATCAAACTTTTACATTTTTAGTACCCAAACAATCAGCTCAAATGATAAAGCTTAATGCACTATTACAAGCTTTTGTGATGTTTAAAAATTCTGTATTTAATTTATTTTCTGATAGTCAGTATATAGTTAATGCTATATATAGATGCTGGTAGGATTTCTCCTTCCTCTACTGTTTTCTCTTTGTTTTCCACTATACAACCTCTAATCTGGGACAGAAAAGATCCATTCTTTATAAGACATATCAGGGCACATACAGGATTGCCTGGAGCCCTTAGTTTGGGCAATGATTTAGCAGATAAAACTACACATGACATACATATTTTTTCTACATTATAAGAAGCTACAAATTTTCATTAAAGGTTCCATATCAATGCTAATACTTTACAAAAGCATTTTAAAATAACTAAGGAACAAGCTAGACAAATAATAAAACAATGTCAAAATTGTGTGACCTTTCTACCACAAGTTAATCTTGGAGTCAATCCTAGATGACTGATCCCTAACCATATTTGGCAGATGGACATCACACACTTGCCGGAATTTGTAAAATTAAAATATTTGCATGTTACAGTTGATACTTCTTCCGGACTTTTGATGGGCTCCCTTCATGCTGGAGAAAAAAACTAAAGATATTATAGCTCATTGCTTACAAAATTTGGCACTGTGGGCTTTCCAAAACATTTCAAAACAGACAATGGCCCTGGCTATACTTCTTCCTCTTTTAAACAATTTTGCTCATCATTTGGCATTACTCATATAACAGGATTCCCATACAATCCACAGGGACAAGGCATAGTTAAAAGAGCTCATCAAACTATTAAAATGTACTTATTAAAGCAAAAAGAGGGAATTGGGAAGGGTTATATATCCCCCAAAGATAAACTTACAATAACCCTTTTTACTCTAAACTTTTTAAATGTGGATTCATTGGGGCTTAGTGCTGTAGAAAGGCATATATGTCCAAAAAATGTACATAAGCCTAAGGTACTTTGGAAGGATATTCTAACAGGACAGTGGAAATGTCCTGACCCAGTAATTGTCTGGAGTCGGGGGTCTGTTTGGGTGTTTCCAAAGGGAGAACAGCAGCTGATTTGGATTCCAGAGAGAGTAATTAAATCGATTTCTACAGACCAAAAAGAAGATGACTTGGCTGAAGTCCATAACAGCTGATATCCTTACATCTGCAACAGTGGTTCTCCCACACCTGGAAGCTAATGAATAATGAACACCATTAAAGCCTATTTCAAATGTAAAAAGCCTTAGGGCTTGCTTGTGGGAATACCTTCAGATCCATTATGCAAGTTACAGGAAAAAGGATGGGATATCCAAAGAAGAGTCAAACCCAGGTGGTAACTAGGATCTTTTTTGAATATCTATTTTATTATTGCCTTTTCCCACATCATGAAGTTCTATTTTCTTTTTTGAGCTCATACAGAGCTAGGTTAATGTTTTTCTGATCAGTTCTATTTTTTGACTGTGGAGTTTTTAAACATTGCAATGGAGATTTCATCTGTGAAAAGCTACAAAACCTTTACTATTATGTTATGTGTTGTATGTATTGTGTTATGTGTGCACACTTCTGTTTTGTGTTGTATGTCTGTATGTGCATATGTCATATATCATATATGAGGAGCGCTCATGAAAAAATGGATCCAATTTTTTTTATTCACGTGATTTAAATGGTTTAATTTAAATTGGGTAAACAGCTGTTGATGATTGTTTTAATATGTGAACAAAAAAGGAGGTTAACAGATCTCTTTGTTTACTTTTACCTTTTCTTTTCATTATATTTAATAATTCTGTTCAGGATAATGTAAATTGTTTAGAAAATTGCTTTCTTTTAGTGCCTGCTGACATTTTACATAATTTTTCTTAGCCATCATTGCTAGAATTCCTATCTTCATCCCAGTGCCTGTAAAGACAAAGATAAAACCAAACTATAGCTTCTGTGATAGCTATCACAACAAACTCTATAAATTGATGCATCAATGAATAATAACTCAGCAAGTGATGCTCAATCAAGGAGTAGATTTACTTTGGGAGGAAATGGACATATTAATAGATTCCTCTGCTTTGAACTGTTTGCAGAAATTGCCTGGACTATATATCACTTGCATGCATTGTGAACTATCTGTTGGTGCAGTGAATTGTGGTATTGCTGGGGTATCTTTGCTGATGGTGTCATCGGTGGTACAATTTTTCATTTGGCTTGGTGCCATGGCATTTTGCATCCTCCTCCCTTTCTGCCTGTGATGGTCTTAAATTTGAGGGCCAACAGAGGTGAGGCAAAGAACCTCATTCCCCCACTGACACAAAGGCCAAATTTGGGGGCCAACAGAGGTGAGGCAAAGAACCTCACCCCCCTCACACACTGGTGCAAAGGCCTATCCACAAGTATGGCTGTATGCTAGACCTGTAGTCAGTGATGGGTAAGATCCAATTGCAATGATAGCAACCTAAGACAGGAGGCTGACGCCTTGAGGTCAGCTCATCTGATGACGGGTAAGAACCATATGTAGTATTGGACAACCTAAGACAGGCACGGTCCCTAAGCCACATGCTTGATGTTTAATTAAACAGTAGGGGGGAGATGTTGAGATCCACAGTTTAGTCAGAATGATGCCTGGCATTTTGCTAGAGGGAATGGTTGAAAGGTGACCCTGCTCCGGGATTAGGGTGGATCTTGCTGCCTCAGGCTCCTGCTACTTTGGAGTTCCCTTTGAGTTCTTGTGGGGTTCTGGGAGAATTGGCGCAGAGCCCAGTGGAGGGAGTGTGTTCCAGGGAAGTGTGTGTAGAATTCTGGTGAGAGTTCTGGAATAAAGAGTTGCTGTTTGAACCTACAAGGCTTTGTCACGGCTCAGTTATTTTGTGTCCAGCCAGACTGCAGCAGATATATGTGAATTATTTTGAAAATTGTACTCCAATATAAGAGACAAAATGAAAGGCATTTACAATTTTCCAGTCATATGATGTTCCCAAACTAAATCAGAATGATATACACAATTTAAACAGCTCAATTTCAAGCAATGGAATAGAAGACACCATCAAAAGCCTACCAAACATGAAAAGCCCAGGACCAGATCAGTACATAGCTGAGTTCTACGAGACCTTCAGAAAAAAAAAACTAATGCCAATATGTTTCAAATATTTAATGAAATAGAATAAGAGAGAGCAATTCCAAACTCATTCTATGAGGCCAATATCACTCTGATTTCAAGACTAAGCCAAGACACATCAAAAAAAGAAAAATTCAGATTAATATCTCTAATGAGCATAGATGCAAAAATTATCAATAAAATTCTGGCAAATCAAATACAAAAATATATCAAAAAAGATAGTGCACCATGATCAAGTGGGATTCATTCAAGGGATGCATGGTTGGTTCAACATACAGAAATCAATAAATGCAATTCATCATATCAATAGACTTAAAGATAAGTATCATATAATCATCTCAATAGATGCAGAAAAAGCATTTCGTAAAATACAGCACCTCTTAATGTTCAAAACACTAGAAAAACTAGGAATAACAGGAACATATCTCACCATTGTAAAAACTATCTATGCTAACCTCAGGCCAACATAATTCTAAATGGAGAAAAGTTGAAAACATTTTCTCTATAAATGGGAACAAGACAGGAATGCCTTCTTTCACCACTTCTATTTAATATATAGTTCATGAAACACTAGACAAAGCAATTAGATAAAAGAAATTAAAGAAATACATATAGGAAAAAAATTCAAATTAATACTACTTGCCAATAATATGATTCTATACCTAAACGACCAAAAAATTCCACCAGAAAAATTCTAGAACTAATAGATGAATTCAGCACAGTAGCAAGATATAAAATCAACACCCATAAATCAAAGTCATTTTTGCCCCATTTACAATAGCCTAAAAAATATTTGGTAATCAACTTAATGAAAGAGGTGAAAGACATCTACAATGAAAAATACAGACTGTTAAAGAAAGAAATTTAAAAGACCATAAAAGATGGAAAGATCTCCTGTGTTCTTATATATGCACAAATAATATTGTCAAAATGACCATACTACCAAAGCACTATACAGATTTAATGCAATTCCAATCAAAATCCCAATGAAATTCCTCATAGAAATAGAAAAAGCAGCCTTGAATTTCATCTGCAAAAATAAGAAATCCATAATAGCCAAAACAATTCTTAGCAAGAAGAGTGAAGCAGGTGTTATCACTATCCTAGACCTTATACTAAAGAGCAATAGTAACAAAACCAGCATGGTATTGGCACTAAAATTGACTTTCATAACCAGTGATATAGAATAGAGGACACAGAGCGAACTCATATTGTTATCTTATATTTGACAAAAGTTTAAAATTATACATGGGAGAAAATATAGCCTCTTTAACAAATGGTGCTGGGAAAACTGGAAATCCATATGCAAGAAAATGAAATTAAACCCCTATCTCTGACCATGCACAAATCTCAACTCAAAGTAGATCAAGGACCTAAGAACTAAACTATGATCCTGTCACTAATAGAAGAAAAAGTAGGCCCTAATCTTCATCATGTCAGTTTAGACCCCAACTTCCTTAATAAGAATCCTAGAGCACAAGAATTAAAATCTAGAATAAATTTTTTAAAGGAAAATTTTTGAGAAAAGACAGAGAAACATGAGCAACAATTTTCCAGAAGTAGTAATATTTTGGTTTTGGTTTCTTAAAGGGTAAAAAATATTTGACTTATACTTAGTTTACTAATGCCTCTAGAATGAAAATAACAAATTCTTTTATTTTAACTTTACTAAATTTCTGGAGTAAAAAAGAGCAGATTATAATAATGTAGAGAAAAAAAGCATTTTATTTTTTCATGAGAAAAAAATTCTAAACAATTTTTAACCACTTCTTCTCCCCAAAATATAGACAGATATTTTTCTAAATTGTAGACTTTCTTTACAAAAATATTTCCAAATACAGTTCAATACAGTCAGTTAATGATCACATAATTTATGTTTTCATGTGTTTTTAAGAAAATCATGTACAACCTCCACAAATATGTATGATTTTGGAGAAAAAGAAATGTTAACTAGACCCTAATCAAAGTTTCCTGTCCTGGTTTCCCAACATCTGAATCCAGGCATTGGAGGCAGGATGACAGAAGTTTGGGAAACAAACAGATTTCCTGAAGCAGACTTGGAGTCCTGGGTGCCTAATTCTGAGTGCTCTGGAGGCTCTTAGGGCCCCATGAATATGATGTTAGAGAAAGCTCAGCTAAGAAATATTCCAGAATCATCCAAAGAGAGAGCTCCAGCTTGTACTTAACCTTGTTCATAAGGGACAGTCCTTTTTTCTCCTTGGGGAATGCTGAGGCAAGAGCAAGAAGTAAATTTTATTTGAGAAACAGAACAGAAAGAGAGACTCCTTCATAGAGGAAAAGATCTAATGGCCAAGGGAGTGGGAGAGCTAATGGCCAAGGGAGTGAGAGAGGGCGGAACTTAGCTCTTTTATAGATTTCAGATTCACTTCTTCTCATGCCCCCTCCTCCCATCCTGCCTACATGAACCAAAACATGACCAAAACACAAGGAGAGAGAGCCACAAGAATGGCAACTTGTGTTGGAAAGTGAGGTCCTTCCCATCCCCTGGAGGCTGTTAGCAACTGGGTGATGGAGACTACTGTATACCCATTTAATTTGCAGTGATAATCAATCACCTGTTCTTTGCCTCTTCTCATTCTTCATGATTATGCCATCTACACAATGACAGTTTACATTCTAGAGGTTCTCCTACTGATGCCTGGATTATAGGTTTGAAATACTTGATTTCTCTTGAAATTGGATGTTTTGTAACATGTATTTAGAGTATATGTGCAAATGATTCCTTTCTGCTATCTTCTGAGAAGCAATAGAAAAGATAAGTTGCTAAATGAACGTTCCACAATGGGTGGGCAAAGTAACATCTAAAATCCCAGGAACTGGGAGGGCAGAGGTAAGAGAATTTCAGTTCAAATACAGTCTCAGAAACTAGCCAGGCTCTACACAACTTCTGTTCTCCTCCTTCACAAAGCACATAACCGCCTTGGGGTAGCAATTATCCCAATATCAAAACAAGAATGTTGGCAGCACCTTTCATGGGACTGACCTTTCTAATCCAAAAGTGTATCATGACCTTCATGCTGCTTACCTGGGATTGGTGAATTCCATACAGGGTCTCTGTGGAGTGCGTTGACAGAGCTTACTGTGCTTCTCTGCATCTATTTCTGGTTATGTCTTCATTTCATATGCATTGTGTCAAAATTATGGACTTGCAAAACATCTTCTTTCTATAGCAAAACATTTTGATAAAATTAGAGTAAAACAGACCATTTGATCATTTATTCCATCATTCTTACTATTCACATTGAGACTCAGATAGGAATTTTAGTCACATTCACATGGTAATATAGATCCAAACCATTTAGGTGTGAGATGAGGAGATGAATAAAATTTCTGAATTGGAGACAGGCACCCTGTTATTCAACATGATGTCACATCTTCACACAGAACTCTGGATACATAACAAAGATTAGTCGTTTTCCACTGTCTAGCAGCTAAACTTCTCTCAAGACTTTACTGAATAACTTGTATGGGACATTTTATGTGAAAAAAGGGTTCAAGGCTGTTGAAATGGTGGAACTATTTTTTCTAATACACACATCTAGGAACAAATGAAAACAAAATGTGAGAATTTTTAAACTATAGATAATTGACAAGGAGGCCCTACCAGTCATCTCTGTACTTTTCTGAAAGTGGTTGTGCTTGTGAAAACATCTAAATATATTATATATTGCTGGCAGAATTAGAGAAAACAAAAAACAAAATTATACAATACTACCAGTATCCAAGGATCATAGATTGACAAAAGAGGCCAATCTTCTGATATAATGTTTTTTTTTCTCTAAACTATGAAATCTTTAATATACTACAATAATTCTCCCAAGCTAAGGTTAGATAATGACAAATAATCCAAAATAATACTACTATAATTCTTCATATAGGTCATGCAGATATTGGCAATCAGACTCTAATAATGGTAGCAGAAAATCACTGTCCAATGCCCTTTTACTCATGGTGTACACTGAGGCAGAAGTAGTTACATGAGATGACATGTTTACTCAGCTAGTAAGTGGTGGGACATCAGTTAAACAAAGGCTAAGGGGGTGCAGGATCTATACCAGAAAATCTCTCACAAATCTGCACTTTCATAAAGAAACAAGAAAAATGATCATGTTGAGATTATTTCCTTAGAAAATTTCTATTTTAACTGTCCAAGTTTCACATTAAGAGTCTTTGATAAACAATTTCTATATAACTTGGAATATTTCTGAAACTGCAGTTTCAATGACAACTCCACCCATGAGAAATCTGGAGAGAAATGTCAAAACTAAACAACTATAGCATAATGTGATTTATACTAAAAAAGGAAAACAGCCCATCCTACACAGTTCAAGAGTAGGGTGAGACATAAGAAACACCATGACATGACTGGCAGATCTATAATGTCATTCCACTGAGAAATGAGAGAGACTTGAGCTGAAAATATATCTTTAATGAACTTTTTTATTTTCCCACTTTAACACAAACAAGGTCCTTATGAATGCTAAGTCAGCAATTTACCACTGAACCCACAGCAGGACATGATGGGAAACTGACATGACAATAAGACATTGTCTTGACTTTTTTTGGTATATTTTGATTTTGTTGTCATTGTTAAATGACTGGAAAAATGTCAACAAAAATATTCATACTAACATATGCTACTGTTTTTATTTCAGAATCATATTATTTGATTCAACACTCCAGTAAAGATGAACCAACATTCAAGTAGAGTACCATAAAAAAGTCTGATAGCATTGGGAGTGGGGAGGGGGGGAGACACTCCATCTGTACCACCTGTGTTCTCGGTGCTTCAGACATCATCCAGTGGCTCTGGGCTGGCCAACTTCAAATTTAAATCCATAAATCCCATTCTGTGACTCTTTCTCTTCTTATGGGTCCTCACTTTGTCCACCTCACTTGGTCAGCTCCTCTGCACTGTGGCCACAACCAATAAGACTTGTGCTCTCTTTGTCAATGACCACTGTTCTTTTCTGCAAATTTACAGGGACCTCATTCTCACTGATTGCATTCAGAGATGTCTTCATTGTAGGCCTTTTGATTCTTTTCAGTGGATACATGATATTCTCTGGTACAGACATACACAACAATTTATGTCTCTTTTAGCTTCAGGTTTCACCAAAAAACCTCCCCAGAACAAAGAACCACTCACACTACCCAGCTGTTCACCAGCTGCTTTATAGTCCTGTACTGTGCAGACTTCATCACTTCAGTGGTCACAGGCATAACGTGGACAAAAAACACATCCTGGCACATATCCACATGCTTGTGGCCATTGGCTATGGTGCTGATCAGTACTGACTCACAAATAATAAAGATTATGCAATCCAAATGGAGAAACCAAGGTCAGTTTCTGACAAAACAGATTTAAAGAACATTCTTACTCTCATTAAAACAATGTTCTCTATTTCACAAAATTTTCTCTAAAATAAATTAATTCATGTAGACTATCACATTTCTGTCAGAAAATTTAATCCTCATTTCTAGCAAATACCTGTGTGTTACTTGACCATAATCAGCAGTGTGTCTTCATTCAATTCATAAATTTTTATATTTTTGTTTCATTCTATATCTGAGACATTTATTCTAAGGACAGTTACTTTTTCCATCATTAAAAATTATTTTAGTGAATATCTGTTATATGTTTACTGCCCCTTTTCTGTCTGAAAATACCTATGTTATAGTATTCTTTAAAAGTATTCCATCCAGGTGTGGTGGTGCAGGCCTATAACCCCAGTAGGCTGAGGAAGGAAGATGGCAAGTTCAAATCCAGATTCAGTAACTTAGGAACTATGTAGCTTAGCAAGACACCGGCTCTAAATTAAAAGGAGGGGGAGGGCTTGGCATTTAGCTCAGTGTTTATGGATCCCTGGGTTTTATACCTGGTGCTCCTCCCACATCAAAAAAAAATCTGTCAGCCAGGAATCATGGTGCATACCTATGATCCAAACTACTCCTTAGGCTGAGACAAGAGGTCACACTTTTAAGATCATCCTGGGTAAGTTAATAAGACCATGTCCCCTGTGCACAAAAAAGCCTGGGATGTATCTCAGAGACTGGGCTCATTCTCCTGTACCAAAAAGAAAAGAAAAAGAAGAAAAATAATTGCACACACAGGAGGATGATTACATTTTTAAATAGAAAAATAAATTGGTGGTAATTATGTGGACAAATTGGGCACTCATACATTTCTGATAAAATTGAAAATGGTACAATAAGCACACAAAACAATTGGATGGTTTCTAAAAAGTGAATCTTGAAATTATATTATCTACAATTTCCACTCAATTATAAATAAATATTAATGGAAAACAGACACTCAAACATTTATTTGCACATGAATGTTCATAGCAAAACCATTCACATTAGAAAGAATGTGAAATCCCAAACATCCATCAACAGAAGAATGAATACATGTGGTGTGTGTGGACATGTGGGTATGTGTTTATATGGATGAATGTATGAATCAGCAGTTGTATATATACATAAGGAGAAATATAGATCTATGTATTAAGTAATACATATATATAATAGAACATGGATCTGCCATAAAAATGAATAAAATACTGATACATGCTACAATATCGACAAATATTTAAAATATTAAGCTAAGTAAAAAAAAAAACATGAAAAAATCACAGATTGTATAACTGCATTCATGTGTAATATCCAGAACATGGAAGCCACAGGATCAGAAGGTAGAAAGGTGGCTTCAGGGAGGGCACGAGTTGATGATTTCATACACCATTTTCTTTGAGGTGATTAAAACTTTTAGAACAAGAGAATATGGTTATTCCATCACAATATTTTAATGTAATTAAATCAGATATTTAAATTATCATTAACATTAGAATTTAATCTTAATTTTTAAAACTTAAAAAAAAACTGAAAATCTTGGATGTCCTCTCAGTAGCAGGAGATAACAGCTCTTGGGTATATACAGGCCCTGTGGAGCTGTAGACGCCCAAATGGACACTGGATTATCAATCCAAAGTGTGGCTGGTAATACTGATTTCCAGCAGTTGAGCATCCACTGAGTGTCAGGCGCTGCTGTAGATTCCTTAGGTGTTTGATTCTAACCTTCCTGGTATTTTTGTGGCGTGGTTAGAGGAATGCTGCTTTTACAGATGAGTGAACTAGGGCTAAGACAAAATTTGAGTGTGCCAGCGTACCCACCATGCAGACTAGGGCTGTGACTACTAATTTGTCTGGATTCCAAAAAATTAATCAGTCTGAAATGACAAAAAGCCAGTTAGTGGTTGTTTCTGGATGGAGGGGGAAACAAGAGGAAGGAATTACAAAGGGGCATCTGGAATCTTCTGTGTGGTGGTATCAATAATCCCTACCTTGGTTGTGGTGGTGGTTTCACAAATGCATGCATAAGACAGAATTGACAAATGCTTCATGAAACATGTGCAGTTTAAAACATATCCTTTTTATTATAATAAATTTGTTTTTTAAAATGAATGACAAATCTAAAGAGATATCTAAAAATAATTTTTTAATACTTTTTAAAGGTAACTAGGAAAAGCTGCTGAACATCCCTTGTCATTAGGGAGCTGGAAATTAAAAAAAAAAATCTGTCAGAATGAACAAACTCCAAAACATGAGAATATCAAGTGCTGATTAGGGGAAGAAATAAGAGGAACTACCATAACACTGCTGTTGGGATCACAAAACTGTACTGCCACTCTGGAAGACACTTCAGTGTTTTCTTGAAACACTGTACATGGTCTTAACTATGACCTATCAGTAACATTCCTAGCTGTTTACCCAACTGTTTAAAAGTCTATGTCCACAAAACACCTACAGGCAAAGGCCCATAGCTTCCTTATTCATGATTGCCAAGAAAAGAAAGCAACCAAGACATCTTTCAGTTGCCATTGGCCTAATATTAATCAAATCACTTTGACATGTCCATCCAATAAAAAACCACTCAGCCATAAAAAGAAATGGAAAACAATCATCAATCATTAAAAGATATGGAGGCACCTAAAAGCATATTGCCTATAGAAACACCTAGTTCAAAAGGCCACTTATTTGTGATACAAAATATATGATATTTCGGAAGAATTCAAGATGGCAAGCTAGAGGGAGGCTGCATTCTGTCTTGTTCTGTAACCTATAAGTCAATAGTGGGAATACTGTCTCTTTGCAAACTATTAGAGGACCCACAAGAGCTGCTCCTACACAGCAGTTCTGGGTGCCATGCCTGCACAGGGTGCCAGGACTCAGCATCAGAGCGGGACTCCTGGCAGCTCACCCGTGAAGGACCTCCAGCCACTGTGCCTAAGCAAGACCACCAGTATCAGCACCTGCAAGAACCCTTGGCCACCCACCCAAGCAGAAATCTCACTCCCACACAGAACACGTGGCCACTGCCCACACACAGGACCTTCAGGTAAAACCATGTGGACCCCATTTACCAACATGGGACTCCCCTAGTTGCCTCTATCTTGGGACACTGCAACAACTTCCATGGTCCCCTACACATGGGAGTCTACAACTGGGGACACCAGAAGGGTCAGGTGACAGCTGCCAGCCACAACTTTGCAGCCACAGAGCTGCATCTCTGTACACATTGTCCGAGGTCACCACCCAGCCGGACACAACATGACACCCCATTTGTTAAGCAGCTCCTCCATATTGGGCCACTTTTGTTGCCATCTTTAGTTGGGGCAACTCCCAGCTGGAACAGGGCTGGGTCCTAAAAGCAATATCAAGGTACCTATAGTCCCCAACTCCCACTGTCCCTCACAGCCACTAACTCAGTGCCATGCTTACAACTACACAGCTGGTCTGTAGCTTACAAAGCCTGGTCCTGAATGGCCCAACACAAAACAGCTCTACAAAACAGGTGTGCAGCCCTTAGAGTGCAGCCCATAAGACATCTGGAGAGGTCGGTCCCCTGATTGGGAAGTAGAAAGGCAGAGGGTGAGTTAGATACAGATTAGACACTGCATTGGAGACCAGGAACTGTGAGGTCTACAAGTGATATAAGGAGGTAATACCAGGTGCCCACATCACACAAGCAGGTCCCAAAGGAGATCCTGAGAGTGCTCATCTCCCATCAGGACTGGCAATTGCTATACCCCACCTCCAGGAGCTCAACCCACTAAACAGCCCTAATAACATTCACCTCCTGAGGGCAGAGATACCTGCAAACAACAGACAACCCCACCTACTGGATGAGAAGAGAAACAGGAAATATATTGAACTCCAACAAAATCAATTCATGTATCTTCCTTTGAGATTTTTTCTTTGATCTTTATCTCTCTCTCTCTCTCCAATACTTTTCATGAATTAAGCTTCACAGGACTAGGATGTCTGAATAGAATATTAAAATTGTGTTGTGTATTTTTTATCTACAATTTTTACATTTTTTATTTTTCTTTTATTTTTATATTTGTTTAATTTCCACACTGTCTCTATTTTCTTGTCATTTACTTGTCTCCCCAAAATCACTTCCTTTCTTTTATACTGCTACCAGCTAACTTCTTTAGAATTCACATTCACACTTCTTGAGATCTAATGCTTCTATAGCCTCACCTTCTACTTAACATTTCATCTTGCACCCTACACCCAGGTCTTGCTTTGTCCAGCATCAGAAACTATAGACACTTTTGAAAACCTACTGTTGATATTGTAGATAACAATTGAACTTACCATTTCTGTATATTGTGACAAAACCATAAATTTCTTAATAGCAATTATTTGGTTTAAAGCTGAATATTGTTTGCATTGGGATCTGTTAATATTGTTTTCCCCCTTAAAGCAGAGGTATTGGAACCCTGCAGGGACTCTAGAAGCCTATAGGGTAAAAACTGTAACACCTCAGATCTGCAGTGCAAGAAGAGAAGACACAAGAACAATATGAAAACACAATAAAAGAAAGTGCCCCCAACAAACCAAGATACTACATTATTAGGACCCGTGGCCAGCACAGCAGAAGAAATTACAGTGAAGGAGTTCAGGATGTATATATGTAAAATGTTCTGTGATTTAAAAATGATATAAGAGAACATACACAGGCAGTGAAAAATCATTTCCAAAAGAGCTACATAAGGACAATACAGCAAGCAAATAATTACATCAAAAAGGTGATAGAGGTTATAGAAAAAATTAAACAGAAATCCTTGAAGTGAAGGAAACAATAAACTAAATTAAAAACTCTAGAGACTAGATCACTTGGCAGACAGAACCTCAGACAATGAAGACAAGATATATAATCTTGAAAATAAAGTAGTTCACACAGTAAAGATGGTAAGAAACTATGAGCAGAATATTCAAGAGAATATAGATGCAAAAATTATCCATAAAATTCTGACAAATCAAATACAAAAACATATCAAAAAGGTAGTGCATCATGAATAAGTATGGTTCATCCCAGGAATGCAAGGTTGGTTCAACATATGGAAATCAATAAATGTAATTCATCACATGAATAGACTCAAAGATAAAAATCATATGATCATCTAAATAAATGCTGAGAAGGCATTTCATAAAATATAGCATCCCTTCATGTTCAAAACATTAGAAACCTAGGGATAAACAGAACATACCTCCTCATTCTAAAGGCTATCTATGCTAAGCCCCAGGTCAACATCTTTCTAAATAGAGAAAAATTGAAAGCATTCCCTCTAAAAGTTGGACCAAGACATAGATGCACTTTCTCACCACTTGTATTTAACATAGTTCTTGAAACTGAAGCCAGAGCAATTAGACAGGTGAAAGAAATTAAAGGAACATGAATAGGAAATGAAGAACTCAAATTATCACTATTTGCATATGATAAGATTCTATACATAGAGATCCAAAATATTCCACCAGAAATCTCCTAGAAATAAAAAATGAATTCAGGGGCTGGGGATGTGGCTCAAGCGGTAGCGCGCTCTCCTGGCATGCGTGCAGCCCAGGTTCCATCCTCAGCACCACATACAAACAAAGATGTTGTGTCCACCAAGAACTAAAAAATAAAAATATCAAAATCTCTCTCTCTCTCTCTCTCTCTCTCTCTCTCTCTCTCTCTCCCACTCTCTCTTAAAAAAATGAATTCAGAAAAGTAACTGGATATAAAATCAAAACCCCTAAATCAAAGGCATTTCTTTACATCAGTGACAAATTCACTGAAAGTGAAACTAGGAAAAACACCCCATTTACATCAGCCCCAAAATCAATATAATACTTGGGAATATATTTAATGAAAATGATGAAAGATCTTTACAATCAAAACTACAACACATTAAACAAAGAAATTAAAGAGACTTTAGAAGATGAAAAGATTTCTACCTTGTTCTTGGATAGTCATAATTAATATTGTCAAAATAACCATACTACCAAAAGCACTATACAAATTCAATGCAATCCCAATCAAAATCCCAATGGCATTCCTTATAGAAACAGAAAAAGTAATCATGAAATTCATCTGGAAAATTTAAAAACCCAGATTATCCAAAGAAATACTTAGCAAGGAGAATAAACCTGGTGGTGTTACTATTCCAGACCTAAAAGTATACTACAGAGCAATAGTAACAAAAACACCATGGTATTGGTACCAAAATAGACCTGAAGACCAATTGTAGAGAATACAGAACACGGAGTCTAACCCACATGACTTCAGTTATCTTATATTAGACAAAGGTGCCAAAAACATACATTGGAGAAATGATAGCCTCTTCAACCAAGGGTTCTGGGAAAACTGGAAAACCACATGTAACAAAATGAAGTTAAACCCCTATCTCTCACCATGCACAAAACTCAACTCAAATTGGATCAAGGACCTAGGAATTAAACCAGAGACCTGGCATCTAATGGAAGAAAAAGTAAGCCCAAATCTCCATTGTGTCAGATTAGGCCCCAATTTTCTTAATAAGACTTCTATGGCACAAGAATTAAAACCAAGAATCAATAAATGGGATGTATTCAAACTATAAAGCTGCTTCTCAGCAAATGAAACAATCAGTGAAGTGAATAGAGATCTTACAGAATGTAAGAAAATCTTTACCACAAGTACATCAGATAGAGCATTAATCTCTAGCATCTATAAAGAACCCAAAAAGCTTAACACCAAAAAAATAATAATAACCAATCAATAAGTGGGCCAAGGAGTATTTGTTTCTCCACCAGAGACACAAAATTAATTGTTCCCTCTTGCTTATATCAGCCATTACTTTTTTAATTCTAATTTGCTATAAATGACAGAAGAATGCATTATAGTTCATATTATGCAAAACAAGTGCTGAATGTTTTCTCTGATATAAGGAGGCTGATTTGTAGTGAGGTTGGGAGGGGGAGAAATGGAAGATCAGAAGAACTCTAGTTAAGGCAATGGGGTGGGAGGGGAAGGGAGGGAGTATGAGGATAAGAAAGATGATGGAATCACATAATTACCCTAAGTACATGTATGAAGACATGAGTGGTATAAATATATTTTGTATACAACCAGAGATTTTTTTTTTGGCTTTTTACAGAAAAAAAAAATCTCATTAATGACTCTCCAAGAAAGATAGACACTCTTAAAGTCTCTGAGAAATCTAAGTATTAATACAAACATATCTAATGATTAAACACATATTCCCTATATTGGAAAATAATTTTGACATTTATTTAAACTTTTATGATATTTTACCTTGAGTGTGTTATATATACATGTATGGTCGACAGTGTGCAGTTTATTCCAGAATGTAGATTCAGCCATTCTCCAAAAGTCCTTTGGAGTTTATTTTCTGACTTTTTTTAAACAATTATTTTTTCAGCAGCACACTGTTTTGATATTTTTTCAGACATCAGGATCTAGAATATTTTACAATTGAGAATTTCTGTTAAGATTTATGAAGCAGACTCACTTTGCAGCAGATTTTCCAAAGGACTGCATTTGCTGTATTTACCTGGATCCTTGTGCTATTTATCACACATGACTGGCCTAAGAATGACATGGATCATAAACCATTCAGTACACTTTTATCTTATTTTAAAAGCTGAATTTGTGTCTCACTGAAATATCTTAAATTATTTACCTGGAGAATATATATATATATATATATATATATATATATATATATATATAATAGAGTGTCCCATCTTTTCAGTAAACTGTTCATGTATACCAACACTTTGCATTTCTCTCCAGACTAAAATGTCATTACACAAATGTCCTTGTCTCTTTAATGATGTTATATGTCAGTGTAACAATGATTTCCACAATTTACTTCCTACTAGCTATGTCACTGTTAGGGTCAAGTTCTGAGTAGATAAAATTCCTGCATTGTATGATTGAGGTGAATGCATCCATGTATTTTATTCAGTAATAAACAACTTGAAGACAAATTAGAAGTAAATAAATAAATAAGCCAAGGAAATGAACAGACAATTCTTGGAAGAGGATATAAATCAATCAACACATACATAAAAAAAAATCTCTGGCAATTAGAGAAGTGCAAATAAAAACTACTCTAAGATTTTATCTCATTACAGTCAGAATGACAGCTGTCAAGAATATAAACAAAAATAAGTGTTGGCAAGGATATGGGGAAAAGGGAACACTCACACATTGCCAGTGGCACTGCAAATTGATGCAGCCAAACTGAAAAGCAGTATGGAGATTCCTTGGAAAACTGGGAATGGGACTAACATTTGACCCAGCTATGTCACTC
Source organism: Urocitellus parryii (assembly GCF_045843805.1). NCBI lineage: Eukaryota > Metazoa > Chordata > Mammalia > Rodentia > Sciuridae > Urocitellus > Urocitellus parryii. The sequence goes on from NC_135541.1 coordinate 101,115,323, forward strand.
CTGGGTTCAGAACAAAAGATTTAAAGCAGCATACTACAGAGACACAGCCACATCAATGTTTATAGCAGCACAATTCACAATAACTAAATTGTGAAAACAACCTGATACCCTTCAGTAGATGAATGGATAGAGAAACTTTGCTATATATACACAATGGAACATTACTCCATATTAATAGAGAATAAAATCATGGCCTTTCAGGCAAATGGATGAAGTTAAAAAATAAATGTTGAATGAAACAAGCCAATCCCCCAAACCAAAGGTCAAATGTTTTCTTTGATATATGGATGCAGACGAATGATGGCAATTGTGGGAGGATCATTGGAGGAAGAGAGGAACTTTAGATAGGGCAACAGGGAGAAAGGGTAAAGGAGGAGGCAAAGGGGTGGGAATTAAGGTGGAATGAGTTAGACATCATTATACTAAGTACATGTATAACACATAAATGGTGTGAAAATACTCTGTGTACAATCATCATCTTAAAAATATGCTCTATATTTGTATATAAAATAAATTGCATTCTGCCATTGTGTATAACTAATCAGAATGTTTAAAAAATTCAAGAATTATGGGATAAAATAAAAAAGACAAAATTTAAAAATTATTGGGATAGAGGAAGGCATAGAGTTAGACACCAAAAAAATTAACAATCTATTTAATTAAATAATACAGGAAAATTTTCCAAACATGAATAAAGAATTGGAAATTAAAATACAAGAGGCTTGTAGGTAACAGATGTGATTCTGCAATCTGTATTTAGGGTAGAAATGAGAGTTCAAAACCCAATTGAGTCAAATGTATGAAAGATGATACATCATGAGCTCTGTAATGTTTTGAACAATCAATAAAAAAAATTTAAAAAATACAAGAGGCTTATAGAATATTGAATCTACAAAATCACAAGAGATCTACACCAAGGCACATTATAATGACAATGCCTAGAAAACAGAATGAGGAGAGAATTTTAAAAGCCACAAGAGAAAAAAATCATATTGCATATAGGGGAAAAACAATTAATATCTTTGCAGGTTTCTCAATCCAGACCCTGAAAGCTAGAAGATATACCAAGCTCTGAAAGAAAATGGTTGCCAACCAAGAATCTTATGTCAAGAAAAATTAAGCTTTATATTTGCTGATAAAATAAAAATTTTCCAAGATAAACAAAAGTTAAAAGAATTTACAACTAGAGCCTGCACCACAGAATATTCTTCACAAAATACTCCATGAGAAGAATGTTAAAAACAACAATGAATATCAGAAAGGATATTGTACTAAAGAAAAAGGATATTACACTAAATAAAAGAGGAGCCAAGACACGTTAAAATTAAAAAAAAAATAACTGGTAATATGTATCATGTCTCAATAATAACCCTGAATGTTAATGGCCTAAACTCATGAACCAAAAGACATAGACTGGCAGATTATTTTTTTTTAAAAAAGACCCAACAATATTTCACCATCAAGAAACTCATCTCATAGGAAAAGACATCCACAGATTGATGATGAAAGGTTGGGGGAAAACATATCACACACATGGACTGCACAAAAAAGCAGGGATTTCCTTCATCATATCAAGATAAAGTAGATATCAAGCCAAAGTTAACCAAGAGGGATAAAGAAGGATATTACATACTGTTTAAGGGAACCATATATCAACAAGACATAAGAATTATAACTATATATGCCCAAAACAATGAAGCACCTACATTCATCAAGTTCAAGAGTCAAATAAACCATAACATAATAATTCTGTGTAACTTTAACACATCTCTTTCACCATTGGATATATCTTCAAACAAAAGATAAACAAAGAAACTATAGAACTCAATAATACAATCATTAACTTAGACTTTACTGATATATACAGAATATTTCATCCACAAATGGGAGAATACACTTTCTTCTCAGCAGAACATTAATCCTTCTTTAAAATAGACCATATATTATGCCACAAAGCAACTTTTAGCAAATACAAAAGGGTAGAAATACTACCTTGCATTCTATCAAGTCATAATGAAATGAAATCAAAGATAAAATAAAAAATAGAAGCTACTCCAAACCTGGAGAGCAAATAATATGCTATTGAATGAATAATGGGTTAAAAGACATCAAATAAGATATTAAACAATTCTTAGAATTAACAAAGAACACACTTATACAACATTTTGAAATCTCTGGGACACTCTGAAGGTAGTACTAAGAGGAAAGTTCATTGCATGGAGTTCATTCCTTAAAACAAGAAAAAGTCAACAAATAAATGACTTAATATTGCATCTCAAAGCCCTAGAAAAAGAAAAACACACTAACACCAAAAGCAGAAAAAGACAGAAAATAATTAAAATCAGAGCTGAAATCAATGAAATTGAAATAAAAGAAACAATTGAAAAAATTGACCAAACAAAAATTTGGTTCTTTGAAATAAATAAATAAAACTGATAAGCCTTTAGCCATGCTAACAAAGAGAAGAGAGACAAAACTCAAATCACTAATATTCATGATTAAAAAAGAAATATCATGACAGACATTACTTAACTCCAGAAGATAAATACAAATTATTTTGAAAATTTGTATTCAAATAAAATAGAAAATATTTTTGAAAGCATTGACAGATTTCTAAAATCTTATTATTTGCCCATATAATTTGAATTGGGATAATACAAGTTAAACAGATCAGTTTCAACCAATGAAATAGAAGACATCATCTTAAGCCTACCAAAAAAGGAAAGCTCAGGACGAGGTGGAAACAGACCTAAATTTTATAAGACCTTTAAAGAATACCTAATACCAAGAGTGCTCAAGTTATTCCATGAAATAGAAAAAGAGGGAACATTTTTAAACTCATTCTATGAGGCCAAAATCACCCTGAATCCAAAACCATACAAAGACACATCAAAGAAAGAAAACTTCAGACTAATGTTCATCTCTAATGAACATTGATGGGAAAATTCTCAATAAAATTCTAGCAAATCAAATACAAAAACATATTTAAAAGATAGTGCACCAAGATCAACTGGGGTTCATTCCAGAGATGCAAGGTTGGTTCAACATTCAGAAATTGATAAATGTAATTCATCACATCAACAGACTCAAAGATAAGGTTTACATTATCATCTTGATATATACAGAAACAGCATTTGACCAAATACAGTACCACTTGATTTTCAAAACACTAGAAAAACTAGAGATAAAAGAAACGTATCTCAACATTTTAAACCTGTCTATGCTAAGCTCAAGGCCAACATTATTCTAAATTGAGAAGAATTGAAAACATTCCTTCTAAAATCTACAACAAGAAAGGAATACCCTCTTTCACCACTCCTATTTAATATAGTTCTTGAAATTCTAACTAGAGCAATTAGAGAGAAAAAAATAAAGAAATATGAACAGGAAAAAAAGGAACTATCACTATTTGTCACTATTTGTCAATGATATGATTCTATACCTAGAGAATCCCAAAAATTCCACCAGAAACCTACTAGAACTAATAAATGAATTCAGCAAAGTATCAGGATATAAAATCAATACCCATAAATCCATGGCATTTCTGTACATCGGTGAGGTGATAAATCCTGTAAAAAGAGAATCTAGGAAAATTAATTCATTTATATTAGCTTAAAAAATGAAATAAAATACTTGGGAAACAGCTTAATGAAAGAAGCGAAAGATCTCTACAATGAAGATTACAGAAGCTAAAGAAAGAAATTACATAAGAAGATGGAAATGTCTCCCTTATTCTTGGATAGGTACAATTAACATTGTCAAAATAGCCATACTGCCAAAAGTATTATGCAGATTTAATGTAATTCCAATCAACATCCAAATGAAGTTCCTCATAAAAATAAAAAAAGCAATCATCAAATTTATCTGGAAATTTTTTAATACAGAGTAATACTCCATTGTGTATAAATGCCACATTTTTTTTATCCATTCATCTAGTGAAGGGCATCTAGGTTGGTTCCAAAGTCTTGCTATTGTGAATTGTGCTGCTATGAACATCAATTAGCAGTGTCCCTGTAGTATGCTCTTTTTAGGTCTTTAGGGAATAGACCGAGAAAGGGAATAGCTGGGTCAAATGGTGGTTCCATTCCCAGCTTTCCAAGAAATCTCCATACTGCTTTCCAAATTGGCTGCACCAATTTGCAGTCCCACCAGCAATGTACAAGTGTACCCTTTTCCCCACATCCTCGCCAGCACTTGTTGTTGTTTGACTTCCTAATGGCTGCCAATCTTACTGGAGTGAGATGGTATCTTAGGTGGTTTTGATTTGCATTTCTCTGACTGCTAGAGATGGTAAGCATTTTTTCATGTACTTGTTGATTGATTGTATGTCCTCCTCTGAGAAGTGTCTGTTCAGGTCCTTGGCCCATTTGTTGATTGGGTTATTTGTTTTCTTATTTTTAATTTTTTGAGGTCTTTGTATACTCTGGATATTAGGGCTCTATCTGAAGTGTGAGGAGTAAAGATTTGTTCCCAGGATGTAGGCTCCCTATTTACTTCTCTTATTGTTTCTTTAAAAAATGACAAAATCATAGAATTTTCAGGGAAATGGATGGCATTAGAGCAGATTATGCTAAGTGAAGCTAGCCAATCCCTAAAAAAACAAATGCCAAATGTCTTCTTTGATATAAGGAGAGTAACTAAGAACAGAGTAGGGACGAAGAGCATGAGAAGAAGATTAACATTAAACAGGGATGAGAGGTGGGAGGGAAAGGGAGAGAGAAGGAAATTGCATGCAAATGGAAGGAGACCCTCAGGGTTTTATAAAATTACAAACGAGGAAGTGAAGGGAAAGGGAAAAAAGGGAGAGAAATGAATTACAGTAGATGGGGTAGAGAGAGAAGAGGGGAAGGGAGGGGAGGGGAGGGGGAATAGTAGAGGATAGGAAAGGCAGCAGAATTCAACAGACACTAGTATGGAAATAGGTAAATCAATGGATGTGTATCCGATGTGATTCTGCAATCTGTATATGGGGTAAAAATGCGAGTTCATAACCCACTTGAATCAAAGTGTGAAACATGATGTATCAAGAACTATGTAATGTTTTGAACAACCAACAATAAAAATTTAAAAAAATATATCTGGAAAAATAAAACACCAAGAATAGCCAAAACAATCCTTTGCAAGAAGAGTGAAGCAGATGGCATCATAATACCAGACTTAAATGAGATACTACAGATCCATAGTAATAAAAAACAGCATGGTATTGGCACCAATATAGACTTACAGACCAAAGGCGCAGAATAGAAGACACAGAGACTAACCCATATAAATACAGTTACTTCATATTAGACAAAGGTGCCAAAAATATACATTGGGGAAAAGATAGTCTCTTCAACAAATGGTGCTGGAGAAACTGGAATTCCATATGCAACAAAATGAAATTAAGCCACTCTCTCTCACCATGCACAAAACTCAACTCAAAGTTGAATTAGGAATTAGACCAGAGACTCTGTCTTAATGAAATAAAATTTAGGCACAAAATTTCATGTCAGATTAGGCCCTGACTTCCTTAACAAGATTCCTATAGCACAAGAAATAAAATCAAGAATCAATAAATGGAATGGATTCAAACTGAAAAGCTTTTTCTCAGCAAAAGAAACAATCAGTGAGAAGAATACAGAGCATACAGAATGGGAACAAGTTTTTATCACATACACATCAGACAGAGCACAAATCTCTAGGATATATAAATAACTAGAAAAACTGAACACCAAAAAAGCAAATTATCCAATCAATAAATGGTCTTAAAAGGTGAATAAACACTTCGCTGAAGATGATATACAATCAATCAACATTGAAAAAAATGTTCAACATCTCTAGCAAATAGAGAAATGCAAATCAAAACTACTCTAGGATTTCATCTCATTCCAGTCAGAATGGCAGCTATTATGAATACAAACAAAGCACAATAAGTGTTGGTGAGGATGTGGGGGGAAAGTCACACTCATTCATTACTCATAGGACTGCAAATTGGTGCAGCCAATCTGAAAAGGAATGTGGAGTTCCTTGGAAAATTGGGAATGGAACAACCACTGGACCCAGCTATTCCTCTCCTCAGACTATACCCAAAGAACTTAAAAACATCATACTACAGGGACATGGCCACATTAATGTTTACAATAGCTAAATTCTGAAACCAACATAGATGCCCTTCAATAGATGAATAGATAAAGAAACTATAGTATTTATACACAATGGTATATTACTCAGCATCAAAAAAGAATAAAATCATGGCATTTGCAGGTAAATGGATAGAGTTGGAGAATATCATGCTAAGTGAAGTAATCCAATCCTAAAAGACAAAATGCTGAATACTTCTCTGGTATAAGATGCTGATTCATAATGGGGCTAGGCGGGGAGCATGGGAAGAATAGAGGAACTTTAGGAAGGGCAAAGTAGAGGGAGGGGGAAAGGGGGCATGAGGTAGAAATGATGGTGGAATGATGGAAATATTTACCCTGAGTATATATATGAAGATACAAATGATGTGACTCTACTTTGTGTACAACCAGAACAATGAAAAATTGTGCTGTATATGTGTACTATAAATTGAAATGCCTTCTGCTATCATATATAAAAAATTAGAATAAATGAATTCAAAATTAAGAAAAAATACCTGGAAAATGCAAAACAATAGACCATAAAAACATTAATGGTTGCCCAATATTCAAGGGGAAAAGGTGAAGAATAGAGATCGTAATAGTACTGAATCCATCACGAAAAAGAGCTGAATGGTAGATACACAAGGTAGGCTTATCGCAATGTTTATACACATTCACAACAAGAAGTTAAGAATGATATGTCAGTATTGGGAACATTATGTTGGTTTGGTAACGGTAACAAATGATTCACAGAACTGCAAGTTATAAACAATAGGGGAAACTGTGTATGGTTGGAGGCATATGGGAACTTGGTACTATATCTCAATTTTCTGTATATCTAAAAATTTCACAAAAAAATTAAGTGTGTTCATTAAAACAAATAGAGCATGCTCATGTTTTCCAGCATCAGCCATACTCTAAGCAATGACAAGAGCTCACCTAGTGACACAGATGCTTTGTACTGACAATTAATGTCACACAACAACCCTCTCTTTGCTTTAATATGTTTCCCTTTGAGTTTCAGTTGGTGCTTTTCTATAAGTAGGTCACCCAAATCTTTTTAACCATTCTCCTTATTTATGTACAACAGAGAAAGAACTTGGAGGGAAAGTAGTATCTTCAATTCCCAAGGAAAAATACACACTCTCTTACCAAACAACAGGGACAATTTATCCTTCTGCTTCATGCCTAGTGACTCCTTAGCTAGAAAGGAATCCTTCTCCAGTGAGATTTTACTCCACTCATGCTTGAGAAAGAAATGATGTGGGAAATTCTTCAACTCTCTCTTACACCATGAGACATTAAAATGAGAATACTGTACTTTTGCTTACCTGACAAAATTTGGTAGGAATTCTGGAATATAATCATGTACAGAGGTTCATTGGTTAACACTAAAGGATAAAAAGTGGATGATATTATTATGAGGCACAGACTACTTCATCAGGGTGTTAGGTAGGAGTTCAGAGACACCAAGATGGTGCATACAGGATCTAAGAAAGATGCCAATCAAGGGCAAGAAAGGGAGACAAGTTATGTCCTTGTTTATGACAAGTCCCATTACCATGACAACTCCTTCCACAGATTTGATGTTTTTAATGACCAATGGGGAGTCAAGTGGGCAGTATTATAATTAGGTTGTCTAAAATAATCAATGGAGTGAACTGGAAAAAAAATTCTATTCAAGTATCATGAGGTAACCAATGGGTGTAAAATAGGTAAGGTTTTTAATCTGGTCAATATAGAGAAGAAAATGCCTCCCAGCTCAGCATATAAGACATTAATTTCCAGATATTGGGACCTAGAACCTGCCTATCTAGGCCCACTATGCTCTATGCTATGGAGTGCTACTTTCATCTTCAATAATTCTGTACTTTCCCTCTTACTTGTTGCATATTAATCAGTTCTTTGTGTAGGACACCAAGGACTTGAACCCCACCTGGACACCTAAATAATAACAAGAAGAGTAGCATATTCCTGTAAAGCCAGAATCAACAGGAAAAACATTCTGCTGTGCTTGCTTTGGCAGTACATACACAAAAATTGGAATGATACAGAGACTGTTGGAGGGAGAAACTCATGGATGTCTTAAGGGAGACCAGGAGTAGAGAGTAAAGGGACCAAGGGAGAAAGCAGAAGGGAGAGGATAAATTTGGGGGAATGATATTGGCCAAATTATATTGATATACCGTGCACATGTAACCACAAATTCTACCATTATGCACAACTGCAACACACCAATAACTCTGGAAAATTAAAGAGTTGTCAGGATAATAGTAACTATTTGGCTAGCCAAAGTTGACACAAGGAGTTCTCTTTTGCTGGTGTCTGACATCTGAAGTTTTCACACTACTTGCTTGTGGCTGTCCTACAGTCTACATAGCTGAAGGGTCACCTCCAAGCTCAGCCATAGCTCATGTGGGTTCTGTGATGAATTTGTCTTTCATAGTGAGAAGAGACCAGCCACAAATTCAGACATGACTTGGGTGAGAGAGAGGTGGTGGAGTGGACTAACTTGGGGGAATAAGTAAGGACCTAGAGATATCAATGGGATTCATAGAAAACTTACACTTGTCTCTCTGCCAACTTGGGGAAATCCCGTTAGTTTCTGAGCTCTTCCTTCCTTACTCAGGTCATTTGCTCTTCTGTTGTTATCTCCCACACTCCCTCCTTTCCTTTCTTCTTCTCTTTGCAGCTCAAGATGTCTCAGTTCAGTCTCCATAACTTCTCCTCACAACCACTAGAAATCCAAGCTCAGTGTGAGATACATTCACTAATATTAGGATGTTGGGATTCTGAGCTGTTTCCAGTACACACACCCAATAAATGTATTTTTTAATGTTTTTTTAAAATGTTTCCATTCACATATCACATTAAATAGTTTTTTATATTTCATTTTATTTTATGCCAGGGCATATCTGTTTAGGGTCAATATGAGCAGCTTTAGATTTGTCCATTATGATTGGAACACAGAAAACAACACAGGTTCCTCTGACCTTGGAAAATAGGAGTAACACACAAAAAGTTTTCATCCAGATGGGGCTTGTTTACCATTGTCTGAGGATGAAAGAAGTATTTGTCTTTGCTTTGGGGACTCCCTCCCTGCCTACTGGAAGACAGGTGCTGTAAGACTTCAGATGCAACATGAAGATTAGCAGTCCACTGAGAAATGAGCTAAGCTCTCTGACACATATAACCTCATCTTGCAAACCTCAGCTCAAAATCTGAGTGGAAGAGGATGAAGAGGAGGCTCCTGGGTAGATGCTGGAGGAAGGCATTGTAAAGTCCACCTTTACTACCTCATAACCAAACACAGGTATTTATTCCTAATGTGCTACAGGGCTTGTTTGAACTTTGTGGTATTATTACATAAAACTTTACAGTACTACTTTTATTTCATATTATAATTTACATTATAATCATTACTATCTTATGAATGATTTCTATAGCATAAATACTCAAAAGTAACAATAATCCAAAAGGTTGGTTTACAGTAACTTCAAGAAAATAAAATGCTTCAAGTGCAGTTCTGGTAATTCATAAGATCGAAGATAAAACAACTAAACTTCTATCTAACAAAATGTTAATTTTAGTAGTCAATTCAAAAAATTCTGTACCATGTATTTATATGTAAAAAATGATATTACTTTCTTTCTAAATGTTGCTAGCTTCATTAGATCTAATTTTTTATCTTCCTCTTTACTACAACATAGCTTTTTTAAAAAATTGAGGCATGCATTAAGCTTTTATAAAAAATAATCCTAGGGATGCAAGAGGAAAAAAATTGAATAAACTTAAATTTACAATGAAATAACACATTCTGTTTTCACGGCTTGGCACAATGATGTTGGTATACATATCCACAGCCCCCATTTATCTGGAGACAGATTCTATCTCCTTAGTCAGAAAATGTTGTTCCTTGGTACCTGACATATACCTGAAATTCCATATTCTCCCAGCTGGCACTTTAGCACTAGACTTATTCTTTATTAATGCATACTCAGTGAAAAATGACAGGAATTAACCACAAAACATTCCATATCTAGTCATCCCTTTGTTGTAGTTTTATTGAATCATTTGTAACAAATAAGAAAAATTTATAATAATCTAGAGAAAAAGTGTTTTATCTTTTTGTCGAAAATACTTTATCTTGTGAAGAATTTTTTGCCACTCCTACCTCCCAAATCTCAAATGGTGATATTCACAATTGAAAACTTCCTTTACAAAAAAAGTATTTCTGGAGCTCAATTTCATTGCATTCAGTTACTGAACACAACTTCACACTTTGTGTGGGGAAGTTAACCATCTCCTCAGGGATTTAGTGATTTAGAGAGGGAAGAAAATGGTAACTGGTTTGTCATCCAGGAGATATTCTCCATCCTGTTTCCAAAATATATGAATTCAGATATTGGTAGAGGGTGACTAAAGCTTGGCTTGGGAAGCATGAGTAAAGTCCTTAAAGAAGAAGCAAAGGCCTGGGAGAGTAATTCTGAGTGCTCAAGTGTCAAAGAAGTGTCTCTCAGGGTCTCAGTGAATGTGCTGCTAGAGAATCTTAGGTAAGGAATATTCTGGCATCATCCAAACATCAACTCATATGGAAGATTTCAGTGTTCTTAAATTGATTCATTGAGTCTGTTCTTCATCCTGATTGGTGATGGCTGTGCCAGTTGCAGTGAGAGGTTGAATTTCACAGGTCCTGAGGACAATGCATAGATTCTAGTTTGAAATACTTGATTTTCAATGAAACTAAATGCTCTATTACATTTATTAAGAGTATGGGTGCAACCTGTATTCTTCTGATGAGAGATAAGAGAAGGGGAAGTCGCCAAACCTGCTGTCCTTTTCTGCAAAACATGTCTAGGATTAACATGGGTTTTCAGCTACATAGGGTCTTCTGTTTATGATAGAGCTCCTCCTGTTTTACCATCTCCTAAATCTGCAATACAGTGTTCAGTTCTTCTTCATAAATCATATAAACACCCTGGATTATGAGATATCACAACAGCAAAAAAAGAATGTTGGCTCCATCTTTCACTGGATTCAGGTTTTTAATCAAAAGTATCTCAGGAGCTTCATGCAGCACATGGTATCTATACATTCCACACTAGGCCTAGGTGGATTCCCTTGATTTAGTCCCTTGCATTTCTCTGAATTTCCTTCTAACGTTTTGCCTTGACTTCAGGAGCATTCTGTCAAGAATCTGGACTCTCAAAAATTCTGCCTTCCATTAGAAATGCATTTAATAAAATTGGAAAATTTGGATAGATTATTAAAATCATTATTCTATTATTCTTACTAACCATATGGAGACTTGGGAATTATTACTACTTTCACAGTATTATACAGACCAAAAACTCTTAAGGAATTACTTATTTTAAAGGGATGAGTAAAATGCCTGTATTTAAGTCATGGTTGTGTCATACAATTCAATTTTTACCCATATTCCTGCATAATACCACATGCATATATAAAATTAACTAAGGAGACTTGAAGATCTCAATTTCTAGTCGGGAGCATCTGAACATATTTCAGGATAGGACTGAATATCTTTTCCTTGTAGGAGACATTTTCTGTAAAGGATGATCCAACACATTTTGACAGAATATATATTTTCTCTTCTAATACACAGGTCTGGGAAAAAAGGAAATCATAAAATATGATATTCTTGACTTATGATTAAGAGGCTCTACCAGGTGTCTCCACACAATGGATTATGAATGCAGAAATACCCAAGTTATTTCCTAAGAAAAATGGAAAATTTTTTAAAAACCTAGAGTTCCTCCAGTAACCAAGGATCAAAGTTTGCCAGAGGAAGCCAATATTATGGTAGGCTTTTCTCCTCTCAGCTTTGACATTGATAATATTCTAGGTGAACCCTCCTAAGCCAAAGTTAGGTGGTGATAAATAATGAACCAATAATTAACACTATTATAGTGCCTCATACATGTCAAGCATTTTCTCAATGACTTTCACATATTTATTGGCTTACTCCAATAATGCTTTGAGAAAAGTATTTTCCTCCTTTACTTCTATTCATGGTGTTAACTGATTGACAATGCTCACCCAGCTGGTAAGTGGTGGACCTCAGATAAACACAGGCTGCTGGGTCTGGGATACACACTACTAAATCCCTCAGTGTCCTGCACTTTCATAAGTAAACCATGAGAACGGGCCTCTTGAGACATTTTTCCTGGAAGATTCCTAGTTCCACTTCTCCAGATTTACATCAACAGTCTTTGTTGAACAATGTTCATCTAGGCAGCAAGATTTTGGATCTTGGAGATCTAAGAGTAAATAAGGAGGCATCTCCACCCTTCAGAAATATGCAGGAAAAACAGGAAAGTAACCAAAGCTATCCATTAAATAATGTAGTTATTAACATAAGCCAAAGCACAGTAAGTACTATGAGCTTAGGGATGAAGGTATGATATGGATACTTCAGGAGGAGATGGGGAGATTTTAAAAATCACTCATTAGAGGAATAAGTGATGCTGATATATATATTGACTGCAGTGTGGTGGGCAGAACCCAGGGCATCATGCAGGCTAGGCAAGCACTTGACTCAGAGCCATGCCCAAGATCTTACTTGAAGTTAAAATGAGGCATCAGAGCCAATCGTATTAGACAGAATTATTTGATAAATGATGACTCTAGAGAAAGAAAAGTGTGATTGATGATTGGAAGCCTGTCAGTGAAAATTCTGCTGCTGGCACATGCAGTCCTGTATTTCCTTTCAGAAACAGTTGTTTCAACATCCCCATAAAGATGGACCAATGGTTCAGTTATGATGCCATAAGAAATGCCTTCTATCCCCAGGCTGGCATTGGGATTGCAGCAAACACATTTCTGCTTTGCCTCCACACTGCTGCTGCCTATGTGGGCCACAAGCCCAGGCTCACCGACCTCCCCATCACCCACTTGGCCCTTACACACACCTTCATGCTCCTTACAATGGGCCTTTTGGTGTCTACAGACATTTGGGAAACACAGGAAATTCCAGGTGACTTCAATTGCAAAGTGCTCGTCTTCCTGCACAAGGTCATGAGGGGACTCTCCATCTGCACCACCTGTGTCCTGAGTGTGCTTCAGGCCATCATCATCAGCCCCCATGGCTCCTGGTTGGCCCACTTCAAACTGAAATCTACAAATCCCATTGTGGGGCTATTTGTCTTCTTATGGGTCCTCACCATGTCCCCCTCCTGCAACCTGCTCTTTTGCACTGTGGCCACTCCAAATAAGACCCAGCCTGGACTTCTGTTTGTCACTGACCGCTGCTCCTTGCTGCCCGTGAGCCACATCTGCAAGTCATTCTTTCTCACCTTGATGGCATGCAGGGATGTCTTCTTCCTGGGACTCATGGTTCTCTCCAGTGGTTACATGGTCCTTCTCTTGTACAGACACACACAGAGGTCCCAGCATCTTCGCAATTCCAGGTTCCCTCCAAAATCCTCTCCAGAACCAAGGGCCACTCAGAGCATCCTGCTGCTGATCTGCTGCTTTGCCATCCTGTACTGAGCAGACTCCCTAATTTCAATGGCCATAGGCATGAAATGGACTAATAATGCCATCCTGGTGTGTGTCCATATACTTGTGGCCAATGGCTATGGCACAGTCAGTCCTTTGGTGCTGATCGCTGCTGATACTCAACTAACAAAAATTACTCACCTTATATGTGGGGAAAAAAAGCCATTTTCTGATAAAACCTATCCGAAGGATTTTTCTACTCTTATTAGAACAATTTTCTCTATTTTGCAAAATTTTCTCTCAGAAAAATATTGATTAAGCTAGGATTCCACAGTTTCTTTTTTTATATATTTTTTTATTTCATTTTATTTTTAGTTGTAGTTGGACATAATACTTTTTTTATTTATTTTTTTTTTTATTTGTTGCTGAGGATCAAACCCAGGCCCTTGAATGTGCTAGGAGAGTGCTCCAGTACTGAGTCACAACCCGAACCCTAGATTTCACACTTTCTATCACACCAAGATAATATATAAGGGTAGCATGGACCCTATGTATAATTTCACCCTATGTTTGTGTCAGTGTCTTCATATGCATGTTTATGATTTTTTTTCAATTTATTCCATTTATTTTTTGTGTCTGAACTTTATTCTGGAAATATTTTTTCTTCCTATATCACATTTCTTAAAATTTTATTAGGTGATGGTATATTTGAGTACATTCTTCCTTTCTTTATTTAAAAATATCTTATGTTGCACTTATCCTAAAAAAATTTATTTGGAGCTTGGCATGGAAGCATGCACCTGTAATGCCACAAACTTGGGAGACAGAGGCAGGACAATCACAGGTTAGAATTCAGCCTCAGCAACTTTGCAAGACCTTCTCTTACAATAAAATATAAAAACAACTGGGAAAAAGTCTGCTGGGCTTAATTCCCAATACTAAGTGAAAAATAAAATTAGCCACACAATTCAGTGTTGAACACAAGTAATCCCAGCTACTCAGGAGCTGAGGTAGGAGGATCCCAATTTAACATCCAGACTGGGTTACTTACAGATATGCTGTCTCAAAACAAAACAAAACAAGGGCTGGGGTTGTAGCTCAGCAGTACAGCATTCACACAGCATGTGTGAAGCTCTGAGTTCAATCTTCAGCCCCACATAAAAATAAATTTTTTAAAAAGGTATAAAAAATTAAAGGGGCTGAGGATGTAGCTTAGTGGTAGAGTACACCTGGTTTCATTCCCTGTACCAAAACTAAAATCTAAAATCATAATGAGGTTTTGCTTTTTACCTAGAAATGTGCTACAATAAAAAAGTAAAAACAACAAAAAAAAAAGTGTTAATAAGGATATTGAGAATGGAAATCACTATCGATTTTTTAATACTTTTTAATTGTTGATGAACCCTTATTTTGTTCATTAATTCATATGCAGTGCTGAGAATGGAACCCGGTGCCTCATACAAGCTAGACAAGTGCTCTAACACTAGGCCACAACCCCAGCACTCACTATCCATTTGGGATAAGAATGAAAAATACTACAGATGTCATAGAAAGCAGTTTGGGGTTTCATTAAAATGCTAAGTACAAATTATCATATGAGAGGTCCACCTTGGTCTCCCTGCAGGGGACAGGGGCCCAGGAATGGCACCTGTGCATTGGGGGCACTACTTTATCCATGAGTTCCAGACCTGTATATCCAACTACCTACCAGATATGTCTGGGATGTTTCCCAAGGCTTAACATGTTTATTGAACTTAATCTCTCCCCATGCCTGAATAACAGAAAGAAAAAATGTTGTATTTGATTTCTTTCCTGAATTCCCTATATTGTTGAATAAAATCAACTACTTGGCCATCAAGTGGGAAACTTGGAGGAAATCATGAATTCCTCATTTTTTTCTCATTCTTGATTTCAAGTTTACTACCAAACCTTATTGATTCTCCTATCAAATATCTTCCAAATCTATATATCCCCTTTCCATTCCAATCTAGACTCATTTCTTTTTTCACTCAGAATACTACAGTAGTCCCCTAAGTATTCCCTGATCTCTTCTCTCTCTGGTCTTGGCTGTTCTACAAGTGACCTAAAAAAAGAAACACTGATCAAATTGCTTCACTGGTATGAAACCTATCAATGGTTTTCCACTGTTGTGAGTTTGATCTCTGACCTATGTGAGGATAGCCTGAGGTCTGAGCCTAAGCAACTCTATTTTAAAAACTATAGTTTGAAAACTGCAGTATCACCAGGCATGCCTAACAGGGAGACCACCAGTATGGCCCTCGGGCACAAACAAGTCACTTCTCCCCACCCTGATAATCTCAGATTGAAGCCTCTGGCAGGCTGTTCATACCTGCCCAGGGAAAAACACCCCATAAGAGAGAAAGGCAAAAAGATCAGGGTGAGGACCACTACATCAGATGGTTTAACCCCAGAGTTAATGATGTCACTGAGAGATGGTGGCAGCTGATAAGGATTAAAATGGGGGACAAAAGCTCCCAAATTTGGTATAAGTAACAGAGAAAATGAACAAATATTTAGCCAGCTGACACTGATGCCCTCACACTGAGAGCCTGATGAGGACCTGGACTGGCATCCCAATACATTTCATTGTTGCTGATCCTTACCACTCTTAAACTCTACAGCCACATCTTGACCCTGGTGACAGCCACAACTTCTCCCTATGAACCTCTCCACAACCAGCCATCAGCCTGCCTTGGTTCCTGACCTGATCACCCTGGTCTGAGTGAGTGTGCATCTGCTGGACTTAAAGCCTAAGGCTTAAGACTTTTGATCTGATGCTTGAATTTAACACGTAGAGGGAATGTCTGCATTAGCCTATCATAATTAAGTGTTTGCAGTGCCTAGAATTAATCTAGAATGGATTGTTGTAAATCAATTATCTAGAATGTTGGCTGTGAATTGATTATGTCTGTCACAGTGCCTAGAAGTAAGGATTGTCATTTTCTTGATTAAAAACGTATAGAGTGAAATTGTATTGAGTGATTTGAGTGAGTAAAGCATTGACTAGGAAAAAAAATTATTATATGACCTACCATTTCCACTCCTAGGTATTTACCAAATAAACTGAAAACAGAAACTCAAACACTTGTACATTAATGTTCACAGGAGCACCACCTGGACCATCCTGCTGCTCATGAGCTTCTTTGTGCTCATGTACTGTTTGGACAGCATCTTCTCCTCCTCAAGAACTATGGTGAACAATGACCCAGTTTATTATTATATCCATATGATGGTGGCCAATGGCTATGCCACAACCAGGCCTTTGCTGCTGATCTGTACAGAAAAAAACAAATCATTAAATTCTTGAAATCTTTGTGGGTGAAGATAGCACATACTTAACTAGTGATGATAGATAAGTTTCCCTAATATGCCAATAAACTGGCTTATGAACAAAAAATTACAGCCTAGAACATGGTTTTAAAATGAGGCTTCCAGTAACCTTATAAACTACTATGAAAAAATTCTCTAAAATAAAAAAGAATTTTACATGCTGTAATTCTAAAGATGCTAAAATATAATTTTTAGAATATTCTAACACTTTTAAGGCATTCTAGTGAATCAGATCCAAATCTTTACCTTTTTTAATATTTTTAGTTGTACATGAAGACATTTTCTTTATTTAATTTATTTATTTTATGTAGTTCTGAGGATCAAACCCAGTGTCTCACATGTGCTAGGCAAATGCTCTACCATCGAGCCACAATCCCAGCCCACAAATATGTTTTTCATTTGTTTATTTTCTTTGGCCAAGGATTGAACCCAGCAGTGATTAACCACTGAGCAACATACACAACCCTTTTTATTATTATTTTGAAACAAGTTGCTTGGGCCCTTGCTAAGCTAAACTGGCCTCAAACTTGTGGTTTATCTTGCCTCAACCTCCCAAGTAGCTGGGATGACAGGTGAGCACCACCCTGAAATTTATCCAAAGAAGGAGGAGGAGCTCTTGTTATAAATTCAGTTAAGCAGCACTCTATGCTCTCCAGTCTTTCAAGGGTATGCTGCCTTAGGTGGCAACCATTTCTTTATTTTCTGGGTAAAATGTTTTACATGAGGTTCAAATGTCAAATACAAATTGTAGAGGAACACAGGGAAAATTACTGGCCTTGATAACGTGTCATGGAAATTATAAATTTAAAATATTGTTTTAATCAGAAAAAAAGAAAAATATGTGAGAGTTGCTTTTTCTAAATAGGTGTATTTTATGCCACTGAATATTAAAAAGATGAACTGTAGGAAATGTTGCAATGACATATTTCACTGTCTCATATTATCATTACTCCTATCTGGTAATTTGGGCTTCAAATTTATGACCTAAGAAACAACAGAAAATTGAGAACTGGTTCAGGAAACTTGTGAAAATATTGTACATGTATATCTCCTAAATAATAAAATATTCAAAATGCACAATAATAATGCCTTAGTTAACAAACAGGTCCAACAAATTAAAATGATGGTCTCTTGTGCCACGGGACTTGCAGAAAATGACAAATGGAGAAGAAGAAAGGAAACATGAAAAAACCCTTCACAAAATAAGCTCTAGAGACAGCATGAAGGTGTCTGAAAAGATGCTCAACAACACATGTCTCTGGAAAAATAAAATTAAAACTACCAAATCCCAATAAGCACTCAGAATGGCACACATTCACACAAAACAATAGTAACAAATACTGCTTGGTGGCAGAGCACAGGAAGGACCTTTGATTGTTGCTTGGATGTCACATACAGTCTTTGGACAGGAGTGCTGTGGTTTTCTTTTTCCATAATAAAGTTGCCATATGGTTCATGAATCACACTTACAAATTTAACCCTCATTATTTGTGAACTGATGCCCACAGGAATGGTGTATACTACTGAAGGCTGCACCTTGTCCCTCATGCCAATTGAACAAGGACAAAGTGGTTTTGAGAAAAAGGAAAAGCAGGTACGTTATTGCTTTGCTGTCAATGGAGTAGCACAGGGGGCTCCAGTCCCAGAGGATGTGATTCTGCTCATCACAGGGAACAGAGTTTGTTTTTGTTGTTGTTTTTTGTTTATTTTGGGTATTAGGAATTGAACTCCAGGGCCCTTGAACACTGGGCCCCATGGGCCCCATCCCCAGCCCTGTTTTGTATTTTATTTAGAGACAGGGTCTCACTGAGTTGCTAAGGGCCTCACTTTGACTGAGGCTGGCTTTGAACTCTTGATCCTCCTGCCTCAGCCTCCTGAGAAAAGGGGATTACAGGCATGAGCCACTGTGCCCAGAGAGCAAGGTTTTTTAAGAAATCATTCAAAGGTTGCCTGTCAAGAAGTCCCTCTAGAGGAATTTAATTCACTTGTTAATTTGGGAGACAGCAGTTCCTTAGGTCTTTTGGTGCCATCCCTGAAGCCTGAATTCCTTGGTTCCTGTGGTGGGCGTGTGCTCCTCTAGGATAGGAAAAGTTGATCTAGTTCCCCACTGCTAAGTTGTGGAGGGGATAAGAAAAAAGAGGAAAAGAAAACATGTCCATTTTAAAAGAAGCCTCATTGGCAAAGCAGCAAAACGTGAGGTGGACATATGCAAGTGTGGAAAGCAGCTTCCTTCACTATCATTGTACATTGGAAGACATACACACATTATGTTGCAAATTAATTATTTTGTGAAGGGTCTTTTCATGTTTCCTTTCTTCTTCTCCATTTGTCATTTTCTGCAAGTCCTGTGGCACAAGAGACCATCATTTTAATTTGTTGGACCTGTTTGTTAACTAAGGCATTATTATTGTGCATTTTGAATATTTTATTATTTAGGAGATATACATGTACAATATTTTCACAAGTTACCTGAACCAGTTCTCAATTTTCTGTTGTTTTCTATTTTTGTTTAATGGAAATTCATAAAATTTCCATTAAACAAAAATAGTTGCCTTTTCCTTAGCTCAACAATGGAAATGAAACTTAAATGCTAAGTAAAAGAAATCAGGATGCATATTTCTGAAGGGTGGAGATGCCTCCTTATTTACTCTTAGATCTCCAAGATCCAAAATCTTGCTGCCTAGATGAACATTGTTCAACAAAGACTGTTGATGACTAATTTTCAGGATTAGACAAAAGAGCAGCACTTGGGTACTAAGTGGATGTGGCCTGGAACACTGTGCCTGCTGTCCCAGCTGCTCAGGAGGATGAGGCAGGACAGTCAGCCCACAAGTGTGAGACCAGGGTGGGCACCACAGCAAGATGTTCTCACAAACAAATGAACAACAACAACAACAAAAAAAAAAAAACAGAAACAACAACAGCAAACAAAATAATACCAAGGTTAATTTTAAGGTGAAGGGACTTTTCTGTACTGTACTGGGATGATGCATAAATTGATGACTGACATTGTTCAAAACCATGGAGTTCATTTTACAAACACTGAACTCTAATTTGGATAAATTAAAAGGAAGACCTTACGAAGTCAAAGTGAACTGAGGAATTGTGACAAATGTTGTTCAAACTTGAAATTAAAAGACCATAGATAACATCTGAGGTGATGTATACAAACACTGTGCTCTGATATGTAAGCAGGTTTGTTACAGGATTATTAAGAATTCATCAACAGGTCTTAGAATGAAACAAATATGTATATAGTGGGCAGCAGGCTGGGGGCTGTGTGCTGCTGTACAGCCAACAAACAGTTAAGAAAGTCAGTCTAGACTGAGCCTGCTGCACTGCATCATAGTCAGAGCCATTAATGTGAACTTAAGTAGCTAGATAATGATACACATGGAGAAATCTAGAAACAAAGATGCAGGTGTCTAAATTCAAGGCTTTTATATCCCTGCATTATATTTCTTGAGATTCTTTTAGTGGAGTTCTATTTAAGATACTTGTTCCTTTTATTTTTAGAACATTCCTACACAGTACCCTCTCTTCACAGAGTTTTGAGCAGCCAGGTGTGTAGGTGCCCCACTTATAATCCCAGTGACTTGAGAGTCTGGGGCAGGAGAAGCATGAGTAAGAGGCCAGTCTTCCAAACTGTGACAGACTGCCTCATGTCAAAAAAGAAGAAAAAGTGTGGGAGGCTGCCACATCATGTGACCATCTTTTTCCTCTCCTGATTGCTTTGAGGTCCTGTCAGTCACTTCCAGTGATCTGGCCACTTTCAAGTGGCTGTAGACAGTGATCCTCATCTTGAGGGTTGTAAAAATGCCACCAAATGTGTCTTCATGCTTGGGTGTACCTTCTAACATGCCCAAGTTACCTTACCTGTTCTTGTAACCCTGTGCCTCTTGATCTTTTGGGGATGGAAATTTCTAAGAACCAGAGTCCCCCCAAATAAAGACCACTCTGAAATGTGCTCACTGTCTCTCGCCAGCCTCTTGTGACATTCCTCACTCTCTCATTTGGGGAGCTTGAGGCCAAGGGCAGAGGTCATCCCTGGGCTTGAATTAAAGGTAAATTGTGTGTCTGTGTTTTATTTGGTACCTTAGGAAATTCACTCAAGTGACTTCTAATTTAGCTGCCTGCACTGGCCATGGGCAGTAAGTGGTGCCCAGAATGTTGGGGCCACTGGAGGGGAATTTCCAGGTTGATTGAGGGAGTGCACTATAAAAATTTATTGGACCATGAAATTTTCTGAAGGGTCACAGAGGAAGCAGACATTTTGAGAGACAAAGACATTAAAGATTTATCATGGGAAGTTCTGTATCATCAGATAAAGAGATGTATTTACCAGTTTTGGAAACTCTAATTAACCGGAAAGAAAAGCAAGTGGAAAAGGTCTAGCTGGCACTGTCCTTGAGAACAGTTAGTGAGTTTTGTCCGTGGTCCTGTGAGCAAGATTTCCTGGGTTTACATACCTGGGAGGGACTATAAAGGAAGCTGTCTAAAGACTGCCTCTCTGCAGAACTTTCTGGAATTACAGTAGACAGTCTTCAGAAGATCAGGACTGCGTTGGAAATCTGTCTTTTTGATGATCTAGATCAAGGTCTATGGCCCCTGAAAGACCTTTTAAAAGGGCTTCAGAGGGTGGTTAAGAGAACAAAGCAAGAAAAACAGCCAGAGGCCATTTTTTCCCCAAAGGAATTGCTCTTTCTATACTATTACTGAGAGTAGAATCTTCAGCTATTGAGTTACCTTACCTTATTCTCAATCTTCCACCCAGCAGGCAGACCACCTCGGAAAGAGACAGAAAACCAAGAGGTTAGTTTCAGCTGAACCACACCAAAATTGTTCAATACATCTCTCTGTCTGATGATCAGGAACTTCCCTTGATAAATCAGAGGAGTGCCAAGGGGCGGGTTCCAGAGAGGAAACTAGTCTTGACTGGACCTCTGTGAGGCTAATTCAAAATGGAGAGGAAGACAAGAGGCAGAAGATTAAAAAAAGAATCCCAGTTGGATGGCACTATATATATATATATATATATATATATATATATATATATATAGAGAGAGAGAGAGAGAGAGAGAGAGAGAGAGATAGATAGATAGATAGATAGATATAGATAGATATCCCCCCCGCCTTCTCTTCTGTGATCAGCCACTGAGGTCCCGCTAATAAGATCTCAGACACATAAATGGCTGTTTGGCTTCTTTAATTGACAAACCTTTTCCACTTCTCCTTCCATTGGTGCCTAAACCTGGGACAGGGATCTCCATTGCCCAAGTCAGAGTCCAGATCCCAAATTCCGAGCCCACCATTCCTGTTGCAGCCCACTTTTCTGATTGCCTGCCTGATATCCACCTCCAGCCGGCACATTTATGACTTCCTCATCTCATGAGCGCCTGACCCTAACTCACCAGAATGAGGGAATTGACAATTAAGTGTCTGGCAACTCCTCTGGGTGTATTTTGGTGGGAGCGCACTCCACTCAGACCCATCAGGGTTGCGGTGGACCCTGGATGCTCTGTAGGACACCCCTGGGAGTCAGCCACCTAGGACATAGGCTAGATTATCCCTTCCTAATTCCTCCATGTCCCCTTGTGCTCGGCTCCTGCATATGGGCTAGTGCGCCTGCCATAGTTCGTCTCACCCAAGTTCTGACTCCTCTTTTCCACCTGAGACTTTTCCACCAGGCAGTGCCCTCTCAGTCATTTTGGAGATGCCCTCTTGACCCTCCATTGGCTCTCGAGATTCCAGCAATCAATATCTCTCTCTCTCTCTCTCTCTCTCTCTCTCTCTCTCTCTCTCTCTCTCTCCCTCTCTCCCCCCCCCACCCATCTCACCTCGCCCTTCCAGCATGGGAAGCTCCTCATCCCTCCCAGCCAATTCTTCCTTGCAGTGCCTCTTAGATAATCTGACAACCCTGAGTCTGGCCCCTGATATTAAACAAAAAAGGCTCATAAAATTTTGTACCCGAGACTGGCCTACATCCCCCAGGACAGCCAAAACATTTGGCACATGTGTGGGTCTCTGAATTCCAATTCACTCCAGGATCTCTTTAATTACTGTGAGCGATCAAAGAAGTGGAACAAGATTCCCTATATGGAGGCTTTTTCCTTGCTTTGATCTCACCCAAATCTTTGCACCCAATTCAAGCCTCAACAGCTACTCCTTGCTCTCCAGCCATCCCCCCTCCTCCTCTTCTCCACTCTCTGCCTCCACAACTTCTCCTCCTCCTTCCACTTCTCTGCTCTCTTCCTCCACTTTTGACCCAGCTGATGGACCCCTCCATACTGCTCTGCCTGGCCCTCAGCCCCGCTTTCCCCACTTTCACGCCCTCCCACTCCCCATCCTCTACATCTGTGGCTTATCCTGCCAACACTCCTCCTCCTCCTTCTCCTGCCAGCACTTCTCCTCCTCCTCCTCCTCCCAACACTCCTCCACAACTTCCTCCAGCTTCCATTCCTTCCACTCCAGTCCGTCCATCTCACTTTAGTCCACCCACCACCCATTCAGCCACCTGTTCACGCACTAATGCAGCACCTAACCCACAAGTCATCACATCTCATCACCTGACTCAAACTTCACATGTTGTGGCCCCCCTTTGAGAGGTCGCTGGGTGGGATAGTATTTTTTTTTTCAAGTTTTCTTTTTTTTTTATTGGTTGTTCACAACATTACAAAGCTCATGACATATCATATTTCATACATTAGATTGAAGTGGGTTATGAACTCCCAATTTTACCCCAAATGCAGATTGCAGAATCACATTGGTTACACATCCACAATTTTACATAATGCCCAATTAGTAATTGTTGTATTCTGCTACTTTTCCTATCCCCTACTATCCCTGGGATGGTATTTTAAGGGTTTATATTTCTTTTTCTATGCTTGACCTTTCTCAAGTGGAAAAGGAATTGGGATCTTACTCTGCAAACTCTGTCTCTTTTATTAAAGAGTTTCAATACTTAAGCTTACAGTCTCACCTTTCATGATCTCTATATGATTCTGTCCAATACTCTCCTGCCTGAGGAAAGGAGAAGGGTCTAGGGCCAGGCTAGGGTCTATGCATACCAGGTTCATCAGACTGATGCCCACCATCCCTTAGGGGCCCAGGCAGTTACAGACCAAGACCCCTATTGGGATTATAATGACCCCCAAGACCTAGGACACAGGGACCACCTTAATACCTGTCTGATAACTGGCCTAAAGGTGGCAGCACAAAAGGCTATCAAGTTTGATAAACTCCAGGAAGTCATCCAGGAGAAGAATGAAGCCCCCTCAGCCTTCCTAGACTGACTAACAAAGGCTCTCCTTCAGTACACTAATTTGGACTCTGAATCCCTGGATGGGAGGCAACTTCTTATAACCTATTTTTTATCACAAAGATACCTCAACAAATGGACAAAGCTAAAAAATTTAGAGAGGGGACCCTTGACTCCTCAGACCAAGGTGTTGGCCATGGCCTTCAAGGTTTACCACAACAGAGATGAAAGAGCAAAATACCAAAAATGCCAGATCTTGGCTCAGGTGTTACAGGGCTCCTTCCAACCTATGGAAAGGGGAAGACAACAACCCCCACAACGAGGACCCCCTGGGCCCTGCTTTAAGTGTGGTAATGAAGGACACTGGGCTAGAGCTTGCCCTAACCCGAGGGCACCACCCAGACCATGCCCCAGATGTCGATGTACTGGCCACTGGGGATCGGATTGCCCCAATTTCCGAAGGGGAGCTGAGGTTGGTCACCCCACCAGTGACTTCCTAGGCCTAGCAGCTGAGGACTGATGGGGCCCTGGGTCTTCTGTCCTGACCTATTCAATTACCAAGCAGGAACCCAGGGTGGTTATCCGAGTGAATAGGTTACCCATAAATTTTTTATTAGACACTGGGGCAGCATTTGGTTCTGAGAGAGTTTTGGGGAACTACCTATCCCTCTGAATCTCCTATTGTCAGCGTAGGAAGTCAAGCCATCATGCCATGCAGAACTTCTCCCCTCACTTGCTCCTTATCTGTGTTCTCCTTTTCACACCATTTTTTGGTTATGCCTCAGTGTCTGGTCCCCTTGCTGGAAAGGGATATATTATCCATCTTGAAGGCCTCCATAACCTTACCCTTATTGTCCTCCCCTACTCATATGTTCATAATAGCTTTACTTCCCATTGAAGAAGAGACTTTACCTCTTTGTGTCTGGTTTAGAGACCCCAACAACCACCAGAACACACATTTTCCCCTCCCCTGTAAAATAGTAGATCCAATTGTATGGGACACTGAAACCCCATTGTCTATAAATTGCTCTCCTGTGGAAATGCATCATAAAGACCCTAACCACTTCCCAAACCAGGCCCTATACTAAATGCCAACTTCCAGTCTTAAGGGCCTAAAGCCAATCATTCAGAGTTTATTAAGAAAGGGGTTCCTCTGACCCACACACTCTCCATTCAATTCCCCAATTTTAGCAGTAAAAAAAGCCTAATGGAACATATCATTTGGTGCAGGACCTAGGGTTAATAAATTCTTCAACCAGGCCCATACATCCCCTGGTTCCAAACCCTTATACTATCCTTTCCTCCATTTCTGCAAATTCCACCTGTTTTCAGTTATTGATCTTAAAGATGCCTTCTTTCAATTTCTCTATCCGTCTCTTCCCAAGACATATTTGCCTTCACTTGGACTGATAGAGGAACTAGACCTTCTAACAGTTAACCTGGACTGTCCTGTCCCAGGGATTTTGAGACAGTCCACATATTTTTGGAAAAGTCCTCACTGGAGATCTTGAGGATTTTTTCCCTCTATGCCCAGACTCAACCCTCCTACAATATGTTGATGACCTCCTTCTCTGTAGTCCCTCATTAGAAACCTCAAAGTCTGACACGACCACCCTCCTGAATTTTCTTGCTCACCAAGGATATAGGGTTTCTCTGCAAAAGGTGTAGCTCTCTCTCTCTCTCTCTGAGGATGTTTACTTAGGGTTCTACATTTCCCAATGGAAGAAAACTATCACAACCAATAAAAAAGGCCTTATTGAAAGCCTTCCATTACCAAATACCAAGGAGGAGATTTTCTAGTTTCTGGATCTGGCAGGATATTTTATGGCACTGGTACAAAATTACTCATAACTTGTCAGACCATTATATGATCTACCAAAGGGGAACAAGCATGAGCCCTTGTTACTTTCAGCTACACCACATTTCAGAACCCTCCAGAAGGTCCTCTTACAAGCACCGGCTCTATACCTGCTAGAATGTTAATAGGCCTTTTACTCTCTATGTCCATGAAAACAAAGGGCAAGGCTTGGAGGTGCTGGGACAAATGTATGGGCCCACCTTTGCTCCAGAGGCATACCTCTCAAAATAGTTAGATTCAACTGTCTGAGGATGGGTTCCTTGTCTCCACACCCTAGTGGCCTCCTATGTTTTATTAAAAGAATCACAAAAGCTTACATTTGGAGCTCAATTCACTGTCACCTCTCCTCATCACCTCAAGGACTTGCTAACTTACAAAGGACTGCAAACCCTCCCTCCCTGTCAAATTTTCTCTCTCAGTCTGTTTCCTCTATAACTCCTCCTTGTCTTTCTAAACCTGCACCCCTCTCAACCCGGCAACTGTGTTACCCATTCAGGCTCCAGGTCAAACACAGTCACCAATACATAAATGCAGGGAAATTCTAGAAAACTTCCTCCCATGCCCAACTAATATCACTGAGGGACCTCTAGACCAACCTGATTACACCTGGTTCACTGATGGCAGCTCCAATATGCATGAGGGGATCGGAAAAAGCTGTATATGCCATAAGTTCCTTATCATGAGTAATAGAAGCCAATACCCTGCCTGAAAATACCACTAAACAACACGCTGAGCTGGTAGCTGCAACGCAAGCCTGAGAATTGGCAGTGGGGAAAAATCTTATGCTTTATACTGATTCCACATGTTTTTTCCACATTCTCTTATCTCATGCAGCAATTTGAAAGGGGATGGGTCTCCTGAACTCAAATAGCACCTCTATAACCAACTCCACATACATCACACAGCTACTACAAGTCTCCTAGCTTCCTAAAAAACTTGGAGGTGTCCATTGTAGATCATACCAAAAGGACTCCTCCCCCATCACACAGGGAAATTCAAAAGCAGATCAGGCAGCCAGGTCAGCTGTCCTTTCAGACCCCACCTAATCTCTCATTGCTATGTGCTCTCCAATATTACCCAATAATTGAGACCCACCGAAACTTGCCCTCTTTACTTACCTCCACTCCATTTTCAACACCAGTCTGCAGACTCTCAAAGCCTTTCTCCACTCTTTCTTTACTCTGACTCCCCAGGATAAAGAAGTGATACAGCAAACCACAGCCTCATGCCAGATATGCAAAAGAGTGAATCTCAATTCATCTTTAAAACCCAGAACCTTCCCTTCTCACATTCATGTACATCTCCCCAGAGGAAATCCATGCCTTCAGTGCATGAATATGGGGCCTCCTGGCCCTCCTTCTCCAACCAACTGACCTCCCTCCCTCCCTCTAAATGATGCCCCTTCTCAGCAGGAAATAGCGAGATAGAGAACAGTGCCCCAAAACCAAAACAAAGAAGGGAGAAATGTTGGTAAAGATGGCACCTGGAGTGCTTCTCTTCCAGGAGCTCAGGTCCATGTTACACTGTGATCCCTGTTACTGGCGTGAACTTTGAATGGTGCACCTCCAATCCCTGTGAATGGCGTGAACTCTGAATGGTGCACCTCCAATCCCTGAATTGGCTCAAACTCTAGGCCATTGAAGAAGTAACAACCCACTCATCCTGTTCCTCCTCATCCTGCATTAAGCCTATAAATATCCACACCCTGTTCATGCTCTCCCTCCCTCTTGACTCCCTTCTCTTCTGTGACTGCCTGCTATGGTCCTACTAATAAAATCTCGGACAGGTAGACAATTGTTTTGGCTTGTTGAGTGTATTGAGCTTTTTCCACCATTCCTACAACACCGCAGGGCTTCATCCCCAGTACCAAAACAACAAAACAAAAGCCTTTAGAATATGCTGGCAATTAGAGTGGAAGAGTGTACAGATAGTTTTATTTTTATTTTTTGTGCTCTAGAATGGTTGGTATATTTTTTTTTACTTATAGTCTTTATTTCATTCCATCAAGAAAACTAGAGCTGAGGGATCCATTTTTGCCCCAATCATAAAGTAATATGCTGTGGTTTTATAGTATGCCTTAAAGAAATTACATAATTTATTAACTAAAGTCCAAATGTTAACCTATAAACATTTTACCTACTTTTTTTTTTTTTGCCACTGTGAGTCTAGGCCTAGCTCAGGCAAGGGAGCTGAGAGACTGTGGCAGCCTCTACTCAGAGCTCCTCTCAGCACCTGTGAGCGGCCTCAAGGGTAGTGCCCTCCTGGAGCTGGCCGGCTGCAGAGGCAGCATTCCTCGCCTCCTCTTGGTCTGTTCTAACCGTGCAGCCTCTTCCTAGGCTTCTCCTGAAAGGGAAAGTGGAAGTCCCGGGCTCAGGTGGGAGTCAGCTGAGGCTCCAAATCTGCAGCAGCAGCTCTAGGGAGGGGGTCCGAGTCGCCTGTCATCATTGCCAGGGCTGAGAATGCCGGAGAGTTGGTCTCTCCCCTTCTACTGCCTCCAACACTGCGCAGAGGTGGCGACGGCACATCCAGGGACCCTGGCCCGTTTTAAACCTCCCTTCTACGCCGCTGCACCGCCCCGTGGCCCAGGCTCCAGAGGCCTGAAGGAGGTAGCTGTTCCAAGGATTATTCCTCTTCTCCCCATTCCCCTGACTGCCAGTCCCCTGGCTGCTGAGGAGAGGCAGGCCCAGTCTCTGCAACCACCTAGCAGCTGCCAGAGGAGCCATTACCTGGCTGTGGTCCAGAGCCCAGCGGTAGCAGAGCAAGGGGCATTAGTGACTGTCAAGCCATTTCCATCCCGCAGAAGAAGTCCCGCCACCAGCAGCTTCTGCCATCTCCTCCTTTTTCTTAAGCCACAGGCTCCTAGACAGGACAGCCATCATCAAAGAGATCCTTAGCAGAAACAAAAGGAGATATCAAGAGGATGGGTTTGACTTAGACTTGACCTGTATCCATATCTGAAGCTGCTACTCTTTGCTTTTCTGTCACTGTTTTATAACATAGGAGTAGATGGATGTGAAAAATTTCTGCAGTTTGGGT
This sequence comes from Urocitellus parryii, assembly GCF_045843805.1. Taxonomy (NCBI): domain Eukaryota; kingdom Metazoa; phylum Chordata; class Mammalia; order Rodentia; family Sciuridae; genus Urocitellus; species Urocitellus parryii. The sequence continues at coordinate 101,144,388 of NC_135541.1, forward strand.
GACTGTAACGTTTATCATGATCATATTTCTGTATCTCATATTTTGTGTCTCTTCAGTGCATTCAACCTAGGGTGTGTTCTGGCTACCTGGAACTCTTGCGTGGTTGCAAGTATCAAGGCACATATTGGTTTCTCTGTGTGTTCTTTCTAAGGGCTATTGTCCCTTAATACAGAATACTGTACTTTGTTAGTAGATTAGTGAGCTCTGTAGTCCAGTCTCCTAAATGAACAAAAAAAAGTACAGGCTTTGAGGTTGAGCATATTTTGATTAAATCTTGGCCTAGACCCTAGATCAAGGGTATAGATTAGATTGAAATGAAAATTAGTGTTGCACATACACATATTGCATCAGAATCTTGCAGTGATTGTTTTCAGTTTCCAGGGTTGCATTGATAGACTTTTAAAATGTGAAGTGTGGACTGATTTACATGACTTTAGAAGCAGAATCATTTTCCAAATATATAGTGCGCATCTGAGGACAAAGTAGGTTTGCATGTTTAAACTAAGTTAATAACAACTTTGAATTGTATTTAGAAGTTTTGTAGTTTGAAATCAATAGAGCCATAATAAGACTTATATAGACCTTTGTTAAATTGGCCTTTTTCTTTTCTGATGAGATGATGATGGGATGATGTAGACTGGGCCATGAAATTTACATTTCAGTAGCATTTTATGTTCAGTGGTCTTGGCATCCCTAATAGAATGGAGATTGAGCAATTTTTGATCCCAGATAATAATGTGTATGTATTGAATGTAGAAAATGGTGATTGTAGAGGTTAAACTTCACCTCCTACTTGAAGTATTGTAAACTGGAATTGCTACTTTTTTGGGGGGGTGCTTTTTAGATTTCAGGTGCTCTGACACCTTTTGGGTATATCTTAGTTTTATTCAGATTTGATCAAATTTCCTGTATAAATTACCATCTTATATCCAGAAATGCTGCAAGAGTGTTACTCCAGCTTCAGGTTGTAGGTTTATTAGTTTTTTTTTGTTATTGTTGTTTTGTTTTTTGCATGCAGTGAGTCATCTTGTTGAATAAGACCGAAACCCAGTAATTTAAAGGTGTATAGTTTTGTCTAAAAGTTAGGTCTTTGTACTTCAAAAGTTAGTGGTCATTTAAAAGCATTAATCCTTTCAGTTTCAGGAATAGCTAACAGATATTGATTAGGAATAGGGATAGAATCCTCTTTTCTGCAGAATAGAATGTATTGACAGGAATTGGGAGCTATTGGTAGGCCAGTATATAAGATGTGTAAAAACAGAATTGTTATTGGTCCAAAGTAACTGAATCAAGATTTTTCAAGGCCTCTGTTAAGATCTAAAATTTGGTGCTGGAAATTGTAGCAGTAGACAATATTTAGTTAAAATTATGTAATTGCATAAGGTTAATTTTTTTTAATTGCTGGGGATAGAACCTTGGGCAAGTACTTAACCAGTAAGCTATGTATTCACATTAAAAAGAATAACACTTATTCAGAATAAAAATAAAAATTATTTCTTAGCAGAAAAAAACAGGAAATTATTTTATAGTATTTTGATTACAAATTTGTAAATAATGTAATAGTTATGATTAGGAGATGGTATAGGAAATTAATATTTTGCTACCTAACACAAGAAAAAATGCATTTTTAAATGAAAATCAGGATTTCACTCTTTTTTTTTTCTTCTGTTCACTTGTATGTGACATAAAAAGCTGAAAGTTGTTTTAAAACATGCAAAAAATGAACTGTGGGTTTATTTCAGTGGCAAAGCACTTGTATACCATGGATTCAACCCCCAAGCACTTAGTGGCTATATTGACTTATTTATATCAACTTTCAGTACATTTCTTTCTTCTGCTATTAATTGGCCCCCTAAGTTAGATTCTTGGTTCCTCCTTAGATAGAAATATGCAATTTACTTTATTTACAAATGCTTAATTTCATAATTCTAAAAGATTTCTGGTTTGAAATGTCAGGTGGCCTGTAGATCTCTACAGATGACTAGGATTTTTAGGATATAGAGAATGTGCATTTCAGGCTGCATGGTCTCTTTATAGGAAAAATGACAGCAGGAAAAAGAATTGATATCAAGCTTCAGGTTTCTGAGAAATTTGCATGCCAGAATAGAATAATATTAGTGTTTCCTTAAGGAGGCTTGAGGTCAGCATCCTTCAATAGCAGTTTGTGAGCCATTTTTCAATCATGTGTTTGTTACTTATATTTGCTGTTGATCAGATCTAGATTTCCAAGTCAAAGATTCCACATTCAGCAATCACTTTTCATCAGACTTAGGAGAGTGTTGGATGAGAATGCCTGAAAACTTCCAACTTAATAAGCTCAAAGTATTATAGCAGTGTAAATTATCTTTTGTGCCTTAACCTTGCAAACATGTCTTTGTCAGTTTTTACACTGTGATGAATGTGTCCAACAAACTGGGAAAGAAAACAAAGAGGAATAGTTGTTTATGAAAAGATTATTAAATAGATGATTGTGAATTGTCACTCTTTAGACCCGAGAGAAACTCACTCCAGTGCAGATGAATTTTTCTTCAGCCACCTGAGGTACTCAAGCACTTGGTTCTCTAGGGTTATTATATGTTGCATAAGGCAAAACTATAAGTCTTATTGCTCATTTTTTATTTTGTTTTGCCAAAAAAAGTGGATACTGAGGACTTTTTCCAAAAAAGCTCTCTCTGGAATGTTGTAATTGAAAAAGAGTAAGATATTCTGATTGAAAATTATTAATACTGATGGCAAGAGGCATTTGACCCTCATTTTGAAGAAGAGGACATTTCTCTAAGTACATGTCTTTATTACAAAGGAAAAACTCATTTTTGTATATATCAACAAGTTAGAATTTTTTGTTACCGACAAGTTTGGCAAACACTGAAAAGATGACAAGATTGAGAAAATTGGTAAAATAGAAACCAGGACTCCTTTATATCAGAAAAGGAGAGGATATGAATGAAACAGGCTTTTGGTTATCATTTTTTGTGCATGTGTGTTTTGTTTCATTTTTGTCTGAGTGGGATGATGGCTCTGATACTCTGTAACTTTCCAAAATATACATATGGAAAAAACATAAGTTTTATGATGCAAATCTGGGTTCATTATACTGGTTCTTTCTATGATTTTATTTATATTTATTTTGTTTTGGGCAGTACTGAGGATTAAATGCAGGGCCTCCTGCATGCTATACAAGTACTCTTGCTGAGATATGCATCTGAGCCCCTTATTTATTTATTTTTAAACTTTAATTTTTTTAAATTGGAGATGGACGCAATATCTTTCATCTTATTTATATATTTTTATGTGGTGCTGAGGATCGAACCCAGGGTCTTGCACATGCTAGGTGAGTGCTCTGCCACTGAGCTATGACCCCCAACACTCAAATTTTATTTTTAAAAAATTATGTTGCCTTGTTTACCAGGATTTTCATTAGTTCTCATGAATTTCGAGATTTCCAAGCTTATTAGTAAGCTCACAATTTTTAGGACAGTTCATAGTATTCCTTTGCATGCACAGTATGTCATTTATGCTTGGAAGAAAATTTCTGTCCTAAAGAGTTTCCTGTGCCTAAAAAGAGAACATGCTAGTTAAATGTATGTGCCCAGATTCATCCACAGGGAAGTATGGTATTTAGTTAGAGAGCAATCAGAGCGATAGAAAGAACCATTCTACTTTTTCCATCTCTTAAAACATGCCAAAGGGAATAGGTTAATTAGTTCTGTACCAATTTTCACTTATAAATATTTCTGTTTTGCCATTTAAGGTGACTTCTGTGTTTCAATGAAGAATTCTATCATCATTTCCCAAAATACTTTTATAATGCATGTCAGATATTTCCAGCCATACAATGATTCTTACATAATGGTTTCACATGTATTATCAATTTGCTCAGGCATCATTCATTTCTTAGTTTTCCTTTTAATTTCCATCTCTGTACCTCTAATGATGCAATATTTCTGGGAACTAGGTTGGCCATAATTAATTTACAATGTATAGAACCCTTAGAGTAAAACTCTTTCAGGGTCAAGGAACAAGTGACTGGTCCATTAAAAGAATCAATTAGGATCATAATTTAAGAGAATTGTGGCACTTTGACTTTGCATTTCAAAAATAATTTTTACAAGTATGTTTTAACTCATTGGTTTTGAAATAGAGCAAGTGAATGCATGAGACTTGTTTGCGATACACTAAATAGAGTATGATTAGTGTTAGTCATTTTGGTATGGTGACTCTTCTTTGTATGTCATACCTTCTGTTCCTTCTATTGACATTGGCAAAGAAATTCTCCTTTTGAGAATGGAAACTGCAGATTCTTTAGGAAACGTTTGATTAGAGAAATAGATAAAAATGAATCGACCTCAATAGCAACAAGGTTGAGAGACCTTGATTATAAGGATTATGCAGATCCAAGAACACCCACAATGTTGGAGGTGAGAGCTCTGAATTTACTCAAACTAGCAGGGTGAGACATGAGTAGATGCGGTTACCTAGAGCAGCAACTGAAAAATAGCACATGGAGAAGCACTGGGAAATGCCATAGATGTGTTAAAGCAGAACTCTAGAGAAGGTCCAAGGAACTCACAGGAAGACCAAACCAACTGAACAAATATCTGAAAGGTAATAATTAAAACAAGAAGGAACAGACCTCGTCAAAAAAAAAACATAAAATGAAAAACTTTAATGAGGGTAAATCAATTACATTAAACATTAATGTTCTAAATACACTAATCAAAACACAGAGATTGACAGAGCAAGGTAAATTATATGTTTTCCATCCAGAACTCTCTTCAAATGTAACTATAGAGGCAGAAAAAAAACTAGTGTCTTGAAATTTCAGAAAAGAAAGAATTTGAGATGGGTTAAAAAAATTTGTGTAAATATAATAAACTATTTCTTACTGCTCAGTTTCTTAAGTGATATGGAACAGCTGAAATGCAAATTGTATTTGATGTTCAATATGTGAAAAGCAAGTTTAAGATAACTCTATTTTAGAAGTGGGCAGAGAAGTGGCCTCACTCAAGGTCTCAGTGCTTCATAGAAGTGTACCACAGCAGGCCTAAAGTGCACGCTGTGTTACCCAGGTGGTGCTGGAAAGAATACACAAGCAACTGCTCCAGAAAGTCAAAATGGATTTGCAAGACCCCAGAGAGAAAAATTGAAAATAAATAATAAAACATCTGCCCTTAGCCCTAACTTAACAATATTTAAAATGTCAATGATCTAAATATACCATTTGAAAGAGAGAGACAATGATAGATTGAATTGAAAAAATACAAGGCTATTACATGTTGTATGTGAGAAGCTCCCTTCAAGCATAGTGATATGGGAGCTGTCAGTAATGGAGGGGTAAAATTGTGTTGAGTCACTTTAATTTAGTAATGCAGCGGTGACCACATTAGTTTCATATGAGTAGACATTACAGCAAAGAAAATGTCTTGGGTCAGCAATGGACACTATGTAGGGAGGAAAGAAGGGCTCTGCCAGAAAGACGTGCTTTCTTAAATAGGTATCTACTAAACTACTGAGCTTCAAACCACTGGGGGGAAAGATGACACATCTGAATAGAGAAACAGATCAAATCACTATTAGAATTGAAGACTCCAACTTGAAGATATTGGCATTGGACACATTGTATCAATAATTGACATGGCTAGTAAAGAGATGGAACAGGCAGGAGTCAGTAAAAACAGAGTGAAACTGAACAGTCCCATAATCAGCTGCATCTTATTCACATTCACAGACTGCTTTGTGCAATAATCACAGAATATGCATTCTCGCCAGGTTCACATGGAACATCAACAGGAGAGACAATGTCCCAGTTCACAAAGGAAACCTCAAAGATTCAGAAGAATCAAGGTTGCAATGAGAAATGAATGTTCTCTTCCCATAATGAAATGAATAAATAAACAACAGGACCCCAGTAAAATCTTCAAGTGTGAATATTAAACAGAACCATTCTGTATAACCCATGAGCCAATGAGGAAGCTCATTGGACATTTTTAAAATTCACAGAATCAAATGAAAATTAACATATAACAACAGGACAGATAAAGAGAGAATGAATGTGTCACTATCACCAGGAGCAAACCAGAGGTGTCCCTGCACATTCCACTGCTACAGAAAGAAACACAGCAAAACCTACACTGTTTTTTAAGTTCAGAGGGATGAACTTGGAAGAAGCAGGTGCCTCTTTGTTACCATTGTAGGTAACAATCTGCTATAATCAATGTTACCCAAATGTTATGAACTGTTTATTTCTTTAATTTTCTATCTAAAATGTCCAGACTTCAACTAACCATGGATAATTGGAAAAGCAAAATAGAAGCCACAAATAAGGGAGATGATGGTATAGTGTGACCCAAGTTTGAATCCAGCCCTATCACACTCCTTGGCTTCTAACTACAAAGAAATGCCTCCTTTTTGTGGCCTTAGGTGCTCTGTTTATGAATAGAGGTAATATTATCTAACTTTACAATGTTGAGATATTTCAAAGCTGAGAGTTTTTATAAGTATAGAATTTAATGCTAATATTTTAATTAACTAAAATTAAATATCTGACCTCTAAGCTTTAATTTGTCTCATTAAGGCTGGCATTAATGGAGAGGCCTCACAGAAGAGTAGACTTAAGGCCTAGCTTTTCTCTGTTTTCTGCCTTCGAGCTCCAGTAAAGCACTGTGCACCTTCACCATGACATTTCTGGCAAGATGTATTCCAATTCTTTTAATAATCTTCACTGAGCTCTTCATCTAAGGTTTGGGTGAACTTTCATTATACTTTATTCTCAGAGAGGAGTGGAGCAGCTCTATGCCAGGACAATAATAATAATAATAATAATAATAATAATAATAATAATAATAATACAATAGAACTGCCTATAGTCTCCCAAGGCCCGGTTTTGTAGCCAGTGGTTGTCTCCTCAGCTGACAGGTTTATGATCCAATGGACCTTATTTTTAGAGTCTTTTAGTAAGTGAAAGAGTACACAGGATCTTACCTGTTTGCTGCAGCCTACATTGACCATAAAAGGAACAGAACTAGATTCTTAGAGAAACAGCATTTTCAGGAGCTTTGTGTTAGAGCTCAGTGTGAAAATTCACATTGTTTTATAACTGCACATTAAACTGCAACACCTAAAAAAGCTGTTTCTGGAAACCAGAGTTGCCCTGAATTTGTGGAAATGGTTTCTTATACATGAGTAAAAATGGAACAGTTTTATTTGATTCTTCATTTTCTGCAAGTGAAATTAATCAAGGCAGAGTTTTCTAGACCAGATCCTTGGAGTAAATATTTTTCACATATGATTCCTATTTTGACACTGGAAGCAAATAACATTTCTTTTTAAATGTTGGCTATTCTCATGGATAGAGAGAGCAATGTCCAGGAGAGTGCTTGGTAAAAGTCTTTTTATTTCATTTAACTTTTACATGAATTTACTGCTTATGGATCAGCAATTTGCTAATAATCTAAAGAGTCTAAAAAGATGCTTTTAAAGCAACAACCAGTTTTCCACCTGATGTGTGCATGAGACATCTTTTGGATGCCACTTCAGTGCATTTGGGAGTCCCCTGCCCTTACTCCAGCTGCTGCTGATGGCTCTCACAGCTTCCTGTGATTGCAACTTGCCAGCACCTTGCCTGGTGCCCATGCCTGCCACCTATTCTAGAGCTTCCAGAATGTTTCCTGTAGCTTCTCTGAACCCTACGAGGCCTGCTCATTGTTCCAAAAGTATGGTGGAGTAAGTTTTAGAAGTGGGCCTTTGACCAATATAGCATATGCTCCTGAATAACTTCTTTTCTCTCTTCTTCCAAACAATCCTGAAACATCTTTCATACAATACTGCAGTCAGGAAGAAGTCAAAAACCATTCTCTGGGAGCAGTTGCCAACTTCCTAACTCATCCTTGTATTGGTTTTCCATCCTTGTATGCTTCATTCTTCTTGTCTCTTACTCCTACTTGCTGGCTCACACACCCTAATAAATATTTTCACTTAAGATTTTGTCTCTGGATCTGCTGACTTGGGTGGGGTGGGAAGGCTAGGCTAAGATGAAGTCATTTTTGACTATATTGTTTTTTAAAGAAAGGAAGTTATAATGTCTACAGTGTCTTCACATCCCCTCACTTCAGTTTTCCAAATGCAAAGGAGTTCACTCTTGTCTTTGCTGTGTAGTCTCCAGTTACATGTGTGAGACAGTTTACAGAGTCAACTTCCTGTCACTATGACAAAACACCTGAGATAATTTTAACTTATAGGGAGATAAGGTGTATAGTGGCTCATGGTTTTGAAAGTCCCAATGCATAATCATATGGACACGTTGCTTTTAGGCATGTGGTGAGACAGGAGAAGCGGAAAAGTAAAACACTGTTCACTTCATGGGAAGGAAACGAGAGAAACAGGAAAAGACTGCTGTCCCACAATATCATTCAAGGGCATGATCCCAGTGCCTCTTAAAAGTTTTACCACCTCTCAAAAGCACCATACTAGGAATCAAAACCTTAACACATTCAAGATCAAGGCTGCATCATGTGGTTACTTCTCCCTTTGCTTTGGATCTGTTGAATCTTAAAGTAGCCAATCATGATGTCCACTTCAATCCCAGTGGAACCCTAATAGAGTTGGAAGTTTGGGTCAGGTCAGAAACTTTTGCCCTGGACTTTTGGCCTACTAACTTTAAACTTGCCCTATTTTTTTTCCAAGTCAGATTTTTAAATTCCTCCAATTTTTCATTTTTTCATTTCATCCTCCTCTGTTTCTAGATTTTAAGTGTGCAAACAAGCAAATATTGGTGTAAGGCTTTTAAAACAATTTAAAAACACAGGTCTGGGTGTATGGCTCAGCAGTAGACCACTCGCCTAGAACATGTGAGGTTTGATCCTCAGCACCATATAAAAAATAAATAAATAAAATAAAGGTATTGTTTGCAAATTCAACTAAAAAGTAAATATGAAAAATGTTTTTTAAAAAATTTAATAATACATAAGTGAGTAGGTCTTTTTTTTTAATCATATAGCCCAGATATCCCAAAGTCACATTTTAGGCTTTTACCATGTGACAAAGCTTTAAAAATTATTAGAAAATTATTATTTATTTAAGCAGTATACAATCTTTTTATTTTCATTTACAGACCATTTATTTAATTTATTTAAGAGCTAGAAATTCTCTGACATCATATCTGCTTGTGAATTTTGGGGACATTAAAGAGGTAGGCAAGAATGGTGAGGAGATATTGAATTTTAGAGAGGGCTTCATTGCAGCTCATGGAAATTTTAGATCCTAGAAGAAAAAAAGTACAAAAACAGAATTCAAACATGAAACTTGCCCATCCCCCAAACAGTATTTCCTAAATACTACAGGAACTTGAGAAGAGTTTGCTTGATGAACATAGCTGCACCATTATTTGGGGAATATATATTTATGATTGTTATGTCTTGTTGGTGTATGGTTCCCTTGAGCAGTATGAAGTGTCCTTCTTTATCCCTTTTTATTAACTTTGGCTTGAAATCTATTTTATTAGATATGAGTATGGACACTCCTGCTTGTTTCCGCAGTCCATATGAGTGGTATGATTTTTCCCAACCTTTCACCTTCAGTCTATGAATATCTTTTCCTATCAGATGCGTCTCCTGTAGGCAGCATATTGTTGGGTCTTGTTTTGTGATCCATTCTACTAGCCTGTGTCTCTTAATTGGTGAGTTTAAGCCATTAACATTTAGGGTTATTATTGAGATATGGTTTGTTCTTCTATCCATATTTGTTTATTGATGTTACTAACCCTGATTTGTTATCCTCTTTGACTACTTTCCCCCCTTTACTGTCCTTCCTCCCATTGTTGGTTTTCAATGTTATTTTCCATTTCCTCTTCCTGTAATGTTTTGCCAAGGATTTTTTGAAGAGATGGTTTTCTAGCTGCGAATTCTTTTAACTTTTGTTTATCGTGGAAGGTTTTAATTTCATCTTCTAATCTGAAGCTTAATTTCGCCAGATACACGATTCTTGGTTGGAGCCCATTTTCTTTCAGTGTTTGAAATATGTTATTCCAGGATCTTCTAGCTTTCAGAGTCTGTGTTGAGAGATCAGCTGTTATCCTGATTGGTTTACCCCTAAATGTAATCTGCTTCCTTTCTCTTGTAGCTTTTAAAATTCTCTCCTTATTCTGTATGTTGGACATCTTCATTATAACGTGTCTAGGTGTGGATCTCTTATGATTTTGCACATTCGGCGTCCTGTAGGCTTCTAGGATTTGGGATTCTGTCTCATTCTTCAAGTCTGGGAAGTTTTCTCGTATTATTTCACAGAATAGATTGTTTATTCCTTTGGTATAGAGCTCTGTGCCTTCCCTGTATCCCAATGACTCTTAAGTTTGGTCTTTTAATATTGTCCCATAATTCTTGGATGTTCTGCTCATGGTTTCATAGTAGACTTGCTGAGCTGTCTATGTTCTTTTCCAGTTGAAATACTTTGTCTTCGTTGTCTGATGTTCTATCTTCTAAGTGATCTACTCTGCTGGTAGTATTCTCAATTGAGTTTTTAAGTTGGTTTATTGCTTCCTGCATTTCTAGGATTTCTATTTGTTTGTTTTTTATTACCTCTATCTCCCTGTGAAATTGATCTTTTACTTCCTGGATTTGTTTATGTAGTTCATTGTCAATGTGATCTTTCATTATCTGATTTTGCTGTCTCATGTCTTCCTTGAGACTCCAGATAATCTGAAGCATGTATATCCTGAACTCTTTATCTGACATTCCATCTGTTGCAGCTATTACCTCTTCTAAAGTTGAGTTGACCTGCATTGCTTGTGGTCCTTTCTTTCCTTGTCTTTTCATACTGCTCGCGTTTCTTTCTGCTTGGTGAAACTGTTGTGTTTTTGAAATTTACCCCCTATTTATTTATATTGCTCTTGTATAGTTGGGAAGTCTCCCTTGCAGGGCGGGTAGTGGCTGTGCTCCTCCTCTAATTAGGGTGGTCTGTCTACCACGCTGGTCGGTCGCAGGTCTGCCCCCCCTGTGGGCGCGGGTGGCAGCTCTGCTCTGCCCCCACTCCAATTGTGATGACGGAACTACCACGCCCTGGGGTCGTTGGTCCTGATCCGGATGTGGGCGGCGGCTCTGCTCGGTCCCCACTCCAATTGGTGTGATGTGTCTACCACACTGGCAGGCCTCTAGGCCGGTGGGTCGCAGTTCTGCACAGCCCCCACTCCCAATGGGGGTACCTGACTACCTCTCCAACGGGTCACTGAGCCCCCTCCGGACCCGGGCGACGGCCCTGCTCCACCCCCACTCCAACCAGTGTGACATGACTGCCTCGGTGCTACGTGTCCACCACGCTGGCAGGCTACCGGGCCTGTCTTGCCAGTGGGTCGCAGGTCTGCCTACCCTGCAGGCTCAGACGGCAGCTCTGCACAGCCCCTACTCCAAATGAGGTTACTTGGCTACCGCACCGTGGGGTCGCTGATCCTATTCTAGGCATGGGCGGCTACTCTCTTCGGCCCCAGCTGCAGTTGGGGTGTCGTGATACCATGCAGGTGGGTCACTTGGCCCGCTCTGGGCGCAGGCAGCAGCTCCACTCTGCCCCCCCGGCCCCCACAGCACCCAGCAGGACCCTGACCGAGAAGCAGTCACCGCAGGTTCCCCAGCCCTGGGCCAAAGCAGCTTCGGTAGCCAGAACCCCACCTCTCCAATCCCGATGCACTCGCACTCTCCGCTGGGAGCTGGCTCCAAGGAGCGACCCCTACGGGTTCCCCAGCCCCAGGCCAAAACTGTTCCGGGAGTTGGAACCCAGTCGCCCCAAGCTCAGCACACGCTCCACTTGGAGCTGGCCTCCACAGGCAGTCTCCGCAGTTTCCCCAGCCCTGGGCCAAGTTAGCCCCGGGAACCAGAATCCAGGCCTCTCAGAGCCCGGTGCACGCCTTGCCAGGAACGAGCCCCCAGGAGCTCCACAGGTTCTCCAGTCACGAGCCTGAGCAAAAAATCTGTCTGCGAGACGCAGGCAAATACCACCCTGAAATCACCTGTTCCGTAGCTGAATGAGCTGAGATCAGTAGAAAACGGGGATGATTATGTCATCTCTCTGAGATGGTGGCTGCTGACCTCCTCCGTGGTCCGACCGGTGTCTGGAGCCAAACTGGACCACTTCTCTCCTCTGTCTCAAATCCGGAACTCAGCACTAAGCTCAGCCATTGTACCACTGGCGGGAGCCCCCCGAATCCGTATCGCTGCACCCCCGCTCCAGCACCTCGCCGCTTGCGCTGCAGACTCCAGCTGGGGGGCAATTGCCGATCAGGCTATTCGACCCTCTGTGCAGTGAAATCGAGCTCCAGCAGCCGAACCTCACGCAATGGAAATCCGTCCACTAGATTCTGGAGCACCTCAATTTGACTGGAAATTCCCAACAAGATAGCCTTCAGCCGTTTCACCTCGTCTTTCTCCCGCTCAGTGACACGGCGCACTGGGGTGATGCACTCCCTTCACTGCCATCTTTTTTCCCCCTGAAAAATCTTAACTGTTTAGTTGCTAAACTTATTTTATTTGACCATGGAATCTTCTTCTTCTTCTTCTTTCTATGTCTCTCCCCTTTCTTATTCCCCTACTCTTACTCTACTTTGCTCTTCCTTCCCTCCCTTTCTTTCTCAGTACCTGGCTGATCCTTTCCTCCCCTCCCCTCCTTGACCTTTTTCCTAATAGACCACCATACAATAATCATGGGAGACTTCAACACACCTCTCTCACCACTGGACAGATCTTCCAAACAAAAGTTAAATAAGGAAACTATAGAACTCAATAACACAAATAACAACCTAGACTTAACTGACATATATAGACTATACAACCCAACATCAAGTAGTTACACTTTTTTCTCAGCAGCACATGGAACCTTCTCAAAAATAGACCATATATTATGTTACAGGGCAACTCTTAGACAATATAAAGGGGTAGAGATAATGCCAGGCATCTTATCTGATCATAATGGAATGAAACTGAAAATCAATGATAAAAGAAGGAAGGAAAAATCAAGCATCACTTGGAGAATGAACAATAGGTTACTGAATGATCAATGGGTTTTAGAAGACATCAAGGAGGAAATTAAAAACTTCTTAGAGTTAAATGAAAACACAGACACAACATATCGGAATCTATGGGACACATTGAAAGCAGTTCTAAGAGGAAAATTCATTGCTTGGAGTTCTTTCCTTAAAAAAAGAAAAAAACCAACAAATAAATGATCTCATACTTCATCTCAAAATCCTAGAAAAAGAAGAGCAAAACAACAGCAAAAGAAGTAGAAGGCAAGAAATAATTAAAATCAGAGCTGAAATTAATGAAATTGAAACAAAAGAAACAATTGAAAAAATTGACAAAACTAAAAGCTGGTTCTTTGAAAAAATAAATAAAATTGACAGACCCTTAGCCATGCTAACGAAGAGAAGAAGAGAGAGAACCCAAATTACTAGCATACGGGATGAAAAAGGCAATATCACAACAGACACTTCAGAAATACAGAAGATAATCAGAAATTATTTTGAATCCTTATACTCCAATAAAATAGAAGATAGTGAAGGCATCGATAAATTTCTTAAGTCTTATGATCTACCCAGATTGAGCCAGGAGGATATAGACAACCTAAACAGACCAATAACAATAGAGGAAATAGAAGAAACCATCAAAAGACTACCAACTAAGAAAAGCCCAGGTCTGGATGGGTATACAGCAGAGTTTTACAAAACCTTTAAAGAGGAAATAACACCAATACTTTTCAAGCTATTTCAGGAAATAGAAAAAGAGGGAGAACTTCCAAATACATTCTACAAAGCCAACATCACCCTGATGCCTAAACCAGACAAAGACACTTCAAAGAAAGAAAACTACAGACCAATATCTCTAATGAATCTAGATGCAAAAATCCTCAATAAAATTCTGGCAAATCGGATTCAAATACATATCAAAAAAATTATACACCATGATCAAGTAGGATTCATCCCTGGGATGCAAGGCTGGTTCAATATACGGAAATCAATAAATGTTATTCACCACATCAATAGACTTAAAAATAAGAACCATATGATCATCTTGATAGATGCAGAAAAAGCATTCAACAAAGTACAGCATCCCTTTATGTTCAAAACGCTAGAAAAATTAGGGATAACTGGATCATACCTCAACATTGTAAAAGCAATCTATGATAAGCCACAGGCCAGCATCATTCTGAATGGAGAAAAATTGAAGGCATTCCCTCTAAGATCTGGTACAAGACAGGGATGCCCTCTCTCACCACTTCTGTTCAACATAGTCCTCGAAACACTGGCCAGAGCAATTAGGCAGACGAAAGAAATTAAAGGCATAAAAAGAGGAAAAGAAGAACTTAAATTATCACTATTTGCAGATGATATGATTCTATACCTAGCAGACCCAAAAGGGTCTACAAAGAAGCTATTAGAGCTAATAAATGAATTCAGCAAAGTGGCAGGATATAAGATCAACACACATAAATCAAATGCATTCCTGTATATCAGCAACAAATCCTCTGAAACGGAAATGAGGACAACTACTCAGTTCACAATATCCCCCCAAAAAATAAAATACTTGGGAATCAACCTAACAAAAGAGGTGAAAGACTTATACAATGAAAATCACAGAACCCTAAAGAGAGATATAGAAGAAGACCTTAGAAGATGGAAAAATATACCCTGTTCATGGATAGGCAGAACTAACATCATCAAAATGGCGATATTACCAAAAGTTCTCTGTAAGTTCAATGCAATGCCAATCAAAATCCCAACAGCATTTCTTGTAGAAATAGATAAAACAATCATGAAATTCATATGGAATAATAAAAGACCCAGAATAGCAAAAGCAATTCTAAGCAGGAAGCGTGAATCAGGCAGTATAGCGATACAAGATTTCAAACTATATTACAGAGCAATAGTAACAAAAAAAAAATCCATTTGCATCAAAATGAATCTGAATCCCTATCTCTCACCATGCACAAAAGTTAACTCAAAATGGATCAAGGAGCTTGATATTAAATCAGAGACACGGCATCTGATAGAAGAAAAAGTTGGTTATGATCTACATACTGTGGGGTCGGGCTCCAAATTCCTCAATAGGACACCCATAGCGCAAGAGTTAACAACTAGAATCAACAAATGGGACTTACTCAAACTAAAAAGTTTTTTCTCAGCAAAAGAAACAATAAGAGAGGTAAACAGGGAGCCTACATCCTGGGAACAAATCTTTACACCACACACTTCAGATAGAGCCCTAATATCCAGAGTATACAAAGAACTCAAAAAATTAGACAATAAGATAACAAATAACCCAATCAATAAATGGGCCAAGGACCTGAACAGACACTTCTCAGAGGAGGACATACAATCAATCAAAAAGTACATGAAAAAATGCTCACCATCGCTAGCAGTCAGAGAAATGCAAATCAAAACCACCCTAAGATACCATCTCACTCTAGTAAGATTGGCAGCCATTTGGAAGTCAAACAACAACAAGAGTTGGAGAGGATGTGGGGAAAAGGGCACACTTGTTCATTGTTGGTGGGACTGCAAATTGGTGCAGCCAATTTGGAAAGCAGTATGGAGATTTCTTGGAAAGCTGGGAATGGAACCACCATTTGACCCATCTATTCCCCTTCTTGGTCTATTCCCTAAAGACCTAATAAGAGCATGCTACAGGGACACTGCTACATCGATGTTCATAGCAGCACAATTCACCATAGCAAGATTGTGGAACCAACCTAGATGCCCTTCAATAGACGAATGGATAAAAAAAAATGTGGCATTTATACACAATGGAGTATTACTCTGCATTAAAAAATGACAAAATCATAGAATTTGGAGGGAAATGGATGGCATTAGAGCAGATTATGCTAAGTGAAGCTAGTCAATCTTTAAAAAACAAATGCCAAATGACTCCTTTGATATAAGGGGAGTAACCAAGGACAGGGTAGGGACGAAGATTAACATTAAACAGGGATGAGAGGTGGGAGGGAAAGGGAGTGAGAAGGGAAATTGCATGGAAATGGAAGGTGATCCTCAGGGTTATACAAAATTACATATAAGAGGAAAGGAGGGGTAAGACAAGATAATACAAGTGGAAGAAATGATTTACAGTAGAGGGGGTAGAGAGAGAAAACGGGAGGGGAGGGGAGGGGAGGGGAGGGGGGATAGTAGGGAATAGGGCAGACAGCAGAATACATCAGACACTAGAAAGGCAATATGTAAATCAATGGAAGGGTAACTGATGTGATACAGCAATCTGTATACGAGGTAAAATTGGGAGTTCATAACCCACTTGAACCAAACTGTGAAATATGATGTATTAAGAACTATGTAATGTTTTGAACGACCAACAATAAAAAAATACTAAAGGAAAATCACTTTCTACAAATACTGAATATTCTCTGAGATATTCATGTATCAAGGCTGTAGACAAGGAGAACTATGCCAAAGTCTGAGCATCATGATTCCATCATGAGAATATAGAAAGAATAAATTCCAGTGAAAAATGAAGAATAAGGACACTCAATTTTTAATATCTGGTGAGCATTAGCATACTCAGTTTTTATCTAAAGCAAAACCAATGTGGAGATATGGTGGGAGAAATACATGTAACTGGGATATACATGATCAGATTGGAATAACAATACAAGGGACAGGTTCTGTGGATAGACATAAAATAAGTGAATAATGTCATACTGGCCATTACAGCTGAGATTGAATGATATGATGTAAAATGTATAAAACAAATATTAGACATTTTTCAAGGAAAGGAGACTAAAGATGTCAAAATGTTCGTAAGGTAATGTGAAACATGAGCTACATATGACCCTTTCTACACACCAAATAACATATACACAAACATGGAGAAAAAATACTCTAGTAAATAAAATCCACTTCAAATGGTAAATACAACCTAAATGATATGGAAAAGGTAAGAATATAAATAGGAAAATAAGTATGTTTATATCCTTAACCACAAAACTAATTACAGTGCTAAAAGATAATAACATTGAAACTAACAAATCCATGAGTCCATATTGATAAACAAAAACATTTTTATTATTCAGGTTAACATTACCTGTGGATGAAAGTTGAACTTCAGAGAGACAAGCATATTTTTTTAACAACACAAGCCAGCCAAGGCAATAATATAGAAAAAACTTAATTACAAAATTTCCAGGTTACAAACAGAATTATGATAACTTATAGGTAGGGATCATAAATGATGGTAAAATTTTAACAGAAAGATCATTGGTGAATAGAATATTTGTACATTATCCAAGTACCAGTCTCTAAATTGCTTTACAATGACAAAGAAACATCTTATCTCCTCCAGACTAACCCAGTGGATGCCTCCATTACCAAATGACCAGTTCTAGCATCAAGTGATGGACACACAGGACACAGAACACTCTGCCTACAGGTTGCATGTGGTAGGAAGCACAGAGCATTAACTGCACAGTGTTCTCAGCTAAAAGTTCATGCTGAATTTAATCCTAAGAAGGTTGTCATATAACTTCAGAATGTAGGCCATGGGGCAAAATAACTACTCTGTCTTCTATAAACAAGTCAAAGACACTAAAACTGTGACCAAAAAAAATGATAAAGAGGCTTCTTCATTTCAAGAGTATATATATTTTTATAAATATGTATTTATGTATATATATAAAATATATGTGAATGTGTTTATATATAAAGTATATACATACATATATATACCCTATATAGATTAATATATATATATATATATATATATATATATATATATATATATATATGTGTGTGTGTGTGTGTGTGTATGCTTTATATAAACACACACATATAATTATACATATATATTGTGTGTTTTAAAATATTTTTTAACCCTAAATGCCTTTTCTTTTTGTCATCTTATTTCTGGTAACTTTTCCTGGTGACATTGACTGAGGAAGATATGTCAGCTGTCTTTTTCAGTGGTCTACATTTTGCAATTGTCTGATAATTTCCTTATGCTTGAATTCAGGCTAAACATTCAGCTAAATCCCCGAATCACTCATAATGTCTGTGTATCTGGAGGCAGAGTGTCCATTCATAATTGTGGTCTCTTTCCTGTTTCTCATGTCTTTGGTTTTATGCACATTGAGATTGGAGAGAACCAGAATTAACGGTGCTTGGAAAACTGGAAATCCATATGCAACAAAATGAAATTAAACCATTATCTCTCACCATTATCTCTTCCACCTGGTGCAAGAGGAAGAGGAAAAGTTCATGCTCTTCACAAAACTCAACTCAAAGTGGATCAAGGATCTAGGAATTAAACCAGAGACTCTGTGTCTTATAGAAGAAAAAGTAGGCCCTAATCTTCATCTGTGGGATTAGACCACAACTTCCTTAATAAGACTCCTATAGCACAAGAATTAAAACCAAGTATCAATAAATGGGATGGACTCAACCTACAAAGTTTCTTCTCAGCAAAAGAAACAATCTGTGAGGTAAACAAAGAGCCTACATCCTGGGAGAAAATTATTACCTTTCACACATCAGATAGAGCCCTAATCTCTAGGGTGTATAAAGAACTCAAATATCTAAGCACAGAAAAAGCAAATAACCCAATCAACAAATGGTTCAAGGACCTAAAGAGACACTTCTCAGAATATAATATATAATCTATCAACAAATGTATGAAAAAATGTTCATCATCTCTAGTAATTATAGAAAAACAAATCAAATCTTCTCTAATATATCATCTCACTCCATTCAGACTGGCAGCTATTATGAAGACAAACGACAATAAAGGTTGGTGAAGATGTGGGGGGAAAGGCACACTCATACATTGCTGGTGGGACTGCAAATTGGTGCAGCCGATATGGAAAGCAATGCATAGATTCCTTGGCAATCTGGGAATCGAACCACCATTTGACCCAGCTATTCCTGTACTTGGTTTATACCCAAAAGACTTAAAAACAGCATACTACAGGGACACAGCAACATCAATGTTTGTAGCAACTCAATTCACAATAGCTAAACTGTGCAGCCAACCTAGATGCCCTTCAGTGGATGAGTGGATTTAAAAAAAAAAAGAGGCATGTATACACAATGGAATTTTACTCAGCAATAAGAGAGAATAAAATAATGGCATTTTCAGGTAAATGGATGGTGTTGGAGAAGATAATGATAAGTGAAGTTAGCCAATCCCCCAAAAAACAAATGCCAAGTGTTTTCTCTGATATAAGGAGGCTGACTCATAGTGGGAGAGGGGGCATGGGAGAAATAGATGAATTCTAGATAGGGAAGAGGGGTGGGAGGGAAAAGGAGGAGGCAGGGGATTAGCAAAGGTTGTAGAATGTGATGGACATTATCATCCAAAGTACATGTATGAAAGTATGAATTGGTATCAACATACTCTATATACAACCAGAGATATAAAAAATTGTGCTGTACACATGTAATAATAATTGTAATGCATTCCACTGTCGTTTGATTTTTATAAAAATCAATATAAAAACTGGGGGGAAAAGATTGGCCAATAGAATATGTAGATCTAGGCTATGGAATTCTTAGGTATTTGGCTAAAGGAGTGGAATAACAGTAAACCTGGACATCTGGAGGAAAAAAAAAGCTGTATACATCCGTAAATTTGTTGCTCATAAATAATCCTCCAGTGTTCACTTTGGCCTTTAATTTGGTTTGCTATCTTATCTTTTTCATCAACTGGAAAATTACATTTGGCAATGCATTTTTGTTCAAATAAGCCATATTTTTTCTTAGTTCCAGCAGTACTTGGCCTCTGAGAGAGGGAAAGAGAAATCAAATGAGAGCTTTGGTCAGGCCAGCTGACAATTACCCAGAAGGTATGGCTCAGTGCTGGTAATGGTCTGGGGTCCCCTAAGCACCTCTGGAAAGATGAGCTAAAGGGCTGGGCCACAGGCTGGCTGGTGGAAATGTGACATCTACAAAGTACAGGAAACCCTCCTGAACTTGTACTTTAGCACAGGATATTGGGCACCTGCACTGCCCCACCCATCAGTAGTGATACCAAACACCTTATTCCTGATCCTCTTTATCTTGACCCAACTGAGGACTTTTCTCACCTACCAGGGAAGGATGCCCTTATTACCACTAGTGCATGTTTAGAAATAGACTGGTGCAGGAGGAAGAGGAGAATTTCATGCTCTTAGAACTCTGTGTCCCAGGTTCTAATGGCAATGGGTGTGTGTGTGGGTGGGGTGGGGACAACTCTAGAATGGTGAGCCAGCAGGCAACATCCAAGTCCACTATCACATTTCACTAAGGAGAAAAAAGTGATGCCATAGGGGTTGAGCTTTAAGTAAAGCCACATGACCTGTCTTAAGAAGCCTGGATCCAAAACCCAGGCCTCAGGCCCTTTCCATCAATATTGGGAAGGGAGAATAAAGCTACAATCTGGAGGCCTCCCCAGGCACCATGGACTGTTGGGTCTCCTTAGCTAGACAGAAGGAAGAATCCATGGGAAACATTAGCAGTTCTTCCGAAGCAGATCAGGAGTGAAGAGAAAAAGGAGACATTCAAAGTGCCATAAGTCAAGGAAGAGCAGTGAGCTTAACCACAACCCATATCCTTGTCTCTGATTCCCTGTAGGTGACTCTGCACCTTGTCTGAAGGTGAATTATTTTGAGACATTTAGTCTGGACAGTTCATCACCTCTCTGATGTGAAAGGATGACATTGTGTATTACTGCACTCTCCTCCCTTTATCTTTTTCCTTCCCCAATTTCTACTTTGGCAAAGATTTTCAGTGTCAAGAATGACATAATGAAGCCTAAATAGCCCTCAATTTTTTTAATTCCATTGTAATTTACCATTCTATAGGCTTCAATGAGTGAGATTAAAGAGATTTATTTGGGGATTTTTTTACATAATGAAAGTAATGGACTTAATGTAAAACTCCCAGTTGTGCTGCTGATCCCATTAAAAAGTTGTTAGGTCATGTAGTAGGATGTAAACTGCAGTTTTTGTTTAAAAAAAACACAAAAATTAAATACTCATTATTTGTAATGGCAAGAGGTATTGTTTTTTGTGCATTAAGTTTCATTGCAGCTATTACTTCTTATTTTATCTTGTATTCTAAATGAGTTGCACACAAGTGCTTCAACAGAGAGAGACTACAGGTCTAATCCATGAATCTGCATGTTTTCCTTTGAAAAAAATTTGATATAAAATGAGTCTTCATGAAGGCAAATTGGCTTTTTCTCAATGGCTGGTGGATACTCAGCCTTTCCTATGCAGTAAACCACATGTTTGGAGCATTTTCATGTTGGTAATACGAGATCATAATGCACCCCATTCTCCTTCTCATTGTTAAAATTATCTGAGAGCTTTTGAAAATTCTGATTCTCAAATTATATCCCAGACAATTTGCATGAGAATCCCAGGTGTGCTCTCACATTCATCTTAAGGAACATCTTAAGGTACCTATTGCATGGCGGCATCATTTAGATATAGTGAATGGACTCTGACTCTCACAAGTCCTTTCATCTTCCCATCACTTACATGGTTGACTCTTTCACCCTTGGCAATATAGGTGGATCTCTTCTATCTGAAAATTGAACATAAATTCCTCTTTTGTCATTTAGACAGGTCTGAGGCAACAAATGTCCTGTGTTGTTGACAATAATATTGGGTTTTGATAGAGCCGGTCTCTAAACTTAATTTTATCAAGAGCAAAGTCTGATATTCTCAGACATCAAGATTCAATAAAGTGGGGCTGGAGATTTGGCTCAAGTGGTAGCGCGCTGGCCTGGCATGCGTGCGGCCTGGGTTCGATCCTCAGCACCACATACAAACAAAGATGTTGTGTCTGCCAAGAACTAAAAAATAAGTATTAAAATTCTCTCTCTCTCTCTCTCTCTCTCTCTCTCTCTCTCTCTCTCTCTCCCCCCCCCCTCTCTCTCTCTCTAAAAAAATATTTAAAAAAAAAGATTCAATAAAGTTGCATTTTCAACTCTTAACTGGGCATGTAGAAATGGAAACAGGAATAAAAAGGGAGAACACAGAGCCTATGGAGCTCAGGATCTGAGCTATTTGAAGCACCACTCTGGGGTCTGTTATCAGACTGATATCAATTTACAGTGCCATCTAATGTCCTCTATTTAATGTCAGCTTAAATGAGCCCATGATCTATAGACACTGAGTCCTGGAAAATCCAATTTCATTGGCAAAGGACTTCACGTGTGGTGCTGAAGAAAATTATGCCTCAAGCCAATATGCTTCTCCCACCTAGAGCCCAGTTTATAATTTAGTTTTTGTAATCAGGGCTCTTTGACATCAATTATTTTTTAAATATTTATTTTTTAGGTGTAGATGGACACAACACAATGCCTTTATTTTTATGTGGGATCGAACTTGTCCTGCCCATGCTAGGAGAGCGCTCTTCCACTGACCCAGCCCCTCTCATCAACTTTAACAATTTTCATTTGCATTTCCAAGAGAACAGTCCAGGTTGACTCAGTCTTGTTTATCAAGGCAGGCCCAAGAGAAGGAGCCTTGTGCCAGTGACTTATGAAGGCCATGCTCCCAGAAGAAAGAGGCAGTGGAGTCAAGGAAGATGGAAAAGAAGACCAAAAAAAGCCTATAAAGTGTGTGATTTCAGGGAGGGTAGCACACGTTTAGAAGATGCTCTTAAGAGCTATCCCTCTGGGTGTTATAGAGTAGATTAGGACATAAGGCAGAGACCCCATGTGCAAGCAAGAGATGCAGATTAAATGGCATGACAGGGCAGCAACTCAAGGAAGATAAAGGTAAGACCAGACAAAAGGTCTATCAGTTTTTAGAAACAAATGAAGAGAAGTCACAGCATGAGAAGGAATTACAATCTTTTAAAGAGAGAGTTAAAGAGTAAGTGACTCCCAGATCCACAGATAAATCACCCATGTACCAGAAGGCTGAAGTCCAGGAAATCAGCATGCTGTTCTCCAGTTTGGGGAGTGTAGTTTTCTGTGAATAGTCTTCTTTCACAGGACAGTGGTTGCATTAGTGAGGCCAGGTACTTGAAACCCATGTTTGTTATCAGCTGAGTCTTCAAGAGCATCACACTTCAGGTTGGATGGGTTCTTCTTTCCAATGTTAGCATCCAAGTTTATTTCTAAAAGGAAAGACATAGACAATAGGATCTATTATCTATGACCTTAATGTAATAAACACTTCCACACAAGATGTTCGTAAATCAAGGAAGCAGTCTTAGACAAGGAAGTCCAAGCATGGGGTAAAGTCTAGAAAGTCTTGTATATTTCTATTTTTATTGTTGTTTTTACATATCCAGTGATGATAAAGCTTGTCAGGAGGCAAAGATTCTCCCATTGTATAAGAAAATATTTAAGTAAAATAGGATTTTTTTAAAAAAAGATTTATAGGGCAAAGACAAGGAAATCATACTTGATATAGTTTACACTATGGTTAGGAAAAAATTAAGTAAATAATCAAGCAAAATCAAAGTAGGAGACCACTATTAATGAAGACCTGGCTCCCAAGAAGAGCTGGCTGCTGGTGTTTTCATTTGATGCTGACCTCTAGTCCTGAGAAGAGGCCACACTGAGTGAGGGACATGGAGGCTCAGCTTCTTCTTGGGGTCAGCATCCTGGTCCTAACACTGGAAGACAAGTGCCAGAGGCTGAAATTGATCCCATTGTGAGGTCTGCTTCCTGTGCCTGTGGCCTGGATCCTGGGAAGTTACTCACTTGGAGAAAAGGTTTTTGCAGATGAAACTGAGATGAAGGTTTGAGATGGGGAGGTGATCCTGGAATATCAGAGTGGGCCCTAAATTGAGATGTAAGAATCCTGAGAGAGACACTCACAGACAGGAGGGATAGAGAGAGGCTTGTGATACTGACCTGGACAATGAGAGATGCAGCCACAGCCTGAACAAAACAGCCACCAGGAGCTGGCAGAAACAAGGAGGTGATCCCCCACCCTCTGACCCTAGGAGGAAGTGCCCCTGACACCTTGACCTTTTTGTGAGAATCCATCTGCTGCTTTAACCACTCTGTGAGTGCCTACTGGTCACAGTCACTTTGGGGAAGAAGAACAACTAATGCAAGTCTTTTCCACTAGTGATTATTAGATGATCTTCCCAAATATGACATGTGGTACAGGGGTTCCTCCAGGGACATCAGCTCCTCTGCCCCTCCTGTAGGACACTTTTCCAACTGTAAGCCACTTTTGCTTTTGCACCACACCTAAGCTTTCCCCTTTAGGGAACCCATGGGCCAAGACAGCTGCTCTTCCTGAATGTGCAGAGAGCCCAAGTGCTTCTCTTGTCCTGCCCTGGCCTTGGGCTAGAGAAGGAAAGCCAAGTCCACAGCCTTGGAGAGTGAGAGACCATGACCAAGCTGTCACTGTGCACCCCATCTGCCTCCTCCCCTTCCCATCTCTGTTTGACCCACTCCTCTGTTGACCCACTCCTTTCTTTCTTCCAAGAAAGACATTGCACACAGATATTTATCTCAGGTGTTCTATTGAGGGGAAGGGGAGATGAACACTGCACTAGTAGATTGTCAGTATTCACTTTTAACAGTGATGTGTCATGTATTTTTATATGCAATTTAGTTGATATATGGGAAGTTTTATAGGGAAAAAAAACAGGTAGACAATTTAACGTCTAACTCCATAAGCTTCCAAGGGCACAGTAATTGATGATCAGCCAAGGAGACTGGACTGGATTGAGATCGGGTGCTGCTTCACATGGCACTAGAGCTACTTAGAGGTCTGGGAGCTGCTCTGCTGTTCCATGTCTCTAAGTAGCCAAAATCCTGCTAATGTCTGCTGCTGAGGAAGGCAGGGTTGTTTCTGATTCATCCCACACTGGCCTGTTTTTTAGAAAGGGTATGCTCTCAAATAGAAGCTATTTATCTGCAGAGTTTCTCAAAAAAACTCCTAAGGAGCCCTGCCCTTAAGGCTGTGAACTTTTCTCGCTTGTCCATCAACACAGGAACCTACACAGAACTCTGACTTTCTCACTGCAGCAAGTTTCCACCTTGTCCTTGACAAGACATGGCAGAAAATACTGGAAAGAAAAAGTTCAGCATTCAGCTCCCAACATCCAGTCACTTTCTGATTTATAAATCAAATCTTTTCACTTTCAATTTGTCATTGGTGAAATTGAATTTTTATCTGGATGATGCCTGCTTTAATGCACCTTTTCACCTATAGCAATTTGCACCCACCATTGGAGCCTCTGCCTGTCTTCTGGAGTCTTGACAAAGCTGTTCAGGGCTGCCCCTGAGCAGCAGGGCCCTCCTGGATCTGAGTGGGTTCCCCGATTTCTCTCCCTACTCCTGGAATTCCAAGCCTCCTTGCCTCCTCTAGACCTAGAAATTCAGAAGCTTTTCTCTATTGTTTTCAGGTTATCTTATAATGCATATTAACCAATAAAAGCCTTTTTACTTGACATGTATAATTATGAATGAATGAGTGAGACATGACTATTAGGCACCAAAGAGAGTGTAATTGAAGAAGTTTTTGATGGAAGATTGACGGGGTTCTTAGACACAGCATAGATTCATGTTACAATTAGCTGTCTGCCTTTCATTTGCTCCCAGCACCAGTGTTGTGGCCAGAATGCAGGTGTTGCCTTCCACTGTCCCAAGGGGCAGGCAGAACTCCTTCTGGTGCCACTGTAGGGAGCCTTTCTTGAGGAGACTCAAGTTGTTGCCCTGTTCCTGGTCCTAGGGTCATTTGCAGAAGGACAGAGGAAGTGCAGGGCTTCTGGCTGCAGTGCAGGAGCTCTATCTACCTCATCAGCTTCCCTCTCTCCCTGCTACAGGGCCAGGCAAAGCACCAAGAGAAGGCAGGTGTTGCCTGGCTAGAGCCTGCTGGCCTGTTGGGGTTTTTAGCCCCCTGTTTCATCCTGGCCTGTTGGAGAGATGGGGAAAGCATGCCCCGACCAGGACAAGCCAAGAAAGGCACCCAGCCCTCCCTCGCAGGAGGACAATCAGACGCACCAGGGAGACAAGTCAAAGCAGGATCAGAGGCCAGCAGTAGTGTCAGCATCTCTCATTCCGCTTCAGCCACCAGGAATGTGTGCATCGAAGAGATAGATATTGATGGGAAATTTATTTATTTGAAGAATACTTCTGAACAGGATCAATCAATGGGAGGCTGGGAGATGATCAGTAAAATTGGAGACACTTCAGTCAGTTATAAATATACCTCAAGATATGTGCTGAAGGCAGGCTAGACTATTACAGATAGACCTCATCTGGAAGAACCAGAATTCTTGGGGCACTGGTGAAGATTACATTGAAAAATTCTCAGGGAGAGGAGGTTGTACAAAGAAGTACAGTCTTTAAAACAACCATACCAGAGGAGGAAGAACCAACCAGAGTGGATGTTGAGGAAGAAATTTTCCACCAGCAGGGAACCCCAAGAGCATCCAATAGAAGCTGTGTAATTATCTAAACTTCTCAAGTCAACTGTCTTCCTCAAGATAAAAAAAGTATGGTAATCCCTACCTATATACAGTGCAGAGCCTTCTCAGAAGCACAGAATATTTATATATTTTCTTTATGTGAATTTTTAAGCTGTGAATCTAATGGCCTTAATTTCCTTTTTGACACTGAAAATTTTGTGAAAGAAATCATATCCATACACTTTGTTGCAAGATGTGAATTATTGACACTGTACTAAGTGTGTACTGTTTGGTAAGAGTCCCTCAAATTTTTTTTTAACAAAAACCGTTTGTGTGTGTGAGTGCATGTTCTTTTTTTTTTTTTAGTTCTCATGAGAAGGGTGTGGGAGGCTAAATAAATCACTGTGTGTTTGGGCATAATTTGAAGATTGCTTCATCTGGATTATCAATCTTCTCTTGATTATTTTCTACTATAAATAATGGTTCTGTGAGGGGTGGGGGAAGCATTTTTCAATATATTGAACTTTTGTACTAAATTTTTTTGTAATAAGCAATCAAGGTTACAATTTTTAAAAAATGGAAAAGAGAATTTTGTAAGAAGGCAATATTAACCTAATCTTCATGTAAGTACCCTGGATGAAGGATTTCACAAAACTTTGTTTTATGGTTACTTCTCTTAGATTCTTAAATTCCTGAAGGGAATGGGGATGGTGCTGTGGGATTTGAGGGTAGAGCTTCTCTGTTAAAATGTATTGGTTGTGTTTTTTAAGATAGTGTAACATGCTTAAATTTTGTAAGTAGCATTAGCACATTTTGTAAAAGCTGTTTAATAAATAAATAAATATGTACAATTATAATTTGTCAATTTATAATTTAAAAATGTCAAAAATGTAATGATTTTTAAATGGGTGACACCTATTTAAAAATCTATCATTGTAAACTGCAATCCATTTAAATCTATCATTGTAGATTGGACAATGATACAACTTGTTTTAGAGATGTATATCAGCAACCATGAAAATGTTTTACAAAATTAGGAAGATAATTGAATTTCAAAAAGCAATCCCTAAGAATCAAAAGCAAGATGATAGCAGTAACCCAAACATGAGTGAAGTTAGTGGCAGAGCAACAAAGAGAGAAACAATACTGAGAGATTGTGAAAAGTAATTTGATTCTTTGTGCAAATCTTGGAAATTTTTCTTTAAGAATCTTGGTGATCTACTATTTAGGGTACTGGTGGCATTGCTGTGGGGCAGGTGAGAGAGTGTTTGTAAAAAGAAGATGTGGTTTTGTTGGTAACCATGATGTGGTTTTGTTGGTAACCATGATGTGGTTTTGTTGGTAACCATTTGTTGGCAAGAGGGTGCAGGAGTGTTTTATCTGGCTTTCAGTTGCTTTGCAGAAGGAAAGGAGGACATCCTTTATCACCTAGGAACAGAAGACTCCATGTTTTTTCCTATTTTCTCTCAAGTTATTTGTTGACATTTCTGTTTATTAAAAGGAGAGATTCAAACAGGCACAGCAGCCAGGGAGAATGCCACGTGAGGACAAAGGTAGAGGTCCAGGTGACCCTTCTCCAAG